>NC_064615.1:456308857-457530643 GCF_023898315.1 Schistocerca nitens | reverse complement strand
TTATGATAGCTTGTCTTATTTTTTCTTCCCAAGGCATCTCAGTTTCCTGAGTTTTGGGGATATGGTCAGTCCAGAAGTTTTCCTCTTTTGCTTCGAACATCAATTCACGAGGTGTATATCCAGTTGAGGAGTGGGGCATGTTATTGTATATTTGCTCAAACTCTTCCACATAATTTGCCCACGCAGTTTGCTTATTATGGCAATACGTCCTCATAAATCGATTGAATTCTCTAAAAATCCTCTCCACCAAATTGCCTTGTGGGTGGTAAAATGATGTTAATATGTGTTTCACACCGATTTGAGACAAAGTCTGCTTCCACCTGAGTCCCGTGAATATTTTAGCATTGTCAGTTATGATCGCCTTTGGTGTACCAACATGTGGAATATAATCTCTTATCAATCTTAATACAATTACTTTGGCTGTAGCCGTCTTTATTGGGTATAGCTTTACGTATTTCGTGCACACATCGAGAAATGCTAACACATATTTAACACCACCTCTTGAAGTCGGTAACGGTCCACACAGATCGCACGAAATTAATCCTTTTGGTTCTTGTACTAATATAGAGCATAATGGGTGCTTAGTTCCTTTTGAATCTGGCTTGGTTTTTTGGCATATTATGCACATCTTTAAGACCTCATGCACTCTGCGCTTTATGTTGGGAAAATAACAGTATCCACTTATCTTGTCTGCACATTTTGTCGCACCAAAATGTCCCCAGGTTAAATGAGTGAACCATACAAGTTTCTCTATTTGTGCCTCCGGTATACAAACACACCAACGGACTTTGTTTGGCCTTCCACAGCGGAAAAATAATACGCCGTTTACCAGCTTGTAATAGTTTACGATCTGATCCGAAGGTTGCTGTTGTAACCTTTGAATGACACTTCCCCATTGAGCATCCTTTTTCTGTAACTGGGCCATATGAACACACAGATTGACATAGTACGTCTTAAAGGGATTTTCCTGCAGCAGCAATACAGGGAATTCTGAGTAATTATTTACTTCAATCTCTTTGGTTAAACCCTGTGGTGACCTTGATAGAGCGTCCGCAATAATGTTTTGCTGCCCTGAGACATGTACGATCTTAAATTGGTATTGTTGCAGAGCGAGAGTCCATCTAGCGAGTCTGGGGTGTAACAGGTTACATGTTTGTAAAAATGTTAATGATTGGTGATCGCAATATACGATAGTCTTCGATCCATATAAATAATAATGAAATTTTTTAAATCCCCAGACGACCGCAAGAGCCTCTAATTCTGTCGTCGTGTACGTTCGTTCACAGTTGGACAAAACACGACTAGCAAACGCAATAGGACAAAAGGTAAGCTGTCCATTTATCTTGCGTACTTGGAAAAGGCACGCTCCAAGACCCACATTTGACGAATCCGTTGACAAGTAGAATTCCTCTTGCATGTCCGGATGGTACAAAAGCGGTGCGTTTACTAATTGCTTCTTTATCTCTTCAAAGGCTTCTTGACACTCTAATGTCCAGAGCCAGGGCACATCCTTCTTCAGCAAACTATTTAGAGCTGCTGCATTCATGGCCTGATTCGTTATAAATCTTCTAAAAAATGAGGCAAGACCCATAAACCCTTTTAATTGCCTCCTATTTCTTGGTGTTGGAAACTTACTAATCGCAATTAGCTTCTCCTTGATCGGTAAAATTCCCTTTGCGTCAATCATATGCCCCAAGAACTTGATTCTATTTAGTGCAAAATGGGATTTCTGTAGGTTAGCAGTTATTCCCATGGTTTTGAACACGTTCAATACCCGACTCAGTAAGGAAATATGCTCCTCCCAGGTCTTCGATGCAATAAGCATGTCATCCACAAATACTGTTATCCTGCTTCTTAGTTCTGGGCCTAATGCATAATCTAGCGCGGCTATAAAGATTCCAGCACTAATGTTGAGTACGAAAGGAACTACAGTAAATTGGTAACTTCTTCCTGCATAAATGAAAGCTGTATATTTCCTTGATACCTCATCCAGCTTGACTTGCCAATAAGAACTCCGCAAATCGATGCTCGTCAAATATTGGACATCCTGGAACCGTTGTATCAGTTCGTCTATGTTTTCCGGATGTGTCCTCACTGGAATTATGATTTTGTTTATTTCCCTTGCGTCGAGTACCAGTCTCACAGTTCCATTTGCTTTTGGCACTACCAACAATGGGGAGCAGTATGGGCTTGTAGAGGGTTCGATCAAACCCCATTTCAACATGCGATCTATTTCTTTTTGAACTTGAGGCTTTAACCTCCAGGGAACAGGATAGAAAGTTCGACAATATGTTTCGTGCGGCTTAACGTAGAGATGGCATATGTATCCTTTAATCACTCCTGGCCTTTCATCAAACACGTTTTCATAAACTAATAATAATTCTTTGAGCTGCTTCTTCTGATCTTCAGTGATGCAGTCGGATTCATTTAACTTCTCATACACTAATTGACCGAAATCTCCTTTGACTTGGAACTCATTATTTGCGTGCTGTTTAGAATTCTGTGCAGTCCTGATTACTTGCACACTGATCCCACTATTATATTTTCTGGTAAGGCCTTCCTTTTTCAACAAGTCCAACTCAATTTCTTGTTTATTTATATTTAACCAAATTTTTCCTGTTTTAAAATCTATTCTGCATCCGTATTGACGTAGGCTGTCGAATCCGATAATGCAGTCTACCACCAAATTTTTCACAACAAGGAATGTGCTTAATATTGCTACATTTCCTACTTCTACACTAAGTAGTGACTGCACTTTTACATTCGCCGACCGAGCCCCAACGGCGCCTATTATTCTACAATTTTGAACTGGAAAAATTGGTACTCGTCTTATATTTCTGATCTTGTTGAATATAGCCTCCGAAATAACATTCGTGGTTGCAGCTGTGTCTAAAACCGCCGTTATAGGTACAGTCTCCAAAATGACTTGCACTTCGGCTACTGCCACCTGTTCCTTATCCTCATCTTTGGGTTCTAAGTCTTCGGTCAATTCATCTGCCAGTAATCGTCCATCATTGTACGTTAGCATTGGTACACATATCCTGTTGCCCCTCAACCTATTGTTGACCGCTCCTCCGGGGCACGAGTGGGTCCTTACAAGTTTGTTGGATTTTGATTCGCCTGGTGGTTGACATCGTCCGTTACTTCGGTAATTTCCGGTTGGTTCGTAGATGTCCGTCCCCACTGATGTTGGTTGTTTGAGTTTATTCCCCCCGGTTGATTCCACTTTCTATTACCGTTATTATTCCAAGCTTGCGGTCTAAAATTCCTTTCGTTTCCCCATACGGGATTGTATCTTTTCCCATTCCTGTTATTCCTTGGATAGCCCCTCGCAAGACTATTGCCGGTATTATTGTTGAGATTTTGAGGGGTTTCTCCACTATTTATCGATCTCTGTGCGTTCCCTTGCCTACCATTTGACGGAGGTTCTATCTCCCTATACTGGAATCTGTTATTACGTGCTTTCTGGCTGTTCTCTTCTATAATGTCTATATGATCTAACGTCGTGAGGAACGACTCCAGGTCTTTATCGTTGCCGTAAATTAATTGATTCCGGATGCTAGTTGGTAATCTTGCCTTAAGTATGTTTATTATGTCTGGCAAAGGCATAGGTCTGTCCCAATATCTTGTTTTATTTATATATTTTTCAAAATACTTCCTAAGGCTTCCTTTCGAAAAAGAGAAAGGCTCTGGGTAGAGCACCTCCTGCCTTAGGCGTTCCTGTACCCCTTCTGACCAGAATTTTGCTAAAAACGCTTTTTCAAAATCTTCATAGGTCGCGCAAACAGAAGTCATGTCCGAGGCCCAGATCGCCCCCGAACCTTGTATATACCCAGTAACGAAACTGATCTTCTGCCACTCCGACCAATTTCTGGGTAGCACTCCTCTAAAACTTCGAATAAAAACAATCGGATGTACCCCCCTTTTGTCAGTGTTAAAAATCTGAAATTGCCGATGCTTTATCATTTTTTCTTCTGCATGACAAAGGCTTTCATAATCTCCATCCGCTAAAACGTCACGCGAACAACTAGCTCGTGGCCATTTGATATTCGAGTTACTTACACATGTCGGTATTGTGTGCGAATGTGCAGTAACGGGGTCTATAGTCGCTGACAACTTCTGCTGTTGGCCTGTATTCATTTGTTCTGAGCCTTGTTGTGAAACGCGTATCGACTCTTCGATCGTTTGTTTCCAATGCTCGAAATCAGCACCTAACTGCTGTCGCACTTCCTCAAGTCCTTTCGCAAACAAATTCTCTTCCTGTTTGCCGCATAGACTCTGGAATGCTGCTTTAACATTTTGCTCAACGTTTTCACACATTAGCCTTTTGTTTTCTAATGTGATTTCGGATAATTTACCCGTTAATACATTAATCTGGTGGTCAATAACGTCTTGACGTTCTGTCAGATGTTCCACACTTTCCTTTAGGTTCGTCTGCGTACGTGCCAATTCAGGGAGTTGCGCAATTGCACATGACATGGCATCTTGCTTTTGTACTAACTGCGGAACCATTTCCACCTGTTCGCGTACTGTATCTATCTTAATAGCCACATACTCCTTCATTTCTACACGAACACGTTGAGTAGATTCCTCACATTGAGCTTTAACCAATTCGATTTGTGCAGTTAATTTTCGTTCCGTCTCTTCGGCCTGATCTTTTAGTTCCTTTGTCTTTTCCTCTATCCGCTGCTCTAATTCGGAAAAACTATCATGTAACTGCTGCTTAATCTCAGCTTTCAAATTTTCCTGCCCTTCAGTAACTGAGGCTAATTTTGTATTCAAATGGTCTTGCCCTTCAGTAACTGAGGCTAATTTCGCGTTAATGTCGGTTTTCAAATTTTCCTGCCCTTCAGTAACTGAGGCTAATTTTGTATTCAAATGGTCTTGCCCTTCAGTAACTGCGGCTAATTTCCTGTTAATGTCAGTTTTCAAATTTTCCTGCCCTTCCGTAACTGAGGCTAATTTTGTGTTCATATTATTCATGGTCTCACTTAACATTTGCATCTGCCTCATTATAATTACTAATGGGTCTAATCCATGTTGCATCCCTGCTGTTACATCTCCAGCCGTGTCTACCGGGCGTTCTATTGCGCTATCTGTAGCTATCGGCTCTACAACACTTCTTACTACCTCATTATCATCGGTGCTCACAGCTGAAGGCTGTTGCGTGTTGTTCTGCTCTGCTTGACTCATCTTAAACATTGCCCTAGTTAAAACCATATAAATGTTCTACAGTCAAGATTTATATATATCTCCCTTCACACAAGAATACTTTCGTATAGTACTTATACAGTTAAATGCAACTAGGGCAGTTCAATCAAACTACGTCTTGTATGAACACAATTAGTAAATGTTCAAATCTACGTCTACTTCCAGAATACTAGCAAGCTTTATTTTAAAAATTTTAGATCTGGCCTTTTGTCTGCGCCCTGCGTGCTATATATCTGTGGATCCAAGTAATTCGACTGCGAGTATTTCTTCTCTTTTTTCCAAGTTAGGTTGTCTCGTCGTCGTTCACATGAAACAAAGAACAAAATTATTTTAACAACGTCCAAAAACGTGTCCTGTCACGGATTGGCCATTCTAATGAATTCTCTGATTACTACTTTGTTGTGTGGTTTTGTTTCTGATGAAAGTCTTTGTGTGTGAATGCAGCTTGCCGCTAACTTGGTGTAATGTTTGTCTGTACAGAAGTGTATCTGTCGTCTTTATCGTTCCTTCACTCTCACACCTGAATCAGTACAGTAAAGTCAGGGCTTCGTGTATTATGATTGGCTGATCCGTAAAAGGACAGACAAACAATTATATTACTGGAGGATTCTAAGTAATTTCTAGAATTACATTCACTCTCTCTCTCTCTCTCTCTAATTTATCTGTGTACAATTCAAATATAAATTACTTGAGATCAGCCTGGTCGAATCTCCGGTAGAGCCCTTCGTCTTAATACTCAGCGGCGGTCTTGCTAGAAAAAATCTTTACATTTATTATTATTATTAAGCGCTGCATTCAGTTGGGAAAATCGATCGTTTGAACAATTCGTTCAGTTTACGACAGATCTAATATTTCAGATGTGGACGAAGCCTTTTTGGACGATTTATAAAACTCATAGATTGCAGGTTCTCTTCGTCACAGCTGAAACTTCCCAATTAATTACAGGCCTAGACAATCATCAATGATTCATACAGAGAACTCATTCTTCATTCACTCTGTAATAAAATGGTCACAAACCTTATTTCTGATGAAAGATGTATATTGAATCCTTGTTAATTACAGGTTCCGTTTCCGTGTATTTTAAGTCTCAGGAAATTTACTTTTTTCACAGGTTTATCATTTCTTTATCTATCCCGCTATCGGCACAAATTTCCCTTGTTCGCTTTAGTGCGAAGAAGAGTACCTAAAACTTCTTTAGGAATCCAAAAATCCTCCCACCGATATTTCCGAAACTCCCTTCTGTCTCTCTCTCTCTACTATACTATAATAACCATGGAGCATACATATCTGTACCTCTGTTGTTCCAGAGAATAAACGTACTAGAAAATTACCTTGGCGTCGACGAGCTGTCGGCGCATATCTTACTAGAAAATCTGATCAGATACTTTTCAAACGTAAATAAATGTGGATGATTTTATTGATCACTATTAATTAGTGCGTGGTAGAGGGTAATTTTCCGTGGGGATATTACACCTGCCCAGAGACCCGACCTGAACCAAATGGAACACCTTGGGGATGAGTTACGCCGGCTTCTCCAGAAAATGGCTCTGAGCAGTAAGGGACTTAACATGTGAGATCATCAGTCCCCTAGAACTTAGAACTACGTCAACCTAACTAACCTAAGGACATCACACACATCCATGCCCGAGGCAAGATTCGAACCAGCGACCGTAGCGGTCGCGCGGTTCCAAACTGAAACTCCTAGAACCGCTCGGCCACACTGGCCGGCGGCTTCTCCAGACCCCAGCGTCCTAAATCACTACCTTCTCTGGTTTCCGATCTTGAGAAAGAATGTGATGTATTTCCCAAACAGACAGGAACTTCATTGAGAGTGTCCCCAGAAAAATTCAAGCAGTCATAGAGGCGAAGGGTGGACACACTCTCAACTCCCAGAGGCTGTCGAGTTAACTACATACCTGGCTTGACAGAAGAATCCGTGAAGCATCTACATAACTATATCCAACTTTTCAATGATAATCCTTACAGCATTGAAACTTTAACTGCTGGCCAAAATTTATCCTCAGCCTTAGCCAAATCCAAAAAAGAACGATGGATAGAGTTACTCGAGAACCTTGATATGTCTAAAAGCAGTCAGAAAGCCTGGCAGTTGCTGCGACGCCTGAACAACGACCCTGTCCACAACCATGGCCATGCAAACATTGCACCAGATCAAATTGCTCATCATCTAATTCAGAATGGCAGGGTCAATTGTTCTAAAGATAGAACAAAACTCAAAAGAGAACCTGAACGTGAAAACAACCACCTATCCAATGACTTCACCTTACAAGAACTTAGAACCGCAATTCAGAAATGCAAAAATGGTAAAGCGCCTGGTCTAGACGACCTAATGATTGAGCAAATTAAACATTTTGGTCCCATCACGGAAAGATGGCTTCTACAATTCTATAATGGTGCCTGAAGCGGAAACAGATCCCTGCCATCTGGAGGAAAACTAAAGTTATTCCCTTACTAAAACCTGGAAAGGGTGCAGCTGATCCCAAGAACTACCGACCGATTTCGCTCCTTTGCCATTTGTATAAAATCTATGAAAGAATGTTACTAAATAGACTCACTCCCATTGTTGAAAAACAACTCATACCTCAACAAGCAGGTTTCCGACCTGGAAAGAATTGTACAGCACAAGTCCTTAATCTGACTGAACATATTGAAGAGGGATATGAAAAAGGATACATTTCCGGGGCTGTCTTCGTGGATCTCACAGCAGCATATGACACCATTCAGCATCGACAATTATTGCACAAAGTCTACTACATCACTAGAGACATTAATTTCACCAGAACTGTGCAGACACTTTTGGAAAACCGGCGATTCTATGTGGAGTTCCAAGGAAGAAGGAGTAGATGGAGAAGTCAAAGGAATGGTTTGCCTCAGGGTAGTGTCCTTTCCCCCATATTGTTCAACATATTTACAAATGACCAGCCTCAACCTTCTCTTACAAAGAGTTTCATCTATGCAGATGATCTTGCCTTAGTCACACAAGCCAGAGATTTTGACACAGTAGAAAACCAGCTTACTGTTGCTCTCAAGGACCTATCTGAGTACTACAGAGTCAATAACTTAAGACCGAACCCTACTAAAACTCAAGTTTGTGCTTTCCACCTACGCAATCGAGAGGCCTACAGAAAACTTACAGTGTGTTGGGAAGATCAAGAGCTTGAACATTGTTTCTACCCCAAATATCTGGGTGTCACCTTAGATCGAACGTTGACCTACAGAAAACACTGCACTAACACTAAGCAGAAAGTTGCTGCTCGTAACAACATCCTGCGGAAGCTCACTGGCAGCGTTTGGGGTGCAGATCCCAAACTACTAAGAACATCAGCCTTGGCCTTGTGCTATTCCGCAGCTGAATACGCATGTCCTGTATGGTACAAGTCATCTCATGCAAAGCAGGTTGATGTGGCACTGAACGAAACCTGCAGGACAGTAACGGGATGCCTCAAAGCTACACCTATTGATAAACTCCATAAACTAGCAGGTATTGCTCCTCCAGACATAAGGCGTGAAGTCGCAGCCAAACTTGAGAGACATAAAGCAGATCATAACACCGATCACCTGCTACATGGATACCAGCCACCAATTAGTAGACTCAAATCTAGGAGGAGCTTTATGAGAACTACTACACCCCTCACCGGTCGGACTGGAGCAGCCAGACTATCTCAGTGGACAGCAAAATCTGACAGCAATGATTGGATGACTCCTTCTGAGACCCTTCCTCCTGGTGGAAATCAAGTCTGGACAGTGTGGAAGTCTCTAAATCGGCTCAGGAGTGGCGTCGGACGAACTAAGGACAACCTGTTTAAATGGGGCTTCATGAAGGAATCTTCCACCTTGTGTGACTGCGGAGAAGAACAGACAACCAAACATTTAATTAACTGTCCTAGATGTCCTGTATCATGTTCCACACAAGAGCTTGTTGATGTTTCAGACAATGCTGCTGCCGTTGCACAATTTTGGGCTAATACCGTTTAGTTTGTTCTTTTATGATTTGACCTGATTTGTTATATTGTATATATTGTAAATATTGTTGTAATGTTTTTGACTCGAAATAAATAAACCTCATGTAAACGCGTTGTTCGGATACTTTCGATCACATGGTGAATTCTACAGAAATTTTTTTGATTTTCAGAATTCGAGGACCCTCCTGTAATAAAACATTTTAAAAAAATCATACATTATGATTGTGTGTGAATCCTCCACGCGAACTGCCATGTGCGTATTGCTTGTCTCATGATGGAGAGTTTACAGCAGTACTCTGCAGACTTGTGGAGCACACTTTCCTTAAAGCATGGGTGTACTTTGGCTGGCAAACATTTTGTAACAAGCAGTTTCTGCTGGTAAAACTTAAATGGTAACGTAAAGAAAAGGTTTTAATAATAGGAACACGTCGTTGTTCGAAAATGTAAAGAAAACACGAATGCCTACTTAATTCTGTTTGAGTATAGCTTGTGGCACACATCGACGTACAAGAGTGCCTTGCGCATGCGCATGTCCCCTCCTGGCTGCCAGCCACTTAGCGAGTTGGAGGAGCCGTACAGTTGTTCTGGGAAGCTGTGGCCGTTAGCTTTCTCTCGAAGCAATTAACGGCTGAGAAGATGACCACTGAATGGCTGCAAGTATCGCCGACGTGATGCGTGTTGACCTGTGCTTCTGGTAGGGTTAACCGTTACGACATGACACCTCCGGGGTACCTGACGTCACGACAGTACTGAACAATATTTCTACATTTGTAATTTTCATCCAGGGAATCTATTGCGCTAGCCACTGAAACGCATCAGTTAAAACTTTCATTTCTGCTAAAGCTTTCATCAGGCAAACTTGGCTACCTTGTTGAGTTGTTGTCGGTTTGTTTGTTGAGGTCGTTTAATATCACGGTTGTCACCTCTCTTAGAAATACTCTCCTGTAGTTCCAAACGCTGTAATCAAAGTTTTCTGTCTATTTACACAAGCATGTGATTCTACCTCTTTTTTTATAGAACTGGGGAACCTAAGTCGTGCAAAATACTGAACAGTGTTCAATTACATTAACGAAAATAAGTACTCCCCTTGGCCCGCCTTCTCTCTCTCTCTCTCTCTCTCTCTCTCTCTCTCTCTCTCTCTCTCCCTCACCCTCCTTCCCTCCTAATCTCTCCCTGTGTCTGTGAGCGCGTGTAATGATTATAGTCGGTATGTGTTGCAAGTTTTAACTGGCGGCGGTTAAACATTCTCTGTAACTGTGAAAATAATTAAAAACACTGGCAGCTGCCCAGCGATTAATCGAGAGATGTACATTGTCAATTATTAGGACAAACATGGAAACAAAAAAATGGAGGAGACTAGAGAGAAAGATGCATTTATGACTTTAATTAAAATGAAGTGGAAATTAACAGGCAGCGAATGGAGAAGGAGCAAATTTGCGGTGACCCGTGGATTTCTCCATCCAGTGTCTTGAAAGTGCTGCTGCCACCGTCGAATACTTTGAGCGCTGTAGGAGGTACAGCGCAGTACTCTCGACGAAAATCATGTATTGAAACAGAGAACGCAGGAACTCTTCTGCTGTAACGTTATCGCCCTCTACTCGACGTACACGGGGTAATGAAGGTGCAAGCTACCAAGCCAGCTACCTGCAGCCGGGGGCCTTCAACCGGCAACCATATGAACTGACAACTTACAACTGTCGTCACGGTGAATGCTTAGATTTTACACTAAAGTTAAAATTTACCTCGAGTTCCTATCTTCATTTGTGTAGCACGTACACTCAGATGAGATCTAGAAAAGCCCCCGTAACTGGATGAAACGTCCTCACATATAACGACAAGACCACAAGGTGTTACTTCCGTTTCTGTAGATGACTCTTCATAGAGCATAACCTGCTGCCTAACCACTGTCAATTAATAGTGGGTAATTTACCTGGACGGATTTCATTCACACTTTTTTTTTTTTATTTTCAGCAACGAAAAGTAGCTCCAAAATGCCATTCTACAAATCGTCACCAGTCACCTATAACAAAGAGGACTTTTCAAATTCGTGTTCGCTAAGGAAAACAGAGCATAAGAAAAGCATTTCAGGCTTAGGCAGGTGAAATGCTAAAATATATGCCAGCCAACAATGCCATTTAACGTATGTCTGTTCTTGCAGACATGTCCGAAAGAACAGGCACCATGTTTGATCCAGCAGCCATTATTAGTTAATGTATCCGAAAGAACAGACACCAAAAATATATATGTATAATGAAGGTATGACAGCCAATGATCTCTTCAGTGTAGATGCCCCGCAGTCTCTAACTCTGACGAAACTCAGCGAAATGACGCGGGTAATGACGTTAATGGGCAAGGGGCCCTACATTAGTAGTCTGTGAATAAGTTGAGAATTAGGGTCTGACAGGGGGCGTCCTGGAATAGTCTATGGTGTTGTGCTCACCACTGCGTCCAGATACACTATGTGATCAAAAGTATCCAGACACCCCCAAAAACATACGTTTTTCATATTATCATATTAGGTGCACTGCGCTGACACCTACTGCTAGGTACTCCATATCAGCGACCTCAGTAGTCATTAGACATCGTGAGAGAGCAGAATGGGGCGCTCCGCGGAACTCACGGACTTCGATCGTGGTCAACTGATTGGGTGTCACTTGTGTCATACGTCTGTACGCGAGATTTCCACACTCCTAAACATCCCTAGGTCCACTGTTTCCGATATGATACTGAAGTGGAAAAATTGAGGGAAACGTACAGCATAAAAGCGTACAGGCCGACATCGTCTGTTGACGCACAGAGACCGCCGACAGTTGAAGAGGCAGACATCTATCCAGGCCGTCAAGAATAAACATTGGACGATTGAACAGTGGAAAAACGTTGTGTGGAGTGACGAATCACGGTACACAAAGTGGCAATTCGATGACATGGTATGGGTATTACGGATGCCCGGTGAACGTCATCTGCCAGCGTGTGTAGTGCCAACAGAAAAATTCGGAGGCGGTGGTGTTATGGTGTGGTCGTGTTTTTCATGGAGGGGGCTTGCACCCCTTGTTGTTTTGCGTAGCACTAGCACAGCACAGCCCTACATAGATGTTTTAAGCACCTTATTGCTCCCGATTGTTGAAGAGCGACTAATGACCTCAGCTGTTGAGTCCCATAGCGCTCAGAGCCATTTTTTGTTGAAGAGCAATTCAGGGATGGCAACTGCATCATTCGACACGGTCGAGCACCTGTTAATAACGCACGGCCTGTGGCGGAGTGGTTACACGACAATAACATCCCTGTAATGGACTGGCCTGCAGAGAGTCCTGACCTGAATCCTATAGAACACCTTTGGGGTGTTTCTGGAACGCCGACTACGTGCCAGGCCTCACCGACCGACATCGATACCTCTCCTCAGTGCAGCACTCCGTGTGGAATGGGCTGCTATTCCCCGAGAAACCTTTCAGCACCTGATTCAACGTATGCCTGCGAGAGTGGAAGCTGTCATCAAGGCTAAGGGTGGGCCAACACCACATTGAATTCCAGCATACCGATGGAGGGCGGCACGAACTTCTAAGTCATTTTCAGCCAGGTTTCCGGATAATTTAGCTTAGTGGAGCAATGGCAGCGACGGTGGAGAAGAAGCACTTTGGAATGGCGAATCTGACAGATGAGGGATTAATTGAAAACGGAAATACCATTTGGCTGTAGCGTCTGTACTCAAGAGGTGTGGCTGCAGAAGGCGTCCGTTCTCCAGGTTAGCGATGGCCTAATTATATGCTGACAGTAGCTATAAAATGCCCTCAACGACAGACGAAGCGACCCGTCGGTTGAGGAATCTTTTGTCGTAACTATGGCTACGTCTCTTCTAAATTCGAAGCATCTAGGGCGTTCTCCCGAAGCGACGCGCGCTACTTGCGCCTGAGTGATGTGAGAAATGGGCAAGGGTTACCTATTCACAGACAGGGTAGGTTAAAGAAGGTAGTCCAACCTAAACAACTAATGAGATTTGCCACCCTCAATATTGGTTCACTGACAGGCCGAAACTGTGAACTAGAAGAAATGCTTAGAAACAGACGTGCCAACATTGCCTGCATCCAGGAGACCAAGTGGAAAGGTTCAAAGGCAAAAGAAATCGGAGATGGCTACAGACTCATCTATCATGGTACCAGTAAACGAAACGGCGTAGCAATATTCGTGTACCAGGACTTCCGTAACAATGTCACCAGTGTCAACAGAGTGTCAGAAAGGCTTATGTCTATCAAGATTGATTCAACAGCTATCACTACCCACATTGTATCTTGCTAATGCACCTCAAAATTGGATGCACTGAGGATGAGAAGGACAAGTTTTGGAACAGTCTGGACGCCCTCCTTCGAGCAATTCCCCAGAATGAGTCTATCATTGTTGGAGGAGATTTAAAAAAAAAACAAAAAGGTTCAAACGGCTCTAAGCACAATGGGACTTAACATCTGAGGTCATCAGTCCCCTACACTTAGAACTACTTAAACCTAACTAACCTTGCCCGAGTCAGGATTCGAACCTGCGACTGTAGCAGCAGCGCAGTTCCGGACTGAAGCGCCTAGAACCGCTCGGTCACAACGACCGGCGGACATTTAAACAGACATGTCGGGGCTCACAAACAAGAATATATGCGATGCCATGGAGGACATGGGTTCGGTGTGCGGAACGATGGTGGATGTCGGATACTTTATTTTGCAGAAGCTCATGATCTCATTGTGACCAACACATACTTTAAAAAGAGGCCAACACATCTGGCTACTTATACAAGTGGAGGTCATGAACTCAGATCGATTATTGGCTAGTTTGTCAGCAAGACATGAAGCTGGTAATAGACACCAAAGTAATTCCGTATGACTGTATCGCCCCTCAACACCGATTGCTTGTCCTCGATATTCGTAAGTGTGTTATACAACCCAAACCTAAACCTAAGACTGGGCCTGAGCGAAGTAAGTGGTGGCGAACGAATACCCATCGAAACGAGTTGATGTGCAGCCTTGGCAAACTTCTCCGTGAAGACCGATCAGTCGGTTGAAGATATGTGGAAAGATGCTGTGGAACAAATACATCAAGCAGCGACAAAAACGCTGGGAAAAACCATACCTGGAAGAAAATACATTGATAAACAAACCTGGTGATGGACAGATGAACTCAAGCAAGCAATCAAGGAGAAAAAGATGGCGTACAAGACATGGTGGAACTCACGACTTGACACTGATCTCCAGAAATATCGGAACCTGAAATCAGCAGCAAAAAGAGCGGTAGCTGCAGCAAAAGACAAGTATTATCAGACATTGTATGACCAGCTTGACACACCATCGAGAGAAAACAATATCTACAGTCTTGCTAAGTCACGTCACCGTTCAGCTCTGTACATTGGACACGTCATGCACATCAAGGGAGCCGACGCCCAACTGCTAAGAGATAAACAGTCTATTCTCCAGAGTTGGACAGACAAATTTCATAATATCAGCAACAAAGAGTTTACACATCCACCAATTACTAGTCCTGATCCTACCTTAGGACCCGTCCTCTCTATTACACGTGAAGAAGTAATGCTTTCCATCAGTAAGACGAAAAATGGAAAATCAACTGGCCCAGATGACCTACCAGCGGAAATCTGGAAAATGTTCGGAAATCCTGCTTCAGAATTCCTTGCCTCACTCTTCAACCGAATCATCGCCGAAAAACAACTCCCGCAAGCATGAACAACTACCATAACAGTTCCAATCTGGAAGAGAAAAGGAGACGTGAACGATTGGTCGACTTATCGCCCTATTCGACTCATCTGTCATACTTTAAAGATCCTTGAACGAGTACTTGATAACAGACTCAGAAGTATTGTCTCTGTAACACCAAACCAGTGTGGATTTGTTTACGGATGCAGCACCATCGATGCTATCCATGCCACGCGCCTTTTGATGGAAAAACACAGAAAAAGACAGAAGAGTGTGCACATGGCATTTCTGGACCTAGAAAAGGCTTTCGATTGTATCCCACACGATATTATTTGGCGAGCTCTTCGCTGCCATGGTGTCCCTGAAGAGTATGTAAGCTGGCTGCAACTTTTGTACCGTAACCCCATTAGTGTTTTTCTGAGTCCTGCTGGAATTTCTCCACCCTTCGATATCACTGTGGGTGTTCATCAAGGTTTTTCCCTTTCACCATTTATATTCATCCTTCGCATGGATACGGCAACAGCTGACATACAGACTTCACATCCCTGGACCCTTCTTTATGCAGATTATGTGGTACTTGCCGACCAAGCCCGCCCTGAACGCCAGCACCAGGTTCAAACGTGGAAAGACGGACTGGCTGAAAATGGACTGCACCTCAATGTCCAGTAGACAGACTACCTAGAATTCGGCTCCGAAACCAGAGGCACCATAAGTATCGGCGAAGAAGACCTGCAGAAGACCATGGTTCTTGAGTACCTAGGGTCTGCCGTCACCTCAGACTGCGACCCAACTCGGATGAGGGTGAATGCGGCTTCGCTCAAGTGGAGTCCTCTGCGATAAAAAGATGCCTCAGTATCTAAAGGCAAAAGTATATAAGACCATGGTACGCCCAGCCGGGATGTATCATGAGGCTGACACTATATGACCACGCAAAAAATACAGAAGTCCGGCAAAGGTTTGGTGTCGCGCCGATCACCGACAAAGTGAGGGAAGCCCGTCTCCGCTGGTACGGCCACGTCATGAGAAAGCAAGACAAATCAGTCGCAAAAACAGCTCTCCACATCAACTCAGGAGGAACAAGACCACGAAGAAGACTGGCAAAGAGATGGACCGATATCGTCATGGGAGACAAGCGCGTTGTTGGCTTAAGACCAGATTTCGACGACAGGGAGAAATGGAGGAGATGTAGCAAAACAGCAGACCCCGCAAGTCTGGATTAATGCTTAGAGAGAGCGGAGCTTAGTGGTCAGAGCACCTGTCTAGTAAGCAGGAGACCCAGATTCGAATCCCAGTCTGTCACAGATTCTCAGCTTTCCCCATTCATTTCAGTCAACGCCCGCCCGCACCCAATGCCTGAAATTCCTTTGTGTATTAATTTATTTTTGTTGTTATAAATCATACGCAGAAACATTTTCGTTCCTCTGTTATACATCTGAATGTAATACTGACTGAGGTCTGAATTTGGATTGAAAATACAGTTTCAGTGTGTCAGAAGAACTACTTCGTTTCCGAATGTACAAAAGCACGTAATGCTTAAATTCAGAGATATGAGGAAGAAGATGGTTCATGTCCTGCTTTTATCCATTTCGTACCATCGTTAAGTTTCGAAATAAGGATCAAATACTTGAAACTTCATCACCTCGATTTGGTCATACTAACCTACAGTAATGACACACCACTCCGTGAACACATAACTCATTCCTCCATAAAACTAATTTCACCAGGTCCAGTTTTACAGCGCTCATTGTTTAAGAATGCGATTTCTATTGTGATAAATAAGTGACCAAGGAAAAATGGCCTACGCGCCAAAACCCAACGTACAAATAAACATTTTTTGTGAAATCGGCGCTATCATTTAGTGAATAACAAATAAATATAACAACATAGGCTGTGGATAAGCCGTTTCTACACAATACCCTCTCTTATAGAAGTGTTAGTCCATTAAGGTACGCGCCGGCCAGTGTGACCGAGGGGTTCTAGGCGCTTCAGTTTGGAACCGCGAGACCGCTACGGTCGCAGGTTCAAATCCTGCCTTGGGCATGGATGTGCGTGATGTCCTTAGGTTAGTTAGGTTTAAGTAGTTCTAAGTTCTAGGGGACTGATGATCTCAGATGTTAAGCCCCATAGTGCTCAGAGCCATTTCCAACAAGGTACGTTTGAGACATTCAATCAAGTCTGGACGGTAGTAGAAGGCTACTGGGAGAAGCGAAGCTGTGAAGGCGGCTCCTGACTCGTGCGTGTATACCTCAGTCAGTAAGATCATGGTCCATGAAAGGAAGGTTACTGGTTCGGGGCTCGGTCCCGCATACACAAGCTCAAAAGCAGCACACAATCTGCTGCATAGTGAAACAGTCGTTCTGTAAATGATTTGTGTCTGTTTGCTTTTTATGCTTGTCGCAGTAAATTATACTATTTCCTTTAGCTCGACTAGTTTCAACGTCATCCTACAGTGAAGACGGATGTGATACCAGCAAGATGTTCATTATCTCAGCGAAGATTTGAATACTAAGATAGCACCGTGATCATATTATATTTTGGAAACAGAACCACTCAGAATTCACGGAACTAAGGATAAAACGCATTATTTGCATATTCATAGCATAAAATATACTTTGGAGTTAATTTTCGCCTTATGCATATCTCCTACGATGTTGACTTCAGACGCTGGAAGTACAGTATGCTATGGGCCTAACTGTCAGCAATACTTACTCTCGGACCAATTTGTTCAAGAAAAGGCTATCTCATAATGTAGTAAGTGGACTCTTCTTTACGTTGCGTTAAACAGAGCAATGAAACTTTTGCAAATATAATTATGAGGTAAAGGTTTCCGCTAATTATAGTTCTAGTCTTTCTATGCTCTCCTTTCATTGCAGCGAATGAACAACTGACATACGTTGTCATATTTCGGCCTCACTCTTAGTATACAGCGTGATTTTTTCCACCGTGTACAAACTCTAGAGACTGATCGATGAGAGGATACGGAACAAAAAAGGTCTAATGAACATATGTCCAGAAATGCATGGTTTCCATGCTAGAGACCATTTATTCAATCATACGTTGTTATAGAGACTGCGGTCTAACACGCGCTGTACCATGCAGCCACAGCTACAGTATGTGTAGAAGATTTCCATGTTCCTCGACGCACGCGTGTACGCGCTGTAGCACGTTCTGTCGCAAACGTCGAAACGTCCCCTTAGAAAAATTACTGACACACAATATTTTTAGCGCAACGCAATCTGACTTTCAATAATCCCTACAAAAGAATGGCCCTGACTAACATTAACCTATACCTTTCACAAATCACTTACCTCACAAAAATCTTCATTACTCGAACTACTGCAATACAGAGAGCGCCACTACTGCCAGCTAAATAAAAGATGCAAACTACGGAAGGCACTAACTACTGATAGGCATAGTTAGCAAATGAAAGATTTTAATAGAGAACAAAAAATGTATTTACCTTATTAGTCATAATATATATATAGCAGTTCATGACATCCATTCTTACAAATCTACTGTTTCTGATGGACACACCTCCAGATTATCCATTCTCAAAAATCCGCCATCTCACTTTCCCACATCCACCACTGCTGGCGGCTCACCTCCAACTGCGCAACGCTACGCGCTGTTAACATCCAGCTGCCCAACACTACAATGGCGAGTATTCCAACAATGCCAGCCAGCCACAGACTGCACACAGCACAGCCAGTGATTTTCATACAGAGCGCTACGTGGTGTTACCAATAAGAAAACCTAAACAGCCTACTTGCATTACAACGTTCACATCGGCCGCGCTGCATCCAGTGTCGAAAGCAACATGAATACTCTGCTCCATTGTTTCCACATCTTGAATCGGCTCTGAATACACGATAATTTTGAGATGGCCCCCATAACCAGAAATCGCAGAAGTTGAGATCCGATGAAAGAGTGTGCTATGCAACGGGCCCCTCGTCCGATCCTTCGACCAGAGAAGTCACGGTTGAGAGGCGTCCGGACATTAACATGTGACAGCCACATAACCCTTTACATCATCAACGGCACCAGCAGGGGAGGTAAAGTCACCCGCAAGAAACGCCGATAGTTCCGGCCTGTTAGCTGACGTTGAAGGAAGACTGGTTCCAAGACACGCTCGCCAATTATCCCGGCCCACACACTCCGGCTGCACCGATGCTGATGATTCGTCGTCACCATTTCAAGTGAGTGCCGCATGCTATGACACAGACGACTGTTATGAAAGTTGAAGATGCCACTCCGCGTAAAGGTTTCCTCATTTGTGAATAGGATGAATGACACAAATCCCATAATCGTGGTTGCTGGCTAAGGAACCAGTGACAACAAGCTCATAAGCTGAAGTATGCCAGTGATCTTCTGTGGGTCGATTTTGTTCTCTTCATTGCGTAAATGCACATATTACTCTAAACACCGACATAACCGTAGCTACAGACTTGTAAAGTCGTGAAAATTTACACTGATGAAACAGAAGCACTCGAGACAAGTTCTGCTCCGAAATTAATCACGCAAACGCCACAATGTAGGTGTATAAGTTCTAACTGTAGCCGAAAATCAGTGAAACTGCGCAAGCCTTTGCAAGCTGAAAAGTAGTATGGTAACTTGATCTAACTCCAGATCCATTCTTTGCATGTTGCTCCTGAAAACAAAAATTAATCTATTGTAATGTTGTTGTAAGCCGTAATTTTTCGTTGTGCTCAAAGTTCTGAAGCACATTAATAGAACACTAAGCGTATCAAGACACCATCGCATACAATAAACATAGACTAGGCATCCTGCATTGATACGTTGATGTTGATGTGTCTGACCGCTATGAAGTTCCTAACCTGACCATCATGCTACTTCTTATACCTCCAAAAATGGCTATTCTTCATTTTAAGGAGAGTCTCCACCCTAACACTTCAATTTTTTGCAAAAAATTTAATGGCTATTTCACAACTTTGAAAAGTTTACTCAAATCCTAAAACGATCTGTCTGTGTTCGAATTATAAGTATCTCTTTGGCTCTGAGCACTATGGGACTCAACATCTTAGGTCATAAGTCCACTAGAACTTAGAACTACTTAAACCTAACTAACCTAAGGACATCACACACACCCATGCCCGAGGCAGGATTAGAACCTGCGACCGTAGCAGTCCCGCGGTTCCGGACTGCAGCGCCAGAACCGCACGGCCACCGCGGCCGGCTATAAGTATCTCTAAAAAATCGCCGAAATGCGAACTGCGTAAGGGGCTGGCATATATAATTTTCGATTTCTATCACCATCGAAGAGAATCTTCTTTACTCCGAATTTGGAATGAACTCAAACTGGCAAAAACACGTCGCAAGACTTCCAGGAAAACTGAAGCGAAACAACTGGCAACTACTGGCTGGAATTCCATTATTTTGCCTGTTGACTGTGTCAATATAAATTTAGGGACTACACTGAACTCCTGTTCAGTACAATCAACAAACTCCAACGAAATAAGCATTGACTTACAATCAGACATCCCTACCACTGCACCTCCTCAAGAACATTGTGAGTAAGAAAATTCAAGAAAAAGGCTATCCAGATCTCGAAATTACAGGAAGAAGCTATAGGCAGGAAGGCACAACGTTGTGATGCCGGTGAATTTTAATGGATTCCTGTCTTGTAGTAACATTCAGTTTTTGATAAAATATTAAAACTACTTTACCATAAGTTTGTTTTTCTAAGCTCAATGCCATCTTTTTTGTGATAAATATTAACCAATCTGAATGAAAATTTTGCGTGAAGTAGTCTTGATGTGTTTGCTTACTTCTATGCATTAATATAATCGAAAACGTGATGGTAAGTTTGTGGTAGTAAGTTGCTTATGTGACCAAACAACAGCTGAGGTGATCGGTCCCTAGGCTTACACACTACTTAAGCTAACTTAAACTAACTTAGCCTAAGGACAACAACACACAGACACACCCATACCTCAGGGACGACTCGAACTTACGAGGGGGGGGGGGGGGGAGGCGCGCGAACCGTGGCAAGGAGCCCAGGACCACGCGGCTACCCCGCATTGCTAAATCGAAAACGTAATTTTTTTATTTTATAATCACATTTATGTACCGATAATTAACAAAAATTTAAGGCTTAAATTTGAAATAAATGCTGAAAACCAGTTATTAATATTTGTAATAAAATGAATGCACAGAACAGTTGAACTATGTTTTCTGAATGTACCTACAAAATATGGTATGTGGAAATTGTGGCGAGCACCAAAAGTTGGTTTCAATATTAAAAATTCAAAACTCTAAAACCAGCGAAGTTACGGACTTTTGAACCCGAGCATTTCTACCTCCTTACATAATAGACACGAATTCAAAATTTGGTTCTTATCGGTAAAGTAGAAGAAAAGTAGAATTTTTGGGTGGAGTCTCCCCTTAAGTACTGTGCCGTATATGCTGTGTGTTAGTATCTACGGTTGCGCCGAACCTAATGATGGCCATTCCTCGGAAGGCAGTGCACAGTTCACATTTCTGCGCTGCCAGCCGACAATTCCGCGCTGCTTAACGACATTTAACCGTCCAATTTTACGGCGAGCGCTCATAACCCAAGCGGCGAGCAAGCGTGAGCACTCTTGCTCACCTAGCCGAAACCTCAACAGGCCTCATACAGTATACAACATATGTTGAAAGGTTGCAAAACTGCAACCAGTCACTTTTTTATGATAATTTATTTCGTTTTTACGAGTTTCATGCTTGTTTGCTCATCTTTTAACGGAGGGAGAAAGTATGGATTTAATTGCATGTCATCACATTTAAGTGTCTGGCAGAGCGTTCACCGATTTACCTTCACAATTCTATATTACTCCAATCTCGTATAGCGCGCTGACGGAACGAACACCTATATCTTTCCGTATGAGCTTTGATTTCCCTTATTTTATCGTGGTGATCGTTTCTCCCAATGTAGGTCGGTGTAAACAAAATATTTTCGCATTCGGAGGAGAAAGTTGGTGATTGGAATTACGTGAGAAGATTCTGTCGCAACGAAAAACGCCTTTCTTTTAATGATGTCCAGGCCAAATCCTGTATCATTTCTGGTAAGGATCCCAGGCCGCGCAACTGTACTCCAAAAGAGGACGGACAAGCGTAGTGCAGACAATCTCTGGAGTAGATCTGTTACATTTTCTAAATGTTCTGTCAATAAAACGCAGTCTTTGGTTTGCCTTCCCCACAGCATTTTCTACGCGTTCTTTCCAATTTAAATTGTTCTTAACTGTAATTCCTAGATGTTTAGTTGAATTTACGGCCTTTAGATTAGACTGACATATCGTGTAACCGAAGTTTAACCGATTCCTTTTAGCATTCGTGTGGATGACCTCACACTTTTCATTATTTATGTTTAACTGCCAATTTTCGCAACATTCAGATATCTTTTCTAAATCGTTCTGCAGTTTGTTTTGACCTTCTGATGAATTTACTAGACGATAAACGACAGCATCATCTGCAAACAATCTAAGAGGCGAGTCGGTCGATGTGGCCGAGCGGTTCTAGGCGCTTCAGTCCGGAACCGCGCTGCAGCTACGGTCACAGGTTCGAATCCTCCCTCTGGCATGGATGTGTGTGATGTCCATAGATTAGTTAGGTTTAAGTCGTTCTAATTCTAGGGGACTGATGACCTCAGATGTTAAGTCCCATAGTGCTCAGAGCCATTTGAATCATTTTCTAAGAGGCGACAAACGACAGTATCGTCTGCAGACTATCTAAGACGGCTGCTCCGATTGTCTCCTAAATCGTTTATGTAGATAAGGAACAGTAAACGGCCTATAACACTACCTTGGGGAATGCGAGAAATCACTCCTGATTTACTCGATGACTTTCCGTCCTCTCTGACACTAAATCAAGAATCCAGTCTCATAAATGAGACGATATTCCATAAGCACACAATTTCACCACAAGCCGCTTGTGTGGTACAGTATAAAAAGCCTTTTGGAAATCTAGAAAGACTGAATAAACTTGAAATCCTTGTCAATAGCACTCTACACTTCGTGTGTGTAAAGAGCTACTTGTATTTCACAAGAACGAATTTCTCTAAACCCGTGTTGACTGTGTGACAATAGACCGTTCTCTTCGACGTAATTCATAATGTTCGAACACAATATATGTTCCAAAATCCTGCTGCATATCGACGTTAACGATATGGGCCTGTAATGAAGTGGATTACTCCTGTTCTACCTTTCTTGAATATTGGTGTGACTTGTGCAACTTTCCAGTTTTTGGGTACGGATCTTTCGT
Organism: Schistocerca nitens; assembly: GCF_023898315.1. NCBI lineage: Eukaryota > Metazoa > Arthropoda > Insecta > Orthoptera > Acrididae > Schistocerca > Schistocerca nitens. The sequence goes on along the minus strand of NC_064615.1, from coordinate 457,507,515 downwards.
CGAGCGAACGGTTGTATATGATTGTTAACTATGGAGCTAATGCATTAGCATACTCTGAAAGGAATATAATTGGTATACAGTCTGGATCAGAAGACGTGCTTTTATTAAGTGATTTAAGTTGCTTCAGTACTCCGAGGATATTTACTTCTATGTTACTCATGTTGGCAGATGTTCTTGATTCGAATTCTGGAATATTTAGTTTGTCTTCTTTTGTTAAGGAATTTCGGAAGGCTGTATTTAGTAACTCTGCTTTGGCAGCACTGTCTTCGATAGTATCTTCATTGTTATCGCGCAGAGAAGGCATTGATTGTTTCTTGCCGCTAACATACTTAACATAAGACCAGAATCTCTTTGGATTTTCTGCCTGGTTTAGTTATGGAAATTGTCATCAGCTTCTCGCATTGAAATCCGCGCTAAATTTCTAGCTTCTGTAAAAGATCGCCAGTCTTGGCGATATTGGGTCTGCTTAAATTTGGCATGTTTGTTTCATTGTTTTTGCAACAGTGCTCCGACCCGTTTTCCGTATCAAGGAGGATCTGCTCCGTCGTTTGTTTGTTTGGTACAAATCTCTCAATTACTGTCGATGCTAATTCTTTGAATTAAAGCCACATCTGGTCTACACTTTTTTTATTAATTTGGAATGAGTGGAGACTGTCTCTCAGCAAGGCGTCAAGTGAATTTTCATCTGCTTTTTTGAACTGGTACATTTTTCGTTTATTTTTGGAGGGATTGGGGGGTTGCAATATTCAATCTCGCTACGACAACCCTGTGTTCACCAATCCCTGTATCCGTTTTGATGCTCGTTATTAGCTCAGGATTACTTGTTGCTAAGAGGTCAAATGTGTTTTCACAACCGTTTACTATTCGCGTTGGCTCATGAACTAACTGCTAGGAATAATTTTCAGAGAATGCGTTTAGCACAATTTCGGATGATGTTTTATACGTACCTTCGGAATTAAACATGTATTTACGCCAACATATCGAGGGTAAATTAAAGTCGCCACCAACTATAATCGTATGAGTCGCGTATGTGTTGGAAATCAAACTCAAGTTTTCTTTGAACCTTTCAGCAACTGTATCACCTGAATTGGGAGGTCGGTAAAAGGACCCGGTTGCCAACAATGACCTCTTCCCATACTAACTCACAGGAACTATCTACTTCAATTTCGCGACAAGACAAACTACTTCTAACAGCAACAAACACACCACAGACAACCGTGTTTAGCCTATCTTTTCGGAACACCATTAGGTTGGCTCTGACCACTATGGGACTTAACATCTATGGTCATCAGTCCCCTAGAACTTAGAACTACTTAAACCTAACTAAACTAAGGACATCACACAACACCCAGTCATCACGAGGCAGACAAAATCCCTGACCCCGCCGGTAATCGAACCCGGGAACCAGGGCGCGGGAAGCGAGAACGCTACCGCACGACCACGAGCTGCGGACACACCATTAGGTTCTTCGCAAAAATTCCGGCTGAGCTTATATCCGGCTTTAGCCTGCTTTGAGTGCCTACAACGATTTGAGCATCAGTGCTTTCTATTAGCGCTTGGAGCTCTGGTACTTTCCCAACACAGCTAAGATAATACCTGCGATGTATTCTGTGGACGGTCAAAGCTCATTTCCAGCACAAGTTCTCTGTCCCCGCAACACTTCGTAGTGTGCTTGGCTTTCTCCCAGAGTTCAGTACTACGGTTCACCTGTGACTGGCAAGTAATGTTCCGTGTTTTAGTGATGAGATAATGGAGTTTTACTGATTTATAACTGGCTTCAGTATAAAGTGGTATACACAAACAAACAAGAAGTGACTTCCTGGCTTTGTGTAAAGTTTAAAAAGAATAAATGCTAAAGAATACCATCCACAAAAAATAACACAGTTTCAGGCGAAAGTAACCATGTTTGGATTCCATATACAGCAGTAACCTTGTTTGCGTTCCATATACAGCAGCAAATGATGTGCGAAAATATTTTATCAGCGCGAAGAAGCGGGCAAAAGAAACAGACGCTACTGCTTCATCAGTTTACGTTGAAGAAGTAGGCCAGCTCTTCAATCGAGGCTACGACTTAGTAATATGGTGGTGGTGGGTAGTGTTTAACGTCCCGTCGACAACGAGGTCATTAGAGACGGAGCGCAAGCTCGGGTTAGGGAAGGATTGGGAAGGAAATCGGCCGTGCCCTTTCAAAGGAACCATCCCGGCATTTGCCTGAAACGATTTAGGGAAATCACGGAAAACCTAAATCAGGATGGCCGGAGACGGGATTGAACGGTCGTCCTCCCGAATGCGAGTCCAGTGTGCTAACCACTGCGCCACCTCGCTCGGTATACTTAGTAATATCGTTACCATCACACATAAGTGCGAAACAAACGTTACATCTCATTAGATGAAAATATATGGCAATTACACAAGATCCCACCGATTCTGGAGGAATACTCTTCCAAGAAAATAATTTACTGATGAGTGATGATAGAAATTTTTTACCTGTAGACGATAACAGGGGACCGAATGACAGAATACAGGTGTTTGCCAGCGAAAAGGGAAACTCGTGTTTATCAAATCGCGAATCATTCCTTGTGGATGGATCGTTCAAGAGTTCGGGCAAGCAGTTTGGACAGTTGTGTATATTTCACGCCGATCTTATTAGTTCTTGGGAGGAAACAAACACGATTCCAGTTATTTACACTTTGCTGCGAAATAAAAAGCGAGAAATCTTTGAACTAATGTGCCTTGATGGAACCATGCATTCCTGGTGATGGACTTCGAAACTGCCATCGTCAAACAGCTAATAGTTTGTTTCCTGGAACAGAGATTACAGGTTGCAATTACCATTTTAAACAATGTTGGTGGAAATGAGTTCAGTGTTGTGGCCTCTTTCCGGCATATAAGGAAATCGAAGAAATATATTGTCACTTAAGAAGTGTTCTTCTCTAGCATGTCTTCCCCTGGAAATGTTGGATGACGGTTGGCTGCGTATTGAGGAGACCACGCTCGAAATCTATTTTGTTGACCAGTGGATCGGTAATGAACATAGGCCAAGAGAGATGTGCAACTTCAGTTGAAGGCGCCATCGCACTACTAACGTCTCAGAAGGATGGAACGGAAGATAAATACATTAATATCAAAAGTTCATCCGAATGTTTACCCATTAGTGAAAAATGAGAAGGTACAGAGTACCACGACTACCAGTTTGACCGACTAATTTTAAGCTTTGATGAAAAAGAAGAAAAATACCGGCAATGAAGACTGACGAAATTAATGCTTCTTTAAGAAGCTCCGAACTGATGGTAACTCAAAATAATTTCTGACTTGTGCGGTCTACACACAGAAGCTACAACAAAAAACATCAGAATCATTGAAGAATTCGTAAATTTTAGAAAATAGTTTAATGAAATCATTGGCAATCTTCTAAATACTGTAAATATTATAAATAAATTTAATGAGGGACGAAAAGCGACTACCTCCACGTGGTGTTCCCTGGAAATGACACAAAGTTGTCTAAATATCTCTTGAAATGCATAAAATATTCCCTAAAGAAGACTAACAAGACTATCTTAAAGGCCAAGCCGTTTCTAGGGGACAAACACAGAACTCACCTTGAGTTTCTGCATGTTAATTTAATATCTAATAGCCACAATTCTCGCGTTTTCGTTTGCGTCGGAAAGTAAACCGATTTTGTGACGTATTAGAAGTTCCTAATCAGGGGCGAATTATTTAATTTCATATGAGAGCTTCGGTAGTTAGACTTTTGAATATCTGCGTATTAATCTGATTTATTAGATACAGTTCCTGCGTTTTCGTCAGGGTCTACAGTAGAGATGCGCAGCACGTGCCGATAGTACGTTTATCTTCATAGCTTAGTTTTCCACGGGCTTTAGTGTGGAGAGGGACTGAGATTGTTGTGTGCTGATGCGAGCCGAGTTGGTGACACTTCGCTCTCAGCTTCAGGCTGTGATGGCTTCGGTTACAGAGCTTGAGGCTGCAGTGGATGGGCACCACTGTTGTGGACCAGCCGTGGGGATCCAACGGACGTCCAGCACGTCCGAGTCCTCCAATATGTCCTCACCGATGGCCAACCCAGTTACTGCTCGCACTGACGTTGACCGGTCACCTGTGATCGAGTGGGAGGTCGCCCTGGGGCGTAGCAGGCGTCGAAAGACTACCCAGGCGGCCGCACGTAAGGCCTCCCCGGTTTGTCTAACAGATTGTGCTGTCTGTGGCTGACACTGTCGCTGAGCCAGATGCTGTTGCCTGTCCTTTTTCAGAGGAAACCACTCAGCCTGCAAGATCCGGACAATCACAGAGGGTGGGATTATTGATAGTTGGGAGTTACAAAATTAGGCGCGTTGTGGGGCCCCTTAGGGACATGGCTGGCAAGAAGGGAAAGGAAACCAATGTGCACTCCGTGTGCATATCGGGTGGACTCATTCCAGATGTGGAAAGGGTTCTCCCTGATGCCATGAAGAGCACAGGGTGTAGCCAACTGCAGGCTGTCGCTCACGTCGGTACCAATGATGTGTGTCACTTCGGATCAGAAGAGATTCTCCCTGGTTTCAAGCGGATAACAGAAGTGGTAAAGGCTGCCAGTCTTTCTTGCAAGATGAAACCAGAGCTGACCTTTGCAGCATAGTCGACAGAACCGATTGCGGACCTCTGGTACAGAACCGAGTGTAGGGTCTGAATCAAAGGCTCAGACGGTTCTGTGACCGTGTAGGCTGCAGATTCCTCGGCTTTAGCCAAAGGATGGTTGGGTTTCGGGTTCCGCTGAACAGGTCAGGTGTCCACTATACGCAGGGGGCGGCTACAAGGGCATCAGGGGCTGTGTGGCGTGGACTGGGCGGTTTTTTAGGATAGGGGGTCTCGGGAAAACACAAGAAGGGCTTCAGTCACAAAGGGTGCAGGCCGAACACAGGAAGAACGTAGATGCAGGAACCATTGGTAACAGTTGCTTGTGGTAGTGTGCTTGGCTTTCTCCCAGAGTTCAGTACTACGGTTCACCTGTGACTGGCAAGTAATGTTCCACAGAATACATCGCAGGTAGCGACGGACAGGGCGATGTATCCTGCTTCTGAAACACCCTGTCCACTACCTACAGTGCCCTGGACTCCGTACAAATGTCAACACAGTCCCTCTCCGTGCAAGTGTCACAGACTCGTTGTCATTTTCCTTTCCGTAAGTTAATACCATGCCGGCAAGCTGTCGATTCGAAAAAAGAACCACTGTGTACAACACGGTATCACATCCACTACAAGTCAGCTAGAGAAGAGAACTGGACACAACATTGCCAATTACTATGGCAGGAGGGGGCGCTAGGGCATTACGTATGAGGAACAATACCACCCTCTAGGAGGAAACCACACATACTGAAACTGTGGCTGCATGGTATAGCGCGTATTAGACTGAAGACTCTGTAACGAAGTATGATCGAATAAACGGTACCTAGCGTGGAAACAATGCATTTCCGGAAATAAGTTCATTAGACCTTTTTTGTTCCGTATCCTCTCATCGATTAGTCCCTGGAGTTTGTACATGGTGGAAAAAAATCACCCTAGAGTATATTTAGCGGATTTTTTAAAGTTTCACTGCCCTGAGACTCATTATGACACTGAATCTCTCTTTTCAATAGCTAATGAGTACAATTGGTAAACAGCCATATAGTATTTTATCTTGCTACGTAAAAAGTTACTATGATCGATCACGCACTAGAATATGCATCCCTTTCCGTGTGACACTGGTCAAAGGTATTTTTAGAATATTCTGATGCTTTTATGCAGTATCGCGGGTGTCGGCCTCAGATGGAACACGCTGTGCACAAAGACACCTGTAGCTTTGCGTTTGCAATGTAAGTCACACGCTGAAATAACCAGCTATACAGTTTGTTCGTACGGACAACCAAAGCAGCAGATTAAACATATGCCACACAACTTATATAGAACACTACAGTAAATCAGTGTGATACAGGCTCAAATGGCTCTAAGCACTATGCGACTTAACATCTGAGCCCGCATCTCGTGGTCTTGCGGTAGCGTTCTCGCTTCCCACGCCCGGGTTCCCGGGTTCGATTCCCGGCGGGGTCAGGGATTTTCTCTGCCTCGTGATGGCTGGGTGTTGTGTACTGTCCATAGGTTAGTTAGGTTTAAGTAGTTCTAAGTTCTAGGGGACTTACGACCACAGCAGTTGAGTCCCATAGTGCTCAGAGCCATTTGAACCATTTGAACTTAACATCTGAGGTCATCAGTCCCCTGGACTAGGAACTACTTAAACCTAACTAACCTAAGGACATCACACACATCCATGCCCGAGGCAGGATTCGAACCTGTGACCGTAGCAGCAGCGTGGTTCCGGACTGAAGCGCCTGAAACCGCTCGGCAACAGCGGCCGACTGTGATATGGGTAATTGTGTATGAGACCCCTTGAGTTCTTGTCTAAAGGTATTTCCTAATTACACGTCGTTGGGCACTTTTCTTATACAAACTGAAAGTACGGAGTCTAAAGCGTAGAAGTTGCTTGCAGGTACGTGACGAGTGCCTGTACAGTACTGTGTTGCCGCGGCAGATTATGATGAAAGAGAGTGGGGAGTCGGTGAAGAAGAGAGCATACTCCTCTTGAAAGACTTCGAGCGATCGGTCAAGCTTAACGTCCCTCACCCAACTTACTGGTAACCGACATTGCAGCAGTCTCTAATTCCATGACATTCTGAGTGAGATGTTTGTAATTAAGTAGACAATAGTCTGCTGATAAGAAATTTTATGATGTCATTTCCTAGTTTTACGTTACATATGGACATTAAAAGGACTCCCAGTACCATTGCATGCCTTTAACAAACTACATTAGGATTGGGGAGACCGAAGCGTGTAACAACAACAGCGTCATTCACAGTTCAAAAAGTGGAACACTTTATTTAATAGACGGCCGTTGTGGCCGAGCGGTTCTAGGAGCTTCAGTCCGGAACCACGCGACCGCTACGGTCGCAGGTTTGAATAGTGCCTCGGGCATGGATGTGTGTGATGTCCTTAGGTTAGTTAGGTTTAAGTAGTTCTAAGTTCTAGGGGACTAACGAGCTCAGATGTTAAGTCCCATAGTGCTCAGAGCCATCTGAACCATTTTTGAACTTAATTTAATAAAACATACAGCAAAATGCGCTACGACATTAAACCACTGCAGGTTAGTTAATCAGTGAGGTGACTGATGGATTATTGCCGGAAAATCTTACTATATTTGTTTGGATTACTTCTCACAAATTGCAGAAGCTTCTGCTTGAAATTCAGAATTATTTACAACTATTAAGTTAATGAATTTAAAAAACTGAAAAACAAAAAAGTTCAGAGTCTTAAACACTTTGGTTTAAATCAGTTTCCAGCTGCATCAACAAATAAAAAGTTTAACTCTTAAAAAAACTGAATGAAGTGGCTTAGTGAACATATTCGTGATTTAAGTTAACAACAGTAAGTGAGATACAACAACAATAGGACGTTTAAAGAAATGGCTTCGTTGGCCAAGACTCCGTATGAAGCCACAGTGACGCTGCAGTCAGGTAGGACGCCGGCGCAACTACCCGGGGAAACAACTGCCGGGCCGGGTCCGCGCGGCAGCAGCAGGGCAAGGTGACAACCCGCCAGAGCAGACAGCACTACCGAAATCTACACAAAACTAAAACAGAAGTTAGATTACACAATTACAAGCCAGCTAACATACAAAGCAATACAACGTTAGAAAGATGCCCAAAAAATGGCTCTGAGCACTATGGGACTTAACATCGATGGTCATCAGTCCCCTAGAACTTAGAACTACTTAAACCTAACTAACCTAAGGACATGACACAACACCCAGTCATCACGAGGCAGAGAAAATCCCTGACCCCGCCGGAAATCGAACCCGGAAACCCGGGCGTGGGAAGCGAGAACGCTACCGCACGACCACGAGCTGCGGACAAAGATGCCCAAAGAAGAGCGTCATGGTAAGATGGCCAGACTCAACTGACAAGGTCTAATCCTACAGAAGGCCTTTTAAAATTTGTCAGTAGATACAGGTAATTGTGTTAATTATTAATAAAAAGTTGAAGAGATCGTTTCGTAACATGCCAGAAAGTGATGGACGTAAATACGAGAAATAAACACTTCACCAACTAGCACCAAAATTATAATTACAGCTTGGACGAATTTTTAAGAAACTACTAACAAGCAATTAGAATAATTCGGAATGCAGCTAATGATCGTTAGGTAAGGGTAAACAGTAGACCCCTAGAAGTCCAAGTTAACATCACTCTCATACTCAGCCCGTACTTTACTGGTAACCTTGAACCCATGATATACACACACACCAAAAAAAGTTTTGTATCACCTCGGTTCCGAGAGTTCCGGAACCTGTACAGAAAATTTTAATAGAGATCAGCATAAACATCATTTCCGCCCATTTTATGTCTCATGAAAACCAGATATTGCATGTTGTACCACCATACAGCGAGACCTTCAGAGGTGTTCAGGTTGCTATACACACCGGTACCTCTAATACCCAGTAGCACGTCCTCTTGCATTGATGCTGCCTTCATTCGTCGTGGCATACTATCCACAAGTTCATCAAGGCACTGTTGGTCCAGATTGCCCCACTCCTCAACGGAGATTCAGCGTAGATCCCTCAGAGTGGTTGGTTGGTCACGTCGTCCATAAACAGCTCTTTTCGATCTATCCTAGGCATGTTCAATAGGGTTCATGTGTGGAGAACATGCTGAAGGAAGTCATTCACAAGATGGGCACGATGGGGGCGCGAATTGTTGTCCATGAAGACGAATGTCTCACCAATATCCTGCCGATATGGTTGCACTATCGGTCGGAGGATGGCATTCACGTATCGTACAGCCGTTACGGTGTCTTCCATGACCACCAGTGGCGTACATCGGCCCCACATAATGCCACCCCAAAACACCAGGGAACCTCCACCTTGATGCACCCGCTGGACAGTGTATCTAAGGCGTTCACCCCGACCGGCTTGCCTCCAAACACGTCTCCGACGATTGTCTGGTTGAAGGCATATGCGACTCTCATCGGTGAAGAGAACGTGATGCCACTCCTGAGCGGTCCATTCGGCATGTTGTTGGGCCCACCTGTGCGGCGCTGTATGGTGTCGTCGTTGCAAAGATGGACCTCGCCATGGACATCAGGAGTGAATTTGCGCATCATGCAGCCTATTGCGCACACTTTGAGTCGTAACACGACGTCCTGTGGCTGCACGAAAAGCATGATTCAACAAGGTGGCGTTGCTGTCAGGGTTCCTCCGAGCCATAATCCGTAGGTAGCGGTCATCCGCTGCAGTAGTAGCCCTTGGGCGGCCTGAGCGATCATGTCATCGACAGTTCGTGTCTCGCTGTATCTCCTCCATATTTTCCCAGGCTGTAAGGTTGGGGTTGCTCCTTCACGGTCAATGACGCCATCTGCTCAATCTGTTTGTAAGGTTCGGGTTGCTCCTTCACGGTCCATGACGCCATCTGCTCAATCTGTTTGCATAACAAAATTTTTAAAGGTGCTGAGAAAGACAGAATGAGGTAGCTGATATTCCACTTTTCAGTCAGAGTCTTTTAAACAGGAGCACATTCGCATTTTTGGCGCTCCAATAGAAACATTTTCACCCTAGCACGACGATGCGTGATCCGTCTATGTGCCACTGCTTCCAACAGGTCTGAGTGATCTGTGACGCAGTACAGCAATAGCAGTGATTGCAGTAACTCTACATGAGCTTACAAAAGCATGGGACCAATCTGACTATCGTCTGGATGTTAGGTCTGCATCTGGTGAACATTCATGAAAGGTGAATGAAAACTTTGTTCCTAAACGCCGGCCGGTGTGGCCGAGCGGTTCTAGGCCCTACAGTCTGGAACCGAGCTACCGTTACGGTCGCAGGTTGGAATCCTGCCTCGGGCATGGATGTGTGTGATGTCCTTAGGTTAGTTAGGTTTAAGTAGTTGTAAGCTCTAGAGGACCGATGACCTCAGAAGTTAAGTCCCATAGTGCTCAGAGCCATTGTTTTTTGTTCCTAAACGTAATTTTATAAACTAGCCAAGGTTACCTGTAAATGCAAGTAAAATACATTGGTGTGCAAAACTTAAGCACGAAATTAAGATTCGCACGAAGTGTCAGTGCCAACGAACATAGCTCGATGAAACATGGACTATACAAAGAAAGATCTGCTACAGTATAGCAAAGCAGGTAACTGAAACAAATACGCAATCACATGAACAGACATTTTTATTCGAAGACAATAACTTGTAAGTAGGCTGTTAAGTTTTTTTATTGGTAACGCCACCTGTGTATGAAAATCACTGGCTGTGCTGTGTGCAGTCTGTGGCTGCTTTGCATTGTTGTAATACTCGCCATTGTAGTGTTAGGCAGCTGGCTGTGAACAGCGCGTAGCGTTGGGCAGTTGGAGGTGAGCCGCCAGCAGTGGTGGATGTGGGGAGAGAGATGGCGGAGTTTTGTAATTTGTCATGAACTGCTATATATATGATGATATCAAGGTAAATACATTATTTGTTCTCTATTAATATCTTTCATTTGCTAACTATCCCTATCAGTAATTAGTGCCTTCCATAGTTTGAATCTTTTATTTAGCTGGCAGTAGTGGCGCTCGCTGTATTGCAGTAGCTTGAGCAGCGAAGATTTTTGTGAGGTAAGTGATTTGTGAAAGGTATAGTTTAATGTTAGTCAGGGCCATTCTTTTGTAGGGAATTTTGAAAGTCAGATTGCGTTGCGCTATAAACATTGTGTGTCAGTTTAAGCACAGTTCTGTAAAATTGTTCAAAAGGGGACGTTTCATATGTCGACCCTTAGCCGAGGATACCTCACTGGAATCTTCTGATTTTTTCTTGTAGTTTGTCTAATTAGTGTAGATTTTGTTTATTGCTAGCGCGTAATTGTAGAGAGAATCTCCTTTGTAGTTGCAGTCTTTCATTGTTGTACAGTAAAACATTTGTGGCATGCATGTAGATTTGCACCAAGTATTTCGCAGCTGCGCTTGCAATTAACTACATATTATTTTCAGTGCTATGTTAATGTGTTCCCCTATTTTTGCTCTTCAAATTGTGTTTTTCTGCGTTGTCGTGTGAAATATTGTGACAATAATGGCGTGTGAAAAACGTAATACTAGGCTCCAAAGTAAACTGAGAAATGACAGTGAAGACGAAAGCAGTGTGTTAGCGCCGCAGAGTAATGAATTAACTAATGTTCAAAGTAATAATTTGATAATTGTGCATAGGGAAATGGAGCGGGCGGCAAACAATGGCGTGGACAGTGAAACAATTAGTGAAGAGGGAAGCATTATCGATCGATCGGTCGGCAATAGCTCGCCTCAGGAAGCCGAAATGACACGACACGATTTCGCAAATACTGTAGATTCAGGTTCTGGGTCACCACCGTTTTCTCAAATGAGTCAAGACACATTTTCTGCTTGTCAAAATGTGAATGTTGCCGGTGAAAATGCACTGCCAAAAAGCATAGAGAAACAGATTCCAGACACTAATACATTATTATTGCAATTAATGCAACAAATGGAACAAAATCAGAGACAAATGGAACAAAATCAGAGACAAACACAGCAACAGTTAGACACAGTGGAACAAAATCTCAAAAAGTTAGACACAGTGGAAAAAAATCTCAAAAAGTTAGACACAGTGGAACAAAATCTCAAAAAGTTAGACGCAATGGAACAAAATCTTCAAAAGTTAGACTCATTGGAGCAAACTCTTGAACAAACACGTGAGGATTTAACTACTGAGTTACATCACATTGAATCGAAATGTCAAAAAGTCTGTAATGACGTAAAAAATCAAATTTGTGAGCATTTTCAACCTATTTTTTCGCGGCATGAAAATGCATTACAGAATCACGAAGCAGCCATAAAAGAACTGCAAACTACTGTTCATGAAAATCATGAGACCTTGCAAGCTAAATTTTACTCAGTTGCATCTACCGATTCGGTTACGCAACTTGCAAAAACCCAGTAAAACTTAAAAGACACAGTAGAAAGACACATTGAGGAAATTAGTACATTATCAGAGAAAGTAGTTGAACTTTCGGATCAGCTAAATAATTTATCTACGAAGGTAGATGATAATCTGAATGACACAAAACCGCTAGTCTTTAATGACACAGAAGAGTGCGAACAAATTAGGAAATTCAAACAAAATCAGAATCAAATTAATACGCAACACCAAAGAGAAATCCGCGAAGTACAAGATCAGCTGACACAGGTAGTACAAGAATTACGTATTTCAGAGGACACTCGCGCCCCAATACGGGAAGAGGGACATAGAAATACGGAACAACCACAAAATAATAACACAAGACACTTCGGAAATTATGAAAGAAATTGGCAAGGCACACCGAATTTTGAGATGGAACCGCCGACACGACGTAACAATGACCGCTATGCGACTCGCCGACATGATTATTTTGACTATAAGCTGTTCATCACTACACGTAAATTCAAAACATTTAAGAAATCTGCCAACAACATTCATCCACAAGCGTGGCTTCATCAATTCTCTCATTGTTTTCCTCCCAACTGGTCATTAGAGCACAGATTAGAATTTATGTGCGGCTACTTGGAGAATGAACCAGCTGTAAGAATGCGATCGGTCATTCACGATTGTCACAGTGAAGGAGATTTTTATCATGCCTTCCTCTCAGCATATTGGTCTCAAGCCACACAAGACCGAGTAAAACATAGCATCATAATGATGAAACATTTCGAACAATCTGAATTTTCCAGTCTTGTTAAATATTTTGAAGACATGTTACACAAGAATCAGTATCTTTCAAACCCATACAGCCCCTCAGAACTCATCCGCATTTGCTTAATCAAACTGCCTGAACATTTACGACATATTATTTTGGCAGGACGTTGCAAAGACGACATTGAAGCATTTCAAGGACTCTTACAAGAACTGGAAATTGACACTGACAATCGTGGAACGCACGAGCACAACCATTACAGATCACATCCGTCGCAATTCCGCGATGAAAGAAATAATAACTGGACGCGACAAGGCTATTCTCACAACACAAATCGTGACCGAAACAGACACCACCCGTATGACAACCGTTGGCAGAGTAGTAATAATTACAGGGAAAGATCACCTCTCCGCGGTAATGACTATCACAGAGACAATCAGAGGAACAGACAATATGGGAACCAAAACAGTTGTTATTACGGGAGACAGAATAACTTTAGACGCAACGGTCCACCGTGCAGTGTTAATTCAGGGAGAAATTCTCCACCACTTAACCGACAAGAAAGAAACTATGGAATCTACCGACATGACGACAGGCGATATGATCGTAACGACAGATCTGAATTGCATCAGAATTGGCGGGATTTAAACAGGGCAGGGCCCTCTCGGCAAGGCGAATTTGTAGAAGTTAGGTCTCCTAATCCCAGTAACGACGCGCGCCAACAAAGAAACAGACAATGACTCGCACCGGAGGCAGTTACATGCGCCCGCTGGCTCAGGGAAAAATAACATAGACGCTACTAATGAGTGACAATTTACAATATTGCTTTTGGAGTGTTTCTGTTTTATATTTGCACAGTTTTCTGAATTCTTTTGGAAAGAAAAACATGTTTTATTAGTAACTTTTGTGGTATAGCTACAATGAGACAGCCTTTTCCGTAGCACAACAATACGTTACAGCACAGTACTTTCCTCATCACAGCAATAAGCGTAATAACTAAGATATCTATACGCAAAGCATTTCACTTTTGTGTATCATGAGGTAAGTACATTGACTTCTGCAGAACTTAGCTTTCGGAGGACGATAACTACGACACTTCCACAGAATTATCTTACAACAAGACGCACATTTGCACTACAGGACACGTATTTGAGTGATTAATCTTATACTTAAAACATTTATTTTTAAAGATTTTTGAATTACAAAGAAAGTTTTCCGTGATACATTTCATTCCATTGCTGTAATTTGTAACACCTGAGGGTATAATTACATTTATCCTCAGGGGGGTACACGCTTACTTTGTGTACCATGTGTGTGGCAACCACAAGGAACCCTAGCTAATATGGTATTTGCTTATACAACTTTACACATCGGTACCATATTTCTCTAACACAGAATTACACAGCTATCTGATTATTTGACAGAGAAACAAACATTCTTTTTTTACTACGTCAGTGACAGATGTTTACGCAATTACACAGTTGGATAATTTCACACTTATGAAACTGTATTTTTTCTGTACTTTGTAAACTGTTCATATTTTTTTGGAACCATTGTGATACTATGAGAGCTTTGAATGATGTATTTGGTATGAGATCATGATTTTTAAGGTACGTTTGAGGTAGATGACACTATTGAAATGAGCAGAGAATATTTTTTAGGGTTTTGAAATTATTCCAGGAAGCTACGACGATTTTGAGATTTGGCTGAGGTTTTATGATGTTATGATGACGATGTGTATTACGCTGTTGCGGTATGTTTATGATAAAGAAGCTGATGCTATACGAGGAATTTGATTATGCTATGTATCTTATGATGAAGTATTGAAGAAGCGTCGACGAATTTGTATATGAATTTGTATATGTGTAATAAGGTAAGGATTAATGAATAGTGATTTAGGGCCTCTGACTTGTGAAGAAGTATGTTGGAAACCAAGAATCGTACTTTAAGAGTTATGAAATTTGTGTGAATGCGTGACTGTATCACAATGCTGACGAATATTTTTTTTTGGACACTTATATTTATAGGATTTTGTTTCTCCAGATTTGTAACCCAAATTCTTGACCTGTGAAATATTTTTATATAAGACTGCCACTGTAGCGGAAACTGCTGTCGTAAATATTTCCGTACGAAAGTTAAGTGACCACCTGCACGTAATGCGTCGCGGGCACCCACCTGGGCGACAGCGGCCCGAAAAAAAAAAAAAGCCATTAGCCTTCCTTCCAGCGGCACAGGTAGAAAAAAAAACAAAGGGGGAGGCCATTATCCTCGCTATTGACGTTCCTTTGTAGAAAGCATCGTAAATACGAGACGCTAATAATAACTTGGAAACATTCTTACATCTGCACACCTGATTAGGACAAGTGTCTATCTACGAGAATTGAGAGAAATGCCATATGGCTTGCTTTATGTATTTATTTACTCATTTTGTTTAATATCTAGTTTCTAGCTGCACTGCAGCACTGGTTAAAATAAAATTTTATAGATGTACTAATATAAATATTTTCTGT
Source organism: Schistocerca nitens (assembly GCF_023898315.1). Classification (NCBI taxonomy): domain Eukaryota; kingdom Metazoa; phylum Arthropoda; class Insecta; order Orthoptera; family Acrididae; genus Schistocerca; species Schistocerca nitens. Next base: position 457,492,280 of record NC_064615.1, on the reverse strand, counting down.
CTCCAGATCCAGTAAATAATTTTATGATCTATTCAAAAAAAAACGAAGGAGCATAAAAAGATATTTCCCTTCACAGGAATTGCATACGTAATTTTCTTTTCAACTACTGGGTAATTTTTTTTTGGTAGAATAACTTCTTGTGGTGCACCACTTTAATTACTTAGACATTAAGATGTGATTATACATTTCCCTTATCTGCATTGTTGTCTTTACTGTAATATTTTTCTGCTTGAGCGTTGTCATGTTTAGATATAATTTATTGCTTTTGCTTCTGCTGTTTGCCAGGCATAATGTTACTGAATTTGACTTTGTATTACGCTGTTAAGCCAGTTTTACTAATGATTTATTTTTATTGTTTGCTGCACATTGCCTTAGATTAGTTGTAATATTACAATTGCTTTGCTAATTTCTTAATGCTGCTTGCTTCGCAAATCTGCGTTTTTTTTCATTGCTGTTTATATGAATTGTTTTATGTGATGCTGCATTGCCTCGTCCCTTGGTATATATATCTGAGCTCAGTAGATTTAAGTTAGCTTAAGAGGGGGTAGACTATATAAGAGAACAAGTTGTGATGAATTGGAAGAAATACATTGAAAATCTATAAGAAAATGGTTTGGCCAAAACAGTATTTTGAAAGAGGATATGAACAAAAAAGTAGGTTTTAGGGACAACAGGTTTAGGTAGGATTTTCTTGGAAATAAATGATGAAGTAAGATAATGGAAAATAAATAATGAGGTAAGAAATATGTGAACATATATATATACAGAAAGCATGCTTGAATAGGATTTTTTTTGGTGGAAGCAAAGGTTGAAATAAGATGAAAGGTCTACAGAATGAAGTTTTGCGTTGGACTGCAGTACCAAATGATACACTGAAAACAAACCCTGTCCTTTCCTTTTGTGTTATCCCACTATGTGTTTGTGTACCCTTGTGTATTTGTTTTCTTCCTGTCTCTGTGTAGTTTCATAGAATTTTTTTCTTCTTCTAATACTAAGCTACATTCACTATGATGAGGAATGCTGTTATCCTCAAATATAATTGGCATTAATAATATGTTATTTTCTTTGTAGAGATGTTAGACATTATTTATCTGTTCTGTTTTGTTGCTCATGTGTGAAGTTGATGTTTCGAGGGTTATTCTGATCTTTTATGTATGTGCTTATGTCATTATTTATGTAACACTGATGTATACATTTTTATTCTTTTGTAAAGCCTGTATTACTGCAAGTGTTATCTGTATTGTTATGTTCCTTAATGATGTATTTTGTATCTTTGTAATTGTATTCTTATGTTATAAAATTGTAATTGACACCGGTTCGTCAAATTGGGTAACTTGTAAGTTACATTTCACTGCACACGTTTCTATTGGTCATAGTATATGGACAATATGTGAAAAGTAGGGACTGTTAGTGTTTGCACGTGTGTTAATAATTCAGCAAGGGACTGGTTAACAGCATTGCTGGTTCTCAGGACAATTCAAAAACTTTGTGAGTGCACAAGTGGTGGTTATGGACTTGCTACATTATCCGCAAGACTCTTCGATGGTGATTGTGCACCTGCACAGTCGCAGCAGATGGCTGCTGGCCATCTCTACAAGGACTACAGTGGGTCTGCATCTTTGATGATCCATAAATACCATTATTTCCACAAGGACTGCAGTGGGTCTGCGCCTCTGGTGGCCCACCAATACCGTAATCTCTACCAGGACTACAGTGGGTCTGCTCTATGATGACCTACCCACCAATACTCTTCAAAACTTCGACTGACTCCGCTGTGGGTTTGCTCTGTTGTGGACCAATACCTGTCTGCATGTCAAGAGTCAGCACTGTCTTTCCGTTGGAAGGACAACGATACTTCTTCAAGACTGCATGGAAATCCACTACTTCCGTGTGCATTTTCTTTTACTGCTCAGACTTTGAGAAAAACACTGCAATGTGATGAATGATCAGGACTGTCTTTATGGACTGTGAGAAAATTTTAGCTTTTGACCAACATTGTATCAATAAGTGTGTGCATTTGATTTCTTTGTTATTGTAATTATGAAAATTTTTTTCAAATCTGTATTGGGCACTGCCCAAACCAATTTGTAAAAATTTTTGTGGGGAGCATGGGGGCTATGTAAGTAGGCTGTTTAGGTTTTTTTATTGGTAACGCCACCTGTGTATGAAAATCTCTGGCTGTGCTGTGTGCAGTCTGTGGCTGCTTTGCATTGTTGTAATACTCGCCATTGTAGTGTTAGGCAGCTGGCTGTGAACAGCGCGTAGCGTTGGGCAGTTGGAGGTGAGCCGCCAGCAGTGGTGGATGTGGAGAGAGAGATGGCGGAGTTTTGTAATTTGTCATGAACTGCTATATATATGATGATATCAAGGTAAATACATTCTTTGTTCTCTATTAATATCTTTCATTTGCTAACTATCCCTATCAGTAATTAGTGCCTTCCATAGTTTGAATCTTTTATTTAGCTGGCAGTAGTGGCGCTCGCTGTATTGCAGTAGCTTGAGCAGCGAAGATTTTTGTGAGGTAAGTGATTTGTGAAAGGTATGTTGACAACTGGTGGATGTACACACGTCTTCCCACCGCACCCCACACGGCCTCGACGTCTATTTAAGTCACGGGGGAGGACAGCCAATATATTCACCTCATTCAACAGCGCATTGTCATCCATCAAAATGAAGACAGGGCCGAAAACAATTCTATAAAGACGCACGCGGGGAAGGAGTACAGTGTCACTGTAGCACTGACCGACGAGATTACCGTGTTCAAAGATTTCGATGTCAGTACGTCTGCTCGACATTATGTCTACCCACACACAGTAACACCTGGACCACCAAAACGACCATGTTTCGGAATGCTGGACATACCCTCGTATGGCGAGAGGTGGGAACGCGACATGGAATCAGCAGCATTATCCAACATAAACTTTGCAGAGCAGACACTGCCACGCTTGATGATCACACTTCCTATTAAAAACCATGCCCTGTCTTTTACAGTATCCAAGGGACCATCAGCAATGGACCTAACTTCAGTGTAGTTATTACCTTTGACTAAAAGTGTATTTCTCTGTTCGACTCACAGTGTTATTCTTCCGGTTACCTTTCGCAGTATACTGTACCAGTTCTTTCTATGTGCGGTCCAAGTTTCATCGAGGTCTGTTACTTGGCATCACACATCATGCGAAAGTTACTTTGGTCCTTAAGTTTTGTAGACCGGCGCATATATTTTTGTGTACAATTGCAAATTCAAATGAAGGGGTACTTCTCTGTACGTACAGAACGACACTTCGATTTGAAACCTATCTATCCAGTAACATCCCATGAATCTCATTACAAAAATCCCTACTTTGTGAGTTTGAATCGTATTATTTGCTTCGGTTACCAGCTGTGCTATTCTTGCACGCCCAGACAAAGAAATCGTATTAAATTTCGCATCCAACGAAAGGAACCGATGCAAGAAATTAATGTATCAAACAGCATCAAATATTCAAATTCCAACTGTCACGCTTTCTTTCTCTTTTAAGTTACGAATTGAAAATCATAAACGTCTCCGATCACGTTATTTCGTAATCCTTCCAATAAGCTGTACACTCTATAACGTTACGTGTATCTAGGCGAGCTGATCGGCCGCCTACAATTGGTACAGGTAGGCTACGGTGAATTTGTTGCACGGATGAACGCTAGTGGGCCGAGGGCACAGGGCGCACTGCGGCCTGCCCGGCTACTCGACCGTTTCTGGCCACCCAGGTGCACAGACAGTGGGCGCATCGCTGGGAAAGGGTAAATCCCAGAGCTGGAAAGCAAGACGGCTGATGCTCGCATTACCTTTATACAGAATACGCTACAGGAAACGGCGGAGTGTCATACACTCTTAAGCATGGCCAGGTTACAGCTCTTTGAGATTCGACAGTAACTCACATCGTATATTAATGCAAATCTGAATACATCTGCAATCTCATGAGCCGCATCCAATGACACAATAACATCTCCGTACCTTCAAAACTACAGAATTTAATACGTCACAGCGAATAAACATTTTCACGATGACCCTCTGACTTAACAACTTTTAATCGCTTCATGCGATCTCAATAGACATTACTTTAGATGATACCATTGCTATCATTCCTGAAAGCTACAGATCTGTATATATTTTATTTATTGACTTATGACGTATTTTATATTTATTTTATTACGCAAATATTTGTCAGAACATTGTTTTCTCCACATTTACACTGCTGATGAATACAGCATGAACACCTCACATTTTGTCATACTTTTGTAGTTATTTAATGAACATTTGCTATTTTGTCAGCAACTCTGTTTAAAAGTTGACTGCAAGTCTATTGGAAACCGTAGTAATTTAAAAGCTATCAATCGACATAACTATTGTTATGAGTGACAAAACACGTTTCTGTCAAGCAGGCATAAATAATTGTTTAAACAATATTTAAGAACAATGAGGACAATCTGTTGTTATTTATCATGAGCACATTGCGCAAAAATGCTGGTTTATTTATTTATGAACCAACTAGTACTTATATTTATTGTAAATGATCTGAGTGAGCCGGCCGGGGTGGCCGAGCGGTTCTAGGCGCTACAGTCTGGAACCGCGTGACCACTACGGTCGCAGGTTCGAATCCTGCCTCGGGCATGGGTGTGTGTGATGTCCTTAGGTTAGTTAGGTTTAAGTATATCCATTTGAATTTGATCTGACTGAAACCCAATGTGTATGACATTTCTTTACATAAATATTGTTGTAATACATTAGTTTAGTCAGGGAAGTGGTCAACTTCAATCATATCACTTCTGTAGAGCTTCAGGTCGCTGTATTTTTGGTGGGGATGGCCTTCAGCCGGTGAGAGTAGGACAGTGGCGGAATAGTACCGGAGTCAAATGGAGACTTGGACTTTATGAGTGAAGAGCTCAAGGAAGCGATTCTGGACACTTGATGTCGAGTTCCTGAAGAAGGCAGACCTACCTGGCTGCAGTAACGGGCGACATACGGTCGTATGTGTTCCATTCTGTGCGGTGAACGGCCGCTATCATACTTTCATTTCTGAAGAGATTTCATATTTCGAGAGATCGAACTTTTGCTGCTTGATTAACGGAACTGAGAATAAACTAAGTGTGAGTTGCTATTCTTTGCATCACTTGTATTACTTTGTGAATCATCATGTTGAACTCTGAAGTATTTTGGGCTGGTAAATCTCTCGTATATTGTAATCACCAAACAGACATAGTTTTCGTGTACCTTCGATGACTATTTAGTCTGGGGAATTTTCTACCATTCTCGTAACACTCTTAATGTAACTTTAACACTCTCAATGTAACTTTGGTGCATTTTATAAGGGCATTTTCTGTCTGTATTTCAACAGAATATCGTAGAACCACTTCCTGTTTATCTGATATGTTATTTGTTGAACAAACGTTATTCATCATACTTCTCTGTCGTCTACATCAATTACAGGCGCTAGAATAGTCATTATTATTACATTATGCATTTATCTTTCACTTTGTATTTCTGTTTATTTCATTACATCGAAATTCTACCCAATGTCCAGACTATCTGACTGAGGGATCAAGGCAACACTTCATTACTTGCAGCGGATTAGCTGCGGGGTATGAAAGTAGACGTGCGCGACTCGACCCTGTGACTACATCGAGTGCTCTTCTCTTTAAACATTGCCGTTCATAGCCCAAGAACTTAAATTACGAGTAACCGCAAGTAAAGGCGCAACTAGTTTGCTCGCATGGGATGCTGTTTGGAAAAAGCTACTCAACAGTAACCGTTAGGTACCGTTGCAACTCGCTGGGAAATTTCATCTCTGTGGAATTTCATCTCTGCCAAGAGGATGGTCTTTCCATCGAAGCAGTTAAGTAAATCTGAAGTGAGCCTCCTTCAAAATACAGCCTTCAGTTAAGTACCCCTGAAGCTCATTTACGTGTCGCGGTTTCTCCTCGGGTTTCAGTGGCTTCTATATATAGAGACCCAACCGCTTTCTGAGAACTTCAGCCACGGTCGGCTCAGACAGCTGAACCTACAATTGGCCTGACGAAGCCATATCGCTGCATCCGATGGTTCAGTACGTTTCGAGGAAGCTCTCGCTGGAGGTACGCCGATCATCGCCGCCGATGTCGGCTTCTGCTAAGCTTATCGCTTCTGTGTAAAGTAATGCTTTCTGAAAATCGTGACTTAACATTTCTGTTAGTAGTGGAGGACGGAGAAAATGGAACTATCCTGGCAATAGCGCATCGAATACCAAGCTTCCCATTACGCAACAGCAGTTCAACATGCTGATCAGGATTTTATGAAGCGCAAAAGCGCGTGCTCTTTCAGTTCAATACAGCTGGACAGGTCGAAACACAGCCAAGTCAAGAAATAAAAAACAATAAAAGTTTGAATATAATTTCATTTAGAAACCAACGGCAGAAATAATTACGCACAGGGCGGCCTGAAAAATTTAACGCGTTGGCAACAAAATCTTATTCTCGCACGAAAATCTTCAAAATCCTACTTGCACAGAGAATCGCCTTTGTGATTATGTCCGAATTTCTGTAAGCCCTTCTTTAAACAAAGTATAAGTCACCCCGTTAAAAGGACACACTGGTCCGCTGTGGGTGGTGTAGAACTGGCACCGGGTGTCATGTGACACTCCACCGCTGTTCTACGTCATGACGGTCAAGTTGTCAGTCAGTTTGTTCTATGGAACAAGAGCACTAAGACGGGTCAACGTGCGTAGTTTAACATGGAGATGGTTCTGTAATGTTTTGGCGGTGTTTTCCATACCAGGACTTGGACCAACTCATTCTGATTACCTTGAACATGAACCAAGGTATTAATTTCAACATTCAAGGTGACCGAGTGTTGCCTTCTACATCTTCGTGAAATATATGCTGTGACCACTCCCTTCTTCCAAGTTTACAAGAGTCGCGTTGACGTGACTGTACGCATAGTCCACGGTTTGACGAACACTCAGAGATCTGTCGTACTCGACTAATTCATCTACTACGTTAAATTACCCGCTCTTAATCTCAGACAAAATGTCGCCGACTGTTCCGAAACGCAGGTGAAATGTAGCAATCAAAATCCTCCTAATATGGCAGCTCTACGGGATCTAATCATCAATGAGTTGCTTCAGCTGGATATGGCATACATGAATAAACTTGTGGTCTTTTTTTTTTTTTCTCGCCGAATTAAAGCCATTTCCCAGGCTATAGGCGTGTTAGCATCACATCTTCTTGGGGCTGACTAATTTTATGTCTGCAAGCCAATAAGAACCCAGAGCAAGATGGACGCCCTAGGGCAGGCTAACGGCTACTCCAATAACGGTCCGTCTTCCTCGTCCTATACAGGACGATAAGTCTCCATCAAGACGTACTTCGAAGCGCAGGCACAGAGTCAGAGCGAGGCGAGGCGTGTTCTTAGTTTTATTAAATCGGTTTACAATAAACAGGAGACTGTTCAAGTCTGCATTCTACCAACGCAACAGTGCAGATGGTGCCAGTGGCTGCTGCCCCTCACCGGGAGGGGAGGGGCCACTGTAACGGCATCACGTTGGCACCTACTGCGCGCAGGGGAGGCAAGTTTCAACGAAGTAGTAACGATCAAACGAGCATCAGCTGCTTCTGATTAGTCGGCGATTCCTTAATTAATGAATTAACAACAAAAGCCGTCAAACCGAAAGCTTGGGAACAGCTACTTCTGTTCTTGGGGATGTTGCTGTTAGTCGTCACTGCTCAGTCCGACGAAACAAAACTAGTAAAATTCTATCATAAATATAATCGTAGGCTTCCGCGGCCATTTCCATAGACAATAATATTCTTCTGGGTCTGTGATCGCACTGTCAGTGTACAAGGCTTCCCACGTTTTTGCCACTACTGTAAATGGCCTTCCTCAGGGTGTTTTTCTTCCTCACCCTCAATAGCGTATCAGAAATCGATAACAGTCTTTGCAAAAGAATAAAAAAATAGGCTATAGGCAACACTGGCTGAAACGTTGGAAGTTTTACACATTGACAATGCGGTCCCAGACCCAGAAGAATTTTATTGACTGTCGATCATAAAGTGTCATTTAATCCAGAGCCATTAACATATAAAAACTTAACTTAGATGACTACGTTCCTTTAACTTTTATTAATTAAATGATGATGTTATCTAAAGGGAAAGCTCTCGATATTTGAGGTGCTACTTTTTCTTCGGTTCTTCTCACACCATCTATCCCACTCTGTTCCTCCACTGTCCCCTAATTTTTGTTTTTGGCTATGATTGGCTTTTTTTCGATTTGTAACATATTTTTCAATGCTGATCGCCAGTATTGTACCCTCTTCCACGACGCCAGTCAAAGTCTGATGGTGGCCTTGTTAGCCTAACACTAATGAAGGAGTAAATTAATACAAAAGTTCGCGCTTTTCATTTATAATTTGGATGTTGTGCTACCGAGAAACAACGGCCGAATCAGTTAACCTTTCCGTTTTGTCTGTCCTTCCTTTTTTTTGTCCTTACGTTTCAGTTTTGTATGAAACATATTAACTCATTAAATGATATTACTATTATATGAATAGACCATCTCCTGTATTACCATTGACAGTAATTTAAAAATTATGTTTTCATAATAAAAATGCTTTATCTTACTGAAACGGAAGATTAATGATCCGATATAGGAGAGAACTCTAAAACATCAGTCTGACCAGCAACACGTTCTTAAGACCAACGAGGAATTATTAATCGTAGTTCAACATTAATTACATAAAACATCACACGTAACTTAGCAGTTGAAACAAAATAATAATTACGTTGTACACAAAGGTAAGACGAACAGAAATACAGATGGTATTAATTATAAAAGAGTTATCGGAATCAAGACAACAATACAATTCTACACTATGGAATATAGCAAGTAGAACATGAGTTTTCAAACTGTGCGTCGCGGTCGTATAGTAGGGACTTGATGATGGTTTCCTAAAAAAAAATAACAGAGGGCCGGCATGTAAGTGTTGTTACTATGGAGCCGTAGAATATGACTCATTTCTCTTTAGTGAGTAATAATCAGTTTGAAGATTAGTTTTTTTCAATTGTTGTTTGTCTTCTGTAATTTGTGTTTCTCTGTTAGCATGGAAAGATTTTTAAATGTAAGTATACAACGTGGTATTTCAAATGTATCGTGTAGGAAGTATGACGACAGAGTCGCATTTTATAAGTACTATTGTTGCAAACGAACAAAGGCCAAAGCGTGTCGTTTGTTTCCAAATTGTAGCTATTAAAAGAGTGCTTCCTAATAAAATGAAGCGGTAATTGGAGTCAAATCATGGTAGTTTGGTAAAAAAACCATGAGAATACTTTTCCCGCAAATTAAAAGAAATGACTGAACAAAATAAGGTTTTGCTAAACAAGCTACGATACCTACTAAGGCTGTTCTTAAATCTTACAAAGTTTCCTACCGTTTAGGAATGAGAAATATACCTCACACTACAGCGGAAGACATTACTTTACCAGCTGCTCTGGACATGGTGTCCAGCTAAAAAACAACTGGCAAGTGTGCCTTTGACAGATAACGCTATTAGTCGTCGAATAATCGGTATGATCAGTTGCTTGTAAACCTGAAAAATCGTTGTCATTTCGCTATTCAGTTGAATGTAGCTACAGACAACCAAAATGATGAATATCTAATTTGTTGGGTGCGGTTTATACATGACAACAAATTTCATGATGAAGATCCTACACCGCAACAAAATAAATCTTGAAACAAAAGTAACAGACTACAGTCTTTATGCAACAGAACAACATTAATTGGAAACAAAGGGTACGCGTGTGTACAGATGGAGGTCGTAGTATGCCTGTCTGTTACAATAAATGGGAAGTTCTCATTTTTAAACAGGTTCTTCATACAAATTAACACTGTTATATTCACCGACAGGTACTGGCGTAAAAAAGCATGAGTCCTAGCCTTCATGAGTTTCTGTAATCGAAGTAGTAAACTTCTATTAAGTCGGCCACTTAAACCAAGATCCTTTCAATAATGTGCGTCGATACCGTCGCAGCACATTTCCATAATTTATTGCAGAAATTCTCTCTGGCTTTTACGTGGGAATATCTTGTTCAAAGTGTATGAACTCAGGAGTGAACTTCACTCTTACGTTGTTCAAGAGAAACATTTGACTTTCGTGAAGCTTGTAGACAGGGACTTTGTTTTGAAGCCAGCGTATTTTTGGAACATCTTTGAAAAACTTAATTCGTTACATGTATCTCTTCAAGGCAATGAGACCAAAATTCTGCAATATGAGACAGAGAAAGACATACTGTGGAAGAAAAAGTTGGAAGAAAAAGTTGGAAAAAAAAGTTGGACGATAAAGGTTTAGAAGGCGATGACTTTCAATAGAGTGAAAAATTTATGTTTGTAGATCATTTCACTGAGCTCTGTGATTACTTTCAGAAGTACTTCCCCGAACAAGTTGATCAACACAACAGAATCAAAGATCCTTACAGAACATCCACTTACCACCTAAGGAAAAGAACAATTTACTGATATTTCTTGAGACTCCACAATGAACTCATCACCGCTTGGCTTTTGGAGCTTAGTGAAGCAAGAGTACTAGCAAGTACATAAAAAGGCCCTACGAGTTCTAACACCTTTTTGCAACATCCTGTTTATGCGAAGTAGGTTCAGCATTGTCAGTCATGAACACGAAATACAGATCACGAATGAATGTGGAGAAAAGAATGCAGGTCGCAGTTTCCACTCTTGTATCGAGATTTGAGAAACTGGTGATGAAAAAGCAAGCTCATTCTTCCCACTGATTTCGTTAAAGAACAAGATGCAATAACATTAACATCTGATTAAAATATTTGTGCCAGCAGTTAATAAAGAAATAACTACTCTTAGTCAGTTTTCACCCTATACTTCGAGATGAATTACAAGCAAATGAGCCGCGGGTGTTTTATGTTCATGTCCAGGGAGCCATGAAACTAAAAGTTTGAAAATTACTATACTAGAATAACGAGTTGATAATAACACATTTTTTGTAAAACTGACGTGGTTATTTTGTTATCTGAGTTATTTATGCGTAACATAATTCAGTTCTCAACTCTCGATGTTTCTGTGACAGGTTTTATGACCTCACACATATATGAAGAGGAACTATACAGTCTCGTCGTCGCGATGTGAAATATTTGGCAGTGAAGGTCTTCTTGCGAGAAATGATCTTTAAACAAGTCGTGAAACGACATTGTCAGCGTGGAGTGAGAGAGACGCCGTACAAATATTATCTCTTCTCACGTCAATCATTTTGTAGCGACGTGTGGTTCTCTCTAGCAAGTGCGTAGTGTTCCGTTTTTCACGGCCATTATAAGTAAGTCCTCCACAACAAACTGTTACTACGTTAGTCAGTGACATAAAGGAACGACACATTTGCTACACATCAGCCTGAAGAAGAGCAAATCACTTGACAACGTAATAATCCTACAGTGTACGGGAACGCAGAAACACTCGCAAAATGTCCGACAATTTCGTCCGTCATCTCCCATTGTCTGTAGCACAAGATAGGTGAAACAGTTACATGGAGGTACAAGTACCAAATGACACAGACGAACAAGTGTTTCTCTGTTCAAATACCCGCTTACTTCACATCCATATGGGTCATGAACTGTTGACAGATATATATGCCTAAGTGCTCAATACTCCAGCAAATGCTGTACAATAGTAGCTACGTACTGGATACAATGTCCTACAGGGTGTGTTTAAAATCACAGGAAGTAAGAGTAACTAATGAATTTGGCTATGTAGCAATGATTAGGAACGAAGACTATCAGCTCTAGGCAGACAAATAGAAAAACCAAAGCGAAATGACGTAGTAGATAAAAAATGAAATATGACGTCTTTTCACTTCTGCAGAAAAAAGAGGGTTTAAGGAAAGGTAACACAATATTCATCTCTCCTCACACAATATTCTCTACACCAGAGACTCTCATGCATTCATTCACCAGTGCTGCTAAATGTTTGTATTTCCATTCTCACTAAGATAATTAGACTTTAATATAAAGCCTTCTTCTTCATTTAAATTTATTTCCACCTGGATTACCACTTTTGATTACGTTGATTATTAGTTTCTATCTGTACACCAGATCGTCTTCGTATTTACAAGAAAGGAAATATAAAAACATCAAAGTCTAGATCAAAACAAAATCTGTAATTCCAGGCCACATACAGTTCCTGTGAGTCCAGTGTTTCACGTGGCTTCTGAATACTATCTTCAATACTATTAACATGCCTCACTCATTTGTTCAGAGATCATTTTCTTTTAAAATACTTGAGCACATTCAGTCCTTTAGAACGATTACAGAATCATCATGTATGATACTGCTGCCCACGAAATCTCCAATAACACATTATCATATAACAAGGTCTACGGTAATTTCTGTTACATGGGTTATCATGAAGTTCGCCATAGCCACAAAAGAGATCAAAAGTCAACCTGTAATTCTAAAATAGACTGCGCCGACGAATGGGTGTAAATCTTCCTACACCGAACGACTGTGTATTGAAACCAAGCGAGATAAAAATGACTGAAAGTCATGTGCGTTAAAATGTTGCATGGTGGTGAGGTGCCTGGTAACTTTGGAGAGTGTTTACAAAACACGAATGTTAAAATTCCATTCAGAAGAGATCATTTGTGGCACAGATACGTTAAACTATCACGAATGATAGAAACAAATTCTGTTAGTTACAATGGGTGAACTCGGACTCCAGATGGAACTTACTGAATCACACACGGAATCTCCTTCAAGCAGCGTCTTTAGTTGAAGGAGTATATTGATGCAAATAACAAAACGACAGCTCTTAAAACATATTATTTTGTAAAAGATTTTTATAGATTAATAATGATTTTGTTTTAGGCGAAACCATAGAAAATTTTAGAAACCATCGTAAAATTCATTTAGTTTATCCTTCGGAGAGGCCTTATTGCGCAGGAAATCACATCACCAGGCCAAATTTTAAGCAGGCCACAATCTTCAACAATGGATTTGTCGCTATGGAGATGACTAGGTTTCAGTGCAGTTCACGAAGCCTGTCTGTATTAGTATGCAGATCCGGACAACATCACATGTATCGACTCTGTATCAGTGAAGTCTGACTTCACAGACTCAAAGCAAAGTTACTTTAAATGGGTACAGACATTTTCATCTACTGGGTGAAAGGCTACAATCCATATGAAGTATGGTAATTAGGTACAATCCTGATGCAGTCTGGATGTCCAGCCAATAATCCTTACGGCATAACACTTCAAAAAAGAAGGTTATTGTGATGTGAATGGACTGCAGATGTGGACATGTATGAGGCTCAAATCTAAAATGTACTCATACGAATAGATGCAAGTCCCACCAAAAGACGGCTAAGAGAGTGCAGCCTGGAAGGCTCTCGTAATCAATGATTATAACATATGCTCGAGGGTACTGGGTGGTGTTCCGCCTATTGTTCGCCAACTAGTCTTTCGATCGCGAGATCGTGAGGTACCTACTGCACTGCAGCTGAAAGTGTCGTGTGACATCTTTGTAGATTGGATTGAGACCTCCCGTTCTCACAACCTTTTTTGAATTTTTTTTATGCAGGAAGAACACAGCGAAAGAAACACAACGCCAAAGTTGTAGCTGCTAAGGCACAGAGGCACACTGCATTTTTTTTTTAACTGCCCAAATTCGTAGCTCACCAGGTGGTTACCTGCTGTAGCTGTAGCAGACAGCAAGTATCTTTGGTTAAGGGCACATTGGTAAACAGATAACACGGCACTACATGATCGTAATTTGTAAGGCGAATTTCAGTTTGTGTTTATAGTTTCTCAGACATGATTGTTCACAGTTATTATCTGTTCAAATCTGCAACTGATTTAATATCCATAATAATTAGCACTGGTTGCTAATAGCATCTGTCTTCGAGTAGATCCCAAAGTTTCACAATAATGTGGAAACATGTTAACATTTTCAAGCATGCAAAAAAGAAATATCAAAAACGTGCTGTGGAACTGAAATCATCTACTTCTCCCGAAGATCTACATATGTGTTGTTTATTAGTTAATTTCTTGGACATTAATTCGGATGATGTCGAAATTTCGTTAGAAATTGTAGAAACATGAGTATCAGACAAAAAGGAAATAACTCAGACGATTGTGCGAATTGTAGTTCAAAATATGATTTTTGTACTAATTAATGTCCAGAACAAAAAAAGAATGTTTCCAAGCCTAAAGGAAACATATGCAATAACAGCTTTCAATGGCAAAGAAATGGCTCTAATTTTTTGGTTAATTTAACGAGAGACAAAACGATTAAACTTAAACAGTGTGCAAAGCCTGTTTCGTTTCATAAAGTCTAAACATGAATTGTATAAATGGAAGAAAGGCTTACATGAAGTACGAAATACGTGCAAAAGTGTGGACGAAAAAGTATTCGAACGACTTAGAACTGCTCGTGAGGATCAGTGCATTGCTACCAAGGGATATCTCCGAGAATGGTCTCCTGAATTGCAAGTGAGATGAGCATTAATGATTTCCGGGCTCCTTCGACCTGGTTGAACAGATTCAGGAAATTATACGAAATGAAGTCGCGAAACTACTTCACTAAATGTGACATTAATAGGTAATACTATACTGAAATATGTAGCTAACGTGAAAATGAAGCTTCTTGTTTCCCCGAATATGCTGTGTGTAAAGCCAATCAGACGGATTTAACGCAAAAACTGTGTGCAAATTGCACTTTGCCATTTCAATCGAAAACAAGACAAGTCACTTGTGCCGTTGATGAATGCCTATGACACAATCACATACAACAATACCAGAGATAAGTAACTGTGGGTCACTATTTCTGCAGCTCTATATCTGTCTTCAGGTACATAAAGGATAATTAGAACAAAAATTTAAGAGAAACGGCTGTTTACTTGTAAAACTCTTGTAATCTACATAGCAAAATCTGGAAAAATGGGAGAGAATAATTTTTAGTGTTACATCCAAATTGCCTTCTTACCGTTTGTTGAAAACGATTCTTGCTTTTGGTGGATTCTTGGCCTGAGTCGTCCGTAATGTAACATCATACATTGCCTTGATTTTCTTTCCTCTGGTAGTCACTTGCGTAACAAATAAGTCTGCAACAGTTTAGCTTTCGATATGAACTGCAAGTTATTCAAAAATTGATGATTTGAGAATCGTTTGGTATGGTTTAGTGTTTAAAATTCGCTTTTGTGCACTTTGGACTTAGCGTTATTCACAACTGTGCCTGCTTGTTCGCCAATCGCGCGCTGAGCACGAAGGGCTCTACAGAACACCGTTACAAGTGCTTCTTCGTGCGGAAAACGTGAATTGCTCTATCATTTTTTAACCACTTGCAGTGCGCCTTTGCAGCTAAAATGTTGACAGTGCAATTCTTTCACATTATTAACCCTGTGTGAAAAATTTCAGCGTAAGTTTCGACATGTCGGGTTGGATCATTCCCCTGTGAGTATGTGGATGTGTTTCTAGTAACTGTTTGCACAGGTATGTGTATGCACACTACATGTGAATATACATTGCATATTATGTGGCGTCTGTTCTTTCGAACACATCCAAAAGAACAGATACCATTTTGATGCAGCAGTCATGATGAATTAAGACACAAAGGAATTACAGACATTGGCTGCAAGTGGACATTGATTGAAATCAATGGGGAAAGTTAAATATTTGTGCCAGACCAGGATTCGAACTCACGTCTCCTGCTTACTGGGCAGATGCCCTGAGCACTGACTCATCTGGACATAGTGGTCATTAACAGCTGCACGGACTATGCTAGCACATCTCCAGTCAGACCCAAATTCTCAACTTACCCACACACTAATAATGTAGTGCCCCTTGCCCATTATCCTCATTATTTGCAGCATTTTGCCGGTTCCTATATTTGTTTGAGCCTGTTTTGCATGCACACTGATGAGATCGTAGGCCGTCTCGCCTTCATTACATATATTTTGGTCTGACTGGAGGCATGCTATGGTAGTCTATGCAGCTGCAATGACCACTGTATCCGGATGGCTTGATGGTCAGAACATCTGCCTAGCAAGCGGGAGACCTAGGTTGAAATCCCAGTCTGGCACAAATTTTCAAGTTTCCCACAGATTTCAATCAATGCCCACATGCATCCAATGTCTCGGATTCCTTTATGTCTTAAATTCACAGTGGCTGCTGGGTCAAAATAGTGTCTATTCTTCCATACATGTCCTAAAGAACAGACACCATATACATATACAATTAAGCCGAGACATCTCTTCAGTGCAGATGCACAACAGGCTTGAACTCTTACAGAAACCATCCAAATGCTGCGAATAATGAGGATAGGGGAAAGGGGTACTACAATAGTAGTGTGTGAATAAGTTGAGAATTTGGGTTTGACGGAAGGTGAGCTAGGTTAATCCTTGCAGCTGCAGTGGCCATTGTGTTGGTTGGTTGATTTGGGAGAGGGGACCAAACAGCTAGGTCATTGGTCTCAACGGATTAGGGAAGGAAGTTGGCTGTGCCCTTTCGAAGGAACCATGCCGCATTTGCCTGAAGCAATTTAGGAAAATCACGGAAAACCTAAATTAGGATGGCCGGATGAAGGTTTGAACCGTCATCCTCCTGAGTGTGAGTCCAGCGTGCTAACCACAGCACCACGTCGCTCAATATTGACCACTGGGTCCAGATGATTCAGTGCTCAGAGTATCTGCCATGTACGCAGGACACATGAGTTCAAATCCCAGGCCATCACGAATTATCAACTTTCCCCCTGATTTCAATCAGTGCCCACTGTAGCAAATGTCGATAAGTCGTCTGTGTCATATAAATATATATAAGAAAACTGAATTGCTTATTCTATGGAAAATGCAATGTGCATATATTCTAGAGTGGTTTTAGTGTAAATAAATTGTATCTCCATACCTGGCAGCATTAGTTTACAAAAAATGTACATATTCGCCTTTTAAAGCGCAAAAGAAATTGGTGTCATAAAAGAGGTGCTACTTCACTGTTGTATACACGTGTACACAAACCTTATTTTAAAGTACAAATAAAAGATTGTTGAAAATTATTGCTTACAAGATATTATTGTTCATAAACCATTAGTTATTTTGTTATATCATTGTTATTACTTACAAAAGAACCTGATCCCTTCACTGCGGAGTAGAAAGGCTGGACTCGTGTAATTGCTCAAAAGGAGGAGTTGAGATTAATTTGTCGTAGCAAATTGTAAGCGTTGAAATATGGAGATCTACACTTAACATCAGGGAGCTAATTATTTACAATGTGCAGTCACATCTACACTGCACGCTCCTTTTTCTACAAGAGTGGGCGCATTTAAACATTAGGGAGGTATATTTGCATTTTGAGGTATTCTACCATTTTGCCTATTTCATGCCAGTATTTATAGCCAATTTACCATATTAATAACGGACCTCACACAACAGAGAACAGAGCTATAACTGAGTGCACAATGGCTGAACAAGTGCAGTGCCGCGGCTACTGGTCGACAGCAGTATGGTGTCAATGTTTTGCAACTGACAGAGCAAAATGGGGAGGCGTGGAGGAAGGCAAAGGGATATCAGTGAGCTTGAATATAATAAGGACAATGTTTCGCCCTCGGAAACATTGACATCAGAATGTGCTGACATCAGTGCAATTCTTGGATAGATTCTGTTCTGGGTTCGTTTTTCTGGCAATGTTAGTTGTATGTTAACTGTGGTACACAGCAGTACTATGGATAGGTTTACTAATGAAGGGTTGACCCTTGGCATATCGTGCATAGGGTCATTGAATGCAGCGGAAGAGCGGCATACTGACGCTTTGCAGCGCTGTTTTCTCAGCGACTACAACTACGACCAGTACCTTTGCATACGTTCAATTTTTCTAACTCTTCATCAGTAAACCTATCGATATTGCTGTGTATCACTGGTAACATACAACTAACACTCCTGGAAAAACAGTTCCGAGAAAAACCCGAGCAGTACTGAAAGCAAGCTTTGCGATGAAGAGTAACGCGAGCATTCGTTGTCAACAGCGAGCGCCGTGAGTGTGTAACCTCCCCCTCACTTATCGACCTTAATGACAGTGAAAAATTAAACCGCGTGTACCTAATGGGAAATTTGGGAAATCAATCGTCACCGAAGTTAATCTGTCGGTAAAGAGGGAGGAAAGGGTTACATCTAAATGAAAGGAAAAATGCAAATGAAACTGGTGGAAATTAATTTTGAAAAGGGGTAAAGTTAATAAAGAAAGTAAATGTGCGGCCGTTACGTCAACAATTAACTAGCGGTAATTAGATATTTGAGATTTGGGGGAAATCACGGTCGCCAGTCCTAAGGACAATTACTATAGTAACTGAAAAAGAAAGGGTATTACACATATAATTAGCACTAGAAGTGTGGCAACTGAAGGTTGACACGTGTAGTGTGAAAACTGAAAGTTTGTCAGAAGTAATAAATTTCGCTACACTCTGACTTAATTTAGCAAAAGAATTAATAAAACCGGAAAATCGAAAGTTAATTTAGTGACTGAAGTTAATAGTGAGCTTTCTTTCTGAAGCACATCGAAATCCAGCAGAATACGGTTAGTCTTGGACTGCCTCAACAATCATTTCAAAAGCAACTTGACTCTACGCAATTTAGAAACAAGAGATTTAACTTTGAACTTGAATTAAATGATTCTGAATAATTAACAATAATAAAATTTAGTACGTACCAAGCTGAGCTGCAGTCACAGGTGAGCTAAAATATGCTAACAAAACTCGCACTCTTAATTTGTGCTTGTGTAATCTAACTATTGTAGCCAGCTATGCTTAAACTGCACTTGGAAACTAAAGCAATGAAATGCAATGATAGTACTTTAATGCTGGCGTCTGAATTTCAACGACACTCGGTTTCATTTCGGAAAAGGAAGGGACCCTGCTTGGTAATGCAATTGGGACAATGAGCAACAAAGGTTCATGCTGAGTTGCTGTAATTTTGCGAGGCAAATGGAACAATTTGAAAAGCTGAGGTCTGCCATACAGTTCTGAAACTTTACGTGCTTTTAGTCTTCCTTGTTAGTTGATTGAAGGTTTGAAGCCGTCTATCGAGGAGGTGGCGACGGTCACTCATTGTCGGCCGTCGCTGTTGCAGAAGCTGGATGTTGGCGCGCCTTCTTCTCGACACGGTCACCAAACGAAACGGGCTCTTGATGTGCGCCGGCTAATGCTTCCCGTCCGCGACACCGTGCCAGAAACTAACATAGCAAGTCGAGCGCAATTACATGCTGCTAAACCCCGAAAGCGCGGCAACTCGCGGGAGCGTCACACCACACACCTCCTCCACTCGCTACTCCAGCCATACCCCGAACTGCCCTGCCCGCGCTCCACGCGGCAGAGTTAACCCTACCAAAGATCCTACACACTTTGATTCTTCACACGACCTATCGATGTAATCGTTCGATAGCAGTTTTCCCTAGGCAAGACCCAGCGTAAAAATACAAATAATATTTACGAAACAAACCAATTATACATCGACATAAATGCATAAATATATATACACTCCTGGAAATGGAAAAAAGAACACATTGACACCGGTGTGTCAGACCCACCATACTTGCTCCGGACACTGCGAGAGGGCTGTACAAGCAATGATCACACGCACGGCACAGCGGACACACCAGGAACCGCGGTGTTGGCCGTCGAATGGCGCTAGCTGCGCAGCATTTGTGCACCGCCGCCGTCAGTGTCAGCCAGTTTGCCGTGGCATACGGAGCTCCATCGCAGTCTTTAACACTGGTAGCATGCCGCGACAGCGTGGACGTGAACCGTATGTGCAGTTGACGGACTTTGAGCGAGGGCGTATAGTGGGCATGCGGGAGGCCGGGTGGACGTACCGCCGAATTGCTCAACACGTGGGGCGTGAGGTCTCCACAGTACATCGATGTTGTCGCCAGTGGTCGGTGGAAGGTGCACGTGCCCGTCGACCTGGCACCGGACCGCAGCGACGCACGGATGCACGCCAAGACCGTAGGATCCTACGCAGTGCCGTAGGGGACCGCACCGCGACTTCCCAGCAAATTAGGGACACTGTTGCTCCTGGGGTATCGGCGAGGACTATTCGCAACCGTCTCCATGAAGCTGGGCTACGGTCCCGCACACCGTTAGGCCGTCTTCCGCTCACGCCCCAACATCGTGCAGCCCGCCTCCAGTGGTGTCGCGACAAACGTGAATGGAGGGACGAATGGAGACGTGTCGTCTTCAGCGATGAGAGTCGCTTCTGCCTTGGTGCCAATGATGGTCGTATGCGTGTTTGGCGCCGTGCAGGTGAGCGCCACAATCAGGACTGCATACGACCGAGGCACACAGGGCCAGCACCCGGCATCATGGTGTGGGGAGCGATCTCCTACACTGGCCGTACACCACTGGTGATCGTCGAGGGGACACTGAATAGTGCACGGTACATCCGAACCGTCATCGAACCCATCGTTCTACCATTCCTAGACCGGCAAGGGAACTTGCTGTTCCAACAGGACAATGCACGTCCGTATGTATCCCGTGCCACCCAACGTGCTCTAGAAGGTGTACGTCAACTACCCTGGCCAGCAAGATCTCCGGATCTGTCCCCCATTGAGCATGTTTGGGACTGGATGAAGCGTCGTCTCACGCGGTCTGCACGTCCAGCACGAACGCTGGTCCAACTGAGGCGCTAGGTGGAAATGGCATGGCAAGCCGTTCCACAGGACTACATCCAGCATCTCTACGATCGTCTCCATGGGAGAATAGCAGCCTGCATTGCTGCGAAAGGTGGATATACACTGTACTAGTGCCGACATTGTGCATGTTCTGTTGCCTGTGTCTATGTGCCTGTGGTTCTGTCAGTGTGATCATGTGATGTATCTGACCCCAGGAATGTGTCAATAAAGTTTCCCCTTCCTGGGACAATGAATTCACGGTGTTCTTATTTCAATTTCCAGGAGTATATATATATATATATATATATATATATATATATATATATATATATATATATATATATATATAGTAAAACAATTACAATACGTAAAGACACAGAAATGTCATATATTCAGGTAACAAATTAAGGAAAAAACTTACAGTACAACAGATGGAAATATGAGGATATGCATTTCCGGCGTTACACGTGCCCCACATTGTCTGAGGATGTTCGTGTAACCTAAACAGACTCAGAAAATGTCCCAAAAAATAAACAGCGGAAATGCATATGCTCAAAACATCATCAAAATTTAGCATTCGTCTAATTAAGCATAAATCAATTTTTTAGACCATAAAATTTGAGTGGAGACAGTCCTAATCTTATTCCACTCTGTCATCTTGCACAAAATAAAACAGGTTGACGACATATTAAAATTCATAGAAAGCATAGAAAATGGTTTAGCTATTCCAAAACCATTAAAATTCGTAACACTATAAGAAATGGAATACTATTTGCAAAATTAATTAGAGTACATGGTCATAAAAACAGGTAGATCAAAATACGCAAATTAATTATTAATTACATAGAATACACATTTTATATAACCTTTTCATAATTATTAACTCGTCATGAGAGTCCACTTAATGCTAAACAAGAAAATAATATACAGTAGATCGACAAAAACATAAATATTGACAACAGAATTCTTTCATATCAGCTGTCCGGGAAGAAAAACAACTCCGCCTTCCGTACTCGCAAGTACAAAGAATGCCGACAGCGGCACAAGAGCCGACAGCGGTTCCACCCCGCCAGTATTGTTGCGCCCGCCTGTGCGGCACGCTTGATCTCTCTCGCCCTGTGTAGCGGCATTTCCAGAACGTCCGTTTCACTGAATTCTTTAGGAAAACTCACTCCCGAGTAATCTCAAGGAGTCCCTTAATACTATCACAGTGGATAACTCAACACTGTCCATCATCACACGCATGTACTAGCCTGAAACTTAAAACAGCGTCTAAGTACATCGGCAATGACTAGTAAAACACACATTCATGAAATCTGACAGCTAGTTACAAAAGCATATTTACATTCCTTAATCTACTGTGACTCAGCTGAAAACTTAAACTAGCAGCTTGGATTTTTCAATTGGTTAAAACGTCTAATCAAAAATTAATTACTTGTTAATTACAAGTTCTTTAATGACCTCTAGGTCAGGCAAAAGCATCGCAACATGGCACATCCTTAAATCTTACACTCTATATTACATACTGTACAAATTACCCATTCTGTGGTATTAATCAATCCTAGGTTGGTACAATTTCAAGTCTACAATATTCCGTATACCTAATCGTTTTCCAGAGCTTGGATACTCTAAGCAATAAGCATTTGTGTGAGGTATACCAATGACTTTATATGGTCCATTATACACAAACTTAAATTTAGAGATTTCATTGTCTATCTCGCTCGATTTCTCGTGAGCTTTTACAAGAACTAAGTCTCCGATTGCAAACTTAGCAAAACGCGCTTTAGCGTCATGACGACGTATGCGAGCATCAGCTTTTAGCTTCATTACTTCTCGCAAACGATCTTTTTTCACACCAATACTAATGTCAATCCGTGGAGGGAATTTGATTATCTCTTCCAATTCACTTTCTACACTTTTGTCAATGCCGAAATTCCTCACGTTACGGCAGTTCAAACTCATTCCTACGTCAATGTCATCCGGCCAGTCAACAATGTGTATAGGCTGGTATTGCCTATGCACCCCGTCTCCTGCCTCGTCAAAACCAACTACCATTGTTTTATCTAGTGACATACATGTCAAAGTTTTGCTTTCGCAATTAATCACTGCACGGTACTTTAATAGCCAATCTAACCCGATAATTACTTCCGTAGTTAAGTCTGGCACGACGAAAAACTCTTGTTCAAATCGTGCCCCACATATCTCGAACTTGACAAAAATCTGTTTTGTGACCGGTTTACTGGCCTTCCCAGTAGCACCGATAATTTTCACTCCTGTTACTGGCATAACTACGATGCCAGGTCTGTCTTTCAGTAACTCAAATATTTTCCCAGATACAGCACTCAATTCTGCACCGGTGTCAATCAACACGTTTAGTTGTAGGTCGTGCATATTAGCAGACACTACTATCTGTCTACACTTGTCCTCGACTGTTTCTTTATTTTCCCACAGTAAATCCTCGTCTATATCCAGGTCATTCCAGAAAAAACCATCCAGCTTTGATCCTAAATCCGGTTTATCTGGCGGCTTTTTCAGCCTCTGTTCACATACAGTCTTAATTTCAACACGTTTGTCCTGAGGCTTAGTCTGTAGCTTCGCCTCCAATACCGAAACCTTTTCCTCTAACTCGTCAACTAGTGAGTGTTGCCCTGCTATCATTTCACTAATTGTCACCTTCGTTGATTCCACTTTGGCCAGATTGATATCATCCGCCAATCTACCTGGAGGAATGTGCCCAGTAGTCTCTGCAATTACTTCCGCTAGATCTGCGCAACCCACACTGCTATCGTCTGACCGTATAATGTCAGCTCTAACCTCATACACGCTGTAATCCACATGCTTTTCTACCAATCGTGTCCGGCTATCACTAAAATTTTCGTAATCTTTCTCCTCAATACTTTCGCAATGTTTAAACTGGAGTTTTGCGTCGGATGGGTCGGCTACTTCTACCACTGTAACTTTCGGTAAAGTCTGCCGGTTAGGGCCAGAACTTTCCGTTACTACTTCAACAGCCAACTCCTGCGGGACGAAACACGACGAATCTTGCTCGTGCTCCCCATTAACATCAACTATTTCAAGTAAAGTCTGCCGGTTAGGGCCAGAACTTCCTATCACTTCACAAATACTATCTTCCTGTGGGACGAAACGCGGCAAATCCTGCCCGCGCTCCCCATAAACGCTTCTCCCATACAGACCCCTATAATCTCTTAGTTCGTCGTATAAGCGACCGAACTGCCTTAACCAGACCTCATCCCTCTCTGCATCCCCTCGTTCGATGACGGACGTTTTATCCGACATCTGATCTTCTCTCAACACTTGCGAATCATTCTTAAACTCAATCTCCAGTTCCGCTGTGGGTATTACAGCTACCACTTTATAATCGATTTCCGGAACACTACTTAAATTGTTCTCACTGACAGTGAATGTACTTCCTACTGCCGTGTATACAGCTGATTTACTACCTGTGGGCGCACTCCTTTCTCCTAACACTGGCACACTCTCCCGCCGTTGATTATTCCACACGGAATTTTCATAACGACGACACCTGGGTTTTCTACTGTTATTGGGCCGCCAAAATTTCTCCACGCCCGGTCGGCCCCTCACCGGCGCGGCTAATGGTTTCCCTGTCTCGTCCCAGCAGATACGCTCCCCGGATGCTGCTGAGGCGGCTGATCACACACTCTGGCGTTATTACTATTCTGCGAAGCCCGTATCACGCTAGTATGATACTGGTTTCCGTCATTCCTGTTATTATTTGCAGTGTATCGATTGTCATTACGGCCCGAACCACTATTGTTATTGCTGCCAAGATTGCGGTATGCATTATTCCCATAGTTATCGTTGTTGTGGTTGCTGTGGTACCCGTTGTTGTTACCACGGCCTCTACCACTGTCGCGATTATTGCGCCAATTGTCCTCGTCCTCCACTCTTTCCAGGAAATCATTGATTGTCCTGTAATTGCTTCCTACGTAGCGTTTTGTATCATCTGGAAGCTTCTTGTAGAGTTCCCAGACTATTTCGGATTCCGTGCGGCGATCACGCAAATATTCCAACTTGCGGATCCAGCCCTCACAAAACTCCTTCATCGAGCCGCGCGAATTCGCATCGAAAGGCCTCGATACGACAAATTCGCGCCAGACACTTTGCTGTTTTTGCTCTGACCAGTATTCAGCCAGAAACAAATTTTTAAACTCGTCAAAGGTCAGGTTCGTAATGTTGAGGTTTAAGCCCCAACGCTTGGCATCACCAGCCAACACATCAATAACCGCATTAATTTTCCTCTCATTAGTCCATGATCTGGGTAAAACTCTTTCACAGTTTTTAATGAAATCCGTCGCGTGTATACCGCCTTTTTTCAAGGGGTCGAACCGCTCCTCTTTCGTCAACAATTCCGAACTATGTGCACAGATTGGCACATAGCTCTGTTTTTCTTCAAGTTTCTTTTCTAATTCCGACACTCTCGTAATCACTTGGCAAGTGGTTGTCGCAAGCGTTTCCACTTCCCTCTTTTTCTCTTCGCAGGTATTAGCCTGCTTCCTCACTTTGGTATCTACTTCGGATACTAAAACCTTTAAAGTTTCCACCTTCTGTTGATCGTCTTTTCTCACTAATTGAATTTGTTCCGTCACCTTATTCTCGATGATCGGAGCAACTGCGTCTCCTACACTTTTCTCGATTCTGCTAATTTCGGAATTAAAACGCGTATTTATGCTCGCAATTTCCGCCTGAACGCCTATCATTTCCTGTTTAAGATTACCGATTTCGGTATTAATCACAACAATATCTTCTTTGATTTTATCAACTTTTGTGTTAACAATTCCAACATTGTTGTTAACAACATTAATAGCTTTGTTCTGATTGTCTAGCTTCCTGTCAATTTTTTCAGACTGAGCTTTAATTTCTGCCGATTGAGTTTCTATCTTGCTAGACTGAGCCTTGATTTCGTTAATCAAAACATTCAATAAATCAGTTAAATTCCCGGAAACTACCGGTTTTACTTCCGTAGCGGCTTCCTCTTTAATTGTTCCCCCGTATTCGTCATCAAGGGATTCCGATTTGATTTTCACTTCCGATTCCGAAACATTTTCTAATGTTTGGAATTCCATTTCTGCTCTTTGTTGCGTCTCGGCGGTCGCGTCTTTCATGCTAGCCACCTGCCCCTGAACAATGGGTACCGCGGTGCGTGTTTCCCACTGTTCGACCGATTGTTCCGTACCCAAGTCTACCAAATTTTGGTAATTGTTGCCTTCACTCATTTTAATAATTTTCAATATAAATAACAAATCTCAAATCTAATTAGGATTCCTCAGACTAATATTCTCGCTGACGTATCGACCATTTCGTAACCAGTACTTTGTTACGAGATTTGCACAATGCAAAATTCGTGTTCAGAACAACCTCAAATTTGAAGATTGTCCTGTCACAGTCGCCACGTGTAACCTCCCCCTCACTTATCGACCTTAATGACAGTGAAAAATTAAACCGCGTGTACCTAATGGGAAATTTGGGAAAGCAATCGTCACCGAAGTTAATCTGTCGGTAAAGAGGGAGGAAAGGGTTACATCTAAATGAAAGGAAAAATGCAAATGAAACTGGTGGAAATTAATTTTGAAAAGGGGTAAAGTTAATAAAGAAAGTAAATGTGCGGCCGTTACGTCAACAATTAACTAGCGGTAATTAGATATTTGAGATTTGGGGGAAATCACGGTCGCCAGTCCTAAGGACAATTACTATAGTAACTAAAAAAGAAAGGTTATTACACATATAATTAGCACTAGAAGTGTGGCAACTGAAGGTTGACACGTGTAGTGTGAAAACTGAAAGTTTGTCAGAAGTAATAAATTTCGCTACACTCTGACTTAATTTAGCAAAAGAATTAATAAAACCGGAAAATCGAAAGTTAATTTAGTGACTGAAGTTAATAGTGAGCTTTCTTTCTGAAGCACATCGAAATCCAGCAGAATACGGTTAGTCTTGGACTACCTCAACAATCATTTCAAAAGCAACTTGACTCTACGCAATTTAGAAACAAGAGATTTAACTTTGAACTTGAATTAAATGATTCTGAATAATTAACAATAATAAAATTTAGTACGTACCAAGCTGAGCTGCAGTCACAGGTGAGCTAAAATATGCTAACAAAACTCGCACTCTTAATTTGTGCTTGTGTAATCTAACTATTGTAGCCAGCTATGCTTAAACTGCACTTGGAAACTAAAGCAATGAAATGCAATGATAGTACTTTAATGCTAGCGTCTGAATTTCAACGACACTCGGTTTCATTTCGGAAAAGAAAGGGACCCTGCTTGGTAATGCAATTGGGACAATGAGCAACAAAGGTTCATGCTGAGTTGCTGTAATTTTGCGAGGCAAATGGAACAATTTGAAAAGCTGAGGTCTGCCATACAGTTCTGAAACTTTACGTGCTTTTAGTCTTCCTTGTTAGTTGATTGAAGGTTTGAAGCCGTCGATCGAGGAGGTGGCGACGGTCACTCATTGTCGGCCGTCGCTGTTGCAGAAGCTGGATGTTGGCGCGCCTTCTTCTCGACACGGTCACCAAACGAAACGGGCTCTTGATGTGCGCCGGCTAATGCTTCCCGTCCGCGACACCGTGCCAGAAACTAACATAGCAAGTCGAGCGCAATTACATGCTGCTAAACCCCGAAAGCGCGGCAACTCGCGGGAGCGTCACACCACACACCTCCTCCACTCGCTACTCCAGCCATACCCCGAACTGCCCTGCCCGCGCTCCACGCGGCAGAGTTAACCCTACCAAAGATCCTACACACTTTGATTCTTCACACGACCTATCGATGTAATCGTTCGATAGCAGTTTTCCATAGGCAAGACCCAGCGTAAAAATACAAATAATATTTACGAAACAAACCAATTATACATCGACATAAATGCATAAATATATATATATATATATATATATATATACAAATAGTAAAACAATTACAATATGTAAAGACACAGAAATGTCATATATTCAGGTAGCAAATTAAGGAAAAAACTTACAGTACAACAGATGGAAATAGGAGGATATGCATTTCCGGCGTTACAAGTGAATGAGAAATAAATTGTTTTCAAACAATACACTTGCACTGCTAAGGAGAAATTTCCAATGAAGTACAAATAGGAAAAATTGGGCTAAAAATCAAACGAAATTTAATTAGTGTTTAACGAGCCACCAAAATCTATGGGTACCTTACACCAAAATATAAAGAATCCTTCAATAAAGCCTAAAATTTTTTCGATTCTTCGCGGGTTCGCCCTATAGAACTTCAAATAATGACTGACATGAACCAACTATAGAAAAAAGTGGTAGGAGCTTTAAAATCAGGTTCAATATCTACGAAATGAAAATTTGCTTCGACCTAAATCTTAAAGCATAATCATAGTACACCATTTACTACATTGACCACAAAATGAGCGTAGAAGAAAAACATTGTATGAAGGGAAATTAACCTGACAAAGTTCTCAATGAGCAAGATGAAATTCTAGCGTGATGCGTAGTTCATTAAAAAAACTAGAAAAAAAGGTCACATATTTTGTTAAATGATTTGATAAATATGAGAAATAAAATAGGTCAGAGAAGCATCTGAAGCGCCTTTGAGTGATGTTCGAAAACATGTACAGCAAATGAGTTTCGTCAAAACTTTCTCTAACCTATTTTATTTATTACTTGTAGACAAATCAATTCACAAAACCTTTGACTGAAATTTTTCCAAAAAAAAGTCAGGTAAATCAACTGAGCAACAATAATGATGTCGACGTGACTTGTATGGAAGACATTACTCATTGCGTCACATGCATTCCCTTTCCTCAAATTTGAAGGCATCCCTACTGAAAAATATTTGGAACTATGTACACCTGTGGGCATAGAAATATGCCAAGGCCACACAACAGACAAATATCCCATAGTACTCTTTAAGATTTCATGGTTCCAAGTTAAACATTGGTCTATAAATTCTCTGTACATGATTCCGAGGATCATTCGAAGGTGCGTCAAATGTTTCTCTAATATATTTAATTTCTTACATTTTGAAAAATCATTTTACAAAACATTTGACCGTTTTTTTCTAAAATTAGTTTTTATTTTCATGTTCTCTTCAGAAAGCATAAAATATAACATATCAAAATGCGATCAGTTTTCTATTATTATCATTAAGATTATTATATCTATTATCACTATGACTGTTACAGGTCGCGAGAAAGCAAATAAGGTGTAGGCTGAGAGTTAAAAGTTCAATATGTAACTAAGAATTTTTAAGAGTAGTGGAGTATGTCTGTCTCGTGGCTTTTTCTTTACTGTCCTGATTACTTTCAGGCAGTTAAATCTTTTACAGAAAGAATGTTCACTCTGCAGCATGGTGTACACTGATTTGAAACTTCTTGACAGATTAAAACTGTATGCCAGACAATAACTCGAACCTAGGACCTTTGCCTTTCTCATGCAAGTGTTCACCGATTGAGCTACCCAAATACGGCCCGCGCTCACAGCTTTAATTTTCGAATACCTCATCTCCTTCCTTGAAACTGGTATCCTTTCTCCCACGAGTGTTGGTCCCGGAAGGTATGAAACAGAACTTTGGTGAAGTTTTGAAGGTAGGAAGAGAGGTAGTGCGGAAGTAAAGCTGTAAGAAGGGGTCATGAGTCGTACTTGGATAGCTCTGTCGGTAGAGCACTTACCAGCGAAAAGCAAAGGCCCCGCTGTGGCACACAGTTTTAATCTGCCAGGAATTGTGAAAACTCGGACAAAAATCCTTTATGTGTTTTACAGGCTGAGTTATAGGGAGCCTTAGTTTTCGCTCCTCTCAAACGTTCAACCAAAAAATATACAGGGATGAGATATACTTGCCCCTTACGGCTGAGTGTCGTGAACTCTATAAATCTTTGCCGGTACCCAAGATGATACAGACGGCGTGGCTGCATCCTGTCTGGTTGTCTTCCTGTTGGGCGCAGACCAGCGATGGACAAATTCGTTCATCTATGCATTCTATGGGAACTTGTTCCCTGTTGACTAGTCCTTTTTAGGATCCGTTTCTTTTTATTCCTTCAGTATTCCTGTTTTTATCTGTGTAGTGCTGTATGGATTTTAAAAAAGTCAAAAAGTAAAACTAGTAGTTACGTACGCAATAACAAAAGCTTACCCAGGAGCTATGAGTGGACAACTCATGTTAGTTTCTCGGTGAATCGCGAAACAATTTTGAGATTTCACGAGAAACGGCTCTGTTTGCGCTTGCTACTAGTCAGTAACCATGTTCACTTTTTCTTCAAACTGATACTGAACTAAAACATTTGTCCGTGAAGCGGGACGTGATGTCTTGCCTTATATACCAATCCTTCATACACCTGCTCACATTTCGAAGTGCCCTTTGGAAACAGTTTCTTAGTTTTTCTCCGAGAATACAATAACGTCACTTCGTCAACAATAATCAGCATATTAGCAACTGTTCTTCGGTAGCTGTTACCATAGTCTCGGACATTGGAACTATTACCGTGAACAACCCTCCCCATTTTTTAAACGAAGAAACTCATCTTAGAAATGTTTTAGATAATGACACAGTTTGTTCGTGTTGGAAGTCGAGAAAGTAGTGCATCCCTTCCTTTCCTAGACTTTGTTGTCGGATTGGGGTCGTAGTGCGCGAGCCCTTACCATTTGTGTGTGCTCAGTTCAACCATGAGCCAGTTTGCGCCCTTGTTGATTCTAGGGGCTCAGTATCGTTGTTGGACTATCATTGGTGCCTGGATTATCGATCGATCGATCGATAATTTTGCCCACTCACAAACTTCCTCTCGGAACTGTCGATCTGTTAGCGCCCATCAGTTGCGTTTAGTCGGCGAGGTTGTGGTTATTTCGAGTATCGGGAAGTTTTACTGACCGGTGAAGTTGTTAGCGGTTAAGAATTTGTCCATTAATTTGATCCTACGGGCGATTTATGTTGGATGGTCAACAACGCGCTAGTTATTTTAAATTTTGTCCTGGAGAGCGAATCGGTTTATGCTCGTGTAATATTTCGTTGCCGGTGTCTTCTGCTTTGCTGCTACTGGATGTTATGAACTGAGTCATTTGGAGACATGACAAAGGTATCAATTATCTTGGACGCTCGATAAGTTTCCAGAAGTTCTCACCAAGCGACTTGGCATGACTAACAAAGTCTATATGACTGACGATGTTCCGGTTTGTCAAACGCCCTACAGGTTATTCCCCCGCCCCCCCCCCCCTCCTCCCTCTCAAGATGGAGAGCCTGCATGCCCTCATAGATTTTACGTTGCGTGAGGCGGTTACAAGACATTATACCTTGCCCTAAGCGTCACCGATGTTCCTGGCTCCTATGGGTAGTAAGGGGGCGGTTCCAACCAGTAGTTGATTACAGGTTGGTAAACGGAAAGGTTACCTGTAACTTTACCTGATATTCATCACTGTTTCACAAGCTTCTCTGGAACGAAGTATTTCACCGTTTTGGTTTTGAATCAAGCCTATTACCAAATTCCGCTTTCAAAGAATTTCAAGCACAGTACCGCCTTCTGTACTGATTGTAATTTATTCGAATTTAACAGAGTTACCTTTGGTGTGTCAACAGGACCAGCTGTTTTATCTAGGTTACTAGATCGGGTGCTCGGCGAGTTAAAATTTAAGTGTGTATACAAATATTTGGACGTTGTTGTTATATATAGCCCAACCTTTGAGCAACACTTGCGACATTTGGAAGCAGTGTTAGAGAGATTTAGGGAGGCAGGTTTGACCGTGAAACCTTGTAAGGTTACCTTGGTCCACCGTCAGATTTCCTTTCTAGGCCACTTTGTCTCTGCCAAAGGGGTTTCCTCTCTCCTGTCGCCAGATTCATGGGATGCCCAACTATTTTCGCAAATATATGCCTAACTTCGCACAACTTACCGCCCCTCTTAATGAATTACGGAGGAAAGGATTTAATTTCCTTGGGATCAAAGTCACCAGGCATCCTTCGAAGCAAGCTCTTCGTAAACTGCCCGTCCTGGCTATCCCTAACTTCGAGTTGCCCTTTGTGGTCCAAACTGACACCTCTACTTGGGGGGTAGTGTCACTCCTCCTCCAAGAGCAGGAAGGGGAACGTAGACCAGTGGCCTTTGCATCTAGAATGTTGTCCCCGGCAGAGCTTAAGTATTCTGTCTATGAATGGGAGGCGCCAGCGGTGCTTTTCGCTTTACAAAAGTTTAGGTCTTACCTTAAGCATCGCGAATTTTTACTTGAAACTGATACTCAAGCTCTCAGTTGGGTGTTGGCGCACTCACGTAAGACGGGTCTACGGTTCGGTGGACTGTTCGGATTTCAGCTTTCCAATTGACTGTGAAGCATATCCGTGGCACCGACAATCAGTTAGCCGATGCATTGGGTCGCATGTTTCAGACTGGGATTCAGCAGTCGGAGGAGTATTCCAGTCCGGAGGTTTGTGTAGGCGAGATACTATTGGAAGTCCCAGAACTTTTCAGGGCCTCAGGCAAAGACAAGACAGTGATCCCAGGATTAAGGCCATTAAGAATAAACTATTGAATGGGGAACAAGTTGCCGGTCATCTCATGCACAAAGGCCTCTTTTGTTATCGTGTGGCAGGGTCAGGTAGTTTCCGAATCTGTGTGCCCAGTCAGCTCGTCAAGTCATTGTTGTAGTACTTTCATCATATTGTGGTTGGAGGGCATCTACATGTCCTCAAAACTATCGCTGATATTAAGCTCCATGTGTCTTGGCCTTCCTTACACAAGGATGTCCGGCAGATTGTGAATGGGTGCGATGTCTGCAAAAGAGCCAAACCAAATTCTAGACCAAGTAAAGATTTTCTGCAATCCATTAGGGGAAACTTATACAATGGATAAGTGGTTCATCGATTATATTGGTCCCTTGCCATGCACTCGCGATGGTAACCGGTACGTACTCGTCGAGATGGACACATTCTCACGCTTGTGTTGGTTAATCCCTAGTCGCTGGGTTACGACTCCTATTATTATTCGACATCTGTCAGGGATAATTTCCAACTTTGGCCTGTCGAGGTATTTGGTCAGCGATAATGCCCTGCTTTTAAATCTAAGGACATTA
Source organism: Schistocerca nitens (assembly GCF_023898315.1). Taxonomy (NCBI): domain Eukaryota; kingdom Metazoa; phylum Arthropoda; class Insecta; order Orthoptera; family Acrididae; genus Schistocerca; species Schistocerca nitens. The sequence continues at coordinate 457,459,535 of NC_064615.1, read as the reverse complement.
AGAGATTTTTTTTTTCAGCAGTCTATTCGTCATGTCACAACTATCCCCTATTATCCTCAACCTTCTCTGGCGGAACGAGTTAACCGAAATTTGAAAGGGGTTCTTATTGCCTTACGTAATTTACAGAGTAAGTGGGACCGCTCCGAGAGGTGGCTTAATTTTGATTTTAATACGGCCCAACTTGAGCCCCTGCTTTCCTCGTGTTGGGCTATCAAGTTAATTCACCTCTGGCCAAATTTTTGTCAGTTAACGATTTGCTCCCGGAGCGTATTGATGCTAAGAGTCCGCAGGAGATTTAGAGGAAAGCGCTTCGAAATATTCAGAGGGCGGCCCATCAGAGGTTGGCCAATCGTTATAATCGGGGATGTAGAAAATTTAGGGATAAGGTAGGTGATCAGGTTTTTGTGTGCAACCCCCATGTTAATCGGAATGGGGAGTGGGGGAGAGCGCTATTCTAGTTTTTTGGTTCATTTCACACTGTCCGAGTATTGGGTCCGGTAAATTTGCTTGTGAGCAATTTGAGTCAAATAAGCTCTTCCGGTTTCATGTCTCCCAGGTTAATGAGAACTGGCCTCCTCTCTGAACTCAACATGTCAAAAAGAGTAGGGGGTTTCTGTGGGTTTGGCTGGGCAGGTTGAGCCATGCGACTCAGCTTCCTTCGAATTCCCGGAGTCTACCTGTTCTTGATTTATTCGCTTCTGAAACTTTCTTGTTCCGCTGAAAGCGCTGGCTTCGTAGCGCCCGCTCGATTTCAGCGACGGTGGCCGCGAGAGAGCGTGATCGGCAGTACGGCGGATGGAGTGATCGATGCAGGAGAGTCTTGCGGATTGGTTGTGACCGGACAGAAGCGACAGCGTGAATTAGAACACGACCTCTAGAATGGACAGGAGGAGACCCCGTCGCCTTCTAGAACGAGAGCCCCACAGGTGTTTCCTGTTGCTTGTTTAAGTCAGAAAAAAATTCACATTTTCCTTAACATTGTGCACTCATTTGGAGTTTAATATCTCAAAGGATTTGATATACATTTGCAAAGCTGAGTTGGAAGCACATTTTTGGGATTTCTATTAATTTTTTAATGGTTAACATTTCTTATAAGAATTGGGCATTTCTAAAATTCCCTCAAGGGCTGCTGTTTACTCTACATGTTTTTTTATTTAAATCCTTTAAGCTCTGTCACCATATTTCTTAAAACACCAATGTGTTTTTATTTAAAAATTTTTAGCCTGGTCTAAACAAAATGTGTAAAGTAAAGGATGAGAGGTGTTTTCGCTGAACCTTGCCTAGTCGTTCCATGTTTCCTTGGCCTTGTTTCTAAAACTGTTCTTGTGTTTTGATTCGCAATGTCACATAAAAATGTCCATACAGTGAATCTGTCATGACGTAGAAATTCAATTACGGATACAATACTGGCGGTAACTAAGGTGCGTGCTGTGTAGAGGAGTGGTTAGCGTCACTCGTTGGTGTGCTGCGAATCGCCAATTCAACCAGCTGCAGCTACTGACTACTTACCATTTCGAGAATGTTCTTGCTGTATCTATATTCATAATGTTTTCACTTCCGGAGTCTTCGATTTTTGTACGAATACCAGCATTCTGCAATATTCGACGTCTGTAAACTACTGTCTGAAAAAAGTGAAGCACCAGGACCAAGAGATGTGATCACAATGTAACTTATTCCACCGACTACGGGCACGATACTTCACAAAAGATTAGCAACACACATCTGGACATGCAGTGTGACTGTGGAAATTCAGTGCGGAATAGCGCCATCACGCCCAGCAATCAGAGCCTCTAGAAGTCGTACAATGGAATCAAAGAGCGCCTGAATATGCTGCTGGGGAATTCTGGGCCCCCCCGATTTGTTGGCGCGCCAATAAAGCATCAACTGTGGCTGCAGGAGGACCTGAACGAACAAGCTGCCGATCAACCATATCCCAGAAATGTTCCATTGGCAACATTTCAGGCGATGGGTTGCACATCTTTCGCCACATCACCCAGGCCTGGTCCTGCTGAAATATGGTATGTGGAACGGTCTGCACGAGGGGCAATGCCTCGGTCGGTAAAACCTCGCTGACGTAGCGGTAACTGTTCAGATTGTCCTCAAGAAGCAGGAGGCAAGATCGCGTGTTACAGGCAATGGCGCCCGAAACCATCACACATGGCGTTTTTCCGGTATGCCGTTCAATAATACATTATGCCTGACTTTGTTCACCACGGCGGCGTCGGACGCGCATACGGCCGTCACTGTAGGACAAGCTGAAGCGGGACTCGTCCGAAAAAACTACATTTTGCCACTCAACACGCTAGTGGCGGTCTTCACGTGCTCTTTGCAGTCTGTGGCGTTGGTGGGTTCTGGTCAATGGAAGCCGACGCAATGGCAAGCGTGCCTCCAGTGCAGGCCGTCAAAGACGGCGTCGAACTGTTGACAGCCGCTGCTGTGCTCCAAAGACGCGCCAACACTGTGGACGAAGCTGTTTTGTCCGTTAAAGCTAAGCGGACAAGATGGCGGTCATCTCCCCCTGTGGTGACATTGTGTTGTCCGGTACCTCGTGGGCGCTGTGTGCGGCCGTCTTCTCTCCACTAGTTCCACATATACCTCACTGGTGAAGCAGCGTACCCTGTACGAGCCGCAGCGTCACGAAACGACAGACTCGCCTTCCCGAGACCACTCATTCTGGTCCGTTCGAAGGCACTCGCATGCCGACATTTCACCCTGTGATGCCGGCGAGGCGTAGTGACACTTGGTTATACGTTTCCACTTTGTGTGACGGCTCCGCACCGACTGAGCATTCCATAACATTGAAGAGGGCGCTGTTGAGCCTACCTGCACGCCACCTCTCTGTCATTTAAATCACTTACCATGGTTTCGTTGATCTGCATGTCCTCTTCTTGAGGCTTGTTGCAGACCTTTTCTTTTGAATGTTTCACTTTTTACAAACAGTAGCGTATAAATAGCTGCACTCTCCGTCCAGGAGTTCAGTTCTGTTCTGGCCGCATGTTGGTGTCAGTAATAAACGTGCTTCCAATTCTACGTGCTGTACTTCAATGACGACCCCGCCTCCGGATTTGGACGCTACAAAGTATTACTTGCAGTAACATCAAGTCTCATTAAGTCTTTTCTAGTTTTTCTTCTGAAATCATTTGCTGAGAGGAACGAACACAGAAGGGATCCCAAGCACGATGGTCGGCCCATCTGCAACAAGCTATCTACTCCGAGAATAACGAGCAGCGTACTCGTATTTGTCATTAACTGTTATTTTAGCATGACGAAATCCATGGAGAGAAGAAAAGAAGACTGCGCGACCACAAAACTTCCGCCAGCCGCATTTCCTTGGAGGGAAAGAGTGCGTCTATGTCACCGCGTTATCGCCAGCTGCAACTGCTCTATCTCCGCCGCAAAATGAGCAACTGTCAGCCTAACGCTGTCACCCCTCCCACTACACTTGTTAACCAAAGGCAGATGTGACGCGGTTCCCTGGAGGTTAGTTTGTGGAACAAAAGTTACAACATCAAAATGACAGAGAGTGCGTTTCTTTCCGTTAAAGGTTGCAGAATTCCCTGTAGGTCAGTTTTTACAAAAAAAAGTTACGACATCAAAATAACAGAGAGTGCGTTTCTTCCCGTTAAAGATTGCAGAAGACTCGATAAAATTGTGAGAAGTGCTTCGGAACAAGGAAGAGTTCAGTTTCAGGAAGAAAATGGTTCGCGTCCTTTCCAAGGTAGCGATGTCGGCATTTGCCTTCAGCGAAAACTTAAAATAGGAAAACTTAAAGTAGTTTGGACGGTCGTGGTTTTGAACCGCCGTCCTCCCAAATGCGAGACATATATGTTAACATCGCATCACATCTCTAGATTTTACTATTGAAATTTTAGAAATGAGCCTTTAAATGAGGGACCCTGTCGCTGATACAGTGTTTCTCGCTGAGGATTCTTAAGAATTTCTGTAATCTCTCGTAAGTTGACAGTAAAAAGTCACACTGCTCTTCACTGGTTCAACTTACAAGGGGAGGCCACGACATTTGGAACGCGGATTCACTGCAAACTTCGTACACTCGGAGGACAACAAAACGTGTAAGCAGTAGCCCGTACTTCTCAAGCGTTACTGACAATATCGCAAGATAATTTCGGTCGTCAAATATATATATATATATATATATATATATATATATATATATATATATATATATATATCTCTGTGCGTGTGCATTTTAACCATGAAGCGGCTGCAGCTCAGGGGTGGTGGCAAGGTAGCTCAGCGTGTTCGGTCGAAGCATAAGCTTTCCTTTCTAATAAAAGAACTATGCCAACGGACCATCGAACAAACTGAACGGGTATCATGGACGTCCGCTCTGAACAAATTCACGAATAATATGGAACAAAATGTGGGTATTGGATTTTTTTTTTTAAGTGGTTGGCGTTCAAGCTGCTGGATCGCTGGATCCAGTTCCGTTCGTCAGTTTTTTTTTTTTCAGCACAGTCATTTTCTTTGTTATTTATATTACAATTGATATAATGTGGAAAATACGCGTAATCGGATGAACTTTTATTAAATTTACAATGTTATTTTGCAGTCTACTAATTTTTATTATCACAAATAATGTAATATTCATAACTATCGACTAGTAAACGGCCAAACGTATAAAGTGATACTGAAAATGTATGCTTGTCCGTGATTTGAGAAATCCCTTATACCTGGAAGGAGCCCGAAACGACTTGTTACCTCCAAGTTTTGACCGGCACAGACGGCTTTCGAAAGATTTACAATTAATCGTCGCTTTCGACTTTACGAGTACAAGTTGCAGGATGGTATTTGTCGTAAAAACATGGAAAACATAAAGTTAAACAGCAGCAGCTGCACTGAATTAAATAAATGCTATGTTTCCGCATACGCAAGGTCTTTTGACGTTTTCCTTGCAAAAACAAACCACGTTAACATTTTCAAAAAACCCTCTTTCAGACGATAGTGTGGAAACAAACCATGCATAACGCAGTATTTCCTTAAAAAGCAGCGCTGATAATTGGTTATGCAGTATCGAGTGTATTTTAATAGCATCTTCCGAGAAGCAATTTCTCGTTCTCTTTCGATTAAATGGTTCAAATGGCTCTGAGCACTATGGGACTCAACTGCTGAGGTCATAAGTCCCCTAGAACTTAGAACTACTTAAACCTAACTAACCTAAGGACAACACGCACATCCATGCCCGAGGCAGGATTCGAACCTGCGACCGTAGCGGTCGCGCGGTTCCAGACTGTAGCGCCAGAACCGCTCGGCCACCAGCGACCGGCTTTCGATTAAATACGAACAGTTTTGAAGACACGGACAAGCATACATTTTCAGTATTACTTTATGCGTTTGGTCGTTTACTAGTCGATAGTTATGAATATTATATTATTTGTGATGATAAAAATTAGTAGACTGCCAAATAACATTGTAAATTTAATAAAAGTCCATCCGATTACACGTATTTTTCCCATTATATCAATTGTAATATAAATAGTAAAGAAAATGACTGAGTCGAAAAAAAAAAAAAGAAAAACGGAACTCGATCCAGCGATCTAGCGTCAACCACATTAAAAAAAAATTGTTCTGTATTGTTCGCTAAATTTCTTCAGGGCGGACGTCCGATGACACACGCGCAGATTTTTCGCTCAACCGTTCACTCAGTTTTGTTATTACAAAGAAAAGCTAACGCTCTGACCGAACACGCTGAGCTACCGTGCCGGCACCACTCCGCTGTAGCCGCTTCATGGTTAAAATTGCCACGCACACACACGCACACGCACACACACACACACACACACACACACACACACACACACATATATATATATATATATATATATATATATATATATATATATATATATATATATATATATATATAACACATTTTGTTGTCTTCATGGATTACTAAGAGTGTACGAAGTTTACAGTAAATCCGCGTTCCAAACGTCGTGGCCTCCCCTTGTTAGTCTCTAATGCTAAAGCAGTATGTACGTGTTCCACACCGATTAATAAAACATTTTTACTATCAGATCACAACCGATTCCGTGCCATTCAAAACCACACTTTCATTTCACATCTGTATTAACAATGAATCATGAAAGAGTACCAACTAACATGAAATTAAAAAAGAAACTCTTAAAACATGTAAAATAAAAAAATTCTCACGTAGCTAAGTCGTAATATCATATGTAAATTGAAGGTGGAGGGGAAGAAAGGAAAGGAAAGGGAGGCGACCGTTGACGTCAGCTCATCGGGAATTTACGGGGAATCAGCGGCGACGAACGAAAATGTGTGGCGGAACGGGATTCAAACCCGGGATCTCCTCCTTACTGGGCAGTTGCATTAACCACTGCACCACTCGGGAAACAGTGTTTATCGCAACTTGGCGGACTGTCTCGGCGCGTCCCTCGGCCGACCCAAATTCCCTCCTAGCGCCACCTATCCGCACTCCCTGTCCATTTCCTCCACGCTCGCTACTTCGGTATTTCTGTAGGTCAGCCTTACTTGCGCATCCACACCGAAGAAAGTGGTTTCTTGCCCACGGAGGCGAGTTCGGCCACGTCCGAAAGAACGGGCACAACACATCATATAACGCTTCATGTAACTGATTAAAGCTAAGCAGCCCAGAACATGGGACAGAACATTCGTTATCAGGCCAACCCGATAAACCGCTAAATCGCGCTACATCAACGAATCAAAATCAGGCGGACATAGGGCTCCAGGTCCAAGAAATCCTTTTTCTTCCTTATGAATCGACCTAGATTAGTTCCGGCATCTAGGGTTCAGTCCTCAGATGGTCCCACGATCATTTCAGTTAATTAGAGCCTTTTTCTCCTCTGTCAGTGGGGGCATATGCATGTGAGAAATGCCAAGCTGCTCCTTAGCTGTGACACCATGTTGAATTGTATACCTACCTGTAACTAGGTGGGTGAGTTCATACGTCGGAGGAAAAGAATGGCGTACCTCCTCCAACAGGACCATGACTATTAAAGACCAACTTCCAAATTGAAGGCAGCTTTCTTTTTTATGATTGGTTGGGGGCAACAGTTATCAAGTGTAATCTGAGGTGGTCAGGAAGTGAAACGTTTGCCTTACCTTGGTTTTGAATGTTCAAAAACAGCTTCGAATACTCCATCTATTCTTACGTTCCGTCTAACTTTCTTTGGCAGCGGCCCACACTTCTCTCACGCATGTCATTCTGATTCTACAAGCTCGTAAGTCGCTAACATATGTTCCAGTCACTCAGTACGTGGCGTAATTGGATGGTAATCGTGATATCGCTTGTTTTAATATCGCCAGTAGTGCACTTCCTTTCACTTTTCTTTTAGTTCCTTATTAACTCATAGAAGTACATGTTAACTAGCAAATACCGATTCATATTTTTTGATACAAATAACATTTTTATTTTTAATTACTGGTCATATAAAAATAAATTAAAATTTGATAGACATGCGAAAAATATTTTTTAATTGAAAAACTATATACAACCTAATATTGTTCAATATCTAGAAGCAAGAGAGCCTTTGGTTTTCTATTTGCTTTTCTGCTGTTTTGCCCAAATTTTAATATATCGCGAATACTCACTTTGTCATGCAAATAGTACTCTAATGAAAAATAAGAACATGTTATTTTTATTAAAAACATTATGGTTCCATATTTATTAATAAACATTATCAAATTTTAATAACTATGGAATGAAAAAAGTGTACTACTAGCATAATTTGAACCAATTAAATTACAATTACCGCCAAATTACTTTATGCACTGAGCTAATAAGGAATTTATTAATAATGCACAAATATTTTGTACTGAACAACTGTCAGAAATCTCTTGATCTTCATAGGGTTAGTCCGAAAGATTGTAGCAATGTAAAGGTAACACGTTTTGTCTTCTATTCTGCGCGTTCAGAATATAACTAGGTTGCAGTAGGCTGCAATCGCAGCTCCGCCTCCCACAAAACGTCGACTCACGTTCAAAGAAACTCCGGTGTGGAAAGAATTTCACATTAGTCAGAAGAACAACTAGAAAAGATTTCCCTCAACGTAGTAATAAAGTTTGACTTCTTGCAAGGTGACCAGAGGGCCATTGTGGACACTGATTTTTTAAAAAAGTAGAAAATACTGGGCAAATTAAGGAAAAGCTTGAATTTCTTGTGACTTTAGGTAACTAGGAAGTGAAACGATTTAGAAAATTTCGCGTTGTGTGGTATCGCGGGACTTAGTCTCTGAGCGGTGAGCAGCCGCGCGCCTGGTGCGAACTCTAACTTTTCCCATAGTTAAAATGGCCCTGAGCACTATGGGACTTAACATCTTAGGTCATCAGTCCCCTAGAACTTAGAACTACTTAAACCTAACTAACCTAAGGACATCACACACATCCATGCCCGAGGCAGGATTCGAACCTGTGACCGTAGCAGCCCCGCGGTTCCGGACTGCAGCGCTAGAACCGCACGGCCACCGCGGCCGGCTCCCGTATGGACTTGTAATTAGCGATGAGATTTTGAATGATCGAACTGTGTCAAATGGATATGCACTCAAGTGTAATATTAATCCAAAATACGATCACTTTCGCTATTAGTTTGCGTTCTGAATAAAAATTATTCTCACCAAATCGCAACTGTGTGGCCTACATCGTTTATGGGTCGTTAATTTAGTTCCCGATATTATTATTACTGTCATTGTATGTTATTTTAACTTTGTATTTCACAAACTTGCCATCAGCCAGACAATTTAACCAAAGGGTCACAAGTGTCTAATTTAGGGCTTGTAATGCGACACGTGCAGTTCAACCCCTAGACGAGTTTGAGCCACAACATTTCGACAAAGGGGAACCGCATGTGAACCCGAACATCTTTGGGATGTTAGCTCGCAAACACAAAGTGTCAGTACTCAGGAAGACCCCACACAAACTAACAAACAACGTGACAGGAATGGTAATAACATCCAAAACGGTTGGCAGCCATATACTCTCACAGCAATACTAACATGAGCTAATTGATAACAGAAGGGGATAAAAATTCAAGCGAGGGTATAAAAATAATCGAGGACAGAATTTGAATCGGTCAGGATTCAACGACCAGAGAGCTTATAGTCAGCAAACATCCAATGCACCGGCGACAATGTTCCGAACGGCAACTGGCGAGGGCAGAACGCAACTGGGCGAGAAAATAATCCGGTGCCGCCTGACTGTAATCAGTACAATCAAAATTATGTTTCGAATAGCGGCCAGGGACAACAAAATTTCCAATCGAGACCCGCACAGGATACTAATCATACTGAAACCAGACGCATAATGTGCAGATAGGTGAGGTTACCCCTACAGAGGAGGTCGGTGCTCAGCGTACCTTGGAAAACTTGGACCATTCTCGACAGGCCAACGCTCGATAACCAGTAATAGGGGTGGGAGCAGGGAACTTGTCAACAGCTGCTTCCTTAGAGACGACAACTGTGGTGATATCAAAAATGACATGTGTTAGGAAGATATTACCGACAGTGTAGATGCAAACGGAGACACCGTACAGGGAGTAATCAATGCACAAATACTTGGCTTAAGGGTGCCCTTAGTACTGGACACTAGAGTAACCACGAATTTAATTTTGCAGAATCTGTTTGACCAATTACAATAACGAGGACATTTACTGACGCTTCTAGTCCAAAACTGAAAAACCGAACAACTGTAGGAGGTAAGTCTAAAGGCATAAAATGGCAGGCATGTATAAGTACTCAGATTCAGAGCTTCTCTTTACAATGCATTTTTTTGATGGTTTAAACGTTAATAGTAAAGTGCCTTATTGACACGGACATCTTTAGGAAGTACCAAGGAAGTACCAAACACAAACTGGTATTGGTAACGGGATGAGTCCCTTCGTTGTGAATGATCAACAATGTTCAGAAGAGCTAGTCAAGTAAAACGCCAGAGAAAGCAAACCAAAACACACTGCTGATGTTCGAATACAATTCTATCCTAACGTCATGGTTGTAAACACAAAGGCAACTGAGCAATCACAGGAAGAAGAAACAGGAATTCAAATCGAGTGTGCCAAGGTAAGTGAGTCAGCGTGTCTTAGGGAAGAACAAAAGGAAGAACTCCAGGAGCTGTTAATACGTTATGTTCATGGTTTTGAACGATGCCCTGGCATAACCAAAGGATACAGATACAAAATGGAGGTGTACCCACATGAAACCTTCTGCATTTCGTCTTGCCCCATTCCATGGCCCAAGATAGAGTCTGTGAGGAAAGAGATCAATTGAATGCTAAACTGGGAAATAATACCAGCTCCTTATCTCCCCTCCCCCATGAACCATGGGTGGGGAGGCTTGCGTGCCTCAACGATATAGATAGCCGTACCGTAGGTGCAACCACAACGGAGGGGTATCTGTTGAGAGGCCAAAGAAACGTGTGGTTCCTGAAGAGAGGCAGTAGCCTCTTCAGTAGTTGCAGGGGCAACAGTCTGGATGATTGACTGATCTGGCCTTGTAACACTAATCAAACCGGCCTTGCTGTTGTGGTACTGGGAACAGCTGAAAGCAAGGGGAAACTACAGCCGTCATTTTTCCCGAGGGCATGCAGCTTTACTGTATGACTAAATTATGATGGCGTCCTCTTGGGTAAAATATTCCGGAGGTAAAATAGTCCCCCATTCGGATCTCCGGGCGGGGACTAATCAAGAGGATGTCGTTATCAGGAGAAAGAAAACTGGCGTTCTACGGATCGGAGCGTGGAATGTCAGATCCTTTAATAGGGCAGGTAGGTTAGAAAATTTAAAAAGGGAAATGGATACGTTAAAGTTAGATATAGTGGGAATTAGTTAAGTTCGGTGGCAGGAGGAACAAGACTTTTGGACAGGTGAATACAGGGTTATAAATACAAAATCAAATAGGGGTAATGCAGGAGTAGCTTTAATAATGAACAAAAAAAAATAGAAATGCGGGTTAGCTACTACAAACAGCATAGTGAACGCATTATTGTGGCCAAGATAGACACGACGCCCACACCTACTACAGTAGTACAAGTTTATATGCCAACTAGCTCTGCAGATGATGAAGAAATTGATGATATGTATGATGAAATAGAAGAAATTATTCAGGTAGTGAACGGAGATGAAAATTTAATAGTCATGGGTGACTGGAATTCGACAGTAGGAAAAGGAAGAGAAGGAAACGTAGTAGGTGAATATGGATTGGGGCTAAGAAATGAAAGAGGAAGCCGCCTGGTAGAATTTTGCGCAGAGCATAACTTAATCATAGCTAACACTTGGTTCAAGAATCATGAAAGAAGGTTGTATACTAGGAAGAACCATGGAAATACTACAAGGTTTCAGATAGAATATATAATGGTAAGACAGAGATTTAGGAACCAGGTTTTAAACTGTAAGACATTTCCAGGGGCAGATGTGGACTCTGACCACAATCTATTGGTTATGAACTGTAGATTAAAACTGAAGAAATTGCAAAAAGGTGGGATTTTAAGGAGATGGGACCTGGACAAACTGAAAGATCCAGAGGTTGTACAGAGTTTCATGGAGAGCATAAGGGAACAATTGACAGGAATGGGGGAAAGAAATACAGTAGAAGAAGAATGGGTAGCTTTGAGGGATGAAATAGTGAAGGCAGCAGAGGATCAAGTAGGTAAAAAGACGAGGGCTAGTAGAAATACTTGGGTAACAGAAGAGATATTGAATTTAAATGATGAAAGGAGAAAATATAAAAATGCAACAGTAAAGCAGGCAAAAAGGAATACAAACATCTCAAAAATGAGATCGACAGGAAGTGCAAAATAGCTAAGCAGGGATGGCTAGAGGACAAATGTAAGGATGTAGAGGGTTATCTCACTAGGGGTAAGATAGATACTGCCTACAGGAAAATTAAAGAGACCTTTGGAGAAAAGAGAACCAATGCATGAATATCAAGATCTCAGATGGAAACCAATTTCTAAGCAAAGAAGGGAAAGCTGAAAGGTGGAAGGAGTATATAGAGGATCTATACAGGGGCGATGTTCTTGAGGACAATATTATGGAAATGGAAGAGGATGTAGATGAAGATGAAATGGGAGATACGATACTGCGTGAAGAGTTCGACAGAGCACTGAAAGACCTGAGTCGAAACAAGGCCCTGGGAGTAGACAACATTCCATTAGAACTACTAATAGCCTTGGGAGAGCCAGTCCTGACTAAACTCTACCATCTGGTGAGCAAGATGCATGAGACAGGCGAAATTCCCTCAGACTTCAAGAAGAATGTAATAATTCCAATCCCAAAGAAAGCAGGTGTTGACAGACGTGAAAATTACCGAACTAACAGTTTAATAAGTCAAAGCTGCAAAATAGTAACGCGAATTCTTTACAGACGAATGGAAAAAATTGGTAGAAGCCGACCTGGGGGAAGGTCAGTTTGGATTCCGTAGAAATGTTGGAACATGTGAGGCAATACTGACTCTACGACTTATCTTAGAAGAAAGATTAAGGAAAGGCAAACCTACGTTTCTACCATTTGTAGACTTGGAGAAAGCTTTTGACAATGTTGACTGGAATATTCTCTTTCAAATTCTACAGGTTGCATGGGTAAAATATAGGGAGCGAAAGGCTATTTACAATTTGTACAGAAACAAGATGGCAGTTATAAGAGTCGAGGGACATGAAAAGGAAGCCGTGGTTGGGAAGGGAGTGAGACATGGTTGTAGCCTATCCCCGATGCTATTCAAACTGTATATTGAGCAAGTAGTAAAGGAAACAAAAGAAAAGTTCGGAGTAGGTATTAAAATCCATGGGGAAGAAATAAAAACTTTGAGATTCGCCGATGATATTGTAATTCTGCCTGAGATAGCAAAGGACTTGGAAGAGCAGTTGAACGGAATGGACAGTTTCTTGAAAGGAGTGTATAAGATGAACATCAAGAAAAGCAAAACGAGGATAATGGAATGTAGTCGAATTAAGTCAGGTGATGCTGAGGGAATTAGATTAGGAAATGAGACACGTAAAGTGGTAGAGGAGTTTTTCCATTTGGGGGGCAAAATAACTGTTGATGGTTGAATTAGAGAGGATATAAAATGTAGACTGGCAATGGCGAGGAAAGCTTTTCTGAAGAAGAGAAATTTGGTAACATCGAGTATTGATTTAAGTGTCAGGAAGTCGTTTCTGAAAGTATTTGTATGGAGTGTAGCCATGTATGGAAGTGAAACATGGACGATAACTAGTTTAGACAAGAAGACAAGAGAAGCTTTCGAAATGTGGTGCTACAGAAGAATGCTGAAGATGAGATGGGTAGATCACATAACTAATGAGGAGGTATTGAATAGAATTGGGAAGAAGAGGAGTTTGTGGCACAACTTGACTAGAAGAAGGGATCGGTTGGTAGGACATGTTCTGAGGCATCAAGAGATCACCAGTTTAGTACTGTAGGGCAGCGTGGAGGGTAAGAATTGTAGAGGGAGACCAAGAGATAAATACACTAAGCAGATTCAGAAGGATGTAGGCTGCAGTAGGTACTGGGAGGTGAAGAAGCTTGCACAGGATAGAGTAGCACGGAGAGCTGCATAAAACCAGTCTTAGGACTGAAGACCGCAACAACAACAACAACAACATCCTTGTCTCCATACGGTAGCCCCGTTTTGGCCATTAGCAAATCAGATGGTAGTGTCCGCCTCGTGCACAATGCACAAGGAACATATAAAATTATTATGCAATAAATAAAATTATGATGCCTGTCAGGACACAGCCTGACAACCTGTAAGAACAACTTCTCAAATTCTATACCGTTAAGTACCTTCCCATAATAGATCTTTGAGGCCCATCCTGGCAAATTTCATTACATGAAGATAGCCCTAAGTAAACTGCCTTTGTATATGGGGGCGGAAGCTATCAGTTCTGTGTTCTCCTTTTGGCTTAAACGTCAATGCGGGCGCATTTATTTCTGCTTTATATCGAGTCTTAGGACCTGGATTGTTAAGTAGAGTCAATGTGTACATTGATTTACTGATCGCTACCCCCAAGTGGTCAAAACACGTAAGGCTCTTGGTCCAAGTCTTGTATAGGTTTTCAGAATACAGAGTCACAGCCAACCTAATGAAGTCACATTTCGGCAAGAAAATAAAAAATGGCTCTGAGCACTATGGGACTTAACTTCTGAGGTCATCAGTCCCTTAGAACTTAGAACTACTTTAACCTAACTAACCTAAGAACATCACACACATCCATGCCCGAGGCAGGATTCGAACCTGCGACAGTAACGGTCGCGTTGTTCCAGACTGTAGCGCCTAGAACCGCTCGGCACATTTCGGCAAGGAAAAGGTTAAATTCCTTGGATACATAATATCACCTCAAGGCCTACTTCAGGAGCCTAAGAATTTCGATGCTATCAGACATTGCACCATATCTCAAAATAAGAAACAGTTGAAGGGATACCTTGGGTTAGTATCTTTCTTCAGAAAATGTATACCACAGCAACTTTTATACAGTGGTGCCTTATTGAGTCTTCTATGGAAGAACCACCGTTAGTTATGGATCAAGCAATGCCAGACATAGACAATATTAAAGAATCTCTTCTGAATGTCAACATCTTACATCATCCTGACATGAGCCAGAATTTTGCCCGTGTACAGACATGCCCTCGCAAGGGATGGTGCTTGTTCATTCCAGATCACTGACACCAATGGGGAGCTTACCCCCAAGGTAATTAGTTTTGCTAGTAGGAGGAGCATATTCCGTGACCGCATTGAAATCTCTCATGGTAATATGCGAATATTACCCTTGGAGAAAGTATACCAAGGTCTATTGCGACCACCAATATTCAAACTACGGAAGGCACTAACTACTGATAGGCATAGTTAGCAAATGAAAGATTTTTATAGAGAACAAACAATGTATTTACCTTAATAGTCATCAAAAGTCATCATATATATAATAGTTCGTGACATCCAGTCTTACAAATTTCAAAACTCCGCCATTTCTCTCCCCACATCCACCACTGCTGGCGGCTCACCTCCGACTGCGCAGTGCTACGCACTGTTCACATCCAGCTGCCGCTGCCCAACACTACAATGGCAGACAACAATGCAAACTAGCCACAGACTGCATACAGCACAGCCAGTGATTTTCATAGAGAGCGCTACGTAACGTTGCCAATAAGAAAACATAAACAGCCTACTTACATAGCCCCCATGCTCCCCACAAAAAATTTTACAAATTGTTTTGGGCAGTGGACAATAATGATTTGATAAAGTTTTTCATAATTACAATAACAAAGAAATCAAAGGCACACACTTATTGATACAACGTTGGTCAAAAGCTAAAATTTTCTTACAGTCCATAAAGACAGTCCTGATCGTTCATCACAGTAAAATAGCAGTGTTTTTCTCAAAGTTTGAGCAGTAGAAGAAAATGCACACGGAAGTAGTGGATTTCCAAGCAGTCTTGAAGAAGTAGTGTTGTCCTTCCAACGAAAAGACAGTGCTGACTCTTGACATGCAGACAGGTAATGGGCCACAAACAGAGCAAACCCACCGCAGAGTCAGTCGAAGTTTTGAAGAATATTGGTATGTACGTCATCACAGAGTAGACCCACAGTAGTCCTGGTAGAGATTACGGTATTGGTGGGCCACCAGAGGTGCAGACCTACTGCAGTCCTTGTAGAAATAATGGTACTGGTGGGCCATCAAAGATGCAGACCAACTGCAGTCCTTGTAGAGACGGCCAGCAGTTGCAACTGTGCAGGTGCACAATCACCATCAAAGAGTCTTGCGGACAATATAGCAAGTCCATAACCACCACTTGTGCACTCACAAAGTTTGTGGAATTGTCCTTAGAACCAGCAATGCTGTTATCCAGTCCCTTGCTGAATTATTAACACACGTGCAAACACTAACAGTCCCTACTGCTCACATATTGTCCATATACTATGACCAACAGAAACGTGTGCAGTGAAATGGAATTTACAAGTTACTTAATTTGATGACCTGGTGTCAATTACAATTTTATAACATAAGAATACAATTACAAAGGTACAAAATACATCATTAAAGAACATAACAATACAGAGAACATTTGTAGTACAGGCTTTACAAAAGAATCGAAATAACATATACGTCAGTGTTACAGGAATTATGACATGAGTACATACATAAAAGATCAGAATAACTTTCGAAACATTAACTTCACACATGAGCATTAAAACAAAACAGAATAAATAATGTCTAAACATCTTTACAAAGTAAATAACATATTATTAATGCCAATTATATTTGAGGATAACAGTATTCCTCATCATAGTGAATGTAGCTTAGTATTAGAAGTGAAAAAAATTCTATGAAACAGTGCACAGAGACAGGAAGAAAACAAATACACAAGGGTACACAAACACATAGGGGGATAACACAATGGAAAGGACAGGGTTCGTTTTCAGTGTAACATTTGGTACTGCAGTCCAACCCAAAACTTCATTCCATATATCGTCCCTCTTATTTCAACATTTTCTCCAGCCAAAAAAAAAATCCTATCCAAGCATGCTTTCTGTATTCTTTTCACATCCTCTTTCAAAAATAGTTTTTCTCCACTGTGCACAAATTTTTTGGCCAAACCATTTTCTTATAGCTTCTCAATGCATTTCTTCCGATTCATCATAGTAAGTTTCTTATATAGTCTACCCCCTCTTAAGCTAACTTAAATCTACTGAGCTCAGATGCTAAACTAAGGGACGAGGCAATGCAGCAGCACAAAACAATTAACACAAACAGCAATGACAAAAAAATGGAAAATTGCAAAGCAAGCAACAGTAAATCTAAATTACCAAGCAATGCAACATTACAACTAATATGAGCCAATGTGCAGCAACAAGAAAAATAAATCAGTAGTAAAACTAGCTTAACAGAGTAATACAAAGTGAAATTTAGTAGCACTATACCTGGCAAACAGCAGAAGCAAATGCAATAAATTATATCTAAACATGACAAAGCTCAAGCAGAAAAATATTACAGTAAAGACAAAAATGCAGACAAAGGAAATGTATATTCACATCTTAATGTCTATGTAATTAAAGTGGTGCACCACAACTTATTCTACCATAAAAATTACCAAGTACTTGAAAAGTAAATTATGAATGCAGTTCCTGTGAAGGTAAATGTCATTTTGTGCTCCCTCATTTTTTTGAAAAAATTATTATTTACTCGATCTGTAGACAGAAAATATTTATATTAGTACATCTATAAAATTTTATTTTAACCAATGCTGCAGTGCAGCTAGAAACTAGATATTAAACAAAATGAGTAAATAAATACATAAAGCAAGCCATATGGCATTTCTCTCAATTAGCAAGAGAATAGCTGTGAAATGTTTCTCATCGTTTCATTAGGCATTTTAGTAAATATCATAAATTAAGAGCTCCACAGTATAATCATATGTTTTCAAGTTCGACGTGTCGTTCTTTGCGATGCTTTCTACAAAGGAATGTCAATAGCGAGGATAATGGCCTCTTTTTTTTTCACCTGTGCCTCTGAAAGGCACTCACTAATGACTTCTTTCCAGGCGACTGTCGCCCATCTGGGTGCCCATGACGCATTACGTGTAGGTGGTCACTTAACTTTCTTACGGAAATATTTACGACAGCAGTTTCCGCTACAGTGACAGTCTCATATAAAAATATTTCACAGGTCAAGAATTTGCATTACAAGTGTGTAGAAACAAAATCCTATTGATATAACAGAGTCCAAAAAATTTTTGCCGGCATTGTGATACATTCACGCATTTACATACATTTCATAACTCTTAAAGTACGATTCTTGGTTTCCAACAATCTGTTTCACAAACCAGAGTCCCTAACCATTACTCATTATTCCTTACCTTATTCGTCGACACTTCTTCAATATTTCATCATAACAGATACGTAGCATACTCAAATAACTCATATAGCATCAGCTTATTGATCATAAACATACCGTAACAGCATAATACACATAGTCATCGTAACAATAACATCATAACACCTCAGTCAACTCTCAAAATCGTCATAGCTTCCTCCAATAATTTCAAAACCTAAAAAAAAATTCTCTGCTCATGTCAAAAGTGTCATCTGCCTCAAACGTACTTTAAAAATCGTGATCACATACCAAATATATCATTCAAAGCTCTCATAGTATCACAATGGTTGCGAAAAAATATGAGCAGTTCACAAAGTGCAGACGAAATACAATTTCATAAGTATGAAGTTATCCAACTGTGTAATTGCGTAAACATGTGTCACTGATATAGTAAAAAAATGTTTGTCTCTCTCAGTTAAATGATTAGATAGCTGTGTAATTCCGTGTTAGAGAAATATGGTACCGATGTGTAAAGTTGTATAAGCAAATACCATATTAGCTAGGGCTCCTTGTGCTTGCCAAACACATGGTACACAGAGTAAGCGTGTACCCCCCTGAGGATAAATGTAATTGTACCCTCAGGTGTTACAGATTACAGCAGTGGAATGAAGTGCATCATGGAAAACCTTTGTATCATTGTACTTCAAATATCTTTAAAAATAAATGATTTAAGTACAAAATTAATCACTCAAATACGTGCCCTGTAGCGCTAAATGTGCATCTTGTTGCAACATAATCTCTGTGGAAGTGTCGTAGTTATCGTCCTCCGAAAGCTAAGTTCTACAGAAGTCAATGTACTTACCTCATGATAAACAAAAGTGAAATGCTTTGCGTATAGATATCTTAGTTATTACGCTTATTTCCGTGATGAAGAAAGTACTGTGCTGTAACGTATTGTTGTGCTACGGAAAAGGCTGTCTCATTGTAGCTATACCACAAAAGTTACTACTAAAACATGTTTTACTTTCCAGAATAATACAGAAAAACTGTGCAGAAATAAAACAGAAACACTGCAAAAGCAACATTGTATATTGTCACTCATTAGTAGCATCGTGATAAAATCGTGTAGCTGTCACAGAAACCAAATACTAAGTCATGTTTAATCTCACACAAACTACTTCAAATAAGGAATGTATTTTCAAGTAAACCAAAATGTTGCATTAAAATCTCATTAGCAGTATATGTTCTAAGTATGTAAGCCTTATAGTCGTTACGTAATCGAGCAACTAACAAGCAAGAATGTACACACACAATAACACTTTGTCGTCCGTTCACAATAACAATGCATTTGTAATTTCTGTTTAAAAATGTTCCCTAGGTTCTAGACTGGATATTTAACTTCAAACATTGTTGCATGGTAACAGATTTTAAGTCTGACAAAGCATACTGGTAATGTAAAGTGAAAAGTTATATGGCAAAGACAAAGTTAAAAAGCAGACTATCTTTCAATAAACAGTTTTACATGTGAAATGTGGTGTAAACCTTTACTCTTCCTAGTACGCAGAGGTTCAACTTGAACGGAATCATCATGCGGTATACGTCAGTGAGAAATGCTAAAATTTTTCTCTGAGCCAGCGGGCGCACGCGGCTGCCTGCGGTGCGAGTCATTGTCTGTTCCTTTGTTGGCGCTCGTCATTATTGGGATTAGGAGACCTAACTTCTACAAATTCACCTTGTCGAGAGGGCCCTGATCTGTTTGAATCCCGCCAGTTCTGATGCAATTCAGGTCTGTCGTTTTGTCGGTAGTTTACATAGTTTCTTGTTCGTCGGTCATGTGGTGGAGAATTTCTCCTGGAATCGTAACTGCGTGGTGGACCGTTGCATCGGAAGTTATTCTGTCTCCCTTGATAATAATTATTTTGATTCCCATATTGTCTGTTTCTATGGTTGTCTCCGTCACATTCATTACTATGGAAAAGCGATCTTTCTCTGTAACTATTACTCTGCCAGTGGTTGCCATACGGGTGGTGTCTGTTTTGGTCACGATTTGTGTTGTGAGAATAGCCTTGTCGTGTCCAGTTATTATTTATTTCATCGCGGAATTGCGACGGATGTGACCTGTAATTCTTGTGTTCCTGTTTTCGCGTTCCGTGATTGTCAGTGTCAATTTCTAATTCTTGTAAGTGTCCCTGAAAGGCTTCAATGTCGTCTTTGCAACGTCCTGCCAAAATAATATGTCGTAAATGTTCAGATAATTTGATTAAGCAAATGCGGATGAGTTCTGAGGGGCTGTATGGGTTTGACAGGTACTGATTCTTGTGCAACATGTCTTCAAAATATTTCACAAGACTGAAAAATTCAGATTGTTCGAAATGTTTCATCATTATGATGCTATGTTTTACTCGGTCTTGTGTAGCTTGAGACCAATATGCTGAGAGGAAGGCATGGTAAAATTCTCCTTCACTGTGACAATCGTGAATGACCGATCGCATTCTTACAGTTGGTTCATTCTCTAAATAGCCACACATAAATTCTAATCTGTGTTCTAACGACCAGTTGGGAGGAAAACAATGAGAGAATTGATGGAGCCATGCTTGTGGATGAATGTCGTTGCCAGAATTCTTAAATGTTTTGAATTTACGTGTAGTAATGAACAGCTTATAGTCAAAGTCATCATGTCGGCGAGTCGCATATCGGTCATTGTTACGTCGTTTCGGCGGTTCCATTTCAAAATTCGGTGCACCTTGCCAATTTCTTTCATAATTTCAGAAATGCGCTGTGTTATTATTTTGTGGCTGTTCCGTATTTCTATGTCCCTCTTCCCGTATTGGGGCGCAAGTGTCCTCTGAAATACGTAATTCTTGTTTTGCTTGTGCCAACTGATCTTGCACTTCCCGGATTTCTCTTTTGTACTGTGTATTGATTTGATTTTGATTTTGTTTGAATTTTCTAATTTCTTCATACTCTTCAGTGTCAGTGAAGGCTACAGGTGTTGTGTCATTCAGATCATCATCTACCTTTGTGGATAAGTTAGTGAACTGATCTGAAAGTTCGGCTACTTTATCCGATAGTGAAATTATTTCCTCTGTATGTTTTTCTGAACCAAGTTTCAGAGTGTCCATTTGTGTTGAAATCGTATCTACTGTGTCCTTTAAGTTTTCCTGAGTTTTTGCAAGTTGCGTAACCGTATCGGTAGATGCAACTGAGTCAATTTTAGCTTGCAAGGTCTCATGATTTTCATGAACAATAATTTGCAGTTCTTTTATGGCTGCTTCGTGATTCTGTAATGCATTTTCATGCCGCGAAAAAATAGGTTGAAAACGCTCACAAATTTGTGTTTTTGCGTCATTACAGGCTTTTTGACATTTCGATTTAATGTTATGTAACTCAGTAGTTAAATCTTCACGTGTTTGTTCAAGAGTTTGTTCCAATGAGTCTAACTTTTGAAGCTGTTGCTGTGTTTGTCTCTGGTGTTGTTCCATTGTGTCTAACTTTTGAAGATTTTGTTCCATTGTGTCTAACTGTTGCTGTGTTTGTCTCTGGTGTTGTTCCATTTGCTGCATTAATTGCAATAATAATGTATTAGTGTCTGGAATCTGTTCCTCTATGCTTTTCGGCAGTGCATTTGCACCGGCAACATTTACATTTTGACGAGCAGAAAATGTGTCTTGACTTATTTGAGAAAACGGTGGGGACCCAAAACCTGAGTCTACAGTATTTGCAATATTGTGTTCTGTCATTTCGGATTCCTGAGGCGAGCTGTTGCCGACCGATCGATCGATAATGCTTCCCTGTTCACTAATTGTTCCACTGTCTACACCATTATTTACCGCCCGCTCCATTTCCCTATGCACAATTACCCAATTACCACTTCGAATGTCTGTTAATTCATTACACAGTGCTGCTGATAAGCTACGCTCGTCGTCACTATTATTTCTCAGTTTACTTTTTAGCCTAGTGTTACGTTTTTCACACGCCATTATTGTCACAATATTTCACACGATAACACAGAAAAGCACAATTTGAAGAGCAAAAATAAGAGAACACATTAACATAGCACTGAAAATAATATCTAGTTAATTGCAGCTGCGAAATACTTGGTGCAAATCTACATGCATGCCACAACTGTTTTACTGTACAATAATGAAAAACTACAACTACAAAGGAAATTCTCTCTATGATTACGCGCTAGCAATAAACAATAGCTACACTAATTACACAAACTACAAGAAAAAATCAGAAGATTCCAGTGAGGTATCCTCGGCTAAGGGTCGACATATGAAACGTCCCCTTAGAAAAATTATACAAGACTGTGCTTAAACTGACACACAATATTTTTTAGCTTAACGCAATGTGACTTTCAAAAATCCCTACAAAAAAATGGCCCTGACTAACATTAACCTATGCGTTTCACAAATCGCTTACCTCACAAAAATCTTGGTTACTCGAACTACTGCAATACAGCGAGCGCCACTACTGCCAGCTAAATAAAAGATTCAAACTACGGAAGGCACTAACTACTGATAGGCATAGTTAGCAAATGAAAGATTTTTATAGAGAACAAACAATGTATTTACCTTAATAGTCATCAAAAGTCATCATATATATAGTAGTTCGTGACATCCAGTCTTACAAATTTCAAAACTCCGCCATTTCTCTCCCCACATCCACCACTGCTGGCGGCTCACCTCCAACTGCGCAACGCTACGCGCTGTTCACATCCAGCTGCCGCTGCCCAACACTACAATGGCAGACAACAATGAAAACTAGCCACAGACTGCACACAGCACAGCCAGTGATTTTCATACAGAGCGTTACATAACGTTGCCAATAAGAAAACGTAAACAGCCTACTTACAACGTGTCTGTTCTCCTTCTACAGTCTTGGCAATTGCCATATGTTACACTGGTTACAGAATATGAGTCGTGTGGTAAGAATATATTACCGTCGCAAGTAAATGTGATGAATAGTGAGAGCAGGCGAGATGCCGTAACAGAAACGAAAACAACATATAAACGGGTGTGAAGTGTGATACAACAAAGATATTCAAAAGTCAAAACTTGCAAAACGGCACCAGGAGTCATAAAATGTGGTACTTCTGTAGAAAAAATAGGAGCTACGGACGTCTGGAGGTCCCTTCCGTCCACCTCGCTATTGCAAATGGATGTTACACCACGACATAGACACAAATTTGAATGCGGCGAACAGACACATCAGAAGGACAGTTCATAATTTTGTAAAAAAAAAAAAAAATGGGCGGTCTAGATTTGAACACGTATCTCACCCTTCGGGGTCCAACACCGTAACAACATACCACGACGCCATGCCTCGAAGTGAAACATCTTAATCTTAGACGGTTCACCGTTTCTATTTTTGCTTCTTTTTCACAGTTCAGTACACCTTCCTCCTGTGTTCTTGCTTGAACTGTGTTCAGGTTCTGACGGGCCATCTTACCACTACATCTGAGTGAGGTGAACAGTGGGAAGAGCGCCAAGCAAGCAAGCTAGAGTTATTACACACACACGAACACAAGTTGTCTCAACATTGTTTTACACTTGCTCACTGGCACTATTTTCGTAGAGACAGATTCGTGCACAACAGAATGAACGAGAGTGATATCACGTAGTAAAAGGAAGTATATGTTACCGACACTGATGTGCACTGTTTACAGTCGATGGTGTATAACATAATACTGTACTGTCAGAATGTATTAGCCGGCCGCTGTGGCCGAGTGGTTCTAGGCGCTTCAGTCCGCAACCGCGCTGCTGCTGCGGTCGCAGGTTCGAATCCAGCCTCAGGCATGAATGTGTGTGTTGTCCTTAGGTTGGTTAGGTTTAAGTAGTTCTAAGTTCTAAGGGACTGATGACCTCCGATGTTAAATCCCATAGTGCTTAGAGCCATTTGAACCATCGGAATGTATCAGTAGATAGTAAACACGAAGTAAGTGGATTGACATGAGTAGATGGTCATGAATGATGTACTCAATAGTTCTCTCGTGACGAACGAAGGATTGCAGAATAGAGTAAAACCGAATGCTTCTTCTTGCCCATGACATTTCCTTTAGACCAGGAGACACATCCTAGTTAACTTGTCAGAGGCGTAGCTGAGCGTCGTTATGTAGGCTTATCGTGATTTTATGTTATGAAGTATTCCTTCCTCTGCATCTGTACAAACGGATACTTGCGTTAGTTGCGGTGTATGAATAAAAAACTTATGCCAATCATGTGAAAATGCTGTATGCAAATATTTTGTCAATACTTGAAAATGATATTGAAAAAACGACAACCTGTGTAAAGTTAAACTGAGGTGAGACTATGAATACAGATCGCTCACAAATGAACATACAAAAGGGTAATGCCCGAGAGCAGAATATGATAAAAATGATAATGTAGAAACTGAAAGATGTTACGTAACATAAAAACACAAGACATGTACGTAATATTAAATGTCTTGTATGTATAATTTCTATAAAGTGTTAATGTAAATTTTTGTATAATATTTATGTAAAGAAATGTAAAGGCAATACAAAAATATATACGTACAGAGTAATAAATGCTCAAACCCGATGCGTCAATATATTTTAAAATGTAAATACTTAGGTTATCGAAACAATGATGAAATGTGAAGAGTGTGTAAAGCTGAATATCTTTTCCAAGACTGCATATGTGAACTAAAAATTGCAAATGTGCTAACGAACATTTTTTGAAGGTTTGAAATCCGTGTTCCCGAGAAAAGCGTGTGCCAGTACGAACGTTTACATCCTCGGTGGATTCGGGTATCGACAGGAAATTCTACCACAGAGAGGGTTTGGAAATGAATAAAGGCATTGGAGACTTACCTTGAACCCATTCAAGTGTCATCGGGATGCTGATAGCGTCAGCTTGGTTCAATCACTGAAACATGCTGATTATGACAGGAACAAATGCCTGGGCCGTAAACATGAACCTCCTCGCCACAGCATTGATGGTTCCACTACGCCACAGCATTGATGGTTCCACTACGCACAAGCCTCAGCACACCACGTTGCAACAATGGGATGAACACTTTTACTGACTTCCGCTAAACAAGTGAAACTGTAACACACTCATGGACAGCTCAACTTAACTGCAGCGTTCACAAACTCAAGTGCACGCGTAGCATGTCACGTGAGACGCGCGCGCTCGACAAGGCCGCAATAGCAGCTCTTAGATTCCAATAATCAGACTAAAGACTCTGAACTGTTGACGCAACCTTTAAATTTTTTTAACAGTCGTAGGAACAGTTTATAAATTATACATTAAACAAAATTATCTGACACGTTCCGGGAGTAAACGAGGTAAACTAAAGGTCTTCGTATCCTGAAAGGCCAAGAGTTTAAACTACAAACAAACGTGCAAATAGTATAATGCACCACCACCACTCCATATTTACGTCGGGGGTGGGGGTGTGGGGGAGCTGTGTAGGTTTTTTAAATGGCCTACACTTATAAATATTCGCATCGTCTCCGTTCGGCAATGATATCGTAGGGATGTATATCTACGCTGACAAAATGGAGAGCAAAACAGTAGTCATTCTAGGTACCTCATTAGTCTTTTTTCGCCGATCTTAGTGTCTGTCGATATTTTGAGCTGGTGTGATAAAGACGTAAGTAAAAGTTACAATATGCGAAAGTCGCAAGTTTTCATTCTACTACCGAGCTACGTACTAATTTCCTTTCCCGATGCGACGAGGGTGAGGTGTCGCAGTGGTTTACACAATGGACTCGCACTGGCAGGACAGGGCCCACATCATCCGTTGTCTATACAAATTTAGATTTTTCCGTAGCTTCTTTAAACCAGTGTCAAGATGGATCCATTGAAATGGACAAGGGTAAATTCTATCCCCTTCCTTAGCCCAAGTGTTGCATTCTTCTCTCTTTTCTTTTTGTTTTCCGTTGCGACGTCTGCTCCTAATCGTCCTTCCTTAATTTTGTATACGAGAGGAGCAGGAGGCAAACCACGCCTGGCGAACTTGTTTTATTACGTTGCCAGTGGCGTCTCTAAAACAGCCAGTAGCGGAGCAACCGCTTCACCTCACTGCCTTTACGAAGTCACACCGTAGAGGCAACACATGACGCCAGCCGTGTTCTTAGCGTGGGAAAAGGCCGTCAAGGCGACATCACTGACAAACGGCGGCTCCTTTTGAAAAGCGGTGGAGGCTACAAGAATTCCTGCAGAAGCAAGCACAAACAGTTCGGTGAAGCGCAAGACGAAATTAGCGGTAAAAAGTCGGCAGTGCCAAACCAACATCACAGAACGGATTCCCCCAGAAACTACTAGGTAAGTTACAGAGAAGGAAAAAATGAGATTGGGTTTAACGTCTAGTCTACATCGAGGTCATTAGTGATGGAGCACAGGCTCGAATGGTGTCAAGGATGGGGAAGGAAATCGGCCGTGCCCCTTCAACGGAACCATCCCGGCGTTTGCGTGGAGAGATTTAGGGAAATCACAGAAAACCTATATCTGGATGTCTGGACGTAAGTTTTTGATCCGTCATCCTCCCGAATACCACTAAAGGTAGTTCCTTTTTTTTCTGCTCATTAAGAAAGATGTAGAGAAAAAAGCCACCCCACACTTGTTAGTTCGACTTCTAGGAGACAACTAGCCCTTCTGCCATTGGAATAGTTCGCAACAAGACCAGATGAACCTACAGTTTAGGCGCCACGTTGGTTTAAGTGTTCACTGAGTGCTGAAATCTCAGGCGAATAGGGAAAGCAACTAATATTACGAGCATTTATCACGTTAATTTCATAATTCGCAAGTCGCGATAATACAGCGTCTAATTTAACGATAGTAGCACAAATGAACGATGATGCTCTGAGCCTCGAGATCAACGGAGCTCATGAACAGATAACCGCCAAAAATTTTGTGCTGTCGTTGAATCATGCGCTAGTCGTTTTTTATTATTACTTTACTTTTCTGTCTCAGTTACACAGACAATTTGGGTTAACTGTGATTGTCTCCCCTAGCTAGCGATAATACAAAACGAGATGCACTTCTTTGGACTTTGTTGATATCCTCCGTCAATCCTATCTGATGCGGATCCTACACCACAGAGCAATACACCAGAGAGGGTGGACAAGCGTTGTGTAAGCAGTCTGTTTAGTAGAATTGTTACACTTTCTACGTGTTTTGCCAATAAATGGCAGTCCTTGGTTTGTTTTCCCCATAAAATTTCCACGTGATCGTTCCAATTTAAGTTATTCGTAGTTGCAATCCCTTGGTATTTAGTTGAGTTTACAGTCTTTAGATTTGGGTGATTTGTCATGTAACCGAAATTTAGCGGATTCCTATTAATACTCATGTACATGACTTCACAGTTTTCGTTATTTAGAGTCAATTGTCACTTTTTTCACAATACATATATATTGTCTAAATCATTCTGCAGTTCGTTTTGGTCATCTTTACAACAAGGTAAATGTCAGTATCGTCTGCAAACAATCTAAGAGGGCTGCTCAGATCGTCTCCTAAATCGGTTTTGTGGATCAGAAACAGCAGAAGACCTTTAAGGCTTCCTTGGAAACGTCAGATATTACTTCTGTTTTACGCGATGACTTTCCGTCAGAAATTACGAACGTGACTTTTGTGGTAGGAAATCACGCACTCGCAGACTGAGACGAGACTCCCTGGGCACGCAATCTGATTAGAAGTCGCTTGTGAGAAACGGTGTCAAAAGCCTTCTGGAAATCTAAAAATATGGAATCAATTTGACATCCCCTGTCCATAGCACTCACTACTTTGTGAGAAAAAATTTGGAAATTTGTGGTAAGATATTATGGGGCCAAACTGCTGAGGTCATCGGTCCCTAAGCTTACACATTACTTAATCTAACTTAAACTAACTTACGCTAAGAACGACACACACCCCCATGCCCGAGGGAGGACTCGAACCTCCGACGAGGGGAGCCGCGCGGACCGTGACAAGACGCCTAAGACCACGCGGCTACACCGCGCGGCCACTTTATGAGAATAAAGAGCTAGTTGTGTTTCACAATAAGGATATTTTCTGAACCCTTGTGGGGTATTTGTCACTAATTCGTTTTCGTCGAGGTAACTCATAACGTCCGAGCGTTCCTGAATCCTACTGCAAATCGACGTTAGTGATATGCGTCTGTAATTCAGCGAATTACTCCTATTTCCTTTCTTGAGTGTTGGTGTGATGTGCATAACTTTCCAATCTTTGGGTAAGGATCTTCCGACGAGCAAGCGGCTGTAAATTATTGCTAAGTATTGAATCAACAGACTCTGAAAGGAACCTGACTGGCATACAATCTGAACCACGGGCTTAGCTTATGTTAAGTGATTTAAGCTGTCTCGCTATATCGATAATATTTACTTCTACGTATTTATTGATCGTATGGTGATAACAGCAAATATTGAGAACCACATAAGTTTACAATTATACACTTAAAGATTTAGTAAAGTTAATAATCCAATAATACTAAAAGGAGGACATTTAAACTATAAAATTAGGACAGTTACTTAAAACAGACATATTTAGCCAGAGTTCAACATCTGTTGAACGAAGCCAGTAGATAGGAGAGGGAGTAGGGCTAATAAAATCACTGAATGGTCCTGGGTCCTTTTTCAGAGGGCAGTCAATGACAATATGCTGAACGGTTTGTACTCGTGCCTCACAATCACAGACTGGGGTCCCCACTTGTGCATCAGAGCATTGCACCTGGCGTGACCGGTTCTTCTCCTATTCAGATTAAATCCTGGAGACTTGCAGGTGGATCTTGAACACCCTGATGTTTTATTGTTGCAGTATTCCATCTCTTGCACCACTCTTCTTTAACATCAAACTTCTTGATGTTTTTTCCACTATGCCACAGTGGAATGCATGATATCAAGCGGTCTGGAAGAGAGTCATTCAAGACTGTATGAATTGGAAGGTCTTGGGGGGGGGGGGGGAGAGTCGGGGTGATGTAGATTCCCCCATTCTCGATGGGTTGCTTCTTGGCGTCGCAGTTCAGGTGGTGGAATGTTACTGATGGTGTGCAGCCAAATGATCGGTGTGAATTTTGACGTACCCGTAATAATTCTCATTTATTCATTCAGATGGATGTCTAGCTGACTGTAGCACATTATGCAGCTCAAAAATGGTTCAAATGGCTCTGAACACTATGGGACTTAACATCTGAGGCCATCAATTCCGTAGAACTACTTAAACCTAATTAACCTAAGGACATGACACACATCCATGCCCGAGGCAGGATTCGAACCTGCGACCGTATCGTTCGCGCTGTTCCAGACTGAAGCGCCTAGAACCGCTCGGCTACACCGGCCGGCAATTATGCAGCTACTGGGTATAGTGTCAGAGATACAGTCCGTAGAGTGGAAGAGTCAGCTCTCCAGGCTGTGCCAGCCAGTTTCTTTCTTATGTTATTTTGAGTCTTTAGCTTTTGACTAGTGTTTTCCAGATGTTTTTATATGTTAACGACCTATAGACGGTGACAAGGTATGTAGGCTGGAAATTATATCCAATCCTCTGCTGACAGAAATTCGTATTGACTTGTTGGCTTGCGATTCTGCTGTTTACGTAGAATGCACAGACTTCTACCTTGGCTGTATATGGTTAGAGTCTCCATGCTTTGTAATAGCTGCTGTCGAAATTTTCTAAGTCTGTAGACAATATATTCTCTCCTTCCTTAAGTGTGCTGGTTTGTATGGCTATGGAAAGGTCATCGGCGTAACGAAGTTTTTTGCTAGCAGTATTTGGCTTGGGTACTAGGACAGATCATTGGGGAAGCCTATTTTTTTATGGTAAATGACTTAATCTGTTTCTGTCCAGTGCTAACCTTGAAGTAACTATTGGTTAACGTATTTCGCAGACGTATCGTCAATTTCTTACTTGGGACATGCTTTTTTAGCCTCAGCACACAGTATCATATGCTGCTGTCATATCAACAAAGGCCACTGATGTCTTTAGTTTCTTCTGTAATCTAGCCTCAATGCAGGATGTCAAGGCTAGAACACGTTCACAGCAGCTGCGCTGCTTCTGAACCCAGCCTGATATGTTGGAGTTATATTATTTATTGTTCCTTGAATTCTGTCAAGGATAAGTCGTTCCAGTAGTTTGAAGCACACGCTGAGCAGCACATTTGGCGGGTAACTTGAGGGGTCATCAACTGGCTTTCCAGACTTGAGGATTGCTAGTGTATGTCGAGAATATCGTCGTAGGACCTCTTCAGGCAAGATCTTCCACGTTCCCCAATAGTTTTATAAATTAAGGGAATATGGCATCCAGTCCTGCTGCTATCTTAATTTTCAACACTTTGATAGCCCCATTTATAGCTCTTTCATTAAAGGAGTCTGATAAGGTGGTGTTATCATGAACGTAGCTACTGACTTCATTCACCGTTATGATTGAGTCTACAGGGATCTTCTCAGCTCTTGTTCTGATGTGTAATGCCAGTTCCGATGGCGTTATCTTCGGTTGCCGATTGCAAAAATTGGTTGCAGTGCCAAGTTTCCTTAATAACGCCCATGCCTTTCTGCTCGAATGAGTCAAAATTAAACTGGATGTTAGATCCATACTTTTCCGCTTTCTCGCTTCGTTTACCTGTCCTAGTATTGTTTTCGCAATATCAGGGTTTTCAGTCTGTTGGTGTTCTGCATACTGTATACATAGTTTTTTGTTGAGGCATTCCAGCAAGGGCTGTAATGTTTGCTGAGCCCTCGTGGTATATAGCGTTTGGTTGCACCAATGATGACTCCCACAAATCTCCTATAGTTTTCTACTTTTGCGACTATCCAACGTAAGTCGCTATCGACCTCCTAAGTATACTGATCCCTCAATGTAGGCCTTCAAGGTCGATATTGTCTTCACTTAAAACTTCCGGGCTGATAGGCAGTGGTCGATGAATAAAACTCTCCCCAGACGTTTCGTCTCCAACTGCGGGAGACATCCTTCGAGGTAAAGCGGCGAACTGCAAAGAGAACTCGAAGAAGGGCCGATTATATAGGCAGTGCAGAGGGCGCCACTGTCCACCACGTGGCGTCGGCTATGAGACTGGCTCTGGTAATGCCAACATTCTCGATTGAAAGTAGTCGATTGTCAAGCTTCCGGTGCAACGCTGACATCCAAATTTTATCCAGTTTAACACCTTCCTCTTTCCTGTTATTATTATTACGGTGTTTATCAATCTTGATGGCCTTTCTATACGTGCGCGCATAATAATGCGAGGTTTTAGATATGACGCTCGTCTCGCTGAATATTATTTCATGATTACCTTCCTGGTAAACAAGTTCTGCTGAGGCCGATTTATCCGTGTGAGCCAGGAGGCAATTCCTCATACGTTCAACAAGACGGGTGTTAACACTTTTCTTTGTGGTACCGATATAATCTTGTCCACACCTACAGGAATTTATATAATCCGTTGTAGCCAAAGGATGTCGTGCATCTTT
Source organism: Schistocerca nitens (assembly GCF_023898315.1). Classification (NCBI taxonomy): domain Eukaryota; kingdom Metazoa; phylum Arthropoda; class Insecta; order Orthoptera; family Acrididae; genus Schistocerca; species Schistocerca nitens. Next base: position 457,428,320 of record NC_064615.1, on the reverse strand, counting down.
TGCCGATCTTAAATATTCTTTTATTTTCCTGGTGGGTCTGAAAATAGTTTCCACCCCATACTTGCTAAACACTTCCCTAACACGATCTGTGACCTTACTAATGGACGGAAGAAAAACCTTGCTGTTTGGCGGCTGTTGTTCGTCTTTGGTCCTTATTCTCTGCCTAGAGCGAAGTGCTCAATCTATTTCTGCCTAGAATAGTCATTCTTCATGAAAGTCGATTGTAGATGTTCAGTCTCATCTTTTAAATAAACAGGTTCACAAATTTTGTAAGTCCTGCCTACCAAGGTTTTTATTACACCTCTTTTTTGCCTAGAGATGTGGTTTGAATCTTTATGCAGATAACAATCAGTATGTGTGACCTTTTTATACACCTTAAGATCCAATGTTACGTCCCGTTGTTTAATCACAGACACATCCAGAAAATTCAGTTGCCCATTACTCTTCGTCTCCATACTAAATTGGATTTTCGGATTAATGCTGTTAAGATGTATCAGGAAGGCATCAAACTCCACTGCTCCGTATGTCTATACTACGAAAGTGTCATCGACTTAGCGATACCATCTGGCTGGTCTCTTACTGGCATTCTGCAATGCCCGTTGTTCAAGTGTCTCCATGAACAAATTAGCCACAGCAGGACTAAGAGGACTGCCCATAATCTTTTCATGAAAGTCACCTTTGTATTGAAAGTAGGTTGTGGTGAGGCATTGTCGGAATAATGCCACAATATCGGGAGGAAAAATATCCGCTATGCAGGAGATAACTTCATTTACCGGAATCATGGTAAATAACGACACAATATCAAAACTAACAAGGATATCATCCGAGCCCACGCTCATTTCCTTTAACTTGTCAAGGAAATTAGCTGAATTTTTGATATGATTATCAGTCCTGACAACATAAGGTTGCAGCAATGAGGCAAGGTATCAACCTAACTCGTTGGTGGGACCGCCTTCAGAGCTGACAATTGGCCTCAAAGGACCCTCAGGTTTATGCACTTTGGGTAATCCATAGAATCTAGGTGGGTACGCTTCTGTTTTACAAAGCAGCTTCTTATCGTCGGAGGAGAGTGAAGACGCTTCCACCAGTCGATTGGTCATAAAAAGAAAGTAAGTACACAATGAATCACGAAGGAGTTATCAAAACTGGTTGAAACTGTTATTAACAAAGTATCGAAGATTAATGCAAAATTGAAAACTTCGCGACCGTTGGATAAATGTGTGACCCTGCAAAGCACTTTTACCGCGCAGCTTGCACGGATAGTAAACATGGGGCTCGTCGATACCAGGGGGCCGCGCGGGATTAGCCGAGCGGTCTAAGGAGCTGTAGTCACGGACTGTGCGGCTGGTCGCGGCGGAGGTTCGAGTCCTCCCTCGGGCTTGGGTGTGTGTGTTCGTCCTTAGGATAATTTAGGTTAAGAAGTGTGTAAGCTTAGGGACTGATGACCTTAGCAGTTAAGTACTATAAGATTAAGAAAAAAAAAGGTACCAGGGGCATAAAGTCTTCGCGAATTTGATTATGTGTACTCAGTTTGACAGCAAATATGTCTCGCAGACAGGCACGTGAATAATATATGCAGGTTTCTGCATTTGAGAGATTCGAGTATTAGTCGAATAGTAGCATCGTTCCTGCTCAAATGTCGAGTGATTCGCCTGCTATATTTACTGCACACATTTTTATATTTTTTTCCTTTCTTCTACTGTATTCATTTGCCCGGTTCTACTCAGTCATTGCCTAATCCTCCCCCTGAAACTCTCAACAACCTCAGGCTCTTTCAACTTATCCAGGTCCCATCTCCTTAATTTCCTACCTTTTTTTCAATATCTTCAGTTTTAATCTACAGTTCATAAGAAATAAATTGTGATAATGTGAAATGTCTTACAATTTAAAAATATTGTTCCAAAAGTTCCAAAATCTCTAACTTACCTTCACAAAATCAATCTGAAACCTTCCAGTGTCTCCAGGTTTCTTCCATGTGTACAGCCTTCTTTCATGCTTCTTGGATCAAGTGTTAGCTATGATTTAAGTTATGCCCTGTGCAAAATTCTACCAGGCGGCTTCCTCTATCATTCCTTACCCCCATTTCATATTCACCTACTACTTTTCCTTCTCTTCCTTTTCCTACTATCGAATTCCAGTCATCTATGACTAATAAATTTTCGTCTCCCTTAACTACCCGAATAAGTTCTTTTATCTTGTCATACATTTCTTCAATCTCTTCGTCATCTAAGGAGCTATTTGACATATAAACTTGTGGGTGGGCGGAAGCGTGGGCTTCGTATATAAAGGATAGTTTGATATATAGGGTTATTACAAATGATTGAAGCGATTTCACAGCTCTACAATAACTTTATTATTTGAGATATTTTCACAATGCTTTGCACACACATACAAAAACTCAAAAAGTTTTTTTAGGCATTCACAAATGTTCGATATGTGCCCCTTTAGTGATTCGGCAGACATCAAGCCGATAATCAAGTTCCTCCCACACTCGGCGCAGCATGTCCTCATCAATGAGTTCGAAAGCATCGTTGATGCGAGCTCGCAGTTCTGGCACGTTTCTTGGTAGAGGTTTAAACACTGAATCTTTCACATAACCCCACAGAAAGAAATCGCATGGGGTTAAGTCGGGAGAGCGTGGAGGCCATGACATGAATTGCTGATCATGATCTCCACCACGACCGATCCATCGGTTTTCCAATCTCCTGTTTAAGAAATGCCGAACATCATGATGGAAGTGCGGTGGAGCACCATCCTGTTGAAAGATGAAGTCGGCGCTGTCGGTCTCCAGTTGTGGCATGAGCCAATTTTCCAGCATGTCCAGATACACGTGTCCTGTAACGTTTTTTTCGCAGAAGAAAAAGGGGTCGTAAACTTTAAACCGTGAGATTGCACAAAACACGTTAACTTTTGGTGAATTGCGAATTTGCTGCACGAATGCGTGAGGATTCTCTACCGCCCAGATTCGCACATTGTGTCTGTTCACTTCACCATTAAGAAAAAATGTTGCCTCATCACTGAAAACAAGTTTCGCACTGAACGCATCCTCTTCCATGAGCTGTTGCAACCGCGCCGAAAATTCAAAGCGTTTGACTTTGTCATCGGGTGTCAGGGCTTGTAGCAATTGTCAACGGTAAGGCTTCTGCTTTAGCCTTTTCCGTAAGATTTTCCAAACCGTCGGCTGTGGTACGTTTAGCTCCCTGCTTGCTTTATTCGTCGACTTCCGCGGGATACGCGTGAAACTTGCCCGCACGCGTTCAACCGTTTCTTCGCTCACTGGAAGCCGACCCGCTGATTTCCCCTTACAGAGGCATCCAGAAGCTTTAAACTGCGCATACCATCGCCGAATGGAGTTAGCAGTTGGTGGATCTTTGTTGAACTTCGTCCTGAAGTGTCCTTGGACTGTTATGACTGACTGATGTGAGTGCATTTCAAGCACTACATACGCTTTCTCGGCTCCTGTCGCCATTTCGTCTCACTGCGCTCTCGAGCGCTCTGGCAGCAGAAACCTGAAGTGCGGCTTCAGCCGAACAAAACTTTATGAGTTTTTCTACGTATCTGTAGTGTGTCGTGACCATATGTCAATGAATGGAGCTACAGTGAATTTATGAAATCGCTTCAATCATTTGTAATAGCCCTGTATATTTATGACTAAAATACGCAACGAATGAGCCGTAAATGCTTAAATACATTTTGCTTGCCCGAGTAGATGTGTACTCAGTGTACACGGCTACTTCTGCGTCAAAAATCGTGAGGACGTTTAGGCAATCTGCGCTCCCGCCTCAACAAAGGAAATGGAAGTAGTGAAACGCAGCAATGCCTTTTGAATGTAGCGCGCCTTTATTAGCAGTAAATGCTGTTGTAAGACTCGCTATAGCTGCGCAGCCGCTCGCGCCGTGTCCCTTGTGAGAGCTGTGACAATAGCAGTCGCCCGCCCCTGTCTTATGGAAGAGTCCGCCCGGCATCCACGCTACGACGTCACAGCAGCAGCCGCAGCCGCAGCCGCAGCCGCTTATCAGCCAGCGGGCCGTTCAGCAGCAGCGCTGGCCCCACCAGCTTCCGGCTCTGCTGTATTGTCTTATCACTCCCAGTAGTAAAGTCTCACGGCGGAGGCTTACAGGGGAATGTGTTCTGCTGCCGGCATTTCATAGTCATACAGATCACGTGCACCCGTGGCCGTTCACCAGCGTTTCCGGAGTAGATTCAAATCTTCGCGCGTTCTCCGCAAATCACAGTTACTTACGTGCATTTCACTCTACTAGATAAGCTCACTGGACACAATATTGATCATCCCTTTGAAAGACCACGCTGGTGGCTTTGGTGCGCTGTAGATGACATACAACTGATCATCATCATCAACAACAACAGCAACATCTTCATAAGGTGCTCTCCCTACTGCTAATTTCCTGACAGCATTGCTGCTGCCATTTGATCCTGTACCAAGCCATCTGCTGCATAGTCTGATATCTTTCTCTTTGCACTAGAACGGGCATTAATTATATGGTAACGCGGCCCTCCACTGCTGACGTGCATCATGTCAGTGAAGTAGTGTCTGTATGTCTAGTCCGTCGTAAGGAATAAACTCATTATGGTACGTTGACGCGACACAGAATGCCAGACAGCACCTCCTGTCTGCTTTCGACATGTCCATGACAACACTGTGAATGAAACTGCTACATTTTTTGGTGTATCGACGAGGCCTGTCTAATGAGTCTAATAACCCTTTAAAAAGCAAAATAAAAAAAGGCGATGCAGCATGAAGGATGTGATGTACATGTACAGAAGAACAGATCATTACAGTTTCAGAAAAATTCGATGATTTACTCAAGAGAAAGAGCTCACCAACTGAACAAGTCAATAATGCGTTGGTCCATTGCCATTGCGCTGGCAGTTATTCGGCTTTGCACTGATTGACACAGTGGTTGGATCTTCACCTGGGGTATATCGTGCCAAATTCTGTCCAATTGGCTCGTATATCGTACAAAAATGGCGAGATGGTTGGAGAGGCTTACCCATAATGCTCTAAACGTTCTCAACTGGGGAAGTCGAAGTACATACTCCGTGCGAATTGGTATGGGTGGAGGTTAAACTTAACAGCCGAACTAAGTTAATAATTGGCTCCTTCTACCGACCCCCAGACTCCGATGATATAATTGCTGAACAGTTCAGAGAAAATTTGAGTCTCGTAACAAATAAATACCCCACTCATACGGTTGTAATTGGTGGGGACTTCAACCTTCCCTCGATATGTTGGCAAAAATACTTGTTCAAAACCGGTGGTAGGCAGAAAACATCTTCCGAGATTGATCTAAATGCTTTCTCCGAAAAATTTTTCGAGCAGTTAGTCCACGAACCCACGCGAATTGTAAATGGTTGCGAAAACACACTTGACCTCTTAGCCACAAACAATCCAGAGCTAATAGAGGACTGATACTGGGATTAGTGATCACAAGGTCGTTGTAGCTAGGCTCAATACCGTTTCTTCCAAATCCACCAGAAACAAACGCAAAATAATTTTATTTAAAAAAGCGGATAAAGTGTCACTAGAAGCCTTCCTAAGAGACAATCTCCATTCCTTCCGAACTGACTATGCAAATGTAGACGAGATGTGGCTCAAATTCAAAGATATAGTAGCAACAGCAATTGAGAGATTCATACCTCATAAATTGGTAAGAGATGGAACTGATCCCCCATGGTACACAAAACAGGTCCGAACGCTGTTGCAGAGGTACCGAAAAAAGCATGCGAAGTTCCGAAGAACGCGAAATCCCGAAAATTGGCTAAAATTTACAGACGCGCGAAATTTGTCACGGACTTCAATGCGAGATGCCTTTAATAGGTTCCACAACGAAACATTGTCTCGAAATTTGGTAGAAAATCCGAAGAAATTCTGGTCGTATGTAAAGTACACAAGCGGCAAGACGCAATCAATACCTTCGCTGCGCAGTGCCAATGGTACTGTTAACGACGACTGTGCCGCTAAAGCGCAGTTATTGAACGCAGTTTTCCGAAATTCCTTCACCAGGGAAGACGAATGGAATATTCCAGAATTTGAAACACGAACAGCTGCTAGCATGAGTTTCTTAGAAGTAGATACCTTAGGGGTTGCGAAGCAACTCAAATCGCTTGATACGGGCAAATCTTCAGGTCCAGATTGTATACCGATTAGGTTCCTTTCAGATTACGCTGATACAATAGCTCTCTACTTAGCAATCATATACAACCGCTCGCTCACCGATAGATCTGTACCCACAGATTGGAAAATTGCGCAGGTCGCACCAGTGTTTAAGAAGGGTAGTAGGAGTAATCCATCGAACTACAGACCTATATCATTGACGTCGGTTTGCAGTAGGGTTTTGGAGCATATACTGTATTCAAACATTATGAATCACCTCGAAGGGAACGATCTATTGATACGTAATCAGCATGGTTTCAGAAAACATCGTTCTTGTGCAACGCAGCTGGCTCTTTATTCGCACGAAGTAATGGCCGCTATTTTCTAGATTTCCGGAAAGCTTTTGACACCGTTCCTCACAAGCGACTTCTAATTAAGCTGCGGGCCTACGGGGTATCGTCTCAGTTGTGCGAATGGATTCGTGATTTCCTGTCAGGAAGGTCGCAGTTCGTAGTAATAGACGGCAAATCATCGAGTAAAACTGAAGTGATATCAGGTGTTCCCCAGGGAAGCGTCCTGGGACCTCTGCTGTTCCTGATCTATGTAAATGACCTGGGTGACAATCTGAGCAGTTCTGTTAGGTTGTTCGCAGATGTTGCTGTAATTTACCGTCTAGTAGGGTCATCCGAAGACCAGTATCAGTTGCAAAGCGATTTAGAAAAGATTGCTGTATGGTGTGGCAGGTGGCAGTTGACGCTAAATAACGAAAAGTGTGAGGTGATCCACATGAGTTCCAAAAGAAATCCGTTGGAATTCGATTACTCGATAAATAGTACAATTCTCAAGGCTATCAATTCAACTAAGTATCAGAGTGTTAAAATTACGAACAACTTCAGTTAGAAAGACCACATAGATAATATTGTGGGGAAGGCGAGCCAAAGGTTGCGTTTCATTGGCAGGACACTTAGAAGATGCAACAAGTCCACTAAAGAGACAGCTTACACTACACTCGTTCGTCCTCTGTGAGAATATTGCTGGTGTGGGATCCTTACCAGGTGGGATTGACGGAGGACATCGAAAGGGTGCAAAAAAGGGCATCTCGTTTTGTATTATCACGTAATAGGGGAGAGAGTGTGGCAGATATGATACGCGAGTTGGGATGGAAGTCATTAAAGCAAAGACGTTTTTCGTCGCGGCGAGATCTGTTTATGAAATTTCAGTCACTAACTTTCTCTTCCGAATGCGAAAATATTTTGTTGAGCCCAACCTATATAGGTAGGAATGATCATCAAAATAAAATAAGAGAAATCAGAGCTCGAACAGAAAGGTTTAGGTGTTCGATTTTGCCTCGCGCTGTTCGGGAGTGGAATGGTGGAGCGATAGTATGATTGTGGTTCGATGAACCCTCTGCCAAGCACTTAATGTGATTTGCAGAGTAATCACGTAGATGTAGATGTAGATGTAGATATCAGCGACCTTGCTGGCCACGGTAGGGTTTGGCAGTCACAAAGACACGCGTCAATCGATGCCAAGTCGAACAACCAGTTGCACAAGAGCCGGAGGTTGACCAACACATTACTGACTTTCTCACCTTGCGAAACCCTTTATGTTGAATAAATCATCCTTTTCTCCTGAAATTGTAATCATTTGTTTGTCTTTACATGTACAACACATCTACCGATTTCCATCCCATTCCGATAATTCCTTCGTGGTGAGCGTTTTTTTTTCCCCCTTAGAATACAGGGTGATTCTAAAGTCACTACACATTTTGTACTTAAACAAATTTTATTAACCAATATGTAATGGCACTGCAGCTTATGTTACAATAGTAGATCATTTCAGTACATTTCAATGTGACCACCTTGCATGTCTAGGCACCCCCCCCCCCCCCAGGTCTCCACTGTAGACCGGAAAACCTTCCCAAGCATATCTGGAGTAATCTCAGCAGCTGCCGCTCGAATCCGCTGTGTTAAGTGTTCAGTGCTGCGGATCTTCACCTGGTATACCTTAGACTTGATAAACCAACGTGGAAAAAAGCCTAAGGGTGTCAAGTCAGGAGAGTGGGGTGCCCACATCTGTGGAGAGGCACGAGCAATCCATCTGTCGGGAAATGTTTGATTCAGATAATCCCAAACAACGAGGGCAAAATGGGGTGGTGCGCCATCTTGTTGAAAAACAACAGTATCCATAATCCCATCATATATCAACTGGGGCTCCAAAAACTGTTCCAACATATCTAGGTATGTGGTTACAGTAACGGTTTGTTCTGCGAAGAAGATGGGTCCGTACACTGTTGACCTCGTTATCCCTAACCAAACGTTCATATTTGCTGTGTCCCGTTGCCACTCCTGCAGCTCACTTGGTTGTTCGTTTGCCCAGATCCTGCAGTTGTGTCTGTTCACATGTCCACAGGTATGAAATGTAGCTTCATCACTGAACAAGACATTTTGCATCAAATTATCATTTTCCACAGCTTGTAGCAGGTCATGACACATAGCTTGTCTGGCTGCGTAGTCCTCCGCTTCAAGCTTATGTACGACCTGGATATGGTACGCACGTTTGTGCAGCCTGTAACGAAGAATTCTCCGTACAGTGGTTTGAGGAATACCAAGCTCCCTACTAAGTCTCCTGGTAGATGCGGAAGGGCTACGTGTGATCGCATCCTGCACACTTTGCACGGTGTTTGGCGTTATGGCCGGCCTCCCTGACGGTCTTCATCTGCAACACTACCAGTACGCTGGAATTTATTGGCGAGGGTCTTGATAGCAAGCCTGGTGGGACTTGTTTTCCGGAATCGACGGGCAAAGTCTGTCCGCACCTGTCCATACGTCATTCCACGACGACGAGCAGAAACAACAGCGATTCGTTCTTCTTTGGTTAGCATTCTGTCGTAGTACCTGCAAGAAACAAAAATTCCGTTACTATATCAGTGAAATGTATAGTGACTTACTATATCACTGAAATGTACAGTGACTTACTATATCACTGAAATGGGTAGTGACTTTAGAATCACCATGTAGATTATCCATGTGATAATCTACGACTTGAAGGTTGACGGGAACAACGAGAACATTGCGCGATGAATTTGGATATATTGTGGTGTCGCCGCTAGACACCACACTTGCTAGGTGGTAACTTAAATCGGCCGCGGTCCTGTAGTACATGTCGGACCCGCGTGTCGCCACTGTGTAATCGCAATCCTAGCGCCACCACATGGCAGGTCACAAGACACGGACTAGACCTCGCCCCAGTTGTACGGAAGACATAGCTTGCGACCAGACGTACCAAGTCTTCCTCTCATTTGCTGAGAGACAGATAGAATAGCCTTCAGTTTAGTCCATAGCTACTACCTAGCAAGGCGCCAATTGTATCAGTGCTAATAGCGTACTAATATTCAAGAGAGATGTATTCCAACAAGAGAATAAAGATAAGTATTAAACGCATCTACGTACTTTTCCTCTTATTCATTAATAAGTCTCATGTTCCAGAACTTCAAGCCCGTCTGCGTTAGTTTAGCGTGCACCTAGCTACCTCATTGTGTCTATGCTGTATGAAATAGACACAACATATATGCTCAACACACATAAGTTTAAAGAATTATCACCAATTGTCACAGTCGACTGCTTGGGGCAAAGTGAAAGTATCAAGACAGGCCCCGCAGACATCCAAGTTGAGTATGAATTATCAGAAAATTTCCTTCCAAACACTGCGGCGTGTGCATTACTGTTGCATGATCATGTTATTAGTTACTCGTATCTCGCAGGAATTACGCAGCGATTAGTACAAATGTGCTGTTTCACACCAGAGGCAATCCACGATGGTACAGCAACGTGTGAACTTTGTTGTGGACTTGCAGGGGTTCAAATGGTTCAAATGGCTCTGAGCACTATGGGACTCAACATCTTAGGTCATAAGTCCCCTAGAACTTAGAACTACGTAAACCAAACTAACCTAAGGACATCACACACACCCATGCCCGAGGCAGGATTCGAACCTGCGACCGTAGCAGTCCCGCGGTTCCGGACTGCAGCGCCAGAACCGCTAGACCACCGCGGCCGGCACTTGCAGGGGTTTTACTACAAGTGTGGCCAACATGTGTTCGAGGATGATGCGTTTCTCGTTTTCAAACACACTGGACGAATATTAATAACTTTTTCAATAACCGTCGCTTCACTGAAACCGTTTAAAAAAGTGCAATGTGATGACTTGCCGCACTGCAGTCTGGTTAACCCAGAATTATCACGAAAGCGGAGGAATGAAGACAGACTGCTGTATAAAGACGTGGTGTAATCGTACCGAATCTACAATCACAACTACAGCACTTTAAAGTTGAAGGTCAAGAAAAAGTTGTGTGGCTTCGTAAAATTTTCAACATTGAAGATAATAACTGCCCAGCTACTCACAGACCAAGGAAAATGTGACCGCTAGCTTGCTAGCAAACATGTTTTTCGATGCTTCAGTTGGCGCCAGAACAGTTCTTCAAGTTAGCTACCAACAACACCTACCCCAGAGGAACAGGGAGTCTGCAATTATCTACACAAACTCCTACACAGACCGGACCAAGGGAAGGTCTGTCATCATAGCATCGGCAAAGGCATCGGTAGACTAAGGAAGAAGTACGCTGGTGAACTTGTGCCTCAGAAAATAGACAAATAATTTTAAATTGGAATTGATTTCACTGCTCTAAACCTTATTCCGTCTGGAATACTTAGACTTTAAATAATGGAAATAGTGGTACACTTTCTACCGTAATGCTCTAATGCCGTAATGCGGGTTGCCTGCACTGTCCTGAAGCCTGCAGTACGCAACCCTTGCCCTGCGCATTACGGCAGAAACTGTGGTGCCTTTACCGTCCTTCGAGGTCTTCGTATTTCAGATGGTATGAATTTTAGAATAGTAAAACCAAGTCTACCGCCACCAATTATACCTCTAGTTTGCATTTCGGTAGAAAAACCTTACATGTCCCATTGAAACAAAAGTAACATGTTGAAAGTGATGTTTGTTTATATTTATGGATTTCGAGTTCCTGCCAGTTTATGTGAGCCCCCGATATAGGTGCCCCCGTGGCCATTGTATTTTTTAAATTATGTTTCAGTTCGGAGATATACGACGTGAATGAGTTAGCTTGAATATTGTGTAACATGTACCCCACCATATATATATATATATATATATATATATATATATATATATATATATATATATATACTCGATACAATGAAAGAAATATGAACACTTTATACACTGTAAAATAGGAAGAAATTATTGATTAAATATAAACACCCGATATACTGTATATCCTGAATAATCACAAAATGAGGATTGTATGTGCAATGTATAGGATCTTCTTTATTTTCTAGTTATAGTGCAAATAATATCTCTGTAACTGATAGTATTAATTATAAAGGAAAATACATAAAATGCTGTATAAACAATCTTTTAATTACTAGAAAAACAGTTTATTGTAAAATTACCCGATGCACATTTTGCAAATAAGCCATAAATAAAGAAAATATTTGTTAATAGATAAATAAACATTGTTACAAAATATTATCAATAAATCATAAGGTATTTTTTATGTCAGTATTCTTATTTAGAAATGAACCTGGCCCTTTCCATACAAACTACAATTCATCAGGCTCATGCAATTGAACTATGGAGAGGAATTGTAATTTTTGATAATCCAAAACTTAATTTTCTGTTGTTTATAACAAATCTGAACCTCTTCTCCGTGATGGTTAGACCTCGAATGTAGAGTGCTACACAACTCAGCATGTTATAAAAGATGATAAGAGTGAGCACGAATCTTATTGGTCCACTGGGCTTCCCGGCATTATATTGTGCTCCCACTGGCTGAGAGAGATAGAGAGATGGAAACGGGTTTCCTGCCAACAGACAAATGGTAGTACTAATCGAAGTTTAAGATATTTTGGTTAAAATAAATCCTAGTTTTAGAGGGGTTGGAAATTATTTAAAAACATAGTGATTGTAATTTACAGTTCCTCTATTTTCACCTTTAGAAACTTTGTGAGTTGATTCAGTGTGTTAATCGACTTGTTTGGTATCGTGACACCTCTGGACTTCAATGTATACATACTGGGGTTTTCTACAAAGACGACGTGAAAGAAATTCTTGTCTTGTTGAATCTGGTTTCCACAAGAAATCTTCAGAAAGATACAAAGAGAAGCAGAAGAGAACGAAAGAAAGATTATATTTTACACAGACTGACAATACAGTCCAAGGTGGACAAAGCGACTGTGCCATGACGAGATTCTTTATTGTATTTTTCACATTGTCCAACGCAAACAGTTTCATTATTAGTTTCGACCTTCTAACGAGTCACTATCAGATGATTCCATAACGCAACGCATTAAGTTACAAAATTGCTCTTTACCTTCTGCGCCGTTAATCTACTAATTTCTGTAGCAGTGGGGATGATCTCACTGCCTTTCTCTCGTAGACACTTGCTGCCCTAGTTCAGAAACCTTCACTCTTTATGTCCCCGAAAAAGTTGCGTGTAGAAATAGCGTTCTTTCTGCATTCTTCCGCCTGACGTCACTTAACGAACATTCTCTTGTGATGCAAAGTTATTTCTGGTCTCTGTTTCATTAATCAACATTACCTTAAAATTCTCGTCGTTTAGTGGGTGTGTGTGTGTGTGCGCGCGCGTGCGTGCGTGGCGTGTGCGTGCGTGTGAGCCACGTTTAAATCACAAAATTGTTAATTCAGGTACTGAACAAAGTTTGGGCTATGATCTGCGTCCATTATCAGACGGTACAACTTAGCGTCACTGCACTTTTAAGAAAGTTATCAGTATAGAACTGAGATGACAATGTAACAAAGAGTGAAATGCAGATAAATTAAAATCTAAACGACAACGACTACTGATTCTGAAAGCCTCTGTAAGCTACTATGTAACAGGAAACATTGGTGTCGCATATAAGGACAGCATATTGAGGCTAAGATAACCTCATATTTTTCGACGGACGCACTTGATTCATAGATTTCGTCTCACAATCGAATAAATACCGCATTATGAAGCAAGATACTCACTATTAAAATACTGCATAAAATAACTCTAGCTACCAGAATTAACGCTCCAGAAGTAACAAGAAATTAACACAATTTAATTTGTGTATATCTGTGGCACTTCTAATAGCGACAAATGCATATGGAAATTGGATAGTGAACATATATACAGGAAGAGACGTACAAGCTTCTGTCGCAGCGATCTCTCATCTGGTACGCCAGAAGAATGATGATGTAAGCGAGTATTCAACAAATTTTGAAATTTATGAAAAAGACCTTTAGACTTTTGCAGTTGCAGGTATTAAAACTGGGGGTGGGGTGGGGGGGAGACCTAATATAAAAGGACTTGAAAAAATATTTACAGAATGTCTGCAAAACAAAATAATTCCTGCAAACTAGAACACTGCAGTATTTGTACTATTTCGTAAGAAACGATACAGACGAGGGTGAGGAAATGCAGAGCTATCAGCTTCCTCTGTGTAATGTACAGGATACTCACTAAAATTATTATCAAACACAAAGGAAAACATTATTTATTTAATCAAACAAAGTGGATACAGCACAATGAAATACACTCGACAATAAAACAATAGTTTTTAATTTGCAACTAGACGACTACTCTGCGATTCACAATTAAATACCTGGCGGAAGGTTCATTGAACATCTTCAAGCTACTCCTCTATTCCTCCATTCTCGAACAGCGCACGGGAAAAACGGACACTTACATCTTCCAGTGCAAGTTCTGACTTCTGTTATATTATTACGATGACCATTTCTCGTTATTGCCATCTCATTAACGTATCATATCCGCGACACTCTCTCCCCTATTTCATGCTAACATAAAACGAGCTGCCCTTGTTTATACTTTTTCGATATCCTCCGTCAATCCTATCTGGTTAGGATACCATACTGCGCAGCAGTATTCTACCAGTGATCGAATGCTGTAGAGCGGAGGGTTTTAATTTATTTTTGTTTATTTTACAATTAGCTTTGTTTAGGTTAATTGTGTGATTTCTAAATACAACAGCCGTTTACATGAGCCAAAAATTATCTGCATGCACAACCAGAAGAAAGGATGGAGAACATGCTGCCCTAACCTTCAGCATACAAGTCCGCAACTCAGCTCACCGAAACCGAAATAAAATGTTCCAACTTTCTAACTTTGTATAGACCAGACGAGTTGTGAACTATGATGTTAAATGAAAATCTGCTGTCATTCAACAAATCAGTACGAGTATATTCAATGAAATTTCACACTTATCAATTAATAGTTTTGCAGTTCACTGAAGTTTTCCTATCCTAATCAGCACTCGACACAGTTTAGAGAAGATTTCTACTCGAAGTTTCAAATATTGCTAATTGTCACTCTGTCTGTTAAACAAGCATAGTTAATTGGTCGCCTTTTGAAGTGGGGAATAAGTTACGCCACTTGCCACTTGGTCTTCTACGATTCCGCGGGGCACACAAAATTAGAAACATCGAAAAGGAAACTCAGGCTCTCCAGCAAATTACAATCCTCGCAAGTTCACTTTTATACATTTGCACAAAATCTGTGTGATAACTGTTTTGAGCGGAAAACACTCCATTCAGCTGTCTTTAATGCCGTCCAAGCTTTAGTGCGCGCGGATGCGGTTAGAATTACGGCACAATCTGAGGACTGCAGTGCGACTGAAGTCGATCGAATGAACTTTTTGATGCCACTACATTAATCCTTCTGTACTCTCAACGCGGCCTGTAAACAGAATGCTGCAGTTAAAACGCCTCCAGCGTCTGCAGCAGTGCCTACATAGCACTTCTTTTTTACTACAAAATCATTTAGTTGAAGACTAACAGTTTACCCAATTTTTCTTTGAGCAAATCTGTGTTCTAACAATATCCGTTTCATAATAATCAAACAAGAATTTTTGAACGGTACTGAGGCTAGGTTGTGACCTATGAACTGCTTCTTTTCTATCCTCTGTATCTTTGTCAATTTATAGTCTCATCTAGAAATCTGATATAGCTTTCTCATTACATCTATTGCATATAGTGCTGTCTTTTTAAATCTTCATTATAAAGGTTAGATAATCTAACATGTTTTTACAAGTCGTAGTCCACAAACCACTTCTTTACTGAATATTTTGAAAGGTAAAAACAGGTAGCTTCACAGAAACCACTAGAGAATGCTTTTATATAAAACTGAACTCAAATCCAAACGTATGACTTTCTACCTTTTTTTATGTACACTAATCAGTGGATCGCGCTGACACTCTCAACTTATAAAATCGGCTGGATAGCTGCGCAGTCCTTTGAGCCGCACGGACACGCGTTAGGGCACAAGCGGCTTGATCCTGGTCAAATGATGGGGAGAAACCGACCTGTCGCTCGCCACTGTAGATATGCAGATATAGCGCTTGCAACCCCACATCACACCCAGCAAATTTTATTACTACTGTGCGCACAAAATACTAATATTCACATCAAAACACCAAGAAACACAGATCAACAGATTGTTACATTTACATGTATAAAAATGAATGAAAATTTTTGATTCCAATGTAATCATCCTTTCACACTAAGATGAAATCAACTTATTTTTTACAGTGTTTCATTTTTTCAGTGAGTTTACCTAAAAATACAAACATTTCACTCTTTCAAATTTTGGTACTTATTTATTTATAGAACATAGGGACTTTGTGAGCTTGCAAATGAACGCTCACTTACTATTACTTTTGGTAGAGGGGAAGTCACTTGAGTGAGCGTTCTTCTCGTCGATCTGTTAATTCAGAGGAAAGGGGATGAGTCATTCAGGTTGGTGTTCTCGTTGTTTTTCTTCACTCACCTCGCAGGCTGCAAATACACGTGACGTTCTTGTCCGTGAGGAACAGATAATACAGCCTCAACTTCTGTTCTCTGACTGTCGTAAGTGAGGGCAAAATAATTTACGATGTACTTTCTCTTTCTTTTACTTAAATAACCATAAAGGACGTTAGCAGAAAGAATGAATCTATTTAAATTTATTATCTTTTCGCAAGAGTACTATTTACACCACATCAGTCTCAAAATGCAAGGTGATATTAATGTCATTTTAATTCTCATCTTCTTTGCACACCCTGAAATTTTTGCTCGTCTTTTAATATGTCTTTATCGATCTTTTTTTTTCTTTTGTCATATATTGGATAGTTTGTATTATATTATCACATCAGTTGTTTCTTTATTTCGTAAAGTTGAGTAACTGCAGTGATCTTACATCTTTGCATGAGTCAATTAGAATTTGAATTAGCTTACAACGAAAGACATTGCTTTGTCAATGGCCGTGCTTTGCATTGGCATAACCTCTATCAAAAGCTGTCAGTACTATAATTGAGCGGCTGAGACTAGAAGTGGTGCAAGTGCTTGCTGAAGCAAACTGAGTGAATGACAGCCAAAGTTAAGTGCCTGTTTCTAAATTATATGATTTAGCATCAAAACATTCTATTTGTCATTTAGTCCATGAATAGCTGTAGATAATGATTCGAGAATGAGATGATTTTGTGGTATCTTTGATAAAATATTAGAAATACTTATACTCCTTGCATCTTAAAGCTTTTTACAGTAAGACAGGTACAAGGACGAAACCATTTTCTTTACTGTGCTTTATTATGAGGATATTTTGCTATAAAATGCAAGATACTCATAGTATATACATGTTCACTATAAAAATATGCACATAATTAACGTAAAATAAATATAACAAGCTGAAAAAGGTTAGGTAAGTAGCAAATACAATAAAAACACCAAAACGAAAATATATGTGTGTGGTTCCAACATATGTGAGTGATTATTCACTGTAGTAGTGGAGCAAAGAGCGTTCTGAGACATTTTGTTTGTTTAGGTTGCGTATATTCAGGGGCAAATTATGCTAATTAATTTATAACCCCCTGCAGGTCGATTTATGACACCTGAGGATAATCTGTCCTTCTGAGAAACCATTAAACACTGCCATTCCTTATCCCTCTGGGAAATCCCCACCCTCCCCTCACAGATCCAGCCACACTTCTGTTATCAAATTAATTGAATAATTAATTAAATTGATCAGTTACTCGCCCTCTCTCTCTGAGAAATCCTAGATGATCCCTTCCTATCTCCCACTTCCTCCTTCACCTCCCCAGTCTGGAATTCAGCTGAAAAAAGACTCAGTCTGTGCTGAACTGCTGGAGAGGAAATATGTCACAACATGAAATTCAAATCAATGTCAAGCGACATAATAATGTATTGTTCAATTCAATTTGCATATTCTTCATGTAATCAGTTTGCAGGAGACAGGGATCCCCCAACTTGGTTTGATTTCTCATCTGCACCACCTCTTTCTATGATGTAATAGCTGAAAGCACCGAGGAATGGAATGAAGTGCAGTATATTAGAAGCCATTTTGGGTTACCATTGTGTGTGTTGGCTTTCCAGATCACAGAGTGCTGAGCTCACCCATTTGAATGTCATGGGGGTCAGAACAAATCAACTGGCTGGGTGCTGATGAACACCAGGCAGAGCATTGAGAGTATGCATTTGCATGTCAAGTAGGTCGAAAGCTACTGAATGTCCTGTCCTAATTACAGATAATGATGTTGAATACCACTGACCGTGGGTCCAAGGTCGGCGTACTTCGATACTCTAAACCCGAGAAACCACTTCTGCTCTCTCTCAAGTGATTTCTTCCTGTTGTAACACCTGTACCTCAAGCCAGTAGGCCCAGGTGATGTGTCTACCCATTTTAGGGACTTCCATTTGTTTTCATGGTCCCAGAACAAAGCATTAGGTGGAGCCATTCTGTTGACCAGAAATTTCCAGACTCGCTTCCTCTCTCTGTATCTATCAAGTGGTTGCTTCCTGTTTGTGTAAACACCTGCCTGCAGACAGAGGTTTTAATCCCTCCTCAGAATACTGTGTTCCTATTGGCTAATGCTGGGGCAAAGGGAGAGCTGGAGCAATTGCGATATCAAAAATGGTTAGAAATCGTCCATTTGCATTATTGTATCAAATTAATTGTATAACAGTTTTCAGGACACAGGGTAGGGAATAAAGCTCTGGAAGATGTAAGTCAAATAGATCGCTTAAAACACCCATCACCACCTTAAAATGATTCTCCTTTGTAATAAAACATATTTTCAGTGTTTGAAAATCACACACATACATTTACAATCACAAACATAAATTTTCACCACAAATAGACTATAATGCTAAACATATCTGAGGTCTTGCATGCACTGAGATTTGATAACACAAGCACCTTCTACCACTCCAATGTTTCCACCTTATGCCAAACGGACTTGTTGAAAAGACCTTCGATCGCACTAGCCGTGCCAGTAATTGCTTGGCCATCTCCAGGTATCCACAAGCAAGCCATACTAGACACACAGAGGACAGAGAGACTGTTGCTGTGACCATCAAGCTGTCAACTGATCAATTTATGGGGTTGGGGGGGGGGGTGAGGGGGGTGGGGGGTGGGGAGGAATATCCATCCATCGCAAACACTCACAATATTGAATCCTCTCATGCAAAACACACGTCCCCTTCTGTCGCCCCTCAACCAACAGGCTTGTTGCTTTATTATTCAGCCACCCATAATGGCACCACAAGCGACGCCACTGGGTCTTGTCCCAGCAGCTGTGGGCAAAAGTCGACAGATCTGAGCAATCTTTGTTCCCACTGGTCAAGTGAGGCTAAGCTGTGGCTTCTGGTTGGTCAAAACATCGTGAACACTCCTGCCACTGGCCATAGTACACTGCAAGACAAGCAGGTGTGGCTTGGATGTATAGTTCTGATTGTAATTCCTCCCCTAATAAAGATGCTCCTGTTTAAAAAAATCCACTTTACCCAATTCGAAACGGGGAGAGTGTTGTCCACACACCTAGAATTTCTATAGCAAAATTTAAATTCCTCCCTTTTATATTATTTCTTTTCGAATACAGAACATGATGGAGCTTACTCGCGTTTTCAAATCGCTAAACTAACATTACTTGTTGTGAAAATCCTGTACAGAAATATGGCATAGGCTATATTTCCTCTAAGTATTTTTTCGTCAGGTAAAAAAAGTCTCTTCTTAACAGCTTAATATCTGGTAACGTCGTGCATCACAGGACTAGAATACTAAACTCATTTTTGGCTCATGACGGAGTTTTAAATGCATGTTCTACCTGTCACAGGATGCTTCCCCGCTTTCGAACTCTCTTAAAGTAGCCAAAAGCCTCATTACCTACAAAGTTTCTTAAGGTAATAGCACAGAGGGCTAATACTACATATCACTTTATAAATTTTATTATGATGGTCATCACTCCTGTGCATCTATGAGATTGAAATATCGTTAAAAGACCTCATCGTAACAAAACAAAAAAAATAGTGATTACCGCTCCAACTCATGTATCATACCCATGGTACTTTGCTCTCATTTCCACCCACTCGGTAGCACGTCATTTATATCAAACTGATTGACTAACAAATTAAATTGATCATGACAGTCTCTTTGTGTGGTGAGTAACTTTTTCCCCGCAGATTACATTCGCAAGGTAATCTTTACAGACGGTTCTTTGACGTCTCTGAGGCTTCCCACAGGCCAGATAGTCACTTCCTCCGATGCCAAAATGGGTGGTAATGTTCGTCAAATAGCTGAAGATATTCATTGCTAATTACATTCTGGCTGTTGGTTGCTCTGTCACGCTGGTGGAAGTAAGTCACTTGGAATTCCAGCACACTGCATCCAAACTAATCCTGCTGAGACTTGTCAGCCTCCGGGGGCAGTAGCATATCTGCCATTTTCTCGCGAATCTTCCCGTCTTCGACACATAGCATTTGAAGCCAACTCATTTCGATGAGTAAGAGATGTCCCCCTGTCAAGTCACAGCCCTGTGCTAATTCTGTCGAAATCCCACCATCTTCTAACAGCACTATTCCGTTAGTGAAGAGACTGTCTAGACCTCCATCCGTCTCTGACTAGGTAGAGAGCTATCACATCGAGAAATATAGCACACTAATGTACAGGAGGAATGTCACAACCATCCAGAGTATACGCGGAGTGCTCAAAGAAATTCAGAACCATAACACCTACAACTCACTAATAACAAATGTTGGTCTATACATATCCCCTTGGATGTGTGCCAACCTCCTTTATCGTATTCCTATAATTACTACGCTAGAAATACGACAGTGTAGTGGTCTCAGAGTATTCGTTGATAGATAGAATTTCGTGAGAAACATATCTTTTTTTCAAATGTAGCATACCTCCATAACGCAGATCTGACAGCGTCAGAGAGCTTCCAGTGTACTATACACTGAATTATTTGCATCGGTCCAACAGCCTACACCTCCCCTTATAATTCAGAGCAATTGCAAGAGTTAGAAGAGATTCGGGACGTAATCACAGCATTGCTCTTTCTTTTTAACCTCAACTTGCTGTTCAATAATGGACCGATCATGATAATTTCTTCCGCCTAGAGCAGAGTATATCTTCATGGGTAGTAAGCACATGTGTAGTGTAGTTATTTATTTAAAAGCAAACTCAGTACTTACACATTTATTCAACTATAGTACATAGGAAGACAAGTAACCAGCAACAGCTGGCTCCTACACTATCACATCTTAGTGGGTGGGTCACAGCTCACCCCCCCCCCCCCCATAACTTAAAGATCCATGCAGACGAATTTGAATCCGACATAGTCTTATGCTTTAGTCGATGGATTTGTCAATTCATAGTGTTTAGATTACTTCCCTTAAGATTCTAGAAAATGATTCCGAGCCAGACATATGCATTCTACATCAGCTGGCTCCAGATGCTTACTGCTACTTATTTTACGGTAGTTAACACTTCTGATGACAGTGTAGAGGATTTATAGTCCTATTAATGTGCGGTAGATTTCGTGGCATTCACGTCAACTACGAACTCCACCTCTGGTCTTACTACCAGCTTCCAGACAACTCCATCACGTATGTACATTTCACATCTAAAACAAAAACATTGCAAGCGGCTGTATAGTACATCACACCAACATAATCGATTACCCATCTATACCAGTCTCACATGCTGGTCTGGTAAGAAATTGCCTATATACATCCATACATTCCGTAATACACCCTACACATGCACAAATTTCTTACTTGCAGCTGATTTCTTTTCTTTGTCAGCTTCCTGCATGTTTCTATTAAATTCAGTACCTTTTCCAAGTATCCCCTATTTTTCGTTACTCTAAGGGGCAGCTCCCACATTTCGTTATCATTAACAACATGCTTGCCAATTACAGGCGCAGCAGTTACATCATAGTTGACGAGTTTTACACTGCTTGGCTCTGATCAAAGTCAATCTTTCCTTGGTACTTTCATACGAGATAAGTCTAAATTAATATAGCCACACTTAAACCTGACAGAGCTATCTATAATTACATTTCTTATATCATCGGTATCAAAACTTCTTGCTTTAATAGTCCAGATATTTTTGCAATAGCACCTACTATTCTAAACCAGTTGCTAGCATAACAGCTAAATTATTCCTGTTAAGAACAGAATCAGAGAATGCTCAGGACAACGCACTTGCTTTGCTGCCACTGTCCAGAGGACAGCGGACTATTATGTATGAAATATTTAATTCTGTAATAGGGTGGATATTTTACTTTGTACCGGTGCCTCACGAAATTCATCGAGCAATTATTTACCAATCTGCCTCCAGCTAAACTAGTCTCTCTGCAACTACTTTTTCCCCCTAGATTCACACGATTATCAGTATTCACATTTACAGCTGCCTTTTCTAACCTGGTCACCAAATTAAAATCAAAGTATTTTACGAATTCTTTTACTTTCGTTTGCTGAATATCAGCTAAAATTTTTGAGAAATGTCGCCCTTTACGTCATTGCTGTATAAATCATCATCTGCTCCTACTTCTTTTGACAAGGTAACACACCTTTTAGGTTCCTCAAATTTATTATAATTGATACCCTTTTCATCCATTAAATCATCATCCTCAAAATTTTGCAACATTTAATCTACTTCCTCCAGAATAATTTTGGCCTGCAGATTTCCGTCACTATCGTAAATGTAAACATTTACTTATTTTCGTTACCACCAGTTTAAAATAAATTATTTTTCTCTTCCCTACTATCTGTAAAGTTTTCTTTTTCAAGTTTATCCCACCTTTCTAGTATAACAAAACACTGTCTATTAGATAATATACACTCCTGGAAATGGAAAAAAAGAACACATTGACACCGGTGTGTCAGACCCACCATACTTGCTCCGGACACTGCGAGAGGGCTGTACAAGCAATGATCACACGCACGGCACAGCGGACACACCAGGAACCGCGGTGTTGGCCGTCGAATGGCGCTAGCTGCGCAGCATTTGTGCACCGCCGCCGTCAGTGTCAGCCAGTTTGCCGTGGCATACGGAGCTCCATCGCAGTCTTTAACACTGGTAGCATGCCGCGACAGCGTGGACGTGAACCGTATGTGCAGTTGACGGACTTTGCGCGAGGGCGTATAGTGGGCATGCGGGAGGCCGGGTGGACGTACCGCCGAATTGCTCAACACGTGGGGCGTGAGGTCTCCACAGTACATCGATGTTGTCGCCAGTGGTCGGCGGAAGGTGCACGTGCCCGTCGACCTGGGACCGGACCGCAGCGACGCACGGATGCACGCCAAGACCGTAGGATCCTACGCAGTGCCGTAGGGGACCGCACCGCCACTTCCCAGCAAATTAGGGACACTGTTGCTCCTGGGGTATCGGCGAGGACCATTCGCAACCGTCTCCATGAAGCTGGGCTACGGTCCCGCACACCGTTAGGCCGTCTTCCGCTCACGCCCCAACATCGTGCAGCCCGCCTCCAGTGGTGTCGCGACAGGCGTGAATAGAGGGACGAATGGAAACGTGTCGTCTTCAGCGATGAGAGTCGCTTCTGCCTTGGTGCCAATGATGGTCGTATGCGTGTTTGGCGCCGTGCAGGTGAGCGCCACAATCAGGACTGCATACGACCGAGGCACACAGGGCCAACACCCGGCATCATGGTGTGGGGAGCGATCTCCTACACTGGCCGTACACCACTGGTGATCGTCGAGGGGACACTGAATAGTGCACGGTACATCCAAACCGTCATCGAACCCATCGTTCTACCATTCCTAGACCGGCAAGGGAACTTGCTGTTCCAACAGGACAATGCACGTCCGCATGTATCCCGTGCCACCCAACGTGCTCTAGAAGGTGTAAGTCAACTACCCTGGCCAGCAAGATCTCCGGATCTGTCCCCCATTGAGCATGTTTGGGACTGGATGAAGCGTCGTCTCACGCGGTCTGCACGTCCAGCACGAACGCTGGTCCAACTGAGGCGCCAGGTGGAAATGGCATGGCAAGCCGTTCCACGGGACTACATCCAGCATCTCTACGATCGTCTCCATGGGAGAATAGCAGCCTGCATTGCTGCGAAAGGTGGATATACACTGTACTAGTGCCGACATTGTGCATGCTCTGTTGCCTGTGTCTATGTGCCTGTGGTTCTGTCAGTGTGATCATGTGATGTATCTGACCCCAGGAATGTGTCAATAAAGTTTCCCCTTCCTGGGACAATGAATTCACGGTGTTCTTATATCAATTTCCAGGAGTGTATAAGGTTGAACAAATTATCATTACCTATAGTTGTTACTTGTCATCTGTCTGTGTGTATTGACTTATTACTTTGATCAGTCTGTCAATTACAGGCTGTATTATTGTCTGCAGCTGATGAACGCCAGTTTCCTCATAGACGGGAATTAGCTTCTCCACGCGCATTACTTTCAGTAATTTCATTTTCAGATCGGAAAACATTTTGCTCTTCGTTCTGTCTCATCGGGACATCTCTGCATGTCTGTTTTCGTCATAATTTTGGAAACACGGTGGCTGTCGATCTCCTCTTTTGCTACCTCTTCCATGATAATTAGAGTTCGTGTTTAGAACTTTTAAACATTCACGTTTCTATCCTCATTATTTCGATTATTTACATTTTTATCAGGGAGCGTTTTATTACTGTGAATTTGTTCCTCATTTGTGAACACACTCCAAATATTCAATGAGTGTACGGTATGCACATTATGTCTAAGTGTGGAAATAATTATTTCCTGCCAGTACCAATGTAGTTTATCTTATAATCTTACTAATACCATTTCCGGTTTCATCTTCTCTATTAGGAGTGACACACGTGTAACTCACTTCCTAGAGCATTTTTTAACAGAGTCGCAGCGAGGAAATCACTTTTTACCCCTCCAAAATTCCCTTAAAACATCATTTTATTTATTATGGGTCCAGAACTCGTTCAGGAGGCCAGATTTGAATTCAAAGCGTTTTACATCTCATGATGACAGCAGCTGACCAACGCAATGCATCTACCGACATATGACTTCTAATAAAAGAGCTTTTTCTTGTGCCCTGGCCACCCCTTCGGCAACACATCTTCAAAACCATTCCACAACCAAACAGGTGCGTTTACTTGACTCGATAAAAACCTAAAAACAGCCGATACCCAATGAGAGTGACAGCGACATTGGCATTACGCTGCTCAGTACTGTTATAAAACTACTACAGGTTACTCTACTTTCTATGTTAGCAACGCTAGAATTTAAATCCTCAACTTGGCGATCTACTGTTTCTACCTGTTCAGAAATCTTTTTGTCGATCTGTTTACATATTTTAACAATCTTTTTTTTTTAATTTCTATTTGACCAACATTTAGTTTCGTATTTAGTTCACCAGACTACTTAGAGCAACGTTTGGATTCCTTGCCTATTCTTTGTGCTCTCTTCTAACAGTTAGTTTACTGTTTTGAATTCACGGGGAACGTCAATGATTTCAGTTTTAAAAGTGTTATGCAATTTTGATAACTGCTCCCCTACATTGATTTTCAAATCATAATGATTAGAATCAATTTTATAATTTAAACTAGCCGATTTCACTTCATCCCTCAGTGCTTTATTACTACATTCAATTTGACACTTTATTTCCTTATTACTGGAATCAATTTTTGGATTTATTTCCTTATTACTGTAATTCAGCTCTTGCTTTACACTACGTTCTGCTATATCACTACTAGATTTCATTTTATTTCACAATTCATTACCGCCGCACTCTAATTTAGCAAATAGCAACTGGATCGAATCTGGCAGCTCTACTTTTACACTTTTTATTTCAACTGGTCTGAGAGGAGTCTCTTGCATTATCTGTCTTGCCTGTATTTCAGAAACATCAAACATCGCTATCTGAGACATACACCAACTCTACCTTTTCTTCTATTACATCACCTTCCAAACTCTTTAGTAGACTCTGTCTTTATTTCCTACCTCTATCCTATCATCATCAGAGACTGGTTCTATTAGATTCCATTTTTATAGATGGTTAGAAACAATTAATAAATACTTTAAGTACTCTTGACTTAACTGCTTGAACTCAACAAGCGATGCCGGCGCGGTGTACCAGAAATAGTGATGTGATGCGTCACCGTGTAATGCAGGCAGCAGCAGCAGCAGTTATGGCCCGTTGTTCGTGGCGGGTGTCGCGTATTGCAGCAACGCTGTGGGAGAAGGACTAACACGAGTGAGCGAGCAGAGCAGCTCGTAGAATTCGCAGCTCTGCGATGACGCACAGTCTCTCCCTCTGCACTCAGCGCCGGTGGTAACAGCAACGTAGCGTTGTTTTCTTTTGCATCGTCACGTTCATAGTCACCGTGGATAGCATTCACTGTCTAGGCTTCACACTCGCGAATAAATCATAACATTGTTTTCACTGTTTCTTTCACTTTACATCAAATATTCAGTGCTAAGCACGAAGATGTGGAGCACAAATGAAAAAGCATCGGCCAATATGGCTTAGAGAAGTATTTTCCGAGAAAAGTCTTGTGGGATGGGAAGGCCCACCGTGGTTTAATAGGTGTGTTAGGAAACTGCGACGTAAATAAAGAGTACTAGTCACAGATTCAAGGGAAGTCAAAACCTACCTGACAAACAATAGCTGAATGAACCGAAAATGAACGTAAGGAGAGCAATGAGAGAAACGATCAATGACTTTAAAGGTAAAATTTTGTCAACTTGTAACGCCGGAAATGCATATCCTCCTATTTCCATCTAATGTACTATAATTTTTTTCCTTATTTTGATACCTGAAGATATAACATTTATGTGTCTTTATATATTGTAATTGTTTTACTATTTGTATATATATATTTATGCATTTATGTCGATGTATAATTGGTTTGTTTTGTAAATATTATTTGTATTTTTACGCTGGGTCTTGCCTAGGGAAAACTATGCTATCGAACGATTACATCGATAGGTCGTGTGGAGAACCAAAGTGTTTACGATCTTTGTTAATTCTGCCGCGCGGAGCGCAAGCAGAAGAGAGAGCCTGGCTGGAGTAGTGCAGTGGAGCAGGTGTGCTGTGTGACGCTCCCGCGTGTTGTCGCGCTTTCGGGGTTTGGCAGCATGTAATTGCGCTCGAATTGCTATGATAGTTTCTGACACGGTGTCGCGGACGGGAAGCATTAGCTGGCTCACATCAAGAGCCCGTTTCGCCTGGTGACCGTGTCGAGAAGAAGGCGCGCCAACATCCAGCTTCTGCAACAGCGACGGCCGACAATGAGTGACTGTCGTCACCTGCTCGACCGACGACTGCAAACCTTCAATCAACCAACAAGGAAGACTGGAAGCACGTAAAGTTTTAGAACTGTATGGCAGACCTCAGCTTTTAAAATTGTTGCATCACTAAATTACAACAACGTAGCATGAACCTTTGTTGCTCATTGTCCCAATTGCATTACCAAGCAGGCTCCCTTCCTTTTCCGGAATGAGCCCGAGTGTCGTTGAAATTCAAACGCCAGCATTAAAGTAATATCATTCGATTTCACTGCTTTAATTTCAAAGTTCAGTTAAGGTATTCATAGCTGGCTACAATATTTAGATTACACAAGCACAACTTAAGAGTGCGAGTTTTGTTACCGTATTTTAGCTTACCTGTGACTGCAGCTCAGCTTGGTACGTACTAAATTTTACTATTGTTAATTGTTCAGAATCATTTAATTCAAGTTCAAAGTTAAATCTCTTATTTCTAAATTGCGTAGATTCAAGTAGCTTTTGAAATGATTGTTGAGATAGCCCAAGACTAACCGTATTTTACTGAATTTCGATGTGCTTCAAAAACAAAGCTCACTATTAATTTCAGTCACTAAATTAACTTTCGATTTTCCGGTTTTATTAATTCTTTGCTAAATTAAGTCAGAGTGTAGCGAAATTTATTACTTCTGACAAACTTTCAGTTTTCACACTACACGTGTCAACCTTCAGTTGCCACGCTTCTAGTGCTAATTATATGTGTAATAACCTTTCTTTTTCAATTACTATAGTAATTGTCCATAGGACTGGCGACCGTAATTTTCCCCAAATCTCAAATATCTAATTACCGCTAGTTAATTGTTAACGTAACGACCGCACATTTACTTTCTTTATTAACTTTACCCCTTTTCAAAATTAATTTCCACGAATTTCATTTGCATTTTTCTTTTCATTTAGATGTAACCCTTTCCTCCCTCTTTACCGACAGATTAACTTCGGTGACGATTGCTTTCCCAAATTTCCATTAGGTGCACGCAGTTTAATTTTTCACTGTCATTAAGGTCCATAAGTGAGGGGGAGGTTACAAACTGACCCGATCAAAACCCTAAGCAGCTTTGATCTTACGAAAAATCAGTCACCGTTTCTAAAGTATCTATTCTGTCACTCAGCGATCATACAGGCACCGTAACGGAAGATGTCAAAGAAAGGGCCGTAATACCGAATGCGGTCTTCCGAGATTGTTTCATCGAGGAAGATCGTAATCGGGTCGTTCCTTTCACTCATTAAACGAATCGGCAGATATTACGATAACCGATTTCTCAGTAGTGGAAAGGCTTCTGGACCAAATGAGATGCCTGCAAGATTCTACAAAGATAATGCGAAAGAAATTGGTC
The DNA here is from genome assembly GCF_023898315.1 of Schistocerca nitens. Classification (NCBI taxonomy): domain Eukaryota; kingdom Metazoa; phylum Arthropoda; class Insecta; order Orthoptera; family Acrididae; genus Schistocerca; species Schistocerca nitens. The sequence continues at coordinate 457,400,219 of NC_064615.1, read as the reverse complement.
CCCTTCTAAGAGCAGTTTATCGTAATTCGCTGGGGTACCGAACGACTGGAAAAAACGCAGGTTTGACGTGTTTGTGGAACGAATATCTCTTCTATAAACATGGATTTGGCAAACAGAGACTCAACTCGCTCGGTTCCTCCATGAGGCCCACAGCGCTGTAGACAACGGCGCTAAGCTTGATGCCGTGTTCCTTGACTTCAGGAAAGCATGGGACACTGTCTCGCACAACCGTATAGCGAAAAAATACGAGCCTACTAAGAATCAGACCATATTTGTGACTGCATTCAGACTTACTTGCAGAACGGAGCAAAATCGACAGATGTTAATGTAATTTCCGGAGAACAGCAAGGAAACGTAATAGGGTCGTTTTCGTTTTCAGTGTACGTAAATGATCTTGCAGAAAGCGTTTGAAGTTCTTTAAGACTGTTCGCAGATGATGCGGTTGCCTATAAGAAAGTAGCAACCCCACAAGACAATATCATTTTTAAGATGACCAACACAAGATTGATGAAATATGCAGCCTTTGGCAGTCGATCATGGACGTAAATAGATGTAACATATTGCGTATTCATAGGAAAAGAAACTCACTACTGCAAAACTAAATTATAGTTGACAAATTGCTGGAAACAGTATATCTGGTAAAATGTCTAGGAGTAAATGTCTAGAGCGGTGTTAAGCGGAAAGACCACATAAACGAAACAGAAGGGCGAGCAGTTGCCAGACTGAGATTCACAGGAAGAACCTTAAGGAAATGTATCTCCTCCACGAAAGAAGTGGCATACGAGGTGCTTTTTCGACCGAATCTTTGGTACTGTTCGTCAGTCTGAAAGTGTTACCAGGTAGGACTGATACAAGTGATAGAGGAGATCCAATGAAGAGCGGAGCGTTTACTCACGTGATCATTTAGTCGGCGCGAGAGCGTTACAGAGATGCTCAACAAACTCTAGTGGCAGACACTACAGGAGACGGTTGTGTATTACTCAGAGGTACACAACTCAAATTTCGAGATTTTTTTCTGGAAAGAGTCGGACAACATATTACTTCCTCCCACATACATCTCGAGAAATAAACTACTCTACGAGGAACTTAGAGAAAATGGAGCTAATGCAGAGGCTTACCGACAATCATTCTTACCTACGCGCCATTCGCGGGTGGAACAAGGAAGGAGAGATCAGTTAGTGGTACGTCAGGTGTCTCCCGGAGTATTAATGTATGTTCCACTTAGGTACCTCATTTGCGCCAACCGAGTCCACTGCCACTGTTTATTTTCCCTACCGATCAGCATCAGATGTGGGTTTGAATTTATTTTTGTTTGTCAATTAGTTTTGTTTAGATTATTTGCGTGATTTTTAAAAGCTATTGCCGTTTACATGAGCCCGAAAAATTATCTATGAGCACAGACAGAACGCAATGGAGAACACGCTGCCAGTAATCTTCAGTGTACATGTCTACAACTCAGCTCACTCAAACCGAAATGAAACGTTCTGATTCTCTATACATAGTCCAGAGGAGTTCACATGCCAAATTAATAGTTTTGCAGTTCATTAAAATTTTCCTATTGTAATTAGCAGCTCAGCATTCGACAAAGTTCACAGACGATTTCTACTCGACGTTGCAAGTATTACTAATTATGGCTCTGTCGCCTTTAAAGTGGTGAATAAGCTGCGCCACTTGCCCCGCGGTCTTCTACAACTACGGACGGCACACAAAATTAGAAACATAGAAACCGAAACTCAGGCTATCTAGCAAATAATTAATCCTCATAAATTCACTTTTACGCCTTTGCAAACTGGAGAATAAGAACTAATTTCGGAAATCTGGAAAATAGACAACGAAAAAATTACACCCAAAATACAGAATCATCGAAAACATCTCTGATACACAATTGCTATCATAAAAATATCAGTCAGCCCTACCATACTAACTCCACAAGAAAGAAGACAATACAGACGCTAATAACTACAGAGGAATTTTGCTCCTGCCTCTGACACACAAACGCCTATCCAAAGCCCTGTTAGATAAGCTAGAGCCTCAGATAGCTCCACAGACAGGAAAAAATCAAGGACGGTTTGGAAAGGGAATATCATGCAGTGAAAAGATCTGGTGCCAGAGAACAATATCAACAATGAGAAAGTCCAGGAACACAACAATAACATTCGTCGACTTCAAGAAGACCTACGACGCTTTATATAGAGAAACACTCTTCAACATAGGTACTGTAAGAAATGAAAGTGAACAACAAAACCAGAGAGCTAATCCAGGAAACATTAACAAATAAAACATCCAAAATGAAATTCATTGGAGAGATCTCTGAACCATTCAAACCAAGACGCGAGTGAGACACGGAAATAGCCTGTCAATCATTCGACACTACTGGCCATTAAAATTGCTACACCAAAAAGAAATGCAGATCATAAACGGGTATTCATTGGAAAATATATTATACTAGAACTGACATGTGATTACATTTTCACGCAATTTGGGTGCATAGATCCTGAGAAATCAGTACCCAGAACAACCACCTCTGGCCGTAATAACGGCCTTCATACGCCTGGGCATTGATTCAAACAGAGCTAGGATGGCGTGTACAGGTACAGCTGCCCATGCAGCTTCAACACGATACCACAGTTCATCAAGAGTAGTGACTGGCGTATTGTGACGAGCCAGTTGCCCGGCCACCATTGGCCAGAAGTTTTCAATTGGTGAGAGATCTGGAGAATGTGCTGGCCAGGGCAGCAGTCGAACATTTTCTGTATCCAGAAAGGCCTGTACAGGACCTGCTAAATGCGGTCGTGCATTATCCTGCTGCAATGTAGGGTTTCGCAGGGATCGAATGAAGGGTAGAGCCACGGGTAGTAACACATCTGAAATTTAACGTCACTGTTCAAAGTGCCGTCAATGCGAACAAGACGTGACCGAGACGTGTAACCAATGGCACCCCATACCATCACGCCGGGTGATACGCCAGTATGGCGATGACGAACAAATGCTTCCAATGTGCGTTCACCGCGATGTCGCCAAACACGGATGCGACCATCATGATGCTGTAAACAGAACCTGGATTCATCCTAAAAAAATTACGTTTTGCCCAGGTTCGTCGTTGAGTATACCATCGCAGGCGCTCCTGTATGTGATGCAGCGTCAAGGGTAACCGCAGCCGTAGTCTCCGAGCTATCAGTCCATGCTGCTGCAAACGTCGTCGAGCTGTTCGTGCAGATGGTTTTTGTCTTGCAAACGTCCCTATTTGTTGACTCAGGGATCGAGACATGGCTGCACGATCCGTTACAGCCATGCGGATAAGATGCCTGTCATCTCGACTGCTAGTGATACGAGGCCGTTGGGATCCAGCACCGCGTTCCGTATTACCCTCCTGAACCCACCGATTCCATATTCTGCTAACAGTCATTGGATCTCGACCAACGCGAGCAGCAATGTCGCCATACGATAAACCGATAAGCTACAATCCGAACTTTATCAAAATCAGAAACGTGATGGTACGCATTTTTCCTTCTTACACGAGGCATCATAACAACGTTTCACCAGGCAACGCCGGTCAACTGCTGTTGTGTATGAGAAATCGGTTGGAAACTTTCCTCATGTCAGAACGTTGTAGGTGTCGCCACCGGGGCCAACCTTGTGTGAATGCTCTGAAAAGCTAATCATTTGCACATCACAGCATCTTCTTTCTGTCGGTTAAATTTCGCGTCTGTAGCACGTCATCTTCGTGGTGTAGCAATTTTAATGGCCAGTAGTGTATTTAACTCAGTTATGGAGAAAATAATCACGACATGGCACGAAGGAGCCAACAGTGGAAAAGTAGGGAAGGATAATACGGTCAACATGAAACGCCTACCCTTCGCTGATAATACAGCCAACATAACAAATAATAGACAAGAAGTCAAAGAAGTTCTAGAGACACTAGATGAAATCAAATAGTACTAAAAACCTCATATGAAAAAACGCAGTACATCGACACAAAATCCATAGACGGACAGCCGCTTGCAACAAAATACAGAAAGGTAACGCAGGTAGGAATTATACAGAAAACTGGAGTGAAGTCAACGTCTAATGGTGAGAGGACCACAGAACTACCAAAAGCATACAGACTTACATGGAACGTTTGCAAGAAGTGCAATTTCCATCAAAGAGAATTAAAACACTGTAATACAGTAGTCTCATCAGAGACCTTGGGCGCCTCAGAAAGAACAGTAATCAAGGGAAAAAAAATGAAAATCAGGGAGATGGAAAAACAAGATCTGCAGAGCACTGCAGAAACAGGGTATTTGGATACAGGGACCGACAGAAGAACTGTACGAACCGACAGAGACGATTATAAACGGCATAAAAAAGAAGTAAAGTGAAGAAATTTACGGCTGCATATTTATCAAAGCACACATTAAAAAGGTAATGAAATGTTTTGAAAAATTATAGATTTTCCATACATTTTGCCAACACATTCACTATGTAGCAATTTTTTAACTGAATGGGACTAGAGGGTAGCCTTTTAAATTTACAAGGTAAAACCAGAGGTGATCATTTGATTGGAAGTGTCAACATCTTGGATCTTTAGAGTATACAACAAATCTCGAGAACCAAAACTGATCAGTATTCTGCGGTAGTGGAAAGAGTTGTCATGTCTCAGTCCAAAGTGCTAAACATGCCTCAGCTATCAAGGAAGAAGATCAGAACAACAGAAAAATGCTTTCGTTTTTCGTTATTATTGAAGATTCTGGAAAATTTTGTTACTGATATTGGTAATGTAAATTACACTGAAAATGGCATGCTCTTCAGCAAGAAAAATTCAAACCTCTTTACACCCATTACAGAATCATTTTGTAATATCATTATGGTGATCGAAATCAGCGATCGAGTGGAATATCAAGAACAGTTTGGGAATGGCAGATCTGTAATGCTAAAGAAAGAAATATGTGGTGCATTAAACAAGTATCTACGTGGTAAGTTCTCCATGGTCGTCTCTGCGAGACACAGCATCAAGATGTTGCAAGACGTCGCTTGCTTTAATAATAAATATATGTCAAGTGATGCTAAATGTTATTTCTTTACGTAAAGAAAAGTATTATCTTCTCAAAATTTTCAAATCGTGAGCTACAATCTTAATTTTTATATACGATATTAGTGAATTTACTCATGACACTTCCGTTTCCTATGCTGCAGTCACTTTCGGACCTCAAATCAGTATGACCGCATTCTGAATTGCTGGTGTATTACCACAATAATATAAAAACAGTGAACGGCTGGAGGAGTATGAATGAGAACAATGGCATATTTTAAGTTTACAAAAATAGAGACAAGTTTTTATTCATCCTTTCATAACTACAATTGAGCTGATAAATCTTACAAACAAAAAACGACAAACATAAATCAGAAAAGAGATGGTATGTGTTTGGCTAAGCATTCATTGGGGTGGAAATTCTCCCCTGAATTAATCCCTTTTACAGTGCAATCAGACATTGTTTACAGGAATCCACTGTGAGGCAGAATTTTATTCAAATGGAATCCCTACGACCAAGTACACCACACACTATGGTTCACGGAGAACAGGGTGCTGTGAATATCACCTAACAACCCTACACTGGTGCAGCAATACTTTTCCCTTCCACCTTCATTCAGGCGGCAGCAAAAAACGGCACGCTGCAGGTGAGGAGCGGGGCGTTGCGGTAGTGGTAATGTTCTGAAGCGTCCACGAAAATTTGCAAACTACGCGGACTGGTGTTCCAGTCATTAGAATGCAGGAAACTTACCTATCAGAGCTCTGAAATTACAGTAGATTTCAGTGTGGGGTGCACTCGTTTGCTGGTCTGGCCAACAAATCTGACTCACAAGCACGACGGCGCGTGCTGGAATTGTAAAACGTCAGACGGCTGACTCAGGACAAATAAGTTCAGCATCGCAACACATGATATGCATTTCCACTGTCGGTACAGCTGGAAACTGCCACTGGCTCTTGGGTCACCACAAGTTGCAAGACCACAAGTCTCACTCACTAGGGAAAGACTTGAAGTTGTCCACCAGGGGAGGACCAGAAGACGAAGAAGGTAAAGAATCACAATCACTTTCCACCAAGTCTCGGTACGGAAGCTGCATTAGCAGAAAAAAAAACCGCCTCCACGTTGTACAAACCAGCTGAACTCTCCTCCACTCATTGACTCTCCCCTCTTGACTGTTCTGCTGACCTGGTAGCCAATCCAGACACAGCACTGGGGTTCCCACACTGGGGAGCAAGCCTCTACTTTTGATATCCTTAGGGGAGCCAATAAGCGACTCAAAATCTCTCTTGTCTGAAAAAAGCAGATTTTGGAGTAAGGAGTCGTCGTTCTCATGGTAAGCATGGCCAAGTTTTGACAAAAAAAGTGTATCCATACGGGACCTCAATTTCTCATTTACAGAGAGATCCAGTCTTTCCAGGCAGACCATTTCCAGTTTCTGAAAGAAGGTTGTTAAGCTTCCCAGACAGTCATGCCTGTGAAATATATGCTTTTGCCGCTCGCTGAAAGAACCTGGCGACTTCCTGGCATCAGGGCTGTTACAGCCTTGCCTCCATTAAACAAGTGCACCAGTCGCTCTGTTCATATCATCCTAGCTTGTAACATGAGAATGATTGTAGTTTTATGACCATCCCACTGTTTGCACAAAATCTCAGATTACAGCAGTCTCTTAAATGGCCTCCTCCACCCACTTACCACCAACTGGCCGCCTTCGCGAGACAATGTCACCTGGCCCAAGTAAAATGTTTTATGAGCGAGCGCCCTCCGGCTTCAACCCTAGGAGGGAAGAATGGAGCGCCATTGCCCTAGGTCCCTCTGCGGGTACAATTCACAGAGCGCTGCTTCCCGTGAATCACCCGCACGACAATCCATCTTTCTTCCTGTTCTCTGTTGCCTCCACTATGGCCCCTCGCGTACAAGTTCTCTACAGGCTACACACGCAGTTATATGAATATTAGTTTCCTCTGTAAAAAAAAGTCATAAACCACACATATCAAATGTAGTACTGGGGAACACGGAGACCATGACCTAAAATATTAATACTAATCTGTCTGACAGTGTAGTTAAAGTGAGACAGTGACATACCACCTTTCAGTGGATCTGCCATTTGTCCTACACAGGTACAACAATCTGCCAGCCAGAGGCATATTGTCAAAAATTGGGAAGGAACCTCTGGAAACCAGTTCGAGGAAATATACAAAGATACTGGCTATACCATATAAAGTGGGCTGGCCAACGTTAAAACGACTGCGTTAATAGGTGAACTGAGTGGGATATTATAGCAAGTTTGTGTAGACAATATTACCAAATGGGCTTGGATATAACACCAGATTTTGTTGGGATTTTTATGGAGATGAGTTGGATCAAACCGTGATTTCTGTGTGCAAGAAGACTTACAAGGACATAGAACTGTGATTGCAAACAAAAATAACATAGTTATAACAGTCAGTTTAATGTAGACAAGATCCAACTGTGGAATAAAGATATATACCAAATTTATATGTCAACTTACAAGTCCAGGAGTGAACAAAGATATTGGTAACCATCTTATGAATTTTATAACGTGCCCTGAAGTACCTCGATGAGAAGCTTCTATATTTTCTTAGCTAATGAACGTGGTATTACCTTATGGAGAGCCACGATCTAGAACTATAGAATGGGTGATATGTTTCATCCTGTGGACTGTCTAAGTTTGTTAAACATCAACAAAGAGTATTTACAATGTGCTGCGTTGCACTCTGTCCAACTGCTTTTATGTTGTGCAAATTATCGTTAGTTTATAGAACAGTTGCTGTGTTGTATTTGTGGTCTACAATTTATGTACTAAGGAAGGTTAAAGTTAGATATAGTGGGAATTAGTGATGTTCGGTCGCGGGAGGAACAAGACTTTTGGTCAAGTGAATACAGGGTTATAAATACAAAATCAAATAGGGGTAATGCAGGAGTAGCTTTAATAATGAACAAAAAAAATAGAAATGCGGGTAAGCTACTACAAACAGCATAGTGAACGCATTATTGTGGCCAAGATAGACACGAAGCCCACGACTACTACAGTAGTACACGTTTATATGGCAACTAGCTCTGCAGATGATGAAGAAATAGATGAAATGTATGGTGAGATAAAAGAAATTATTCAGGTAGTGAAAGGAGACGAAAATTTAATATTCATGGGTGACTGGAATTCGAGAGTAGGAAAAGGAAGAGAAGGAAACGTAGTAGGTGAATATGGATTGGGGCTAAGAAATGAAAGAGGAAACCGCCTGGTAGAAGTTTGCACAGAGCATAACTTAATCATAGCTAACACTTGGTTCAAGAATCATGAAATAAAGTTCTATACATGGAAGAACCCTGGAGATACTAGGTTTCAGATAGAATATATAATGGTAAGACAGAGATTCAGGAACCAGATTTTACATTGTAATACATTTCCAGGGGCAGATGTGGACTCTGACCACAATCTATTGGTTATGAACTGTAGATTAAAACTGAAGAAACTGCAAAAAGGTGGGAATTTAAGGAGATGGGACATGGATAAACTGAAAGAACCAGAGGTTGTACAGAGTTTCAGGGAGAGCATAAGTGAACAATTGACAGGAATGGGGGAAAGAAATACAGTAGAAGAAGAAAGGGTAACTTTGTGGAATGAAATAGTGAAGGCAGCAGAGGATCAAGTAGGTAAAAAGACGAGGGCTAGTAGAAATACTTGGGTAACAGAAGAGATACTGAATTTAATTGATCAAAGGAGAAAATATAAAAATGCAACAGTGAAGCAGGCAAAAAGGAATACAAACGTCTCAAAAATGAGATCGACAGGACGTGCAAAATAGCTAAGCAGGGATGGCTAGAGGACAAATGTAAGGATGTAGAGGCTTATCTCAAGAGGGGTAAGATAGATACTGCCTACAGGAAATTTAAAGAGACTTTTGGAGAAAGGAGAACCACTTGCATGAATATCAAGAGCTCAGATGGAAACCCAGTTCTAAGCAAAGAAGGGAAAGCAGAGAGGTGGAAGGAGTATAAAGAGGGTCTATACAAGAGCGATGTACTTGAGGACACTATTATGGAAATGGAAGAGGATGAAGATGCAGATGACATGTGAGGTATGGTACTGCGTGAAGAGTTTGACAGAGCACTGGAAGACCTGAGTCGAAACAAAGCCCCGGGAGTAGACAACATTACATTAGAACTACTGACAGCCTTTGGAGAGCCAGTCCTGACTAAACTCTACCATCTGGCGAGCAAGATGTATGAGACAGGCGAAATTCCCTCAGACTTCAAGAAGAATATAATAATTCCAATCCCAAAAAAAGCACGTGTTGACAGATGTGAAAATTACCGAACTATCGCTTTATAGACGAATGGAAAAGCTGGTAGAAGCCGACCTCGGGGAAGATCAGTTTGGATTCCGTAGAACTGCTGGAACGCGTGAGGCAATACTGACCCTACGACATATCTTAGAAGAAAGATTAAGGAAAGGCAAACCTATGTTTCTAGCATTTGTAGACTTAGAGAAAGCATTTGACAATGTTGACTGGAATACTCTCTTTCAAATTCTCAAGGTGGCAGGGGTAAAATACAGGGAGCGAAAGGCTATTTACAATTTGTACAGAAACCAGATGGCAATTATAAGAGTCGAGGGACGTGAAAGGGAAGCAGTGGTTGGGAAGGGAGTGAGACAGGGCTGTAGCCTCTCCCCAATGCTATTCAATCTGTATATTGAGCAAGCAGTAAAGGAAACAAAAGAAAAGTTCGGAGTAGGTATTAAAATCCATGGAGAAGAAATAAAAACTTTGAGGTTCGCCGATGACATTGTAATTCTGTCAGAGACGCAAAGGACATGGAAGAGCAGCTGAACGGAATGGACAGTGTCTCTAAAGGAGGGTATAAGATGAACATCAACAAAAGCAAAACGAGGATAATGGAATGTAGTCGAATTAAGTCGGGTGATGCTGAGGGAATTAGATTAGGAAATGAGACACTTAAAGTAGTAAAGGAGTTTTGCTATTTGGGGAACAAAATGACTGATGATGGTCGAAGTAGAGAGGATATAAAATGTAGACTGGCAATGGCAAGGAAAGCGTTTCTGAAGAAGAGAAATTTGCTAACATCGAGTATTGATTTAAGTGTCAGGAAGTCGTTTCTGAAAGTATTTGTATGGAGCGTAGCCATGTATGGAAGTGAAATATGGACGATAACTAGTTTAGACAAGAAGAGAATAGAAGCTTTCGAAATGTGGTGCTACAGAAGGATGCTGAAGATTAGATGGGTAGATCACATAACTAATGAGGAGGTATTGAATAGAATTGGGGAGAAGAGAAATTTGTGGCACAACTGGACGAAAAGAAGGGATCGGTTGGTAGGACATGTTCTGAGGCATCAAGGGATCACCAATTTAGTATTGGAGGGCAGCGTGGAGGATAAAAATCGTAGAGGGAGACCAAGAGATGAATACACTAAACAGATTCAGAAGGATGTAGGTTGCAGTACGTACTGGGAGATGAAGAAGCTTGCACAGGATAGAGTAGCACGGAGAGCTGCATCAAACCAGTCTCAGGACTGAAGACCACAACAACAACAACAGGTTGCAAGTGGTACTCTGAGATGAAGAGGCTGGTACAGGAGAGGATTTTGTGGCGGGCCGCATCAAACAACTCAGAAGACTGATGACTAAAAAAAAATGAAAAAATGAAAAATTAATTAAGAGTTTGTACAGGAATATTTGCATTGTTATATTGTTATCCTAGAAGGTGTGGATGGGTTTCTTTAGTAGCTCTCAGTGGTTTAGATCTAACTGTAATTGATTCCTTCGCCTATTTCTATCTACATCTACATCCATACTCCGCAAGCCAACTGACGGTGTGTGGCGGAGGGTACTTCGAGTACCTCTATCGGTTCTCCCTTCTATTCCAGTCTCGTATTGTTCGTGGAAAGAAAGATTGTCGGTATGCCTCTGTGTGGGCTCTAATCTCTCTGATTTTATCCTCATGGTCTCTTCGTGAGATATAAGTAGGAGGAAGCAATATACTGCTTGACTCCTCGGTGAAGGTATGTTCTCGAAACTTCAACAAAGGCCGATACCGAGCTACTGAGCTTCTCTCTTGCAGAGTCTTCCACTGGAGTTTATCTGTCATCTCCGTAACGCTTTCGCGATTACTAAATGATCCTGTAACGAAGCGCGCTGCTCTCCGTTGGATCTCCTCTATCTCTTCTATCAACCCTATGTGGTACGGATCCCACACCGGTGAACAGTTTTACAGTATTCAAGCAGTGGGCGAACAAGTGTACTGTAACCTACTTCCTTTGTTTTCGGATTGCTAGATACGGGAGTCGCACGAATATGATTCACCAGCGGCTGTAATCATTAAAAGATGTCTCTACAGGATCCAACGCAAATTGTGGTTGAATGGATAAGACTTGATTCCAAATTGCTGACACCGTTCCGGATAGCATTTCTGCCTGAAAGCGTAACACTATCAGCGCTTTTGTCCCGTTATATTTCATTACGGTGTGTAGGCGGCACAATCGTGGATTAGGTCTGTGCAGCTGCACTATTAAAGGGGATAAAAATTCGTCTTGGTTCAGCCAAAACTACATTGTATTTTTTATGTTCTATATCAATTGGAAGTCCCTAATCATGTGACAGAAGCTTCCACTGTTGTCTATTTTGCACAGTAACAACCCTGTAACAACCCTTTGACTCGAAATTACGGCTACATTTGTCTCTTTTGTCCCGTTATATTTTATTACTGTGTATAGGGGGCACAATCGTGAATTAGGTCTGTGCAGCTACACTATTATAGGTGATCAAAATTCGTCTTGGTTCAGCCAAAACTAATATCAAAGTTAACCAAACATTATAGCGTACTCCGTGCAAGGATATAGAATTTATCTTGTACTATAAAAGGTACGTCGCCGTCTGCTGGTCTGCTGATAATACTATGTCTAAACTGTCTTTGTTACCTGGATAAAACTCGACTTAGTGCGGCTAAAAATCGAGCGGTAATTGTTTAAATGTGACGTAGGTGTAGTGCACATAACGTGTGTCAAAATTCTCCGAATTATAAAATAATTACTCACGACAGTGGTTCAACCCGATTCATCAAGTCATCCTATTGTATTCCTGTTGTCGCTACCTTCGACAGAGAACATCAAGGCAAACCTGATTAGTAGCATGTCTCTTAGCTATAACTGTGGACAGTAGAAGACCCAAGGAAGATGGGGAAAATGAGTTTTATTATTTAGTACAAGCAAAGTAAAAATGAAGAAGGTTCCGTACAGTCAGTTGCGTCAAAATTCATTACGTGAAGTTTACGTCTGCCACAATGACATCGAATAAATCTGAAACATCACTGGATACCAAGATAGAAGAATTTACTTAAATATCATTCTGATCGGCTTTATTTTCGTACAAATATTGAAGAACTTGGGCCTCATACAGGGCATTCTTAACCAAACAATCAGAGCGACCAATTCACATCAAGATAAGATTGCAGAAAAGAAGAAAGAAAGTTTAGAGTTTAGCGTTCCATCGTCAACGAAGTCATTAAATGCGGAGCACAAGTCAGGATTATGGGAGGAAGTCGATCATGCCCTTTCAAAGAAACCATACCGGCATTTGTTTTAAGCGATTTAGGGAAATAATGGAGCACCAGACGAGTATCTGAACCGTCATCCTCCCGAAAGCGAGTCCAGTGTACTAACCACTGCGTCACCTCGCTACATTATAAGCTTCGAAAAGATAAGTGAACTTTCTTACATTTTCATTGTGGAACTATGCCTCTCCAATAAGGGCCAGTATGTAGTTTAGTTTTCGAAAGCACATGTTAGATAAGAGAGACAGGCAGTTTACAACTCTAGTCAACAGTTACGGTCTGGAAACAGAAGCGTTTCTCAATGTCAATAGATTACGAGCCATGTAACCGCCCATAAAGAAGAACATAACTGGGTTCTCCCTTCGCAACGAAACACCCATAACGCAAATCCGTAAAACAGTCAAGGTTACCGAATCGAAGCAGTTCACAATCGTACTCAAGTAGAAGCGGGACAGCAATAACGACAGACACAAAACAAAGTGTCCAGCGGGGTGAATTGTGTGAAAATTACATTTACAACTTGCTGGTGACAGCTGAGGAACTCGGAGGATGGCCGAAAAACTTGGTTTAAACAAAAAGAAGTTTGCATTCAAGAGTAGACGACAGCACGCTGAAAAATTGAGAGGAGGAGCAGTAAAATACAGTACAGCGGTGCTAGTGATACTTTCAGTAATTATTTAACAGTATCCTTATCTGTGTGCTGGGCTGTAAGCTATCCAAGTGCGATTCACGACCATCCCCGCAAATTCAGTTCTTCCTATACCTGTCTTCCACTTTCCTGACGGCATTGAAGCACTCCAGCATACTTTGCGGCGCTAGCATCCCTGGAAGAAAGGATACTGCGGAGAAATGGTTTGATCATAGCCTGAGGGTTGTTTCCAGAGTGAATATTTTAGTGTAATAGAGTGTTTACTGTTTTGGAGTTTTATGACAAGTTAACTCGAACCCGGAACAGTTTCTGATCCACCATAAAGTTTTAATCTGTCAGACCAAAAAGACTTGAACACAGTAGTATATGCGTAAAAAGATGTCTAACCCTTTTTCAGGCGCAGAATTAGTAATTTTGGTGATAGATTCGTTATTAGGAGCGTATTTGCGTGCCCCTGCTTAACAACAGCATTGCACATTTTTACAGGATTCTAAAGTCTGAAGGTAACTCTCCAGTTCTACGTGGCATGTCGTCTTTCTTGCCTTTCATAGAGCCAAAAGAGATAGCGAGAGAAGATGTGATGTTAGATTATGCATGTGATAATACGGGTCAGGATAACATCCAAGAACTGTGCACTAAATATATTGACGTCACCCGCCTTACGGAACTCAAGGTAGCATAGACAGCTCCAAAAATACGCGTGACAGATGATAATCGACCATTGCACACATCCGCCGCTCCCACAACGTTGTCACGATAGTGAGTGCCTCCTGCCTCCTCTGTCAGAAATCAACGTTGAACGTTTCAGTGTTCCTATGCAGAGCTACATAATTTTATTGTGATTACATAATTAACAGTAAATGTAAAGGGTCCTACAGAGCCAAAGACGACCAGGCCCTCATAGCATTTGTAGACCATATCAGTTATTATGACAAACTGGCTATCTTCCATCGCCACCCTCACCAAAGATGTCCACACCGCAGCAGAATCTGAATCTAGGTCTAACACCATAGAAGAAAAATTTGATCCCATGACTGTGTAGTTGTCAGTTCACCGTGCAAGTCGTACTGACCAACGCTAGTCCCTGCATCAAATATCTGATGAACGCTGCCTTTTGTATCATGAAATCTGTGGATGAGACATTTACATTGTGGTCAGACTCGTCGTGGACAGGCCTAGCTGCTTTCTACTACTGAAAAGTAGTTCGGGAATCAGTGTTCCGCTAAGCAATGTGTAAGAGCCGTAAAAGAGTGGTGATAAATATACACCGCCTATGAACTGACAGGTAGACTATTTAGTGCCAGACCGTAGAGAATGGTACAGATCCATTTCGTAAATGCAGATTTCCGTGAATATTCTGTTACTTTGTGAAACCATTCATTACCAAATCAGTGTGCAAGAATAAGAGATTAATTAGACATCGTATATTTAATGGACCTCTAACAAACATCGATCGCAATTTGAAGCTGCCATCTGGTGTTTTTGATTATGTAATGCAGGTTGGAAATGGGACACTTAAAGTAGTAAAGGAGTTTTGTTATTTGGGGAGCAAAATAACTGATGATGGTCGAAGTAGAGAGGATATAAAATGTAGACTGGCAATGGCAAGGAAAGCGTTTCTGAAGAAGAAAAATTTGTTAACATCGAGTATAGATTTAAATGTCAGGAAGTCGTTTCTGAAAGTATTTGTATGGAGTGTAGCCATGTATGGAAGTGAAACGTGGACGATAAATAGTTTGGACAAGAAGAGAATAGAAGCTTTCGAAACGTGGTGCTACAGAATAATGCTGAAGATTAGATGGGTAGACCACATAACTAATGAGGAGGTATTGAATAGGATTGGGGAGAAGAGGAGTTTGTGGCACAACTTGACCAGAAGAAGGGATCGGTTGGTAGGGCATGTTCTGAGGCATCAAGGGATCACCAATTTAGTATTGGAGGGCAGCGTGGAGGGTAAAAATCGTAGGGGGAGACCAAGAGATGAATACACTAAGCAGATTCAGAAAGATGTAGGCTGCAGTAGGTACTGGGAGATGAAGAAGCTTGCACAGGATAGAGTAGCATGGAGAGCTGCATCAAACCAGTCTCAGGACTGAAGACCACAACAACAACAACAACAACAACAATGCAGGTTTACTACAATGGATCTTCCACTGCGTTGTGAACGTTACGCTGAATTTTTTGACATTAAAATTACGTGTTGAATCTTGATTATGACAGAATTACTCTCTACTTTATCAAGATATGAAGGAGATCTTCTCTGTAGCTTGGAAAATAGAAGAATGCTAAGTCTTTTCTTCCAGGAGCGCTAGACCAGTAAAGTTCTCAGCCGTTTTAATCAGTGGAGGAAGTAAACGATCAATACAAACTGCGCTTCTAACTGAAAGTTACATTCACGGCTGTTGACAGCCTTGAGTCCCGCTCTGGGCGAGTCTGGACAGCTCAGCCTGTAACACCACTGCCCGAGAAATGAGGTGCCTCGTTTCCGGACCCAGTCCCGCGCCAAGTTTTAATCTGTAAACGCTTTTATCCGCTGTATTTGTTCAAACGGATAAATAAGCTGAATGTCTAGCGCTGTTCTTCGTAAGCTTTAATAGGAACGCATGTCTAGAGCGTTTCAGGAACTCTAAAGCAGCCACAAATGTTCGGAGTGCATGCCTAACGTTTTGCCCGGCACCTCTAATCTATGCCAGTTGGGCCCTGTATCTCCCATATAATCGGAATGTGTGACTTCTTATGGTCGTACGACATAAAATCTGAAAAGCAGCTCCTATTCAGCTGTGTGTTTGCCAAGGCAATGCTTTAGATTCGTGCTTTTTCAAGGTCAGCGTTCATTTATTGCCGTGTGTACCTTTCCCTTCCCGCTGCGTTGCAGTTAATTTGCTGTTCTAAGTTTTATTGCAGGAGAATTCCCCTTGCGTGCAAGTCATCAACAGACAGAAGCCATAAAAGGAAAAGGGAAAAATGCTCAATATAACGTACAGTCGACATGGAGACTGGTAGATACTGAGTTCTATATCACGCGGAAAGAGAACTTGGAATGTTGTTGTTGCGGGATCTGTCATAGCATTCACCAGCAACAATTTAGAAAAACAACAGAAAATATAAAGCCAGATGTACAGGCAGGTTTTGGAACCCCATTCTTCCGGAACACAAGTTCTGTACGAGGTACGGAACTTGTGTTTCGGAAAAAAGCGTCTCCTGAAAGTTACACAAGTGCACCTTTGTAAATGCGGCATCTTGCGTCAATAGACAACGAAGATCTGCTATATATCCAAACCGGAAAGCGTCAATTATTTTAAGGGCTTCCAGTCGACTCGAATCGTTTTTCTTCTTCACTTATTGTTCTTTCAACTGGATTCAACTCTCTTTGGCCGGCCGGTGTGGCCGAGCGGTTCTAGGCGCTTCAGTCTGGAACCGCGCGACCGCTACGGTCGCAGGTTCGAATCCTGCCTCGGGCATGGATGTGTGTGATGTCCTTAGGTTAGTTAGGTTTAAGTAGTTCTAAGTTCTAGGGGACTAATGACCTCAGATGTTAAGTCCCATAGTGCTCAGAGTCATTTGGACCATTTTTCAACTCTCTTTGTTCCCTTTAATCAAGTAAAAATAACTAATCGTCCGTATGTTTCTACAAACTATGTTTGGCTGTTACATTCTGATTTCAATAGTGAGTTTTCTAACTCTGTGTAGCAAGATAGCAGGACCGTGATGATAATATTGTCACAGGCGGATATCAGTTTGAAAAAATTAACACTTAGCCTAGTATGAAGCCGCTATGCGATCATTCTCCACGTTTACCGAAAACGAACAGTGTAGCACAGTACTGCGCACGACAAAACACAATAAAATGTTTTAACAACGAAACAAAAGAGGTGGAATGGAACGGATATCAATATGGAAAGAGATGCTGAAGTGAAAAGCTTTGTTTCATACGTGTGGTCACGCTCAGCTGCTACCTAAGCCATATACTTTTTGTTCCTCATTTTTTATAAATCAATTATTGTAGTGCTCCATGGCCTTAACATCTGTGTCATTTAAAACATTCAGTTTGTTGACTAGGTGTAGAGCGTTGACGAAATCTTGATTCTCATGTCACTGCATGAAGAAACTCATCACTCAAGTATTATCTAGTTAAAAACATTTTTCTTCTATTACACATAACTTTTCAATCCCATTTTCATTATTTCTGAAACTTGATTGATCTTGCTTGAAGCCTTTTAAGGTTTTCATCTGATGGTTATGTCTAGTAATTCTATACATTGATCATTTTCGTTTTTGATTCAGAACACAGATGGCTGAGGCGACAGAACAGGAGATAGGTACCATTAAGGACACTTCAGTGTTTGTAAAGTCACACAAAATATATCACGATCAACAATCTGATATTTATGAAATTTTGAAATAACATTGGAATCCAAATTCAGTGCTTCGGCGTCACAAGGGCACAGTGTCGACATTCACAGTGATAAGGAAAGCAGAAGTGTAGCTCACTGCATTCTCTTCTTGTGATAATAATTCAAATTCATCACGGAACAGAAATATTCTTTGAGTAATATACAACTTTATTTCTCTACCTTGCATCATGGAAAGATAATCCACAAGATAGTACGTTGATAACAGATGTCGGATTTAATTCAACATAATCCTTTCTAGATAGCTATTCTCTCAACGTAACCTTAATAGAAATAAGGTTCAGAATACATAGACATCATACACATGTCTCTGCCTTTCCGTGGTGAATTCCAGTTTGACAGTAATTAACACTGATTCCAAGCCAAACATTTTGCATCTTTTTACAGACTGGTATAGTCGTACGATTATCTGTTGATCGAAATCGATTTTGAGAATGATTTAATACATCTGATGGATGCAAGGTAAATGCAAGAATATGTTTCCTCCAAGATTCCAGTCAAAATACACACACTTCTAAATGACACGCATCTGATGGCGTTCTATCCAAAACTAATTCTTTAACATAGGACTGAAGAATCCCATTCACTGAGAGTTTAATAGACAACCTTTCTTCTGATCTTTTCATACTAAGTTACACATCCGAGATATTTGTAAATTTGCCAGGTCTGACTGAATAGTGGATTTTCATTTATTTTCAAACACAGTTAGAAGTAAACCCGTATTATAAGTACATAAATACATAATTTACATAGCTGATGAGGTACATTATCACTTTGCTCTAACCTCGCCTTTTCACAACTGCCTTTGCTTGCTCAGAACCTCTCTTTCTCAACCAAATGGTCGCATAGTCTATGCATGGACCTGATTCTCCCTTCAGCGGTTGATTAATCAACTACGGACTACCTTCTTCAACAAAAACGATATGAAAGAGTTACTACAACCTCACGTTTATGAAAAAACTTGGTTCTTCTGGCTTACGAACATCTGACGATTTACAGGATTTTTCTGTAGTTTGTTTCATAGATAGCAGGACAGCAAGTCCCAATCTCTCTGGTACCATTACCCCTGAATGAGATCATTTAGAAGCCAATATCCTCAACGAGTTTAGTACCTAACGTTGAGATGGGAAAAAATGTTTGAACATTCCCCTTAAAAAAATACGTAATATGAGGGCTGTTCAATAAAGAATGATCTTATTTTTTTATGGTCATAATTTCTCGCACTAAAAGTTAGTCTTATGATATTCTGTTAGCTTAATGTACAACAAACACGCCGCAGTAATTTCATTGTTGGGACTCCTGGTTCCCGCCAGTGAGAGGCAGGCAAGTTCAGACATGTTCAGTATCGCCTACCGCTGCAATGGAGGTAACACGCGAAGAACAATATGTGGTTTTGAAATTCTGTTTTCGTCTCAAAAAATCTTCAACTGATGCCTATATAATGTTAAGAAAGGCCTATGGTCGTTGTTCTTCCCTACAGCACAGCTCTAAGGTGGTTTAAAATGTTGAAAGAAGGGAGACAATCAACTTCAAAGGAAGGTGAACCCAGTATTCTGTTACTACTGTTATGGAAGAAAACGTCAACGCTGCTGCTGTCATTATGAGAGAGGATCGACGAATTACCTTAAGATCACTTTCTGAAATACTGAACATTTCACTCGGTGCCACCCATACGTTGGTGACAGAAAAGTTACACACGGCACATGTTTGTATGCAGTGGGTTCCAAGACTGTTGATTCCCGAACACAAGGACATTCGCGTGCAGGTCTGCATGCAGTTACAGTTGATGTTACAGGAAGATCCGGACTTTCATTCAAATGTAATCACTGCTGATGAAACTTGGCTACATCATTTTGATCCTGAGAGCAAACAGCAAAGTTCAGTGTGGAAATCTCCTTCATCCTCAACTCCCCAAAAAGCAAAAATGGTTGCTCTGCTGGGAAAGTTATGGTCATCTTATGCTTTGATATTCATGGAATGGTTTATCAGCATGTTGTACCTGCACTCACATTAGTAACTGGACAATACTAAGGGATGTCCTGAAAACATTGCACGTCCATATCAGGCTACACGTCCATATCTGGCGCAAAAGACCACATTTCCGTGAAGCAGGCTGGATGCTGCAGCACGATAATGCGCGGACGCATATTGCCAATGGTGTTGCGGAATATCTCGCAAAAATCAACGAGACGTGCACCCCTCACCCTCCCTATAGTCCGGATTTAGCCCCATGTGATTTTTTTATATTCCGCAACATGAAGAAACGCCTTCGTGGGAGGCATTATCAACCATCAGAAGCAGTAGTAAGGCTACGTTGGCGATTTTGAAGGACCTCTCAAAACTGGTTTCCAGCATGTATTTGAAGACTAGCAGAAATGCCGGGACAATTGCATCGCATTGAGGGGAGACTAATTTGAGAATGACCATAAAAATTATTAGGATGAGTAGAGGTATGTTGTCAAAAAAAGTTATACCAGTCTTTATTGAACAGCCCTCGTAGTTTCTTAGCCTTCAACAAATAAAATAATGAAAGTCAATAAGATGGTTGGTACTGCTTAATTAAAGCACCTCTTTTATTTTCTTTTGGTCTCGGTCAATACATTTCGGAAAATCGTGTACCAAGTTCAGTCGGTTTCTTGCTTTTCTTTCCATTGCCACCACAGTCGCCAATTCACATTTACACCTGTAAGTTATGCCGAATGAAATGAAAATTCTCAAGGTTTTTGTGATAGTAATGGATACCCGTCACCAATATTTCTCCAAAAAGTTGATAGTTATGTTTTAAAGAAATCTGTTTTGAGTATACGTGTACCATATGATTAATAATGTGACGGAGAACATGATTAATTAATGCGGAGAAGACGAAGTGTACACATTGTATTAGAATATACAGTCTCATTCCAAACGACTAATACAACTTCTTATTTTGGGTTACTTTTGGCTGTTACGCCAAAGGACAACAAAAATTAATCGAGTATTAAGTGAATGAGAAGACAATTTTCTGCTGTAAAGATAGAAATGATGAAGAGGTAAGGATGAAGACGTTAGTTTTGAATAAGCATAGCTAGCACTTTCTCAGACCTCTGAGTAGTTATTATGACTTGATGTGTTAAAATGAATGACTCTCTCCTTAATCTTAGGGGAAGACTCGTAGTTTTCAAGAATGAATGAAAGAATATAGAAAGTTGACTTTTGTGCTGTATGTAATACTTGGTTATTTAAGTCAGGATTTCTGCCGATTTGATGTAATTTGTTTAGTATGTGTTGACATCAGTTATTGATTTTCCTACTAGGGCGCTACAGGAAAGCAGTACACTGATAGATAACGTTTTCATAGACCAAGATAAATTTAATCAAGTAAAAACTTTTCCTGTTGAAAATGGTCTGTCTGATCACGATGCACAGATAGTTACAGTATATGATATAGCTCCATACAGTAACGCAGAACAGTCCTCCAAAATAGTGCGTACCATTAACGATTTAACACTTCAAAATTTTAGGGAAAGCTTGCAACAGTTAGACTGGGATGAGGTGTACAGGGAACATGATGATAATTTAAAATTTAACCTATTTCATATCTTTGTGAGCATATTTGAAAACAGTTTCCCTAAGAAAACAGTGAAATATAATTGTAAGAAACTATGTAAAAAAACATGGCTTACTAAAGGGATAAAAATGTTATAGCTAGGAGGAGTAAGGATCCCAAGACAATGAAACATTGTAAAAACTACTACACTATATTAAGGGGCTCCGGAAAGGCTCAAAATCATGAAAAGTTCAATTTTTACTTTTTTGCGTTTTCTGAATCTGCAGACTATTACCTTTTAATAGATATATAATTTATTCAATTCTGAAGACTACAACTATTTTTAAATTTTTTTTGAAATGTGTTCTACATGGGCGTGACCCACTGTGGCGCTGTTAAACTGCTGTCAAATGGTGTTATTATTAACGTCTGTGTTCATCAGGTACATTTTAGTGATGTGAGATAAAGTATGTGTTGTGGCTAACCTATGATGGTTCAATATATATCGCTGGTGTGATTGTCGATTGTTTCATGTTTATTTACTCTGTCGTTATCTCGAAAATATTCGTAATTAATTCTGTTTCTTGAGTCTCTGTTTTGTTGAAGTATAATAATGAGTAAAAGTAAAGTTATTAGAAATCGTCTGAAGGCTTTTAAGAAAAGGAGAAATGTTGGAAAGCCAAAGGTATTTAGAAATATGGGAATGAAGATAGGTTCTAACATGGTATGAGCGATGCTTGCTTTAGACAAGGAACGCCTTCGGGCTGCAGACAGGGCTGTAAAGAGTCTAGAAATACAAGCAAGAGTAAACAGGAGGAGAAAAAAGAGGAAGCTGGAGGAGGAGTTTGCAGAGGATGAAGATAATCCATCCTATGGACCTGGAATGCACTAAAAAGTTAATCCAATCTTTGTCGCTCGATTCCCAAAACTTTTATTTTCTCATACTAATTACATGTTTTCTAAGGATCTTCCAAACATATTTGTTTCAAACTTTCAGTAAATGTTACACAGTACCTTCTGCATAATTTAACACAGCCTTTTTCCAAAAAACTGTATATTTTTGAATATATAAAAAAATTGCAGAAAAATGTTGTGAATTTTCATTACAATTGAAAAAAAATCATCTTTAATAACTGAGCTAAAATTTTGTAAAATCCCTGTGTTAAGTTGTAGCCCATATTCCAATAAATAATCTGTAAAAAGTTCAACTTCCTACCTCAAATACTTTGTGAGGAAAGATGTAATTTATAAGCGTTATTTTAACATTGCAAGTATAGGGCGTTCCGGAGCCCCTTAACAAAAGTTATTAAAAAGTGCAGAAATAAGTGCATTATGTCTGAGATTAGCACATCTGATAATAAAATTAAAACAATTTGGAATATTGTGAAAAGGGAAACAGGGCAACCAAGAGCACAGGAAGACTGAATTTCTATCAAACACAATGAAAAGTTTGTTAACAAGAAGTCAGAAGCAGAAAACGTTTTTAATAATCATTTTTTAAGTGTTGTAGAGAAAATAGGTACCAGCTATTCATTAGAAAATGCAAGGCAGTATATGGATGAGGCAGTACCTATGCAATTTGATAAAATTGAAATTCAACCCACCACTCCTACTGGAATTAGGAACATTATCAATTCACTCAAAAGTAAAAGCTCACATGGAATTGATGTCATTTCCAGCAGAGTACTAAAAGCTTGTTCCCAACAAATAAGTAGGATTCTCAGCTTCATATGTAGTAGCTCACTGAAACAGGGAATTTTTCCAGATAGACTGAAATATGCTATTGTTGAACCATTGCATAAAAAAAGGGATAGATCTGACACTAACAACTACCACCCAATCTCACTTCTGACAGCTTTATCCAAAATTCTTGAAAAAGTAATGTATTCACGAGTAGCATCACATATTTGTAAAAATGAAGTAGTAACAAAATGTCAATTTGGTTTCCAGAAAGGCTATTCAACAGAAAATGCTATATATGCTTTCACTGATCAAATATTAAATGCAATGAATAACCGAACATCACCCATTGGAATATTTTGTGATCTCTCAAAGGCTTTTGATTGTGTGAATCATGAAATTCTTCTTGTTAAGCTTAAGTACTGTGGCATGAGTGGGACAGTGCACAAATGGTTCAATTCATACTTAACTGGAAGAATGCAAAAGGTTGAAATTAACAGGTACAGTAGTCTACAAAAACCAGCAGAGTCCTCTAACTGGGGAAGTATCAAGAATGGTGTCCCACAGGGTTCAGTCTTGGGTCCCTTATTCTTCTTAATATACACTACTGGCCATTAAAATTGCTACACCATTGATAGATATAGACTATGAACGGGAGTCTGTTGCTAAGGTAGAATACTCAAAACTTCTGGGTGTGTGCATTGATAAGAAATTGAATTGGAAGAAATACATCGATGATCTGCTGAAACGGTTAGGTTCAGTTACTTATGCTGTTAGGGTTATTGCAAATTTTGGTGATAAACATATCAGTAAATTAGCCTACTATGCCTATTTTCGTTCGCCGCTTTCGTATGGCATCATATTTTGGGGCAATTCCTCATTACAAGAGAAAGTATTCATTGCACAAAAGTGTGTAATCAGAATAATAGTTGGAGCCCACCCAAGATCACCTTGCAGACATTTATTTAAGGAACTCGGGATGTTCACAGTACTTTCGCAATACATATGTTCACTTATGAAATTTGTCATTAATAACCCATCCCAGTTCAAAAATAACAGCGAAGTGCATAGCTATAACACTAGAAGAAAGGATGATATTCACTACTCTACATCAAATCTCACTTTGGCACAGAAAGGGGTGAATTATGCTGCCACAAAAATATTTGGTCATATGCTAAATAGTATTAAAAGTCTGACAGATAGCCAACCAACATTTAAAAGCAAATTAAAAGAATTTCGTAATGGTAACTCCTTCTACTCGATAGATGAATTCTTAAATATGAAGTAGTAACTGTAAAAAATTAATTAATTAATTATTTTGTGTAAAGAAAACTTATGTTAAAGTGACACATTCCACATCATTACGAAATGTCTTATTCATGATCTACAGAGCAAGTATTAATGTATGTATGTATATATGTATGTTGCTCTTGTCTATTTTACCTTGCATTGTGAACAATGAAGACTGAGTTGATCTTGGCTCGTTGCATGCTTTTAGACAGGAATTGGAGGAGGTTACTTCTTAGTTAATTTTACTTCAATGTTAAGAGTTTAGCTTTGTAGGAAGATGGTTCTCGAACCAGTATATTCCGATTGATAATGCCCAGAAACCAGTGTAATGTTAGTCGTGCACTTATCATATTTTTGTAGTTGGAAGTCATTCATTCCACGTATGCCCTTTTGCGTTGGTTTTAAGTGGTTAGTGTAGGTTTTTATATATTAATGAAAGTCGATAGACTGTATCAGGTCTGCCTCTAGCAATTTCACGTTGTGGGTGTTAGGTGTGGTTGCCAAGTCCAGCCATCTCTTTGATGTGTCTACTCTGTTCGATATTTACTATCAGGGGACCATTATACCTTAACTCTTCAGTTGATTTTTTCCTAACGAAATAATCATTTTGGGGTTGAAGCTCTTTTCTTCCGTGTTTGCTTTAACAATATGTATGTTTTTGGATAGGGTCCGCCCTTAACAAAACACAATTTTGTTTTTAAACCAAACATGTTTCGCTGCAGTTGCAGCATCTTTAGTGGGCTTTTATTTTGCATCTGTTAAAGATAAAGAATGTTCTTTACTGTTTGTATACTTGCAAATGTTAGTATTTAAATCGTAAATACATACATTTGAAAAAACACATAAATTATGAATTCATACCTTTTTACCACATGGTGTGGTTTTTCTGGTGTGTTGTGTTTCTACAGTTACTGTTTTGTTCCACAGTTTGTGATCTGCAACCACTAACACCTTAATGTAGATAAATTGGTTCAAGCCAAAATTACGATTTGAAAATTGTTATTTCTATGCCTGATATTAATTAATCCTATGTGTGTGTGTGTGTGTGGGACTATTTACATAATGTTTCACTTACGTTTTCTTTTTCCTCATCTTCATTACTGTCAAACACTATATATTGAGTTGCCACTGTCACTGTCACTGTTTTACTGTTTACCAGCTGTAAAAACAAACATGGCGGGCAGTGGAACAGTCGAAGGTGTAAAAACACGATGGCTCACAGTGGAACAGTTGAAGGTGTTCCTGGCGGTTGTTCTGAATCTTTCAGAGGTGTCGGTGATTTAGTGTGTGTGTGCGCGCTTGTGTGTGTGTGTGTGTGTGTGTGTGTGTGTTTGTGTGTGATGAAGATGAGGAAAAAGAAAACGTTCTTTATCTTTAAGAGATGAAAAATAAAAGCCTTCTAAAGATTCTGCAACTGGAGTAAAACATGTTTGAGTTAAAAAACAAAATTGTGTTTTGCTAAGGGCAGACCCTATCAAAAAAAAAAACATACGGTTTGTTCTAACGAAGTTTATCTCCTTTTTGGAAGCATTTTTTTCCATTCATTTCTATTCAAGGAGTCAGTCATAAGATTTGAAAATAATTGCACATGTTTTTAATTTTTATGTCCCCTACACCGACTGTTTCCTTTCTTGTTTTCCATATAAAACTTATAGCCTGTGTTCAGTGAAATTAATGTGCATTCTGTTTCTGCTCACTTGCTTTAACTGGCGTAATTTCATCGGAAAGCTAAGTTACTATATTCTTTGTACACTCCGCTTCCTTTCGTTTCGAAATTTTCGTCGTCTTGACGCGACTCTGTTGCGACATATATGCAAATGGTAGGTTCCTGAAACGATGGCCAACGTTTTCAGAATCTGGTGTTCGCTGAAATTCAAAATGGAGATGTAATAAGTTACACTCTTTCTGTCATTACAAGTCGACACAAAATTCGTGCCTGACACACTAAATTAAGGTTACCTATGACTTGTTTTGCCAGGTAAATTCACTCCTCTCTGCTTTATTCTAGTTCTTGAATACGGCTGCACAAACCGGTGTTAGTGCTTGGACCTCTGTTACTTAAGAGTTAAGATCCTTTACTTCCTGTGCATAACTGGTGTCATTTTGTCGATTGTGAGCCACTTAGCGTTAACTGGGGCACCTACAAATATACAGGTATTTTAAGGCCATGCTGGACACGTTGCCCTCGCCTTCTGCCCAAGTGGTTAGTAGTATCGGGCCTTCAATCCCTCTTTCCCCGCTGAATGCCCCCTGCAGCACCACTGTCCCTCCCATATTTCCCCACCTTCTGCACCTTGCACCGCTCTACCCCACTGCTCGATTCCCCTCATGTGGAACCCATGGAACATGCCTCAAGGAGTACTCCTTCCCTACTAGTCTACATTGGCGTGGTCATTGCACCTTCCGCTACTTCCTTTTTCCTCGCTGTTTCATCTATGTGGCTGTCTTCTGTCAGATTGACATTAATGTAAATAAGCCACTCATGTGCCTGCGCAGTGCTGAATCGTGTTCTGAATGTAGCACCAATATTTTATGGAGATCTTGGTGCATTTTTCCCTTACAGTTTATGTTGTTCATTCAGTACCATTCAGCTACACCAGACTTTTTTTTTTGCTGTGTATACTACCACTTTATTTACCTTTTGTACCATCTGGATGTTACTGGTAAACATAAGAGGCTCCTTGATTCACTTTTATCTGGCAATGCCGCTGAGTATATATACGGATTAACGACTGATCACTTGAAGGATGTAAACACATTAGTAGAAAACCACATATTCCGCTCTAATACAGTTATCAGATCTGCTGCCACTATATGCTATCAGAATTAGCTCTTGTGTCCAGTTATTTACTCTGTTCAAAGACAACAAAAACAAAACAACTTTACTGTAGAATGACAACAAATTGCAGAAGTATAATTTTTTTACATGCATGTAACACACATTATAAGTATTCTAGTAGAAACAGTTATCTGTCATTAGATTTCTAAGAAGTGCATTCTTAAGAGCTGAAGAGGACCACAGTTTTAAAATATCAATTACAATTGGAATTTGTTTGTATTAGCAAGTTTTTTACTGAAAAGTAATTTTTACATATCATGGTGCATTACCTGTTATTGGGATAATCAAAAGACACATTCCATATGTGTTCAATTGAGAGCTTAGAGACCAATACAACTACAGGCTTGCATGTGTGTTTCTACTTTATTATAACTTTACGTTTTATACTTGCTTGTGAACAATTTTCAAATATTGTTAAGTTATTACTCATAATTTATATGACAACTTATTAATGTCCGTATGTATCTTATCATTCAATGGCTACATGTGTTTTTGTCAATGTATTGTGACGTGATAACTCTTTTGTATACTTCTCACGTAATAGGACAGTTACAAATTAATTTTTGAAGTCATTACTGGTACAAACAGCGAGCTTGTATAGTAATTTGACAGAAAACAGTCAGCTCGTAAATGTTGTTTATTTTTTGGTAACCTGTTTCATCCAGAGATAGACAATCTCCAGACCAGTAGGCCAGGAATAGTACAACTATTCACCTTATATAATTTTAAATTAGTAACATTGTTACAAAAAAATACAGTAGGTTTGTTTATAAATAAATAAATCTTCTGCTACCAGTCACGATTTTTCTTTAATTTACTATTTGCACGACGCGTTTCGAGAAATAATTCTCATTTTCAAGTGCTTTTTTTTTATGTGTGTTAAGCCATTTCTTTTGATGTTGTCAGTGTGTGTGAGTCTGCTTCATTTTGTTGACTTTTAAGTTTTCTAATGATCCATTTGTGTAGAGTCTCACACACACTTAACATCACACACAACTTGTACACTTTACACATCGAAAGATATTTTCGATGTGTAAAGTGTACAAGTTGTGTGTGATGTTAAGTGTGTGTGAGACTCTACACAAATGGACCATTAGAAAACTTAAAAGTCAACAAAATGAAGCAGACTCACACACACTGACAACATCAAAAGAAATGGCTTAACACACATAAAAAAAAAGCACTTGAAAATGAGAATTATTTCTCGAAACGCGTCGTGCAAATAGTAAATTAAAGAAAAATCGTGACTGGTAGCAGAAGATTTATTTATTTATAAACAAACCTATTGTATCTACAGTCGCAGGCTTTCAGAAACCATTTATAATGGATCAAATCAAAAAAAAAAAAAATACAGTGTATATACCCATTGGTCACACATGTAATCGATGTGCAGAGCCATTGTATGTGCTACGCTAGCTTGCAGCTGCCATCAGGTGCATCTTGACATATACAACAGCTCCACGCATCAACTCCATGTATCATCAATGGATACTTATACATCATATTTTTATTTTCTAACTATGGTGCTCATTTAATGTTATATAAGATGAATAGCTGTATTATTCCTGGCCTACTTTGTTAATGTCAAAGATACATACTGGTCTGAAGATGGTCAATCGATGACTGAAACCGGTTAGCAGAAAAATAAACACCATTTGCGATCTAGACTTTTTTTCCATTACATATTGTTGTACAGTTTGTAGGAATGTATTCTTGTTTAAGTTTCGTGAGTAATTAATATTTGTTGCATTTATTTATATAGTTCTGGTTCATTCTTCCCACTGTAGACCAGGACTAGATCGAACAACATTTCGGCAGCACAGTTTCTTCCACTGCTGAGGTGGTGAGATTGCCATCATCCATTCTGCTGATATAGGTAGGTGGCAACTTCTGACACTACCCAGCTATACTTTTTCTGCCCTTCCCTATTGATTGATTTTTTAACCTCTTGCTGTGTTACCAAAGCTCTCCTTGTCACCTCTTCTGCTGAAGAAGAACAGTTCAAGCTAAATACGTCTGGCAGTAACGAGGCATCACACCTCCCTTCTTGTTGCAGGGTCAGGGTCAACTTTGCGAATGGAATTTTCTTTTGTGTATAACCAGTTGTATTTTGTGCCTAATTACTTAATGTTATGGCTTAAAATATGGATGTATTTCAATCCACAGCGACATCCCTCCTTAATGTAGGGCCCTCTTTATTTTACTCACTAGCCGCCGTTTTATTGTTGCTGTATCCGATCAATACAAGCTGTATACTTATAGGGAGTATTTATCTACACATAAAAAATAAAGAGAGAATGAGATCGTTTCTACGTTATTGAATGCATAAAAATTTTGTGCAAGGAATAATAATTACTTCATTTATTTTCTAAATTGTAAAGTTTTTATCAGTCACGGAATTTTTTTGGTATTTTGAAGATGAATGTGCTTTACTTGAGACGGCCCCCATGAAGAACTACTGATCATAGGATAATGACACTTTTTGGGAACATTGTAAGGACATAAAGAAGAGAAATAACGAATAAACCGTTGAAAGAAACACATTTAATTTCCACGTGAGAAGATAACACTTGTTCATTGCGTGCCATAATTACACTAAAGGTTACAGATATTGCTCAATGTGATGACCTTCTGCATCCACGACAGGATGGAACCGCACTAGAGATACAATTTTGTAATTGTCTGCAGTACTTTTCGAACGGTGACCTGTTGGAATGTTCAGCTCGAGCACTGTTTGAAGATCGTACATTGTAGGCCACTGGGCTCTGGCAGGAGCAATTCTTAAATCGCCAGTTAATTCGAACTTCTGAATCATATTCGTCAACTCTAGGGCAGAAAGAAAACCTGTCCATATTTGTTTAACATGTAGATACTCACTAGGTGCAACAGCACTATTGCTGTTGTTTTGATAACAAAAGTTTTACAATGAAAGCCCTGCTCACCTTGACCATACCCATGCTGACTATCTGCAACTGTAATTCACACTGTGTTTCAATCCAACATGTATACCTATACTGGTGCCTTACAGCAAGTCACGACACTACAACCACTAACAACGCAAATACTGTAGGACACTCTCAGCATCATTCCTTTAAGTTAGGGTACTAATATGGTAAATAGATTTTTATCTACTCTGGCTGAAGTAGCGAAAGGTAATGCTAACCCCCTGCACATATGACAGTATTTCTGCATAAAATAAAACCTTTCTTACTTTTGTATTCGGACATGACTGGATCAAAGAAGATCTATGTCTATTGAAAAAATTCTGAGATATTTGTGGCATTTCGTTGTGAATAGCTATTTTTGGAGCTATACCACGATACGTCCTGATAACCTAGCTTAACAAAATTTTTGTGACTCCTAGCAATAAGCCCCGTTTTAAAATAAAAAAAAAACAATTATAACAGATCCTTTCCACAGAATTAAGCTGCCGCAAAGGACAGTCCCCCACTAACATGGGCCTTGTGGGAAGAGGAAGGATTGTACAAGGCACCGAGGCAGTCTGGATTTCTAGGAGTAGTACATTCATATTTTACTGAGAATTTAAAATTTTCTTCCATACATGCAGCTGAAACCAAGTTAAAGGCGTAGGTTCTCAGTGTGAATTCTTACAGGCCCTATGTTCCAAGTCAGCCTACCCTTCAGGACAAAAACAGTTCATTCCAACGAAAGCTGCTGACAGGGTACGCTTCCAGCCTTTTGCTGAATGCAGTAATGTACCCACACCATTTGCTAGGCAACACGGGGTATGAGAAAGGAATCACGTGGATGCTGCTAGTCGTGTCCTGGGAACCAGAGGGCACTGCAGCTGTTCTCTGAATTTCCTTCCCTATTCGTTTATCATTTTTGACCAAACTGCTAGACTGGCAATGAACCATTATGTTCACTCCAAGGCGAGCCTGTTCTGTGTTCCGTATACCAAGAATATACACCAAGTTCAATTAATTTAACCCTTTTTATTTCGCCACCTTCCTTCTCACGCTCACTCACTCTGCTCCGCGACGTACACACTTTATAAAGGAAAATTATTAACGTTTGTAAGACACATAACACTTTGCTTCTAGTTATTCATGAAAGAAATAACTGAATAAATTAATTTTTCCATAAACGAACTGAAAACGAAACAACTGCTATCTTCTCTTGAAGGTGAAGGGCGTCTGAGTCGTTTAAAGGAACAGCTAGTCTCGTTCTTGCACTCTAACTGCCTTTAGGTCACAGACGTGTCCTACCACGACACTCAGCTAATGTGATCTGTGACAAGCAAATGGATTCAGTTAAGAGTGAAGTACACAGTTGTGTACTTGAGGTAGTAAATGGATTTATCATGCAGAAATAACATTTTTTTAAGTTGATGGTTTTCTTTCTTCTTCTTTTCCAGTTTTTAAGGACAAGGGACACTAATTACCGATGTCCCAGTGAGTCAAAACTTTGCACAGATCGTTTTCGCATGGAACTGAATGCAGCGCAATCCAAGAAAAATTATTTAAAAAATTTAAACATCCGGTACAAGACCCACCATAACCGTTATCCTTCAGTGAACTTGAGACGATTACAAACGTTTTCAGAAACAACAGCACATATGGTGTTGGAATTTCGAACACTATTTTGAATAGTTTGTCTAACTTAAAAAGTTATGTCCTACATGATGTATAAGTTAGGGGTATGGGTACAATATTGTGAAAACTAGTATCTTACGATGGTGGTTTGAAAAGTTCTCGGCATCAGCAGAAGAGGTCAGCGATAGCGCAACGAGTTGTCCATTTGATTTTCGTAGGACTGTTGCCTGGAAACACGTGCCACGTCAGTGCTCTTGGAAGACAGCTGTGGCGGTGACGTGGCTCTGTTATTGTTCCCGCGTAGTGATTTGCGAAGACGGAAAAAAAATCGAGAGTCGAGCAGTGATCAAGTACTTCGTAAAAAAAGGTATTAAAGCAAAGGACATTCATGTCGATTTCCAGAATACATTGGGGTACTCTGCTCCTTCATATTGAATTGTTGCCAAGTGGACAAATGAATTTAAATTTGGTCGGGAGAGCTTAGATGATGATCCGCGGTGTGGTCGGCCAAGATGTGTCACTACTCAAGAAATCATTGCAAATGTCCACAAAATGGTCACGGGGGATCACCGATTGAAAGTACGTGAAATTCCTAACGCTTGCCAGGTGACATCTGAAAGGGTATGTCATATTTTAACTGAAGAATTTAAAATGAAAAAATTATCTGCAAGATGGATGCCGCGACTGTTGACGCCCGCCCGCACACATGTGCCGTCGCCATGGCAAAATTACACGAACTAAGGTATGAATTGTTGCCACTCCCGCCTTCCCAAAACGGAAAATTCTTCTTGGTGGACGAAGATTCACTCCAAACGAAGAACTGATAGCTGGAGTTGACAACTACTTTGCAGGCCTAGAAGGAACTCATTTTCGAGTTGGGATCAAGGAACGGGAACATCGTTGGACCAAGTGCATTAATCTACAAGGAGACTACACTGAAAAATAAAAAGGTTTCATTGATGTACATACCTTTTTCTATTCCGTTCTGAAAATTTTTCAATCCACATTCATAATATTTACCCACTTCAATATGTTAGGTGTTTTTCCTCTGCATCTAACAGTCTTCCTGCAAACACATCACATTATTTACTAACTGATGTTTTCTGCATGGTTATAATGGCAACATGAAGTGGACTATGCCTGCCAGCATAGACTGTCTATTTTAGAAGTAGGACAAAGAGAGGGGAGTCTACACCACTTTGTTTGTGTGGGTTACATAAATTCAGGGGCAAACTTGATTGATTTATGACTCCCTGGTGTTGATTTGTGACCCTCTGTGGGTTGATTTATGACCCCCCTGTAGATAATCCATCCTTCTGAGAATCCTCCACCCCTCCCCCTCCCCACTCCTTCCCCCCTCTGGGAAATCTGCAATCCTCCTCCCTCTCCCTTGCCATTACAAGCACATTTTTGGCATCAAATTAATTGAATAATTAATTAAATTAATCAATTAATTGCCTCCTCTCCATCCTGGGAAATCTCCCTGCCCTCCCCTCTCCCACCGCTCCTCTCTTATCTCGAGACCAGTAGGAAAAAGACTGTCTGTGCTGAGCTGCCGTAGAGGAAGGACACAGGGCAGGTTATTTTCTTTGTTTTAGGTGTCACCCTGTTGCAAATTGGCAGTAAATCCCCCAGCTCTCCCTTCCCCTCTCCACTGAGAAAAAAACTCGTAGGAAAATCGATCAGTCTATGTAGACCTGTTGGTGTGGAAGCTGCAAGTACTACCTCATCCAGAAACTACATGCCCTAATTGCGTAATTACACTGATGCAGATTGGAGGTGTCTAGTTGGAAAATTTTCACATGTGTGCTCACGTTGACAAGCAGGGATCAACTGAGCTAGAGCACAGTGCCACTACCAGATGACGTGCCACGCCCAACCCCCGCCCCTCCCACCCCACTCCTCCCAGAAAAAAATTGCGGGAAAAAGAATCAGTCTGTGCTGGAGAGGAAGGGTCTGACAACACGAAAGTCAAATCAATGTCAGTAATATATTGATGCATATTCCTTATTTCATCAGTTTGCAGGAACAAGCCTCCTCCACTTGTGTAGAGCTGACGTCTCCTCTCCCCATCCCGCTTCCCATGACGTACTAACTGTAAACAGTGAGAAATGGAATGAAGTGCGGTACAGTAGCTGCCTAAATGCCGTTTGGGGCCCCCGCACATGTCTGACGTCCAGGCGCCGCCACAGAGGTCAAAAACCGCCCAGTTTCCTAATTACAGATCACGATACTAATTACCACCAAACACAGACTGGATGTCGGCCTCCATTGACCCTGAATCCACAAACAAAGCGTATGTGGCGGAAATGTGTTGATCAGGAAATTCCAGACTCGCTTCCTGTCTTTGTCTGTCTCAAGTGGCTACTTCCTGTTAGTGTGTGAACCAATGTCTCCAAACACACAGATGGAGATTTTCATCACTCCTGAAAATGGTGTATTCCTGTTGGGTAATTCTGGGGACAAAGGGAGAGCTGACATAATTTCGGTATCAAAAATAGAGGGAAACAGTCAATTTGCACTGTTGTTGTTGTTGTGGTCTTCAGTCCTGAGACTGGTTTGATACAGCTCTCCATGATACTCTATCCTGTGCTAGCTTCTTTATCTCCCAGTACTTACTGCAACCTACATCCTTCTGAATCTGCTTAGTGTATTCATCTCTTGGTCCATTTGCACTACCGTATCAAATTAATAGTTTAAAAATTTACAGGAGTGAAATAGATCAGTTAAAACACTTATCACCTTATGATGGTCCTTCTTCATAATAAAACATATTTTAAATGTGTGAGTATCACACGCAAACAATATGCAAATCGAGTAATTAAATTACTCATAGCACCTCCTTCCAATGCAATGTTTCCACTTAATATATCTCATGAAAAAAACGTTCCTATTGTGATCACAAAGTGCACGCTGTCTGCCATCTGCCAGGCTGCACCACGTGCCATCCGCTGCTGGGCTCATGACCAAACCACACGACAGAGAAACAGCTATGCTGTGCACCTGTCGACAGTTAACCAACCAATCTCCTGGTATTTGCATGCCTACCATGCGAGATGCTCAGGGACCAGAGAGAGAATATCACTGAGGCCACCCACCCATAAACAGATCAATTTACGTGAGAGGGAGTAATTGTCCAGCACAAACACACGCCATATTGAATCTTCTCATGCATCACACACATCCACTTCTGTCGCCTCTCTACCAGCACACTAGCTAGTTCACTACTCACGTTTCCAGAGGGCATTGAAGGGATGCCACTGAGACTTGGCCCCGAGGCTGTGGGCGAGAGTCAACTAGCCAGTAGCCGGAATATTTTCTTTGTACCTGCCAATCGAATGAGGCTATGTGGCCACTTCCAATCATCCGCTGACCACAGACATTGCGAGACAAGCAGCAGTGGCTCGTATGTATACAGTAGTTCTAACAAATTTCAACAACAGTTTAAAAAATCCACTTTGCCCAATCCAAGATACGGATGTTGTTGACCATACACCTCAAATTTCTCATGCGAAATGTAGATTTCTCATTTTCGTATGGGCTACATTCGAAAACAGGAGAAATCAGGGCATACACACGTTTTCACATTGTTAAAAGTATTGTTAGTTGTGAAAATCCTGCAACAGTATGGCTTAGGCTATATTTCCTCTACGAAATCTCTCATGAGGTAAAAATATCTGCTTAATATCTGTTATGCCCTGCATCAGAGGACTAGAATGTTAGCCCACATCTCGTGGTCGTGCGGTAGCGTTCTCGCTTCCCACGCCCGGGTTCCCGGGTTCGATTCCCGGCAGGGTCAGGGATTTTCTCTGCCTCGTGATGGCTGGGTGTTGTGTGCTGTCCTTAGGTTAGTTAGGTTTAAGTAGTTCTCAGTTCTAGGGGACTTATGACCACAGCAGTTGAGTCCCATAGTGCTCAGAGCCATTTGAACCATTTGACTAGAATGTTAAACTCATTTTTGGCTCATGACAGAGCACTAAGAGCATGTTCTACGTCTGTTACAGGATGCTACCTCACTTTTGAACTTTCTCAAAGTAACCAAATGCTTTGTCACATAAGAATTCTTCTAAGGTAGCAACACAAAGAATTTGTAAATATCCGGCTTATACTACATATTATATTATAAATTCGGTAATATAGCTGATTTTATTACGATGGTCATCTCTCCCTGTTAGGTGGAAGAATGGAATTTCTTTAAAAGATTTCGCCACAGTGAAAAAGCGCCTGATTACTGCCCCAACTCCCGAATCATATCCATGGTACTTAAGCCCTCATTTCTACCCACCCATAAGCATCATTGATATTAAATTGATAGGCTACTTAATTAAATTGATCATGAGAGTCACTTTGCAGGGTGATATTTTGTCACGTTACACTAGTCAGGTAGCTCAAATGGGAACTCCAGAGGGAAGACTACGAACTTTTCGATGAACACTATTAAGAATTGATATCTGAAGCTGACCGCAGAAGGATTCTACCACTGCCAACGTATATTTCCCATGAGAACCACGAAGATAAGATATGAGAAATTAGCATTCATAGGCAGACATATAGGCAGTCTTTTTCCCTCACTATACTTGCAAGTGGAATAGGAAAGAGAATGACTAGTAGTGGGACATGGTACCCTGTGCCACACACCATATGATGGTTTGCGAAGTAACCATATAGATGTATATGTGAATTTAGTCTTACCATTAAGATGTCACTCCCTCCATTTATAGGCACACGAACTTCACAGACGAATATGGTATCTTATTTATAGAGAAAACAGAAGATGAAACTTTTGCTGCTGATTGTCTCTTGATAAAAATTTTTGTATTAGCTCCTAATTTTCTCACTGCAATCACCTCACAAGATGTATATGAGAGGCTGTAATACATTTCTCCATTTCTGCTGTAACATATTCAAGCAGTGTATGACTACAGCTTGGTACATGGCCATACATTTTGTTTTTCCACCATGATTCTGAAGTCTGTGTTGAGTGCTAAACTGACATTGACACATTTAGATACCTTGGCTCTCACAGAAAGCAGGATATCACTTAGTGTAAGTTAAGTGCTCCCACAACACACGGGATGTTTGAAATGAAAGACAGAGACAGTGTTTCTTACTGACAAAAATATGGAAGACATTGCAAAATATGGAAACTGCAAGAGTTTGCAGCATTGTGGAGAATGTCCAAATAGCTCTCCGAAGGTCATGATCTCTACATTTAAACTCATGTTCCAACATGATGGGGTAGCAGATGTCACTCTGCCCTCTATTTCGAAACAAGCTACCTCTTCGTTGAACCTATCGAACAAGGACGGACGCTGAGCAAAACTCTAGATGGCCTCTCTTTAGGCATCTCCTAACTCTTCCTCTTGCTTTAACCAAACCTCTCTGCAACATTGGTTCCAAGTTTCCAATTTAGTTTGGAACTGACCAGAACTATTAGACGTCGCGTGAAGGAACAGAACAAGCTGCGATCCACATAATCAATACACTCCGATATTATGCTTCCACAAAAAGTATAACACGTGTTCCAAACCTTTACCGCACAGTGCGAGTGATATAGACCAGTATTCTCATTCCAGTCCTGTAACTGCTGTTCTGGGAAGACTGTTCCGTACCAATCTTACTTATGTCATCCACCCCATTACACATGAACTCTCCAGATGCTTGCATGCTGAGGAATTTAGCGCTCCCTGTTGGTGTATAGTAGATGCGAGGCTCATACATTTGATAGTACTG
This sequence comes from Schistocerca nitens, assembly GCF_023898315.1. Classification (NCBI taxonomy): domain Eukaryota; kingdom Metazoa; phylum Arthropoda; class Insecta; order Orthoptera; family Acrididae; genus Schistocerca; species Schistocerca nitens. The sequence goes on along the minus strand of NC_064615.1, from coordinate 457,362,936 downwards.
TGGTGATACAAAAGACGATTGGGAAGAAGAAGAAACGTATGATTTGTGCGTAATGGAGCTCCAGATGGAACGAGTTTCAGGGAAAGTCATGAGTACACCGGAAATAAATATCCAAATTATCCATTAGTTATAGTGGAGACTTTAATCTGGCGTCCATTGTCTGGAAAAATTACACGTTTATCACAGGGGGCAGAAGCAAAGACTCGTGTGAAGTTATTCTAAGAGCACTCTCAACATACAACCTTGAGAAATTGGCTAGAAAACCAACTCGAGATGGGAACATATTAGATATGTTGGCAACAAACAGACCTGACCATTTTGAGGAAGTTAATCTAGAAGAAGTTATGAGCGACCATATTGTCGTTGTGGCTTCTATGTCAGTGGAAGTTGAAAAAAAAAGCGTAGAGTTTTCTTATTTGGGAAAGCAAATTAAAGTGTCATTAATGAATATCTTCATAGTCAGCTCCAAGCACTCACCGCGGGACACAAAGATATTGAGCAACTTTGGTCGGAATTTAAAGGTATTGTCCACCACGTGCTAAGGGAACATGTGCCTAGGAAAAATATAGGGCAGGGAAAGGATCCACCTTGGTTAAAAAAAAAAAACATATTAGGAAGTGGCTGAGAAAGCAGATAATTTTGCCCAGTCGTTTTAAATGTAGTCACTGCCTCGCTGACAAACAGAAATTATGCGAAATGAAAGTAGCTGTCAAAAGGTCAATGAGAGATTCTTTTAACGAATTTGAAAGCAATATTTGATCTGCGGATTCTAAAAACAAACCCGAAAAATTTTGGTCATACGTAAAATCTATGACCGCTGCAAATAATTCGATACCTTCTCTTGCTGCCAGTACAGGTAACGTAACGGATGAGGATAAAGAGAAGGCCGAAATTCTAAACCTAGCTTTCAAAAACTCGTTTACGGTACAGGACTGCAGCACCATTCCCCCCTTCAATTATCGAATAAACGCCAGGGTGGCTGACATAGTGTTTAGTGTATCTGGGATTGTAAAACAGTTAAGATCCTTAGACGCCAAGAAGGCATCTGGCCCGGACGGTATCTACGTAAGATTTTATGTTGACTATGCTACAAATATAGCACCATTCTCATCCATCATCTATCAGAGATCATTGGAACGGCGGAAAGTTCCACGGGACCGGAAGAAGGCCCAGGTGATAGCAATCTATAAAAAGGGTAGAAAATCGGATGCACATAATTACCGGCCAATTTCACTGACATCGATTTGTTGTACAATCATGGAACATATTTTGTGTTCAAACATAATGACCTTTCTAGACTCTGAGAAGCTCATCTGCAGATACCAGAGCGGTTTTAGGAAACAGCGGTCATGCGAGACACAGCTGGCCCTCTTTGTGCATGATATACAACAGGCTCTAGATACCGGCTCCCAGGTTGATGCCGTATTTCTCGACTTTCGAAAGGCGTCCGACTCAGTTTCGCACTGTCTCTTGCTCCAAAAAGTGCGCGCTTACGGTCTATCCGATGACATATGCGGTTGGATAGAAATTTTTCAAACACACAAAGAGCAGTATGTCGTCTTGAATGGGAGACTTCAACAGAAATAAGTGTAACATCAGGTGTGCCCCAGGGCAGCGTAATAGGTCCTCTGCTTTTTACGATTTACATAAACGATCTGTTTGATGGTATTGACAGCGGCATTAGACTTCCGATGATGCTGTAGTCTACAGGAAAGTAGTACCACACGAAAGTTGTGAACAAATCAATGAGGATTTGCAGAAAATAAATGCATAGTGTAATGACTGGCAGTTATCTCTCAATATTAGTAAGTGTAACCTACTGCGTATAACAAAGCGAAAATTCCCATTAATGTACGAGTACAAAATAAATTCCCAATCTTTGGAAGCGGTAACATCGGTCAAGTATCTGGGTGTGACTATTCGAAATGATCTCAAATGGAATGATCAGATTACACAATTAACGGGTAATGCGAACTCTAAATTGCAGTTTATTCGTAGAATCCTGAAGCGATGCAGTCCTTCAACAAAGGAAATTGCTTGCAACACTTTAGTTCGTCCAGTCTTAGAGTATTGTTCGTCTGTATGGGACCCTTGCCAGTTGGGTCTGATTCAAGAGATTGAGAAGGTCCAAAGAAGAGAGGCAAGATTCGTGATTGGTACATTTAGCCATCGCGAGAGCGTTACAGATCTCATAGAAAGTTTGAAGTGGGACACACTTGCAGATACACGACGCGCTAAACGGAAGGGGCTGCTCACTAAATTCCAAAATCCGATCTTCGCCGAGGATGTACAGCATATATTATTATCACCAACTTTCAAATCGCGCAATGATCACCATTCAAAGATAAGGGAAATTAGAGCTGGTACTGAGGCATTCAGACAGTCCTTTTTCCTTCGCGCGATCCGTGAGTGGAACAGAGGGGGGAAAACATGACTTTGGCGCAAAGAGTGCCCTCCGCCACGCACCGCTTGGTGGCTAGCGGAGTATATATGTAGATGTAGAGTTTGAAACATGTTACGTAAGTCACTTGTGTTATCAACACTGTAGAATTGTTCTACTGTTTGGATTCCATACCAAGAAGGTACTGGGAAGAAAGAAATGATCATAGAACGTGAACATATGTAATGAGAGTCAAAGTTACCGTAAGTTCTATTGTTTTTAGTTGCACTGAAATATAACACGAACATGTTTAATGACATCCTATTCACTGACAAATTATCACAAGTACATGACACAGTGACAAGTAACTAGGCTGGCAGAGATTCAAGACAAGGTAGGTTACTACACTATTAGAACACTGATCCGTTTGCACGATCTGACGACAGTAACTGCCAAAATTTGAGTTCGTAAAATTATGCATGCCAGAAGGGCGTCTTCCTCCTACTCATTAACACTCTAACGTTTTCTGAGTCCATTGCGGCCTACACACGCCGAAGACGATTGCAGATCTTAACATTTTTTGTTTAACAGCGTCGTTGGGTTACCCCACAGTGCTGCTGTTGTCCGCCACAGTGACGGACGACACCCGTGAAAAAAATTCAAATGGTTCAAATGGCTCTGAGCACTATGGGACTTAACATCTGAGGTCATAGTCCCCTATAACTTAAAACTACTTAAACCTAACTAACCTATGGACATCACACACATCCATGCCCGAGGCAGGATTCGAACCTGCGTCCGTAGAGGTCGCGCGGTTCCAGACTGAAGCGCCTAGAACCGCTCGGCCACACGGCCGGCCGCCCGTGAAAACCGAAAAGCTACCACCAGTTGGAGCTGCAAAGTGAAATGACTACTTCTCACACCGAATTCTGCGAACAGACTTCGAAATGATTCTCTCAGTGGCAGCGGACGACGTTCCACCTCAGTTCTTCCTGTCTTCCCACGCAACATACACCAATCCTAGCCTGTCACGACCATCATCCAGTGAGAAGTGTCAATTCTCCTGGAGCGTCCTTCCATTTCTCAACTTTTTTCCAAAACTACAACATCAGACCAGGCTGACCAATGAAATTCCCGCATTTTCGCGCCCAGAGGCCCACATTAAAGAAAGGAATTTGTTTTGGCTTTGTCCTGTCGGTGTCTCAAAGGAGAGTGTTGCTTCCTATGACCCTCCTAAGAATCCGATCTGCTTTATGTATATATGAAGGGTCAGCTACAAGTATTTTTGGGTCGAGAAAACTGCAGTCTCGTACTTATAGAATCCTCACACCTCGCCTGCCACGTTCTGCCGAGAAATTCTCCGTGAAATTGCCATCCCAGCCAAGCGTAATTCTCAAGAAATAAAACACCTACAAGTACTTCATGTATTGACAGTCACTGTTGGATAATCTTTAACAAAAATAAAGTAATACGCTATATGTCAATAACGTGAAAGTCGACGAAACCGTCAGTTTCTCCGTCTTTCAATGTGTGTATGTTATCTGTAACTAAGACTGCTCAATCCTTTACGTGCATTTTGTTAGTTTTGAACGCAGATGTTCACTATGTTTAGTATTTCGCAAGTGTGTAGATTCTTGTGAAATAAATGTGTAATAATTAAATTCCTGTTCCAATAACTTCGATAGCTAGTTAACCACTGTCACTCTTTGATTATGGATTAACGTTATGGACTAACCAGAGCCTTTATCCGCACTTAAGTAGGAGGCACTTTACGTTCAACAAATCCGTTGCATAAATTTCTCTTCATCTTAAAGTATGCACACTGCAGATACCTTTTATTTAGCTAATCCTACCAAGATAAATAACGTAATATGATCTCCCCCTTTATGGGTTATGCCTCAATTAGCTTACCCTGGCAGCCCTCCTTATTCACTATTAGTAGGTATATTTCAATTAACAGACCTTGCCAAAATAGTTTTCTCTTCGTATAGCCTCCCAGGTATTAGTAGATACATAAGCGAGAGTAGAAGGTAGTCGACATGCCGGGGTCAGAGAAAGACGTTCAAGAACCGCCTCAAAACCAACAGTAGGCAATGTCAGGTTCTTACTGACTGAGAAACATGCGCCCTTGCTCTTCGAGCCTGGAGAAGCAGTCGACAAGGATCAAAATAATTAATTTTTCCTCGAAAACACCTGCCATGAAACTAGAAGCATGATTCACTGAATAAGGTTTCGTTATTCCGGTGTCATTACCAGGCTGTTCCTGTGATAACTGCAATCGTAGCTACTCGTGCAGTTGTCGTTGGGTCAAGAAGAGCGCACCTGAGGCTCCTTTGGAGTCGAGGAACATATGCAATAATGCTATGAACGATTTTAGCCGAAAACTTTTGCCTTCCCTAATTTTCCACTCGCTCATTGTTAGTCCTCAGTTAAAAAGATAGGAATGCAGCAAGGCTAGTGCTGGAAGTCTCGTTAATAACAAGGTCATCATACACAGAAAATGGGGTCGAAATGTACGAGGGTGAGAATGGAAATCGGTTATTGCCTTGTCCATGGAACATTCCGGCATCCGCCTCTAGTGATACAGCCAAAGGATTTGAACAACGCACTCCCCGCCAGTTGTTCCACACCTTCCATCTACATCTTCATGGATACTCTGCAAATCACACTTAAGTGCCTGACAGAGGGTTCATCGAACCACCTTCTAATTATTCTCTATTATTCCACTTTCGAACAGCGTGTTGAGAAAAAGAATATCTACATTATGTGATCAAAAGTATCCGGACACCTGGCGGAAAATGACTTACAAGTTCGTGGCGCCCTCCATCGGTAATGCTGGAATTCAATACGGTGTTGGTCCACTCTTAGCCTTGATGACAGCTTCCACTCTAGCAGACATACGTTCAATCCGGTGCTGGAAGGTTTCTTTGGGAATGGCAGCCCATTCTTCACAAAGTGCTGCACTTAGGAGAGGTATCGATGTCGGTCGGAGAGGCCTGGAACGAAGACGACGTTCCAAAACATTCCACAGGTGTTCAATAGGATTCAGGTCAGGACTCTGTGTAGGCCAGTCCATTACAGGGATGTTATTGTCGTGTAACTACTCTGCCACAAGCCGTGCATTATGGACAGGTGCTCGATCGTGTTGAAAGATGCAATCGCCATCCCCGAATTGCTCTTCAACAGTGGGAAGCAAGAAGGTGATTAAAACATCAGTGTAGGCCTGTGCTGTGCTAGTGCCACGAAAAACAACAAGGGGTGCAAACCCCCTCCATGGAAAACATGACCACACTATAACACCACCACCACTGAATTTTACGGTTGGCACTACACACGCTGGCAGATGATGCTCACCAGGCATTCGCCATACCCGCACCCTGACATCGGATCGCCACATTGTGTACCGTGATTCGTCACACCACACAACGTTTTTCCACTGTTCAGTCGTCCAATGTTTACACTCCTTACACCAAGAGAGACGTCGTTTGGCATTTACCGGCGTGATGTGTGGCGTATGAGCAGCCCCTCAAACATGAAATCAAAGTTTTCTCACCTCCAACCTAATTGTCATAGTACTTGAAGTGGATCCTGATGCAGTCTGGAATTCCTGTGTGATGGTCTGGATAGACGTCTGCCTATTACACATTATTACCCTCTGCAACTGTCGGCGGTCTCTGTCAGTCAACAGATGAGGTCGGCCTGTACGCTTTCGTGCTGTACGTGTCCCTTCACGTTTCCACTTCACTTCGGAAACAGTGGACCCAGGGATGTTTAGGAGTGTGGAAATCTCACGTACAGACGTATGACACAAGTGACACCCAATCACCTGACCACATTCGAAGTCAGTGGTTTCCGCGGAGCGGCCCATTCTGTTCTCTCGCGATGTCTAATGACTAATGAGGTCGCTGATATGGAGTACCTGGCAGTAGGTGACAGCACCTAATATGAAAAACGTGTGTTTTCGGGGGTGCCCTGATACTTTTGATCACATAGTGTATATCTTTCCGTGCGAGTTCTGATTTCTCTTATTTTATTATCATGATCGTTTCTACCTATTTAGGTCAGCGTCAACAAAATATTTTCGCATTCAGAGGAGAAAGCTCATGACTGAAATTTCGTGAGAAGATTCCACCGCAACGAAAGCCGAGTTGGTTTTAATGGTGACCACCCCAAATTCTGTATCATGTACGTGACACTCTGTCCCCTATTTCGTGATAGAAAGAAACATGCTGCTCTCCGTTGAACTTTCTGGAAGTACTCCGTTAATCCTATATGGTAAGGATCCCACACCGCGCAACAGCCGGCCGCGGTGGTCTAGCGGTTCTAGGCGCTCAGTCCTGAACCGTGCGACTACTACGGTCGCAGGTTCGAATCCTGCCTCGGGCATGGATGTGTGTGATGTCCTTAGGTTAGTTAGGTTTAACTAGTTCTAAGTTCTAGGGGACTAATGACCACAGAAGTTGAGTCCCACAGTGCTCAGAGCCATTTGAACTATTTTTGAACCGCGCAACAGTACTCCAAAAGAGGACGGACAAGTGTAGTGTAGACAGTCTCTTTAGTAAATCTGTTACATTTTCTAAGCGATCTGTCAATGAAACGCAGTCTTTGGTTTGCCTTCCCCAGAACATTTTCTACGTCTTCTTTCAAATTTAAATTGTTCTTAATTGTAATTCCTAGATGTTTAGTTGAATTTACGGGCTTTAGATTAGACTGATATATCGTGTAAACGAAGTTTGATGGATTCCTTTTAGCATTCATGTGGATGACCTGACACTTTTCATTATTTAGGTTTAACTGCCAATTTTCGCAACATTCGGATATCTTTTCTAAATCTTTTTACAATTTCTTTTGATCTTCTAATGAGTTTACTACACGATAAACGAGAGCATCATCCGCAAACAATCTAAGAGACGACAAACGACAGCATCGTCTGCAAACAATCTAAGACGGCTGCTCAGATTGTCTCCTAAATCGTTTATATAGATAATATATAGATAAGGAATAGCAAAGGGCCTATAACACTACCTCGTGGAACGCCAGAAATCAAATCTGTTTTACTCGATGACTTTCCAACCTCACTGACAAGAAATCACGAATCCAGACTCATAACTGAGACGATATTCCATAAGCACGCAATTTCACTACAAGCCACTTGTGCATTAGAGCGTCAAAAAGCTTTTGGAACTCTAGAAACACTGAATCAATTTGAAATCCTTGTCAATAGCCTCATCACTTCGTGTGAGTAAAGGGCTAGTTGTGTTTCATAAGAACGATTTTTTTTCTAAATCCGTGTTGACTGTGTGACAATAGACAGTTCTCTTCGAGGTAATTCATAAACATCGAACATATATTCCTAAATCCTGTTGCATATTGACGTTAATGATATGGGATTGTAATGTAGTGGATTACTCCTACTACCTTTCTTGAATATTTCTGTGGCCTGTGCAACTTTCCATTTGTTTCACCTGTGCAACTTTCCAGTCTTTGGGTATGGATCTTTCGTCGAGCGTTTATATGACTGTTCAGAATGGAGCTACTGCATCAGCGTACTCTGTAAGGAACCTAACTGGTATACAGTCTGGACCAGAAGACTTGCTTTTATCAAGTGATTTAAGTTGCTTCAGTGCTCCGAGAATATCTCCTTCTAAGTTACTCATTCTGGCAGCTGTTCTTTATTCTAAGTCAGGCTAATAAACTTCTTATTCTTTAGTGAAGAAATTTCGAAAGGCTGTGTTTAGAAACCCTCCTTTCGCAGCACTGTCTTTGCTAGTATTTCCATTGCTACCGCGCAGAGAAAGCATTGACTGTGTCTTTCCGCTAGCATACTTCACATAAGACCAGAATCTCTTTGGATTTTCTGGCAGGTTCCGAGATAAAGTTTCGTTGTGGGAACTATTATAAGCATGTCGCATTGATGTCCGCGCTACATTATGAGATTCTGTAAAAGATTGCCAATCTTGGAGATTTTTCTTTCGTTTAAATATGGAATACTTTTTTCGTTGTTTCTGCAACAGTGTTCTGCCCCGTTTTGTGTAACAAGGAGGATCAGCTCCGTCGTTTATTAATTTATTTGGTATGTACCTTTCATTTCTGTCGAAACCATTTCCTTGAATTCAAGCCACATCCGGTCTATACTTATATTATTAATTTGGAAGAAGTGGAGATCGTCTCACTCAGTAAGGTGTCAAGTGAATTTTTGTCTGCTTTTTTGAATAGGTATATTTTTCATTTATTTTTGGAGATTTTAGGAGTTACAACATTCAGTCTCGCAGCGACAACACTGTGTTCACTAATACCTGTTAATCCGTTTTAATGCTCGTTTTAGCCCAAAATTATTCGTTGCTAAGAGGTCAAGTGTGTTTTCACAACCGTTTACTATTCGTGTGGGCTCGTGAACTAACTGCTCGAAATAGTTTTCAGCGAAGGCGTTGAGCGCAATTGCGGATGATGTTTTATGCGTACCTCCGGATATAAACATGTATTTTCGCCAACATATCGAGGATAAATTGAAGTCACCACCAACTATAATTGTAGGAGCCAGGTATGTTTTTAAAATTAAACTTAAGTTTTCTTTGAAACTTTGAGCAATTATAGCATCTGAGTTGGGAGATCAGTAAAAGATTCCAATTATTATTTTATTCCGGTTGGCAAGAAAGACCTATGCCCATACTAACTGACAGGAACTATCTGCTTCAATTTCGCTGCAAGATAAACTACGTCTGATAGCAACAAACACGCCACCGTCAACTGTGTTTAGCGTATCCTTTCGGAGCACCGTTAGGTTTTTCGCTAGAACTTCGGTTGAATGTATCTCAGGCTTTAGCTTCCTTTCAGTGCCTATACTGATTTGAGCATCTGTACTTTCTAATAGTGCTTGGAGCTCTGGTACTTTCCCGACACAGCTACGACAATTTACAATTGTTATGCCAATGGTTCCTGTATCTATGTTCTTCCTATGTTCGACCTTGCACCCATTGAGACTGAAGCCCTTTTTGTATTTCCCCGAAATCCTCTAACCTAAGAAACCGCTCAGTACACACCACTCATCCCCTACTACTCGTGTAGCCGCCTCCTGCGTGTAGTGGACTCATGACCTATTCAGCGGCACCCGAAACCCCACCATCGCTATGGCGCAAGCCGAGGAATCTGCAATCTACACAGTCGCAGAACCGTCTGAGCAACTGATTCAGACTCTCCACTCGGCTCTGTACTGAAGGTCCGCAGCTGATCCTGTCGACCATGCTGCAAATGGTTAGCTCTGCTTTCATCTCGCAAGCAAGACTGGCAACCTTTACCACTTCTGTTAGCTGCGTGAAACCAGATAGAATATCTTCCGATCCAAAGCGTCATACATCATTGATTCCGACGTGAGCCACCACTTGCAGCTGGCTGCACCCTGTGCTCTTCATGACATGGAGTGCACATTGGCTTTCTACCCCTCCGGCCGGCTGCTGTGGCCAAGCGGTTCTAGGCGCTTCAGTCAGGAACCGCGCGACTGCTACGGTCGCACGTTCGAATCCTACCTCGAGCATGGATGTGTGTGATGTCCTTAGGTTAGTTAGGTTTAAGCAGCTTTAAGTTCTAGGGGATTGATGACCTCAGATGTTGTCCCATAGTGCTCAGAGCCATTTGAACCTACCCCTTCTTGGCAGCCATGTTCCTAAGAGGCCCCATAACGCGCCTGACGTTGGAGCTCCAAATTACCGATCATCCCACCTTCTGTGATTGCCGGGATCTTGCAGGCTCAGATGTTCCCTTTGAAACATGAGAGGCGACTGCATCTGGCTGAGTGATAGTGTCATCCACAGATAGCACCTGGAACATGTTTGTCACACTAACTGGGGAGGGGGGGGAGGAGGGGGGTGCTTACGTGCGGCCCCTGAAAGGTCTTTCGCTGCCTGCCACGCCCTGAGGTGACCTCCCACTCGACCACGGGTGAGTGGTCAACCTCAGTGCGAGCAGTAACTGTGCTGATCACCGGTGTGGGCCTGTCGGAGGGCTCAGATGTGCACAGTTTTACATTTACTGTACAATTTCTAAATGTTACGAAGACATCACTGGACATTTGTGCATCTTTTTTCAGGTATTACTTGATGCATTATCTGCAAAATGTATGAGGTTGGTATTACGAGGGTCTGCTGAAAAGTAATGCTTTCGAATTTTTTTGTCAAAATTCTTGAAGCTTTTTAAATAAAACAAAATGTATTAATATTTTACATGTTTATTATCGTGTCTACATATTTATTTCCCAACTTATTTACCCTGGCGACGAACATATTTCTCCCAACGAAAGACAACTTTGTTGATACCGTCACTATCTTTGACGTTGTTGACAGAGCCACTACCTCTACAACGCTTGTATCACTTCGTCACTCACTGCAGTCCTTGGAGGTGTTCTTGAAGTTCCGGAAACAGGTGAAAATCGGATGGGGCCAAGTCAGGGCTGTATGCAGGATGGTCGATGACAGTGAATCCAAGGCATCGTATTGTTGCGCACGTCGCAGCGCTCAGCGTTCGTGTGTGGACTGGCGTTGTCATGCTGAAGGAGAGGGAACTCCATGTGGAGACACATTTTCTGCAGTTAGAAACTATATTGTAGCACGTTGTTCCTCACGCACCGAGATAGCAACGTTACATGCCGCCATTTTACACGCTACAGCGGAGCCCGCTAGCAGCAGAGCGTTGCAACTTGTGCCAGCGAAGCGGGAAAGTCTACTGAGTAACATTCATGACGTGTAATACCTCAATCGATATTGACAACGAAATAAGAAATTCGGAGAAGGCATTAATTTTCAGCACATCCTCGAAATACTGTCTGCCATATAATTATTAATAAACAACTTGATCAGCAAGGATCTTAGCACACTTCCCTGGGGCACGCCTGACATACTTCAACATCCGTTCCTGGGTCTTCATCCAAGGAAGCATGTTGCGTACTCCCTATTAAGAATCTCCAATTCAGTCACAAATTTCGTTTCATAACCGATAAACTGAAAGAACCAGAGGTTGTACAGAGTTTCAGGGAGAGCATAAGGGAACAATTGACAGGAATGGGGGAAAGAACTACAGTAGAAGAAGAATGGGTAGCTTTGAGGGATGAAGTAGCGAAGGCAGCAGAGGATCAAGTAGGTAAAAAGACGAGGGCTAGTAGAAATCCTTGGGTAACAGAAGAAATATTGAATTTAATTGATGAAAGGAGAAAATATAAAAATGCAGTAAATGAAGCAGGCAAAAAGGAATACAAACGTCTCAAAAATGAGATCGACAGGAAGTGCAAAATGGCTAAGCAGGGATGGCTAGAGGACAAATGTAAGGATGTAGAGGCCTATCTCACTAGGGGTAAGATAGATACTGCCTACAGGAAAATTAAAGAGACCTTTGGAGATAAGAGAACGACTTGTATGAATATCAAGAGCTCAGATGGAAACCCAGTTCTAAGCAAAGAAGGGAAAGTAGAAAGGTGGAAGGAGTATATAGAGGGTCTATACAAGGGCGATGTACTTGAGGACAATTTTATGGAAACGGAAGAGGCTGTAGATGAAGATGAAATGGGAGATATGATACTGCGTGAAGAGTTTGACAGAGCACTGAAAGACCTGAGTCGAAACAAGGCCCCCGGAGTAGACAACATTCCATTGGAACTACTGACGGCCTTGGGAGAGCCAGTCCTGACAAAACTCTACCATCTGGTGAGCAAGATGTATGAAACAGGCGAAATACCCTCAGACTTCAAGAAGAATATAATAATTCCAATCCCAAAGAAAGCAGGTGTTGACAGATGTGAAAATTACCGAACTATCAGTTTAATAAGTCACAGCTGCAAAATACTAACACGAATTCTTTACAGACGAATGGAAAAACTAGTAGAAGCCAACCTCGGGGAAGATCAGTTTGGATTCCGTAGAAACACTGGAACACGTGAGGCAATACTGACCTTACGACTTATCTTAGAAGAAAGATTAAGGAAAGGCAAACCTACGTTTCTAGCATTTGTAGACTTAGAGAAAGCTTTTGACAATGTTGACTGGAATACTCTCTTTCAAATTCTAAAGGTGGCAGGGGTAAAATACAGGGAGCGAAAGGCTATTTACAATTTGTACAGAAACCATATGGCAGTTATAAGAGTCGAGGGACATGAAAGGGAAGTAGTGGTTGGGAAGGGAGTAAGACAGGGTTGTAGCCTCTCCCCGATGTTGTTCAATCTGTATATTGAGCAAGCAGTAAAGGAAACAAAAGAAAAATTCGGGGTAGGTATTAAAATTCATGGAGAAGAAATAAAAACTTTGAGGTTCGCCGATGACATTGTAATTCTGTCAGAGACAGCAAAGGACTTGGAAGAGCAGTTGAATGGAATGGACAGTGTCTTGAAAGGAGGATATAAGATGAACATCAACAAAAGCAAAACAAGGATAATGGAATGTAGTCGAATTAAGTCGGGTGATGCTGAGGGAATTAGATTAGGAAATGAGACACTTAAAGTAGTAAAGGAGTTTTGCTATTTGGGGAGCAAAATAACTGATGATGGTCGAAGTAGAGAGGATATCAAATGTAGACTGGCAATGGCAAGGAAATCGTTTCTGAAGAAGAGAAATTTGTTAACATCGAGTATAGATTTAAGTGTCAGGAAGTCGTTTCTGAAAGTATTTGTATGGAGTGTAGCCATGTATGGAAGTGAAACATGGACGATAAATAGTTTGGACAAGAAGAGAATAGAAGCTTTCGAAATGTGGTGCTACAGAAGAATGCTGAAGATTGGATGGGTAGATCACATAACTAATGAGGATGTATTGAATAGGATTGGGGAGAAGAGAAGTTTGTGGCACAACTTGACCAGAAGAAGGGATCGGTTGGTAGGACATGTTCTGAGGCATCAAGGGATCACCAATTTAGTATTGGAGGGCAGCGTGGAGGGTAAAAATCGTAGAGGGAGACCAAGAGATGAATACACTAAGCAGATTCAGAAGGATGTAGGTTGCAGTAGGTACTGGGAGATGAAAAAGCTTCCACAGGATAGAGTAGCATGGAGAGCTGCATCAAACCAGTCTCAGGACTGAAGACCACAACAACAACAACAACCGATATGATGCTAGTTTCCTTAGCAGGCACCGGCCAGTGTTGCCGAGCGGATTTAGGTGCTTCAGACTGAAACCGCGCGACCGCTACGGTCGCAGGTTCGAATCCTGCCTCCGGCATGGATGTGTGTGATGTTCTTAGGTTAGTTAGGTTTAAGTAGTTCTAAGTTCTAGGGGACTGATGTTAAGCCCATCGTGCTCAAAGCCATCTTAGCAGGCGATGTTGTGAGACTAAGTCAAATGTTTTCCTGAAGTCAAAAAATGTTGCATGTACTTCACTGCTCTGATTCAAGACCGTCAGGATGTGATGTGAAATAATGGGAGTCCGGTTTCATATCACCTTATATCTTAACATGTGGAATATCGTCTTGTTCCCTCATTCTACATATATATTTCGTCGCTGATTCTACGAACAACAACCTCACTTTTTATCCTAGGAGCCCACTTATTTTTCAAAATCATTTTTAACACCACACCTCATTCACTTCGATTCTTAGTAGAGTTTACCATTCGACAAATCTGAATCTTTCTTTACCTCCTTTTTGCTTCTCCGTATACAAGATGAACACATAGCAGTATTGTATTTCAAAATCTGTATTGATACTTAACGCTGTATCCTCAAAGTTTCCACGTATGCCTTGCAAGGTCGCTGCCTGTGTTGCGTTCATATTCGAGATACAACGTCTCGGAATTCAACGCGATGTGCGTCACTATGCACGGGATACTGTAAATCACAGCTGTAGCAGCGTCAAACGTTTTCGTTAGAGGAGCGAGTTTAGCATAATTGCAAAATGGACGGCCAGTTGTGATCTCTCGAAACTCGCAGCAGTGACAGTGCTGGAAGGATGAGCCCCGCGCCAATGCCTACCGGAAACGCTTACTGTGTATTCGATGCCTATAATGGAAGGGCTGAACACGTGTTTCTAGGCATGGTCCTGCTGAATGTGGTATGCGATCTCTCTAACTGTAGTTTGGGCCTATAAGCAACCTGATTTTTGTACATACGCCAGAACTGAAACTAATGGTAAGTGAGAGTAAAATTCATAGAACCAATCGAAGCTCGATTCCTAAACTACTATTTGCAGCCTGATGGTTAACGCTACACAACAATGAAATGTTTTAGAGATAACAAACGGTGACAAATTTGTAGCGTCACTGAAGTGGTGCTTTTACAAAGATATGAGAGTCTCGGCAGTAATTGGCAGTGGTGGAAAATGAAACCTTCACCTGGCTTGAGATGGTGAAAGCCTGGTGCAGTGTATCCAACGTTCGCTTGGCACAGTTCCGCTGAATGCGAATACTCTAAAGTCTATAAAGAGGAAATGTTAGCTCTATTAAATGTTTCAGTGGCATAATACAACAGCTACAGAGATGGTCAATTACGTTTAAAAATTCACTAACCAAGCATGATAATTCACTAAACAAACATGGTAATTCAGAAGGACTAAGCTGCGTGGGAATGAAGTGCTTCCACAACACTTACTTCATTTTTTGTTGTCTATATCTGACGCAATCATGGCTTCCAGTAGAAATTAATATTCTTGGAATGACGTACGAAACTTTACAACACTTAGGTCATGTTTCTATCATATATGGCCAGACAGTAACAAGCCAGACAGCCTCTAATACAAGAGATTCAGATATTACTGTGCAATCGAAATGTTAACTTACGTCCAAATATGTTAAAACTTCGACACTTATCCTCTCTCCCACCCTCCCTCCCTCCCTCTCTCTCTCTCTCTCTCTCTCTCTCTCTCTCTCCCTCTCTCTCCCTCTTTCTCTCTCTCTCTCTCTCACACACAACAAATACACGCAGCACCATCGCCACCACACAGCACATTATACGCTTATGAATTATTAAATGTAGGCTACGAAACGTCAAACATTATATAATTATTGTTCCAGAAGTTTAAAAACTGAAAATTTGTTTATGTACATCACAAAATCATTTGATATTACCAATTTCCTCACAGCAGAAGGTAATTTTTGTGTACATTTCCAATAGACAAATGGTTCAAATGGCTCTGAGCACTATGGGACTTAACATCTATGGTCATCAGTCCCCTAGAACTTAGAACTACTTAAACCTAACTAACCTAAGGACATCACACAACACCCAGTCATCACGAGGCAGAGAAAATCCCTGACCCCTCCGGGAATCGAACCCGGGAACCCGGGCGCGGGAAGCGAGAACGCTACCGCACGACCACGAGCTGCGGACTTCCAATAGACAGGATGGTAAGTTAATAGGTATTTGTCAATGCATAGGATAGCATTTGCATAGGTGTGTGTATTTTGCAGTCTATCAAGGTGCCGGCTAAATCTTCAGTTGGTAAAGCAGATGTGTGTGGGTCCCAATGCAATGTCCATCCAATAACAGCCTTATCATGACGACAACATAATTCTACCTTCCGTTCTACCGATGTATCAAACAGTTGTTAGCGTGGTTGACTACATGATTCTTTTACAGCATTCACATTAAATTGTAGTCAGGTACAGTCATTCATACAACTCACTGTTCCGTTACTGCCAAGTTGTTATGTGAACTAGAAATTTTACATGTGACTGAAGTGCAGTACGAAATTCAGCCTTTTTCTTTCTCTGTCCATACGGTCGTTAACATTCGAAGAAGGTAATCATTATTCTGGGGCTCTTTTTACTTACCTGTGTTTGGAAACTATTGTTTACAAGGAGTGTGGTGCTCTTCATGGTTGGCTCTAACGGATGATAAAAGTAGTGTCGACCTGTGAAATTCAGACTGGCAGTACACGAAGAATACGATTACTTTGGGACTCTGTTCTACTGTGTAAGTCTAACCGATGATGATACAGGTACATAAATAATATACTGCATCGTAGATTCTAATCCAGCAGTTAAAATTGTGGGCCAAGCTGGGACTCGAAATCTAACTCGTCCTCCTTTTCTACTTTAGAGATCCATTGTCTATCAACTGAGCTTCATCAAACCACTGGTACCCTTCCAACCAAATTCAACATACGCACTCTACGGCAAAACAAACGACGAAGGACGAAAGAATTATCCGAATGGGACGGAAATCGATAGATGTGATGTATATGGACAGACAAACATACGATCATAATTTCAGAAAAATTGGATCATTTCTTCAAAAGAAAGAGCTACACAAATTCAGCAAGTCAATAACGCGTTGGGCCACTTCTGACTCTTATGCAAGCAGTTATGTCCTTGATAGAGGTGTTGGACGTCCATGTGAGGAATATAGTGCCAAATTATGTCCTACTGGGGCGTTAGATCATCAAAATCCCGTGATGGTTGGAGAGCCCTGCTCATAGTGCTCAACATGTTTTCAATTGAGAAGAGATCCGGTGACCTTGCTGGACAAGGTAGGGTTTGACGAGCCCAAAGACAAGCAGTAGAAGTTCTTGCCGCGTGCAGTTGGGCATTATCTTGCTGAAATATAAGCGCAGGATGGCTTGTCATGAAGGGCAGCACAACAGGACGTATAATATCGCAGTGCTGTAAGGGTGCCGGCGATAACCACCAAACGGATCCTGCTCTGAAAATAAATGGCACTCCACACCATCACACTTGGTAGTAGTGATGAGTCCGGCTTCGAATTGAGCCCCAATAATCTGTAAAGAAGTGTCCGGAGACGCCCCGTACAGCGGTGGGATACCAACCTGACAGTCGCCCGCAGTACGGCCTGAGAACCAAGAGTGATAGTCTGGGGTGCCGTTCTTTTCATAGCAAGACCCCTTTGGTTTTCGCCCTGTCCTCTTGCCATCCTGGGCTGACTTTTCAGCAAGATCATGCTCACCCGCACACGCCGAGAGTTTCTACTGCTTGTCTTCGTGCTTGCCAAACCCTACCGTCACCAGCAAGGTCGCTAGGACTCTACCCAACTGAGAACATCCAACCACCTTGCAATTATAACGATCTAGCGCAATAATTATACAGACTTTGGCACGATATCTCTCAGCCGAATAACTGCTTGCATAAGGGCCAGAGGTGGACTAACGCGTTATTGACTTGCTGAATTTGTAAAGCCTCTTTAATGAATCATCCAAGTTTTCTGAAACCGTAATCACTTGTTCGTCTATATAGGTACGTCACATGTACCTATTTCCTTCCCATTCGGATAATTTCTTCACGATGTATCGTTTATTTCTTGTCCCCAGTGTATTCCGTGGATTCGACATGTCCACTAGTAGGCATATGTTTGGGTACTAGTTTCGGTCTGATATACAATTTTAGGTCTACAAATATTATGCTGCGGCATGAATCAAACGTCAAATTGGCAGCAAGTGTACTACATCTACGTCTATACTCTGCAAACCATTATAAAGTTCATCACAGAGTGTACATCCGATTGTTCCATTTACTATGCTGGGATATGCAAAGACTAGCATTTATGCGCAGTACGTATTGGGAGATGAAGAAGCTTGCACAGGATAGAGTAGCATGGAGAGCTGCATCAAACCAGTCTCAGGACTGAAGACCACAACAACAGCATTTATGCGCAATTGCACATACCATTAATAGGTAAGAAGATTACACATTGGGTTTTCCACTCAGAAATCGCGTTTGCCAGGTCATGTTATGACTCTGTAAGAAGGACGAACGTCTAACAGTACGTGTCGGTATCGATAGCAGCAGGGTTACAGCGTATCTAGGTTGCAGTTTATCGTTCCGTGACGTTTCTGTTAACGCTGATCGGGATCCCACGACAGCCAAGCGAATGTGGAATCGATGGGTTCAGGGAGACCAATCTCAAAGCCACGCACGATCTTAACTGGCGCACGTAACTATCGCGCGAGAGGACAGATATATTGTTCGCTCAGACGTGCAGGATCGTACAGCGACGTCATGTACCTTGTAAGGAAATGGGCACCCACATGGACAGTGCGGCACCTTGGTTGCGGCTGCACTTGAAATCACAACAGAGAGAGGCAAGGCGCCAGTGGTACGCCCATCGACAGCATCGGACACAGGAGGGGCACCACATCGTGTTCTCTATCGAGTTCCAATTCTGCGTACAGCATCACGACGTATGTATCCGTGTGTGGAGGCTCTGATGAGAATTTTTGATTGCAGTCATCGTCACTAAGTACCAGCACCGGGCGTTTTGGGCTGGATTAGCATTGGGTACACGACACGATCACTTCTGGTTCAATTATCCAGTAATATGAACAGCAATCGCTACATTTCTGATTTACGACTTCTGGCTTTCCTGTGTCTTCGACGTCTCCGTGACAATTTCTTTCAACAAGATAACGCAAACAGCATGTTCCCCATACTATCCTGACCTACGCGTATTCATATTGCCCATGCAATCCTGACCTACCTGCACTTCGTCTGTTGCCCTAGCCAGCGCATTCTACAGATCTCTTACCCATTGAAAGTCTCTCGTATTGTGTTGGAACGACGTACATGTATCTGTCATCGGTTCTCAATTCGACACGATACTCAGCCTGGTTAGAGCCAATGTTGCTATCAGAGTGGCAGTTCTATGTACTTTGGGGCCTTGTATGCCTCTAAAAGACCTACAAATTTAGTCATGTATTCTTTCTACCATACAGGTTTGTAGTTGTTCCAGTGACTTCGTCGCTTACTCTTCTCCCATCGCACGTTTTAGCTCACATACGGCATCAAATTGCGTTCCATTACGATAAACACGCCTTGCAAGTATGCCCCAACGTTTTCCACGGGGTTCAAATCTAGGCTACACGCAGGCCAGGGCTTCACATCGATAATTTCAAACCACTTTTGGTTGTAACATAAACATGCACAGATACATTATCTTGTTGAAACATTGTACTTTGGTTCCCTAGGTTCTCATTAACCTAATCAGGTCTGCCTTTAGCATCTCATTGTACATATTACGAGTTCATTAAAGTGTTCTTTCAAGCAATACGTGATTTACCCTTAGTGCAAAAGCCTGTCCAAATCATAATACTCCCAACACCAAAATTTCTGGTCATTCTCACCTGCTGCTCTGTTCTCAGATCATGCCAGTAATACTGAAATCCATCTTGCCCATCTACATTAAACTTCTTCTCATCACTGAAGATAACTTTATACTATTGTCAAGTCCACGAGAAATGTTTTTCTGCAAACCCCAATTTAGCCTGTTTATGATTGGGTTTTAGAGTATGTTTCTGCTGTCGTTTCGTGAATGTAAGATGCTTTCATTTAACTAAATTTGTCGTACACGTCTAGCAAACTAACTGTGTCAATGCCTCAGATAATTTTCTACTTTCCCCATATTTTCCGTTCTGTCCATATCGTGGACGGAATCTAACGAAATTATAACTCACTGTAGTTGAATGTTCAACTTTGTGGTGATTTGACGAGCAGAGAATCCAGTTTCCTTCTACGCACCAATTTTTGCTTTTTCATCACACGATAACTGTTACATGCCTGGCTGCTTCGCAATCGTGGTTTATGTACAGAATACGCATCGTCACTAATGGTGTCTGTTTTCTATCTTCAGGAAAGACACATACACACACACTAACGACTTCATTTATACCGAGTTCCACCCTCTACTTGAATCGTTGATGTATACTAGCATCAAATGTGAAACCATTTGACTGCGTTTGTCAGTATACTGGACCTCACACTACTGCGTAGATGCTATGTGCAACTACTGCAGCCGACAATGCTCATTTCCCTAGAAATATCCATGCTTTATATTGATTTCCACTACTGTACGTTATATGCACAAGAGGTGAAATTTCATCATTCCCGGTGTTCCAGTTTTAATGTTCAGCTGTGCGCTAATACAGCGTTTTATATGTCAAAAGTAAAATGACATAATCTCAGTTAGTGCACTTTGTTTAACCCAAATGATTAACCGAACTATGAAATGCACCATACACGATGCATGTTTCGATGCTGAGACGTTAGAAGAGTGTCTTCATTGTCATGCTCTACCTCTTCAGCTTCTGGCATCGTCAGAGATGAGGAGCTGGTAAAGAAAAAAACAAAGGTCAAACAAATGTTCATTGGTCAATAAATAAAGGCGGAATACGTAGTTGGAGATAAGTTCTCTTAAATGATACTGTCGAGATCGTCGGTTTTTCGCTTATCACACGGTTCCTACGTTCCCCTCTCTTACTGTTCCTCTCGAGCTAGTGCCCTGAGCGCGTCGAGAGCCATCGGCGGCGGCCGGCCACGCGTCCCGTTACTGCACACAGCCACCTGTGGCTGGCTGCTGCCGCCGCCCCTGAGCGCTTGACCCAAGGCCAGCACAGTAGCTGCCGCCGCCGCCGTCGCCGCCACCGCTGCCGCTGGCTGCTGGCGCGCCGAGGGCTGCACCGCGCATGCGCGGAGGTTTCTGCGCTGGCGGCGACTTAAACCAAGCCTCCCTGCGCGCTCCACTCAGTTGTCATACAGGCTGTGTTAAGTCCAGGCATCATCCTGTGCTACTTCCTCTGCTATTATGTTCTGACAGTGGGTGAGTACCGCCTCATCACATTTTTATAGTATTTACTGTTGCAGCAGTGGTTGGCTTAGTTCTGCGGTCTGCCTTTTCATTATTTTAATTCTTATTACTATCAATTACACATTTTTCTCCGTTTTATTAAAAGAGCACTTTTACTTACAAGCAAGCTTATGGTAGCAAGTGATTTATTACATAGATAACTCGACGTTTGCAAAACGAGCCCCACACTGGCTTGGCATTTTTGATACCAGTAAAGCTATTGTGTCAGAAGCTTCACTGATCAAATGTGCGGTGTATCGTTGAATATCCGATGAAAATGTGTAGTAATTACAGTAACATGTGTGGTTAAAAAAAAACAGGCTGCAAGATTTCTTTCGAAAACGCGGTGGTATGCTACGAGGCGTGTGCTAGACAGCGCTCAACATTTGCTATGAGATGAATGCAATGTGGACTCTGCATGTTCTCACGTTTAAGTTACTATTATACACTCACATTTGTAGACAAATAGAAAGATTGACGAGGCCTACTAACAAAACAGACAGCCTGTATATCTACATCAGCAACAGGTAAATCACCATCGGAGTAGTGTCAAAAGTCCTTGTTCTTGTCACATATACTGATGTTTGCCCGTCCCTGCGTCTCTTTGAGCCGCATGATTTCATTTTTGTACCGAATCAGGAGGAGCAGCGGTTGGCATTGGCCTCGCTCTGACGAGGACCACAGTTCAAGTCACTATCCAGACACCCAGATTTAGCTTTTCTATGGTTTCCCTACAACCCTTGAGACGAATTCTGGTATGGTTTATTTGAAATGGACACTGCTGATTTCCTTCCCTATCTTTTCTGAAACGAGCTTTTGTTCCTTCTCTAGCAACCTTGCCGTCAAAGGGACGCTAAAACTTAAATCTGCCGTCCTCTTTTCCTTCTTGTTTTCACGGTCACTACGCTAGGTAAGATACTGTAGGATAGTCCTCAATTCGTAGTTAAAAACCGGCAATAGGAGTTTCCGACGTGTGTATTATCGGTAAGCGTAACTCTTCGCAGTTTTACCACGTCAGATATTCCAGCATTTCTGGCTCCCAGTACCTCCAGTCGAGCTAACCTCTGAGAATTCGTTCTCCACTTCGCTACATACGCTCGATGAGTCCTTTTCGTTTACCCACAGTTAGCTTCCATATACTGAAGTGCCATTTCATTACAGGTCGTACAAGAGTTCAACAGGCTTTTTCACATGTAAATCTTTTTATAGAATTCCGACGTTGTACCAATTACGTAAAATCTCACTATCATAACACCACGTTTTCTAGTGTCAGTTATCGCTACGGGATACCTGACTGGAGTGGACGGTTGTATATTCTTTCCTTTCTTTGCTTCGGCCGGCCGCTGTGACCGAGCGATTCTAGGCGCCTCAGTCCGGACCCGCGCTGCTGCTACGGTAGCAGGTTCGAGTCCTGCCTGGGGCATGGATGTGTGTGATGTTCTTATGTTAGTCTAGGGGACTGATGAGCTCATCAGATGTTAAGTCCCATAGTGCTTAGAGCAATTTGAACCAATCTTTGCTTCAAATTGATACCTTCTCAAGATATTTCTTTTTTCTTCATTAAGAAGTCTGTTGATGCGACTAATTCTATCAGCAGGCTTTAATCACAGACAATAAAAACAGCTGTGAAATGATCAATTTATGTTGGTTGTTCTGATTTCCAAAAATGACATATCGTCCCTGGGAACGTCACGAACCTTGCCGACTAGGAGCGAAATTAATCTCCAGTACCACATTTATACTAGAATGCACTCCCAACTCAAAAACTATAAACTGTGTAAGGCCCCGTCTTCGGTGTTATTTCAGATTATTCCTGTACCAAACGGCAAGGTCCTCTGTTCGTTAGCACACACACATGTGTTCGCCAATGAGAATTAATGTAAAACCTAAAACGTCACTGCACTAACGCGGCACAGACAGACGTTGGTGCGCTAACTAGTTTGGCGTGTCGGTGTTTATCGTTGGATTGTCAGTGAGGTCGCTACAGGCGACTTTTGTCATGCAAGTGCCACCCGAGGGACGCTCACTTCTGACGCAGAAGGCGCCAAGTGTGCCCATATGTAGTTGTACAATGTGCGAGCCAAGTCATCAAATTAATGCTTTAAGTTTTGAAAAACAAGTTGCGAGACAGAAATGTGACAGCAGCGGGGCGAAAAATAGACAAGCGTATATATTTTCAGTTTGCTGAAAAGTTTCGAAAATGCATTCAAAGATGCAGCAATACTAATTACTAACGTTTAAGGGACTGAAATCATTGTGCACGGAATTGTCTGATTACGAACGACAATAAATGTTAGAAAGGTATACAAGAATTACACCCGCCATCAACATCTCAATAAGCCTCTGCGGTACGTCGTTTGGTGAAACATAATTACCATGCCAGTTTCATTAGAAGCCCTTTCCATTCCATTTGTGTGATTATGTCTGGAGAAAACGCTATGCACGCCTCTGTCCTAAGCCTGCATTTCAGGTATTATCGCGGTCATTATGTGATATGTCCAGAATGTGTATGTTTAGGGGAGGGCAGACTGGTGTTCCCTGACTGTTCGTGAAAAAACAGTTTTTCAGAATTTTAAAAGTAAATTTTTATCAGTTGCTTTGTTTTGGTGTCACTCGCTGGATTCTACTGGACCTGGCTGTCACTTTTCCTATCGGGCTAACATATCGCTGACGACTGACGCAATGCATCTTAATATTCTTTATCGTTTCTATAAATAATGATTGCTGAGAATTGCTGGACAGAGGAACAACACACAAGAATGTATCGATAATTGTTTCGCCACAGATGGATTACATAGCGATGAATTCTCCCAGTGTATCATAGCCAAGTTTCTGCTAGCCTTACGATTAAGAGTAGATTTATGTGACTGTCCTACCTATCGTCGGTACAGGGAGTAATTACTACACGTTTTGCTCTTTTCAATAGATCTAGATCAGGGGTTCCCAACAAAATTTTCTCGAGGACCCCCTCATTGAGCATGAATGGTACCTTGTTATATCGCAGTTTCAAGTACCTAAAGAAGCCAAATTAAGTCTTTTTATACGTTTCCTATTTTTGGTACTTAGAAAAAACATTGAGATATTCATTATTAAAAAATATTGAGCAGCCAAAACAAAAAATATGTCATCATACTAAATATATTTAATATAATTTTTATTCTAATAGCATCTTGCGGACTCCTCTGGCATAGCTCGCGGACCCCTGGGGGTCCGCGGACCACCTGTTGGGAACCACTGCTCTAGATATTTATCGTCGATGATATGCGATCTGTTCTCCTGTTTAGACACGTTACATTATAATACTATATGTTGAAAACCACCTTCCAGTTTTTCACGCAAAATGACCACGCGTATGACTTCTTTAATTTCATAATAACTCCCACGGACTGCACCTTTCTGTACACATCAGTGCTGTCCGCGAATATTCACAGAGCTCTAGCGACGTTACCCACAAAGTCACTTACGTATGTCCTGAATGGAAGCGGTCCGGCCAGGCACTCTCGACGTACGCCATATTGCCGGCTGCAGGTGGCCACCAGAATATTGGCTAGCCGCTTAGTGCCCTGATGGTACTCATGTTTGTTTGGACAACCGACGCTCTGTTTGTTTGCGTATGTATTCGAAGAGCAAAGTAGGCGCTGACGATGCGAGCTTACCGAGAACGGTCCGACGTACAAGGCGGCGCAAAGTCTTCTACCGCGAACGGTGCATCTGTTTCCAGAGCCAGATTACGTACAAGAACGTGCATCGACTACTCTACTCTGAGAGCTCTAGCACAATAAAACTGCACTTTAGTATCCATAACACTGGAAGAAAATCTTATCAGCATGTAATTTTACTTGAGTACTCCTCGTCAGAGGTCGAGACGGTCAGGCCATAGCTGGCTTTTATTACGAGGGCGTATTTCTCATATCGAAGAAATCATCTGAGACCGCGGAGTACCTAAAGCGAAATGGCAGAACGGTCCGAATATTGGATGACTGTCGCTGTGTTTTCTTGTGTCTTCTCAATTTAGAACTGAAGAAATTGTTTCTTAAACTGTATATTTGGAAAATATTTTTAAATGCTTGTCTGTTTGGCGACCTACTTCCTAGAAGAAAGTGCAGATCTTAACAAATACAGAAAGCGTTGATTTACACCAGAAATAGTTCCACTAATAATTCAAGTTTTTTCTAGTCTTTAGCCAAACTGATTCAGAATTTAAGAGACATTACCTGGAAAACCAATATGAAACCTTACATAAGCACTACACAATATTTTTGACTGTGACGAGGTGTTTCCTCAATCATCAGGATGTGTGCCACTGTCGTGGATTAAATCCCTAACTTCTCTACAACAGGCAAGTAATCTGTCCATTCTAGCTTTTCCACAGCAGGCATGTAATCTGTCCATTGTATGAACGCGCTAAGCTGGGCGGTAACCTTGGCGCTTCTGGAGAGTGTTGCGTGTCGTCAACTGGTGAACCATTTTTCATTTCAGTCAGGTAAAAAAAGAAAAACTAACATGCGGGTGGCGACGAGTCCATTACTTAGTTGTGTTTAGGGGCAGGCTACGCTTCATAGCTGTAGATTTCGACGAATTCCTTGCTCCAGCGCCGTTCGGCGTTCTCGCCGTATTACTGTCCAGAACGCTTCGTGTGGCTGCTCCATTAACGTACAGCAGGTGGCTCTCACAGAAAGCGGGACCGCTTATTTACTGCTTCGAGTGCATTGGAAGGGAGAAAATTCCAAGGAGATCCGGAACCAAGATTAATGTACACGTGAGCAATGTTTACTGCTTGTTTAGGACCTACTCCGAAGTGTCGTTTGCATGTGCTTTTGTGCCTAACGTATCGCCTACTAGTACTACCATTCCTCCCCCCCCCCCTCCCCGCCCCCTCTCAACCGGCGCGCGCTCTTGGAGAATAGTAAAAGAACTCCTCTATAGGGAGTTTCAGAAATATGTGTGGCTTATGAAGCTAGTTCACGAAAGTAGTTGCATGTGGCTTCTGGAATTAAGATGAGAAGTATAGGAAGTTATTCCAATTTCTTTCTTACTGAGTTGCATGGAGACATGGCAGATATTTCGAGCTCTAATCATTTCATATCTTTCTATCAGTACGTTATGAACAAGGACGGGGAAGGAAAATACTGTGGCTTTATGAAAGGGATGATGCAGACATTCTCCTGAAGTAATTTCGGATAATCAAAGGAAACACCTATCTGGCGGCTACAGAGTCCAACCGCTGCTCCACCACGCTCAGCATCATGTTAATGAGAGACCTGTACCAAAACGATGCGACGTTGGATTGCTGAAGTTAGTAGGTTATTGAAGACGACGATACATTTAAAAAATGTAATACTTGCTACCCAGAACAATAGTTACGGAGAAACTGAATGCTTACACAAACAACTTCCTTCCAACATCAGTGCCTACCTGTCGTTGTCTTCCTGGAGGTGGTATGCTCTCGTCTTTCTCCCATGTCTGAACGTACTCAAATTGCTAGTTACAAGACGAGGTACAGTTTAACGTGAAGTTCCGGTGACAGTGCAGTTTCGTATTTATCCCATTCGTGGAACACCCGCAGAAGTGAAAGCCACTTACAGAGCCAGAAAAAGTTTCCAGGGTCAATAAGGGATCCATCTCGCAAGCGTTCGAATTGCGCGGAGAAACTTCGAAAGTTATTTTTAGTGATCAGTTTTAACAAGAACAATCCGCCCCTGTCAAATCAATGTGTTTGCAATAACGCATGACTGCGTAGAAGAAAATTAGAGAATCGTGTTTACTCGCTGACGTGTAGCTGTAAGGCAGAGCGCTGGCCAGGCGGCGGAAAGTAGTGACGCCGGAGAGTCATCAACGCTGATGGAATTACGCTTTATGTCGAGAGTTACGGTACAGTAATGTGCTTTATGGCAGCCGTGATAAACCAGACTGTGAGATAATACCTCGAGCTAATGTCAGATGGGACGAGCTACTGCTAGAAATCCAATCTAGATCGCGTCCATTCTGTGCAAAAGGAAACGTAACGTGAAAGTACAACTAACAAGCTTCCTTTATCTGCTACGTGACCAGTGCATTGTATTAATTACTTCTGGTTGCTCACCGGTCTCAAATATCGTCTATTACCACAAATGCTGCACAGCTTACAACTCGCAAACAGACTTTCTGGATCGTATCTTTTTCTTTGACAGGTTTTTAAATCACTGCCCGTGTCTGACTGTCGCAAAGCAGAGGTCTGATGAAAATCGGTCAAGACTTCTTGCTACGCCAACACCATTATACGCACCTTTAGTTGAAGTGGGCTTCTTACAGGATACAATAGTAACTGTGAAAGGTGACTTTGTGGTGGCAGCAGATCTATAGATGCTCTTATATACCTAAACAGTTCAAATTATAATAGTTGTACAACCGTGACGTCACATAAACCTTAAACACCAAATACTGGTTTACGAACTTCCAGCGTGCTGGAATAATTGCAGGTCAGCAACTTCTGTTAATCGATGCAACAGAAAACTAGCCAAAGCTGCAAATTTCACTTTTTTACTCACTTGATGACTAGTTTCGGGCCGCGACCTATTTTCAAATAATCCAGATAGTCAACAAGGTATTTTCGAAATACAAGAACCTTGTCAAAAATACGTGTGTGCTATGAAGTGCAAGTGAACAGTCTTCTGTATGCTCTGTAACAGCTCATTCGCACATCAAATACATATATATTTTTGACATGGTTCTTGTTTTTTTTTTTTCGGCCGCGGTGGTCTAGCGGTTCTAGGCGCTCAGTCCGGAACCGCGCGACTGCTACGGTCGCAGGTTCGAATCCTGCCTCGGGCATGGATGTGTGTGATGTACTTAGGTTAGTTAGGTTTAAGTAGTTCTAAGTTCTAGGGGACTGATGACCACAGATGTTAAGTCCCATAGTGCTCAGAGCCATTTGAACCGTTTGTATTTTTGGAAATACCATTACGACTACCTGGATTGAAATGAGTCTCGGCCCGAAATTAGCCATCGAGCAAATAAAAAGAGAACTTTGCAACTATGGCTGGTGTTCCTAACAAAACAAAAAAAAGAAAAATTATGTCGGACGGGAAACTGAAGCTGGCTGCTCCATAAAACAAGGCTGCGCAACCTCGGTCACTGAATGTAGCAAAACTTGGGATCCGGTTCTCGCTGTTGTCAAGAACTGTCATCGTCAGAAGCAAGGTGTGGCAGCCTTTTTTTTTTACAGAATTAATAGTTGCACGTTTGTTTTCAGTTCCAGCACAGAGTTTCGCAATGTTGCCCTGGTCGACGCTGAAACTGCCACTTACAACTCACAAAATAACTTTTATACAGACTGATGCGAATTCTTCGTTTCGTGTTCAAAATAAATTGCTGCTATTGGCGAAAATACGTTACTAGTGTATGCGTTGGGTCCTGATAATTCATTGAAACGTTGCGAACATTGGAAAGCGCAATACCGTAGTATGAAATATAATAAGTTTATCAGCCGATGAAGACTGAAGCGCTAAAGGGTAAAGGTGGCAAAAATATGAGTCATGTAGGTGCAGGAAAATCACTTCTATAATGGCTGTTTACCACAACATGGATGCGTACAACTGGTGAACTGTATGGAATGGAGCAGATAGTAGAATGCAGCATTCAGCAGCCGGCCGAAGTGGCCGTGCGGTTAAAGGCGCTGCAGTCTGGAACCGCAAGACCGCTACGGTCGCAGGTTCGAATCCTGCCTCGGGCATGGATGTTTGTGATGTCCTTAGGTTAGTTAGGTTTAACTAGTTCTAAGTTCTAGGGGACTAATGACCTCAGCAGTTGAGTCCCATAGTGCTCAGAGCCAGCCAGCATTCAGCATCGTCAGTGATGATAGAGAAGTTAATCATAACCAAATATTGAGTTCTTAAACCTACCACACTTCTTCAATAAATTTCTAGTTTGTGTTTGTGCGGGCTATGGAACGTGTTGAAGTTCAACCACATTTACCTCAAACCACCCGGACGTAGTTTTACTTTTAATTGGAGCATTGTCGTCTCCAAAGATGTTTTCCTTGTTTGCAAATAATATGTGTATTGTAGGATGTACTTGGTTAAAAATCATTTGCTCACACTCATGGTCGTATTTCGAGAGTAACAATAGGACCAAGAGAATGCCATATATCACTATGGTAGACATAATCGTCATGAGGCATTCAGCAACTGTTTAGATAATTAAGAAAATTCTCATTTATTGTTCCACCTCAACTGCACATTTTTAATAAGACTGCATGTTTCAGTCACTCTGGATTATCTTCAGTAGCTGCGTCAGCAACCAGTCTTGTCTACTCAGAACCAAATATCAGAGTACTCTGATACTGTACATGGTTCTGAGTAGACAAGAAGGGTTGCTGACGCAATTACTTAGATCTGAAGATGATCCACAGTGACTGAAATACGTAATCTAAGTAAAAATAATTACAGTTATCTTAATCACATATATAACAGTACAAAGTGTGTAGTTTAACGTGTAAGTCCTTCTGGGTATCCTCCATATGTGGACAAGGCACAGAACGACTCGTCGCACTATACTACTGTCTGGTTGTTTGTTTTGAAGCATGGTTTCACCACCATTTACATCCTGATAATACAGTCTGAAGTCAGAAGACTGGCACGGATTTGCAGTTTGTGCGATTACGACATTGCGACAGCAAACGCAAGTGTCTGCAGATTCTTTCACCATACCGGCGACTTTTGTGGTATTGTTCGTTTGATGTTGCGCGGTCGCCATCACTGAAGACTGATTTCGACCATTGCTGCTCTCCACTGACGTTTCCTCGGGCCACTACTCACACGTCGGCTAATCTCTTGGAATAATATTGCTGCTAAAATACCAAAGCGCTAGTATTGTTACATACGCTAAGCTCTATTTCGCTGTGCCTCGTTAAACGTTGGAAAGGTACTGACTTTTATCTCACTCACATCCGGACTTCCTACGAATTCGTCGCACATCGTTTAACATACTATGATCTTCTTCCTTAAGACCAGGGGGAAAATAGCGTTAAAATTACTGTATTCCGTCACATCTAAACACTGTGTACATAAGTATTTGTAAGCAACATTCTTGAAAGAAAGCCAGGCAACGACGAGGTGTGTTTTTCTTGCCACATTACTTCAGTACAATGTGTGTGCCCCAGTTCTAAAGACAGTTCGTTCACGAAAACTTCCCACAAACAAATGTTGACGTGATGCAATGGCAGTGTGGAGTTGTCATGTGGGACGATACTTTCAGACTTCTATCTCTGGTTGAGAAACTTAAAGAACAGCAAAGCATATAAGAGCACGAAAACGTCATATCTAACCACGATTTCCTCGCTGTATCGCCGCTGTCATTGGTAATCTACTTTTCTCTCTCAACCGACAGAGTGGCTCTCGCTGATGCACAAGACTGCTCAAAATGCACCCAGCGACACGGCGCACTGGTTTCTGCGGCCGGCGAGAGTGTAGTAGTGGCCACGGCGATTCTGGGCAATCAGCTGCGGTTGGCTTCCGGCGCTATATTGCTGCATCATGCAAACAACAGGCGGGGACCGAAGGACGGCAACAGACAGATGCAGGAACAAGGTTACACAGGCGGCGGAAGTAGAGCGATTTCAGCTCAACAGCAGCGTCAACAGGAAGCTGACATGCCTCATACATCGCAAGGGCGTAAGCACACAGCCTAACACTGTCCCGCACACAGCAGGCTACGCATCTTCTCGTCATCTAGTTGTCAGTTTGTAACCATCATTCATATGGCATTTACCTTCGCGCTCAGATTATGGGAAAAAAAGAAAGTGGCAGAAATTACGCTCTCAGGTCAATAGCTGTTGCGCCTCTGATAAGGCAGGTTGATCTGAAATGAGACCCTGAGATAAATGAAAGCATTACTGTGTCATTCGTAACGTACACCAAAATTTGCGGAGATGATATCTTACGATCTGTGGTACCATATTATTGTTTTTTCTACTGCCTGGATAGCAAATAAAATTCTCAAACTTCACATAGATCATCAACTGAAACCGACAAAGAACTGCAACCAGCCAGTTTCATTCATGTTGCGATTTCGTGTTTTCATCATCATCATATGATACGTACGCGTGATTTTCAGCACAACGTGTGAAACTGTCTGGAAAAAGAAAACGAGAAAGTACAGAAGTAATATAGTATTAATATAACAGCGATTGCGGTTACAATTACGTGGGTGCTTTCATTGCATAAGTAAACAGAAATACAAATAAATAACTTCCAACTATCACAAAGTGCTCTTATCAATCACATTTACGTACACATTTTACTTCTTAGGAGTTGACATAAGCGGAGGTTGCGCCATAGTAGTGAGTATTTCAGCTGATATTCATAAGACACAGTTAGCCAAACCTAAAATCTTCCGATTCAAAGCTAAACAAATCCTCTACAAGGCGGCTTTCAGTTATTCTTGTTCCGAGTATCCTATCCAAAGCTGAAAGAAACGCTTATCGGCGAAACTATATCACGTTCCCCCTTATGTTTTTTTTAACAGGATTGAGTTATAAGGATATAATTGTGTTCACAAAGACGAACGATACTTTCAACTTTGTTCGCTATACGTTAAGAGTAAAACGTTGTCTGATATTGGTAGAACTATAAAGTCCAATGTTTCCCCAGACGCCAGAAGTAAACTAAATGATAAGGAACTTAAATGAGTTCCTCTTCCTATTTGTTTCTATTCGAACTTGTTGTCCCGACAGTACCGAGAGCTTTAGAGACGAAGCACCCTCTCAGTTGGATAACAGGAGTAATCCATTAAACCTACATCACAATTAAAGGCCTCGGATTTGGAGCCGGCTCCATCCACATACAACTCCTTTGCCTCAGCCAATGTGTTATTTTCCATAGGCAGTAACGACAGGCGACTGCAGACTGGAGTCCCACACATTCTGTCCGATCCAGACTTCGCCTGTTGCTCATACTACAATTAAGTTTGGCTTTTATTTTCTCTGTCTTCTGAAGTGCAGCTCTGAGCTACTAATCAGGCCTGATGAATTCACAAGGGGCGTTTCATCTGATATCGTTGCATCCGCGAATGGAACAGAAGGGCACGGCAGCTAACCCTCGTAACAGGCCCCGTGCACTGTGGGCCACGCTTAAGAGTATACATGTCGATATACTATATACAAATTCCTCAGACTTCGATAAAACACGAGAATAAAGTTTCACACTCTTGGTACTTGTAATTCGTCTTTTGATTCCTACAGTTCAATAAACCTTTTGCATCTGTGACATAAAGTGGCGTTAAAAGACCTTCTAATGCTCTCTATGCAGCAACCGGTCTTCAAGCAGTCCTGCTTGAAATTACGGTCAGCTCAACCGACCTCATCTTGAGCGAAATCCAGGTAAACTAAAAACCAGGGTAAATGTCTCGTACAGAAATCCGCCCCAAAACAATGTTTACTGAAATGAATACGGTTTTCCTACTTATTCCATTAACTCAATTAAGCAGCATATTTCAGTCCTGAAATTCGTTCTCCTTCGCGACACAGTTCAGGTGAACGCCGCGGTGGCGCCTTCAACAAAATACGAGTAACTGATTCTCCCATACTTATTCACATAAGCTAGTGTTCCGTCTCTAATGTCGACGATGTCAGTGAAAATTTCAACTCTGGCCTTTGTACTTTCCTCCCGTCGAATTCAGTGTAACTTAAGAAACAATCGTTTCCTACCGGGAAAAAAAAAGTTAAAATCCTGGAAAAGTACAGAGATGGAATGTATTTGTATAAAAGTTTATATTCCCATTAATTGTCATCAGACCCCTGAATCAGAAACAGAAAGCAAGACAGTTAAAGCGCAAGAGGAATTGCGTTTACATATAGCCTCCTTCCTTCGATGTGACCTCGCCTTGGAAACTCGACCACACTCCACTGAATTAATAACTCTGGACAACGCTACCCTGAACTCAGCGGACCCTACAGCCTAGTTTGCTTGGTGTCTTTATTCGGCACTCAAGTACCGTTGTGGCAGCTCTTCAGTGTCGCTACCTTCATCTTACCACATATGAGTGGTGTCGTCTGTCGTCCCCAACGACTGAAACCGTCTCTTACCGGCCTTCTGTTCTCCGTCACGCGGTTCACAACTGCTGCTGCACGGCGAAAAGCTTTAAGAAACCAATAAAATCTGAGACGCGTCATATGGTCCGAAAACCAATGATATGTGGTAATGGAACATTTGAATCATGAATCTACAGAAGCGATATGTTTTGCGTGGGTATAACAATATTGGTATATCGCAAACTTTAACGGGGCTTTAGAATAGTCTGAAACGGGTTTCGTTACACACAGGCTCTCCTCCATGGAGTGCGTGTCAGTTGACATTTTTCGGCATTTCCGCTGCACGTTTACGCGAAGTGGACAATCCCGATACTTCGTACAGGCGTTTGAGTGTCCCAGATGTCGATATAAACTCATATAACTGACACAGCTGAGAAATTTTCTAAGAAAGCCATATATCCGTTTCACTGGCAGTGTCTTTTTGAGATTAATAAATTTTTATTCCCCATTTTCCTACACTGAACCAAACCCTTCCATTGTCTTTAACCAGTAACAGACCACATGTCTGTTTAATTTCATCGTCCCGCACACTGCAACCTCAGATATCTGTACGGCGAAAAGCAGCTTTGAATGGTTAATTGCGCAGTGAAAGGCGCATACACCAGGCGCATAAACTTACATTTCTCCACATACAGAGAGAATTGGAGGAAAAGTATATGCTTTTAGGGGTGACAGTATTAGTGATTCTGAGCAAAAACCATCATACGATCAAATATCCTGTGCTTAACAGTTTCCAAGCAAACTAGTGAAAACAATGGGAAACAGGATAAATGTAGGTGATAGTAAACGAAACTCTGCGATCCAAAGTTTTGTTTAATTGTGTACAGTTCCTTACAAAAGATGTTAAAATAATCCACCGTTAGCTGCAGTGCATTGTGCAGCACTTGCAGACAGCTGCTATGCTGCTGATCTGTGCTCCTTCGTGCGGCCCTTTATTTGAGAACACACATGTAAAATACAAGTGCAAGTGAAGTGCGCACTGAAAAGGTCAGTGAATTCCACACTATGCAGCCTAATGTTGATTTGGTTGTATTCGCCATGTGAGTGCTGGTGAACAAGGACATGCGAATGTTGCCCGTCATTTGTAAACAGCTGTATGCCGGTTACGATTAAGGTTCAAATTGCTCTGAGCACTATGGGACTCAACTGCTGTGGTCATAAGTCCCCTAGAACTTAGAACTACTTAAACCTAACTAACCTAAGGACAGCACACAACACCCAGCCATCACGAGGCAGAGAAAATCCCTGACCCCGCCGGGAATCGAACCCGGGAACCCGTGCGTGGGAAGCGAGAACGCTACCGCACGACCACGAGATGCGGGCTACGATTAAGGGAAGGACATATGTTCATTTGAAGTTTATTGTTCAGAATCATCAATACTATCACCTTTCAAAACATGTACCTTTCCTCCTGACTCACCCTGTATGTGGAGAAATGTAAATTTATGCATACGACTAATGGGTAAGGTTTGCACTCTCTTGAAAACGCGTAGGGAAATAACTGTATTATGTAAACTGGTGGAGGAGGGGGGGGGGGGGAAGGAAAGGAAAGGGAAGAAACCAATGATTCAGCTGCAGTTGGACTTCAGGCGGAATCAGCAACGGCGAGTGAAAATGTGTACCAGACTGGGACTTGAATGTGGAGTATCCTACTTAATAGGCAGTTGCGTCAACCACTGCACCACGCAGACACAGTGAGGTCGGTACGCTCCTCACACAACGTAAACTCCCACCTAGCGCCACCTGTCCGCAGTCGCTGTTCGTGTCCTCCATGCTCGCCAATTTTAGATTCCCACCGGAGGTCGAACGTAAATGTGCATCCACACTGAAGGTTCTGGATTCATTGCCCGTCGAGACGAACACGTCCGAAAGAACAGACACTGTGCACTTATATAAATAATTATTATGATTACCGGTTTTTTACCAAACACTTCATCTTAAATAATTTCTTTCTCTTTACATATTAAGATTTTTACACATGCTGTGTAGGTTACTTTCTATTTAAATCATAAATCAGTAAGCACTTCATAACAAGTTATTATGGCAAATGGCTCTGAGCACTATTGGACTCAACAGCTGAGGTCATTAGTCCCCTAGAACTTAGAACTACTTAAACCTAACTAACCTAAGGACATCACACACATCCATGCCCGAGGCAGGATTCGAACCTGCGACCGTAGTTGTTGCGCGGTTCCAGACTGACGCGCCTAGAACCGCTTGGCCACACCGGCCGGCTAACAAGTTATTAAACGCATTACGATACGTTCGGGAAGCTTTGCTTATTTATTAGGTGAGAATACCGGTTCAACAGTATCGCTCCCAGGAGTACAACTTAAAGGCGAAATCTAAAAGTTACTGACATTTATTTCTCTTCTTAGGACACATGCAGCATTCCTGATATTTTCTGTATTTTGATCTCTCGAAAAAATATATGCGATAGATACGAAAAAAAGATAAGAAAAGAACACTGTGGGTATCTAAGTTGTCGTTCCCAATTGTGTGTGCACAATAGTTATAAAAAATCATCTTCGCCCACAAAAACTTCTGGAAAATTCTAAGTAGCAAACTATCTCCACAGACCTGACATACAGCAGGAGCGTTTATCGATGTTAAGCTACGTAAAATGAAATGATTAAATATGGAAAATACAAAATAATATACTGCGGAATCGGTATTCATAGCGATAAAACTAATCAACAGCTGCATTCCGCGCGTTACACTAGCCGAAACGAACAAAGTGCTTGTACAAACATAAATTTGACCTACTCCAGGTACATAGGCTGTGTACATCACTGAACTCAATACTACATTGGAGCGAATCCTCAAGGGCGTCTTTGACTTTGTCGTGGTGGAGCCACCGTCTTAACGAGAGGCATTAATAGTTGTTAGTAGTTTTTCAGCTTGCGACTTGAGGTGATTATGTGTCTTTTTTAATAAAACCCAGACAGAGGCTGTAGTATCCATACACGAGAACTGCAGTCCTTCTGCGTAGCGGAACTATCTGACAGCTTGGCCTGACCTAGCATGGCGGCCGTGGGTGGCGCGCCACGGACCTGCTGCGTGGAACAGCCTCTGCGACTCGGCTCCCTGGAGCGCGCACGCAGCAGCCGCGGCGACGGTCGCGTAGCGTCGCGTCGCGTGAGTCATGCGCGGCAAGTAATTGGCCGGTTAGCTCGCCAATTATCGGCCGTGCCGGCAGCAGCACTTTTGTGGTACAAGGGCGCACTCGTCTCTACAACTATCCCTCAACGCGCGACCCCACGCCAGCAGGCCGCCGCCATGTTAATTTGCTGATCACACGTTTCGCAGCTTTACCAGTTCACCGTATCCAATGCACGCGAACCTCCGGGTTCTTGACGTCATGCCACGGCCGCGCGAAAACCAGCTTTCGGTAGATGTTGCAAATACTCGTATGCTTACAGAGCGCGCATCGGTTTCTCAACACTGGCAGTACTCTCGTTAAAGATTCAAATCCATTGCTAGAAATACGTTCGTGTTATTCCCTGCATTATCAAAGAGTCGTTTGAAGAATCTCTCCACATTGTCTAAACGTACGGCAGTTTCTTATTTACGTTTGAGGAGAGTGGATGTACTCCGTTGAGAACTCTCTTATTGGTTCAAATGGCTCTGAGCACTATGGGACTCAACTGCTGTGGTCATTAAGTCCCCTAGAACTTAGAACTACTTAAACCTAACTAACCTAAGGACATCACACACATCCATGCCCGAGGCAGGATTCGAACCTGCGACCGTAGCGGTCGCATGGTTCCGGACTGCGCGCCTAGAACCGCGAGACCACCGCGGCCGGCAACTCTCTTATTGCCTATTCTACTTTGCTTTTCGTGTCTTCTAGCCTCTACTATCTTGCATAATGCTGTACTCTGTCCAGCATTATTTCTCTGCTTCTTATAATGTATCTTTGGCTGTTCATATGCACTGTGGTTGATTCAATACGACTTTACATACAAGCACTCTGCAAAGCACTGCGGTGAGAATTAATTTTACGCTCTTCTTAGCCTTTAAAAAAAAAATAACAAATAAAAAATAAAATAAAATTCGCATGAATTTTCTCTTTTCATATTTCTAAGCAAACTAATAAACATGCCTGACACAAATGCAAACGAAATATTTTTTTCATGATTCACTAAGGCATAAATGGAGTTCTACATATGTGAACCTCAAGTCTCACTCATCAATGAAAACGTATTAGTCTCTCTGTATTTTCTTTCTCCTTTCTTCAATAAAAACATTTTATTCAGCAATATCTAATTTGAAACAGTGAACTGTATATGGTTCTGCACACGGGAAACAGGGTTTTTAATGTTAATATTTTTTAAATATATGATTTCCAATACAGGTTTTTGTTGGTGCTCTAAAGCAACTTCATAAATGCAAGAAAATGATAATCATTCAATAATCTCAGGCAAGTAATAACTTTTTTCTGCCAGTAAATAAATCTTTACTTTTTATAAGCTTCAAAACAAATGTTTTTCACGATACACAAATAGATTCCACATTTGACGCATATCTCTCTTATCTTGGAATTGCAACCAGGTTTCGTGAATTTTGAGGCATTCCTTGCCCCAATAAATATTAGTAGTTGGACAACATTTTAAAACCTAACTTCTGAAACTGGTTGCAACGCAGCTTTTCTTGGCTTTTTATTCACGTTTTCTACATTATCTACACTTTCAGTGTCAGAGGAATTCATTGTACAAGGACGTTCTCGTCTCCTACCTACTGGTTCGACATCTTAACGCTCTTCTTGTTTACTAGTCACTTTCGACATGCTCAGCAGGACAATCTTCAGTCAAAAATAATAATTCATTTTCTTCCCAATCTGATAATTCTAATTGCTCATCGGTTAGTATTTCATGAATTGCTGAAGAGTTTAGAATAACAGTCATTTCAGTATTCCATTGTCAAAGAACAAATTGAAAATAGCTGATAGATATGCTTCATGATCTGAGGTCGACGTGCGAGGAGCTTCAGTAAATTAGTTATTTCATAGTAACGAACAAAATTTACACAAATCTGAACTATTTTCTGACATCTAGAGCAGCTAGCAAACGTTAGGTAAAAAACCGATTCTCAGTCTAATATTTAGACACAATAATTATTTATATATCTTTTCGATTTGTAGAAGTAACCATTTTCTGCATACGACCAGCTGTAAACTAACACACGAATCGTACGTTGCAAGGTGCTGCGCCCTGTTTTTAAAACCAATATCTAGAAGGTCCACATTCACGGACCATCGATCTATGACCACAAAAATAAGCCTATTTACGGAGAAAAAAATAATGAATGAAGGTCCACATGTATAAATTGAGGGAACAATGGGGTCATTACTTCGCTGCCTTCACGTGTTCAGGGATATGACTTAACTGCTATGGGAATAACCCGTCACTTAATCACTGGTTCCGACGACTGAAGCAAGACAGCCAGCTACTTGCGTTTAGTGTGTGAATCACTGACCAGTCGGATATCGCTTCAGGCCAAATCATAATCGCAGAGTAATTCTTCCCACATTTATTGCGGTACGTTACGTTAACCCACCACTTAGATTTCTAATGCAATTTTTATATTTCTCAATATTAAAAGATCTGCTTTACAACACCGACTGCAGTATTTATTTATATAATGCGTAGCTATCTTCGACATATACATGAGCCAGAAGAGGATTTCTCTCTCGAGAAAAAAAAAGGGAAACAGGAAAAACAAACAATAGCAGAAGAAATAATCTGAAATGCCTACGAGGAGCACCAAAAGAAAAGTACACTAGAATTACTGTCCTTTTCCTAAGTCACCGGATTTTTGACGAATATCCCAGAAGAAATGTCCCGTTTACTGCTTCTGTGTTGCATGTTACACTTCCTTCACTCTAGCAGAAATGTCATCGGTCTAGTCTTATTCCCAGTAAGAACTATTTCCTTGTTCGCTGTGCGGGTCCGACGTCTGCTGTAGTTGCTTTACTATGTCTGCACTCACTGCTCTTTCTTCTTCTCTGTGTTTTGCTTGTACGGTTCGCTGGCTAAGGCGGCGTCAGGTTACAAACTCAAAACATTTGGGATTCTATTCCCAGTTGGGCCTTTATCAGTCAGTTATCGCTTCTTTCCACCGGGGCAATGAGAAACGCCAAGTTGCACCGTGATTTGGAGTAAAATTTAAACTGCAAGTCCCCCTCTATAACTGGTTGCGTAACCGAGTTCGAAAGTTGGAGGAAGACAAGAGCATACCTTTTGCAATAAGAACATGTCTAACAAAGCATTGCTGTAATCAAACCAATTTTCGGGTTGACAACAGTATTAAATATTTTGTTTTGAGTTAATAGAAAAGTGGGCATCACTTACGTATCCTATCAACAGGCAGAGGTACAGATAGGTCACGTTCATGAGGAAATTTACAAACAGAGAAATATGTGTCATATTTTAGTTGCATTGCTCTGATCTACGTTGCCACAATTTCTCTGTCGTCAGGTAAACATGACTTTGGCTTCTGCAACAAGGCATGGACGTTTCACTTCCCTGCCCAAAATATGAACTTCTGCCCTCAAGCCAAAAGTTGGTTTAGACACAGCCATTGCTGTACTACGTATAGTCCTACTGGAGGTGGCATGCCTACCCGAGCCTATAGTTAGATATAAACAATTCAATTTCCTTGCCGCGTGCATCATGTTGTCATTCTCTCTCCTAATATGAAACCGGAGTTCCTTCTATATTTTTCGCTTCGCTTTCGCGTTGGTACATATTGCGCGTTCCTATGAATCAGAGGTGCTCAACCGTTTTACGCTTGTTGTCGACAGCATGCAATTTAGTCCATTCAGAGATCCATAGACTTATTCATAAAGGTTTAAGCACAAAACAATACTGTAGCCAAAATTAACCATGTGAATTACACAAAATACACAGAAGGTAATTTTTGCTCAAACCAAAGTTGTAGGCCAACTGCTGGATTATTATACATATGAAAAATAAGTAAAATGTACACCATCACAAACGTTGAAAAACGTTTAGTGAGATACTTGGCTTTGCATATCATTGGCACTTTATTATAGTCTGGTGAATATTTTGTCAGAGCCAACATTACACAGCCTGAAAGAAGTCACTTTATAACACCACTTCGATTTCACAGTGTTCATCGTTGAAAACTTTACCTCACATAGATACTTTAATCCAAACTAAGATAAAACGTACAATGCCACTTTTACTATGTTAGGATAGGTTTTCACACTCACTAATTTCCAAAAGTTACCTTCATTGTATTCTGACTTTAAGGAAATGTAATTTTGAAGACGAATTATTTCATGTTCAAGTTCAGTTCCACTACAAGAGAAAAGAGCACCCATTTTACTTGAAATACCTTCCACATCCACTTTTTGGAGAGGATAAACTATGAAAACTAGATAGGTTCCATTGCGTTGAAATCTGAAAACCGGTTTTCAAACTCTGTCTTCTGCGGTCAGGTTGGCCGCATACTTCTGGATAGCTTCTTGATTTTAGGATGCTTGTTGATCCAACACTTCTGACTTCGCGAGCAATAACCTTATCACGCAGGAGGAAAGACCCTTGCTTGGCGCTAGCGTTAAAGGCGACGAAATGCAGATGGAGACGAGAGAGGTGGAGACAGTGTTGTCATATTCACTGTCTACAAATACCGTGCGAAACAATATATATATATATATATATATATATATATATATATATATATATATATATATGTATAGTTGCATAGGATAGAATGCTCCACGTTTTTGGGTGTACATACTGATGAAAACTTGAACTTAATAAGTATATCACTTGTTCAGCTACTTTTTCTCTTCGTGTTAATTGCTATTCTTGGAAACAATCGTATTAACCTCCTGACATATTCTTCATATTTCCCCTTAATAATATTTCGCGGAATAATTTTTTGGGGTAACTCAACATTAAGAAAGTAGATATTGATTCCACAAAAGCGATCAGTAAGAGTAATATGTGGTGCTCACCCCAGGACAACATGTAGGCACCTCTTAAAGGAGCTAGGCATTTTAAGTGCGCCGTTACAGTACATATATTCGCTAATGAAATGCATCATAAATAATCCGTCATAATATGAGAAGAACAGTTATGTCCATACCTACAACTCTAGAGGGAAAAGTGACCTTCATTAGACATTGTTAAATCTGTCAATATAAGTGATCTTTATTACACATTGTTAAAGTTATCAGTGGTTCAGAAAAATAGTTCAATATGTAGCAACAAAATTTTTTGATCGTTTGCTCCATAACATAAAACGTCTGACAGGTAGCGGAGCAAGTTTCAAATCTAATTTAAAACCAGTTCTCCTAGAAAACTCCAATGACAAATTTCTGCATGAAAATTGGTGGCCAGTACAAAAAAGAAAGTGTAACTGTGTAAGTCTAAAAATAATAATGTATTTATTAATGTTTAACAATAATCATGTACACATATCTTGCAAACTGACACGTTCCACGTCATTTTGATAAAAGAATAGTTCAAATGTTCTGTGGAACACGTAACTAACTAATTAACTAACTACCGACGGAGATTACCAAGTAGCCTTCACCACACTCACGAACCATCTGCAAAACTCCTCTTGACTTATCCTGCTTTAACTTCTATCCCCTTTCCCGAGCCAACTATCTCAGTACCTTTATTTTGCTAGATTACATTACAGCAACGAAGGGGAGAGGGACGGACGATCAGGAGGGAGGAGGATAGAAACAGTATGATCTGTTGTACAGTGTTTGCTCTGATCCGAGTTATCGCAGGGTCATATGAAAGAAATTATACATGCAATCCCTTTTAATGCCAGAGACGAAATAATTCTGTGAGTATTGTTCCCCTTGAACCACAAAATCTAAATGGAAATGATAGAGAGACCCACGGGGTGGTGTTGGGGCGCCTTTCCTTCAAGAAGTGTGAGTGTTGTGTTACAGGCGCACCTGTCAATTGTAGGTGGTTGTGATGAGTGCAAGTAGAGTTTTAGTGTCGTGTTGGTGTTGTCGAAGACTATGAAAGAAGAAACGGTCAGGGTGAAACCCGATGTCGGTACACAGTCTGCTCTCGAAAAAGACCCAGAAACCGTCGAGCTTAAACTCCCCACCCGACGGACGGGTCATCATCATCAGCAGTAAGCTTTTCAGACATTCATCGTATGATATGAACATTACGTATGGATTAATAGTGCTGTATAAAGTCAAACATTTAGCGGGAAAACCGAAAAAAAACTTACCAGTCTGAAAAAGACAGTGCTATTTGACGATTTTAACATCAATGCATTAGGAATGACGAAATATTAAACACAATTTGACGCGCTATCAGTATCACTAAAAATGACAGGTCAATGTAGTAAATGGGAACGCAACCAAGAAAGTCATCTGGGAATCGTTGCAGCAAAGTTGCATGAATGTTTTAGGAAATGATAACTACTGGAATACATGAAATGGATATCGGAGTCGACTAGCACGTCAGACTTGCAGTAAAGACGATGTACTTAAAAAGATACGGAGATCAGAATTCATTGTCACATAGGCTTGTAAGTCGCCCGCGGAAGTTTTATGAAGAAATCGACTGTGGTTTGTTTCAGCAAGAAATCGTAGCAGGAAGAGGTTATAGGATTGAAGTAATATAAAAAGAAATACGGAACAGTATCACAACAACTGAAACATTGTTGAGCATAATATGAACTTTTCCGTCGAAGAGAAAGGAACTAACTTTTAGACTGATATACGAGTGATGTTCTTCTTTTACAACGAGAAGATTACAGCCACTTGCGGAGTAAATGCTCACGCTAACACCGCAACTCTGTCGTTAGGTACTAAACGATAAACTAAATGAGCCGCCAACAATTAGCAATGAAGGCTGAGCCGGCATATGACGTACCCTAAAGCAGATGTCAGGGTTGACGTGTTCGCTTATTTATTGCCAGCTGAGATACGCCGAGGCGCGGCAAACCGGCAACGGCATATAAAAATCGGCGGCGACCTTGCCTGGAGACCCTTGGGCAGATCGCGCTGGGAAGGTGAAGGCCCGGGTCAGGCGTTGGGCAACGCTGCAGGCAGCAAGGCTGGGCTCGAACCGGGAGCCCTGGCAAGGAGAACGCGCCTGTTTGTGCAGTTGCAGCGGAAGTCGTGACAGGAAGAAAGCACCTATTGGCGCTGTAGCGGCAATCTTATAGGACCTTGAATTGTAACCAGGTAACCACGTTTGGCAATGCAGAGCTAAGCAGTTGGCGCTCTTTTCAGCAAGAATTGTTATGTCTCTCTCCCTTGGCTCTGTATATGTTGACAATATAATCAGTTAACGTCGTCTCAGGGCTTCAACGCGCTGCAGATCTTGAGGGAAAAGGTATGCCCGATATATCCAGGAGGTACCTATTTTCTTCTAAAGATGTCGCTTGAACACAGCTAAATTAGCAATAATTAATATATGCTTCGTACTAGCCTTGTTCCTGTCTCAAGAAGACAGAATGTGATAATAGTAAACAACTATCAGAAGACCAGAGAATAAAATTCAGGAATAAGCCAAACAGCAAACAAGCCGGAATTGATATTGTCGGGACATGCAGAGAAAAAGAAATAAGCTAAGACTGATAAAAAGTACTCTGCAGAAAACTAAAAGAAAAAAGGTACGAGGGAAAGTCTAGAAAACTTAGGTTAGAAACCTCCAGAATGACAGAGGGAGGAGAGCTATGGATTTATTATAAACGTACAAAGCTGCATAATAACGCGAAGAAATTGACAGAAGTAGGTTATTACAGACGGAATCAAGACTGTAGGTCAACGTGTGTTTGAGGACTAGTGGATCGTACTAACACGTTCAGTGCATACTTTCTATAACGGAGTGAGCCAGATTGTGACCCTTCTGGAATGGCGACAGAATGTACAGCGTAAATGTCAGTTTTTTCTGTTCTGGTAACCCAATTTCTAGTGGGAAGCGCAGCATATAATCTATTTAACACGAAAACACGTATACTGCGCTGCGAAACTTACAGAGGACATACACTGATCAGCCAGAAAATTTTGACCACCGACCTACTATCGATGTAAACCCGTCCATGCCAGTTGAGGAATGACTGCTAGTCAGACACAAGTACGGTTCGTGTAGTATCAGTCAGCGTGCTACCCATTTATGCAATGGGGAAGGTGTGCGATCTGTCCGAGTTTGACCGAGGGCAGATTATGATGGCCCGGAGGCTCGGTACGAGCGTTTCGGTAAATGACTTTTCGGGTGTTCGAGGAGTGCTGTGGTGAGTGTCTTGAACACGTGGCGAAACCAAAGTGAAACCACGTCCAGACGTCATGGGGTTGGGCGGTCGTCCCTCTTTAAAGATGTCCTACGTCGTAGGCTGGGCAGATGGTGAAACAGGACAGGCGGCGAACTGTGGAGGAAATAACATCACACTTCAATGCTGGGCAGAGTGCAAGTGCATCAGCTACAGTCTGGAACCGCGCGACCGCTACGGTCTCAGGTTCGAATATTGCCTCGGGCATGGATGTGTGTGATGTCCTTAGGTTAGTTAGATTTAATTAGTTCTAAGTTATAGGGGACTGATGACCTTAGAAGT
Organism: Schistocerca nitens; assembly: GCF_023898315.1. Classification (NCBI taxonomy): domain Eukaryota; kingdom Metazoa; phylum Arthropoda; class Insecta; order Orthoptera; family Acrididae; genus Schistocerca; species Schistocerca nitens. Next base: position 457,318,381 of record NC_064615.1, on the reverse strand, counting down.
TAAGTCCCATAGTGTTCAGAACCATTTGAAGCCATTTTGCAAGTGCATCTGAACAAACAGTTCACTGAACACTGCTAACGATGGGTCTCCGCAGCTGACGAGCCAAGCATGTGCCAATGGACAGGTGACCAACGGTATTGGACGTTGGCGCAGTGTCAGAGCGTTGAATGGTCTGATGAATCCCGATACCTTCTTCATAATGCCGATGGGAGGGCGCGAATCCGTCGTCTTCGAGGGGGACAGTTATACTGTGGGACGGAGACTAGCTGGCGGCGGCTCTAAAATGTTCTGGGTAACATTCACGTGGGCATCGATGGAACCAGTGGAGGTCGCGCAAGGCACCAATGAGAGGCAAAGAGTATCCTTGACGGGTTGCACACCAGGTACAAATGTCATGTTTCCGACGACAGTGCCATGTCATAAGGCCAGGAGTGTGATGGAGTGGTTCAAGGAATACAGCGGCGAGTTCCATTTGATGTGCTGGCCTCCCAACTCGCCAGATCTGAATCCGATGGAACATATCTGAGATGTGATTGAACGTGGCGTCAAAGGTCATCGACCCCTCCCCCGGATTTACGAGAATTAGGTGAATTTTTTGGGCGAACGTGGTGCTAACTCCCTCCAGCGACCTACCAAGGCCTCAATGTTTCCATGCCACGACGCATCGCCGCTATTATCCGTGCCAAAAGTGGACATACCAGCCAGTAGATAGATGGTCAAATGTTCTGGCTGATCAGTGTAGATAAAGTAACGTAACATATTGACTATTCAGTGGAAATGAATGAAAGTGCGGCGGGTGCATATTTCCAGAGGTTTCGCAGTCATCCTCGTGGTCGACCACGATCAATTACAGCAGCAAATGACCGCAAATTTGTACAACAGGCAAGAAGTGAACCAAGTCAAATAGCAACCATATGTAACAGGACTGCAAAGTTAGCAATCTCATGCCCTACAGTGGCACAGTAACTGCATGTTGGTGGTCCCTTTGCCCGACGACCAGACGGTTGTGCTCCGTTGACACTGTAACATTGGCGGTGCCGTTTGCGATGGAGCCAAGAGCATACCGACTAGACCAACGAGGCGTGGGGACACGTGCTCGGACGAGAGCTGATTCACTCTGAGTACCTCATACGACGAGAGGTAAGAAAACGTAATGGATCCAGGAACACTGCCGAACACAATCGTTTTGGTGGTCCAGGTGACACAGTACAGTGAGGCATAATGTTACTGGGCGTACTGGCCTCCAAATCTTTGCACACAATACACTCACCTCAGATCAATTGTGACACTGTACTCCTTCCCCATTTGCATCTTTTCAGAGTTCATTCAGCCCAGACTTCATTTTTATGGATGACAATGAATTACCGCATCGAACAGTGCAGGTGGAGGAGCTCTCGGAACGAGAGGACATTCGGAGTATGGACTGGCATGCCCGTTGCCCCAAGTTAAATCCCGCGTGGGAAGCGTTGGGAAGACGTATTGCAGCAAGTCCACGTGCACCAACATCCACCCGGCAGTTGTCAGCGGCGTTGATGGAAGAATGAATGTGTCATTTCTATTCGTCCCACTGCTTATTTTTTTCAATTACCATTTGCATTATACTGTAGCTGTTCGTTCTATGATGGCCCAAATTTCATCGAGCTGCATCACTTCGCAGTGACACATTTTCCTGTGTATGTGGATGCGTTCGTTGAATCTGTATACATCCGCTGCCCGGGTGACACACACTGACTACGTGGCAGGCTCCTCGATTGATAACTTGTCTCATTTTTCCCCTTCAGATCGGTGCCGATTTTTCCCCGACAATCGCTTAATCCTGACTACCCATTCACTGTACACAAAGGAAAAAAGTCTTCCACAAATTTTCCAGCGCACTCTCTGGCCATTAGGGGGAGGTGGTGTGGGAAGCTCTACCCACACTCTTCTGTCTCGCTGCTGACGATCCTAAAACAATCATTTTTGAGTCCTATTGTCGTTTTCAGAAAATAAAATGCTTCATCATTAGCTCTATAGATTTTTTCTATGATATCTACACCAATGTATTCATAAATGTTCCATGGATCACCACGCCACTGCCGGCCGCGGTGGTCTCGCGGTTCTAGGCGCGCAGTCCGGAACCGTGCGACTGCTGCGGTCGCAGGTTCGAATCCTGCATCGGGCATGGATGTGTGTGATGTCCTTAGGTTAGTTAGGTTTAAGTAGTTCTAAGTTCTAGGGGACTGATGACCACAGCAGTTGAGTCCCATAGTGCTCAGAGCCATTTGAACCACGCCACTACTGCACTTCTGGACAAGTCTCACCCGGTTTCTGACTTTGCTAAGAAGCCAATGATCATTAGCAAGACTTTATTTAATCTCAGAGCCCAGTTTCATCTCAGAACTCTCAAGCAATGTGGCGATCGTACGAAATGTATCCCTTGTTGCTCTTTTCTGTAGAAAGATATTTTTTTTTTAACTGAGTCGTGGACTTTCCATCCTGGGGGCCTTTTTTTTAGTTTATTTCACTAACTGCCACGAAGTAATATTGTATGCTTCTATTTACAGTGGGCACTTAGTGATGACAGGTGCGTGGGTGGATCGCAGCGAAGCAGTTGCGATGTATTAGCGTGTTTACTTAAGAGTGACAAGTCCCTAACTGCTGAGTAACCATAGCGTATCAACGAAGCGGAACTAAGTTCTTCTCCTTGAAACACTCTGAGAACGATTGCTTGCACATTTTATTTGCACAATAGCTTCATTACATGTAACATACCAAGACCACACAAAGTGCGTTGCTGGCAGTGACAACAAAGTTTCTGCTGGTGGCAGCCAGGATAACAAACCACAGGGCAGTGTGTGACACGCCACAAGATTTAAAACAATGTCCACCGTTCAGTATATATATAATGGCTTTTTTGGGAAGGACGGGGGAGTAGAACGTACATTGGAGCTAGCGACTTATTTGCATAAGGCAGTTATGCTTATTTCTAAGTCAGCAGTCCGTCACTGTCAACAAACGACAACGGAGTTCCACTGTTCACCATTGACCTTTGTGGAATATTCACCACTTTGTAGCACTTGCCCAGTCGTCACAGTGTTACTCTGTATTGCGCATTTATAGCAGATTCTTGGCTTGCAGTTACTTAATATATTCATAATGAGTATATATTGACATCCGCGCCTCTGCTGCGAATGCATGCTAGTGCATCCGTCGTGTTCTCAGTCGAATTGTGTGCGGCACGAAGATTCGTTAGTTGAGTTTAGATAGCTTATAACAACTTGGTGGCGTTTAATGGTGGGTTTGTTTCGTCTCTTATTTCGGTAAGTGATTTAACTGGTTAGTGACGCCCCCCCTTTGTCCTTCTTCATTAACAAATGCAATTCGCGCCTTTGCACATGCATTCCATAGTAGACCAAATGCCAGAGAAAAAGAAGTTGATTTCGACGACTCGGTAATTCGAGATGGCACTACAGACAGGTATCTTGTATAAAATATGAGGAAACGTGAGTACCAAGGATAGAAGTGGTAACTGTCCACACATTTGTGATCTAATGTTAAGATTAATCTGGTGTGACAAGTTAAAAGCCGGCCGCGGTGGTCTCGCGGTTCTAGGCGCGCAGTCCGGAACCGTGCGACCGCTACGGTCGCAGGTTCGAATCCTGCCTCGGGCATGGATGTGTGTGATGTCCTTAGGTTAGTTAGGTTTAAGTAGTTCTAAGTTCTAGGGGACTGATGACCACAGCAGTTGAGTCCCATAGTGCTCAGAGCCATTTGAACCATTTTTTGACAAGTTAAAACAGTGTTTGGGCAGTGCTTCCTAAATGTGAATGGAAGAAGAAGAGAACCCTGAAAATACTAGTTGGTGGATAGTATAAGGATAGGAAACAATTAAGAGAAAACGAAGAGGGTAGCAAGTGAGAGGACTGCATGGAGAGCTACATATGAAGACCTGCCCTACGGCAGAACACTGATGATGTCCTAAATATCAGCGCACGATCCAGTGTGACCTTCAGAGATTTTGGATTATCACAGTGCTTCATCTCCATGCCAACCCATACGACTAATTTTATGTTGGCCTCTTTATTGCATAGATAAAAAGCGCATATTTGGGTTTTAGCCAGATTCGGTTTCAGACAGTTATTCTGGTAGCATGCTGCGTAAGTGATGCCAGATCGTCGACACAGATGAAACTTTTTGTGTTAAGAGGTTGTGACTGATGGTTAATATATATGTTAAACAAGACTGGTGCTAGGGCGCTACCTCGGGGAGACCAGTGCGCTTAATAATATAATGACTGGTATCCCTCCAAACTCAATACATTCTAATCTTCTTGCAAATCATGTTGCGTATCACATGTAGTAGGACAGTATCTAGTAAACTCTGGAATGCAGGACCATCACATTGTGTTGACGACTATTAAGCTTTCTTCAGAGCTTTGAATAAGTGTTCATTCCGAAAATTTGGAAACAGCGGTCTCATTCGTGACCGATGGTGTTCACGCTCAACTGCAACGGCTAGGACAGCAGCTCTGCAGCCCACATACGCGAATGCCTGGGAGACTTGCGTCGCCGCGCCTGCTGCGGTGGCGGCCCGGCCGGCAGGCGGAGGAGAAAGTGCGTCTCCCCCGCCGGCGGCGCCGCCGGGTTCGTCCTGGTCCGCGCCCGTGCCTGCCGGCGACCGCGCCTCTCCATTCGGGTCAAGCCGGCGCGGCGCGGTGCTCTACAGTATCGGCGGGGCGGGCAGGGCACCGTTACATCCAGGAATCCGGGTTACCGCAACCTGGCGCCGGGTCGCGGCCGCTGCAGGCATAATCTGTGCGACTACTCGGCGGGCGTAGAGCGGGTCCGCGTCAATTCTGTGAACGGTCGTTAACAACCGCTCTTAAGACTGCAAGAAATAATGTTGCAACTGTACTCTCCAAATGGTTGTTCACATTCGATATGTTTGGGCGAACTGTTGTTGTCACCAGAGCACACTTCAATATTACTGCTGCCCATGTAACAGTTCCCAGCCATTAACAAACCTTTGCTTCATAACACAGCATCAACAGTGATATTTCATTTCTATCGCATAGGGCCGTCATGAAGAAAACCGTACTGTTATATTGCCGAGATAAAACCACCCCGAAAAATATTCACTGTAAGACTGACGCGAGACTGACGCTCTTTAATGAACATCTCAGAATATTAGAAATGGCCATCGTTAACATCAACGCAACGCTTTGCACGATTTATCAGACCGAGATACACGCTTAGTTGCGCTGTCTGAGACACAGCAGCAATAGTATTGTCAATGTTTTGCTGTTGCTCCTCCAATGTGTCAGGTTTACATCTCACCCTTATACACTGAGGTGACAAAACTCAGGGGATATCTCCTAATATCGTGTCGGATCTCCTTTTGCCCGGCGTAATGATGCATCTCGACGTAGCATGGACTCAACAAGTCATTGGGAGTCCCTTGCAGAAATACTGAGTCATGCTTCTTTACAGCCGTCCATAATTTCGAAATTTTTAGCGGTGCAGCAAGTTGTACACGAATTGATATATTGATTAGGTCTCATAAATGTTCGATGGGCGATGTTGGGCGATTTGGGTGGCCAAATTATTCGCTAGAATCGTACAGAATGTTCTTCAAACAACCACGAACAACTGTGGCCTAGTGACTTGGCGCATTGTCATCCATAAAAATTCCGTCGTTGTTTGGGAACATGGACTCCTTGAATGGCTGAAAATGGTCATCATGTAGTCGAACATAGCCATTTCCAGTCAACGGTCGGTTCAGCTGGACCAGAGGAACGAGATCATTCTACTATAGAGCCACCACCGATTTGCACAGTGCCTTCTTGACAAATTGAATCCATGATTTCGTGGGGTCTCTGCCATACTCGGATCCTACCATCAGCTCTTACCAACTGAAATCGAGACTTATCTGACCAGGCCACGGTTTTCTAGTAGTCCAGGGTCTGGTCACGAGCCGAGGAGAGGCGCTGCAGGCGATGTCGAACAGTTAGCAAAGGCACTCGCGTCGGTCGTCTGCTTCATAGCCCATTAACGCCAAATTTCGCAGAATTGTCCTAATGGGCACGTTCGCCGTACGTCCGACATCGATTTCTGAGGTTATTTCATGCAGAGTTGCTTGTCTGTTAGCACTCATAACTCTACGCAAATGCCGCTGCTCTCGGTAGGTAAGTGAAGACAGTCAACCGCTGCCTTGTCCGTCGTGACAGGTAATGCGAGAAATCTGGTATTCTCGGTATACTCTTGAGACTGGTTATCGAATTCGCTAACGATTTCCGGAATGGAATTTTCCATGCGTCTAGCTCTATCATTCCGCGTTCGAAGTCCGTTAGTTCCCGTCGTGCGGCCATAATTACATCGGAAACGTTTCCACATGAATCACCTGAGTACAAATGACAGCTCCGCCATTGTACAATTCTTTTATACATTGTGTACGCGATACTGCCGCCATCTGTAAATGTGCATTTCGCTATCTCATGACTTTGGTCACCGCAGTGTATTTGTCCCATGCGTTAAAAATGATAAAGAGAGCAGGTGATCGAGATGGCCAGAATGTTGCTCTATCTCTGCTGATTCTCCTCTCCTCAAAGACCACCTGATGCGCACGTGAGAAAGTATTCAAGGTGTGGGTGCTGTTGCTGCGGCTTGTTGAAAATATCCATACAGTCACTCACTTTCCACGACTTGGTTGACATATGGATTTAACAGTGTCTCGACATATCGGTTGGAATGAAATAATCGTATCCCGTTATTGGCCGGAAGACCCTGTCTGGAGTTGTTCGCCAACAGATGCTAGCCTTTCTATTTGGCACCAGTTAGACTTTCCCGTCGATAAAGACCCAAACACCCAGTTCCAGACCGAAGAAAATTTCCTACGCAGCCAGGAATCGAACACGGGACACCCGAACTAGAGGCAGCGACGCTAACTACTAGATCACGACTGCGGTCAGCATTACAGTTTTTTGAAAGAATCCTGTTACGATGAGGACATCGGACGTTCCGCACCGATCACCAACCACGAGATTAGGCGACGGCTCTCAAGATAACTTATTGGGATTATATGGTGCATAATGGCGCATGCCGTTTGAATTCACAGATCCTGGAAGACTGAACCACTCCTCATCAAAAACTGAGTCTCCAAAAATCCTGATTATACTTCAAACAGAAACCACAGCAGAACTCAACATGCGAAAGTTAGCCTGGACCCTCATGGCGAAACAACGCAGAGAGGAGGAAACCAAAATCTTCAGACACAACTTGCTCTAAACGTCGCATATACGACATGTCAGCAACAGAGAAAGCACAGTGTTACGAAGAACTGAGAAACCATTTTTTTCAGTCAATGTAAACAAGATGACTCTTCAAAGACTGACAATATTTCCATGCCGATGTTATAATATAGTTCCAGGAGCATTCGCGTTATTCTTACACTCTGGTATACTTCATGGAATCAAAGGTAATCTAAAATTTATATCGTTTTCTTGGCACGATTGTATCACGACGATTACTATTACATTCCGTAAGCCTTTGTAGCTTTATTTGCTTATGTCTTAGCAGTCCTCTGCGGAACCTCAAATTTATCTCATTTCCAGCTAGTAGTAATTTTGCGAGGTGTATACTCGATGATGTAATACGTTGGAAATTCTGAGTGTAAGGCTCCTGCCAATGCACAGTGTCTTCTTGTAGCGTCTAGTGCTGGAGCCAATTGAGTAATTCTCTGACCCACTTGCGTTAACTGAACAAACTCCAATAACCCAAACTTGGTAAGGGCACATACGGCCGAACACTACGGAAGAATTCGTGAGGTATTAGAGAGCGGCGTCTGTCACAGATGAGTGACATTCTCCTCAGTATTCTTCCATTACATTCTCCTCAGTATTCTTCCATTAAATCGCTGTCTGGCGTCTGCCACCCTCACCGCTACATTAATGAGCTCGTCCCACCTGAGGTCGTACCGAACGTGTACGGCTAGGTACTTGTCAGCTGCGACTAGGGTAAGTTTAGAGACATCTCTTATCTAGTGGATGTTTTGAACAAGGCTTGCTCCTTTATAATCAGTTCAAGGCACACACCGACATCGGAAAACTATCAGGATGCGGACACGCGCCACCAAGACCCATTTGTAACCAAGCGTGCGACTAGAGTCTGCGGAGAAACTCCCGCACGATTCTCGGCTTCTGAGTGTCGCGCTGAAAACCGAGTCGACGCTAGATTTAAGGCGCGAAGGCGGTGAAAGCTAAACCCGAGACTCTGCCGTAAAGCGACACGCTGATGGGCATAGCTTACTGCAAGGGGTGATGCTGCTGAATTTGCATTTCTTCCGAATCACAGACGCCACGAAGGAAAACGAAATTCTTTTTTAACTGAATGTGACATCTGAAAAACCAGATAACACGTAGTTTTATTTCAAACACGATGTTCCAACATTATTCGTTTATTCCGATAAATAAAACCCGCGTATTATCTTTCTAGCTTTCCTGCAAGAAACAGTGTTGGAATTCCTACTCACAAGGGAACCTCCCCATCGCACCCCCCTCAGATTTAGTTATAAGTTGGCACAGTGGATAGGCCTTGAAAAACTGAACACAGATCAATCGAGAAAACAGGAAGAAGTTGTATGGAACTATGAAAAAATAAGTAAAATATACCAACTGAGTAGTCCATACGTCTAATAAGCAACATTAAGGCTCACTTGAGCTCAGGAGCGCCGTGGTCCCGTGGTTAGCGTGAGTAGCTGCGGAACGAGAGGTCATTGGTTCAAACCTACCATCGGGTGAAAAGTTTAACTTTTTATTTTCAGTTTATGTAACAAACGCTTATATTTTAATCAATTTTTGGGAGTGATTATCACATCCACAAGAAAATCTAAATCGGGCAAGGTAGAAGAATCTTTTTACCCATTCGCCAAGTGTACAAGTTAGGTGGGTAGACAACATATTCCTGTCATGTGACACACATGCCGTCACCAGTGTCGTATACAATATATCAGACGTGTTTTCCTGTGGAGGAATCGGTTGACCTATAACCTTGCAATCAAATGTTTTCGGTTCCCATTGGAGAGGCACGTCCTTTCGTCTACTAATCGCACGGTTTTGCGGTACGGTCGCAAAACACAGACACTAAACTTATTACAGTGAACAGAGACGTCAATGATCGAACGGACAGATCATAACTTTGCGAAAATAAAGATACTAAAATTTTCAGTCGAGGGAAGAATTGAACCTAGGACCTCTCATTTCGCAGCTACTCATGCGACCCACGGGACCACGGCGCTCCTTGAGTCCTATAGTCATTGATGTTGCATATCTTCGCATGGACTACTCAGTTTGTATGGTTCAAATGGCTCTGAACACTATGGGACTTAACATCTGAGGTCATGAGTCCCCTAGAACTTAGAACTACTTAAACCTAACTAATCTAAGGACATCACACACATCCATGCCCAAGGCAGGATTCGAACCTGCGACCGTAGCAGTCGCGCGGTTCCAGGCTGTAGCGCCTAGAACCGCTCGGCCACACCTGCCGGCTCAGTTTGTATATTTTACTAATTTTTTTTTCATAGTTCCACACAACTTCTTCCTGTTTTCTCGATTGATCTGTGTTTAGTTTTTCAAGGCCTATCCACTGTGCCAACTTATAACTAAATCTGAGGGGGGTGCGATGGAGAGGTTCCCTTGTCAGTAGATTTAGATACGCATCCATATTAAATAAAGTTGCCCCGTCAGGGGCATCCCGGCCAATGAAGCCAAACGGTCATTTCATTTCCATTAATAAAGTGAGGTGACAAAAGTCATTGGAGAGCGATATGCGCATGAACGGATGGCGGTAGTACTGCTTACAGAAGGTATGAAAGGGCAGTGCATTGGAGGGGCTGTGATTTGTACTCGGGTGATTCACGTGGAAAGCTTTCTGACGTGATTATGGCCGCACGACGGGAATTGAAACAGACTTTGGACGCGGAATGGCAGTTGGAGCTAGGCGCATGGGGCATTCCATTTCGGAAATCATTAGGAAATTCAATATTCAGAGATCCACAGCGCAAGAGTGTGCCGAGAATACCACATTTCTCGCACTGCCTTTCACCATGGACAAAGTAGCGGTCGACGGTCTTCACTCAACGGCCGAGAGCAGAGGCCTTAGCGTAGAGTTGTGTATGCTAACATACAAAAACACTGCGTCAAATAATCGTTGAAATCAATGTGGGACGTACCACTAATGTATCGTTTAGGGCAATGCGACGAAATTTGGAGCTAAAGGTCTTACGTCAGCAGACGACCGAAGCGAGTGCCTTTGCTCATAACAGTACCTCGCCTGCAGCGCATTTCCTGCGCAAGTAACTACACTCCTGGAAATGGAAAAAAGAACACATTGACACCGGTGTGTCAGACCCACCATACTTGCTCCGGACACTGCGAGAGGGCTGTACAAGCAATGATCACACGCACGGCACAGCGGACACACCAGGAACCGCGGTGTTGGCCGTCGAATGGCGCTAGCTGCGCAGCATTTGTACACCGCCGCCGTCAGTGTCAGCCAGTTTGCCGTGGCATACGGAGCTCCATCGCAGTCTTTAACACTGGTAGCATGCCGCGACAGCGTGGACGTGAACCGTATGTGCAGTTGACGGACTTTGAGCGAGGGCGTATAGTGGGCATGCGGGAGGCCGGGTGGACGTACCGCCGAATTGCTCAACACGTGGGGCGTGAGGTCTCCACAGTACATCGATGTTGTCGCCAGTGGTCGGCGGAAGGTGCACGTGCCCGTCGACCTGGGACCGGACCGCAGCGACGCACGGATGCACGCCAAGACCGTAGGATCCTACGCAGTGCCGTAGGGGACCGCACCGCCACTTCCCAGCAAATTAGGGACACTGTTGCTCCTGGGGTATCGGCGAGGACCATTCGCAACCGTCTCCATGAAGCTGGGCTACGGTCCCGCACACCGTTAGGCCGTCTTCCGCTCACGCCCCAACATCGTGCAGCCCGCCTCCAGTGGTGTCGCGACAGGCGTGAATGGAGGGACGAATGGAGACGTGTCGTCTTCAGCGATGAGAGTCGCTTCTGCCTTGGTGCCAATGATGGTCGTATGCGTGTTTGGCGCCGTGCAGGTGAGCGCCACAATCAGGACTGCATACGACCGAGGCACACAGGGCCAACACCCGGCATCATGGTGTGGGGAGCGATCTCCTACACTGGCCGTACACCACTGGTGATCGTCGAGGGGACACTGAATAGTGCACGGTACATCCAAACCGTCATCGAACCCATCGTTCTACCATTCCTAGACCGGCAAGGGAACTTGCTGTTCCAACAGGACAATGCACGTCCGCATGTATCCCGTGCCACCCAACGTGCTCTAGAAGGTGTAAGTCAACTACCCTGGCCAGCAAGATCTCCGGATCTGTCCCCCATTGAGCATGTTTGGGACTGGATGAAGCGTCGTCTCACGCGGTCTGCACGTCCAGCACGAACGCTGGTCCAACTGAGGCGCCAGGTGGAAATGGCATGGCAAGCCGTTCCACAGGACTACATCCAGCATCTCTACGATCGTCTCCATGGGAGAATAGCAGCCTGCATTGCTGCGAAAGGTGGATATACACTGTACTAGTGCCGACATTGTGCATGCTCTGTTGCCTGTGTCTATGTGCCTGTGGTTCTGTCAGTGTGATCATGTGTAGTATCTGACCCCAGGAATGTGTCAATAAAGTTTCTCCTTCCTGGGACAATGAATTCACGGTGTTCTTATTTCAATTTCCAGGAGTGTATATCGATTGGATCCGAGACTACAGGAAAACCGTTGCCTGGACATATGAGTCCCGATTTCAGTTTGTATGAGCTGACGGTAGGGTTCGAGTGTAGCGCAGACCCCATGAAGCCATGGATGCATATCACCGACTCACAAGTGTTCGCGATTGATTTAAAGAACATTCTGGCCAATTCGAGCGAATCAGTTGGTCACCCAGATCGCTAGACATGAATCCCATCGAATATTTATGGGGAATAATCGAGGGTTCAGTTCGTGCACAAAAGAACCGGCAACACTTCCGCACTTGTGGACGGGCAGAAGGATATCCGAAACGATGTTAGGAGATATCGCATGAAATTTGTCACCTCATTGTACACGTGACGCGTGTCTGTTTTAGTTCAGGTTGTACAAAGCAATGTAATTCGTTGCAAATTAGTTACCTTTTGTTCTACAAATTAACTGTAGCATTGTGATTACTTTATTCATTGCTGAGGCTACATTATCAAAACATTACGAGCACCCTCCACATGCAGTGTAGTAGCGGTCTGTTGTGATATACCTCTTAACATGTTCTTGGTGAATGGTGTGAGATGGCTGTCACCAGGTGACAAGTACAGGTCATTGCAATTCATGCAAATTACGAAAAACTACGAGCCATTTTATTGTAAATCGTTTGTAAACATGGCTAATATCTATACAAATGGGATGAACAGGTTCTTTTAATTAACCTTGGGGAAGTACAAGTAATGAGTGTGTCTAACATTTACATAAAGTTGTCTACGACGGAGATCGGGTGATTCTCCGTGCCTGGAATAAAAGTTTTCGATCTTCAGAATGTTTCTATAAAACACAGATTCGATAACGACGGATCGAAAAAAATCGTACATAGTGGAGTGTACTTTCTTATTGATTATGGTCAGCAACTACTACATTGTCAGTAAAATCTGACTTCTTCCTAGTCGCTCTACCACTTTCTAACAATTCTTCTTTCAAGTCAATTGTCTGTCCTCTTTAACACCGTGAAATGATCTACATAAGTCAATATTGAGCTCTCACCTTATGCAGTTTTATTTACGAGTATCTTGCAAGCATCCATCTATGCAAAGATCAAATCGACAATTACAATTTCTACAGGGTGAACATTAATAGAACCGACAAACTGCAGGGACAGATTCCTGGCTGGAAATGGAGAAAGAAAGGTCCTATGAACATGTGTCTGGAAATGCATCTTTTCCACGGTAGATAGCGCTGACGAATGACAGGTCTACTGATCACGTGCCGTATGTTCCTGTGTGCTGCAGGCTGTGTGATTGACTCAGCGTACAGTAAGCAGAAGAATACTCCGGTACTTCGAGACATCACATCGCAAAGCATTTCAAGGTCTGTTTGGGCGTTCGTGTGATCATGGGTTCTTTCAGATAGACGAACGTGCAGGGAGGAGGGGGAGGCTGTGTGTATACCAGATTTGGAAGGCCGGGATCTACGGGATATTGAAACAAACCCTAGTACAAGCTCCAGGCAAGTGGCCTGTTAACATGATCCTGTGTTCCAGGACGATTTGTTGTTGCTGCACGCACACCGTCCATTTCCGGGCACTTTTTGATAAGAACTTTTTTCCTTCATTTCTAGTCAGGAATCCGTCCCTGCAGTTTGTCGGTTTTATTGATGTTCAACCTGTATATTGCGATAATGAATTAAGGATGGGTCTGCCTTCACACAAATTATGGTTTCGCCACAGTTGTGGCACCTTCAATGGTATTTTTAATTAGTTTCCTTTTATCTCGCATAGTGTGTTAATAACTACGAAAATACTTTCTTCGATCGCTAATTCAAGAAAATTTTTTCTACACTACCTCTCTCCTTCTTTATTTTACCCTAAAATCCAGCCGGCCGCGGTGGTCTCGCGGTTCTAGGCGCGCAGTCCGGAGCCGTGCGACTGCTACGGTCGCAGGTTCGAATCCTGCCTCGGGCATGGATGTGTGTGATGTCCTTAGGTTAGTTAGGTTTAAGTAGTTCTAAGTTCTAGGGGACTAATGACCACAGCAGTTGAGTCCCATAGTGCTCAGAGCCATTTGAACCATTTGAACCTAAAATCCACGGAGTAAGGAATCCGAACCAAGGCACGCTGAGCACAATACACCCTCCGGAATAATTCATTATCCGTATTATCTTTGGTGTACCTGCGCACAGGACTTCCCTATAGATATAGTACACCACAACGTAAACCGTTGTTGTGGTCACCAATTTGAAGACTATCCTGCGCAGCGTATTCGCATCTGTGTAACTACTGCATCCTATATCCACCTCAATATCCTTATCGTAATCAAGCCTTGGCCTTCCGATACAGCCCACTCTCCCCCCCCCCCTCCCCCCCCCCCCATTTCCCTTCATTGCCAAACCAAACTGACTATTCCCTAAAGTCTCAGGATGTCTCCTATCAACCGATCGGTTCCTTTAGTCAATATTCTAACTATTCATCCAATGCTTGGCATTCTTCTACAGTACCACAGTTGAAACACTCTTATTCTCTTCTTGTCTACACTACTTGTCGTTCACGTTCCACTTACGGGTAAGGCTAGACGCCAGGTTAATGCTTCCAGAAAAGACTTACGAACCCTGTATTTTGTATGGCATGCTGTATTTCTCTTTTGCGTCAATTACAATTAAGTATAATGGATCAAAGCACTGAATTCATCACGATGGCAACTAAAGTTCTGGCAAATTTCTTGTACCACGGAGGAGCATATTAAGACACAGAGAGATCAAGTAACCGCTGGTAATATTGGTGTACACGACAGCTTTTTTGGTGGCTTTCCTGATGACTACAATTACAATGAGAGCCGGGTTAAAGTATTCCACTGATTAATAACGCCACTGCCAGAGTATGCTGACCAGAGCCACCAACGCGATGCAGTGGAATCAAAATACTTGACACTTAGTTTCTATTGTTGTACGGTCGTTTAATCTTCATCCGCACTCCAGTCATAAGTGTTCAACAATATCGCGCAGACACGACCACTTGCAAAATGAGAGGCAACGGGTGTGGTTTCAAAAAGTAGTACCATTTACAATAATCTACCTCCACGCCAGGTGCTGTTTTACAGAGCGAGTACGTCCCCGATTTCCTTAACCATACATTACTTAACCCTCGTAAAATTCACGATGCTGTTGGTACCAATTCGCGGTTCATGCCAGTCTGGTGTTGTCAGTATAGGGCCCGAAACAGAGCATTTTCACTTATTTTGATTTTGACATAGCACTGAAAACCTTATAATTGTAATTAACAAGTGCATAAGCTATAAATTATGACTTCCTATGAATAAAATATGGAGCAGTAAAATTTACGATGGTTTAGTGACAATTAACATTTTCCCCCATTTAGTGTTCTAGGGTTAATCTTAGACTGGAAATGGAGGGCTTACACCTTACCGTGTGCTAGTGGTTTCATTGTTACGAGTATCTGTCCAGCTGAACAGAAATAATTACAGCAGTATGTGAACAGTTTCGTTTTCCTTCGTGTCACAGAACTTCAAATGGTTCAAATGGCTCTGAGCTCTATGGGACTTAACATCTATGGTCATCAGTCCCCTAGAACTTAGAACTACTTAAACCTAACTAACCTAAGGACAGCACACAACACCCAGTCATCACGAGGCGGAGAAAATCACTGACCCCGCCGGGAATCGAACCCGGGAACCCGGGCGTGGGAAGCGAGAACGCTACCGCACGACCACGAGCTGCGGACAACAGAACTTGTAACCAGGTGTTTCGCCTCTATCTGCCTCACGGTCAAGTTCGCAGCTTTCCCCATTCGTTGCTGACGGAGAGGACAGAAAATTTTCTCTGTATCTCCAGCACCTGCTATTTACATTCCGCACCGTGTCAAGCACCCTTCTGATTGCCTAGACGTGTTCATTCCCACAGGAGAGAGCTGGTCGCTGCTTCTGGCTGATGAGTGTATGCGAACGTTCCCTTTCATACCCTGCACATAGGTATTCGAAGGCTTTAGCGTAATTAACAATGAAAACTGACTCTAGTGGAAGTATGCGACAGCAGAGACACAAACTTTCTAGTAAACATGTGCCCGCAGACGAGATAATTATGAATGATGTAAGGT
Organism: Schistocerca nitens; assembly: GCF_023898315.1. Taxonomy (NCBI): domain Eukaryota; kingdom Metazoa; phylum Arthropoda; class Insecta; order Orthoptera; family Acrididae; genus Schistocerca; species Schistocerca nitens. The sequence continues at coordinate 457,302,523 of NC_064615.1, read as the reverse complement.
TATGAGCCGGCACTGACGTCAGTACGGAATATTGTCCTCCTTACGACAAATGTATTTGAAATGTAAATGTTTCGATTATTTCCTCATCTAGTTGGGCTGAAATTTCACCCGATGTCGATGGTTTGGCAATGTCATAGGATTGTGACAGGATACCGGTACATTTGTTGCTGACGTTAAGACGACATTTAACGAGCAGGGATTTGGCATTGAAGACCATGTGATCTGCCGGCCGAGGTGGCCGAGCTGTTCTAGGTGCTACAGTCTGGCACCGCGCGACCGCTACGGTCGCAGGTTCGAATCCTGCCTCGGGCATGGATGTGTGTGATGTCGTTACGTTAGTTAGTTTTAAGTAGATCTATGTCTAAGGGACTGATGACCTCAGAAGGTAATTCCCATAGTTCTCAGAGCCATTTGAACCATTTGAACTCAGTCCTCTGGACTTTTCTGAAGCCATCTCAAAAGTTATATGTACAACACTCTCATTTATACGGTTGAACAAATAAAACCGTGAACTGTATGGCCTTGTCAAGATTTAGCAGACGATGCAAGGAAAGAATTCGTAAATCAGAGCAGAGGCGAGTGCAATATTACATCCAGATGCGAGGACGACAGATCTTTGAACCTGAAGGCGTGTACACTAAGTTGTATCATGTAAAGCGCTAAACCAATTGTGTATTTTGTGTTAAGGTAGGCTACAGGTGAAATTTGAGCTCAGTTAAGTGGGATCTTAATGGGAAAGTTTATATTTCAGGTACCAGGTGGTTATAATTAAAGTGCAACTACACACAGAGGTCCAGTGTGGGCTGTGATTATCTTATGGTAGCGAAACTTGGTAGATATGCTAATGCGTTAATGCGGAACCGATTAACGCTGGAAAAAAATTTGTTCCCATTTTTCCCATCATATGCAAATCTGGCGCTGTGAATGCTAGAAGACGAAGAGAAATGTTTCCATATGTACTGGATTAGGAACAGAACGTGGGCAGAAAGGGTGAAACAAGTGAGAAAGGCATAATGTTGATGCGCCGACCGCGGTGGCCGACGGCTCTAGGCGCTTCAGTCCGGAACCGCCTGCTGTTACGGTCGGAGGTTTGAATCCTGCCTCGGGCATGGATGTGTGTGATGTCCTTAGGTTAGTTAGGTTCAAGTAGTTCTAAATCTAGGGGACTGATGACCTCAGATGTTAAGTCCCATAGTGCTCAGAGCCATTTGAACCATAATGTTGATGTCATTATTAACCTATGCAAGTACAGTTTGTTGAGTAGGAGCACCGGAGACATCGACGAGATGCTGCATCCGTAAAACGACGTGATCAACAGTTGCTCGGAACAGTTCCGGTGAAATCTGAGCAACGTGTTCCTGTACACTGGCCCTCATATCAGGCAGAAACCGAACATTTCCCTGGTAAACGCGTTCCTTTAAGTGTCCCCAAAACCAAAAGTTATGTGGATTCAGATCACGTAATATTGCAGGTCATGCACCTGGAAACCCTCTGGGGATAGCACGTTCGTGGAAGGTTGCTTTAAGCATATGTTTCAGTGGGCGAGCGACATGAGGTGTTGCCCGACCTTGCATGAAAACAGTGGTTTCCAAACAGTAGCGTTCTTCGAAAGCAGGAATCATTCTGTACGAGGAGCTCTCTCGAAAACGTGCAGACGTCACAGTACAGCTGACACGCCCTCTGTATGTTTTCTCTTCAAAGAAGAACCGACCGAGAATAAGGGTGCTTGTGAATCTGCACCACATAGCCACGTCCGACGAGTGCAATGGCTCTTCGTACACAAAACGCAGTTGAACTATGCCCCAATTTCGGCAGCTGAGAGTATTCAATGCATCCTGTAGAAAAATGTGCCTCGTCACTAGATAGAATATTGCCCGGCCACATGTCATCAACTTTAATCCGTTCCAGAAACGGAAGAGCAAATTCAGAACGTTGCCGCGGATAATGAGGTTACAGTTGTTGCTTCGTCAGGATCTTGTATGAGTGCCACTGTAATACAGGCCTCTAAACTTTCCGTACTGTTGACAATGGCATGGACCATTCTCGTAACACTGCAGTAGCGCTAGAACTACCCGGGGCACGTGCTGCGTGGTCAGTTACAGCAACAGCAAGCTCGTCAACAACTTCCACCGGAATAGGAAGCCTTTCTCTTCTAGGTGACACGTCAAGCTCACCTGTGTTTTCGAATCTCATCATCATCTCCTTTAAACCAGTTAATGACATCGGATGGACGGCCGGAGTGTCCGAGCGGTTCTAGGCGCTACAGTCTGGAATCGCACGACAGCTACGGTCGCAGGTTCGAATCCTGCCTCGGGCATGGATGTGTGTGATGTCCTTAGGTTAGTTAGGTTTAAGTAGCTCTAAGTTCTAGGGGACTGATGACCACAGAAGTTAAGTCCCATAGTCCTCAGAGCCATTTGAACCATTTGACATCGGACGTCTCCTTAGACCTTTCAGGTGGCGATAATCTCTCGTTGCAGTACTGATCTACTGCTGTTCACATAAAACAGTTTTACTAACAGCGGACGGTCTCACCTCTCCGTAGTCATACTGTTCACTTACGTTATGGCTTGTCAAATGACAGCGTGGACGTCATACCATCATACAAACAGTGCACAGCGCCAGATCTGTATCTAACGGCCAAAACTGGAAGTAATTTGTTGTCCAGCGTAAATCCATTCCTCATTAACGCGTTAGCATATTGCCAAACGATGGACCTCATTGAGTAGTGCACTTTAATTAATTATAACCACCAGGTACATTTGTACGGACTCGAGACATTATTTCATATTGCAGCTAGTGGCGACTCGTAACCAGCTACTCATTGGCAATTATCTCGCAAACCGTTCTTTTGCAGACGCATGGCTTCTGGAACGTTTAGTTTCAACGTATATTTTCCGTTTTCGGCACTAATTATGATACACCTTGTACCTGAACGTAGTGCCTCGCATTGTGACAACTTACTCGTGCAGGCCAAAGTGACTTGCCGTTGCCACAGCCAAGCTGCCTGGGGAAGCTCTGAGAGCACAGCGGACAGGGGGCCCAGTCGCGTCCTTCACCGGCAGAACGTCCTCACAGCGCCCGGTGCCTGACCGCCTTACCGGCACGTGACCGCGCTGACGTTACGGCGGCCCACGAAAGTTGTTTACCGCGAAACGGCCGCTCCTCGCACGGCTATCCGGTAGCCGCGGGGCCAGGGCGCTGCCGCATCTCACGCCAGCGCCCGGTGCGCCCACCGAGCTCCGTCGGCTCGCCGCAGTATACAGCTCAACGCCTAAAATTATCAACTCTCTTCTCGAATACTTACGCGAACGATAATTCTAATTTTCACAGGAACATGTTTAATACATTAGAGAATGCCTATAAAGAGGATGAAGTCGATAGCATCTGATTATAAGATCAGAATCGTGAAATTTAACACAGTTAAATTGTGGAGTACGCTAGCTCATTACTTCATAAAACTACAAAGAACAAATTACACACAACGTACCACTATAACACGTCAGTTCACTATATCGCAACTTCCCACACTAAATACTACACAAACTTTGCAAAAAAGAAAAAAAAATGGCTCTAAGCACTATGGGACTTAACATCTGAGGTCATCAGTCCCCTAGACTTAGAACTACCTAAACCTAAATAACCTAAGGACATCACACACGTCCATGCTCGAGGCAGGATTCCAACCTGCGACCGTAGCAGCAGCGCGGTTCCGGACTGCAGCGCCTAGAACCGCTCGGCCACAGCGGCCGGCCAAACTTTGCACAATAATATAGACTCATGTATCCACAAGGTGTCATGCAGGTTTGAGAAGCTCAAAACACGAATAATACCATACATGCAGCCGGCCGGGGTGGCCGAGCGGTTCTAGGCGCTACAGTCTGGAACTGCGCGACCGGTACGGTCGCAGGTTCGAATCCTGCCTCGGGTATGGATGTGTGTGATGTCCTTAGGTTAGTAAGGTTTAAGTAGTTCTAAGTTCTAGGGGACTTATGACCTCAGCAGTTAAGTCCCATAGTGCTCAGAGCCATTTGAACCATATATGCAGACTGAAACGACAAATGAAAAGCCGGCCGCGGTGGTCTCGCGGTTCTAGGCGCGCAGTCCGGAACCGTGCGACTGCTACGGTCGCAGATTCGAATCCTGCCTCGGGCATGAATGTGTGTGATGTACTTAGGTTAGTTAGGTTTAAGTAGTTCTAAGTTCTAGGGGACTGATGACCACAGCAGTTGAGTCCCATAGTGCTCAGAGCCATTTGAACCATTTGAACAAATGAAAATTTGTACGATGGCTGGGATTCGAACCTAAATCTTCTGCTCACAAGGCAGATGCGCTAGCCACTACGCCACCATGGCATAGTTGCAGACTTGAAAAGGTCTCTAGAACTATAAAATTTCATTCGATCCCGTATAAGAGAAACAAAGAATATATTTAAAATACCAGTTACATCAACTCGTAAAGAAAGGTTTGTTATATTCAGTGATGAAGATATTTCAACAGTCCCCTGAAATCAGCATCAAGAGGCACTGTCCTACCGGGGGTAGTGCGCCGTCCCTTCCTCCGACCTCCGCACTGACTTACCCAGCTGCAGGAGGACCCACATTTTAATGTGGACTCGGAACCACAGCGCAACGTGTAAATATTTTGGAGTTATGCTAAGAAGTTACATGAAATGGTAAGATTACGTAAAACCAGTGTTAGGGAAGCCGAATGGAAGACTTAGATTTGATGGAGGTGCAGTGGGAAAATATAATTCTTTTGTGAAGCAAACAGCATACAAGACGCTATTGCGACCGATTCTCTAGTGTTGTTGCAGTGTTTCGAGTCCTTATGAAGTAGGCATGTCAAGGGACGAATTCAGAGACGTGCTGCTACGGCCTAAGTCAGTACAGCCCAACGGAAGTGTAACAGAAATGCTCAGAGAAAAAAAAATTACTGGAAGAAACGCTACGAATTTTTCGAGAAATTCTGTGGGGTAAATTTAGAGAACTTGTATTCCAAGAGGACTGCGCGGCATTTATGCTACCGCCACCGTATACCTCGCGTTGGGATCATGACAATAAGAGACGACGGCACATAAATAGGTATACAGACAGTCATTTTCCCTCATTCCACACGTAAATGAAATATGAAAGAAAATCAATAACATTGAGACGAGGCACCCACTGCCATCCATTGAACAGTGGCTTGCGGAGTATACGCGTAGAAGTAAACTGAATTGCTTACTGAACGCCTTTTACTGGTGCTTAACCTACAATGGCGCACAACAGAGCCTTCCAGCGGCCTGGAATTTCTGTCGTTATCGGACACAGATTGGTAACTGCCACAGACAAGGGAGAGACTGCGGTTTCTGTCTGCTGGTTTCCGGAAATGGTTAATATCAAACAGCCACTTGGAACAGCTAACAGTTTTGTTCACGTTAGGTGACACATCGCCTTGAAAGTGGTTCCGTTGATGATTCCGTTGATGAGTGTTGGTAACACTGCGGCGCATCCCCCTACATCTGCAGAGGGATGCCTATCATCCTATAGGTAGCTGTTTTGAGTCCTTGTGGTGGAAAAAATAGTTCATAGTTATTATCCTCCCTGCGAGTTTGTAGAACAAGTGCACGATCACCAGACACTGTCTCTTGGGTGGGGCCGTTAAACTGTGCTGACTCATTTGTACTGTACGAGGGAAGTAGTCGACGAGACGCCATCGGGTTTCGGCTGCTAGTCACCATCAATACAAATTCCATATCACTGTATGCATCATCCAAACACACTAAAAAGTGAAACTTGAGGGATAGCTCTCACACTTTGAAATGGTTCAAATGGCTCTCACCACTATGGGACTTAACGTCTTTGGTCATCAGTCCCCTAGAACTTAGAACTACTTAAACCAAACTAACGTAATGACATGACACATATCCATGCCCGAGGCAGGATTCGAGCCTGCGACCGTAGCGGTCGCGCGGTTCCACACTGTAGCGCCTAGAACCGCTAGGCCACTCTAGCCGGCCACTTTGAGATGTAAAGGTCCCTAAATGCGCTCAAAAAGGAATACCTTTCAAATTAGTCTGCTTAATCACATTCATTGAGTATCCATACAACTTTAACACTTACTGTAACACTGCAGTTTTGATATTTTCTACATGCGGGGTACAAACTTTTTTTAAATAGTTCGGAGTAGACGCCTCATTCTTTTTGTAGTGATCTGCCGACATGTGGTGACAGACGTGGAGAATCGACACCGTCACCGCTTCTCTTGTTGCGACAGACGGCGCCCCCTAACACTTGAAGCACGACAGCATCAGGTTTTCACTATCAAATTTATAGCGTTTTAAAGGGATGACGTAAGGAGCGAATCAATGGTTTGCAAATAGACGCGAATGTTACGTTAGATGTGAGAATGTGTGAATGACGCAGTAGTTGACAGTTACTGAGGAATTTGTGGGAAGGGGCGGCGTGAGAATTGTACATGAGAGAAGTTTCACGGTGATAGCCCTGGCATGTGATGACGATCTCACCACGTGATTATCATCACTTTCGATTAATTTTTATGAGAATGGGGACTAAACATCTGTTAAGCCCTATGATAAATGGTTCGGCAACACAGTCTAAAGCCGGCCGCTGGTGGCCGAGCGGTTCTGGCGCTACAGTCTGGAACCGCGCGACCGCTACGGTCGCAGGTTCGAATCCTGCCTCGGGCATGGATGTGTGTGTTGTCCTTAGGTTAGTTAGGTTTAAGTAGTTCTAAGTTCTCGGGGACTTATGACCTCAGCAGTTGAGTCCCATAGTGCTCAGAGCCATTTGAACCAACCAACACAGTCTAAAACTGGCTATATTCTTAAGCTTCGTCATAAAAATACATTTCGCAACGTATGTACCTGTACTTACAGCAATCAGTTTTATTATTGTCTTTGTGTGTTTCATTATAATACTTATTAATTGTTTTCTTACACTAAATGCTACTGCTATTTCCTAGTTTCTCTATAAAAAGAAAAATAACATATGGTGACAGTAAATACTGAAGTATCAGGAAAATTTATTTAATGTTCTGCTTTGTCAGTAAATTCCACGACCAACTTCATCATTTTAATGAACGCATCTCTCCTTAAAGAGAGTACTTAACGACATTTACATTGCTATACCAAAACAATGTTGCCGTATATCCAGTATCATTTATTGATTGAAAAAAATTTGTAGCTCTGAATGTTCCCGATTTCCCGTGTGCGTCCAAAGACAGCTGTTATGTGAGTGTCGGATTCTCTAGAATTTCGTCATAGATAAACAGCAAAGTACCAATAAAGCTTATATTTCTACATATGAACAGTGTACAACCTTCTATTTTCACCATATTTTTATCTGTTTACAAGTATATATTCACACAGAGTCCTACGCAGGAAGGCGTTTTATAGGCGAAGGGCGATCATTAGTGTACCATTTATCTGAAGAAAGCGAAGGATCTACGTACAACACCAAAGATATTCGGACGCAAAGGCTTCACTGCGAACTCAATTATCTTTATTTCACAACCGATCATTCAGCAGATTCCACGCTCTGCGATTAAATTTTCTTTAGTACAAGGACGCATGAGAAAAACTAGAACGCAATGAGTGCAGCAAGGCTGCCATAAAATGAGAGACTGCTACAACCTCGTCCCCATTCGCAAGATTTTCCACGGCATTTACTAAGTTAATCTCAGTAGAAGAGCTCTGGCACCCTTCGCAGTCCCATAACCCATTAGAGGGTGGTATGTTTAATAAGTGGGAAAAGGGAGGTTTTCGGTATATTGCGCCGTATTTTTTGTGTAGTACTGAAAGTAATGTCCGTATATGAGATACAGAGATTAACGAATAGTATGTGAAGGTCTTGTCCATGGCAGTGGTATTTTGCAGCGAGGTGTTTCGTTTCATTCAAATAGATCTGAAATTTTTGGAGCAGTCGAAGGTCTCAGAATATCTCATTTAAATTGTAATTGCGTCTCTCCTTTAGATCACTAATTGTAAGCCACAGAGCCGCTCAGATGTTTTATACTTTCGGGGGACATGACAGAAGTGTGTTGCACGCGTGTTATTCACCTTCTCAAACTGCAGACTAGAGCCGTAGTAAAAACCAAACTTCTTTGTAGATTCTTGTGGTATTGTGGTAAAAAACACCGATAGAGATAGGATGCCCACCTCACGGAACCTTTAAACTCAGTGACTGTTGAGCTTCTCTCACAGCGGAAGGCAACAACAGATTTCAGCCTCTACTATGACGAGTATAGCTAGTCAGCGTGTTCATGGAACCAGAATTAGTTTTTGAAATCCCAAACGTGGAAGAAGTTTTCATCGTGAACATTTGGCCTAAGAGGAGTGGAGAGGTCACAGCGTAAAATTGTTGATTAAAAGTTTGTGCGTCACTGACCCTACTCTAAATTACAAAATCATCCATAATTTTTAGCCATCAATTTTTGGGTCTGCATCTGGAGCATAAGTTTTTCCCTCTTCCGATATTTCAGCAGAAAACGGTCTAGTCATTGCCTCGGCGAGCCGGGGACTCACTTCCGAGTGTGAATCCGTGCCTGTTTATTCGTTGAGATGCCGAAACCACGTGACTCAAAAAGCTACACTAATGACGACATAACTGCCACAACAGTGTCACTCACAAATGAAACACATCTATCAAGGATAACATGTTACTAGCTCTTGGTACGTACAAAACTGAGCCCTTGGGGAATCTGCAAATCCATAGCCACTGTGAGTCATTTATCAAGGTGGCAGGTGGCAGGCTGCCAGACAACCGAGACTCAGAACAGAAAATGCTGTGGAGAGTGAGAGGGGGGGGGGGGGGGGGAGGGACATCAGAGGATTCCATGGACTACTGTCATGGCGGAGGGCATCGTCCTGGTCGATCAGTTTGTCTCCTAATCGAATTTCCACTGTTCTCTGACCAAAGAACCCAAATAGTGCGAGGATGCAGCCAGTATTTCGGCGTTGCCATAGTACATGGAATGATCAGTACAAATACAATGCTCAGCCACCGCAGATTTGTTTGGCTGTAGGAGACGACAGGTGTGCCATTGGTGTTCGAGACATCTTTATTGTAGAATTAGCTGAGAACCCCGGTGTTGCCCAGATATTTATTTATAGATGTCCACAAGACATCTTACACGCGGAATTTATTTTTGGCTAATAAAGTTTCTTTTTATACATCGTTTGAAGTAGTATGATTGGGAAGATGAACAAAGCGCTTGTTTGTTTCATTAACATGGGAGAGGTTCCTTTACATCTGACCGTGCGAAAAGCAAGTGACACTAAAGTCCACTCCATCAACATGCTGCGTCTAACTTTGTGTTTTGTTTATGGTCTTAGCATAACATAAGCTCACCAGGAAATGTACACGATTAAAGGAAAACAGGAAATTGTTAGAAATAAACGGGATTCGGGGAATGAAAACTCGCTCGTCTGCGCCACTTCCCATCAGAATTTGTGCTTCTAAGATATTAATTTGGAGAGAAGTAATTTTAAGCGTCTGTGATGAATGGTTCTGATGAGCGACATAATGCAAGACGGTGTTGATCCGAGTTAAATCGCACCTTGCTTTCTAAGCGAATTTCACAAGAGCGAGTTAAAGTTTGATGTTCTCGAGCTGAAGCAATGCTCATCTCATGGTCTTCACTGGATTCTTGAGACCACGTAGTCCTCAGTCTTTTAGCCGTTCCGGAATATTCAGAAAGGCTCAACCGTTTTCTAGGCACTTTTATTTGTAAAGAAAACGGAATCAAAATGTAATGAGTAGGCACTCAAAACACAAAGAAAACTTATAATTCGTTTTTCCTAAGAAGGAATACAAATAAAACCTACAGAAAGAAGTCAATCAATGTCACTTAAGTTTTTACTACATAAAGCGAAATCAGTCTACCCGTATTTCGTGGCAAGTAAATTCGCTGTTAATTTGTGTCCATAAAGATAAGACTGTGGCGCTTAATTGTGTCACTGACATAAACTTCCGAAAATACATCTGTCTCTTAGGTTAAAAAAATAACAGCGCGATCTATTTTTTTCTTTTTTTTTTAATACTACGAAACTAACGACGCCATCTATTGGTTCTCTGGTGTAGCACGCCGAGATGCGAGATGATTAAACACCCGAAATACTAAGCGGTGCGGAAGGTTTTACATTAAATTTCCATTAACGATATCTCTTAAAAACTTTAAATGATAGTGGAAACGATAAATGTACCAATTTGAAGTAATGGTCCCTGTATCGGAAACGAACGAGTCGAAATTTATAAGCGAAAACCTTTCTAATATCTCTGACAGTGGTATACATGAACCGGTGTAATTGTTACTAAGATTGTTGGATAGGCAACTTTCAGAGGTGGTAGTATGAACCAAATTTGAAAAAATGTCCAGTAAACATGAGCTCTAAAATGTATACCTTAAGAGCTATGAGCAGTTGTTCATAGAGATTATGTGTTTCACACTAGCGAAGATGAACAAGTGCTCATAGGTCCTCAGGTATGCATTTCAGAGTCCAGAGTCCATGTTAACTAGATATTTCTTCTTGTCTTCGTCCATAATGCCACCTCTTAAAGTTGCCTATTCTGTATTCTTAGCAACAACAGTACCGGTACGTGTATTCCACTGTCAGACGTATCTGATTTTCGCTTGTAACTTTCGACTCGTTCGTTTCCGATACAGGGACCATTACCTCAAATCGATACATCTATCCGTCAGCACCATACTTGAAAGTTTGTAACATAATCACGGAGTGACCCTGTATATACATACATTTACAGGCGCCGGTGCCTATAACTTTGATGCTCTGTAGCGGTGCTGGATTACATTTCTGGACTTAGGTTCCTGTGTAAAGTTTTATTTACTAAGTTCCCTCTACATCATCTAGAAGTATGTAACATGGATTGTGAAATACCTTGTAGATATAGATAGATAAATCGACTTTCCCTCACCTGATCTCATCCATTCCCTACGTACGACCCTCTTATTCAGTACAGTGTTGCGTAGTGTTCGTTTTAACACCGTCAGCATTTCAGAGTCATCGGTATTAATAAGAAGAATCTTTGGCCCTGAGCACTATGGGACTTAACATCTATGGTCATCAGTCCCCTAGAACTTAGAACTACTTAAACCTAACTAACCTAAGGACAGCACACAACACCCAGCCATCACGAGGCAGAGAAAATCCCTGACCCCGCCGGGAATCGAACCAGGGAACCCGGGCGTGGGAAGCGAGAACGCTACCGCACGACCACGAGAAGCGGGCAAGAAGAATCTTTGAGTAACCGTCTGTCCTCTCAATATAATGAATAAAAACCTACATTTTAATAGCTTAAGAAATCACGTAAATATTCCATTCTCTTGAGTACTGTGTATCGTCACAGTATTTTAAAACTCTTTTGGCTGAAAATCTGAATATTGTACCGCTGTCAGCCGATTCTCACCAATATGTGCAAGTGTAAAACTACGAGGGTTGGTACTTTAATAGTGGCAACTATTTATTTACAGCTCGTACAAAACAGATACGTGTTTCAAAGTTATACTGACTTTCAAAGTAGTCACCGGCATTGTGAATAATCCGTTGCCAGCGATGTGGAAGTCGTAGGACACTCTTAGCAGTGCCAGTTGTGTTGACAGTTCGAGCGGCGCGGTCTATTGCCCGACGAATTTGTAGCAGTTCAAAAGTGAATACCGTGAAGTGTTTCCTTCAGTTTAGAAATCGAGTTGAACTCACGAGGGCTCAAGTCGGGGGACTGCAGTAGGTGGTGTAGCACTTAGCAGCCCCATCAGTCAAACAAATCAGTAACAGCTTGCACTGTACGTGCTTGAGCATTGTCCTACAAAATGATGGTCAGGTCCTACAAGAAGTGTCATCACTTCTGTCTCCATGCTGTTCATTTCTGGAACACAACCTACGACCAGTTTGGAGACAGAAGTGATGACACTTCTTGTAGGACCTGACCATCATTTTGTAGGACAATGCTCAAGCACGTACAGTGCAAGCTGTTACGGATTTGTTTGACTGTTGGGCTGCCAAGTGCTATAACACCTACTGCACTACCCTGACTTAAGCCCTCGTGAGTTCAACCCGATTTCTAAACTTAAGGAAACACTTCACGGCATTCGCTTCAGAACTGCTAGAAATTCGTCGGGCAATAGACCGCGCCGCTCGAACTGTCAACACAACTGGCACTGGTAAGAGTGTCCTACGACTTTCACATCTCTGGCAACGGATTACACACAATGCTGGAGACTACTTTGAAATAACTATTGCCACTATTAAAGTTCCAACCCTCGTATACACAGTTAAAAACAAGCAGGAAACACGATGCCGCACTGTAGCAGTAGAACTACAAGAAAAAAAAAGCTTTTGTGCCCTCGGTATTCCTTATTAGTCCAACCCGATACAGAGAGTAGGGCCCGAGCAATCATTACAGCATAAGACACACAGGGATTTTATAAGCTATCCCTTGATCCCTTGATGCCCTGTCAATCAAGAGAAGACGTTAAATTTCTTTTGCCACAACAGAGTGTATGCTTATGTTCCATTTCGTACCCTCACACTTTGCTATTCCCAGATATTTGTATAAAAAGGCTGATTACACCTGCGTGATGCCAAATGCTCTACTTTTCGTAAAGAGCACGACATTGCGTTCATCGTGTAGGGCCATTTTCTTGTAGGCGTCCTCTTACAGGCCCTACTGAAGTACCGTGAGTTGTAGTAACTGAACCAGAAAGGATGAGGCGATACGCAGACATCTTGAGGACACCACAGAAAATGCGTCTACTCGGATACAAATGACATTGCAGGTCGTGGTCTCGGGAACAAGCGTGTATGTAGGTGTTATCACGCGTTGATCAGTCGCTGACTCGGCTCTGAGAACTGCTGAGAAAGCTGAGAGCTGGCTACACGGCAGCTAAGAGCATGGAACGGCCCGCCGCAATCACGTGCCGATCAGCCGCTGACAGCCGTGGCCGCACCTGTTGGGCTAACGAAAGTGGCTGACTACGCAGGCAGAGGAACACGCAGCTGTAACCATGGCCTCCCGGCGCAGCAGAAATGCGAGAGGCTTGGTCGGTCGCTACCGCGAGAAAACAAGCCGTTTACGGGGCCGTGAATATACGAGCTTCCGCCAGCGCTGGAGATACGGCCTTGCTCGACGTCGCGCCGCTGTTTACATTAACATCTTTCTGGATATCTCAGCTATCCCAGACCTTTAATATATTCAGAGTCTCGCCAGCGTTTTGCCTACATAATCTGCGGCCACACAGGTTAAGCGTGAGGTCACGGTAAAAATACCTCAGCCTGTTGTGGGAAGTTCCCAGTCACTTCAAGTTTTCCTTTTTCTGCTACTTCTTTTACTTTTTTGTACATTGTCCGCAGCAGTTCCGGATGACTTGGGTATGTTCTGTGGTTCTAATAATAGCAAACTTGATCTGCCTGTGCGTTCTGAGTCATCGTAAACAGAAAACCCTGAAACTTAAATTGCTTCCCTTATTTTCGTGCTTATTCACAGTTCAAACGAACGGTTTCAACCGTTTCGTACCAAGTGACGTGGGTCAGGCACTAGATTCGAAGTCGGGAAGAGCTGTACTCGGAGTCTCCGTGGAATTAAGTGGAATTCCATTCGCAGTAGCGACCAGTATCGACGCACTCATGGCTAAGTGCGATGCGCAAGACAAATTACGCGCTGCGCAGCTCCTCAGATTTAATCGAAAGTGTTTATCTGTGAACCTGGTTTAATTCTGTGCATTGTCACGATATATAATGCCTCCGGGTGACTAGACTCACCCAGCCCGTAAGATAGGGTTAATCTTCTCACAACTCCGAAGTCAATAATTAAAAATCCCGTATCTACCTTACTACTCCCTGGATGCGACCACTGGAGAGGAACACCTACATCGTTAACAGATCACACAACGCCTCCAACTTCACTCTTGCAACTTCCGGCATTAACCACCACAGTAACAAAACATGACTATGTTACGATGTTGACATGTGAAAATACACGCAACAACACAACATCAATTTCCGTGGAAGCATTTACTTCAATTAAACCTTGCCAAGTCGGCTTTTTTCAGTGAACACTAGTTTCAGGTGGCTAATGGCTCCATGTTGTGATAGTCTCTTCCTTTCGATCACTCACACGCTCACTAGAAGGGAATTGTCACCGAGAAAACAGGAAAAGGGCTAAACAAAATTCCACGCTCGCGCACGGGAGAGCACTTGGGATGTTTGTATTCTATCTGTATTTAAAAAAGATACTGCATGATCAAAAAGGATTACTTGAGTTAAACACTTGAAAAAACAACTCTGCTCTTCAAGGTACACGACCCTGAGAGGTCTACTGGCCGACTCACCAGTTTCGCGAACTACAAACAGTACCACGAAATTACTTAACACGAAGCCCTTTCAACGGCTCTGAATCGGGAGCAGAATGTAGGCACTTTCGTTGGCCATTTCCTGCTACCGCTACTAGAGCTTTTGTAAGATCCTAGTTCCTGGCAGCACTTCCGAAAATTTTCCTTTATAACAGTTGCTGGAAAACATTGGCCGCTGTGAGAAAATTACTCGCCCTTGATATCAGCCTAGTACACCCAGACTGCCACCCTTTTAGGGGGATTAGGGAAGGACTAGCCCATGATCCCCAGGCTGAACTATGCCCTCTTGCACGTCTACCGAAAATTGGCAGTGGCATCTACAATACAGAACAGGACGAGCACACAGGTACGGTTAGGACATGATGCGTTACAAATTCCTGAAACAACTCACGACCCCTCCTTCCCTCAAATTTCTTAACCGAAACCAATGCTCTATTTCTAATGGTATCGATGAAGACGAAACACAAATATATAACTTTCTGTCTTGTGAACTCGAAGCATTAATGTAGTAGCAGGTGGTTAGGTACACAGCTCCGAGCGCAGTTAGGATCAAATATGGAACCAGGGGCACAGTCTGGCAGCGTTGGTCCCTCAGCATAGCCATCAGTAGCAGGAAAGAAGTAGATGGCCGCTTATCGCCGAGTCGGCCGATAGCCGGCAGCAAGGTATCGTGTTCCGGGCGTTCGCCACCCACATAAACAGGTCGGCGTGCCAGCTGGTAGCGCGTAGGTCGCGCTGCCTCTGTGGGAGGTCAATAAGCGTGTGGCGAGGACGTGCCGTGCCCTCGCGGGCGCTCTGCAGTCTAACCTCAGCAACAGACGCCCGAGATTTCGAGGCTATTCCATAAAGGTTGACCCTGCCTATGAAATAATACTGAGTGTGTTTCAGCTGGGATATCAATCAGCTTTGTCGGTAAGTAAGTTAATGCTGTGCTCCAAAGCCCCCGGCAGGAACAACCTCTTTACGATCCCACGCCTTACTTGCTAGTAACCACTTATACTGTGCTACAAAATCTTGCTCCTCTATTGTTATGAATATTAACGCAGGGAACTAGCGAGCAACAATACTCTTGCTTTTTTCTTACTGTGTGGTTTCAAACATAACAGCAGAGAGGAAATGTTTGTTGGCTGAAGACCACCAGCATAGATTTACTTCATACTTCTCTCTCTCTCTCTCTCTCTCTCTCTCTCTCTCCTCTCTCGCTGCGCATTCTGCACAGCTTGTCGTTATAAGCGTCCAGCATCATTGCTTCTGTGATAAACGCTATACGTAACCCTAGAACTCTAAAGAAGGGAAAATATTACATTGTTACTAAACCATTCTAAATTTTACTACTTCATATTTTATTGGCACTGAGGACTACGGGACTTAACTGCTGAGGTCATCAGTCCCATAGAACTTAGAACTACTTAAACCTAACTAACCTAAGGACATCACACATATCCATGCCCGAGGCAGGATTCGAACCTGCGAATGTAGCGGTCGCGCGGTTCCAGACTGTAGCGCCTAGAACCACTCGGCCAATCCGGCCGGCCATATTTTATTCAAAGCACGTCATAATTTATAGTTTATGCACTAGTTAATTAAAGTTACAGGTCTCCAGTGGCGTGTCAAATATAAAATAAGTACAAAATGCCTTGTTCTACATACTACACCGACGATGCCAGATTGCCGAGGACAGTGAATTGTACCAATTGCAATCGTAAATTATACGAGGGTTTAGCAATCTAGGGTTATCAGACGTATTTTATTAAAGCGACCCTATTATCGCCACGTCTTTTATATCACTGATACCCGTCCTACAGCGTCACAAGAAATATCTCAGCGTCACAAGAAATATCTCCAAAGAACGTAAAAGGGTAGGAGAAAGTGAAAGAGAGAGAAGGAAGATTAAGGTCATCCCAATGACGTTGAGGCAGATAAACATGAAGCAAAATCTTGCATTCGGCTAGGATTGGGAAGAAAATCCAGACATGTGCCTTAAATAGTTTACGGGCATCATGCAAAACAAAAATTTAAATGGTGTCATGGGGATGTTAAAGTCGCTCATCTCAAGTACGATTCCACTGTTTTAACCATTGCGCCACATCACTCCGTGAGAGAAAGAGAGAGACAGGGAGAGAAATGCAGTTTGAAAATGTGTGGCGTACTCACGAAGCTCAAATCCAATAGCATTATAGGCAAAAGAAGCATCAGAGTCCGTTTCCCACCACGGTGCGTCTGTATAACCTGAGTGTTACGAACAGTAAATAATGTGCTGTGTCGTCTTTCTGTGGCTCACAAGGAGATAAAGGTTCGTCGATCTGAAGCCAATCGGTGAGTAAACGTACACAGGTCCGGCAGCGGACACGGTCCACGTGCCCACACACAGAGCATGTGATGGCCTGGACGCTATACGTGAAAGGCCCGGGGTATATTACCTCCTTTCCTACAGCCTAAATGTTCGCACTTAACGCGGAATTTCAAACATGTATCACTTAGCTCAGTCTCACGCTGGAAAATTGTTTCGGAGGTGACTACTCAAAGATATAAAGTGATAAGTGGCTCTTAAACTACCATAGCAGACACGCATTATTAACTTGAGGTATACAGAATACAACGTAATTTGAAGCTCTTTCGGACAGCGAAACTGAGCCACCAGCGACTTTTTAACATACATGTGCTACAGGCTTCTGTCCAACAGGATTATTTTACATTTGTCATAATTATTTACACGGGAATGCTTTTAATTTTAATTTCAGGGATTTCGAAATTGTCACTGTCAAGTATTTGGCAAGCAAATGAAGGCAAGACAGTGGTGTAAAGTTCTTAATCACTAACATTTCCACCAATTTACTGGGTTTAATCTCAAACGTGTCTCCTCTGTCAAATCAACTTGAAGCGTGTGACACTACCGATGGTGATCCGACCAGCTCGGCGGCTACCTTGGTTCTACACTGCTCAACAGAAGTTTCAATCGTAAACTAGAGGTCTCAGTGACCTAGACACTTACCGTATTATCCAGTTAGAGCCCATATACTGGACGGTGTTTACTACGGGCTTGCTTTGTGGCCGTTTCCCAGTCATGTAAACGTACCGCCACCGCAGCGGCATATTGCGAGCAGTTCAGTATCAACAACACCTCCATTCAGTTTGTGTCCACCATCGCAGTAACATGCCACGTAGAGGCATACAACACTTTGATAGAGTCAAGCCGCGCGGGATTAGCCGAGCGGTCTATGGCGCTGCAGTCATGGACTGTGCGGGTGGTCCCGGCGGAGGTTCGAGTCCTCCGTCGGGCATGGTTGTGTGTGTTTGTCCTTAGGATAATTTAGGTTAAGTAGTGTGTAAGCTTACGGACTGATGACCTTAGCAGTTAAATCCTATAAGATTTCACACATATTTGAACATTTTTTTTTTTTTTTGATAGAGTCAAGATAGTGGCTTTACTTTCAGCAAAACTTACGAAGCAAGATGTTGCCAATAGGTTACAGTCACTCAAAGTGGTGTGCCTAAGGTGTGGATAAAGTACAGGGAGACGGGAAATGTGAACGATTGACCTCGCAGTGGTCGTCCTCGTATGAAAACATCAATGAAGGATCGTTTCCTTGAATCGTCGGCTCGCAGTTGGCCGACATCACCTGCCAAAAATGTTGGAAATGACTTCTCTCAAGCAACAGGGGGTTCGTATCTCCGACCAGACAGGACATAGAAGACTGCATGAGGATGGTCTTTATTTCAGAACACCAATGAGAAGTTCTGGACTGAACCAACGGAACCGACGGCAATCGAAGGACCTGGGTTCTTGCACACCAAAATTGCACCATTGCAGAATCGAGTAATATCATGTTTGCTGACGAGAACCAGGACTGGTCTGCGACCGAACACTAGACGTGTTAGGGTTTGGAGGAACGCTAGACGACACCAGGAACGCCGATACGTCCACGAAGTCCATCCGTTTGCAGATGGAAGTTAATGTTCTGGGTGGCAATAATGATGGGACAACGTACCCCTCTTATTCCCATCTACGGCAATTTGACCGGTCCCCGATACCTCCAGGTGGGCCCACAAACGATAGTTAGGTCCTACGGACATTAAGTCAGGGACAACTTCATCCCAGCCGATTCTCTAGCAGATTCTCAGTATCTTCAAAGATGCAACATCATTCGCCTTCACAGTCCTCAGACATCAACGCAATTAAGCAAGCATGGGCCTTGTTCAAGGGAGCCATTCCACAGTGTCCGAATCCACCTGACAATCTTCTGGACCTCAATGAATCTGCCACTGAGGGTGGGACCTCATACCCAAGATAAACCTGATGGTCTCATCTAGGACATGCCTCGCAGATTGGAAGAACTTATCCATGAGCAGTATAGGACATACTCACTACCAAATACTGATAATCATCATTATGACATAAAGATTTTCACTGTTTTTGTTTTCAAGATATACACTTAAAAGAGAGTGTGCTTTGTTTTGTAATGATTTTTTGCAACTAACCCAAATCCTTCTTGTTTTCGGGAAGAATTATGTTTATTTTGTTAATAAGGTATTGTACAAACCTCAGTGGGTGTACTATAAGGAGTTATTGTAGTAAACTCTATGATATTCCAAGCTTTTGTTGAGATATGTATTTGAATCCAGTAATATTGTGTGTTAGCGCTGATTCTCGCACTCTCTTTTTATTTCATTCCATAAAGAAAAACATCATCGCAGGGGAACAACAACAATAATAATAATGATAATCGTTGTGGTAAATTCGAAGTATAATACGGAATCGTCAATAAATATTTATTTTATCGATACATTCATGCCCGTATCGCATTTGCAGCGTAGATTCTTTCAAACAGGTATAATTCGGTACAGCTTCACTGTGATAAACGCGTGAATGAATTGATAAAGGTTGACTAGATCAGATTCCTTATTATATCTCGTTTATACCTCGCCCTAAATGATTACCATCATTGACGGAAGTTACTCATAATGAGAAAGGAGAAGAGATCTCTATTTTTACAACCAAGATCGCGTTCAAAACTGTTTGTTATTAAGCGGTTTCGATAGGTAAGACTGTCATCTTCAGAGCCTTAAAAACTTTTTTGGTTGTATGTTCTGTTTCGTTGTTCGTTCATTACTCATGCTATGTTAACATTTTAATGGTTAGTATATTGAGCATTCCACAAAGGTTTGTCAAAAATAAAATTACAAACAGGTTTGCCACAAGAAAAAATATACACAGCTAAAATGCAGCTTGTGGGACTTGGCATGTCTACAGATATAGCACTCCTCTGATGCTTGTCAACTGTTAAAATCCACAATATATACTGAAAGTGCACATTTATGCACTATCCACAATGTATTTCGAGTGAGAAGGTTCCAAGATGCGATTACTCGACATGTAAATGTAAACATTGTCATAAATGTGCACTTTTACTATATATTGTGGATTTTAACAACTGACAAGCGTCGAAGAAATGCTACATATTATATGTATACGTGACAAGCTCCACGAAGTCCTTTTTAGCTGTGTACATTTTTATTTGTGACAAACCTGTTTATAATTTTATTGTTTACACACCTGTGTGGAATGTGCAATACACTATCCACTAAAATGTTCATATGACATGAGTACAACATAACGTACAACCGAAAATGTTTTTAAAGATCTGAGTATGACAGTAGTATGACAGTATTACCTGTCGAAACCGGTGAATAAAAATCAGTTTCGAATGCTATAGAAATTTCTTATTTGCATCTTTATTTTTACTGATGCTTTGCAAAGAAACATAATTTGTTGTGGCGATACAAATAATTGTTGAAGATTGGAAAAAAAAGAAAATTATGTGCCTCGGACACACCACTCCTAGTTGACCAACCTCAGCAACATCGCCACTCCTCGCTGGCAGTTTCGTGCAGCAGTTAAGAGGCGTACAACACTAGATTTCTCGAGACTGATAGAGTATGATTTATTACATCCAGTAAGTAGTTCGACTGTGCGAAAGGTGAGCAGAATCGGTTACCATTTTGATGAATGCTACCCGTTGTAAGACAAATGAAATAGGAATATACATTTGACGGTGGCCGTGTGACCTTCGCATCTCCCGGTGGCTACAACTGCGGTGTGATTGAGGGAGTTCACAGAATTACTATTTTCTAGGTGCCCTGAATGAGTCGGCTGTGGATGACGCAATGTTTTCGTTGCATTTGCCGGACGAGCCCGGGGGCGGGCAAGCCGCCTCCTCCGCGTTGCCACACCGGTTGCCCTGGCCGCGGCGCTAAAAAGAAAACGCTGGCGAGCGGCACGTCGCGTCGCCGGCAAATTGCTTCACGTCTCGGCACAGCCAGTTTAGCATGCATTACGCCGGTGGCAGGCTGAGGGTTCTCACGAGAACAGCGTGCGCTTAAAATACCACGGTAAACAGCGAGCAGAATCCACGGTTGGTTCTGCGTCTTAGGTCATATGCCCAAGTAGACAATACTGATGAAGTGTCAACACACCACTAAAGAGAAGCAAATGAATATATTTTACGAATATATTTTAGAGTAAGCACGCCACGAAACGATACTGCAAAACACGTTTATATCCCTTGTCTAGTATTCCTTCTGTTTCTGCAGTGGTGTCGTCAGTGGATGATCTTTCTTTCTTATACCATTATCTGGCACGTAGGGTGTTTCTCAGAGTCTATATATCTGTACATCTGCAGCTTTTCACCTGACAGTACGCATTCTTTTCTATGAAACCAGTTTCAGCTTTTTTACACCATAGGATTATTTTTATGTTAAACACAAACTGTTTTTTTTTTCTTAATCCATATCAAAGAGAGCAATAAATTTGACCGAGAAAAACCACAGAGTATTACAAACATCGAGATTGTAAAATTCTTAGCATCCAGAATAACATAAGCAAAACCTCAATCGAATGAAGGATGGAGAGTAACTAACGTCTCATTGACTTCGATGTTGTTGGGTACTGAATACTATATCAATAGCGCAAGTATGGGGGAGGAAATCGATCGTGTCATCGTTCAAAGAACCCTTCTGATATTTGTCTAAAGTGGTTTAGCGATACGTAGAAAGCCTGCATTAAGATGGTTATAACTTCAAACGATCAATAAAGCTTTCTCTGGACCTAAAGGTCTTCCAAGATAAAGAAAGTGGCCACGAACCAAAGAAATGGCGATTTCGCCCAGGTTTGTGGGCGCTCATGTAAGCACATTCACATCAGATAATGGAACAAATGGTAACCTGAAAAATGAACAAACCAGAATACAGTGCGTGAATTAGTGTCTCCCACATACTCGTAGCTGTGGGTGTACAAACATGTTGCCTGGCGTCGCCCTATGACAGTAGTCCCTCTTACTTGATATTAAACATCGACTGCTTGTTTTTCTCGATTTGTGTTAGAATCCCTCCTAGTATAGAACTTAACTGATCGTCTGGCTAACGTGCAACAACTCGCAATGTGCGATATCCACATGGTTGAAAGACGCTAATACAAACACCATTCACCTACAATATTACACATCCAGACTGATGTTTCTTAATTATCGAGTGACTCTTACTAGTAAGGAGCAGGCTAGCGATATTCAGGCGATCCGTAGTTTCCTGCATCACTTCGAGCGAATGCTCTATCGAAGTGCGACGGATGATTGTTTAACTACGCTTGAGCATCGCCTGGAATAACCACCACGAAATGTTGGACGATCCGTGTCATTCTACCATTTATTTCGATAAGAATTCGTGGTGACCAGTAGTCAGAAGCCATGCCGAGGTAATCTCTGTTTGGATTTGTTGGCTAACAGAACGCAACGCTTGGTTAGTCTCTCGCTTAACGATTTACTTTATTCGATGCGCAGTTTTTCTTCAAACAAGAAAAGATGAATGTTGTTTACTATTCATTTTTGTTCACTGAAGATGAGATCAGGAACAGTTTAGTACCGTGATACAGAAACCTTCACGAGCGGTGGTACTGGTTCCTTGTCGTGTTGAGAGTATTTTCGTTTCCTTGCAGGGTCATATCCATGTCGCCATTTTTCTTTTACAGCTACTGGTCTAGTGAAGTTTTTAATAACCGAGAACACAAGGCACAGAAATAAGCCTTCACCATTAATAGCCGGTGATGGTGTTTACACGGTCTGAGAGCGGCAGCTGACCCGCTTGGCACTGAACTGGACCTACGAGTAGTGCGACAGCAGCCTGGGGCGGGTTTGTCTGCAGGCAGAGCACGCTCCCTAGCGACTAAATGCGGCGATGTTGATCGTTTATATTCGCGGCCCAGAAGCAGGCCGGACGGCGATGTTTTGCGGGTAACGGTAGCGGCGTCTCTGCCTGCCACTGCCAGGGGACGCCGTCTGCTCCGAGTAGCGGGACCTCGACCTTCTGGAGACCTCGCGTGCTGATCTCTACTCACCACGACATCTGTCTACGTTCACTGACTTGCTTTGAATTCGCGTACTGTGAACCTCGCATGCGTAAATGGTGTTGATGATCTCCACCACCATCATCATCACCGTTTCGTCATCCATAGTTCGATATCTGCATCTGTACTCCGTAGGCCAGCTTACGGCGTGTGGTACTTCCTGTTCCTTTAGCGAATGGTGCGTGGAAAAAAGACTGTCTGCGAACCTCGTTACAAGCCGTGATATACCTGAGTTTCCGGTTGCGGTCATTTCGCGAGACAGGTCTGGGAGGAATTAGTATGTTTCCCAGGTCTTCCCACAACGTATTCTGTCCGAATTTCAACAGTAAACCTCTTCATGGTGCACAGCGCTGATGTTTGAGCATTTTCGTAACGCTCTCCGACTATTGGATCCCATGACGAATGCTCTGCTCTTCGTTGTCATCTGTATTTCGTCTATTAATCCTACCTGGTGGTGCACAATGCTCAAGAATAGGTCTTAAAAGAATGTTGCAGCCATTTATGTTGTGGGTGAATTACATTTCCTTAAGATTCTTCCAATGAATTCTGGCGTCTGCTTTTCTTCAGTTATTTTAATGTGGTAATTCCCCTTTAGGTAGCTCCAGACGGTTACTCATAGGTTGCTATTTCCAGTGATTTTTCTCCAGTGGCATAATCGAACAGTAATGGATCTGTTCGCCTGTTTATGCGAAATTTTGTTCACTAAACAGCTGGACGGGTCTGTATCAAATGCCTTACGACGGTCACGGAACACTGCTTCAAATGGTTCAAATGGCTCTGAGCACTATGGGACTTAACTGATGAGGACATCAGTGCCCTAGAACTTAGAACTACTTAAACCTAACTAACCTAAGGACATCACACATATCCATACCAGAGGCAGGATTCGAACCTGCGACCGTAGCGGTCGCGCGGTTCCAGACTGTAGCGCCTAGAACCGCTCGGCCACCCCGGCCGGCACTGCTTTAATCGTTGCGACTTTTTCTATGCAGCTCTCGATTTAATGGACGAAGAGAGCGAACTGTGGTTTCGGAAGATCTCTGTTTACGGAATGGATGTCGATTTTTATACACAGGATTTTTTGTTCTGCAAGAACGTCATAACGCATGAGTATACGATTTGTTCCATAATTCTACAATATGTTAACGTCAACGACACAGGCCTATAATTAAGGACGTCAGTTGGAAGGCCCTTCTTGCAAACAGGAATCACCCGAATTTCTTTTTTTTTTTTTTTTCAATAGTTTGGTACCCTTCAATGCTCGAGTGACTTATGATAAATTTTTGCCAGAAGTGAAGAAAATCCCTTCCTCATCTCTACAATTATCATGCATCACTTCAGCTACAAGCACCCATGTTGTTTCCAAACGTCATCTAGTGACCTACTAAAAACTAAACTCAACTCCGTCCGAACAGGCCATGAAGGCCCAACGGTACCGACCGGCCGCCGTGTGATCCTCAGCCCACAGGCGTCACTGGATGCGGATATGGTGGGGCATGTGATCAGCTCACCGCTCTGCCGGCAATATGTCAGTTTATGAGGCCGGAGCCGCTACTTCTCAATCAAGTAGCTCCTCAGTTTACTTCACAAGGGCAGCGTGCATCCCGCTTGCCAACAGCGCTCGGCAGACCGGATGGGATGGTCACCCATCCCGACAGCGCTTAGCTTCGGTGATCTGACGGGAATCAGTGTTACCACTGCGGCAAGGCCGTTGGCTACTACTGACCTACAGGCATGTCATAATCTCAGTCTTATATCTTGCAGCGCGAGAACATCTTGGCTCCACTCTCGCCTCCCCGCCTGGCTATATTTTCCTCAACCTCCATTACATTTTCATTCCTTTCATAATTACATCTTCCACTCCACTCAGCCATTTTTATGCCTTTCTGTTCTCTTAGTAATTCTGAACATGCATCTCCCTATTGCTCCACAAGCAACCCTTAGTTTCTGAATCGTTTTCGTGCTGAAAGCGCATGTCCCCCTGCCGAAGGTCAAAATGGGAACAATCCCCGACATTTAAGTAAAGCGGTTTTTTCCTAACTTGATAGATCCCGTAGAGCCCTTTGGCTGGCTTGAGTCTGAATTGAATCTTGAATTGAATTACATTTTTCATCTTCCATTTCCTGCCATTTTCTTTTTGCAGCCACTTCGAAATTCAGTGTTTCTATGGGACAGGCTAATGGCTGAGTATAAGTTTATTTTCTACATTAATACAAATAACACAAAACATTTCGAAGTACGACATTTTCTGCAAATACCACTTCGCTCTACTATCACTCCTAGTGACTAATATATTTTTTCCACCGTTCAAAAGGTTCTTGGTGCTAGTTCTTTCTATTCTTTCACGAATGATGGCGGAAACTTTTCGCATAATTATTCTTAAACCTCCATGAAAGTAATTCAGGATACTCCTTTCACATCGAATACTCCCTGTGTAATAACTGAACTTCGAAACTGAGACTACTTAACATCCTCTACTTATGCTATCGCGTCATGTGAGACACTGGTGCCACAAACCGTTGTTGATAGAAGTTTATGTATTTTCGCCGCTCTCCGTATTAGTTACGTGTGCTTACAGGAGGCCAATTATCTGTGGGTCATATTTTATAATTGTTGCAAACGAATTGGCTAGAAAACGCCTTAGTAAACAATTTATGTGATTATGCAAATATATTTCTGTTATTGTCCGTCTTTATGCTTATTATTATTGTTACATACGATTATTATAAATGTGCTCTCCACATTGAAATTAAACATATTCTGTCTCGTTTTGTGTGGAAGTTCAGAGCTGGTCAGTCGCAGGTTGTTGGAGGCGAAGATTCTCAGGCTGGAAGAGCATAAGCGTGCACGATCTATATTAGGACCTCGCCTACGAAAACACTTCAGTATTCAAAATCATCGATTAGACAGACTGCTTTACCTTTTACTGTCGCATCTAGAAACAGACACTGTCATTATATATGGCGGTTCTGTAGTAGGGACTAAGTATCAAGAAGTCCCATAAATTATCACGTCTATCATTGGTGTAGTTCGCAGACCTTGTTGTCACGTTTTAGGATTCCGTTTCTAATATGGACGAAGATTTAATATGTCTCGTTGTCTGGAGATTTCTGCGCTACTTCAGCACTGGATCTAACAAAATTTGAATATTGCAAAATTTAAAACGACACTGTCAGTACATGGTGTATTTCCAAGGGTACAAAATCATTACAAACAGGAGAACAGCCACAGTTCTTTAGTGAGGACCGCGAACTGCAGCACTGGTTCTAACACTAAACATGGAAAGAAAGAATGTTATGGTTTAAATGCCCGCGGACGGCGTTTTCATTAGAGGCGCAGCGCAAGCTCAGATTGGTGAAGAACTTGGCCGTATCTTTTCAAGCGAACCATTCGAGCATTTGTCTTGGGCGTTTTAGGTAAACGACAGAAAACGTAAGTTGGGAGTGGCCTGAACCACCGACACCAAGAATACGAGACCACACCTTCTCGACCGTTAATTTAAACCTCGTCCGAACCATCTCTTTTAGATTCTACATGTTTTCCAAATAGTTTTAGGGAACTGTCAGAACGGCTTATCGAAGAGACTGCAGCCGATTTCCTTTCCCATACTTATCCATTGCGTCCCTGCGATCCATGTCTGTAGGTCGTAACAGACAAATAATACATTACACATTTCATAAATCTACCACAGTTAAATTGGATGAGCTCTTTTAAACAGTTTGTCTACGTTTGCCATTAGAGGATCATCTAAATAAATTGTCCTTGAATTAGAAGAGTCCCTAAGGATCTCCTAATTTGAGGAAACGACATAGTTCTTTCATAAATGTTTGTTGAGAGTCTTCACAGTGACAAAGAAAAATTAAAACATTGATTACACAGCGAGTGATGACTGTGTGAATCTAGAATCGTGCCACACTCAGCTCTTTGGTTATGAGAGCTGCTGTGTGTGTGTGTGTGTGTGCGTGTGGAGCTTTTCGCCGTGTTACAGCCGTCCCCCGCCCCGCATGTTGTGGCTCAGGCCACGCACCGTGCGCATGGTGTCGGTCAGTGCCGACCGGCTGGCAGACTGGCAGGGTCGCGACAAGGCCGCCTGTTTGGCGAGACACAGGGTCCGCCAACGAGGGCAGCCGCCTCGCTGGCACGTCTCAGGAGCGCGCCGAGCTGCCGTGCGCATTTGCATCAGGAGAACTGTATTCCCACACAGTAACTCGTACTGCCTGCCTGTTTGTGTGTGTGTGAATTTTTAAGGGACCAGACTGCTGAGGTCGTCGGTCCCTAGACTTACACATTACTTAAACTAACTTATGCTAGCCGGCCGCGGTGGCCGAGCGGTTCTAGGCGCTTCAGTCCGGAACCGCGCCACTGCTACAGTCGCAGGTGCGAATCCTGCCTCGGGCATGGATGTGTGCGATGTTCTTAGGTTAGTTAGGTTTAAGTAGTTCTAAGTTCTAGGGGACTGACGACTTCAGATGTTAAGTCCCATAGTGCTCAGAGCCATTTGAACCATTTTTTAACTTATGCTAAGAACAACACACACACCCGTGCCCGAGGGAGGACTCGAACCTCCAGCGGGAGGGGCCGCGCAATCCGTGACTGCGCGGCCGTGCTGCTTCGCCAAACGCATAAGTACTCACATGTATAGTAGGGTGATTACTTGTGTGGTCTCTTCGATCAGACTTTAGTGCCACTCTAAGCCGTTTTGCTGATGACGTTTGTAGGACGAAAACTGGGGATATACGATTTGTAAGTCTTAATGAGACCAATAAGGGCTTAAATTTGCCATTTTTTCATTCGAGAACAGATCAATAATGTAAAGACAAACATACGTAGCTATCAATTCATCCAAACAAAGCCCAGGCCGTTTTTCATAAGTACTTTTCTCCAACGAATTTGTACTTAACACAAAATTGTTAAACGATTGCAAAGATTATAGCCAAGTCTGAGAGAACACCGGTCATGTAAGGATAAAAGCTAAAAGAATGAAATAAAATTTGTGCCAAAGTCGGGACATGAACCCAGGTCTCTTGCTTACTACCCAGATGTGCTGTCACTCCACCACCATAGCGTTGGTTACTGCAGCTGCACACTAGTGCAGTCCCCCCCCCCCCTCCCCTAACGCAAATTTCAGTTCACACTTTCAGCCCATTTTACACTTTTTTAATTGCCAGATTTCCCCATTATGTACAAAGCTGGGGTACTACTCCAACGTCGAAGAGCCTCAGTGATACTGGCGATTTAAAAAGGGAGAGTGGGCTGAATGTGTGAAATGGTTCAAATGGCTCTGAGCACTATGGGACTTAACATCTGAGGTCATCAGTCTCCTAGAATTTAGAACTAATTAAACCTAACTACCCTAAGGACATCACACACATCCATGCCCGAGGCAGGATTCGAACCTGCCACCGTAGCGGTTCCAGACTGAAGCGCCTAGAACCGCTCGACCACACCGGCCGGCTAATGTGTGAATTGAAGTTTGTGTTACGGAGGGCGTTGCACTAGGGTAGTCCACCCAGTGTCGGCAGCCACCAAACTACAGGGGTGCAGTGGTCAGCACATCTGTCCATCAAGCACAAGACTTGAGTTCAAATCCTGGCTGTGACACAAATTTTGATTCACTGCTTCAGTTTCTATCCCTACCGAAGATAGAGTTGAGACCCATGTGTCTCTAGGAAAATGTAATCCCTTCAGGCCCGTTATTTAATTACAGCCGCCATATACTGAGACATTCATTAACACACAGCTTGCCATTAAAGTACAGTAGCATTCAAAATTCCACCCTGGATCCCTCATTTAGGTTTTCCGTGGTTTCCTCCAGTAAATTCAGTTGTACTTGGGGCGGTTTCTTATACAATGCTACGGATAATCTCTCTGCAATGCACGGGCGAGGTGGTGTGGTGGTTAGCACACTGGACTCGTATTTGGAAGGATGGTTCAAATACTCCTGTGACGACCCAGATTTAGGTCTTCGGTGATTTTCCAAAAACGCTTACGCCAAATGCCGGGGTGGTTCCCTCGAAAGGGCATTGCCGATTTGCTTCCTCATCCTTCCCCAACCCGAGCTTGTGCTGTGTGTCTAGTGACCTCGTTGTTGACGCGACATTAGATACTAACAGACGGCTTTTGAGTCGAGTGTTGCAGTTTACCAAGAGAGGACTAAAATATTTTATTTATTTGGTTTTAGATGGTATCCACCAATTCACGAAAACGTAGACCTCAAATTAGGTTATACAGGCAAGCGGCTAGCTAGAGATGCTATTTTCTGTACAGGGCGGACACGGCGAGGTCCGGTTCATACCAGTAAATTCCATTTGTTTTCGTGGGAACCAGAAGCCCGGTTTTTCTGTCATTTTTGCCTATTGACGTTGAACTACAATTCTTTTGGTTTTTGGGGAGATTCTCGTTGGAAGTTGCTTAGAGCGAGCTGGAGGCGGGTATGAATCAGTAACAATACAGAATTTTCATTCCAATGGCCGAATCTTTCTGAAAGTAGCTAAACTGCTACATCATTAACTTAGTTATTGATTTTGGAGCTGTGAGAAGATCAGCCTCGTGTCATGGATCAATGGGAGACTGGCGTAATAGACCGGTGTTAATACTGTAGTAGCGCAAAGATGTAGTGCAGGTGCACCAATAAACGTTTGCTATTGTGTCTGTGGACAAGTAAGTCGCGGAACTAGTCTCAGCCGCCGCACTTGGCTGAGAGAGCGGATGCTGACCGCGACAGCGCGTGGGACTCGGCGTGACGCCACCGAAGCTCCGCGGACGAGGCGAAAGGAACATTCACACTTACGATTGTGGAAACATGGGCTGTACTTTCAAAAGGTTTAATCTGATATGGCCGTTTGGTTGGGTGTTCGGTGGATGGCGTTCCCAGTATAATTTGTAAATAGGTAGAGCAATACACAGCACGCTCCCGATTATACAGGTCAATACAGACACAAGACAGCGCCTATAAGCGAAAAAACTGAAAACTGCAATTTACTCTAACTAGAAAACACGCTACAAGTCACATTTGAAAGCCCACAGCATTTCATATTTCTTATTCGCCGTAAACTGGCAAATTATTTATAAAATTACACTTACAACGCACTGTTGTTACACACTGTTCTTCGAATAACTTGCTCTTGGTTCTCTATCGGGGAATATCCGTCCAATTTCTTGTATTTCTTTTTGCATTCATTTTTCGCCATGACGACCGTTCTTACTTTTACTGGCGTAGTCAAAAGAATTTTATCCTAGATATTGTAATAACAGATCAACGCAGCATGTAAGTGCCTCACTGGGCGCAAAAACAGCTTCTTCGATTTTTTTCACTGTATCCGGCAATAAAACGTCACTGACTTGTATAATAGTGTATGCGAAAAGAAAATATCTGTTCTAATTACTATATAACAGACTTGGTTTCTTATTTTTCCAAAAAGCGTGGAACCATGCACGGAAAATCTGCGAGCTACAAATCAGCTGGTTACCGCGATCTTGCTATATTTTAGTAAGTTGGGTAGGATGCATAAGGATAGTGATAAAAACTATCCGGACACCCCTACGTAATACAGATTGACCACTAGATGTCACAAGCGGTGAACCCGCCAATATAAAAGGACGTGGTGAGTAGGTGTTACCAGTACAGTTCAAATGGTTCAAATGGCTCTGAGCACTATGGGACTTAACATCTATGGTCATCAGTCCCCTAGAACTTAGAACTACTTAAACCGAACTAACCTAAGGACAGCACACAACACCCAGTCATCACGAGGCAGAGAAAATCCCTGACCCCGCCGGGAATCGAACCCGGGAACCCGGGCGTGAGAAGCGAGAACGCTACCGCACGACCACGAGTTGCGGACTACCAGTACAGAAGAAGTGACAGTATGGTGGGTCTGTCAGGAGAGTTCAGTGCCTTCGAACGTGCCAACTGAGTAACAAATCCATCACGGAAATCTCAATCCTTCTCAATCTCTCCAAGTCTACTGATGGTGACGAGACAGCGATATGGAAACACGAAGGAACAATCACATCTAATGGAGGACCAAGACGAACCAGATCTCATCTACCGACGGGCAGGGACCGACGAGCATTACGGTGGGTGGCTGTAAAAATAGCATAAGTCAGCGGAAGGCGCGGCTTCCCCCGTCGGAGGTCCGAGTCCTCCCTCGGGTATATGTGTGAGTGTGTGTGTTGTCCTTAGCGTAAGTTAGTTTAAATTAGATTAAGTATTGTGTAAGCCTTAGGGACCGATGACCTCAGCAGTTTGGTACCATAAGACCTTACCACAAATTTCCAATTTTTCAGCGGAAGGAATGACTCGTGAGCTTCACAGTACTGCTAACAGTCTAGTTAGCACAATGACTGTGTCTAGGGAATTAAAAAGGATTGGGCACAACGCTCGAGCAGCGTCCCATGAACCACATATTCCTACAGTCAAAGCTAAGCTACGCTTGAGGTGACGTAAAGAGCGACGCCAATGGACATGGAATAATGGAGAGTAGTGATTTGGAGTGATGAATCGCGCTTTGCCGTGTGGCAATTCGATAGAAGGGTTTGAGTTGGGAGACGCCTGGAGAACGTTACCGGCCATCATTTGCAGTGCCAACAGTAAAGTACAGAGAAAGTGGTCTTACAATATGGAGACGTTTCTAGAGGTTACGCTGTGGTCTCCTTATTGCGGTTCAAAAATGCTAAATATGGAAGGATATGAACACGTCTTACAGGATTATGTATCGCTTACAGTTGAGGAATAGTTCGGAGGCGATGATTGTGTGTACCGGCATTGCAATGCATATGGTCACAAAGCAGCATCTGTGAACCATTCCTGGAGTGGACTGACCTGCCCACAGGCCGACCTGGCCTTAGGGAACACCTTTGGGATGAGCTGGAATGTCGGCTTAGCTCCAGGTCCCACCATCCAAAATCACTACCTTCTCTGGTTCGGCTCTTGAGGAAGACTTGGCTGCCTTTCCTACGAAGATTCTAAGACACCTCAGTGAATGTGTCCTCAGCAGGATTGAAGCCTTCACGAAAGCGAAGGGCGGTCGCACCCCCTACTAACGTCCACTAACACGTGGATAGTTTTTATCAGGCAGTGTACAAATCTAAGAGGCTGTATCTGTAAGTGGTAGATCATAGAATTATTCGTTGTGGTTGTTTCAGGCACCAAAGATTACACGGGGAGGTGAAGACTGTCATGGTGGGAACAGATAGCCCGAGTTTTTGTAATAGCCTAGGAGGGTTCGCTAGAGGCAGTGGAAGGTCGTGTGAAGGTCGACGAAGGCTGTGGATAAGCGGGTGGTAGGGGGACTGGTTTCAGAAGGCAGCGCTGCTGCGCGGCAGTTTGGCTGTGCCGCGCGGTCACGGCTGGCGCTGAGTCACCGCGTGCGGCCGCTGGCCCGCGCCGTCGCCGGCTGGTATCGCGATGCGCTGCCGCGGGAATCGCAAAGCGCGCGACCCTCCCCACACGGCGAATAGCAAGCGCACGCTGCTCGCCTACAAAGGCCATTCCGATTCCTCGCGCGCAGCCGACCGTTTCCGCTGAGTAATGAAATATCGGCTTGCACTCGTGTAAAAGCTTCCAACCGTTGTTCGTTACAGGTATGCGTGCTTGCTTTCCCTTATTAATATACGTCTTTATGGCTCTAGGTACGTCCAGTCGAATGGACAATAAAACTTCGTCATGACAAGGGTTATAACCGTATGAGTTTAATAGCACATAACAATCAGCTCTTCACGTAAGATGGTAGGTATAGAGTCACTGGACTGAGCTCAGCACCCAGATGTGCTACAGAACTCAAATCCTGCCTTCAATAATTTTTTTCCTTTCAAATTACGATTTCTCTAACCTGGCAGAAAATACACCCAAATAGAAGATGACGTGGTCCAATGCGAGTCAGTTTAACAACATCAAAACTCCGTAACCCACCGTATGGTGTGTGGCAGAAGGCAGACAGTGCGCCAGAATCGCTTACCACCCCCTTTCTGTTCCATTCGTGTACGAGTCTATGTTAAGTATGAAAAAAGTAGATATCTCTCTAGACATGCTAGAATTTATCTTATTTTACCCTTGTGGTCACCTCACGATATGTGCGATGCTACATGAGCTCTTGTAATTATACTATCGCACTCCGAGACATTGAGAATTCCTATTAACGAGAACCGCCTATAAATGGAATACAAATTTTCCCTCCCTTCTTCGGCACCAAGATATACTGCGGCGACATGAGTGGCATCTGGCTACAGAAATAAAGCAATGCTAAATGTAAGACGGAGGCCTGTCCATTGTTTGCGGATACTAAAAACCAGGAATAACACTGAGAAAGAGAGAGATTCGCTGGAAAAGCGTATAAAATGAATATAGCAACTGTTGACCTTAAAAACATTGGCGACGACCTCCAGGACTATCCTAATAAAGATGCCTTTGGGAAAAAATGCTTTCCTAAATATGTCGCAGTGGCCATAGTGACCCAATGAGATGTAATACACATCTGGCTTAGTAACGTAAGTTCAGAAGCTAGAAGCTCAATACAAAGAAACTATCAAAGGAAATATACTAAAGAAAAGGCCATACACTGACATCCATTGCCCCAGACAAAAAGAAAACATTCTGGATATGTGTACGTGTGTACCGGTTGGTTGTAACTAAAGTGCAGTTAGTCAAAGAGGACCAGTGTGGGTTGTGGTTATCGTATGGCAGCGAAACTTGGTAGATATTCTAATGCGTTAATGCGTAACCAGTTCACGCATGAAAAAAAAATTAGTTCGAATTTTGGCCACTACAAACCAATCTGGCGCTGCATAGCATCTCGTCGACGTCTGCAGTGCTCATATTGAACAAACTGTGTAACCGTTGGTTAATGATAACATCACCATTAATCCTTTCTCACTTGTTTGACCCTTTGTGCCCATGTTCCTTTCCTATCAATTGCATATGGAAACATTTCTACACGTCTTTCTTGCATATTGCGGGTTAAACGCCTTTTCGCTTATCGGTGCACTAACGCCTTGCTTTACTTGAAACGAGGCACAAGCACCACTTGTCGGGCCACAATACACGCCTACAGTCAGCTACTATCCAGTGTCCGTATTGTTTGGCCTCTAAAGTGCAGCTTCATGTGGTGCTGTGAGTAATGGCCTTTTACGAGGTAAGCGACTCTAAATTTCCATTACACGCAATTTCCTTCGGAATTTTACCTCGGAAACTTGTTGAAATGGCCCGGAATTGTCTGATAGCAATAATTCCTGCTGGCATCTTCAATAATAACCGTTTGGCTCCTCTTATAAATAATTTATTTAACGACCGTTTCGTAGCCCAGTAACCACATCAACGTGTTAAATCTGTTAAATTAGAAAAAGCGTCCCCTACAGGTGTGGTCGAATTATAGTTACAATCAATAGTGAGAAATAGATCAGATTACTTACATGGTGAATCGTGACATTAAAGTTGCAACATCGACGGGACAGAACATACCTTGTCTCTGAATAAATGATGCAATTACTGGATTATAGGTACGCGGAAAGTATGAGTCCATGGTTGCTCAAGCGTGCCTAATTCTTTATTATAAGAACCGGTACGAAATGTCCTCCCAACCTTGCAATAAAATACCAACAATGGACTAGAACCCCCAGGCAAAAATTAAAAACAACTTCCATGAATCCAAATGGACGACAGTAGGCCGAACATGACGGGTTAAACATTAGATACAGGAGTACAATTCATCCAGACTGCATAAAAATTAATGGAAATTGGGTAAGTATCGACAAGAATTTTTTAATGTTTGACAGAATGTTCTAGCCCATGATTGGTCTTTTATCGCATTAGGTTGGTAGGATCTTTCTTGACGGTTCTTACAGTTTTTCAGAAAACCTTTAGGCATGATTCCTGCTTACCTGACGATCCGCAAATTGCGTCATTTATTCATCGACAATGAATGTTCAGTCCCGTCCAAGTTTTAACTTTAATGTCGTGATTCACCATGTAAGTAATTTGCTCTGTTTCTCACTATCGGTTATAATTCTACCAGAATTGTAGTTAACGCTTTTTCTAATTTAACGGATTTAACCTGATGATGTCGTTTCTGGGCTACGAAACCGGTCGTTAAATAAATTATTCACAAGAGCAGCCAAGTGGTTATTATTCAAGATATTTTCTTATGGCTGCAGTTGTTCCTCATACAAGAGAGCGTGTAATTCCTGTTGGGTTTGAAACCGATTGTCATTGACAAGGCGCGTCACTAGTCGCTGGTCCCTATCGGTTAGAGTTTTTATGACCACCGTTCTTACGCCGTGTTACGTGTCAGCGAGTGGTGCACCATTCTCTGTAGACACTGCAGAAGGTGCGCGTTGATACATCTACAAATTAGGCAACTTCAGTCGTGGTGTGGTCACGTGCACGTTCAAATACGACAGCTCCTTTCTGCCATCCTGTCATATATGCATGTTGATTCATTCTACTGAGCTGATACCACACAAGCGACTGAAACGTAAAGAACACTCCCCTACCACGACTTGCGTCTTGCGGAGGATTACTTGACCACCACGTAGGGCAAGTGGTCAAAATTTGGGATATCATTTACTTTTTAAGACAAAATCCTTGTTCTGTTGAAAATAAGTGAAAGAATGTTGCAGTAAAAAGTACTTTCAAACGTCCTGCTTTAAGCCATTATGGTGAAATGTAACATACTCTCAATATATTTTCTTATTTTGGATTTTAAAAAAGTATTGGCAAGTTGACAAGACTTAGAGATGAGGTCCAAATTTGGACTACTCCTAACAATATTGAAATATCACTGAAAAAAATTCAGTAAAATCAAAGAAATATACGTTATTTACAGAAAACAAACAAGAAACATTTTATAAAGTACCTGAAAAATAGTATGGTATATTTTTGTTTTAAAGCAAGTGTGGTTTATCAAAAAATGTCGTTACACAATGTAAAACATTCTATTCTCTTGACATAAGTCACAAATATAAATGTTTTTATCAGCTGATGGACATTCGTTGTGTGATCACATATTACGCATGATGCACGAAACACACAACTCTCCAAGCACGTCATGAGAAAAGTTTACTTCGCAAAAATTGCATTTGCGTCATCAGTGTCTAGACTGTTTTCCCAGCAGGGATGGTTAAATCACTCATATTGTCATCAATGCGTTGCGAGGCCGGTTGACCTATCTGTGACTCATTTGAGCTCTCTTCTTGTTTTCTTCCTCCATTTCCAACTGATTTTTCTTATTGTTATTATTTTCTGAACCTTCGCTTTCCTGGATGAGACGTCACATCTTTTTCAAATTTCAATATATTTTTTACAGTATTTCGTATTGGAGGGTTCTTAGAAATGTAATACCAAATGGTTCAAATGGCTCTCAGCACTATGGGGCTTAACATCTGAGGTCATCAGTCTCCTAGACTTAGAACTACTTAAACCTAACTAACCTAAGGACATCACACACATTCATGCCTGAGGCAGGAATCGAACCTGCGACCGTAGTGGTCGCGCGGTTCCGGACCGAAGCGCCTAGAACCGCTCGGTCACAACGTCCGACTATAATGCCGTTTGTAACATTGATTTGCAAGCAGTGCCAGTTATCCTCTCCCTTTTTTTCTTTTTTTCTGTAGGATCAGGAGCAATGAGCAATGTCGCAAGAACCAACAGCCGATGAGTTAGACCTCTCTGGCTGAGGTTAATGAATTTAGGGGCTGACACGTCAGATATTCCTGGCGTAGGGCTATCCGAAGTGGATGGGAGTTCTTGAGAAGATTCTCCCCATTAATTTTATCTCTTGACTGCTCGAATCGCGTTGTGATATTGTTTCGGTCCCTTAAGAAAGAAGAATTTGGCTTTGTTCTTGGCATTCTAGAACGAAAACAACACTGGATAGTCATACCGACAAAATTGTCCAAAATCTGCGTATAGCCCAAATTTAGAACAAACATAACCTAAATTTAGATCTTTACTACTAACTAATTTTTGAGATAATTACAAAACAACAAAAAATAATAGCTGCTAAAAACTGAAGGCATTCGTTAAGCTAATATTACCCTTAACATGTTATACAAGAGAGAAGACTATTCGAAAATATTGAAACTACGTGAAAAATTAATTAATGCACACCTGGTAAAGTTAATGTGACTGCAATCGCATATGACAATGAACAGTGATGGCGGTCTTACAGAACAACTGACGTGGCCTGAAACGCTGTTTTACATTGTTTCCGCTATGCTACAGCACCTCCCAGCGCCAAATATCTAGCTAGCCAAAATTTTGACATTAGCCAAAATTTGAGCCACTGTCTCTCCCAGTTCAACACTATATAGAGCGCTCCTAAGCGACCTGTGTGCTTCTTACAATCGGAGTCTATAACACTGGGTTTGGCGACGTCATTGTAAGTAAATAAGCGCACAGACAGTACATTAGTGCAGCCAGACTGCTTGGTGAGACGGAGCACACACGCGTAGCACTGAACAAAGAGTCAGGCAAGTATTTGAGCTGCGTGCGAGCACCGCTTCCCGTGTACGCCCGCGACGTGCGGTGAGCGGGAATGTCGACTCGCCGCCCACCGAGCACACGAAGCGTGAGGGAACTCGCCGAGCCGTCCCTCCAGCAAGGCCGTCTGTATTCCGCTGAACCCACCCGCGCACGTTGCGGGGCGCCGGCAGTGCTGCGTGGCGTGGTGCGCCTTCGGCCAACGCCTTTGCGAATCAGCGTCAACTGACCGCAGGTTTCAAACGGACGTTGCACGCTAAATGTGACTCCACCTGTGGGAACCGGAAATGACGCTCGCTCTTATTTCATCTTACTCAAAACATTCACGATAAGCAGAACGTTGTAAACAATGCTACTGATTAATACCATCCTGACTTCTTAACTTTCGGGATGAACCCTGCTACCGTACACGAGATCGCTGACGTTGATTAGTGCCGCAGTACTGGGCTCAGAGGTAACGTGTTCGTACACAGGCGGTGCTTCCATCACCGCTATTTGGCCAGAAAGGGCAGCAGTGGTTGTTGCTTAAGTTTACTAACTACCAGACTTGTACCATCCCATATACTTTAACAACGGAGATTGGTTTCAACTGGTACAGCAGCACACATTAATGGATCGCCGTCAGGAGCGATTACATATGAATACTCATATTAATCTGCTCTTGGTCTACGCTGAAGCAAATGTCACAATGTGTGTTTTTTTCTTAATAATTCTAAAATGTTTAAACTATCTGTGAAAGCGATTCCCCAAGAAACGCTCACTAGATTCACTCATCAGGTTTGGTTTTCTGGCGTTAAACACACAGGATGCAAAGTAGTAGTTCACGATTCGTCATGAGTTCATTTAGTGTTCAATAAAATTCGGTTACACACATAGATTTAGAGGCAGCCGTTTCTTCCGCGAACCACACACGATTGTAATAGTACGGGAATGTATAATGTTAGTGTACACCAGGTATCCTCCCTCACGCACAGCTAGGTCCTTTACTACTATAATTCCTTAAGTATGCCGAATACATATTTACAGTCCTCCTAAAAAACACACACTGCCAACTGGTTAGTCATGCGTGTTAGCAACCACTGAAAAATTTCTCAAAATCTCTTTTTATAACATATCGCAACAGGTAAACACTCACCGATAATAATGTCATACAAAATAAACAATGGGCCTGAGATGAATTATTTGCGATGACATTCATTCAAAATGACGACATCACCCAGAGAATGACACAAACATTCCCCACACCATACCGCCGGCCGCGGTGGTCTCGCGGTTCTAGGCGCGCAGTCCGGAACCGTGCGACTGCTACGGTCGCAGGTTCGAATCCTGCCTCGGGCATGGATGTGTGTGATGTCCTTAGGTTAGTTAGGTTTAAGTAGTTCTAAGTTCTAGGGGACTGATGACCACAGCATTTGAGTCCCATAGTGCTCAGAGCCATTTGAACCATTTGAACCAGACCATACCGCTCTGACGGTGGTTGCAGACGTTTCACGCCGTACACGCCAACGGCCATCTGTCCGATGAAGCGTAAAACGTGATTCATCTGAAAAGGCCACCTGTCTCTCCACTCACTGGACGTCCAGTTGTGGTATTGTTGCCCAAATTCGAGCCTTCGTCGGTGATGAACAGTAGTCAGCATGCGTCCTTGAACCAGGCATCTGCTTCGGAGGCCGATACACAGCAACGTTTGCTGAACGGTCGATCAGGAGACACTGTTCATAGCCACTTGGTTCATTTGGGCGGTCAGTGCCCACCTGTTGCACGTCTGTTCTCCCTTATACATCTCTGCACGCGTCGTTCACCCCCGTCCACGATAGTTACCATGGCGCCGATTCTGGGTAGCGCCATTTTGCCATGCACGGTATACTTGAACCACGGCGGAACGCGAACAGTTTACAATCTTAGCCGCTTCGGAAATGCTTCCACCCATGGCCCGAAAGCCAATGATCATGCCCTTTCGTCATATAAATCACTCCGTTTTCGCATTACGACAACGACTGCTGTGTTTTCCGCGTTTCCCCGATTTCTTTATATAGCCTCCACTGTGTATGCTGCCCAGCCGTCTGTGCGTTGACGTCGAACATAGGCGGTGGTCACATTAAGGTGATTAGAACGTGTATGGTTCCCTTCTGAGGCACAACGTCAGCGACCTAGTGTGTCTCAGCACATGGAAGTGAAAGGAAGAAAGTAAGTAAAGGCCGTTGGACGGTAGGCTGCACGTTTACTCACTCGAATGTCTTGGGAAACGTAGGTGGTTTATGGTCAGAGGCGGCTAGTGTCACGAACAGCTGGCAGCAACGGTTGGCGGCGCCGCGTCAGCTGAGTCGGTCATAACGCCGCTCGCTGACCGCAGAGACACGTTACGGTGTGGCAATTACTGGCGCAGGGGGACCGCTACTCCCGGCGGAAAACAACGGTTCAAAACAATACTCAACATTCATTTCTTCTCGATACTGTGAGATTTCCAACAGTGAAATGACATAAAACGTTTCAGTTGTGCGAACTGCATTACGAAGGTTAAATTGTACAGGTGTGATTTAAAATGCCTCTTTTGTGAACTTGATATTGAATAACAATTTGTCATTACTCACTCCCCTGGGTAAATGGCTGACATAAAAGGATAATTAAATAAAAAAGGTAACAGTGATTAGTAAATGCTTGCTTGTTCCGTGGGTTCTTTTCCATATAAGTCTTCGGATCGTCAAGTATCTCTAAACCGTTTTGTAGCCAATCTTCACCTCAACAATTTCACTTTAAATGAGATTATATGGTTCCAGAGATCTTTTCAAGTCTCTAACACCTACACTACATATGTGCAAACTGAAGCGACGAATGAAAATTTGTACCAAGGCTGGCATTGGTCTCCTGCTCACAAGGTAGATGCGCCACCTGCCGCGCCACATCGGCATCGTAGTGTGCTAGGGCAGCCTGTGCAGCTGTCCAAAGCCACTATCCTGGCGTGGTGTAGTCTTAAGCGCATCTGCCTAGAGGGCAGGGGAATCAGGTTTGAATCTCGGCCTTTGTACAAATTTTCATTCGTCGCTTCAGTCTGCTTATATACAATTTCACGTTATTCTGCAAACGAAATAACACGTCCTTCTCGCTTTATTCATCAATCAACGTAATGAACGTTTCCTTTCATATCGCCAACATTGTTATTCAAAAAATGGTTCAAATGGCTCTGAGCACTATGGGACTTAACAGCTATGGTCATCAGTCCCCTAGAACTTTGAACTACTTAAACCTAACTAACCTAAGGACATCACACAACACCCAGCCATCACGAGGCAGAGAAAACCCCTGACCCCGCCGGGAATTGAACCCGGGAACCCGGGCGTGGGAAGCGACAATGCTACCGCACGACCACGAGATGCGGGCCATTGTTATTCCAGAGTATCTACATGGTACATGTGTTTCCAGATGTAACGCAAGCAACCTTTTGCTTAGAGGCGACTGAACTTTTTACATTTTGTTAAATGTTCGGCTTGGCATACCTCTGTATTTAGAATCAGTTGTCACTCTTTGCAGCAAATCGATATTTGGCACAGTTTCTCACGATTATTAACGCCATCCACAGGACAATTTGTAGATTTTGTCTATTATAATCCAGGACTGTATGTGTAATACTGTTACGTCAAAATTTACGCCACTTCGTCGCCTCACTGTTTCCGTTACGGGCCTTCGAACCAGCTACTTCCGAGTGAAACGCCACCTCCGCGAAGCTATCGCCTGGGTTCTGGTAGGTAGCTGCCGGGTTCGCAGAATCAGCCGTATTGAATTCCCACGTGCAGGCCCAGACACAGAGTAGGCAGTAATCTTTCTGTAAAGTTACACAAGTGAGCACAACATCCTCGGTTAGGGCCGCTCGCGTGTGTCGGTGTCGTAATAAGAGTCTGTCCTCGTGCTCTACGCAGCGTGACTCACCGAGATGCGTCAGCAGACGACCGACGTGTTCTCCGGAAATCATCGCGAACAAACGACCCTTCACTTAAGCCCACAGCCCATGCGAATCACAGACAACATCACAGCCCAGCATCCTGTGATCCACTTACTAGATGACTAACATGTTTACGGAGGTGACAGTAGAACTTTTGGTTTGGTCACCACGTTGGTGTGGGCGTAGAGGGGCCCCATCCCTCTTTCAAAAAAAAAAGGCCAGTGCGTCACCGTAGGATGTGTTAGTAGAACTTCTGCTAACGATCCACAACGAACACGTCCGCTTTCGCTCTCTCATCTTTAGCCTTTATTACTATTCTGATGACTCGCTCCTTTGGTAACTCGTCGAACTTGTCAATGTTTCTAATGAGAAATTTCTTGGAGATTGACAATTTGAGATTTTACACTCATTCCAGAAGGTATCGATACCAATAGTCCTTGTATTTTTTCACGATATGTTTCTTTGGGCGTAATAATCCAACGCTTGCCGTCTCCTCCGGGACTGCCATGTTTTAAAGAGTCGGCTATTTTACGTTTTGCATTAAAAATAGGAGTCTCCAAGTATCACATGGTAACTGCCAACATGCGTCACTCCATTTCCTGCTAAGTAACGTTGAATTTTCGAATCGTTTTCGCATTAAAAGTACACGTACCAGTGCCATAATCAATGTTGGAACCGAGCAAGTGGCGCAGTGGTTCGCACTGGACTCGCATTCGGGAGGACGACAGTCCAAACCCGCGTCCGGCCATCCTGATTTAGGTTTTCTGTGATTTCCCTAAATCGCTTCGGGCAAATGCCGGGATGGTTCCTTTGAAAGGGCACGGCCGACTTCCTTCCTCATCCTTCCCTAATCCGGTAGGACCAATGATCTCGCTGTTTGGTCCCTCCCAAATCAACCAACCAGTGATGGGGTCACAGTGATTGTAACTTTGGTATTTGAAAATAAAGGAAGCTTAGTTTTAAAAACTCGATTTAGTGTTGCACAAGCAGCGAAGGTCGTAGGAACTCTTCTGTTTATTTCTTTGCTAACCATCCAGCCGTTCTATTCAACCGTCCCAGATTCTAAAATTCTTTAACAGGTTGATGACTTCGTTTTTAATCTGTACTACTTTCTTCTCGATGTACTGACTTACGATAAACACACTTAAATTTTATAGTGACAGTTAAGATCACATAATCCATAATCTTGACAACGTCAAGTCTCACAGCAATTCAGTATTTTAGTCATTTTATAAAGGATTTTCAAGCCACTTTAGAAGCTTTATCCGCGTTTGTCTGCTATAGAGACAATAACATCAGAAAAACCGAGGTATCTTCCATCAACAGGTATTTCTTCTTCATAGTCCTGTTGAGGGAACTGCCGGCCGAGGTGGCCAAGCGGTTCTAGGAGCTACAATCTGGAACCGCGCGACCTCTACGGGCATGGATGTGTGTGATGTTCTTAGGTTAGTTAGGTTTAAGTAGTTCTAAGTTCTAGGGGACTGATGACCTCAGAAGTTAAGTCCCATAGTGCTCAGAGTCATTTGAACCATTTTTTTGTTGAGGGAACTGGAAACATGATCTAGTGCTGCTGAGAGTAGTGTTAATGCTATAGAATCTCCTCTGTTTCAAATCCGCATTTTCCACTGTCATGAAGTCTAAATGGAAGCTCTAACAATGATGTACACAGTTTTCACTGTACGAAGACAACTCAATCCAATGGTTTATTCTACCAGTTCGTTGAAACTAATTCAAAAGCTTTTTCAGAAGGTATAAACCGCTGGTAAAATGGCAGTTCATTCTCACTGCTTAGTTGTATTCTCCTCTTCATGGCTTCCCCCCATCCATTGCGCTGTACTCCGTCGTAAAGCCACCTAGCTCCTTCGTTTGATTAAAAACGATTGTTTCTGCTATGCCACTGATGATTTATTGAGCATCTTGTACATTACGGAGAGGCAGCTGACAGACCTATAGGGTTTTATGTCAAGTGTGTCTTATTTTTTTGTGTCGGAGAACAGTTGCACCCTTGTTCCAGTTTTGGATAATTGTCTTCCTTGGCAGACTTTCTGTAACAACTGCTTTAAGCTGATTATTCATTCAAATGGTCCAAATGGCTCTGAGCACTATGGGACTTAACATCTGAGGTCATCAGTCCCCTAGAACTTAGAACTACTTAAACCTAACTAACCTAAGGACATCACACACATCCATGCTCGAGGCAGGATTCGGACCTGCGACCGTAGATTATCCATTATTTTAATTATTGATACACTATCGCATCGATGGACTTTCCTTTATTCATACCTTGAATCGTTTTTTATATCTCATCCGCCTTTACTGTCTTCATCGATAAAACATACGTTTTCGGGACTCCTACTAATTCTGTGGTTTCTCA
The DNA here is from genome assembly GCF_023898315.1 of Schistocerca nitens. Lineage (NCBI taxonomy): Eukaryota > Metazoa > Arthropoda > Insecta > Orthoptera > Acrididae > Schistocerca > Schistocerca nitens. The sequence continues at coordinate 457,258,974 of NC_064615.1, read as the reverse complement.
TACAGGAACCTAGTTGTAACATTAATAGAAGACAGCCTGTGGCGAACGTTAGGCCTTGCCCATAGAAGAGGAGGAATAGAATGGAAACTCTTTCACATAACCCAAGTCTATATCCGTGAAAGCTGGATTTAGCAAGGGACATGTTGCTACATGACAATGAGAGCAGAACTGAGTGTTCGGATGCTAAATTGACGTCATATCGGTCGGAAACTGTGCGCAAGTTTCTAAGAGCTAATCAGCTTTAGAAAGCCTCAATAAAGTCACGGCTGAATGCAGCACTGTAATGGCTGGTGTCGATGACTTTCGGATAGGGTATCGAACGCTAGAATTCACGCAAAATGTCTGCGTCCGCGACGTCGCCTGGTAGGAGTGGAATCACAAACTAGAGAGCCTACCGAGAGAGCGTTTCTGTCAGTGGGTCAAGGATCTGCGCAAAGCGGGCGGCCATGCGAATCGGCAAAGACGAGTCGACCAGACAGGCAGTCAGTTGCTCGGAGACATGCAGGCGCGCGCACGTCCTACCCGGGCTGGCAACTACGTCTCCCTTAAGGTAACCAGATTCACAGGCTGCATGGTGCTGGCATCGGTCTCAGCGCATGTCGGTCGGTGAAAACGTCGGAAGTACCGTCTGTAGGTGGAATGTGTAAGCCATGTCAGGATATGGCCGCGTTATTCAGAATTTCTCAAGTAACCTGGACTTATAATTCACGAACTTTTCAAGGTATCTAATTAAGGTTCCCGGTAAGTAATAGTACATTAAGTCTTATTTCAGTATTTACAATCGTTTGTGAGGCATCGACGTTACGTGAGCCATCTTCCATACAATCTGGAAATCGGTCCACTTGCATGTGAACTGAAAAACCGCCTGCCACAGTCGCTAACTCTGTAGCATCCGGTTTCTTGTGCTTGATATATCGAGGAACGTCTGACCTGTTCATGTAGATCAGCGCGAGAAGAAGCTAAGAGCGTTTTTTTATTTTTTTTTAGGCTCTAACTCTCTGTAGCATCCAGTTTCTTGTGCTTGATATATCGAGGAACGTCTGACCTGTTCATGTAGATCAGCGCGAGAAGAAGCTAAGAGCGTTTTTTTATTTTTTTTTTAGGCTCTAACTCTCTGTAGCATCCAGTTTCTTGTGCTTGATGTATCGAGGGACGTCTGACCTGTTCATGTAGATCAGCGCGAGAACAAGCTAAGAGCGTTTTTTTTTTTAATTTTATTTTTTTAGGCTCTGATCTCTGGGTGATGAAATGTATAACGTTGCGTAGAGTTAACAGGTGACTGAAGACTCACTTCCTCTTTAGCTTTACGTTGTTGTTATCGAGACACTGTGACGCGCATTTTCCTTATTTGCACCTCAAACCAACGCGTAATTTGTCCGTCCAAAAGCCGTGATGGGCCCATCGGTACCGACCAACCGCCGCTTCATCCTCTGCCAATGGCGTTATTCAATGCGGGATGAAAGGGCGTGGGGTCAGCATATCGCTCTCCCGGCCGCTGTCATTTGTCTTGGTGTGGAACCGCTACTTCTGAATAAAACAGCTACTCAGTTGGACTCACGACACTGAGTCTACCTTGTTCCAGTGCTCACACGAAGGAAAAATCCCTGGCAGTACCGTGAATCGACTCTGGGTTTCCACATAACACGCAGCCGTGACGACCAGTCAGTCAATGTTGGGATCTGCATCTACATACATACTCCGCAAGTCACCATATGGTGTGTGGCGAAGGGAACCACATACCACTACTAGTCATTTCCTTACCTGTTCCACTCGCAGATAGAGCGAGGGAAATACAATATTCTCTATGCCTCCGTATGAGCCCTAATTTCTCGTATCTTATCTTCGTGGTCCTTATGAGAAAGGTATGCTGGCGGCAGTAGAATCGTTTTGCAGTAGGCTTCAAATGCCGGTTCTCAAAATTTTCTCAGCAGTATCCCTCGAAAAGAACGCCGACGTCCTTACAAGGAATCCCATTTGAGTTCCAGACGCATCTCCGTAACACTTACGTGTTGTTTTAAAACCTAGTGGTAACAAATCTAGCAGCCTGCCTCTACGTTGCTTGTGTGTCTTCCTTTGATCCGACATGGTACGGATCCCAAACAATCGAGCAGTACTCAAGAACAAGTCGCACTAGTGTGCCGTCTGCTTTACAGATTAACCACATTTTCCCTAAATTCTCCCATTAAACCGAAGTCGGTGATTCGCCTTACCTACCACAATCCTCACATGCTCTTTCCATTTCATATTACTTTGCAACATGTCGCCCAGATATATAAACGACGTGACTTTGTCAAGCAGGACACTATTAATGTTCCATCCGAACATTACGCTTTTGTTTTTACAGCTCATATGCATTAACATACAGTTTTCTACGTTTAAAGCAAGTTCCCATTCATCAAATAAGCTAGAAATTTTGTCTAAGTCATCTTGTATCATTCTACAGTCACTCAGCTTCGACTCCTTCCCGTTCACCACTGCGCCATCAGCAAACAACCACAGATTGCTGCCTACCCTGTCCGCCATATCATTTATGTATATAGAAAATAACAGCGGTCCTGTCACACTTCTCTGGGGCACTCCTGACAAAACCCTTGTCTCTGATGAACACTCACCATCAAACAACAACATATTGAGTTCTATTAGTTAAGAAGTCTTCGAGCATCTCACATGTCTGGGAACCTATTCCACATGCTTGTATCTTCGTTAACACTCTGCAGTGGGGCAGCGCAACAAATGTTTTTCGTAAATTAAGGAATATGGAATCTGCCTATTGTCCTTCATCCGTAATTCGCAGGACATAACGTGAGAGAAGAGCGCGCTGAGTTCCGCACGAGCGATGCTTTCTAAAAACCATGCTGATCCATGGACATAAGACGAAAATCTAAATCTTCTTCCTCGCTGCAGCTTACTCCAGAGTCTCCCAGTGGCCATTGGCAAATTCTTTGCTATTGACTGACACTGAATTCTAATTAAAATTAGTTTCTTAATATTACAAGCATCTAAATGAATAAATTACTCGTGTCATAAGCGCTATTTAGAGATACTCCTCGAGGACTATATTTCGTTGATATCAATACTTCTGCTTATGGGACTGTGTTTTAACCTGTATATGTTTGCGTAGTGATGTCTTGCCTCTGGCAGCAGTTTATGTTTATTTCTGAAACCATAAAGACTTACCGAGCGGCGTGGCGCGCTGGTTAGTATAGTCGACTCGCATTCGGCAGGGCGACGGTACGAATCCCCGACCTTCCATTAAGGCTTTCCGTGATTTCGCTAAATCGCTGAAAGCTAATGCCCGTTTGGTTTCTTTGAAAAGGGCACAACCGAGTTCCTTTATCATCCTCCATTAATCCGAGTTTGTGATCTGTCTCTAATGCCCTCAATGTCGACGGGATGTTAAATTCTAACCTGCCTTCCACTTCTTCCCTTAAAGACTTGCCGTCTTCTAAACGTCTGGTATGATCCAATAAAATAAAATTACACAAAATGGTCCTGAATAATCAGAGATGAATGGCCAAACAAGCTCGCCCGGGACAGTGTTGGAACGTTAATGACGGGAAAAAATTATTCACCAGAATTTGATCGCGTAGATCAGTACAGCTGGCGGTGTATAGGTCTTGATCACTACATTACCGCCAAAGTCTTCGATTAAATTCCAGACGTTACCGCAGTGCACCAAGGCGTGATGGCTGAAATTACTCAGTGAGATCTCCCGGCCGACATTCTCATACGACCTTACTTTTATTTCTTTTTGGAGTGAGGGAACAATAATTAACACCTTAACTAACAAATAAGATATTCTGGTGAAAGTTAACGTCTGCTATGTTGAAATCTACGACACATTCGTCTAATAACATGCATTATAGTAATGATTTCGTTGAATTTTGTACGCTGCATACCAAACTGCCCGTTACGCCACGAATGTTTCCATCTCGGCTGATTGTTGGAGTTTTACTAAAACTGGTATGGAAATAACCGTGACCTTTTTTTCTGTGTAACAGACCCTGTCTATTACTCCACGGTATTTTCTAAGGCCAGTGTTCTTCAGTTTAATCAGTAACCTAAGAACTTTCAGTACACTGTTGTCCTTTTTTCTAGGTTCCGTTCGGGCTGTCAGCTTCGAGTGATAAAATGATAAAGAACAGGCACATTCGAGTGATACAATGACAAAGAATAGCAACACATCCTTCTGTTTTTAATCACTCTGCGTATCATGGTCTACGTTTAAACTTTATATAGTAAAATGGTTCTTTGTGTTGTTTATCTGCTTCAGCTTTTGTCTATAGAACCCTAAAATGATAAGAAAGGTTATTTAAAATAAGAATTCCTGTGGACATACGCAAAACAATTTTGCAACACTGTCTTCTTCGTATTTATAGAATTCACTCTGGAAAGTTTCTACATGCACTTTTTTAACACGTTTGTCAACGATTCAACACTTTATCGTATGATTTATTTCCATGCATCAGTTTACATTTCTAGGTATACTGACAGAACAAATATTCATAAAGAATAATGGTATTCAGTAATGATTATACAGTGAGGTCAAAAACGGTCTGAAAAGCTTGTAGTGCGTTACAGGATAGGCTGTGTTGAGAAATAGTTTTTAGGAAAATACACTCCTGGAAATGGAAAAAAGAACACATTGACACCGGTGTGTCAGACCCACCATACTTGCTCCGGACACTGCGAGAGGGCTGTACAAGCAATGATCACACGCACGGCACAGCGGACACACCAGGAACCGCGGTGTTGGCCGTCGAATGGCGCTAGCTGCGCAGCATTTGTGCACCGCCGCCGTCAGTGTCAGCCAGTTTGCCGTGGCATACGGAGCTCCATCGCAGTCTTTAACACTGGTAGCATGCCGCGACAGCGTGGACGTGAACCGTATGTGCAGTTGACGGACTTTGAGCGAGGGCGTATAGTGGGCATGCGGGAGGCCGGGTGGACGTACCGCCGAATTGCGCAACACGTGGGGCGTGAGGTCTCCACAGTACATCGATGTTGTCGCCAGTGGTCGGCGGAAGGTGCACGTGCCCGTCGACCTGGGACCGGACCGCAGCGACGCACGGATGCACGCCAAGACCGTAGGATCCTACGCAGTGCCGTAGGGGACCGCACCGCCACTTCCCAGCAAATTAGGGACACTGTTGCTCCTGGGGTATCGGCGAGGACCATTCGCAACCGTCTCCATGAAGCTGGGCTACGGTCCCGCACACCGTTAGGCCGTCTTCCGCTCACGCCCCAACATCGTGCAGCCCGCCTCCAGTGGTGTCGCGACAGGCGTGAATGGAGGGACGAATGGAGACGTGTCGTCTTCAGCGATGAGAGTCGCTTCTGCCTTGGTGCCAATGATGGTCGTATGCGTGTTTGGCGCCGTGCAGGTGAGCGCCACAATCAGGACTGCATACGACCGAGGCACACAGGGCCAACACCCGGCATCATGGTGTGGGGAGCGATCTCCTACACTGGCCGTACACCACTGGTGATCGTCGAGGGGACACTGAATAGTGCACGGTACATCCAAACCGTCATCGAACCCATCGTTCTACCATTCCTAGACCGGCAAGGGAACTTGCTGTTCCAACAGGACAATGCACGTCCGCATGTATCCCGTGCCACCCAGCGTGCTCTAGAAGGTGTAAGTCAACTACCCTGGCCAGCAAGATCTCCGGATCTGTCCCCCATTGAGCATGTTTGGGACTGGATGAAGCGTCGTCTCACGCGGTCTGCACGTCCAGCACGAACGCTGGTCCAACTGAGGCGCCAGGTGGAAATGGCATGGCAAGCCGTTCCACAAGACTACATCCAGCATCTCTACGATCGTCTCCATGGGAGAATAGCAGCCTGCACTGCTGCGAAAGGTGGATATACACTGTACTAGTGCCGACATTGTGCATGCTCTGTTGCCTGTGTCTATGTGCCTGTGGTTCTGTCAGTGTGATCATGTGATGTATCTGACCCCAGGAATGTGTCAATAAAGTTTCCCCTTCCTGGGACAATGAATTCACGGTGTTCTTATTTCAATTTCCAGGAGTGTAGTTTTTAGGAAAAAAAGTCGATACGTTGCGCAGTTTTCGAGTTAATTAGCATTGAATTTTGCCAGTCCACCCGTTGCAGGTACAAATTCAAGCAGCTCGTCTGATACAATACTGGCATCAGCTGTTCTCATAGCGGAGGTGATAGCGCACGAGATTGCTCAGCCTTTTGCTCAGGTTCGATCTTTACTACCACCCCATGCCCAAGTTTTGCACCGCTCTCTCCTTCGGTTTTAGGAAATCAAACGTAGAACTCTTTTGGCGACACCGTCTCTAGCGGGCTGTTTGAATTTGCGCACGCAGCTCCTGGTTGGCTAACTTCAATGCAAACTGACGCGTAAACGGCGCAACGCATCGAATTTTTTTCTTAACAACTTTTCCGTGGCACAATCTGCCCTGTATCGCCTTTAAAAGCTTTTCCGACACTTTCTGACCATTCTGTATTTTCCAACCCAACGCGAGAAGTAGCTCATCTGACAGACTCCATGTAGTCATTCCTAGGAACAATTACTCCCCCCATGAGCTTCAAATAGCCGCTGGATTCGATTTGAAACAGTATTCCCATGTTAGGACAACTACATTTCTGTTATCATCAACTATTATATGCAGCTGATATTAGAAATGAGACTTTCTCTTTTCCTACATCCTCAGGACAATTGTTTAGAATAATGTCTCCTTCATACACTATCACAGGCAGATATTTATCTGTGAAGGAGTAGGGTATACCGCCATATGAAAATTATTTTCAGCTTGTAAATAGATCCCTTGCCGTGCAAATATCTATGTAATATGTAACCAGTTACGAGTTTATGGAATATTGAGTCTGTCTATCAACAGAAGGATATTATTTGAAAAGCTGAGTGATTAATAAATTACAGAACAGTGTTGTGGTTTGGTCTCACCTTATCTACGTAACAGTTATACTTTCTTATTTTATCTGTCTCGTGATTTGGGAATAACAACTTGAGAAAACTATTTTTCTGGTTACTCTAGAAATAGACTTATAATTACACTTGACTTATAACAAGACTTGTAATTATACCTCCACACAGTAGAACGCCCCGAGAGTCAATACGTCATCAGATGCAGTTTCTTCTAGTATCTCTCTAACTATGGGCAACGTCCTTGCCGCAGTGGATGCACCGGTTCCCGTGAGATCACCGAAGTTAAGCGCTGTCGGGCGAGGTCGGCACTTGGATGCGTGACCGCCATGCGCTGTTGCCATTTTTCGGGGTGCACTCAGCCTCATGATGCCAATTGAGGAGCTACTCGACCGAATAGTTGCGGCTTCGGTCAAGAATACCATCATAACGACCGGGAGAGCGGTGTGCTGACCCCACACCCCTCCTATCCGCATCCTCCACTGAGGATGACACGGTGGTCGGATGGTCCCGGTAGGCCACTCGTGGCCTGAAGACGGAGTGCATCTCTCTAACTACAGTGATTCTTAAATGGATTTGGGAGCGGGGAAATATTTTGTAGCAAATAGTTGCTGCTCTAACATAAGTTAAAGAAATTATACAGAGATCGTGAGTATTCCGATTAACTTGTCTTGCTTTGTTTTCAGCTGAATTCTGAGGCCAAGAGAAGCGAGCAGCAGTAGCATCCAGCAGAATAAATCCAGCCTTTGCACCAGGTAAGCTTTCAGTCTGTCTTGAATTACAGATACCCCTTATACATCTTTTAAATGTTTTCAGTGGGTGGTATTGAGGGAAATCATCTGGGGGTGGGGGCAGATTCTGTCGCAGTTGCATACGGACGAAACTTGTACATGGACACGACAAATGAAATTAAATTTCGTCATCTAGTGCTTTTTCCATATCAATGAGCATGCACTAAGTTCTTAAATGAGGATATCGGATCTGGTAGATATTGCTTCATATCTACAGCTCCTTCGAAATGGCGCCTATGGTACAGGAATTCATACTCCATAAAATTCTTATTGAAACATCCGTTTACTGCAATTCACCAGTTCTTGTAACCAGAGTTTTTAAGATATTCTTAGGTATTAAATTTTGTTCTCACCGTACTCGCATGGGTAGCTCACTGTTTCAAGCGACGTATTCTTTCTTGTGTATAATGTACAATGCGGTACAAGGTTTCTGTACTCGATCAGTGCACTGCAAGGCTTTTCCGTGACTCAGAACCAGCAACTGTCTGTTAATCTTGAAGCAACAGAAGACATCCTACTTTACTATTAATCAGTCCAATTGCATTAGACATTTTGACCCTAGTGTGTGTTTCAAATCAAAACGGCAACTTGTGACAAGCGTATTTTAACTCCATGGCCAATTATGACTGCAAAGTATTATTATCAACGTTGAAAAAGTGTGACAGGACCATTACTGTTAACGATGAATATAAATAATATAGTAGAAATGTCGGAAGCTCTTTAAGAATATTTCGCTGATGATGCGGTTGTCCATAAGAAAGTAGCAACGCCAGAAGACAGTATCGATTTACAGAATAACCAGCAGAGGATTGATAAATGGTGGAGGTCTGGCACTTGCCCCTTAACGTAAATAAACGTAACATAGTGCGCGAACATCGGAAAAGAAATTCACTTGTGTACAACTACAATACTGATGACAGATTGCTGGAAACAGTATCTACCGTAAAACATCTAGGAGTATCCATCCAGAGTGACCTTAAGTAGAATGACAACATAAAACAAATAATAGGAAAAGGAGATGCCAGACTGAGATTCAACACACCAAGAATATTTCGCCACAGTGGAAGAATAAAAATCGAAAACTGACAATCATGTAAAGTTTATCTTTCAAATCATGTGAACAGCCGTCTGATGATGAACTTTCCAGTTCGAAACCGGTTACGGCGCTATTTACCTAAATAAATAGCAGTATTAATAGTGGCTGGTTGCAGTCTTCTTCTTTGTAAGAATTAACCTACATTAATTGTACACACCCACGGTCTCACCATGTCAATTTTAGACAAAATGCTATCTCATATTTTAATAAACAACAGCACGACAGTAACAATACGCTCTTATTCAGAGAGCCCACTGACAACTATAATTAACTCAATTTCTTAATGCGAAAAGAATGAAATCTGTAAAGTAACTGTACCTGGATGCAAGCAAGTCCTGTTGCCTCATACAAACCACTCTTAGAAATAAGCCTTAACAATACAATCTCCCGCTGCGGCAGAAACTAGTCTGCTAACGAAAGCTAATGACTACAGTACTTCACTGTTCTTTACTAATGACGCTCTCACGAAACGTTAGTTGGTGCAAATATCATTCTGAAATAGAAAACGTAAGAACCCAGAATATTATCGACGTACAAAAATTTACACGAAGGGTTTATCTCGAAAGACGGGAGATGAGGGTTTAACGTCCCGTTGATTAAGAGATCGTTAGAAAAGGACTACCAGCTTAGCCAGGGCAACAAGGCGGCTATGACTGAAAGAAATCAGCCGTGTCTTTTTAAAGGAGCAATCGCGGTATTCGCCTTTTGCGGTTTAGAAAAATCGCGGAAAACCTAAATCTTATACGAGGTCCGGGATTCAAACCACCCTTTTCCTAAATGCGATTCCAGTGTCTTACTGTTGCGCCACCTCACTGGATAATTGACTTCGAGCATGAACAAATGAAATGATATTTATTTAGATTAAGGATGCAAGTTTCAAGTGGCTGATGGCACTAATTCAGTGACATATGCACAGTAAATTGATTTTTTTCACTGTCGTTATCGTTGTTACCGATGTTGTTGTCGAAATTGTGGAGGCTCCCCAGGTCCTAATAATCCGAATAAATCATAATTACATAAGGTAAGTCACCGGACACCATGCGTCCGTTTTACCAAAATTGTCAGAATGTATCCCTGAACAACGTACATAATTAGAGTGCAACCCGTATAAAATTCTAAGGGGAGTCTTTCAGAAAATATCTGTTCAATACAGTCTCCTGATCCATTCAAACAATTTTTGTTACTCTTCATTGATTATCCCACATACATAACCGAGTTTTTGAATACTGTAATGAAGCACAATTTCAGCTCAACTAAGCACTATATGTAATTAGTGGAGACAAAACACAATACCGCAAAAATTCACTGGTAAGCCGCATTACAAGTGACACAAGATATTCGTAAAAACGTACTTACAGGTCACATAAGTTATACATTTTCTATCGTGAAAATTCTTGTTGAAGTCTGCAGTTACGAACAAAGTACAATATTGTCCGGTGCTTGTGTTCCGTTGTATGTACTATTTAATTACACGAATTGCAGATGAAAGTTTAGCTAATTTGAGAAGATATTAATGAGTCAGGTGTCTACAGAGATGTGTATCGGAAAAACGAGATATCACAATGGTGAAGGCTCTGAACTAGCGTTCTAAAGATGCTGGGTTTTAACCCCATTTTAGCTATACAGGTGCAAGTGCTGCGTCGTTTCCGTAAAACTACTAAGGCAATTACGGATACCGCCTCTTTGAAAGGGACACGGCAATTTTTGCTTCCCCATTCTTGTCCGATCCAAGTTTATGCTATACTCAAAACAGTGCTGTAGCAAAAAGACACTTTTATATCAACCATTAACGAATATTAATAAACATTTCTTTCGTCACTTGATACACAGGTAGGCATCTGTTGTCCCTCCGTCATCTGGTATACAGACCTGTTGTACTTGCGATACTGATTCATTAAGGGGCATCATAATGGTGTCACAAGTATCTACAGAATGATCTGCTATCACCCAAACTTAAGTCTGTCTGGACACATCGGGATGAATAGGCTGACACGCATTCGAGACAAGTCTCTGATTCGCTTTGGGATGAGGAAGAAGATGGAATTGGCCATGATAGAAACCTTAAATCAGGGTGACTGACATCTGAGAACTGCTTCTACAGAATTCGTATTTTGTTACAACCGTCGGTCAGTTATGTACGAGTATTAAAGTATTTAAGAGAGAAAGTCATTTCATAAGATGAAATTTTGAACCATAATGAAAACAAACAAAAAAAAAATTCCGCAACAACATTTCGGAAAACAGTGAGTCTACGTAAAGCTATTAGGCTTGCCATGCAGCAGGACCTGTATGATATAACAAGCATTTCTTCTGATATCTTAGACAAGTATGGTTTTATAATGTCCATCATTTCTGTATCCGACATCGAAAGTTCACCAATAGTGAAAGACGACTACGCACCTTGTTGACCTGGCTGATTGCTCAGTAACGAAATACCGTTGAAAGACGGAAAAGGTAGAGAAAAACTTATGATTGACGCAGATACTCTTTTATTTTGTGCTACAGTGGCAAACCTCGAACGAGTTCAGTAAGGACAAAGAAGTAACAATGTCATAAGAACTAACAAATACAAAGAGTTTGCCATTCATCAGGAAGTAAGAACATAAGAGGAGGAGTGAATGAAACAACTAAGGACTGAAAGAAAGAGGAATAAATTCACGCCTTACTTTGCACCTTCATAAGTTTAAATCGTCAGTCGTAGCGTCGAAAGAAGACAAAGCATAAAAACGGGAATTAGCTTCTCTTGGGCGCTGCTTAATGGAACTCCATTGTTTTACGTCCTTCTTGGCAGTGGAAGCTCTAAGTGTGTAGGACTGTAGTAATGGTTTCCTCTAATCGCGTCTGCCGCGTCCAGGTGAGCGCCCTTAAGTAGTACGTAGCAAAAAGGTGGCGAGCGTGAAATTATTTCGTAATAGTTGGCACGGCGGAAGATTCTCGACACAAGGACCTCCCGCTTGGCGGCCTACAACCCACGGCGTAGTTCCCATCCAATTACGGAAGCTTCTCCGTGCACCTGTCACGGAGTCTTGCGCGCGCCCTTGGACTCTCGTCGACCTTCACACAGACGGTACTAGGCTAGAAAGTCCTGAAAGACTTGTCACATAAGAACAGAAACCCCTACACGATGTGCGCTACAAATCGTTTGCATGGGTGCAACAGAAATATCGGACCACAGGCGCGTGTGAGCAGTAAAACAAGCGCCACGCGTATTCTGTAGAAAGAAGCCCACTATTCTGTAGAAAGAAGCCCACCGAAGCGTTAACGGATCCCAGTGTCTCCAGAGGCGACGTCTTGTGCAGGCGACAGACACCGAATCGCGTCTGAAAGCGTAGTCTTTCACAGCAGGCACCACAGTAGTGGTGTTCGGTGACGTTATGCGTTTGTAGCTAAATTATTAGGAGTATACTTAAGTACAGATCTATGATAACGATGATCCGTACTATATCTTCAACAGAAACTTCACGGAAAAACGAATAGGATACGGAATGTAAGCTGGCAGACAACTGAACGACCCTGAAGCGAACAGTGATCTGCACTACCTCAAAAGTATCATCTCATTTATTAAAGTTCAAACTCTTTGTATTTGAAAAAAGTGAAGATTGAACTGTCGTTTCACCCAAAGACTGGTTTTGGTGCACCTCTCGATGCTAGTCTTAATGCTAGTGTAAAGGCCTTTCATCTCTGCGCAGCTACTGTAACCTAAATTCACTTGGCGCTGCTTACTGTAGTCAAGCATTCAGTCTGCCTCTACAATCTTTACCCGACGCTACTCTCCATTTCCAAATAGACAATTCCTTGATGCCTCAGAATGTGATATATCAACTGATCTCTTCTTTTGGTCAAGCTGCACCATAATTTTTTTCTCCCCAGTTCGATTCAGTGCGACTTTATTAGTTCACCGATCTACCCGTCTCACTTGCAGTATTCTTCTGTAACACCACACTAGTAAAGCGGTTACGTTTCGGGTGTTCCTACATTTTTCTGGGACCCAAAACTGATCTTCCCCAAGGTCAGCTTCAACCAATTTTTCCATTCACTTTTAAATCATTATTGTCAGTAATTTGCAACCATGACATTTTAAACTATAATTTTCACACCTGTCAGCAACGTCCTCCTTTGGAAATGGTATTATTATCATTATTATTACATTCATATTGAAGTCTGAGGATATTTTGCCTGTCTAGTATATCTTACATTCCAGGTGGAATAATTTTGTACGTTACGGTCTCTCAGTGGTTTCAACAATTCTGAGTGGGTGAACTACGTAACTGATATTTTAATGAGCGAGTTACATCCTGCAAAACCACCAGTAAACAACTTGAATGACTAGACAAGAGATAATCGTGTAACACAAGTCACGCACTAGGAGACAAAGGAAAAGTATCAAGCCTAACAAGCCTTTCTTCATTTTCTTTCTAACAAAAACTCGAGTTTACATGTGGAGAGCACAGACCAAAGCTGGTGAGCTGTCTCATTTTGAGGATGATCCTTTGCTGAGAATCCTGATCCGAGCAGCCATATCGTAATATTGTTTCGGTCCTAATTTTATTTACAATTTCTAGCAACGGCCAAGGATTGTATTGGCCCTAGACAATTTTAGTGATAAGATTCGCGTCATGGTACAGGACCACCAGGAAATGCACTTTGATCTTAATCGTCCTTTCTTCATCCGATGCCCTGCGAGGCTGCTTATTAATTGAGAACAAGTCGTCCACACCCGATCTGTTATCCTGTCCCTGTCTAGCTAATTTAGTGCTTTAGACCGTATTGAAAGCACTATCCTTGACTACCGCGTCAGCTTGTTATTTATTTATTTCCTTGTGCACAACTCAAATGGCCCTGTGCTGGGATCAGTGAACGGGGTTGTTGTCAACTCATTTTCGCGGTGTGACCTTCAAACGTATAATCTCCGCATCTTGTGTGAATGCATGCTCGTATTGGCACTTTTAATTATTTGCACAATGTGTCTCAAAATGCGGGAATGCTAACAAGAAACAACCCCACCTTTCAGCTAGACAGCTGCGGAGTGCCCCCTATAAATAACGACCAGGCATTCCTGTGATGTGAACAGAAGAAGGTTAATCCGGTGGAGTCTATTGCAGTCTAAAATCCAAGTTTAGTTATTGTTACAAGAAGGTAGATGTCTAAACGACACAATTTATTTTACAAAAACGATTCGACTGAGTGGTCGTATGCGAAACTGAAATCGCGTTTTGGTTAAATATAATTTCCAGCGTTAATAGTTCGAAACAGCATTTTATAGCTAGAATCCGGTTGCTTCTTTAGCGACAGTTCAGTAGCGATACTGCCTCTGCGTTGATTTTTATTATGGTGATAGGAATTGGCATGAAATCGTTTGAGAACTTGTCATACGTTAGCATTTGAGAAACGGGTCGGTGGAGCATAGACACAGCACTGTTGTTCTAGTACGTTTCAACATCAGAGGGAGCAAGATGGCTTCCATGCCGAGCCAGCCTTGACGAATATCCGTTTGCTTACTGCAGCAACATAAACTCGAGGTAAACTGCTTACTTTCTATCTTCTAGTGACGCCACAATGAGATGCGCTGGTACCCATGAAAGTGGAAGCCATTGTTTCTGAAGCAATAACTTCCATCTATTGCCTGCGCAATACAATATAACTGGCTTTTAGAATCTTCGTACTCTTAACAACGGCTTATATGTTGAAGTCCTCGGTTAACTGCTACATGATACTGTTTTATTCTAGATGATTATTTCTGCCCCTGCATCTATATTTAGTCTGTGAAACGACACGTGCATACAGTACTGACAAATGTTGGATTAGTGGCATCATTCGCCTTCAAACTGATCAGGGTTGTGGAGTGACTGAAATAGTTGACTCCAATACGCCAGGAGCAGCTATCAAATGACCGTCCAGCAATCATTTAAATTTGGTATGTTTTTCTAAATCATTTCAAACGTATATTGGGACACGTTGTCAAAATATAACGGTCATTTCCTTCGCCGTTACTTCTCCAAGTATTCTAGTTCCTAGTTTCTAACGTCTTCAATCTCAGCGAGACTTCCTGGGGACGCTTGACATATATAGGGCGTTTCACATTTCGCGTTACACACTTCTTGAGGTTGTAGAGGGGACTTCGTAGATCAAGTTTTGCCAAGGAACCCTTGTCCGGAAACGTCATCCAACGATGCTACAGAGCGTTAGATTTATAGGCGCTAGCTTCTGTAAATGTACACTCCTGGAAATGGAAAAAAGAACACATTGACACCGGTGTGTCAGACCCACCATACTTGCTCCGGACACTGCGAGAGGGCTGTACAAGCAATGATCACACGCACGGCACAGCGGACACACCAGGAACCGCGGTGTTGACCGTCGAATGGCGCTAGCTGCGCAGCATTTGTGCACCGCCGCCGTCAGTGTCAGCCAGTTTGCCGTGGCATACGGAGCTCCATCGCAGTCTTTAACACTGGTAGCATGCCGCGACAGCTTGGACGTGAACCGTATGTGCAGTTGACGGACTTTGAGCGAGGGCGTATAGTGGGCATGCGGGAGGCCGGGTGGACGTACCGCCGAATTGCTCAACACGTGGGGCGTGAGGTCTTCACAGTACATCGATGTTGTCGCCGGTGGTCGGCTGAAGGTGCACGTGCCCGTCGACCTGGGACCGGACCGCAGCGACGCACGGATGCACGCCAAGACCGTAGGATCCTACGCAGTGCCGTAGGGGACCGCACCGCCACTTCCCAGCAAATTAGGGACACTGTTGCTCCTGGGGTATCGGCGAGGACCATTCGCAACCGTCTCCATGAAGCTGGGCTACGGTCCCGCACACCGTTAGGCCGTCTTCCGCTCACGCCCCAACATCGTGCAGCCCGCCTCCAGTGGTGTCGCGACAGGCGTGAATGGAGGGACGAATGGAGACGTGTCGTCTTCAGCGATGAGAATCGCTTCTGCCTTGGTGCCAATGATGGTCGTATGCGTGTTTGGCGCCGTGCAGGTGAGCGCCACAATCAGGACTGCATACGACCGAGGCACACAGGGCCAACACCCGGCATCATGGTGTGGGGAGCGATCTCCTACACTGGCCGTACACCACTGGTGATCGTCGAGGGGACACTGAATAGTGCACGGTACATCCAAACCGTCATCGAACCCATCGTTCTACCATTCCTAGACCGGCAAGGGAACTTGCTGTTCCAACAGGACAATGCACGTCCGCATGTATCCCGTGCCACCCAACGTGCTCTAGAAGGTGTAAGTCAACTACCCTGGCCAGCAAGATCTCCGGATCTGTCCCCCATTGAGCATGTTTGGGACTGGATGAAGCGTCGTCTCACGCGGTCTGCACGTCCAGCACGAACGCTGGTCCAACTGAGGTGCCAGGTGGAAATGGCATGGCAAGCCGTTCCACAGGACTACATCCAGCATCTCTACGATCGTCTCCATGGGAAAATAGCAGCCTGCATTGCTGCGAAAGGCGGATATACACTGTACTAGTGCCGACATTGTGCATGCTCTGGTGCCTGTGTCTATGTGCCTGTGGTTCTGTCAGTGTGATCATGTGATGTATCTGACCCCAGGAATGTGTCAATAAAGTTTCCCCTTCCTGGGACAATGAATTCACGGTGTTCTTATTTTAATTTCCAGGAGTGTATGTACGACATAAAGGGTAATTCCGTGATGATGATGTTTGATTTGTAGGGTGCTCAAATGCGCCGTCATCAGCGCCCGCACAAAGTCTCAATTTTTACAGTCTAATTTTTTCACAATCCAATCTAGCCACTGTTACGAATGATGATGATGATGAAATGATGACAACACAAACACCCAGTCCCCGGGCGAAGAAAATCCCCAACCCGGCCGAGAATCGAACCAGGGACCCCATGATCCAGAGGCAGTAACACTACCCACTAGACCACGAGCTGCGCACGTAATTCCGTGATGATATTACAAACATTCAAGGATGACGTAGAAGGAGAAATGTATTAATTTGAGGTAAGGTACCCTGTGCCGGAAACGAACGAGTCGAATGTTATCAACGAAAAACGCTGTGATAGCTCCGGTAGTTTAATACATGTACCGGTACTGTTGTTGCTAAGATTTTTGGGTAGGCAACTTTCAGAGGTGGTAGTATGGACCACGGCCAGAAAAAAATGTGTGGTAAACATGTACTCTAAAATGCTTACCTTAAGAGCTATGAGCAGTTGTTCAATATTTGAGGTGTGTTTCACACTAGCAAAGATGAACAAGTACTCCTAGCTCCTCAGTTATGGCCGGCCGGTGTGGCCGAGCGGTTCTAGGCGCTTCAGTCTAGAACCGCGCGCCCGCTACGGTCGCAGGTTGGAATCCTGCCTCGGGCATGTATGTGTGTGATGTCCTTAGGTTAGTTAGGTTTAAGTAGTTCTAAGTTCTAGGGGACTGATGACCTTTGAAGTTAAGTCCCATGGTGCTCAGAGCCATTTGAACCAATTCTCAGTTATGCATTTCAGAGACAATGTTTACCACACATTTTTTCTTGTCTTGTTCCGTACTACACCACTGTCACTTGCAACAACAGTATCGTTACATGTATTCCACTGCCAGAGGCATCGGAATGACTTTTGTGCCGGCCGCTGTGACCGAGCGGTTCTAGGCGCTTCAGTCCGGAACTACGCGGCTGCTACGGTCGCAGGTTCGAATCCTGCCTCGGGCATGGATGTGTGTGATGTCCTTAGGTTAGTTAGGTTTAAGTAGTTCTAAGTCTAGGGGACTGATGACCTCAGATGTTAAGTTCCATTGTGCTTAGAGTCATCTGAACCATCTGACTTTTGCTTGTAACTTTCGAATCGTTTGTTTCCAAACCAGGGATCCTTATCCCAAATTGATACATTCATCCGTCTGCATCGTCCTTGATAGTTTGTAACTATACAAACATTTACAGGCGTCGGCGCCTATAACTCTGACGTGGATGACGTTTCCGGACATGGGTTCCTGTGTAAAACTTGATCTACTAAGACACCTCTACAACCTCTAGAAATGTGTTCCCATGAATTGTGAAACATCCTGTATGCAGTGAATATTTTTATTTTTATTTCAGGAAAAAACATTGTTAAAACCTTTTTCTGTAACGAAATGGGAAACTTCCTTCACGATAACTGACTCAATTTGAACGTTATCTATGCAAAAACTTCATGTGAATGGTCAAAATGTGGTCTGAAACTTTTCGTAGTAAGCATTTTCTTTTGCAACTGACGCACGTGACTTACATCATCCTGGATCTAATGAGCAAATGCCCGTTGTCGGATTAGTAGTGAGAAAGTGATGGGATCAGACTGAGGTTTAGTGAGAGCGCCGGGCACTTTAGGAACACGTGCACAGGTGGTGATCGCCGGCTGGCGCGGCCCCAGAACGCAAGCTCAGGGCGTGCCCTCTCATTGTGAAACGCGGCCCAGAAAGAGGTCTCGCTGCAGGGGCGTCGAACGCCGGCGCATCGCAGCCCGCCTCACTCACTCGCCGCCTCGACACCGGATCGCTGCGCGGCACAACGTGGGAGAAGCAGCTGCCACTTCTGTCTGTATAACGGAGCTGTTCAAACGCGGAGTGCTTCAACTGTCCTGGCACCCTTAAACAACATCTTGTCACTCCCGATTGTACGACACAATGATTCTGAAATTAATTTGACATCAGTGGAAGCAGCGAAACAATTCCTACGGACAGCCTTCAATAACGAATTTATCAGTGTGCATCGCGTTTACCTTATCAACACTCCTAAGAAATTGAGTAAGAATCGAGGTCGTCAACACATATTAGTATCTACAAAGACGAATATTTTTCTGTTGTTTTAATACTCGTAACGATTTTACGTCTGAAAGCGCTGAATTAACGCGTTTTCTGAAATGAAGTTATGTTCGTATCTTAACACCCATCGAAAGCTCTGGCAAGGATGAGTACAGCGACAATTTGCAGATCATGTTCGTACTGAAATGTTTCGCAAGAAAAGAAAGAAAGAAAGAAAGAAAAGAAAGAAATATGAAGTCTTCTGCATCTGAGAGGTCAGTCGTCCTCCTTTCTGCTTTCTATACGTGACGACAGCAGTCAATTTGCGCCTTTTAATTTCATATGCAGTTCGTTTCTCGGACTCTTTTGGAAAAAAAAAGTCCTTCGCAAGCATTAAGAAATCTTTTTTCACTGTATTCCTCTTTCTAAGAGCACAACGCAGCGTAACGTTTAAAAAAGTCATAATTGCTCCAATATCTGCTTGGGTATAAAAGTTAAAAGTTCGCAAGTTTGTAATTTGCTTCAATATCTATTTAGATCTAAAAGTTGAAATTTCTTAAGTTTGTAATTTTTAAATTTAGATAGGATTGACGTCAACTGATGATGGGCTTTACCATGACGTACGTGTACGGGAATCCTTTCCATAAAATTGAGACACATTGCATTGTTTTTTCCGTGAATCAAGAAACAAAACAAAACAAACAGTTCCACAGTAGTGACGAAACGTGTCTGGGTAAGAGATAATCTGTATACATGACGATAAAACTAAAAGATTTCACAGCTGCAAGTTACGATAATGAGGAAAGCTGTTTTCCGCCTTCAGTCGGAAGCACTCGTCCAGCGAAGGCTTGCGCCACAGTGCCGTTTACTCCAGACGGACCGCTGTCGGTCAGCTCTAGCTACATGAGTGCCGAGGTTCTCACAAGTGTCCCGTCTCACAAACAATGAAATGACAGTCGGAATGGGCTTTACGTGCTCACGCACACAAGCTAACAGTCAGCTGAAATAAGTGTCCCATCTTAGAAACAGTTTGTTCAGATACAGCACAGAGGTTTGTAAAAAAATGTACACTACTACAATTCTTGACGAGGACGTCAAAAGGGACAACGCAGATAGAAGTCGTTCGTATCTCCGAAAGTCAAGTCATTACCAAACATACGAATTAATGACCCTCTAAAAACTCAGAAAATATGTTCACAGATTTTGCTTCAGACCCCACACCCTCTTTCAAAACGAGATTCACGTTCTTTCATCACTCCACAAGTGAGGTTACAATTATTCTGCTATATACTTAATACGCAAGATCGTTGCACTGGACGAAATGGCAGATTTCAAATTGCGTGACATATTATTAGCATGTGCATTTAAATCGTTCGGAAAACAGAGATCTATGGAGGTACCACATGTTGAAATTTTCCATCACCTTAATCCCAATGAGTATGGCTACAAGAAAACAAATTATGTGCCAGTCCCGTTTGTGAAATACACGAAACATTTCTGCAAAATTATACACCAAATGACCGATAATATATCTTAAAATCGTTAGAAACGTTTCCCAGGACATTGCCAAAGGCTAGGCAAGCATTGCGTATCTGTTCGATCTCCTTATCCGCAAAGTCGGAGTGTTAAAATAAATTCTTTTACGCAACTGCACGGACGAATACGTGTTGCTTACAGGACGGTAAACCTCACTCTCTTCAGAGACGAAATGTACGAAAATACAGGTGAGGCCCAGTTCCTCGACGTGATAGTGGTACAAAGGGTGATAAATTGCCTAAATGTTCAGAAACGTGGAACTCTGAACTTCAAAACACATAGAAACGTAGTCTCGTATAACTACAACGCCAATGAGTCACAACTGGTCGCACTCAATTCATTTAATTGTCTGGGTGTACAAATGTGTCAGGATATGTAATGGAATGATCATACTGGCTCAGTCATAGGTAAAGAAGGTAGCAGCCTTCGATAGACTGGGAAAAGTGCAGTCTGTCTACAAAGGAGCCCTGTGACAAAACACTCGTGCGATACGGCCTAGAATGTTGCTTAATACCATATAGGTCTAACATGGGATACTGAGCTTGTACAAAGAAGGGTAGCGCGAATGGGCAAAGGTCTGTCTGACCAACCGGAAAGCGTCACGGAAAAGCTGAGACACGTGAACTGACAGACGCTTGACGATATACGTCAACTATCTCGCGAAAGCCCACATACAAAGTTACAAGAACGAGTTCCAAGTGCGTAACTAGCAAAATAGTAAAGCTGACTACGTATCGCTCCCATGGGGACCGCGGACACAAGGCTCAACTAATTACAGCACACACAAAGGCATTTAAACAGTCATTTTCCTGTGCTCTATACGCGAATTCAAGAAAAAGAAACACTAATACGCATTGCATTGAGAAGTACCTTCTGCCATGCGCTTCACATTGACACACAACAGGGTCAGTTCACAAATGTATTGTCATCTCAAAATACACATTTTTCATTATAACAAAAGTCGTTTGTACACAGCGATCAACAACGGATGACGGCTCAAATGAAGTACAAGTACAGAGAACATCTACTTCATTAAAAGTATCTTTCTTACTGGTAAGGATTTACGTATGTAAAGCATTACTTTGGCACATGCAAAAGCGGAATTTAAACCTAATGAATGAAACCAATCTACCTAAATTCATAAATTTTGCAAGAGCTGGTGAGAGAATTTCGATTTTAAAAATGTACAATGTATGAAAAACAGATGTAAAGGGCAGTACATGTTACATGCGACATTACTGAAATACTATGCATAGCGTTCGGAAAAGTGATTTGTGGTTTACCAGTGACGGTCCAGATGAAACTGTATGTGGCATGGGAGACACAGCAGCGGGATGACGCCGTCCGCTGCCCTTGCGCTCTGTGTAAAATAAGAAATGAAGAGAAAAAAGGAAAAAAAGCAATGGTCACGATAGCATCGAGTCTGAAGCAGAGTCTGTTTCTCTCGCGTATGCGTTAGTCGTACAAAGCAATTACAGGGACTATATATGGTGGTATTTCCAGCTACCTTAAGAGACTTGTCATGTGCTTACGTGGTATATATAAGTGCAAGATTTTTTGCCTTTGTCACAAGTTATTTATCTTCCAAAAAGCGAAGTTGCAGACGTACTAGCCACGAAACAGACTGTCAGCATTTTATATTGGATAACTGCATTTACTTGCAGACTTACCATGAAAAACTACGCCACTGAGCCAAATGGCCTTCGACTTGGCTCAGTGCTGAAATTGTAGAAGAAATCACCACTTTTCTCCCGGAAACGGCGATATAAATGCTATTTACTACAGTACCCTGCGTCTCATGTGACTCGAAAAAAGAATAGATGTTCCCAGTTTCTTATGAAGGAACCCGAGATCGATGATGTAATATGTATTGTCACCTTTAGTCTGCTGCAAAACTGTGAACCATAATTTTGGGTCACATATGACGAACTCTGATTAAACCATGCCCGTATTTCGAGAACCGTGGTCATTCGGAGACTGAAGAATGTATCGCAAAGCATCACTGGCAAATCAATGGAAATTCGAAGAGCTAAAAGCAAAATGTAACGTTAGCTTTGGGGAGGGAATTCAGATGTGCAACAGTGTCTCACGGGAAATAAAACGAAAAGGCAGAGAATGTCTAGAGCGTAGTTCGGTGACCAGTCCTGAGACCGTCCTTGAAGGCGTTTAAATCGTCTGCCAGATGTTATCATTAAACGGTAATGACTAAGAACTAAGAGCTTCAACGAAAAATAACACAGTTCGTGATTCGTTTGTTTAGTCATATTGAAGCAAAAGAATAGCTGTATACCCACAGCATCCGTGAACTGAGCAGCCAGAGGCAAATTATGGAAACTAGTAGTATAAATACTCGAAAATGGCACTAAGGCTGAGCTTCTTTATTTTAAGTGAGAAGGTACTGGCTGATTTTTAGTAACAGCACAAGGTAATTTTTCTGGTGTTGTGAACTATGTTATTTCGCAGTTGTGCATTTGCGAAGTCTGGGGGACATGGAGTAGACGCTTATTGTATGAGGATAGTCGGGAAAGATTAGATTGGTCGAGTATCACGAGAACGTGGTTCGTAATGGAACATGTTCTTAATGGCATATGGCTAAATTAAGTGTGTGACCGTAGCAGTTCTAATCCGCTTGTTGCGTCATTTACAAGGAATACAGTTTGCAGTTCTAGCTCACTATCGTCTTCTTAACTGCCGTCAACCTCGTGTCCCCAACGTTACTTGTCACGCCATCGTTTTTATACATCGTTGCTGAATACAGGGGACACGAATCTAAACGCATAAACCCAATAATGTACTCACATACCAATTATAGTAAAAGAAGATATCATTCTTGTGATGCTGCACAAATTTGCGGCAGGAGCAGTTCATAGTGATATGAAATGAAACAGACAAATAGCTTCAGCTGTGAGTGAAACAAGTTAGAGAAAGTTATTGGACATTAATATTTTCGTAAGAATTTCGAGAAAAAGTTATTTTGCTCCTCCGCCGAGAGTCAAGCCTTCTGTGGAATTCAGAGTAAAAATGAGAGGTACTAGCAGACACAAATTTCGAGTGTGATCGGGAGGCGGTTTCTAGCGACACGACTATTAACGCAAATGTTCGGAAAAAGCAAAGCAGTTTCTACTTTGGAAACCATTTTTCTGTGAAACTTCCTGGCCGATTAAAACTGTGTGCCAGACCGAGACTCGAACTCGGGACCTTTGCCTTTCGCGGGCAAGTGCTCTACCAACTGAGCTACCCAAGCATGACTCACGCCCCGTCCTCACAGCTTTACTTCTGCCAGTACCTCGTCTCCTATCTTCCAAACTTTACAGAAGCTCTCCTGCGAACCTTGCAGAACTAGCACTCCTGAAAGAAAGGATATTGGGGAAACATGGCTTAGCAACAGCCTGGGGGATGTTTCCAGAATGAGATTTTCACTCTGCAGCGAAGTGTGCGCTGATATGAAACTTCCTGGCAGATTAAAACTGTGTGCCGGACCGAGATTCGAACTCGGGATCTTTGCCTTTCACGGGCAAGTGCTCTACCAACTGAGCTACCCAAGCACGACTCATGCCCTGTCCTCATCTCATTCTGGAAACACCCCCCAGGCTGTGGCTAAGCCATGTCTCCGCAATATGCTTTCTTTCAGGAGTGCTAGTTCTGCAAGGGTCGCAGGAGAGCTTCTGTAAAGTTTGGAAGGTAGGAGACGAGGTACTGGCAGAAGTGAAGCTGTGAGGACGGGGCGTGAGTCGTGCTTGGGTAGCTCAGTTAGTAGAGCACTTGCCCGCGAAAGGCAAAGGTCACGAGTTCGAGTCTCGGTCCGGCACACAGTTTCAATCTGCCAGGAAATTTCATATCAGCGCACACTCCGCTGCAGAGTGAAAATCTCATTCATTTTTCTGTGGCTTACGTATCGCCTAGACAGTAGAGAAGGCAGCAGACAGATTTTATTGGAGCGGATTACAGTATATAAATTGCGCTATTACAGTACACAACACCTTGAAGAATTTGTTCTCCTATATAGCTGATGTTACGTTCACACTTTACTTCTGTAATGTCTTTGGATACTAAAGTTGTCTCCTCTGTATTTGCAAAGTTTTGTTATTGGTTTGTATTTAGCAGAATACACTCTAAGAAAAAGAAAAACGACGCACCACGAAGGAATTATCCGAATGAGATGGAAATCGGTAAGTGTGATGTACATATACAGACAGACAAATGATTAAAATTTCAAGAAAAGTGGATGAACTGCTCAAATTCAGCAAGTCGATAACGCGTTGAACCACTTCTGGCCCTTATGCAAGCAGTTATTCGCCTTGACACTGATTGACAGAGTTGTTGGATGTCCTCCTGAGTGTTGTCGCGGGAATTCTGCCCAACTGACGAGTTAGGTCGTTAAAATCCCGAGGTACTTGGAGGGCTCTGTCCATAATGCTTCAAACGTTCTCAATTGGGGGGAGATTTGGCGACCTTGCTGGCCCTTGTAGGGCTTGGCAAGTACGAAGATAAGCAGTAGAAACTTTCGCCGTGTGCGGGCGGGCATTATCTCGCTGACACGTAATCCCAGGATAGCTTGCCATGAAGGGCAACAAAATCGAGGCGTAGAATGCTGTCGACGTACCGCTGTGCTGTAAGGCTGGCACGGTCAACAACCAAAGCGGTCCTGCTATGAAAAGAAATGGTACCCCAGACCATCACTTCTGGTTGTCAGACAATATGGAGGCCGATAGTCATGATGGTATCCCACCGCTGCTCAAGACGTCTCCAGGCACGTCTTCGCTGATCATCGAGGCTGGACTCATCACTGAAAAGAATTATACTCCAGTGAATGACATTCCATGCCGAAGTCGTGTCTGGAGACGTCCCGGACAGCGGTGGGATACTACCACGACTGTCGTCCTCCATACTGCATGACAACCAGAAGTGATGATCTGGGTGCCATTTCTTTCCATGGCAGACCCATTTGGCTGTCATCCGTGGCACCCCTACATCACAGCGGTATGTCGACAGTATTCTGCGCCTCGGCCTTGTTGCCCTTCATGGGAAACCATCCAGTGCTTACGTGTCTAACGCACCAGCTGGACAAAATTTGGCACGAGATCCGACAGAAACACATCCAACAAGTCTTATCAATCAATGCCAAGCCGAATAACTGCTTTCACAAGAGTCAGAGGAGGGTCAGTTGCTCAATTTGTGGAGCTCTTTCTCTTGCATAAATCATCAGTTTTTTCCGAAACTCTAATTTTTTTTGTCTGTACGTGTGCATCACATTTACTGATTTCTTTCCTACTCGAATACTTCATACGGGGTCGTCTTTCTTTTTCCGTACTTTTTGGAGTGTATTATCGTCGTGCAGTCACTTCGCTTCTTTGAATTCTGCGAGATTCACATGCATTCCGTTATGTGTTCGAGGTAATTAACATGACTTTAGTTGCTTGAGAGCTCAACAAACCAGTGATAACTTACAATGTGGAGCGATTTCCTTGCACTTTTGACATCTTTGTGGGGTGTTCATCTTGCTACCACAAGAAAAAGCTGGAACAAGGAAATTATGCCTTTAGCGTAATCTTGTGACGGAATTATCTGCCCGGCAGTAGGCTGCAAACGTCAACTTCTAAACTCATTATCGTGTGGAGTAGGTTAGGAATTTCTCGCGTTTGTGCTTATGATGTGTAATTTTATTGTATTTCGACATTAATTACTACAATTTCAACATACAGCCTTCGAGGGCTATGTGAAAGTGAAACTATCGTGTTGGGTGCACAGTGATCAGACCGATGAATCCAAATCCAGTATATTTATGACATACTCGTATGCTCTGCAACAGCTGCAAGGAGAGTGCGGGACAATGCACTGGGCAGTTTGAGTTGAAACAGGTTCCCGTATCTGGACGCTCGTATGACACCCAGACAGGCACGCTGTCATTTTTCGCGTGTGTGAGACTATCCGAGGCGGCTGTCTCAAGGCAGCGACCTGGCGGGCCGATTAATTCCAGGAATGGCGTGGCAGATGGGACGCGCTTTCCCAGGGCCTTGGGCGCTGGCGTGCCGCGCCTCTAGAGCAGCCGCCCCCACTGGACGTGCGGCGGCGGCGGCGGCGGCGGCGGCGGCGGCGCGCGCAGCCCGACACTTGCCTGCCTGCAGATTGTCTGGCCGACCATCCCTCCTCTTTGTTCTTTTCTCTTCTTCTCCTCTCTTTTTCGCAAAGTTTTACAAGATAAACAGCATTGTAAGTGAAGGGCCATAGATTACTGCAGAGTGTTAAGCGTACTACACGTTGCTTCTTGCCTACGTGGAGCGTCAACATAATTAAGACCTATACAGAATAAGTTTCCCACTCCGCTGTAAAGTGAGGTCAGTTGTGAAACCTCATGCTAGATTAAAACTGTTTGTCGGTCGGGACCTTCGCAGGCAGCGCTCTTACTAACTGAGCTATCCATGCACGACCGACGATCAGTCCCCGGTAATAAAGCTTTTGCTCGCATGTCATGTGTAGCTCAACCGAGCGAAATTGATGTGCACTGTGAAATTTATGAGTAAAAAAATTATTTACATGGTATCTCAGACCTTTTAGATTAAATGGAAATAGATGATAATAGTTCCACAACCGACTGCATTGAGATGGAGAACCAATGGTCAGAAACGCATATTTATTGTTTTATGGACGTAAACAGCGTGCACCGCATAGCAACAACGTGGCTCATAGTGATTCCGCAAATTGGCGACCGCCGTATCAACGCATGCACGGCAACGGCGCATGAAGGAGTCTCTCGTACCAGGACGCAGGCACCTTGCAACCTAGCAAGCAAGTCTTCATTCCAATCCAACGATGAGGATGCTTGTTGTTCAGGTACTCACGAACATTTAACTTCGAAGTGGGCTGGAGCACCGTCGTGTTGAAAACACATCCTTTCGCGGACAACAAGGCGCACAGTCTCAAAGTACTGCACTGAGACTGGCAGTCGTCGCTTTGAACAGTTACTATGAGCTCCGTTACTGTGTGATCTGAAGTTTTCTCGGCGGACAGAAATCTTGAAAATTTCTCGGGTATTCAGCCGGGTAGCGTCGTCCAAACGGCGCGATATTTCGTCAAGCCGACCTCTTCCCATCTTCAGGCGTTCTTGGAGTCTCCAAAAACGCCTGAGATGGGAAGAAGTCCGCTTGACGGAATATCGCGCCTTTTGGACGGCGCTACCCGGCTGAATACCCGAGAAATTTTCAAGAGCTACGTTGCTGCTATGCGATGTGCCCTGTGTATATCCATAACATATTCCTATCTCAATATAATCGGTTGTGCATCTATTATTACCTGTTTTAATAGGACTCAAAAGGTTTGCGACACCCCCTATGTTTCTTTGTATGAGCGTCACGTAGGTTATTTTTACGCTTTTAATTGGAACATTGGAATACACCGCTTGATTATTATTTACCGGAAAAATAGATTTTCTTAAGTCTCAGACTTGTAACAAGAGAACTAACTACAGAAACAATTTCAACTCGCAGTTCCGTGTTTGTCATTGTTGAAACTAGGAGCCGAATTATGAAATCGAAAGTTCGTCTTTGTGCTAAGCAAGATAAAGAGAGCCAGCAGGTAATTTATATCTTCGGTAAAAGGTCAGTTGAGCACCACGGTTCTTGTTGCAGGTTTTCATCACTTTATCTTAAGCCAATTCTTTCCACTTTAGAACACTTGATGTATAAATGCGATATTCAATAATTTGCAAACGTCAGTATGTCGACTATGTTTTTCGATTCGAGTGTCAATCATACTGCAGCACTTTTCTGACTGAGCTCTAACTGGTCCGCTCAGGTGATCAATGAACTCCCGACACTTTCGAATGTCTTGTTAGACTTGATACCACTCCCATAGGAACATAGTTACGCTAGAGATCTGACAACAAGCTCTCCACTGTTAACAGAAGTGTTATAAGGTACGACTCGATAATCCCTCCTCCTAAATAGTCTACGAAAAAAATAAGAGACCAATCAGAGTAGAAGGAAAACTGAGAGAAGCATATATCGTTTTTGCAATAACTCTGTAACTAAAAATACAGCCTACATGTGACTGTGACAACAGCACCCAGTTATAACGTCCAACGTTAACTGTTCTGTACAACCATAGCTTGGAAATGTTCTCCTTTATTATTTTACTCAAGTTCACCGCTACTTTCGCGAGATGTCAAAGTTTCACTGCCTCATTTAATCATCACAAAACCCACAGCTGCTCATTATATTTAACAGATCTGGGAATCTGGCTGGAAATGTCACAACCTAGATGGTTAACTAGAACAATCGCAGTTGATTAATTGCACGAATTCGTTCCATCTCTTTAAATCAATTAATGTGAATGCCGAAATGGTTTCTTTGAAGCAGCCATGCACAATTTCCGATGACTTTCTTGTCCAGCCCGATATTATGGTTGGTCTCTAATGAAGTCATAGCCGATAGGAAGTTCTTGTCTGTTTACTGTTACACTAATCAATTTCGGTCATAAAGTCATTTTCCACTGGTGTTACATGTGCCCAGGATAAATGTATGCCGCACGATATTCAAACGGTGGGTCGATCCTGAGTACAAGCAAGATGCACGGCAATACGACGTTGAAAAGCTGACGAGTCATGATTGCATAAACACATTGTCTGAAGAAGGTGTAAACGCTAGAAAACCAAAGTTGCAGGTTTCTGCTCTCGTATGTATGCTGCCTTCATGTCGCCATTAACAGATATATGAAGACCATTCTAAGAACACTACTTCCTTCAGTTCAACCGCTTACGTTCTCCGCTTTGCAATATAATTTGGCAGATGAATCAGATAATGAAACTTTCTCTCAGTCCTAAGCATCGCCTCAGGTAATTGCAGTTTTCCCGCCTAATTTGTTCACTAGGCATATCATTAAAGTGCAGTTATGACAGTTATAGGTGAAAGACAGATTACAGTACCGCTATGCACATGAAAGGACGTTGCCTTATAGTCCCATGGTTAAGCTAAATGTTTCATAATAATTTATTACATCACGATCGGTTTTAGATATACAATAATCTCCGCACTACTGGTTTCGACAAGTACTTGTCATCTTCAGATGTGGTTAATCCACTAAAAATCTTTGTACAGTTATATAAACAAATAAAGTTAGGCACTTAAAACATCAAGAAGGCATTTAACATTTCAATGAACATACACCATATCGTCACTTGATAAAAGAGTGTTTCTTAAGTGTATGCTCACAGCTCATTTTTGTAAAACCAAGTACGAAAAAAAAGAAAAACAAAAACGGCGAGAGTAAAATAAAAAGAAAAGGTATGTGCAACAGGAATAGAGAAAGCAAATCAACGAACTGGACGGAAAATGTAGGTACAGTGACATACACAAAAACTACCCACAAACATTATTACAAAAATAAACACATTTCTCCACGATTATTTTGCGGATGAAGTGCTGCCAAAACGATAAAAGGCATAAAATCAAATCGACCTGTAAAAATCTATCTCCATAATAATGTAATTTCAGGTGAGCAACCGAAAGAAATGAAAGAAAATGTAATTTTATACTTTTTTACTCTAAAATAGAACAACTGGCATGAACTTTTACAGAAATAAACGGAGACCCGTAGAAAATGATGCATGAATGTCGAAACGTGTATGGGTAAAAAAAATACATTTTGTTTTGCACAAGACGAAGTTTAAAAAACCCAAATTCAATTCGCAAACAAGGAAAAAACGTCAACAGGAGATTCAAACCCGACCA
This sequence comes from Schistocerca nitens, assembly GCF_023898315.1. Lineage (NCBI taxonomy): Eukaryota > Metazoa > Arthropoda > Insecta > Orthoptera > Acrididae > Schistocerca > Schistocerca nitens. Next base: position 457,229,166 of record NC_064615.1, on the reverse strand, counting down.
AGATGACTGTATTACACAAAGACTTACAGACGTCGCATGCTTCAGATTGGCAATATGACACTTAAAACAACAGCTATGTGTTGTAGGGTCGTTTTGCAGCACGACACTGACGAAGAGAACACGGCAAGTGCCATTAGTCGATCTTCCAGGAACTTCACTCAGTGGAAGAGGAGTCAAAATAAGCGAACACGTTATTCAACTTATCAGTAGGTATTCGATCCTTCCTGAAAAACGACGGTCAAAGTTTTCAAGGTACAATGCGAGCGTTTTACCTCACGATCTCTTCAGACGAAATGGTGGCTCAGCAAGTAAGCGTTGCGGCTTTTTACTTTTGTGCCCTACATTGGAAACACGATTATTACTTTTACCTTTGTTTTTAATTTATATGCCCATGTCCGTAGAAGATTACTGCACGAATGTTTCTTTTCAAATTACGGGATACAAGCGCGTTATATTAATTGTAAAATTACAACTGGATTTCACAATAAGTGTCATACATTTATTAGGTAATACATATGTGTGTGTGTGTGTGTGTGTGTGTGTGTGTGTGTGTGTGTGTGTGTGTATAATACGTTAAAGGGCTACAATCTATTTAAATTCTCATATTTTGATATTTCATTCTCAATCAACTCTTATATTAATTCTTATATTTTATTCATATGTTTATTCTTCAAGAAGATTTGGTGCATTCCTTTGCCTTGGATAGTAACGATCGAAGAAACATTTGAAATACAGGTGTTACAAACTCTACAAGCAACTTGCGGAGCGAGGTTTGCCACAGTGACATTTTCTTCGTATGAATCTCATTCGGAAAAGAAACCTCGTTAACATTGCTGAAGATTTAGTGCTTTGTCAATAATTTCGCGGAAAACAGTGCATAATGGATCACTTTTCCGAAAACTGGCCTTTGAAATTGATTATGAATCAAGATACACTAGAGGAATTTCACCGAAAACTATTTCAAATAATTTCTCAATCTTGTTTTTAAATTCATTCATATGACATACAATTAGTAGACGAAAAAGGACAACAGTATATCAATATATACTGGAAAATATTCATGTAGCAATCTTCTACAGACATGGATATGTAAACGAAAAACAAAAATAAAAGTAATAATCGTGCTTCGAACGTGGGGTGCAAACTTAGGAACCTGTGACGCTAACCACTGTCCCAGCATTTCGGCCGAGGATATCGCCCGGTAAAAGGCACATAAATTACCTCGGAAATACCTCGAAAATTTTGACCGTCGTTTTACCTGAAACCATCGAGTGCATAAGGATAACCCGAAACACGGGTTGGCCTATTTTGACCCCTCTTCCAATGAGCGAAGTTTCAGGGAAATCCGGTTATGGCACTTGTGTTATCCTCGTGAGAGTCAACGACAGCACTGAGACCGCGGCCTTCCATTCGCCGCAGGCCAGCCCCGGCTGTGAACGCCCTGTCAGCCACTGGCACGGACACCCAGGTGTGGCGCCTGGCCGGCCGCAAATAGCTACGCACGTGGAATTAGTCGCGAGAAAGCCTATCCCAGAGAAACGGCGCCGCCAAGGCTTGCCAACTGGCCGCCGCATCAGCCGCTCATTTCGTATTCACCCGCGTCCTGCGCCCCCTTCGACACGCTCTGTCTGCATGTCTCAAGTACTTTACCACTGCCGTGGCGCGTTTACAAATTTGGCGGTGTCATTCACATTTACGGACAGTCACTGCCAGTTCAGTCCTTCAGTTCTTTTTATTTATTCTCCATACCTAACTTTCGAATCAGTTTTGGCAGCGAAAAATCTGTATCTTTTCGAGACAGATACCACATCTCCGGATCAGCCTCTGAACAGAGCCCGTTACGACCGATTAACACGAGCGCCCAGTTTCCAGAAAGAGCATTCCACACTGCGGCGGAGTGTACGAGGGATAGTCAAAAAGTAAATCAAATCGTTCTCTGCATTTAAAGGGTAATAATGTTAACTTGGTACAAAGCAATGCCCCAACATATGCAACAGTAGTCGGGTAGTGCAGACGTTTCCACTGTGATCAAACAAGTTTGAGAGACGAAGAACGAAATGACTGATTATCTCTCCGTCAAGAACCGAAAATGAATAAACTGGAGGCCTTGGTTCTCGAAGTCCGACGTATCAAAATCGAAGCAACAGTGGAAAAAGTGAAGATCAGTCATGGATCAATTTTCATCATCGTGCATAGCAGTCTGATCATGACAAGAGTGCGAGTATGTACGCATGCCAACGTTTTTTAGAGAAATTTTTAAAGGTGCTGAGGAAGGTAGAATGAGGCAGATGGTATCCCACTTTTCAGTCACATTTCTTCAAATAAACAGCAATATTTCGCATTTTTGTGCTCCATTAGGAGCATTTTTCCACTGGTTCCCACATTTTCCCTGCCACAGCAGGGCACGTAACTCATAGGAAAATAAATATCTTTGTCAGTAAAATTTAGATGGTTTACTTATTTGCAACTGAAATAACGCAAAACTAATTTTAACCTCAGACCGGATTTTACGTAAAAAAAAATGTGCTTCAGTACTACATCATGGGGTTCACAGATGATAATGGAGACACTTTACACCTTATTTCTTCGTGATACGTCACTTTATAAACTACGTTTTCGCCTCACGCAGGAATGGATGAAGACATGAAGAAAATTTTCAATGTTGTTCGAGACCGGGATCTTGGGAATATATCGTAAAAATTGCAAGCATTTGCTGTGAATAGCCGTCTTGGAATCCGCGGCTCGGTTTTGGTACCCAAAAACCCTGTTTCTCTCGGGAACGAATAAAGATTTTTGAAAATGGGAATATAGTACTACAGATAAATGCCTACAGAATATAAAGTTAAAATTTGAGCAATTTGCTGCGGTTATTTATTTATATATTCGCTACTGGCGGCAAGCAAACGGTGAAAAACGTTTTTTCGGGTTTTCTCAGGAACCATCCATGAACTAAATGTTGCCTCCACAAACCCATTACCGTAGATCACATCTAATGCAAAATGAACCAACCCATTTGCCTAAGCTGGAGGAAGTGCGTAGTATTCAATCTGTGAACCTGTTCTGTAGGATAGTTACACTACGGTCGCAGGTTCGAATCCTGCCTCGGGCATAGATGTGTGTGATTTCCTTAGGTTAGTTAGGTTTAAGTAGTTCTAAGTTCTAGGGGACTGATGACCTCAGATGTTAAGTCCCATAGTGCTCAGAGCCATTTGAACCATTTTGATAGTTACATTAAGACGATGCTTGTGTTGGGTATACAATGAAGTATGGGCCCCGGAAAAATCCTGTTTTGGAACATATTGGTAGCACATGCTGTAGCATGCGTACCGATTTACTGACAACATTGAGGAAGCAAGGAAGGAAGTTTTAGAGTTTAACATCCCGTCGACAGCGCGGTCATTAGAGACGGAGCACAAGCTGGGATTACGCAAGGAATGGGAAGGAAATCGGCCGTGCCCTTTACAAAGAAACCACCCCGCCATTTGAATGGAGTGATACAGAGAAAGCATGGAAAACCTACATCTGGATGACCAGACTGAGATTTGAACCATCGTCCTCCTGAATGCGAGTCCGGTGTGCTAACCAATGTGCCACTTCTCTCGATGACAATATAGAGTTCAGCAACATTTGAACCTGGCTGTAATGCAGTGGTCCACCGTATGTTACATCACATACCATGGGCTTCCGGATACAAATGCGCGTTGTTCGTGGTTGGCACACTTACTTCCTGTACTGTTAGGAATGGTTCCCGATGAACCCTCTTGATGACTGAGCCATCGCAGTGTAACTCCAGCTCTGTCACCTGTTTTGAGACAAGATCAACTTAAATTCATCTATCAAACAAGAGTGATCTGAAGAGTATTTGTAACACACGGGCAGGGATGTCTCTAGTTTCCCAGTGTGTTTTTTTTTAATTGTCCATTCTATCAACTGTCAGCAAATAATTAATTTCTATCGTCACTGCATATCCTTACGTTTACAATAACATTTATACCGAGCAAATCACTAAGCAGAGAGTACTTTTGATTTCAGCACGCGTTAATCGTTGTACTCACAAACAGAGGGTGGAAATGTTGCTTTAATGCTTTCTCGTACAAGTTATTAGCAGCGTAATTTCATTTCATGGTCACTACGAGAGCGATACGGACCGGACTAAAGAACAGACGAAGAATCGGGTGATAAAAATCGATTACTAGCAAATAGGTTTTCCATTTATATTTAGTGTCTAATTTTGTTAGCCAGCTTTTACTCTCCCCCCGAAGTAAACAAGCGTGGAACTATTTAGACTGCAGTGTTTATCTAACCTTGTTATCGTTTGTACTTTTTTGCTATTACCACTGCGTATTAATATTATCTGCTGTCAGCTTATACGTGACCTGTGATATTTAATCATTATATACAACACTTACACATGAAACTGGCTTCCTGAAATGAACACCGAACGGCAAAAAAGAAAAATAATGTATTATTTCCACTTCGTTGCAATTTCTAGATACAATGAGGTGACAAAAGTCATGGGATACCTCCTAATACCGTATCGGACCTCCTTTTGCCGGTATAGTGCAGCAACTCGACGTGGCATAGTCTCAACAAGTGGTTGGAAGTCCTCTGCAGAAATATTGAACCTTGCTACCTCTGCAGCCGTCCATAATCGCGAATAAGTTGCCGATGCAAGTTTTTGTGCATGAACTGACCTCTCAATTATGTCCCGTAAATGTTCGCTGGGATTCATGTCGGGCCATTTGGATGGCCAAATCATTCACTCGAACTGACCAGAATTTTCTTCGAACCAATCGTTAACAATTGTGGTCCGGTGACATGACAACGTCTCCAAATGGACAAACATAGCCATTTTCAGTCAATGATCGGTTCAGTTGGATCAGAGAGTCCAGTCCGTTCCATGTAAACGTAGCACACACCATTATGGAGCCATCAACAGCTTGCACAGCGCCTTGTTGACAACTTGGGTCCATGACTTCGTGGGGTCTGCGCCATACTCGGACCCTACAATCTGCTCTTACCAACTGAAATGGGGACTCATGTGACGAGGCCACGGTCTTCAAGTCGTCAAGGATCCAACCGGCACGGTCACTGCAGGCGATGTCATGCTGTTAGGATAGGCACTCGCGTCGGTCGTCTGCTGTCATAGCTCATTAACGCCAAATTTCTTCGCACCATTTAACGGATACGTTTCACGTACGCCACACGTTCAGTTCTGAGGTCATTTCACGTAGTGTTGCTTGTCTGTTGGCACTCACAACTCTACGCAAACGCCACTGCTTTCGGTCGTTGACTGAAGACCGTCGGCCACTGCGTTGTCCATGGTAAGAGTTAATGCCTGAATTGTGGTATTCTGGGCACACACTTGACACTGTGGACCTCGGGAGTATTGAATTCCCTAACAATTTCCGAAATGCAACGTCCCATGCGTTTAGCTCCAGTTACCGTTTTGCGTTCAAAGTCTGTCAGTTCCTGTCGTGCGGCCATATCCACGTCGGAAACCTTTTCACATGAATCACCTGAGAACAAATGACAGCTACGCCAAGGCACTGACCTTTCATATCTCGTATACGCGATACTATCGCCATCTGTACATATGCATATCATTATCCATAACTTTCTCACCTCATTGTATTTGGACCTGGGAGACAAACTCTGATTTTCGGCCACGAAACAAGCCTGCATAAAAGTAGATTAGTGTCTATCAAACAGTAAGGGAAGCTCAAATTTCACTGTTCAGCCTAAAATTGTTTTGAAAGCTGCACAGAGAAGACGTAACGGCATCTCTGAAATTTCCCATAACCATTCGCACTTTTTTCTTACAATTTGACCTTCTAATAATTTGACCTTCTACAGAGATAAAACTATGCGGTAAAGACTAACGCGAAAAGTAGTGATTTCAAAAACAAAAAAGAACGATTATGTGTGCGCGGCTACTTGCAAGCAGTAGCAGAAAAACGACTGCCATTTGCCACTTGCGGCTGCCGTAATTCTATCTCTGAGTAACGGTAGACCGGTTGGCTGTGTCGGTTCATAGGTAACTGTTTTCCGATCGCATGCAATCGGTCGAAAAATTGCTACCACAGCGAAAATAGTATTTCAACGCCTCACTGTGCGTCAGACGTTGCTAAGATTTCTGTGTGAACGGTACAATGCAGCAAAACGAAAAGGAGGCCTTACTCAGCGACTATTACACTACGGCTCCCCCTCAGGTTTGTCAACGCGTTCTCTACTCCATACATTAGATTCCAAACAGTATGAATCCGTTGCCCTGTTTAGGAAATGTCTTACACACATTTGCGACCACTAAATTACTTCAGCTCTCAGCTAAACACGAATTCATGTTCACCAATAACAGCTTCAGGAATATCACTAAAGTCTTATGGGTTCAAGGATGCCATCAGTCTTTGTACAGGACTTAAAAAACTGAACCGCTCACAAAAGTAAGCGCAAAATACTGTGTAGCACCGAGAAATTCCTCTTCTGCTTCGCAATTTCACAACAGGATTCTTTGCTCCTGTATACGTTAACGTCGGACCTTTACTGAGAACTGGCGTGATTTTGGGCGCCAAGATCTCATCGTTTAGCGTTTGTGATTACTTGAGACTTCCCTACTATGGCCCGATTCACCTGGGGCCACTAACAAGCGCTTTTCAGAAGCGCTTCTGCTAACGAAGCGTTCACACATGCAACGCCACCGCGCTATTGTGGAGCTCAATGACAGACTATGGCCACCGCTGGAGGAACACTGCATCTGATAGCGGCCTTCTCACGGCGTCACTCGGTGGCACTGCTGACCGGCCTCGGTGTAAAGCCGCATGTTCACAACAGGCTCGTGACTTATTAGGATTGCAGTTCACTGTTATTTGGTAGTACTGTCGTGTATGTTATGGTTCAAATGGTTCAAATGGCTCTGAGCACTATGGGACTTAACATCTATGGTCATCAGTCCCCTAGAACTTAGAACTACTTAAACCTAACTAACATAAGGACAGCACACAACACCCAGCCATCACGAGGCAGAGAAAATCACTGACCCCGCCGGGAATCGAACCCGGGAACCCGGGCGTGGGAAGCGAGAACGCTACCGCACGACCACGAGATGCGGGCTGTATGTTATGTCGTATATGTCATACTGTAGGCTAGAGTGGTAGTCAATACGGAAGATTTCACCTATGAAGCTGAAAAATACCCATCGATATGCAGCGTGGAGTGTGAGGAAGACTCAGACAAACCACAGAAAAAGTTTTTACAGGACGTTGAAGACAAACGTGAGTGTTCCCATATTTCTTTCCGCTTGTGGTAGGTCTGTTGACATGTCGTGGAACACACAAGTACTCAGACTGTCTTCAATCTGTATCTGCCTCGATCAATAACAAAACTGTGCGACTGACAGCACGTTCTTCTAATATCTTCAGCAAATTATGGAGACACATTCGAAGGCCGATCAAATTTCTGAACTCTTTATTTAACAAAATGCCAATAATACATTCAACATATCTTCCAGCCTTGCTGAGATTGTATCTGAAAACACTTTGAAAAGAAACTGTCTCCGTATTAGTGCAGTATGAAAAATAACACACCGAAACCTTAATCACCAACGACTACAATAGAAAAGTAATCACAGCCATCATAGAGCTGCCGCTTCGAGGAAGTTTAGTTTCATTGTCAATTAACTTCTTATGAAGTAATCAATTCTTGAACACGGATCAATCTGGCGATTTTCTATTTGTTCCAGCATCAGTGAACATGAGTCTGTGGTGGATATCATACACGACCAGCAATAATATCGAGAAAATATTTTTGTCGTTATAATAAAGCGGTCCAAAGTCACCTGCCTTGATGACACGTATATTTTTACCATTTGTACCCGCCACAGAGTGGATAAATTGACTGCCTTTTCAGTATACCTGTAACTATTGTTCCTTCGAGAACCTATGGCACCCAGGATTTACTTTTAAATTACCTCTTTTTTATTTCCTTATTCAGTAAGAGAAATAAAAGGGAGGCATCCTGCTCATCAGACTCCGTGACAGAACGGAAACACGGCGTCGCTGCAGCAGCGGCAGATCAAAGCGGCGCAGCGCGAAGACAAAGGAGCCGCTTGCCTTTCAGGTAGCGCCGCGCCGCGCAGAGCCGTGTGAAGAAGAGTCCGTGAGCTGCAGAGAGGCGCTTCCCTCTGGCTCTTGTGAAGCCGCCCACGACATTTCAGATGAACACAGTCGCGGTACCTCCAAAAGCCTGCCACCCCTCCTATGCCAAAACAAGTACATCTCTAATTTGACCGTAGACAGTATTTAGACACTCATAAACACGGACAACCAACACATTTCAATGGACTGTTAAAACATACCTCTTAAATTGTAGACACTGCACAGTAAATTATTATTTAAACTCCCTCTACGCCCGAACAGATCTTGGAAGGCCCAGCGGTATGGACCGACCGCCGTGTCATCCTTTGCCGACTGTAGTCATCAGATGCGGATGTAGAGCTGAGCACACGGCTCTCCCAGTTGTTGTCAGTTTATGTGACATGGTGCCGCTGCTGCTCGGTCAAGTAGCATCACAGGCCGATAGGTCAACAGCGAATGGTTGCCCGGATGGTCATCCATCCAAGTGTCAAAACACGTCCGACGTTGTTTAACTTCAGTTATCTGACGGGAATGGGTGTATCCACCGTTGACAAAGGATTACTGAGATAATAGGTAGAAAGTAACATAAATGAACAACAAAACCCTTCCATTTCATGGAAAAGGCAACAGGAAACTTCCACTAAAGATTGAATGTGGAACTGTTTCACATACATTTTCATTCATATACCTGCCATTAGAATTGGACATTAACGCAAATATAGAAAAAAACTACGAAACTTCAAAAGGCATTCAGAATCACATGGAACAAACAAAAAAGTAATATCACGCTATGCCAAACTGCAACATTACAGGAGACTTGTCTTATGGGAAGCTCTACATGCATTAGACAGAACGCCTGGCGGGAACTCTAAAGATGCAGAAGTTAAAAAAAACAGGAGCGGAAAGTTCCGAAGAAAATACATGGCCCCAAACGAAAATATTGAATCTAGATGGAAAAAAGGAGATCTGATTTCTCCACGCAACTTGTTAAGTTCACTATACAGTACGCGCAAGACACATTTGAAATTCTGCAGTCATCTTTACAGAATTGACAATAATTGACTCAAGAAAAGACTATTCAACGTTGTATTTATTCGTAGCAGATCAAAATCAGCATGTTAGATGAAACTAGGGAAGATTAAGAAGACATGAAGATAACGGAAGAAAACATAATAAATTGTCCAGCTTTTGGAAATCTAGCAACGGAATGCAGATTCACAGAGAAGCTTAAGAAGAAGACAGCCAAGTAATGTTCAGAATAAAGGAAGAAATCAGATAATAAATTAATGGAGGAATTCGTTATGGAGGAATGCTAAATTACGAGTTTTTCAGAGGGGCAAATAGACAGAATGTAATAGAACTGCAAGGATATAGTCATGAAAGGTGTGTGTGTGTGTGTGTGTGTGTGTGTGTGTGTGTGTGTGTGTGTGTTTGTGTGTGTGTGTGTTGTCACTAGTGAGAGATATTACTGACTATTTTTAGGCATTATCAGCTAACGTGATTGAGAATATGTCTAATGCATACTATATTAGTAATTATATGGTGTATATGCGAGTCTTGTTAACCTTTAACTATATTTTGCTGCTAACTTTTGTCTTCGTTTTATTGCTGTATTACGAGGACACGTCAAATGTCATGTAAATGAGTAAACAACTTACTGAGTAAATAAAAGGTTTATAGAACAAGAGATGGTGGAGTTAGTGTAGCGTCCTTCTCCGTCACGCAGTTCTCGGAAGCGCTGCGAGTGCTTGTCCTTCGCCTGTCGAAACTCAGCACAAGAGAGGGATCAGCGCGCAGGTTCCAAGGCGACCTTCAGTCGGCTGCTGTTATGTAACGCACCTGCAGCGCTTTCTCTGCAAATTCCGTTACGGCCTCAGTCTGCGTAGTTTTTCTATTGAAAAATAAAATAAAAGTGAAAACTCTATCTCACATTGATTTCCTAGGTATTATTAGTGGGGTGCTAGTATGGCATCACTCCTAAATTGGTAACGGTAGGTTCTCCGTATTACAATGTAGCAATGCATTCGTTGTATTGAAACCTTTGTACAAGTTAAGGCATTGTGGGCAATGGGGGCTTCATGTGTATTATTTACCAGTCTTGAGTCTCAGCAGTTTGTTTAAGCAACGTAACGAAGAGCTGCAAGGTTCGCCACATGTGTGTTTGGTCAGCTCGAGAGCCTTACAGAGACTCTCAACAAGCTTCAGTTATAGACCCTACAAGGACTCCGTTGTGGATCATAAAAGTTAATACCGAAACCGGACGGTCCAGGTCTAACACAGAGAATTGTCTTCCTGTAATACTTACCGCATACACTTCACGTAATAACCACGAAGAGCGTTCGGTCACTTACTATTTCCGTGCGTACCACGCGCATAGAATAAATAGGTGCCACATGTACGGGTGCACTATGTCCCAGCAGACACACACTGTTCACTGACTTCCCGGGCGACATACGTAGATGCAGATCTTGCCCCGTCTCGGTCGCTGCTCTTTTCTATCTAAAGAAGGTATCTGGAATAGCTTTACGTCCAGAAAAAAATTCTAACATTCACGAATGTGGCAGAATCTTACATATGCTTTATCTACCTGAACGAGGCAACACAGTCCGCTGTATAGAGTACCGACCGGATTTCACTTGTACATACAAACCCAGTTCTTCAGATGTCAATCAGAAACTCATTGTAATCAAATACATTGCTTGAAAAAAAGTGAAGCACGAGAAGAGTAAGAGCAAACGAAATAAAACTACAAAGGTGGCAATATGGGTACACTTATCAGTCCGACGTTGCACGATCTCTGGCCTGTATGAATGGACTGATTCAGTTGGAAAAGATGCCTAAAAGCCGCTGTATCCTCTCCTGAGGCAAGCTGGCCCACAGCCGATGTAACCTGTCCTTGATATCCTGTATACTGGCAGTGGAACAGAGTTGACGTCCGAGCTGTTCCCACCCTTGTTCTATCGGGGACAGATATGTAGTTCTTGCTAGCCACGGACGTACCTCCATATCACGAAAACAGTTCATAGAGGCACGTGCCATCTGTAGACGAGCACTGTCATGTTGAAAAATTGCACGAGAATACTGTCGCACGAGAAGTAACACCTGACAACGTAGGATGTCCGTGACATGCCGTTCTGCCGTCAGGTACCCTCAATCGTGGTCTGAAGCCATATCTAATGGTTTCCCACTCGGTGACGCCTGGAGTAACACCGCTGTGCCTCTCCATGTCGCCGGTATACGCAGCAACGATGATCATCCGGAGTAGTGAAGAAACGCGATCCATCGCTGAACGCAGTGCGAAGCCATTCATCAACACTCCATGCTTCCCTGTCGTGGCACTACTCCAAACGCACCCGTTTGTGTCGTGGTGCTGACGGTAACCTACGCATTCAGTTGTCCGGCTGCCGCTAGTCTCCGACCAGTGTTCAGGGATGACACAGAATTTTGTAGGGAGTCCATCGCTTGTTCTCGGATGGCAGGCGCAAATGTGAAGAACGGGTTACGATGTCCTTGGAGCACACTACAGCTATCCTTCCGTGTGGTGGTCGGATATGGTCGGCCGGAACCTTGACGACGAGTACGTTCCCATGCGGTCCATTATAGAGCCGCTGCCACATCCGAATGCCTTACTAATCTGGATATTGTACGATTCTGGCACCCAGCCTAATGGAGACCAATAATGAGGCCCCTTTCAAACACTGTCAGGTGCTGTGGCGCTGTCTCAACGCGCACGTCTTTTCCGTGTCCTTCATAGTAGTCACTCAACATCTGAAGCTATTCACGCCCCCTGGACACCCTACCATGTCTGACAACAACACTAAACACGAACAACACTAATAAGACACCGGTGCCGTTCAACCTCACCCAGATAATAGTAACTGTAGTCACTTACATACTCACCATTAGTACAATTGTACAAAGTTACATTCACATCCAACCATGTCTTCTGGACGATTCAATTTTTCTTTTTGACAGAGTAATTCTTTTCATGTGGACTTCATCGTGGCCAAATTCTGGTGCACTACGTAAGAATATATTTCTTGGTTCCATCGGCACCGTGCTAGACATCATCACCGTTCGTCGGTCTGTGTTGAGATGATACTTTACACTGCTCTTCACAAATCGGCAGTGCAGCCACTACAGCGAATGTTGCGTATAGTTCTCCTATCGCACCCAATTTCTGATCATTTCGTCGATATTCAGAACCCCTCCTAGGACAAGAGATTGGTTAATCAGTCATAAAAGTACGCTCTGCACGGTACTGTCACCAATAAATATAATCATAAAATATTAGTGTATTTAAATCACGTTGTTATTTGTTACTTGCAGTAGGCTTCGCAGCTAGTTCTGCACGTGTAAAAAATTTATTTCTTGGATCAGGAGTGGTTACTTCAGGTCCTTGACCTCTAATGTTTCTTATATTAGTTTGTCACACTTCATACTAACCACAATTTAGCAGTTCTGAGCTATTACGAAGACACATAATTCTACTTTAAACCAAACGAATTCAATACTTTATCTACATTAACGTTCTTAACTGAACGCTTTTTTATCCGTGCGACCACGAATACCACTTAGATAATGCTTATTGAAGTAAATAAGTTTCTTTGTACCGTTTAATCGACTTTATACATTTCTCAAACCTTATTCAACCCCAAAACTACGCTTTACTACCGGAACTTTGCTATGGAGAACAGCACATCGCACAACACTAATAGCTGCAAAACCTTTTCATAATTGTCGACTCCAATAGCCCATGTTTGCAGTTTGCTCCTCAACTTGTCTCTGCCCAAAATCCGGAGAAAGAAAGGAGGCGTCATGGAAGAAATGGGTGGGGGAAGGGGTTCTCTAGGAAGGAGGCGTCATGGAAGGAATGGTTGGGAGAAGGGGTTCTCTAGGAGCAGGAAATACAAGCTATCTCTTTTTCCTTTTATTATTCCATACTTCCATTTCTATTATAAAGTTGATCTGCGGTTACGTTTTTTGTTTACGTGGATATGAAACGAAATAAAAGCACATTGTCGTATTTGACGAAATTCCAACTCGATTCATGAGTCGTTGTTAATCAAACGAGAGTCGTAAAAAAGGCGTAGGAATTGCTGCATATAATGACATCTTTAAACGACTGACGACGTAAAAATTTCAGAAAAGGCAGATCCTCATAAACAGTCACCCACTTAAGAGAACAAAAGGCAGAAAGTGACTTGGAGCTAAAACGTGGACGTGATCTAGAGAGGCGTGGAATGGTGCACTTACTATCGTAATGGACGCTGATGTTAACCTTTGTGAGAAAAACAAATTATATGACTGATTGGGACTCGAACCGATACCCAGCCTTCACTTTTCAGTGTATTCCTCGACTTATCCCTTGAGGCGTACTCGCACTGAGTAAGCCTAACGATGTTTTTTGAAAGCCTGCAACTGTCATATCTGAGTAGGCCCCTGGTGTGTGTGTGTGTGTGTGTGTGTGTGTGTGTGTGAGTGAGTGTGTGTGTGTGTGTGTGCGTGCGTCACAGTACACGATTACTTTCTACAGTGTCTACCTGTGCGTGCGTGCGTCACAGTACACGATTCCTTTCTACAGTGTTTACCTCGCTGATAACCTACAACGCAACTAAGTCGAACTGGACATCAGGTACACACAATGTTCCTAACAGGGATGTTTCTGGTGATTGTTGACTATTTTTGTCCGATAAGTACATACTTTTTTCCGCATTACGGAGAATAGTAGTAGCCACAGTTGACACATTAGAAGAAAAAGTTACTTTTATTATTCACAATTTATGTTTCCATTTGGTAAAAAAGTTGTTTAATATGCGCCCCCAAATATTTCATGTTGAATCGCCCAGTAACATAAAATATCTGACTGGTACGAAACCAAGTTGTAAATCTAATCTCAAATCGTTTCTTCTGATGTATTTCTTCTATTCTACAGGTGACTACAACAATTAAAACGTCGTGGCAGTGGTAATACGGAGGACGTGTGTGTACACATCTCTCCTATGTTTCATTGGTAACTAAGGTTGATATCCTCATTTTATTAAATTCAAGTCACTGGGATGTGTAAATGGCCAGCATATAACCTTACACAGAAGCACATCGGATACGGATAGTCTGACAACTGACTACTTCCGATTCTCGTCGACATACGGTTGGTTTGTTTGTGGGGCGCTCAACTGCGCGGTTATCAGTCGACATACGGAACTTGGAAATAACTGCGTCATCATTTTTAATGCTCTACAACAACAAAAATCCTCTACTGTGCTACCCAGAACATCATTCGGTGCAGTGTTGAGCCAACAAGTGGATCCGCTTAAAACATAACGTCATTTGGTTGCTTTCGTGAAACATTATTTTCGTATTTGTGCACCAAACACACATCAGCTGAGTGACCTCATCCGATATTTTTGTACGAAAGAGAGGGAACTTCCCAACAGTAGTTAAACAGGTTCTTGAGTGAAAACTCATGTATGGGAGAAGGTAGAACCGGTTAAAAAGTCTTGCCGTGCACTTGGCTAAAAGCATATCGTGCTACATGCTTCAGGACTTACATCATCACTCTTCCTAGGCGGGCGTACAAAAATAAAATCCGTGCATCTATATTGGCAGAGTGTAGCAACGTAATCGCTACTGTCATCATCAATCAATGATAATTAAGGGCCATTTTCATACTTTTACACGCATTCAGCAGTAGGCGTCAGCGCATCTCCTTCTTGTTTCCTGATGTCATACACGCAGTTGCTATTAGGTCATACATAGTCTGAAGAACAGTAATACGGAGTATTTACTTTCGTAATTTTTTTTATTGTAAACATTCTTGACGATCACACTACAGGCGATAGTTTCGTAAAAATGGAAACGAGCACAGAAACATAAATGAACTACCTACATATTCATATTTTCCGTTATACTCCTTCATTCATTTCAGCGTAAACAACAGCATTGTGATTTGCAAAGAACATACCTGTGATACCAGATAGTGGAATCAGATACATGCAGACCCACAAATGCTCTGTATTTTCCCCAGCCTTACTGCGAAAGGCTCTGTATGCAGCCCACAATATTTAAGTTTTACGTATGTCACAGCCCATGAAGGCGCAATACCCACAGTGCAGAGGCCAGCCTGCTGCCCACTACCTCCCTGGTGATGTTCTTTATATTTCCGTCTGGTGAACTTCAGTTGTAGATGAAGTTGGTGTCTTTCCCTAAAGGAAGTTTTGATCACTGAATTTTAACACCCAGTGCGAACAGACGATATGGTGGATTTTTTAAATGTTTCCTTCTCTAAATTTCCGTTGCAGCTTACTTTTGAAGGACTCACTAGTCCTTTTAAGCTGCATGCCTCGTCGTCACGCACTTCACTTGCAACGCAGCAATCGCTCTATTGTAATCCAAAGTCTTGAAAAATCTTAATAAGCTGAGTTCTAAATAGATGTTAGTCGTTAACGACAGCATTACCCTAAGAATAAGTATATGCCGTATATTTTGTATTGATTTATTTGGTTTATTTACTTTTGTATGCAGTAATAGGTAATAACAGATGATATGCACAATTCAGAAGAAATACTGTGTAATTCTGACATAAGACAATGAAAACTGTACAGAAGCCGTTTATTAAATAATCTTGAAATAGTTTTTATACCCAGTTACACTTAGTTTCTCGTGCGATCACATCAGATTCATTAGAGACAGAGTATCAGAATATTCTTTCTGAGTGAACGGTTCTGGTCTTCAGTGTAAGTGATTTTCGGATCTAGAGAAAAGCAAAATGTGGCTGGGTGGACATGATTTCGAACCATGTTTCTTCTGTACATATTTCAGGTGTCTTAACTACCTATACAACGATAGGAAAGCCGCGCGGAGTGGCCGCGCGGTTTGAGGCGTCATGTCACGGCCTGCTCGGCCCCTCCCGCCGGAGGTTCGAGTCCTCCCTCGGGCATGGGTGTGTGTATGTTGTTATTAGCAAAAGTTAGTTTAAGTAGTGTGTAAGTCTAGGGACCGATGACCTAAGTAGTTTGGTCCCTTAGGAATTCCACACACACAAAAATAGGAAAATCGCTTTGCGTATCAAATGGTTCAAATGGCTCTGAGCACTATGGGACTTACCATCGGAGGTCATCAGTCCCCTAGAACTTAGAACTACGTAAACCTAACCAACCTAAGGACATCACACACATCCATGCCCGAGGCAGGATTCGAACCTGCGACCGTAGCAGTCGCGCGGTCCCGGACTGAAGCGCCTAGAACCGCTCGGCCACCGCGGCCGGCCTTTGCATATCATTAAACAGTGTTACATGTCTAAACAGGACAGTTATAGACTCATGCATGAGCTCTGGAAGAAAGAAAGCAGATTAGAGATTAACGTTTGGTTGACAACAAAGTCATTGGAGAGGGAGCAGACGCTCGGGTTGGGGAAGGAGGTCGGACGTGTGTTTCCCGAAGGAAACATCCTGGCGTTTGTGTCAAGCGATTTAGGGGAACAAATCAACGAAAATTGTATACCTGGTTGGCCGGACGGGGATTTTAACCGCCGTCGCCCCGACTGTGAGTTCATGTAGCACTGCGCCGCCTTTCCCAACATGAGCTGTCGAGACACTGCAGAAGGCCTCTATGATCTAAGGACGAGCTGTTTCTGTTGGCGGGATGCCAACTTTATGCCCTCTGAGTGTCAGAGTGACCGCACGAAGAATAAACATAATCGCACCTAACGATAGACTAGGCGCTAACAACCTCGACAACAAGTGGCACTGGTTCAAATGGTTGAAATGGCTCTGAGCACTATGGGACTTAACATCTGAGGTCATCAGTCCCCTGGAACTTAGAACTACTTAAACCTAACTAACCTAAGGACATCACACACATCCATGCCCGAGGCGGGATTCGAACCTGCGACCGTAGCGGTCGCGCGACAAGTGGCACTAATAACTAAAGACCATGGTGCAGCCCTCACACTCCTTCTTCGCTGTGGATGATATGTGAACAGTGTGAGAGATCTCTGTCGGTGACTGCGTTTAATGTTTTTGCAACGCATTTTGCCTAGTCCTTGACAAGCAAGGTACGGAAGGGAGGAAGTGGGTGAAATCGTAGACCAGGTTATAGTTTGCCCCTACGACTCGCAAGTTTTTCGTCACGTATATCCACTTCGTGAGACAGTGTGGAGATTTTTATGTGAGAAGCGTTCAATATGTAATGTAACACTGTTTTCTGAGAACGGGTTGGTTTTCTTCAGGATTCCAATACACCATATTATATCCCATTCTTCTGGCTACTAAACACTATTTCTCCGTTCAATGGGGCACTCTTAAGCCGCCTTACTGGCAGAGTCGGTATGCCCGCATAGTACCATTCCACTGTTCGACGTTGGAACCAACGTCTTGCTGCATCAATAGCCTCCACATCATTCACATACTGCCTCCCGCGGAGTGCATCCTCCATTGGGCCAAACAAGTTGGTAGGTGTGAAATCCGGGTTGTAGTGTGGACGTGAAGAAAAGCCCAATGAAGCTTTGTGAGCTCCTCTCGAGTGCGCAGACTTGTGTGAGGCCCTCCGTTGTCGTGGAGAATGAGAAGCTCGTGAGCATTTTTGTGGCCACGAATACGCTGAAGTCGTCTCTGCTATTTCCTGAGGATAGTACAATACATTTCAGAGATGATCGTTGCACCATGAGGGAGGAAATCAAACAGAATAAACCCCTTTAAAATTCCAGATTATCGTCGCCATGGCGTCACCAGCTGAAGGTGAAGCTTTGAATTTTTTCTCCAGAGGAGAGATCGTGTGGCGCCACCGGACTGCCTTTTTGTTTCCAGTTCGAAGTGATGAACCCGTGTTTCACCGCCCGTGACGACGTTCGACAAAAAAATTGTCGCGATCAGCCTCTTAATGCATAACCAGATGGATCTTCGTCGCTCTTTATGGTCTTCCGTTAGGTATCCCAACAGGTGGACGAGTATGTCAGCATTACCAACAGAGGCGTCCGGTAGAGCAGCGAGGTGCCTGACTGTGATCCGTCGATAATCTAGAATGGGAGTGTTCGCACACTCCAACATTGCACGAGTTACAACTGTGTGCGGGCGGCCGATACGCGGGAGCTCGAGCAGCTCTGCGCGACCTCGTTGCGATCATGACAGACGCCTCGTCCAATGACTCACCGTGCTTTTGTTCACTTCCACGCCTCCTTAGACATTCTTCAAATACGTGCGATGCTATGATTTGACGCTGAAAGAAACTCAGTGACAGCTCTCTGCTTCGAACGCACCTGAGTTACAGCAGCCCTTTTGAAAGCTAGGAATGGCGCCGCCACGTATCGGAGCTTCATAATACTACAGGGTGAAAAGTATTTAAACGGACAAACTCTGGGACGTTGTAGGAGACATCAAAACAAATATTTTCCCCTGAAGTCATTTTTTCCTATGAGGAGTATTTAAACCGGTAGAGGAAGATTTCTCTGGCGGCAAATTAATTAAACCAATGAACACTTTTCCATTTTTTTATGACAAAGAGACAACAACTAGTTAGCAGATACGGCCCAATTAAACAGTCCCCAACAACACCGACCCACACATTAACGAAGAACCGCACTTGATGAGGGCAAGTAACTGCGGCATGTGGGTTATCCTCACTCTAAACATGCGAATTGTGCATGTTGAAGACTCCATCACCCCCGAACGTTGTTTAATCGGTAAACAACACAGAGGCTGGAAATGTAGGATGCGTTTCACACTGTTCCGGATACCACTGCGAAAACTGTGCTCTGGGTGGATAATCAACTGGTTCCAGGTTGTGGACACGCTGTAAGTGAAATGAACGTAACAATTGCTCTCAAAGGACTGTTCTTACATTCGTCTGATTCGTCCCCACGTTACGTGCAATTGAACGAGTGCTGATTGAAAGATTCAGCTCCACATGCTGCAAGACAGCTTCCTCAACTTGCAGCGTTCTCAACGTGCGACGGCGTCCCTGTCCAGGTAAACTGCAAAATGACCCGACCTCATGCAGACGTTGGTACACAGCAGCAAAGGTCGTATGATGCGGGATACGGCGATTAGGATATTGTTGATAAACCCGCTGTGCAGCTCGTCCGTTGTGGTGAGGTACGTAGTACGCACCAACCATATCAGTGTACTCACTCCAGGTGTTTCGCTACATTAGTAAACAGAGACAATGCACTACTACACTGGTGGACAGCAGTTGCCTACAACTGAAGAGCGTAATACGCCCTCTAACAACTGAAGATCGTAATACCGCCTCTAACAACTGAAGAGCTTAATACGGCCTCCACCGGTTTAAATAATCCTCATAGGAAAAAATGACATTAGGGAAAAATATTTGTTTCGATGTCCCCTACAACCTCCCAGAGTTTGTCGGTTTAAATACTTTTCACCCTGTAGGTCTGAAGTGAGAATGTGCCACAAGGTCTAACAACAAATTACGCCGAGAAAAAAAAATGTTTTACGTTACTTAATGTGTTACATTTATCTTCGGAGAGCAGAGGTCATCACTAACTGTTAACCACCACCTTTTCCTTCTTCTGCTTACCAACTCGTTGCGCCAACATTTGATGCATGTCTGTAGCCGAGTTCCATCACTAAAATTTTACTACTTTCGTGATGGGGGCATATCATGTAGCGTCGCTTAGGTACATAATGTTATGACTTATTCCGGCTCGCTAGGACTGACGTGAGTCATGGGTTCTTCTCCCTTTGATGCGTATTAACCGTGGAAGCTAAGTCACGACATTGCGAACGCAGCCATACCCCGGGCACGTGTCCCTCACGATGTAACTGTGCGTTGCGTGGTTTGTGGTGACGCGTGCTGACACGTAATGCGCTGGTCCACTGGCTGTGGCCGGCAGTGCAGGCTCGAATTCGAGGGAAGGCGGGGCCGGCCAGCTGCGCTGTGCCTTGTGCTGCTGATAGCGCGCGCAGTGCCGCGACCGCCGCGGCCACAGCCGCAGCCGCCCACACGCAGGCCGCTCTTCCTCTCGCCTGTCGCGGTCGCCCGCCTCGCCCTGTCTGTCAGCTGGCGGGTTTCGACTCCGTTCTCGTCCGTCCCTTCCGGCCACCTTCACTAGGGTACTTCTGTAAGAGGAGGTGAGTCATTAGTAGAACTGGCTAGGCCGCATCAATACGTATCTTTCACGTTCGCTGTCCGCTCCGACTCTGATTACCCATATGAAACTTGTAACACTGTAAGCGCATGTTTAAGGACACAACAGCAGTCGCTTAGTAACCGCTGTAGTAGTCAGCAGTCTGGAGACTGATTTAATGCAGCTCTCCACTCTCATCTATCTTGCGCAGTTCTTTCCACATAAAAATAGCTATAGCACGCAGTGTCCGTGTGAATCTGCTTGCTTGCCTCCCTTTACAACTATTAGCCCTCCACATTATTGCTTGATTGCTCACCTTTTTTTTAGTCTTGTCGCATCACAACGCTCTTTTTTCGCGAGTTCGGTTCAGTACCTCTTCATTAGCTTCTCAAGCTACTTCTTTATCACCAGGTTTCAAAAGTTGCTATTGTCTTGATGTCTGGAACGTATATTGTTCACGTTTCATTGCCATATAACGCTACACTCCAGACACATACTTCCAGATAAGTCTTCCTAAATCTTCGATGTTAACTTTTTTCCCAGAAACTTTCTTGCTATTGCCGGTCTGCATTTTATGTACTCTTTATTTCTGCCGAAATAGTTATTTCGCTGTCCAAATAGCAAAACTTGTCTACTACATCTAGCGTTTCATTTCGTAATCTACTTCCCTCAGCATCCCTCGACTTAATTCGACTCTACTCTTTTATCGGTGTTTTATTTGCTGCCGCTGCTATCCGCAACAACAAACAGGTAAATTGATTATAGAGTGAATATTTTATTTTACATTCACTGTTCTAGCCATACCATCCACATGCACAACGTTCCAAGAACGGTAGTTTATTTGCTATTGTGTTATAATTAGTCAAATACTATCATCCTAACCGTTGTAAAAGTGATATGATCTGTATACTGAACTTACATGGCTTTCTCCAATATACAAATTTTCTCAAGTGTCGATAGGTGCCACTATGACACGCTAATTTCAAATGGCTCTGAGCACTATGGCACTTCACTTCTGAGGTCATCAGTCCCCTATAACTTAGAACTACTTAAATCTAACTATCCTAAGGACATCACACACATCCATGCCCGAGGCAGGATTCGAACCTGCGACCGTAGCGATCGGGCGGGTCCAGACTGTAGCGCCTAGAACCGCTCGGCCACTTCGGCCGGCACACGCTAATTTGTTTCACCATCTCTTTGGCCCGAAAACACTTCCCTTTTAGCTTCGTTTCCGAAGGAACAGATACCGCCAGATGCAGTGAACAGAATGTTTGCCAAACCGTTGTCTTTTTTTTTTTTTTTTTTTTTTGCCAGAAATTGCATGAGACCAGTGTTTTGTGGCCATCGCAGTGGAGGAGCCAACACTCTGAACGCCGGAATAGAGACATTTTTTCTCAAGTGTGTCATGCAGTTGCTTTAACATTTGGAAGTAGGGAACAAATTCATGCTGTATTGTTCCTTTGATGACTAAGAGACAAACCGACATTGTTTACGAGCTGATTCTCATATGTTTCTCTTTTTATATTTTGGTAATGAAGTAATGAAGCCGTTGTAGCTTTGTTCCCAGGTCACAAATATAACCGCTCTTTCTCCAATAGGGAACGAATTCTAGTTACTTTTGGGATCCCTCCCCTCCCCCACACGTAGAAGTAATTTGTAGCGTTCCCCTAACAAACTATTACAGGAATCGTTTTCGATATTGGCTTCCCGTCTGTGGATTTCGCACCGCGTATCATTTACAGTCTCTATGAAGGTAAGACTGTTTATGTTGTATAATTTTACATCCATCTGCTAACTATTTCACTTGCAAACATTGACCATCGCGTCTGTTTACAGTTTAAGAAACTTAACGCTAATCGCCTAGATGTCAGCAGGCCGGCTGACACTGAGTAATGCGGGTAGTCTAATTTGTCCCTATCTGTCACAGATTTACAAATCGTCTCGTATGTCGGAGTTTGGATTATTCGTGTTTTTAGTTACAGATCAAACGATGCAAGTTTATATGGATGTCATGATGCGCACCGTTTACCCGCGATGAAAACTGTAACAGGCAATTACTGATACTCGATTTCTAAAATTTAACTCTCTCATCGTTTTAATAAGACCTAGTGTAACCCTGAGAATGAACGTACTGCTTGAAAAGTGTGAAGTAGTCTGGGACAGGAAACGGAATTTATTGGAGCCGTACGTTAGAACTGTCGTAGAACTACATGAATCTATCAAGGTTTGAAAATGTTAGCACACAGGACGCAAATTTTACGTAGCATTTCAATCTTTCAATTGACCTAAATCATTAAGTGATTTGGAATATTTTACAAATGAAATTGAAAAACAACAAAAAACCTATAGGGATTCGAACCAAAGACCTGAACGTAATTCATGGACTGCATTTTACACTCTTGCCATAAGATTATTCTTATCGTAAATATCTAATTTTTATACGTGTTTGAACTGTTTGCATGGGACATGATAGGTCATACAAGGAAATAAGGCCATGATCTAGCGACAAAATATGGAATCTTATAAGTAGTGGAGGTGACAATTCCTACAGGGACTATAGCTTAAATTACAGTTTCCGATTCTCCCATCCTCTTATGGACTATGTACGTCCTTCTTTTTGTTCAACAAACGTTCCTGAGATGCGATGCGACGATGGTACTGCTACCGAAAACAGTCTACTACTTTCAACTCTCGAAATACTTATCAGCCCAGCATACAAACTGTATATACATTTCTTCGTCATTTTGTTATGTTCTGATTTTGTAGTGTTAACAACTGTGGAGTGTGCTTGCGTGGTGTGATTGATGATTTTGTTCTGAGTGTATGTGTGTGTTTTAACTAAACCTTATATTTAGACTGGTTTCGTAATGAGCTACTTTTTATATGTAATTATTCATAAATTACATTATTGGTGTGTGTTACAGATTTTTGAATATGTTAGTTCTCGTGTAGTGGGTTTAAGTTTTTTTTATTTATTTGATCTGACTTGGAGTACGTACATTCTATATTTTTTGCACAAAATTTTTGATCAGGTGAACATCACAACTGAGGAACATATTTACAGAATAAAAAAAATCTGCTTCAGTTGCCAGTAATTCCTTAATCTATTGCACGAGCGGTTTCGAAGCATAAAGCATCATCCCCCCATGACTGACTGACTGACTGATTGACTGACCCAACCGCCACACCTTTATGATCCGATAATTACACCACGTTTCACGACCGTAGCTTACATTTTGGTATGTCAGCTCCATAGTATTTGTACGCTACTAGCTCCCCTCTTCCTGTTCACAGTTGGTGGCAACTGAAGATGACGCTTTATGCTGCGAAAACGGTCGTGCAATAAATTAAGAAGTTATTGGCGACTGAAGCAGACTTTTTATTCTACAAACTATATTTTTGGGATGATGATTTTCCTGTTTTAAGAATTAACTAGTTGTCCAATGGTTAGTTTCATACTCGAGACGTCTTATGTGCTTTTTACATGTTGTTTTACAATTTAGAAGTTGTTCCCACTTAAGATTGTATTGCAGCTATCTTATGAACCTATAAACTCTGAGGTATGTGGTTCAATCCTTAGTCGGCTCTAGTATTCAAACCTTAGTCGTTGCTCAGATTTTTCTGCGACCTATCACCCCTTTCACGTATGAAATTATTTGTTAACGTGAAAAATTCCAAGCCGCAACTTGGTTAGAAGTTTAAGTTAACTGTAGGTTCCTCTATAAATGACAGAATAAGTCAATTCAACTGTCGGAGGAATCGAGGGCATATCAACTCCAATAGAAGCGCACATAGTACAGAACTTTTGTGTTCAAAATAACTTACAGGTTGACGATACAACTTCGCTTCTTTACTTTCTAAGGAACGGCAGACCAGTAACATTAAACATGATCACGGACGAGTACTAGCAAAATTTACTCAGTAGCAGAATCACGCACTGCGAGACGAGGTACCGGCAACTGACACACAGGGGCGGCCCGCGAAACTCTGGCGCCAGCAAGTCGCCACGTTTCTCCGTCCGGCCACGAGCTAATTGCAGCGCTGCCAGCCGTCTTCTGCCTAGCGGCGAGCCGCGAGCTGTGCACGCCCCTCTCACATCGGCGCCGCGCATGCGTAATGGCCACTCCCGCCACTCAACTGCTCGTTCTCATGCGGCCGGGGTGTTCGAGACTGGCAACGAACTTCACAGAAATGCCAGCACTTCTGACCAACAAATTCAGTACTCTTCACCAATTTCAAAGAAAGCAGGATCTGACAGGTGTGAGTATTACCGAACTATCAGTTTAATGAGTCACGGTTGCAAATAACTAACACGAATTATTTACAGTAGAATGAAAAAGCTGGTAAAAGCTGTCAATGTGGAATATTGGTTTGGATTCCGGAGAAACCCTATGAGTTATCTTAGAAGGTAGTTAACGAAAGGCAAACCTTGTTTATAGCATTTGTATATTTAGATAAAGCTTTTGACAGTGTTGACTGGAACACTCTCTTTGAAATTCTGAAGGTACCAGGAGTAAAACACAAGGAGCGACAGCCTACTTATAACTTGTAGAGAAATCAGACAGCAGTTGAGTCGAGGGGCATGAAAGGGAAGCAGTGGTTGAGAAGGGAGTGAGACAGAGTTGTAGCCTATCCCCGATCTTATTCAATTCGTACCTTGAGCAAGTGTTAAAGGAAAATTGGGAGGAGGAATTAAAGTTCAGAGAGAAGAATTAAAACCTTCGAGGTTTGCCCGCCCATGACATTGTAATTCTGTCAGAGAGCATAGGGCTTGTAAGAGCAGCTGAACGGAATGGACTGCGTCTTGAAAAAATGATATCAAATGAACACGAAAAACAAAGATAATGGAATGTTATCGCATTAAATCAGGAGATGCTGAAGGAATTATATTAGGAAATGAGACAGTTAAAGTAGTACATGAGTTTTGCTCTTTGGGCAGCAAAATAACTAATAAAGGTCGAAGTAGGGGAAGCTATAAAATGAAGACTGGCAATGATGGAAAGAAATACGTTTCTCAAGAAGATAAATTTATTAACATCGAATATAGACTTAAATATTAGTAAGTCTCCTCTAAAGATATTTGTGTGGAGTGTAGCCATGTATGGAAGTGGACGACAAACGGTTTACACAAGATGAGATAGAAGCTTTTGGAATGCGGTGCTACAGAAGAATGCGCAGTTCACGTAACTAATGAGGAGGTACTGAACATAAATGGGGAGATAAGAAATTTGTGGCATAACTTGACTAAAGAAGCGATCGGTTGATAGGACACATTCTGAGACATCAAAGGATCACCAGCTTAGTACTGGAGGGAAATGTGGGGGGTAAAAATTGTAGAGGGAGACCAAGAAATGAATAAAGTGAGCAGATTCAGAAGGATGTACGTCGCAGTCGTTATTTGCAGATGAAGACGCTTGCGCAGGATACAGTACCGCGGACAGCTGCATCAAACAAGTTTTCGGACTGAAGACCACAAGAACAACACCAATGTGTGGCACGACAGACCTCCAAAAGTTTACTCCCAACTAAGAAGACCCAAAAGTAACAATGACATTTTCATCATTGCAGCCACCCTGAAATTCAGAATACAATTAGTTTAACAAATTTCCAATTTTTAATTGCCTCAGTACAATAAAATCCATCCAACGGTGGAAAATCATCTTCTGTTTTACTTCACATTAGCAGTTTTCATGCGATTTACTTCCATCCAGTCACCAGATATGAAAACAAAATAGGTGCCAAGTACGCCTAATACGGCAGATGCACATTCGAATAAGAGTCTGTTAGTTTAATGGTAGCGATGCGAGACGTATGTCAGGAAAGAGTATCGTCACAGAGCAGAGGTTTCTTCTCTGTAATAATTATACGTTTAGCCTACATAGCTTCGAACAGTAGTGAAGTATAGCAGTTCCCAGTTACTTTTCTTACCTTTTGTACATAATCTGCCACCATCAGCAACGCTCTCCTTAACTTTGGAACAGAAGAGGAACAGTACTTTAATTACTACTGTAGCTTTAATATCTGTATGTTGAATATTTCAAATGAAGTATTAAATCACAAGTTATTATTTTATTTTATTCGTTTTTACGGAAAACGTGTTGCTTGATCATTTACACAATCACTGCAAAGTAAATGTGTGTCTCTGAATCTTCACAATACGGCTGCTGAAGAGTAACACCTTTGAAAGATCGTTTTGTTTTGGCACCATTAACGCCATCTGTTTGTTAGGATATAAAGTTCAAGAGTTCCTCGTAGAATGAAGATACGTTATATACGGTTGGTTGGCACTGAGGTTTGCCAAGACAAAAAATTATGGCTTCGTCAACCTTTAGGGAAAAACGGGTAATTTGAAGTAATTACAGCCTCAGAGGTGCAAATTGTGGTGAATTATATCAGTGTCTCCATTGTGCACGGTGAACTTGATCCAAAAGCATCTCGGCATATTCCTGCTCAGTTTTTAAGGAGTGGGTAGGATCAATGTCAAGTTAAAGCTATGGATCGGTACGTGATGCGTGTTACTATGTCTCATTTTTAAGAGCATTGCTACCCTTACGGCAGTGTCAAGATTCCAGTATTGACCCGGGCGCGTTACAGTATGATTAGGATGAACAATAAAAGCGACTTTTTGTTGATTTTTCGACTACAAGAAGCAAGAAGTGAGAAATATGACAGTTTCTCATTATGACTCCTCTGAATCTGCCATACTCGGCTGACCACTCGCAGCCTGACTGTCGCTGTTCTGGGCATGAATTTAGACGCCGAAAAGCTGAATTTCCTCAGTTCTTTCGTCAAATTCCTTGGAGAGAGTCATCAGTCATCTAATGTTTCGACACCTCCTAGCAGATTAAAACTGTGTACTGGACGTGGACTCGAATCTGGTAATCTTGTGTTTAGCGGGTAAGTGCTCTACAATCTGAGCTACCCATGCACGACTGACAATCCGACCTCACAGACTTAGTTCCAGCAGTACCTCATGTCTACCTTTCCAATTTCACAGAAGTTACTCCTGCATACCTTGCGGGAAGAGCACTGCTGCAAGAAGGGATATTGTGGAGACCTGGCTTAGCCACAGCCTGGGGGACTGTGTCCGCAGTGAATCTTTACTCTGCAACAGAGTGTGCGCTAATCTGAAACTACCTAGCAGACAAACATGTCTGCCCCACAGAGACTCTAACGTGGTACTTATTGGTTTCGCGGGCAAGTGCTCTACCGACTGTGCTTGGGAAGTCTGGAAGGTAGGACGTGAAGTACTGGCAGAACTAAAGCTTTGAGGGGGGACGGGGGACGGGGGGGGGGGGGGGGGGTTCGTGTGTTGTGCTTGCATAAATCAATTGGTACAACAGTTGCGCCTCAAGAAGCCAAAGTAATAGGTTAATTTGCCGGTAAGTTCCAAATCTGCGCACGCTCTGGGGCAAAGTGAGAATTCATTCTGGATCTCATGTCTCATTGGGAAAAATTATTATGTTCAACAGGGATTGATTAACAGTAGTTCGTCCCGCCGCATACTGTCTCTCCTCGATAGTAAAGAAGAACCGTTAAATTACGTTAGCAATTATACAACAGCGCGGAAATTTACTTGATAGCAGTGTTGTAGCGAGGAATTTCCTCGCAGCGTGCGGTTACCTATTTGACCGCCGTAGTATAACATTTTTAACCGGCTAGCGGCGATGTAATGCAATTTCCGTGAATGGTAATTGCGTAAGCATCGCCAGTAAGCCTCCGTTGCATAGTATAACGACCAGCTTAGAAATGCTGCTGACGTAAGGCAAAGCATTATGCATGCGGTAACAATTACGTTTTAAGATGACGCACGACAGTAAAGAGAGTTCTCTTCCATTTCACATGTAATAAGGTGAAGGGGGAATGTTCTTCGTTGGTGCTGCCATAATTGCAAGCTGTCCATGTCAGATAACAAATACCGTAAAAGCTTGGCCAGAAAAACGAAGCTAGAGACGAAGATGGAAAGAAAAAATGTTTAGGCTTGGATGTCCCGTCGACGACAAAATTGTTAGAGAAGCAGCAATAATTGAGCAGGAAAGTTGCCGTGACGTTTCGAACGTAAGAACCCCGGTATTCTGTTAATGATTTGTGGACACCGAGGAGAAACTAAATCTGGATGCCTGTACGCGTATTACAGCTCCGCGCGTACCGAACGCGAATACTGCTTTAAGATTTCTTTGAATCAGCCACGATCTTGTGAAGCACCTGTGCAGATGTTGCACTTTCTCGCAGAAGGACGAGTGCGACTCCGGCGCCTTATCCCCCTCCCTCCTCGCTCGGTAGCCAGAGACGAGTACGTGGGGCATTATAACGGAACGTCTGTAACAGACACTAAAGTGCGATACAAGACTTAAACCTACATTTTTTTCTTTTTAACCACTGCAAAGTGAGAAACTTTTTTTACAATGTGATACAAATACTGTTATCTGTTACTGGAGTAGCAATTTTCTGCGGAAACTATTCGAAGCGTTATCTTTTTCGTAATAAAAAAATCGTCTTTTTCGTACTGGAAAATATACATGTTCTGTCTCAGACGGATTTTGCTTTTTATTTTAAAATGTTCTCGCTAGACATTAACGCAATTTTCGTTTCAGCGTGGCTTCGTCAGAAGTGTAAGTGCGATCTTCGATCTTGGGTCACATATGAAAAAGAAAAACACGTCGCTGGGATATGCAGAAATAAATTAACTAATGCTTACATACGTTCAAAATAAAAGGCATCCTGGTCTGGAATAAAAGTTACTTAAGCTGTAGCAAGTGATAGTTTTTATTTTCCCAGGTGGTGCCCCATATTTATGAACCACCAACAGCTACGGATAAAGTGAAATGTATTAGCAGTTCTGAATATGGACAAGAATAACGACAAAGAAAATCTGTGCCGGACCCGGATTTTCCGCTTATCGCGAGCTGTCCCCTTAACATTAGGCGGAAAACCCCGGTTCGATTGCCGGTCCAGCACAAATTTTCATAGTCGTCGTTCCATTATAATGCTGATGGTTGTCCATATTCGCAACTGAAATGAAGCGAAATGTCGTGTGGCTAGGACCTCCGGTCGGGTAGACCGGTCGCCTGGTGTAGAGTTGACGCCACTTCGGCGACTTGCGTGTCGATGGGGATGATGATGATGAAGACAACACTGTGAATGCATTTCACGTATTTCGTAACAGCTGTTGTCACCGTGGTGCCTGTTCCTTCAGACATGGATACATGTTCATAAAAACATTGCATCGTATTTCTGAATTTCACAGGCACTGCAGTATCACGGTTGTGTATTTAACTTGATTACTTTGAAGGGTCCTGCGACACGAAAGTGCTCAACGGATGAAATGCTGCAGTAACCGAACACTGAACTCGCATCTGGGAGGGGTGGGGTGTAACTCACCGTCCAAGTATCCAGGTTTAGGTTGTCCTTCGTTTCACTAAATCGATTACGGCGAACGCTTAGACGCTTCCTTTGAAAAGGACTCGGTCCATTTCTTTCCTCGTGGTAGTGACGTCCGTGCTTGTGCTCCGTCTCTAATTACATTTTGGTTCAAAATGGTTCAAATGGCTCTGAGCACTATGGGACTCAACTGCTGAGGTCATTAGTCCCCTAGAACTTAGAACTAGTTAAACCTAACTAACCTAAGGACACCACAAACATCCATGCCCGAGGCAGGATTCGAACCTGCGACCGTAGCGGTCCTGCGGTTCCAGACTGCAGCGCCTTTAACCGCACGGCCACTTCGGCCGGCATTACATTTTGGTCTGCAGGATGTTAAAGCCTTATTTTCCTACCTTTTTATTATTATTATTTTTTACAAAATTGCCTATTGATACATGTTCGAATAATGTCTGTGGAGGAGCCCGTAAATACCAGCAGTAGGCACCTAAAGCATTCAGCGAACGTCTAGATGATGAATGCGGCTGACCGAGTTTTAATTTCCTTGGCAGTGTAGGAGCTGCACTTGCAGACTCGCAAGTAGGAAATCGTTAGTCAGCTCATCAGCTGGAGGCCGGCTGCTAATTGCCAGCAGGTCCCACGTATGTGACTCGCAACCCGCCAGCCGCAGTCGAGGTCAGCGCTCCATCCGCCAGTCGCCAGGAGCGCGCCCGCAGTCCCTGCATCAACTCGGGTCTCAGGAATCGGCGCTCACCTTTACCGACTTAACTAGCGTCGCCACTGCAGCGAGCCGAGTCTCCACATCACAGATCCTCGCTTCACTCTACCGTGCTAGCATTCAGCCACTATAACTGTACTTCACGTAACACAATTACACGTTTCGAGAGACAAGGCTTTCATCATCATGTTGTCGACTCTCAGCTAATTCGATTGGAACATTGAAAATTATAACAACAATGTTGAAAAATAAAGAAAAGGTTCAGGAGTAGAATTAAAATTCAAGGTGAAAGGATATCAATGACACGATTAGCTTCTTACATTGCTATCCTGAGTGAAAGTGAAGAAGAATCACATGATCTGCTAATGAGTACAGAATATGGACTGGGAGTAAATCGAAGAAAGAGAAAATACTGAGAAGTAGCAGAAATGAGAACAGCGAGAAATTTAAAATCAGGATTGATGGTCTCGAAGTACATGAAGGAATTCTGCTGCCTAGGCAGAAAAACAACCAACGACGGACGGAGCAAGGAGGACATCAAAAGCAGACTAGCACTGGGAGAAAAGGCGTTCTTGGCCACGAGAAGTCTACTGGTATCTGACATAGGCTTACTCTGAGGAAGAAATTTCTGAGAATGTACGCTTGGAGCACAGCATTGTATGGTAGTGAAGCATGGACCGTGGGAAAACCGAAACAGAAGAGAATCGAAGCATTTGAGATGTGGTGCAAACAGACGAATGTTGAAAATTAGGTGGACTGATAAGTTAAGGAATGAGGAGGTTCTGCGCAAAATCGGAGAGGAAAGGAATATGTGGAAAACACTGACAAGAAGAAGGGACAGGATGGCAGAACATCTGCTGAGACATTAAGGAATGACTTCCATGGTACTTGTGGGAACTGTAGAGAGTAGAAACTCTAGAGTTAGGCAGAGAATGCAATACATCCAGCAAATAATTGATGACGTAAGTTTCAAGTGCTGCTATGGGATGAGGAGGCTGGCACAGGAGAGAAATTCGTGGCGGACTGCATCAAACCCGTCAGAAGAATTATGACTCAAAAAAATTTTTTTTGTTCACATCGGATTATTGGTTCTCGTCTTACAATAAAACCGTCCACTTGTGTCCTTGTGAGCGCCATCATACGCTGCAACCACGCAACAAGTTGTGTTCTCTTCATCAGCTGCCGGGCCGGCCTCGGTGGTCTAGCGGTTCTAGGCGCTCAGTCCGGAACCGCGCGACTGCTACGGTCGCAGGTTCGAATCCTGCCTCGGGCATGGATGTTTGTGATGTCCTTAGGTTAGTTAGGTTTAAGTAGTTCTAAGTTCTAGGGGACTGATGACCACATATGTTGAGTCCTATAGTGCTCAGAGCCATTTGAACCATCAGCCGCCGGCAACAGCAGCGTTCAGTTCAAGTGCCATTCCATTGTTCACCTCCTCTTTCCACGTTTCTAAACTTACTGCTTGCATACTAACGTCAACGATCGCCAACCTCTAGCTACTGTTAGTTTGTGTGATGAATGGCAGTTGGCTCTAAAGGTAGAAAAATGTAAGTTACTGCGGGTAAGTAGGAAAAACAAACCCGTAATGTTCAGAGACAGCATTAGTAGTGTCTCGTTTGACATAGTCACATCGTTTAAGTATCTAGGAGTAACGTCGCAAGGCGGTATGAAATCGAACAAGATATGAGAATTGTCCTAGGGAAGGCGAATAGCCGACTTCGGTTTATTGGGAAAGTGTGGTTCATCTGTATACGAGGCTGCGTGTAGGACGCTAGTGCGACCTGTTCTTCTTTTCCAGTATTTGGGGTCCGACCAGGTCAGATTAAAGGAAGGCATCGAACAATTCAGGGGCATGCTGCTATAATTGTTCCCGGTAACATGCAAGCGTTACGCAGATGCTTCGGGAACTCAAATGGGACTCTCTGGAGGGAAGGCGACCTCCTTTTCGAGAGACACTGTTGAGAAAAATGAGAGAGCTGGCACTTGAAGCCGTCTGCCTAACGATTTTCTTGGCGCCAAGATACATTTCGTGTAAGGACCGCGAAGATAGGAGAAATTAGGGCTCATAAAGAGGCATATAGGCAGTTGTTTTCCCTCGCTCTATCTACAAGTGATACAGGAGAGGAAAAGACTAGAAGGGGTACAGTTTACCCTCCGTCACGCACATTACTGTTGCTTCCAGAGAATTTATGTTTGTATGTATGTGCTATATCAGTGAAATACTGAATGCTTAAGATACTGCACCTGCATGGAAATATATCAAAAAAATATTACAAAAATCTTATTCGTTCTGTTTGATTTACACGTTAAGAATATTGTAACATATCTTCTCGCGAATGACTCTTTCTAATTCTTCCAACATACTGAGAATTCTTCCTCCGTTTTCCATGTGCAAAATTTATGTTCGTCTTTTATTAGCTTTAATGGGTGGCCGCTATCGTACTCGTGGTTAGTTACTCCTGACTTGTCGCAGTCCTTCAGTCTGACAGAGACTTTGAACTGTCTGTTTTTGTTCGAAAATGTGTCCAATAATCTTTGCATCACAGGGTGTATACTCTATTGTTTACATTTTTGAATATACTCTATTGTTTACAATTTTGAACCTTCAAATTTGTTCATCATCTTCCCATCGTGTTTCATGCTATAACCCCCTAAATTATTCGTATGGAACATTAGTCTGACGCCGCGAGGCTTAAAAATGTTCGCCATTTTCTGCGAAACTTCCGTAATACGATATAGTGAGCCCCTTCAATTTTTCCTGACCTATCTTTCCTTTCTTCTTATTCTTATACATGTTTTACCAGTATACTTTGCAACCATTGTTAACCAGTATCTCGTTAATAATGTTTAATTCCATCTGTTTATGACGCTTGACAATCCTGTACGCTAAGCTGCTGAAAGAAAACTTTTCAAAAGCCCGTAGATAGTATGACTCTCCAGGAATCACGTTACCATTCATTCTCGGATTTTTATAAACACTAATGGTCGCTTATTACCTCGCTTTTTAACGTTCACTTGAAGAAATTGTTGCGACCCTCCCAGATAGCCTTGAGCGTTAAAGCGCCGCTTTTGGGATGCAAGGAGTCGAGCTGACCTCGGATCGATTCCGCCTCGCGGATAAACGGCGAGGGCTGGTGAGCCTGTCAGCCTTTATGTGGTTTGTAGGCGGTTTCCCACTTAGGTAAATACTGGGCTGGTACTAACGTTCCGCCTGAGATACACGGTAAGCAAACATTTAGAAGACATTCTCACATCTGAACACAGATTACTTTAGACATGGAGTTCCCAAACTTATCCTCTGACGGAACACTTTAAGAATCTTGGTACTTTGATGGAACAGCGTGTTTATTTTGAGGGATGATAAAATTTTTAAAAATGAAAAAAACTTGATTTTTCTCAGTGATTACTTCAATTTTAAATCATAACTAATAACACAGAAGTCATAATAAAATTTTAAAAAAAATTGGTGTTGTCAAAATGTCGAAAAACCGCCTGCTCTAGACGCAAACAATTCCGGGGAGAAGGGGGAATGGTGATGTCAGGAAGGGCATCTGGTCACCAACTACTAATGTCTCCGCCCATATAACAATGCTGACCCTGTAGAAGAAACGTCAAAAAGGAGAAGAAGAAGAAGAAAAGAAAAAGAGGAATGGTAAACTAGTTTCGTTCTCCGTGGCGTCTTCATTTTCCTGTGACAGTCGTTAGACGCATCTCCTTAAACTATGGAAGTACGGTTAAAGAGGTAGAATGCTGCCTGTTATTACTGACAAAGTACAAAATGGTTCAAATGGCTCTGAGCACTATGGGACTTAACATCTATGGTCATCAGGCCCCTAGAACTTAGAACTACTTAAACCTAACTAACCTAAGGACAGCACACAACACCCAGTCATCACGAGGCAGAGAAAATCCCTGACCCCGCCGGGAATCGAACCCGGGAACCCGGGCGTGGGAAGCGAGAACGCTACCGCACGACCACGAGCTGCGGACTGACAAAGTACAAAACCCGCTAATTCACATCCGAAAAATTGATAATTTTAAATATATCGCGAGTTACGAGCAACTGCTTGACGAAATGTAATATTCTACGCGACTAAATAATTTACATTTGGCATTGGGAAGCAACGACAGTTGCAGTTAATGTTTGTGTCAGGGAATGCAAGCTTCAGAACCTCCCTGGATTACCCCTGAACCTCCGCGGCCGTGTTCGTACAGCAGAGCTTCGGCACTGCACTCAGTTACGAAACAGCAAAACTGCCGGACGCTGCCTGGTCACGCACAGAGCGACGCGAAGTGCCTGCCGCGTTACTGGGCAATAGAAAATGCAGCGCTTTAGGCTGTGTATGTGACAACGAGCTCACTATCTGATATTTACATTTCATAAATAATATTTAGACCATATACCCACTAAAACATGAGAAATACTATCTATGTACGGACAATACCCTGCCGCACTGGTAACACCGGTTCCCGTCACGTCACCGAAGTTAAGCACTTTCGGGCTTCGCTAGCACTTGGACAGGTGACCATCCGGGTCTGCCGCGTGCTGTTAGCAAGCGGGGTGCACTCATCCCTCGTGAGGTAAAGCGAGGAGCCACTTGATTGACAAGTAGCGCCTCTGGTCACGAATACTGAAAACGACCGGAAGAGCGGTGTGCTCACCATATGCCCATCCATATCCCCATCCACTGACGCCTATCGGCTGAGGATGACACGGCTGTCGGTCGGAACTGTTGGACCTTACAAGGCCTGTCCGGACGGAGCTTTTCAGTACGGAAAATACGAACACACAGAAGTCACACATTTAAAGCCCTCATCTGTAGCGGAGATAAGATTCAAATTCGCATATATCTACCTCAAGAAGCAACAACGATATCGATCACGACGAAGACGTGCTGCTTGAAACAATGTAACTTGACTTTTTATGTTTCGTGTGCAATGGTCATAAAGTTCCTGTTTAACAAACCGCAACATCGCTGCCAGCAACCCCATATTGTAGGTGGGTCGGATCAAAATTGGTTATCGGTGGGAATAAACTTGAAGTATTTAAAAAAGGCAATCACGATCAACGTCTGTAACGTCAGATATTTAGGTGTGAATTGATAATCTCGGCTGGTACCTGATTTCGGTAACCGATTGAACAGGGCGCCTTTAAACAATCCGTTAACAACAAGTGAAGAATAATTAAATGTAGTCTTTGGTGAGGGCAGTTCACTAAAATTCTTCTGGATGACTCTGATTAAGACCGCTTACAGTAGTAGTCGAAATGTCTCTAATTTTATCAGAGGAATTTTATTGAAATCAAGCTCAGAAGAACCACAGTTTAGAAGTCACCACAAAAAGTAGCTATTAACCAATAAAACGAACACTGCTTTGCGTTATACAACAAACGTTAATTCTCAAAAATTTAATAACGGAAAGTTGGATAAAGCACACCTCATGCGAGCTAATATTTCGCGTAGCTGTATTTCTGTGACTGCATCATATCAGTTAAGACATGAAATCTTCAAATAATACGTGAGTCACCTGTATGTATGTTTGTTGCATAGCGTTTCTGGCTGATCGAACGGAGAAAAGCTTACGAGAAACGATACTGGATAAACACAGTTTACTCGAAATTCTTGTTAAATCCCATTTCTTGTTAAATCCGATCTCCAAAAGCAACCACAATGCGCGCATAACTGTTATACGAAATATAGGTGACCTATGTTGCTGTTAAATAAAATAAGTTAACTATTAAGTTCAATAGCACCCTTGTATTATGTACTACAAAATCAATATCTTTTGCACTTCTAATTTCTAAATTAAATTCAAATTTGTACTATGCTCTGCAGGTTACTATAAATGTGCAGGACAGAAAAATTTTAGTTCACCCACGCATGAAGATATCAACTTGTTCCATGAAAGGTGGAGTATGAGAAAAATCACTGCTTATATGCCGCCATGAGTTTGCAGTCAATCTGATCTTATGAGTGTATTCATCTTTTGAGTGTATTCAGGAGCCCCAAGCGAGCGCCGAATATAGTAGTACGGTAGTAGTACGGTATTCTGCCTTACCGCTGGTCTTGTCATGGGTTAAGCCTCTTCCACTTTTGTCTGTCCATAGCCAGTCTTTTCATTTCTGAGTATTTGTCTCCTTTGATATTGTCCAGCATTTGATAGCTCCTTTTTCCTCTTTCCATTTTTCCCTCCACCATTCCTTCTATAGCTTCCTTCAATTAACAGTCCTTCCTCAAACAATGTCCAATCCAGTTCCGTTTTCTCTTTCTGATGACTCTCAGCATGTTTCTTTCTTCTCCAACTCTTCTTAATACCTCTTCATTCCTTACTCGGTCGTCCTATTTCACTTTTTTCCATTCTTCTCCATATCCACATCTCTAGTGCCTCCAATCTTCTTTTCTCTTCCTTTCTCAATGTCCAGGTCTCAGCACCATACATTGCAACGCTCCAGATGTAACAATTGCCAAGTATTTACCTCAGATCATTGTTTAGTGGTCCGCAAAGTAATTTCTGTTTCCTCTTGAATCCTACTTTTGCCATTGCAATTCTTTTCCTAATTTCTGTTGAGCAATACATATCATCCATTATCACACTTCCCACGTGATTGAAGTTATTCACTTGCTCTATTTCCTCTCCCCCTATTTTCATACGGCATTTTCTCCCCTTTCCTCCCATTACCATGCTTTTCGTTTTCTTCTTGGTAATCTTCTTTCATATTCTTCTATTTTTGTGTTTATGTCATCTAACATTTGTTCCATCTCTTTTGTACTCTCTGCCAACACAACCATGTCGTGTGCAAATCTTATACACTCCACTCTCCGACCCCCTATACGAACTCCTCTGCTTCCATCAAAACTTTCATTAATAATTTCCTCCAGATAGATATTGAACAGTTCAAAAATGGTTCAAATGGCTCTGAGCACTATGGGACTTAACTTCTAAGGTCATCAGTCCCCTAGAACTTAGAACTACTTAAACCTAACTAACCTAAGGACATCACACACATCCATGCCCGAGGCAGGATTCGAACCTGCGACCGTAGCAGTCGCGCGGTTCCGGACTGAGCGCCTAGAATATTGAACAGTGTTGGTGATAAACAACAACCGTGTCTTACACCTTCTTCCAGTTCAATTTCTTCACTCATCACACCTCCTATTCTTACTCTTGCTCTCTGCTCAAATATAAATTTCTAAATGGCCGTCTATCCCTCCAGTCAACTCCATGTTTCCTTACGATTTCCATCAGTTTGTTCCATCTGACACAGTCAAAAGCCTTCTCAAGATCAATGAACACAACATGCACCTCGCTTTTCTTCTCCATGTACCTCTCCCCTGTCACTCTCAGTAGCCCAATGGTATCTCTAGTTCCCACTCCTCGCCTGAAACCAAACTGTTCATCTCCTATTACGCAATTCAGCTTTCCATATAGCCTTCTGTTGAGCAGGCTGTCATGTATATTTGATTATACAATTCTATCCACTCTCTTTGCCCTTCTCTCTCCAAAGACTTTAACAGTTCCGCAGGAATCTCGTCAGTTTCCATTGCCTTTCCATTTTTCATCTCCTTCATAGATGCTTCAATCTCACTAGTTAGTATTGCATTTCCTTTGTCATCACCTGCAACTTTATCTTCTTCTTCTTCTATTCCAAGCTCTTCTTCACTTGGTCAGCTGTCTGCAGCGTATAGCCATTCTATAATTTCTTCGCATCTTCTCATTATTTCTTGGGGCTCACTCACCATTTTGCCGTCTGTTGCCTTTACTTCCTTTAGTCCATTATTGTTTCTCTTTTCCCTGTATGTCAAATCCATTGCTTTGCTTCTTTGTACATCAAATCATATTTTCCTTCTTTCTCTAATTTCTCTACCTTGTCACATTTCACAGTTTTCTGTCAGCCATTTCTCCTTTTCTTTTTCTGTCTCTCTTCTTAATTCATTATTTAACCTTCTGTAGTTGCGCTTCCCTTCTTCTGTGTTTACAGTTTTCCATTTCCTGCGATCATCCATCATGGTTATCATATCTGGTGTTGCCCATTCTTTCTTTCCTTTTTTCTCTCCTTGACTCCAAGCGTTCCCTCGGCTGCCTTTTTGATCCCATTTTTAAAACGATCCCATCTTCTTTCTGTGCATTCCGTTTCCCGTCCTTGCATCATGATTTCACAATATGCATTCTCAAATTTTTCACAATTGTCCTTGTCTTTCAGTTTCTCAAAGCTGATGTGCTCTCTCTTCTGTCCTTTCCATGTTCTTATATAGGAACATAGGAACCTGTAATACATTGTAGGTTACTTCCTGATATCAAGAGATCAGAATTATGTGAGCAAATTTATTCTACATAACTACAATCGGCTTCTTTCTTTGATTCCTTTACAGTTTAGATTTTTCAACCAACCCTGAGAGCATCGAAGCTTTCTGTTGTTCATGTGATCACTATAACTGTTAATCTAGCTACGCACAGATTCACAAGGTCTAACAGCATTGCAACAGAGGTAACATAAGCGGTTTCCTCGCTACCCCTGTCTTAGACAAGCTGAAGTCGTCAGTGGCGTGGTCATGGTTTTTGATGCGTGAAACGCCTAATACTACAGTTATCTGCATTTTGAATAACCAGCCACTCATTCCGTGTAGTTGAATTTACTGGATAGTCCTGTATTTTCTACATGATAACAGTTTGTGATAGTCAACAATGTCTGTAGTAAAAATGAGTGGTCAAGCAGTTTATATGTCTGTACGACATGAAAATAACAGCCGCAATCACGCATGACTATTACTTGCCGTCTGACATTTCCGACGCAACGGCATTGTTCCTGATAAGTGTGCTTCTTGGGAGTGGACCTTCTTACAAAGAAAACACATTCATTGCACTTTGTTTAGAAACGCAGCGCTGTTCTTGTACTGCGAAATACAATTGGCCTTTTCCCCCCAACACGTAACAGCATTAGAATAGTTAACAACGCCCAGGTCGCTCGTAACTCCGATGTTGTTTTCATTCTGCTCGTGATGTACCGTGCTTGACACACCACAGGCAACTTGCCCGGGACTTCACAGAATGGTCGTAAGAGTCACTTTCTCTGCTGTTCTGAGAAGCGGACGGACGTTGTAAAGATTTTTAGGGTGAAGACACAATGAATTCGCATCACTGTGGGCGTGACAAGGGGATAAATACGGGTCCTTATCATAGAGGTTCAGCTGATAAAAGTATAACGCAAATCCTATGATGTTCATGCAGAACTTTCTCTGTTTATTGCTAAAGAATTGTTATGTCTAGATATATTTAACAAAACATGGGAACGTCACAACGAACACAACTTCCTTGAAATTATCCTAATGTTCTGCTTATATACGGTAAACCTGAACTCAAGCGACAAAATTTTAGAGGTTGCTCACGGATAGACCCGTGGTCTGCAGACACTCGTTACAGAGTAATTGCATTTCGTTTGATTTATCTTTGTAAAGTATGGTTCAGAGAAATGAGATTTTGAAATTAGTGTTGGCAGCCCTGGGTGATTGGTAACATTAAGTAACACACAGAAACCGGTTCACACCACCCCCACATTTAGTTAGCACAGAGTGGTGCGCAACGTGCTTTTGCCATCAAAGATTTTTACAAAAATAATGCCAATGTGGAGGCTGCTCATAAAGAATTTTGCCATCATTCCAATTTAAGACGCCACGATCACTTTCTATCAGCACATGTATTTAATACGTGGGAATGTAATTTTGAGGAACAGGTTCAGCAATAGAAAAGGAACCTCCACGGCATCTGACAACCATTCGTATTCCAGACAATATCGAAGCTGTTCGGGCTGTGTCATTAGAAGCCCACACCGTTCAATCCGTCGTCCTGTATCCTCTTTACAGTTGCACAATTCAGGTATTTCGACGAATGTTGGTACAGGTCTTAATTACAACCTCCAAAAGTTTAGATAGTCCAGGGAAAGAAACCCAACGATCACGTAATGATACGACAGTTTTGGAACGAATGCTTGAAAAGATAAATGACGTCAGTGAATTTGTTAAAAAGTTGTCTGACGAAGCCTATTGCCATCTTAATGGATCTGTTAATAAAGAAAATATTCGTATTGGGCACAAGAAAATCCTGCTCAGCTACACCGACGTCTATTACAGAGTAACAGAGCCATCATGGGGTGTCCTGTGTCGTCAAATGGCATAATAGCCCCCTTTTCTGTTTATTATTTTTTTAAATTGGAAACGAGAATATAGCCATACGCCCACAGTCTCATCGGATCGGTATGTCACCTTGATCGAAAGCTGCAAGTGCTGTTCGAGTCTCGCTCTAATAGCCTATCTTACAGAACATCCTGTTTCGTAAACAGATTCGAATTAGTCTCAAACGACGGTTGAATCTGGGTGTTCCGGTGTATACCCCCCTGCGCGGTGCCCTTGCATCCATTACGCCTCATGAGGGAGAACGCCAAACAAGAGGCGTCCTTGCGCTGTGGACCGCCGTCCCCTCCCCAGCAGACACACACAGTGCCAGCTAGCTCTCCGCCAGTATCAGTGCGCTCCACAGACACCTCTGCACTGCCTCGCACTACCAGGCCAGGTAAGTCGAGCTTCATAAGGAATCCGATATACCACAAACTATGTCGTTCCGTGTCATGCTGCACCAGATAATAACCCCTCCTGCCTACCATTTCTCATTATTTTATAACTGTAATCTGATCTTCCTTTTCTCGTATGAGCAATTGCGAAACGCTGTTTCTCGTTGTATCCAGTAAATTCATCACATGGATCCATGTAAATCTCGGATTATACAGCTTTTATTTTGCATCCGCTGTGGAGTTTCCCAGTCCCATCGCTGCAGAATCCGAATCTCGCTGCCGTTCCAAATTCATCGTAGTACAAAAATATTTAAGTTTCCTTCTCAGTAGCTGTCGTTAAGTAACCGAGCGCTCAGCAAGCCCATCACAAACCAGCGCGCTTACTAGTAAGTGCGACATATCCCAATCTTTGTCATCATTTAAAATATTCTACCCGTATCTCCTGTTCCTTAGACTGGAGTTCGGCGTGTGCGTTTTCTTGTCCATCGGTCTTCAAGGTACATACTTGTAAATGAGAATAATATCTGAGTAACGATGATAGAATATACAACCACTTAACGAAATTTTTGCAAAATTTCAGATTGGTAATTAATATGTGCAATAAAACTGATCTGCTAAATCATGTTTAGACAAGACTAACTATTTATTTCTGTCTAACACGTTTGCGTAGCACCAAGCACCAAATATTTCATCTGTCCACACCAATACAATGCAGTGTTCCAATAGCTACGTTTCAGAAGCCCCTTGTTCGTTGTAGGTCAACGTTTGGAACCAGTTCATTAAACATATGCTTCGTGTCTTACGTAGTATATTTTCGTTCTATTTTTCCTGCTACCATTTCTTACTTTTAATGCACCCTCCTGAACTTGCCAGCACTGCGAAGGGGCCTGGACGATTCGGAGATTTTCGCCGCTCCGGAACTGGATGTTGTGTCGTCCTCACGTTCGTATCGTCATAATTGACGTTTCACTATTGAGATGGCTATATGGGCACGCACCAAAAGCTAATAATAATAAATAAAGAAACTTAACATCACATTACGGACTGTTTAGAAAGCTTTTCGCTTCCGCTAATATTAAGTTTTAGAGAAGAAAATCCCTTGATACCCACGTTTCTGGTTGCTTGTTGCTTGCCTTCTTTAGTTGCGACATTCCGATGTACAACAATATCCAGGCTTTTGTTAACTTTGAGATAATAGAAATTTCACCGTAATTCGTATCATCGCTGATGGTGCACGGAACTGAAAGTAGCATGTAGAGTACAATATCACTTCATTTTAAAAGCTCATCGAATGCAACTGACTGTGATCATTGTTCGTAATAATTAATAAGATTAACCTGCCGCAAATATTTGTAAACGTGGGGGCTTGAAAATAAACAGTAGCTCCCTACCTACCATAACAGGGAAAGCACTTCGGATGTTCCGCAACACTGTTTTATTTCAGTTTTTCATTCTCTGTGCACTACAATCAAGCCAGGTCTTTACAGTTGTAATCCAAGCATCAGATCATGTGAGCGAACTGTCATTTCGCAAATAGGTATGTCACAAGATCACAGAGAATGATCAAAATTTTTAAGCCTGCCACGCCTGAACAGTTGATAACTTTTGAGGGATTTGCTTTAGCGTTGTCGTGATGAAAGAGACATCTATGGGGGACATAAGCTTGGAAGGACGATTACAGCCTTTTCGTGACTTGGGACAGCCGTTTCCACATGTTCGAGTGAAAGATTCTAGAGATTCACTGGCCTCGCATATCACCGGGTTTCCGTTTTGGCGTGGTTACTCTAAATCGCTTAAGGCAACTGCCGGAACGGTTCTCTTCAATAGGACACGGTCGGTTGCTTCCTCATCCTTAAACCACATTTTTCCTGACTTTTCGAAAGTCGAGCACTACAGATATCAACAATCGGAGAACGGCCGTAACTGACTTTCTGAAGGCTACAGATTTTCTGACTACTGCACAGTTCGTTGCAACGTGGCCATAAACCAATGAAGTTTAAACCGTTATCTTCGGCATAGCTTCCCTCTGAACGTGTCCCAGAAGTTTTCCTTCTGTTCGAGTGTGAACCAGTGTCTGTAATGCTGTCAACACAAGCTATGCTTTTGTCATCCTTATCTATTTTTCCATCCTTCCTTCCATCTCTGACCTTACCCTATTGTTGCTGGCGCTTCCTCTGGCAGTTACACCTTCTTCACTTTTGATTCCATTTGTACTTCTGCCATACATTTTCTGTCAGATGTTATAGCTCACACTTGACAAGAACGTAATGAGGAAATTAATTAATATAATGTTAACAGGAATGACTCTTTAAAATTCCATATATTCATATTATTATTACTAATTGGTTCATTCATTTTTACATGACTTTGATATAATGATATCGGGTTAAATAACGAGTTATCACTAAGTCAACTTTACTCACCAACGACTTTACGAACTATTCTGCAGCTGTTTAGTACCACTACCTTCTGCAGTTTACAACCGAGCGAAGAAAGTAGCTTTCGATCCTATAGATTCTTCAAAGTTCATTTTGAGACAACACCGGACTACAATATTATCACAGGGACGATGTCTATGAGGAAAGTGGCTCACTTAATTTTATTGGTCAAAGTTATCTCAGGTCGGTTACTATTGCGATTTTTCATTTTATTGCAATTACCATTTTATATATATGGAATTGCTAACTTTCTAAGAATGTCTTGTTAGGTGTAATAGAGGACCTGAAGGCCTTGCTTTTGCCAGATGAAATATTTGCATAAATAAATATTAGAGCCAGGTTTCGTCGTCTCACATGATAAGTGAACTTTGTGTTTGTTTGTGTGTGTGTGAGTGTGGACCGCCAGACACAATGTGCCGCCTCCTCCTCTGTGTATCCAAGAAGAGCAGGGCTTCCTCTCCTCAATGAGGTTCTGCCGTATCACGCGAGTTGCGAGTGCCGCCATGGGCTACGCCGTGTCCTACAGAGGTCAGG
The DNA here is from genome assembly GCF_023898315.1 of Schistocerca nitens. Lineage (NCBI taxonomy): Eukaryota > Metazoa > Arthropoda > Insecta > Orthoptera > Acrididae > Schistocerca > Schistocerca nitens. Next base: position 457,185,314 of record NC_064615.1, on the reverse strand, counting down.
GAGAGGTGCCGACCGGCGACTTTGTGTTGCAGCTGCTAACGAGAGGTCCGAAGGCACAAAGCGCCGTCTAATTGCGTAATGGGTGAGGCCTTGGCTGCAGCGGCAGCGCCTCCGGCGAGGCGTCTCCCGGCCGAGACCCAAACGATAATACGAGTTCAACGCCGTGTCATCCCAAACAGTCCGAGCCTCCGCTACTCCAAATATATTCTGGCGCGAAAATATGTTCCAGTTGCTCCGTTACCCTACTGACAGAGGCCCCTTCTCTTCATGCGACTCCCGCGTGCACGCGGGAATGAACGCACGGAGAAGGGGCGTTAAGCACTTGGTCGGTCAATACAGGGACGGTTAATTGTGCTTGTGGATGACGCTGAAGTTGTCGTCTGATGATGTCCCTTATTTGCTCGATTGGAGACTGATCTAGTGATCGAGCAGGCCAAGGCAACATGTCGACACTCTGTGGGAGAGCGTTATGATGGAATGCTGTCCATGAATGGTAGCACAACAGGTTGAATCACCAGAATGAAGCACAAATTTGCAGTCAAGTGTGAGTGGCATAATCACAAGAGTGCTCCTGCTGTCAAAGTAAATCGCACCCAAGAGCATAACTACAGCTGTAGGTCGTGTGTGTCTAGGACGCAGACAGATTGGCTGCAGGCCTTCAGCTGGTCTCCTCTAACCAAAACACGGCCATCACTGGCACCGAGGTAGGACCAGCTTCCTTCAGAAAACACAACAGCCCTCCACGCTGCCCTCAAACGAGCTCTCGCTTGCCACTAATGAAGTTGCAAATGGTAGTGGTTTGGCATCAGTTGAATGCACGCCAGAGGGCGTCTGGCTCGCAGCTGTCCTTGAAGTAACCGATTTGAAACAGTTTGTTGTGCCACTGTGGTGCCAATTACTGCTCAAATTGCTGTTGCAGATGCAGTACGATGCGCCAGAGCTTTGCGCCGATCACGATGGTATTCCCTCTTGTTAGTGCTAGTGCCCATCTAGAGACCGGCCTTCTCGCGACCGTACATTCCCGTGACAACCGCTGCCAGCAATCATGTACAGCGGCTATATTCTTGTAAAGTCTTTCTGCAATGTCGCAGAAGGAGCATCCAGCTTCTCGTAGCCCTATCACACGACCTCGTTCAAACTCAGTGAGGAGTTGATAATGGCGTATTTCTTACCTTAACGGCATTCTATAGTAACATCAGCTCACTTCGTTCAACCTCAAAGGTAACTAACGCTTACGACCGTTACAGCGTGTATTTAAAGCATAGTTGATTTGCATCCTCATTGTGGCGCTACTAGCTCCACTGTAATGCGACTGGCGCGAAATTTTAATAGACGTCATCTTTTATATATAGAAACTAGCCTGTCAACTTTCGTTTATGTGCCACAACTCCTTCGTGTTGGGATTTTTTTTCCGCCAGCGTAGTTCTTTGCTGTGTCATCGCTGGGTGAGCGGTTACCTGGGAATTACAGTTACAAAGTACAAAGTGGTCTATGAAGAGCGTTCCGATTTTTTATCTTGAAGGAGTATAACGTTTCTCAGCACCTTTTCATTTCTAAATTTAACACTTTTGGGATATCCAAATTTGCAGTTCACCACACATTGCTGCTCTTTTTATTTCCAGTGCTACTACACCTACAACAAAACCTTTCGCGTAAAACATCGGCACAATTTTGTTACATTACTTATTATGTGTTCAGTTCTATTGTGGATATGAATACTCCAAGACGAACATATGATATATCATCGGGTTATACGATAAATTATGATCAGAGATTACATTTTTGGAGCATTCAATTACATTGCTCCACGAGTTCCTGGGGCACCAAAAACGAGGAAATAGTTCCCAAACAGATCCATAGACGAGGGTTACGAATTATTTATGCGAAATTGTATGTTACATGATTGTTGTATTTCTCCGTTGAAACAATGTTTTCTTTGCTTCCACTTCGATGAACTATCATTTCGCTCTCATTCTTTAATAACTGTAATCTTTGAAATTGAATACTCCTATAAAAAATCTGTTCTTTGAAGAAGGGATAGGTCTGCTTAGATCCTTCCACGTATTGTGCCCGCCTGAAAACAATATTAAATTAGTAGTCAGCTAGGGAAGGGTGGGGCAGAGGGGGGCCCTGTCTCCATTCGGCTATCCAAATTTACATTTTCTGTGAGTGTTCCGAACAGCAATAACGCGAACGTTGGGATGATGCCTTCGACAAGGAGACATTCGGTTTCCTTGTCTGATCCAAGTTCATTTTCAAGCTCCACGGGGTCGTCGTCGACGGGAGACGACTCAAAGTTAATACATGAGTTCACCAGAATCTTCTGTCTTCCACTTCCTTGCGCTAGCCAGAAGTAGCTGTATTTTTCAGTGTCAATTTCAGTTTTATCAGTCATAAGAACGTGGACAGTAGTGAGGCATACATTATTTTTAATGAATTATTGTTAAATAAAGTCTAAAAGTTGCTAAATCTGCTCCCAAGCTGTTGAAGGATATTTTTTATCACACATGGATGTTCCTTGACAGCAAGATGATTGTATTTTATAGCTACGCTGCGCAAGACAAAACCGATCAGAAAACTATTACGACCTTTGCAAAGAAAAATTTTGGTAAATTGGTGGAATTATAAATTGTTATTAGTCCCCAATGAGGGAGCTACAAATGCATTCGTCCTATGCAATGGTACTAGGCACTATATATTCTGAAGTTAGTGATTCTGAGATGTGGTTCAAATGGCTCTGAGCACTATGGGACTCAACTGCTGAGGTCATTAGTCCCCTAGAACTTAGAACTAGTTAAACCTAACTAACCTAAGGACATCACAAACATCCATGCCCGAGGCAGGATTCGAACCTGCGACCGTAGCGGTCTTGCGGTTCCAGACTGCAGCGCCTTTAACCGCACGGCCACTTCGGCCGGCTTTCTGAGATGTGATTTCTTTCCTAATATTAATGTCAAAACCAGTACGAAAACCGTCCTCAATCGAGATGATTCAGCGACTCATAAATATCGTCCTTTCTCCTGCACATCCCGAGTGAAATGACACATAACGACTCAAGCCAATGGTGATACTTTCTCTGATAATTACGATTAAATGTAAGTAGTAAAGCTATAGTTGTGACCGCTTCTTCAACTAAGTATTGTTTTCTCTTATTGTTACAGAGAGTATAAGAGTGAACTATGGAGGCGAACAAGAAACAGCATAACCCAAACCCTAAAGCGACTGCCAATCCGATCTCCAAGTTGTTCCTCTGGTGAGTAAAAGCTGTATTTTCTTTACTATATATTATCTAGCGTTCCCGACAGCCAAACTTATAAAATAGATCATGAATCTGTTGAGATATCTAGAACTCAGTGAATAAGAAACACTTCAGCATCTATGCAAGGCTGTTGAACTCTCAGTCCTGTGAATATTCACGATTAGAATACAGTGTCTGCTAAAAGGATTAAATTAAAGCGGAAAAATTAAATTATATCTTTGTAATTTCATCAAACGTTGCATAGTGCATACCAATAATTTCAGCAGTTTTTTCAATGAGCTTACATCCAAATCTTTCACCTGGTTATGTTCCCTATTCATCGTCTTAACGTTTCCTTTGTGGCACTACGACATGCATTGAAGAGCAACTGCTGCAACGATCGCTCAATCCCGAACCATTTCCTCGCTATTGGATTGAGTTCCTCTCCGCAAAACACGAACACTTCTGTTACAAACACGCCGTATGCTGCGTAACTTCTTACGAGGTCAAGTTGAATAATCAGTTCTCGACCTGACACAGAGATGGCATGAAACTGAGATTATGTTTTTGTTACATTGGTGCATGTTGTACAACACTGTAAAGAAAGTGTCACCTTGACGTGCGGAATAATCTTATGGTATCAGATTAACAGTGTATGAAATAGTTAACGTCAGAGCCATATCAGATGGAGTTGGGTGTATTGATTGTGAGAAAGCTTTATGCTAGATGGGTGCCACAGTTATTGATAGGTGATCAGAGAAAATGCGATGATTAATTTTTCAGTAGTGGCCGCACTTTTTAAATGGGAAACCCACCGGTTTGAAACCGGAGAATCAAAACAGTGCGTGGACTGTACTATGAAAGTCAAAGTCTGTTCCGTCTGCCGGAAATGTTACAGCTAGATGTAAAAATAAACTCCTCACCTGTTACTTTCGCAAGGGTAAAACAGATCTGGGAAATATTATGTGAGGTTTCTGCACGTACTGGGTGAAAGAATACGTCTGTATTCGCAGGAGTCCAAAAGAAAAAAATATTGATCTTTCAGGAGAATCATTCTCTGGTACACAAGGGTAAACGGGCAATGAGAAAACTGAGATACTTGAAGTACAATTCTTGTAACATCCCCCTTGTTCACAAGATTTGATATCCTCTGGAATTCACCTATTCCGGAAAATGTTTTGATTCCATTGAATTTGGTATTCTGCAGACGTCCCAGAATGACGTTTCAAAGATGAAACGTTCTCACTGGAAAACAGTAGGACAAAACCTATTGACCTAAAACGAGAGTAATTGGACAGATAAGTCTACTTTCGTTAGAACAAAAAAAAAAAAAGAAAAAATACCTCCCATTGTCAGGATGAGAGTTTCTCAGGTTGCCTTCGTATAATTGCAACACGACCATAGTACTGGGAGTCACCTAGGCTTAATTTGTGAAAATAACACACCAGCTACTGAAGATAATTAAGATCTCGGCAAATAAGTGATTAATCGCTGTTCATGAAAGAGCGCCGCCGATAGAAGCTAGAGAGCTAATTTAAATTTAATTGTGTTTTGCAAACGACAAGACTCCATTGTGTTATTCAAAAAGGTATCTTACAACTAGAAGACGCCTAGTTTTGGCTGGCACTTTGACACGTTTGTGACTTGGCAGGTGGACCAGGAAACTGCTGTGGAAGGGCTACCGGCGCGAGCTGGAGGAACACGACCTGTACACGCCTCTGGAGAACGACCAGTCCCAGGTGCTGGGCAACCGCCTCGAAAGGTAAGCCGCGGCTGCTGTACGGCAAAAGCGTATCCTGAATGATTGGCAGAGTTTAGAGTCTCTGCATCAGGATTTCACAAACTGTGTCCGTGTTCCGCATGACGTAGATTAATGTTCCGCAAAATACTGCCAATAACATGGCGCTTTTTTTTTTTTTTTACATTTTGACCAGAATTCTCGAAATGTTTCATCAGAGGAATAGTTTGGGAATCCCTGCTCCACATAACTCTATGTGTCACCATCATAACCGACATAATTTTGGAAGATAATTCTTCCAGAAACATCAGCTAGATAAAATTATTATTATTATTATGATTAGTATTATTATTACTGTAGGGAAGGTAGGAGAGGTAGGACATAGTATTGTACCTAGAGAATAGTGTACCTAGAAACACATGACTTCACTCATAGTGTAGCGCAGCGCGCTGCCTTGAGAGTCAGGGAGAAAATCCACATAGAGATCATAACTTGGCACCTGATTAGGTACAGTACCTGGTTAGGTTCCTCAGGGAGTGTGATTAACAAACTGTTTACCATGCATGCCCAAACAAATGCTTGACTGGTTCCTCATTACCGCCTGAAACACAACACACAGTTTGTTATAGTTTCCATGCAGAATTTTTGCAGAGAGATGTCGCACACGAAATGCTTGGGGTAGGTCTAGCTCATGTTCGTGTAGAGGAAACAGTCTGAAGTAATTCCTCGTTTAGAAATATAACTCCAGTGCAGTATCACCGCCTCACTTGCAGCGATGTACAATAACTTCAGTTCGATTTATATCAACTTTTCGATCCGTGTTTCTAGTTTCAGAGCTATGTATACTTGCTAACGAACTATTTTACGAGGCCTGTTCAGAAAGTAAGCTCCGATTGATTGCCAAATTGAAACCACAGTGAACATCAGAAATGTTTTACTTGTAACAATTAGCTACACCTTTCAGCTACTTCTCTACGTAGTCGCCGTTCTGACTTAGACTTTTGTCATAGCGTTGTACCAACTTTTCAATAGCCTCATCATAGAAGGCAGCCGCCAGTGCTTTCCGCCAATTCTCCACGCTGGCCTACACCTCGTTGTCTGTGTCAAAATGTTGTCTTCAAAGACAGCGGTTCATGTGACCAGAGATGAAACTCAGGGGGAGACAATTGCGGACTGTATTGTGGGTAATCTCACATTTCCATTTGAAAACGATGCAGGAGCATCTACATTGCCCCTGCAGAATGCGGCTGAGAATTGTCTTGAAGAAGAAACAGCACGACAGTTATGTAATGTTAGCTGCATAGCTTCAGGCGAAATTTGTCACCAGGCCCTCGTACTTGGCGGCAGACACTATTTTCTAGACATCTTTACGCACTCACTGCGAGCTCCGAAATGAGAAGAGCGACGTGATGCTAACTGGGGTTATACTAGAGACACTACCCAACACATCTGTGCAAAGCTTTATCGGATTTTCATAGTCGTTTCCATTTCGCGACCGATCGGAGCTTACTTTCTGAACGCCCCTCGTAATTAAAACTCCTGCGAATTTCATTGAGTGGATTCGTAACCACATTTTTTTTTTCAAATATAAATCACAGCTTGACTTACACACGTAAATGACCTTTAGATATACGAAATGTAATAATAGTAGCCCTGACGGTTTCCACAGTGCACTAAAGTATTAGTAAGTTTTGCAGAAGGTATAGGAGCGTTAGCAACGTGTTTTTCACGAAACAGTGGTATTCACACAAGTATGACTACTTAATGCAATTAATATTTGCGCCTAGGGGTCTAGTCAGTTCTAGTATTTGCAATGAACCAGAGATGTCGCAGCGAGTTGATCTTACAGGAAACTATATACCAAAAATTGTTCAAAATTTTGCAACTACTCTAAATTATTCGGAGACTAAACACGACTTTTACAAAAAGATATTAGTCTCCGCACTGACCCTTACATTACGATCGTTCTACTCAAGATTTGGTTGCAGTTGTTAAAATCCGGACACATAATTGCAGTAAACGAAACATTTGCAATTTACCAAGAGAACGTTGAGTACTGCAACGGACATACACCACTTTCCTGAAGTGAAGGTAAAGTAGACGATAAAGTGGAAGGCCAACATGACAGGCGGTACACATCTTTTGCTTGGTATGCCGTCTTTTATAATTCGAGCGCTGTGACTACTGATTTCAATGTAGTAAAGGAACTTAGTCTGCAGTATGCTAAGCACTGTATCACATATTCGTCCTTGCAACTGACCAGCTGTAGTGAAACTGAATGGCAGACCTCTCTGACATTCAATTGTTGGAACGTGGTCAAATGGAGCAACAGCGGCGTTTGCAAGTGTCCGTAACTTGGCAGCCTTGCACGGAGTGCAATTATCTGTACCCCACATCACCTACAATAACGACTAACCCGACGTGTATAGTGCCGAGATCAAGGAACACGAACTGGCGTTGCTTCAAGGCAGGCATTGTGAGACATGCAAGGAGTCTCATTTCATGTTCTTTCCAGTAACAGTGGAGGTTTAGTTATTGTGCTGTTCTCGTAAACGTGGATGTGTTTGCGTGACGACAGCAGAAGCGCTTTCTGGGTATTCCTTTTGTCAATTGACGAACAACGGACGAGGATTTTGTGTAGGAGATTTCAGGTGACCAAGTGCATCCTACGCTACAGATGCTTTTTCTAACGAAGATGGATTCCAGCACCTGTTGAGGTTCGCATTATCACTCAGCTTCAACATTACAGAACATAGAGGTTGGCTTAAGAGCAGAATTTCTCCGACGTCATATTGACTGAAATATGCTGCACTTCAGTGAACAAATGCATAAAATTCCTCTGGAAAAAATTCAGGGTTGTATTTTATCCATTACACACTGAACCCAACTTCAGTACATACAAGCTAAATGTGGTTCATTGCTGTACTGAATAATGGCTGCACAAGATCTTACATTATTTTTAGTAATTATCTGTACCAGTTGGTTGATATGGCGATCTCTCAACGCTCTACTGACCTCGCGCTGGAAGCAGAGTCGCCTACCTCCTGCTACCATATACAAAGTACAGGCGAAAGGCTAGGTTGGCTACAGGCAGGGCATGCACGCTACAATGAAAGAGCCACAACGTTTAACAAATGAACATCAACCCTACAAAAAAAAAAAAAAAAGCAATGAACAGATAGATGGTCGTACGAGATAACAAACATCTCACAGTTGGAATTTTGCCAAATGTGCTTCCGACTGATTTTCTGAAAATCCAGACACCTTTGATGCAATACGACGTTTACATCTAAGAAGTTACGTCTTTCCTGTTTAGTAATAAATGAAATATCATGTTGGCACATTCTGGTGACGCCTTCTGCTGCAGAGAACCCTTAAGTCTCTAGCTATGCTTGTACAGAGGTCAGTATGAGGAACACCATTCGCAGCAATTGAATTGAAAGAACGCGCACCCTCCTGCTTCCGCATTTACATCTACAGCCTAACTCTGCAAGGTACTGGGAAGTGAATGTAGGGAGTACTTTCCATCGTACCAAATACTGGCGTTTCTTCCATGTTATTCCGGAAAAGCGAGAAAATTTACATCTCTTTTAATTTTATGGGGTTGTTGTCGAGTCATATGTTCCATTGTACTAAAAATAAAGTACAACACTGACTTAAAATGTAACGTAATGCCGAAAATTTCAGACTATTGTGGCGGCCGTCTACATCTGCTTGTAAACTAACAGTAATCCATCAGGCAGAAAACGGAACATACATGCGCTACAATAAGTTTTCACAAAGAGAAGGGTTGCTTGAATTTTTGCATTCAGAAGCGATTGCATTGGAAAAAAGGTAGTATCTTTCAGCTACAATGATGCTTCGTTTTGCCTAACCAAATTGCCCAACATTTCATAACAGTGTCATTCGAATGAATGTTGCGATTAGTGCAACAAGGTTTTATTGAAAATGTACTGCTCAAAAAAGGAAAAGAAACTTATCGCTTTTTCGAAACAGTGTCACTGTCTCCCATTGCCACGCATAAGCTTAAAATTTGGCTCGAAGTTGCCTACAATATTCCTCTGTAATGTTGCTGAAGGGGTAACCCTGCAGCGTCACCCTCGGGCTTGGAGACGCTTCAGAATGCAAGGTGTCAACACATGGGGAAAAAAAGAAAGAGGCCACAGCTCCGAAGTTCACGTGAGTGTAAGATGGGTTAATGAGGTCACATTGCCACCAAATTTCACCACAATTCTGCCTAAGGCCATCGTGGGCATATCACATGATGGGAAGGTCGTCACATCCCCTCTTATCTAAATTTTCCTCTTCTTTTGACGCCTCTTCGATGGAGGTCAGACCTATGACACCAAGCGTTGAAATCACTCGTTTTTTTTTTATGGATGGCTGAGGAGAACATTTTATATCGCCGCTCAGAATCGACACTGAAAACCATCAGTGGGTGGCATATGGAGCATCAATGAAACCACGCCTTCCCTTGAGGCGTTGATTCACAGATATTTTGCCGGCAAAATCGACAGTTCGTATTGCGATGAGCAACAGGATAACGTTGTTCGCAACGTTCGACATTGCTGACACCTAGCGTACGATTCAACCCTACTCTAAGAACATGGTGGGGCTGTAACCCCATTGAATATGATGTGATCACTTTGAGCTGCAGTGCGACCGCAAATTTTGCTCTAATATCCATGGTGAAACCATTAGGGACAGTTCAAAACCAGTCCACGAAATGTGAACGTGATCCGGAGCGTATTTATGCTTTCTCAGTCCTCCTCTTCCGCGCCCTTCTGTGGGGTGATCAAGTAGGGGTGCAACATTGACATATGCGTGAATAAAATGGCAAAGAGTCCCTCTAACACCTCTCAGTTCAGAAACACCCTCAGTGCCATCCGCACACCTTTGTCGAGCACATTATAAAATGTACATGTGAGAGACTCCGACACACATTCAGTTGAGTGGTGTCTCGCAGCTGCTCTAGCGCCCGAACGCAGGTAACCCCTTCGACATCCCTTAAAGTTGTGTTACCTTTCCTGAGGTGCCACCCATCTGAATAGGTGTTAAAAGTCAAAAATGGCTCTGAGCACTATGGGACTTAACATCTTAGGTCATCAGTCCCCTAGAACTTAGAACTACTTAAACCTAACTAACCTAAGGACATCACACACATCCATGCCCGAGGCAGGATTCGAACCTGCGACCGTAGCAGCCCCGCGGTTCCGGACTGCAGCGCTAGAACCGCACGGCCACCGCGGCCGGCTGTTAAAAGTCTATCACATGTAATTTTTCAATGCGGTCAACAAAGGTGTGTGGGTGTACTGAAGGTGCTACCGAACTGGGGGTCTTAGACGTAATCATTGCCGATTTATTCATTCATGAACATGTCAATGTTACACCCTCCCCCTCACGATGACGCCACAGGAGGGCGCGAAACAGGATGGCTGATAAAGTGTAAATGCGCTTCGGATCACGTTCACATTTCGTCGAATGGTGTTGGAACATTCCCTAGCTGTTCCACTCTGTATACCGGAATAACGATCGTGGTCGCACCACACCCCAAAAGGGTCAGATAACGTCTAGTGGGTTTGCAGCCCCACGATGTCATTCAAGGGGTGTCAGCAGTGTCGAACGTTACCAAGAACGTCATCTGGTTGTTCATCGCAGTGCAGACTGTCGTTTTCGACAGCGAAATATCCAAGAGAAGGCCTGGTTTCACTGACGCTGTTTACGCCACCCTCTGATGGCTTTCCGTGTCGATTCTGAGAGGCGGTGTGAAATGTTCTCCTCGGCCATCCATAAGAAAGCCGAGTGATTTCAACGCTGGGTGTACAGATCTGACCTCCATCGCAGAGGCGTCAAAAGAAGAGGTAAAATGTGGATAAGAGGGGGTGTGACGACCTTCCCAGCGCGTGACATATCCACGATGGCGTTGGGCAGAAGTGCGGTGAAATTTGGTGACCATGTGACCTCATTAATCTATCTTACAGTTCTGGGCCGCGGCCTTTTTCTCACATGTGTCGGCACCTTCCTGTTCAAAGCGTCACCGAACCCAAGGGTGATGCCGCAGGGCGCCATGCTTTTGCACTGTTACACAGGAGGTTTGTAAACACCTTTGAGTCTAATTTCAAACTTATGCGTAAAAATACGAGATAATTATGGGGTTTCGAAAAAATGACACTTTTTTGTGCAGTGTATCTACGGTTAAATGATCAAAACTATTTCTGAATAGAAGCGTTATTCATGGGCTGCCTCTGAGTTTTTGTTTGAGGGAGGGGAGGGGACGAGAAGGGAGTAGTTCTATTTTTACAGTTCCTTTCTTACCCATTCTTTTGGTTGTCAAGCTATGGATGTTCAGCTCTCTTTTGGTATTACCCCGTCTGTCAGATACACTAATTTTGGATATCCTTTTATCTTTTTACAGATCTCACTCCTAGTAATTAGATATTACTGTGTTCTCATGTGTAGCTCGTAACTCATAATTCAGGCTAACGTAATTGTGTTTTTCGTAAGTAGCTTGTTAAAAAGCTACGTCCCATATATACTCCCGAATCCCGACGCCAATTTCTGTACTTCATTATGGGGCTCATAACTAATATCATCTTTTCTTGGTGTCCAATCCAAAAGAATCATTTTTATATTTTCACCTCTGAAATTTTCAAATTCATTATGTAGGTACTTTGTTTAGATGTTCAGTTTGTGTTCATGTCGCGAGTACGAATAAGTCCTACGAATACAGCGTATACACAAACACCCATTCGAGCATTAAAATATATTTTGCGTTTCTAATTAACATTTTATGGATATGTTATTGATGCGGGAAATGCAGAAACTTTTCTTATCCCTTTTGCTCCACGTGTTGGCTTCAAAAAACCTTGTGATTTATTTTCGAGTTCGTCATTGTGTCATGTATTTTACGCTCGTCGACGGCAAATCACGAAAAACGATACCAGAAACCAGTACTGTCTAAGCCTCTACAGAAGCTCAGAAACCCGTTTGTGGCTGTCGCCCGGCAGCTGAGTTTCTCTACGCAGCAACTGGCGGAAGTAGCCCGTTGCGCGAAATTGATTGCCTGTTTTGCTGCTCAATGCGTGCGTAAGCGGACAAGTTGCTTTCATTCCCGTCCAAGGTTAGACGTGGCTAACAACTTCTCAGGTGACGAAACGCCTGTATCACTGTTGGGTGGCATTCGAAGGCAGAACCGCCTATTCAGGCGGGCCTGTAAGCCGCATTAGGACTCGGCCCATGGTCATGGACAGGAGCTGGCACTGCTTCTTTCACAGGCGAATACATTCAGCCGTAACGAGCGAGAAAGGGACATAGTCGAGGCACTGGACTCGCATTCAGAAAGACGGAGGAGCAATTTCCATCCATCCTTCTAGGTGTGTGTATTCAGGATTTCCCCGAAACACTCCAGACGAATGTCGTGATGTTTCCTTTGACTGGGTTATGGCCGATTTCCTTTACCATCCGTGTCAAACTACGCTAGTGTAATTAAATGAAACTGCACAGAATATTGGTTCACAGCGATAATTTGCAGGCGCAGTAAATGGTTGTACGAATATGTACGTCATCGTCTTAGAACGCCAACATACGACTCATACAAGGGAAGTTTTTATATAATTCCCGTCTTTAGTTATATTTCCCACTATATTTCTATACTCGTAAAAAAAGCGCTATCTTTTTTTCAGTAAATTCTACATTAAAACCGAAGTCAAACCAGTGGCAGTGCTTGAAAAACAGTTATAGCTCAGTAATTTCATGAAAACTGATTCTACACTACTCGTCTGAATTTTTCTCTACGTAGGAACATCATACTACACTGAAAATGGGCAGAGAGATATGTGAGGAAATAACTTTATTTGTTGCTGAAGATATAAGAAATTCCTGTTCAATACTACACAAACTACTTCACTGAATTATCTCCCAACTTAATTACTACAACATGGTGAAGAGTTACTTGCATGTGCATAGTACAACAAAAAGTAAGCTGCATATAGCCAATTTCGTCTCGCCTCTGAAGAAAAAGATGTGCTTTTCAGGTGTGAGCTGTTCCTTTTCAGAGCAACCGAAAGCTTTGTCGTAACAGCTCAACATAAAAATTACGTCAACGATATTTTATGAACACGTGAAATTAGTAAACTGTGCTCTCCTCGAAAGGAGAAAGGAGACAATTTATACTTACTAAGCATTAAATCAAAAGGCAAGTGCTGCATTTACGGTGGATTTTCAGATGTTGCCATGATACACAATCGGGATAAAAAGGGCAGATGCAAATGGCATCTTCGCGTCTCTGCTTTTAAGGTCGCGGTTGGTAGCAGGATGCGGCATGCACACGAGCGTTCTGGCCACCAGTCTTTGGCTCATGACGAGCAGGTCCGCGAGCCGCGCAGCCTCTCCGGCGAACGGGCGGTCATTTTCTTGGACAGCGCGGCTTCGCTCGCAAGAAGGTCGCAGCGTTGCCACGTGTCGCCCATGGAACCTGTTTCCTATGGAGCCAGGCCCGTGGGCTTCTCCCCCTGTCATGTCGACGCAAAAAAGAAGGCCTTTTGTTTGCCACCTTGAAAGGTCAAACAGTCTGACATCAGACTACGTCAAGTCCGAACGCGGGCGCCGTGGGCGTCTTCCCCACAGTGTCCTCAGATTTCTCCGCGCACTGTGTATCCGAACAAATTTCAGCTACAGAGTATCTTATTATAAGCAATTTAAATGAAATACCAGGTAAAAATATTCTTGATCTTCAAACCACATCTGCTACTCTGCTGTGAAAGTTCGTCTGCTTTTCTGTGCATTTTGCATTCACAGAATAAGGCCTGAATCAGGCAAACCACACGCACGACATGGGAGAGACGCGTCGAACATAAGATATTATAATTTCGAAAATTCGATGTACCTATACATAGTAGCTTGTCATTTCTCAGACCATACAACGTTAAACTCTTGATTTTCTGGAGTTGGGTAGTTCTAGAGGTCTGGCAAGCTTGAGAATAGGGCTGGCGGATGGTTTAATCGATCTTGTTGACGGTTTCTGACAAAAAAGAAAAAAAAACTATCCATCTTCATAATTTGCTACTAAAAGATTTGGACGCATCCACTGACAGCACAATGCCTGTTTATACCAGTATGTCTAACTCATGAACACTCATATTCCAAGGCGTCGAGGCTTTCGTACCAGATTATCCGTCTTTGAACGTCTTCGGAATTCATTTTTAACATCTGTAAGTTTTAATACCTGTTTCCGTATGCGCTTTATCACTGACAACACATACAACATTTCAACGCCAGCGGCATCCTCCGGTTCATTCAAAGGACAGTTACACTGCAAGCAACAGAAATTATCCGAATAAGAAGTTATCGGAACCCGAAAAGATGTTCGAAAGCTTTCTGATTTCTCCATTCTGACTTGACACTCGGAGTTACGTTCTCGCATTTCTTTTCATATGCCTTATCTTCAGACAGCTGAAAGATGGAAAATTATCATTTGACGTCTCGTCGATGGAAACGTTATTAGGAACGTGGCAGTAACATGAGCCATGGTATTTTCAAAAAAACTGTCCAACCTATCACCCGAACTGTTACAAGGGAATCGCAAAAAACCTAAATGGGGAAGGGCAGACGTAGGTCTGAACCCCATTCTCCCGCTTTACTCTGCAAATCGCAGTGATGTGCGTGGCAATTAGTACTTTTCATAAAACCATATACTAAAGTTTATTTCTATTCCATTCATGGAACATGCTCTCTGTACGATCAGCCTCGTTGTATATGCGTGATTTCTACGTAGGGGCTGAACATCTCGCGAGATGTACGTCTTTCATCGAATGTATAACAGTTAACGTTTTTGACGTTTCTGTTACACTCTTTAGCCTGTTGTACGTTGTATTTCTGTGTTATAGTGGCTAACGCCAGACTGGGGCCAAAGTTACATAGTACCTGCAGTACGTAGCTCTGTTTCGTCATGTGTCCTTTAAATATTTCAACGATACTACTTATTGTGCATGGAACTCATGAAGGTGTGTTTTCTTGAAGCAATGTACGGACTGATACATAGCTACGTTGTTAGAATAGTAATATTGTGATAACCTCATACCTCGCTCTAGCTACATTTCATCTTACGGTACACTTTTTTCCTTCTTTTTCCTGAGGGCGTTTGTGGCTGATGAGTGGGACCAACGAGCCTTCGATGCTGCGTTGATGGATGGAGAAAAATCAGTTTTGCTCTCAGGGTTGGTGAGCGCGGCTTGATAAATGATAGTAGAGGTCCTTCAGACTCGATAAAAGGTGTAAGTCACTCTCTCCAGTGTTAATGCGGTGGACGACGGTGCAGCTACGGTCAAGAATATGTGTAATCTATCCTGAAGCAGCAGTTACAGACTCCTTCAAGCTGCCTCTCCTTTGTGACGATCGCTTCAGCTGCTTGGGTACGGTTGGAAAGGGTTTTCATATGCAGTTACTACGGATTCTTGTAGGTTGCTATTTAAGCGTCTAGTAATTGCAACACTGTGATACCAGAATGTTTTGTATAGTTCCTTATGGGATTCGTAGTTAACAGCATGGGATCTTATAAAAGGGCCTGTAAAATATACTCGTAGTCCGAAAATACACTACGTGATGTAAAGTACCCGGACACCTGGCTGAAAATGACTAACAAGTTCATGGCGCCCTCCATCGGTAATGCTGGAATTCAATATGGTGTTGGCCCACTCTTAGCCTTGATGACAGCTTCCACTCCCGCAGCCATACGTTCAATCACGTGCTGGAAAGTTTCTTGGGAAATGGCAGTTCGTTCTTCACAGAGTGCTACACTGAGGAGAGGTATGGATGTCGGTCGGTGAGGCCTGGCACGAAGCTGGCGTTCCAAAACATCCCAAAGGTGTTCTATAGGATTCAGGGCAGGACTCTGTGCAAGCCAGTCCATTACAGGGATTGTCGTGTAACAACTCCGCCACAGGCCGTGCATTATGAACAGGTGCTCGATCGTGTTGAAAGATGCAATCGCCATCCCCGAACTACTCTTCAGTAGTGGGAAGCAAGAAGGTGCTTAAAACATCAATGTAGGCCTGCGCTGTGATAGTGGCACGCAAAACAACAAGGGGTGCAAGCGCCCTCCATGAAAAACACGAGCACACCATAACACCGCCGCCTCCGAATGTTACTGTTGGACTACACACACTGGCAGATGACGTTCACCGTGCATTCGCCATATCCACACCTTGCCATCGAATCGCCACATTGTGTACCATGATTCGTCACTCCACACAACGTTTTTCCACTGTTCAATCGTCCAATGTTTACGCTCCTTACACCATGCGAGGCGTCCTTTGACATTTACCGGCGTGATGTGTAGTGTATGAACAGCCGCTCGATCACGAAATCCAAGTTTTCTCACCTCCCGCCTAACTGTCATAGTACTTGCAGTTGATCCTGATGCAGTTTGGAATTCCTGTGTGATGGTCTGGACAGATGTCTGCCTATTACACATTACGAACCTCTTCAACTATCGGCGGCTTCTGTCAGTCAACAGACGAGGTCGACCTGTACACTTTTGTGCTGTACGTGTTCCTTCACGTTTCCACTTCACTATCAGATCGTAAACAGTGGACCTAGGGATATTTAGGAGTGCGGAAATCTCGCGTACAGACCTATGACACAAGTGACACCCAGTCACCTGACCACGTTCGAAGTCCCTGAGTTCCGCGGAGCGCCCCAATCTGCTCTCTCACGATGTCTAATGACCACTGAGGTCGCTGATACGGAAGCACAATGCATCTTATATGAAAAACGTATGTTTTTGGGGGTGTCCGGATACTTTTGATCACGTAGTGTATGTGTAGGCCTCAAGCTACAGTGCAGTGCATGGCGGAGGGCACTTAATATCCATACTAGCCGGCTTCTCCCCTGGTCTATTAGCGAATGGAGCGAGTGTAAACTGTATATGCCATGAAACTTCCTGGCAGATTAAAACTGTGTGCCGGACCGAGACTCGAACTCGGGACCTATGCCTTTGGCGGGCAAGTGCTCTATCAACTGAGCTACCCAAGCACGACTCACGGCCCCTCCTCACAGCTTTACTTCTACCAGTACGTCGTCTCCTACCTTCCAAACTTTTCTTGTATATGCCATGGGTTGTCTCTGGGCAATATACGGGTGTTCAGTAAGTAGAGGTTAAAATGCGTTGGTTTATATTGTTTAGACAGGGTATATGTTGCGTAAATTGAAACCGATAATCAGTTTGGTATGTTTACGTTGGTCATTAAACTGAACTAGATCCTGCTATCTCTGTATACACTTCTGTCATTCTCTGCTATTCCTGTCTCCGAGTATATTTGTCGAACTAACTTATCAACAATGTGTCCATTTTCTATTTTTTCGAGTTCCAGAGGATCATCTATGCTAAACTTGCTTGGTCATGGCACGAGTTATAACACACACACTTCACAGAAAGATGATGAAAGATACAGACAGACTAAAAAGCATGGGAACTGTCGTAGTATATATTTATAAATATCTCATTACAATTACATTCTGTAACCTACAGCTCGTACAGAATAAAGGAGTATGTTTCACGCAAGAATTTTTAACTTAGATTTTATAACATATTTTATCTTTCATATTTTTATTACTACTGGATGGCTATTGAAAACTGAAGCTTCTGAAAGAACACAACACGGTGTAAAATAGTTAGGGAATTATTATCCAGTCACAAATGTTTTCTCTGTGTGGGTTTCTAATTGAGTATATTCTACAGCCCTTTTATACGATCTCAGGCTATTAACTACAAATCCCATAAGGAACTATACAATACATTCTGGGATGATAGTGCTGAAATTCCTAGATGCTTAAATAGCAGCGTACACGAAGTTCTCGAATTAATACCCAAATAGTTCTGCTAGTTCTTGTCTGGACGTAGGAGTTCCTCACGAAATGCACAAAATTATCGCAGAACATGATGTGTCAGGCCACAATAAAATTATAATGGGCGACTTTGGAAACATGGAGCGTACACTGATGCTGATAATGGTAGCACTCAGTTTTCGCATAATAGTCTGAACGTCAAACTTGTACAAACGACTAGTCGGTGTAGGTTGTGATACTCACTTCTCATTTCCTGATAATTCCTAACTGTTATTAGGTTTCACAATTTTGAGTTCAGTGTAAGAACAACCTGACCCGCTGAATATAGTAGAGGTTTTAAGAAGTTTGCTGTTCTGCTCACACTGTGCGGGATGGATGACACTATCTGTAATACCGTTCTGCGAACTTGCTGTTTCCACCTGCAGCCTAACTTCAGGCGAACGCTAGGACTTTTACGAGTACTTCTACAAATCGATGATCTCTCCTTTAATTCACTACGTATACGTGGAAGTGTTAGGACTTCCAAAAATGAACTTTACAAGCTTGCAAATTCCGCAAATGGAGCCCGACATTAAGGTCGGTGAAAAAACAAGTACCCAATTTAGGAATTGATGACACGAAGTGAAGGACTGTGTTTCAGAACAGCTTACAACTTCAGTGTTGTAGAGGCAGTGGCATGTCAGAGGTGCCACACTCTCTATAGGCTACAGTTTATTAGTGAACTCTTTAACACGAGTATATATCCCCATGTGTAGTCCGCAAGCTACAGTGCATAGCATGGCGGAGGGAACTTAATATCCATACTAGCGCGCTTCTGCCCTAGTCTATTAGCGAGTGTAAATTGTATGTCCCATGGTTTGCCTCTGGGCAATAAACTGGTGTTCAGTATCATTGCTCAGGGTTTCACAAGAATGAAGTCGATTACCTAACAAATAATCCTATTTCAGCTCACTGAGCATATCTGTCACACTTCAGTAGGGCCTGTACAGCTGCGCAAGTTTAAATTTGTTCGAGGTTTGTCGTCGTGCCCACTTCATAAGAAATCTAAACCATGGCACAGTACTGTAGAGCCGATCTTTGTGCGTTACGTGCAGTATCCTGAACTCCCCCTTCCGCCCTCCTCTTTCTGAACACTCCTAACATATCCAGGTCTTTCATTCGCTTTCCCGTGTTTGTCTCATTTCATTCCGCTTCATAGTATTGTCCCCAGATATGTGAACCACATGGAAGGCCCGAGACGTTTACCGTTGAACATGCCATCGAATGCCATCGGGTTTTCTCTTTGTTGTGGGTATTCTCTCGCAGCTATCCACATTTAAAGAGAGCAGTCATTCGGTATACCAGGTACTGTCTAAGTCGTTCTGTATTTTATTACGATCACGCAGCCACAATACTTTCTTATCGACAACAGCATCGTCTGCGAACAGCCTGAATGTGCGTGCTGATTCTCATATTTCGCTTATGTATAGTGAGAACATTAACAGAGCTATTAAGGCTTTTCCAGGTTCCCCGAGGTTACTTTCGTTTCTGCCGAACATCTACCATACTGGATAACTTACAGAGTTATATTTATCACAAATTCCTCGATGCAGTAACATATTTATGAACATCCATGTGAGGTAACATCTTGTCTGTCCGTCGACCATGTGTTAGGGCGACTAATAACTCCTCACAACAAGTAACTTGATAACTCCTGCCGGTAATCGTGCAAATAGGATTAAAATGTATAAAACACAATTTCAAACTCTAACAGCGCTCCTCGATATTGGAACAGAATAGGCGCATGTTGCACCGAGAGTGTAAGATTTGTACCGGTAAGTTCGTTGGCTGACTTGTAGAAGCGAGGGGTGTGAGATAAGGCTCTCACGTGCACGGCAGGTTGGAAAACGTGACTGCACACGTGTCAGCGCGTTCCGTAGCCGTTGGCTCATCCTCGGCCTTGCCTGCAAAGCTGGCTGAGAATACTTTATGAGGCGCGCACACATTACATTCCTGAATGCTGTTATCCTGGTGGGGATACTAACAACGTGTGTTTCATACGTCACCATCTATGTCCGAGCAAACTTTCCCCGTTATATTAGCACCTGCTGTACGGGTGGCCAAGCTCCATTAATGCACTCTTTCAGACAAGTTCCAGGAACTCCCTTATTTATACAGGATGATTTTTTACCTTGTGCTGACCACTGTCATCGGTGCTGTTATATACTCTCAAGATGAATACAGAAATCAGTTAATCTAACGGCACATATGGAAAACAGAAAGAAAAGTAGTGAATCCATGTGGACTGTGTCTGTAAACAGTTAGGGAGTCTCGCGACAAAATGCTGGTCCAAGTGATTTGCCTGGATACATAGTGCAAAATCGAAAACAACGAGGGTATAGACTGCGGTTAGATTAACTGATTTCTGTATTCATCCTGAGAGTATATAACAGCACCGATGATACTGGTCAGCACAAGGTAAAAAATCATCCTGTATAAATAAGGGAGTTTCTGGAACTTGCCTGAAAGAGTGCATTCTTGGAGCTTGGCCACCCGTACAGCAGGTGCTAATATAACGGGGAAAGTTTGCTCGGACATAGATGGTGACGTATGGAACACACGTTTTTGACTTGTTCAACCTTCCACTTTTCACTACGCTGTATCTATACGCTTAGCTATCGACCAAACTTTTCCTATCTGTATTTCTAACGGTACAAAGTTGCAAGGTAACCCATAGGGTTTGGACAAAAACGTGTAAACGCCACAAACACAACACACTACCACGCCTCATACGATGAAGGAAACCCATTGGCCTTCAAAACAGCTTACAGTCGTCTGGAAATGGATAAACACAGGTCCTGTATCATTTACAATAGAGTCTTGTATCATTTTTTCTGCACAATAGTGGCAAGTTCGAGAAAAGGTGATGGAGGTGGAGAGCGATCACATACTCTTCTCTCCAAAGTAGACCACAAAGACTCAAAAATATTGAGATCTGTTGACTTTTATGGTCAGGGAAGAGACGACAGTTCATCCTCGTGTTCACAAAATCAGTCATGGACGATGCCAGCTGTGTGAACAGGGACCCTGTTCCCTTGGAACACAGCATCACCATTGGCGAACAAACATTGTACCATGGGATGCACCTGATCAGCTAAAATGGTTACGTAATTCTTCGCAGTAATGCAACTTTCCAGAATAACCATGGCACCCATGTAATAGCACGAAATGGCCGGCCAAATCATTACTGAATCCCCGCTATGTTTCACTGATAGGACGTAAACTCGGCCAGTAGTTCAAAAGACTGTGAAACAAGACTCATCCGTTCAAATTACTGTCTTCAATTGCCCCACAGTCCAGGTTTTATGGCTTCAGCACCGCGTTTTAATTTTACGGATACTCGCATCACTGATGAGTGAGTGGTTTTGTAATTCCAGATAGCCCTGCAGTTCCCTGCTTATGAACCTCCTGTTGTTTTGCTGATGACAAAGGCTCGCATGTGAGACTTTGGGTTCTGCGGTGTCTTCTATTTTTTGACAGTCCTCTTCAATGATCGTCCATTATGATCATTCAACACACACTTTCTTCCGCGTTGGACAAAGCGTATGACGTTTTTCTGCTTTCCCCGTATGCGGTATAAATCTTCGATACGGTGCCTCTAGAAAAACCAAACACTTCGGCTCTCTTGGTTATGGAAGCACCCACCATACGACCACCAACAATTTGCCCAAGTTCGAATTCAGTTAGTTCCGATATAATGCACTCACAACTACCGCTGCTGACGTACTGAGGACATTGCACAGGTTCCGTTCGTGATCAGTTACGACAGCGCAACTGCAGAGTTGACTAGCAGCTGCATTTGTGTTCAAGAATTCATTTCTCGCGGTGTTTTTATATTTTTGTCCCACCCTTGTAGGTCAACTAATCTTTATCAATTGTATTTTCTGGTTTCCCAAATCCGAATCTTGCGTTTTCCACAATTACTATCTAGTCAGACTATATAATGCTATTTCATACACTTATCCTTCTTAGAACATGTAAAGACTTCTCTGAATCATTAGGCCTTATTTTAAGCTACACTGTCTCATCTACATCTGTAAAATGCAACACAAGGAAATTTGTAAACTAGAATCTTTTTGAAATTTGTAAACTAGAATCAATTTGAAATTTGTCTTATCGTAAAAGAGAACTCTCAGTAGCCACATTTCTCCAAGAGTATTTCATTTTTCATGACACATTTCAAAAATCACCTTCTTCATCTTCAGGTAAATATTTTTATTTTTAATGAGGATGGAAATCATAAGGATGTACAAAAACGCCAAACTTTCGTTATATTGACCATCTCTGTTACTGCAGTAAAAACGAAATAAAAACACTAATTCCTAAAAAAAATGAAAAGTAAATGCAATTCAACTTGGACACTTTTAATATTTTGTAAAAAGCGTACATATCTCATCGACTGCAGTAACACTGATTATGGCGGTAAGGAGAGCATCAGTGTCCTATTCACTCAAGGATGCGATCAGTGCACACCATCTTTCTGCGTCAAGAGTAAATTCTGTGTGCAAGTGTGAGAAAGTTTTCTAAATGTTTGCGTAACGTATATCTGAGGTGAGACTTGGGTACGAGCCCGGTATTCACGCAGTGGGATGTGTGAAACCGCCTAAAAATCACATCCAGGATGGCCGGTAATCCGACCCTTGTCTTTAATCAGACGGGCGGATTCGACTCAGGACCGACGCATCTCCACGTTCCGGAAGCGGGCGTTTTAACGTACACGGCTATCCGGACGGGTAACTCCACTAATATCACAGAGATTTATTATTGCATAACATCTACGTTAACGAACTCTAAGTCCAAATATGAGGAATGGGAGAATAAATTGCTGCAAAAAATTTGGTGCACTAGTATTTCGAAACCTAACAGTCGTCATGGCTACAGCCCCCATCATATACCAGTAGAACATGTATAACGAAGCGAAATTTTTCGAATTTGTTTAACACAGTTTCTGCTATTAGGAAACCGGTAGAAATAACATGAAATACGTGAGACGAACTCTGCCGATGACGCACGACAATGTAAGCGGAAATCCGTTGCTTGATTTACACGAAAACACCGTAAAGGAATATTGAGTATTTGCGTACCATTGTTCGATACATTAACAAGTTATTTAATAACTCAAATTCGATTGAAGCCTAATAACAATACTGCGCCGCCAATTGCTTACGAGCATAAAAAAATATCGATTGTATAATCAGAAATATTATTACCTTGATTAGGAATGGTTCTAATGACTAACGTATATAGTTTTTGGTATATTTTCCACTTTCTTCCATATGTGGGCAATATCACTATGAAGAAGCTGGAGTAAATTAGTCAATCTTAACATGTAACGTACATCAGTAGAGATTTAGCAAAGAGTTCCATGGTGAGTATCCATGGTATTTTCCAACAGAGCAGGTCATAGAGCACATTGTGAGTGGAGACTTTGTGGCCAAAGTGACCGCGCCAGAAAGAACCGGTTAAAAAAACACGCCGTTTATCGTCCGTTTAGTGTAACATGAAACGGCAGGTCAACGAGCAAACAAGCACAGCTATCATCTCGTTGCGCAGAATTGCAATTCATTACGAAAGAGCTTTGCATGATGCTTTACATTCAAGAGGCCGTTGTAATTTATGGTTCCCATTCCCCGACGTAGAAGCCAGTACTACTTGAGTTCAAGGTAGATGCAGCTGTCCTTACGCCTCAATGGATTACGTGATTCTTACTACACATGCCAAAACCAGTCCAATAGCGAACACGGTTTCCCTGAAATCCGCAGTCACGTAGCCTTCACCACAAAATGCAGACACTACTACAAATAGAGGTTTTTCATTTATTAAGAGATAACTCTCGGTGTGGAAACATCTAGACAGACTTCAGTCTTTCTCTTCCGTCAGCATAATAGGAGACGTAATACTAAATATGCGTATAAACATTCATGTATGTCTGTTGTTGTGCTATGCTGTCACCAATCAATTATTTATCCTTGACATCGGTCATTAATCTTCACGTGGTCACTTAAAGCGAAGAGAAATGAAGAGATTGTGCTTCCCTAGGATAATAATGGGTAAGTTTAGGTTCTCTGTCATAGGGGAAGGACCTGCCACAACATACGGTACACCGATCACTGGGTGCTACTCTTTACCTGGGCTCCTTATTAGGAAGCCGTAACCAACACGTGGACATAGTTCGTAATATAGCTGTTGCTCTCCAGTGTACAGATACAGCACAGAAGGAAGAGTTTTTCGCATACACAGAGCAAAGCCAGAAGTGGACGATATGCCAACTGACAAAGAAAATAACCCTAAGGCTGTGTATTTAAGTTTTTACAAAAATCCTAAGGCCATTGTCGATCGAACACCGGAAATTTAAATTTAAAAGTTTGACGTTATATCTCCCAAGCTACCGACTCACGGTGGAATTTTTAGTCTACACTCTTGAAATATTATGTCACGTACAAGTACTCCCAGAACTCTTAGGTATGGCTCACATATATGCCTTAGTAGAGCGCTATTAACATCAAAGAAACATCTTCAAACTGCTGTGTAAGTCCATATTTATGCTGGTGGTTGCGGGACCTCGGCTGTCCAGTATAAAATGTAGAATCAAAAAACCCTCAGCCGTCTAAATTTCAGTTATTTTATTTGAGCAGCCAGTCTCAGCGCTAAATTACGCCATCTTTAGGCTCCCTGACCGAGATGTAGGAAGAATCCCACCTCTGGTCCAATCAAAATAGGGGCCAGCATTCGGTGACTGGTATCCGTAGATTTTTTCTTAACTCAGCGATTCCTTTGGTCATCACTTGTCAATAGTTCGTTATGTTTGAGGTTGTTTACGATGTTCGTGTTGCCTTTCTGTATTCGCCGTATTATGAGTCTTAACCCCGCAGCTCCGCCTATGGAGGATTTAAATTTCCTTTCACACCTCTCCGTTGTTGCATTTGCAGCTTGAAAATGACGGGGTGTTCACCCGTCGAAATATCTGCGGTTGTCGACAATGTTACCCGTCTGTATTCCCAAAGTTATTTTAATAATTTATATTTTTCCACACTAAAATATGACGGTGTGGTGAGACTACATGTATCTATCAGTATATGCAAGGGACCACAGTCGATAAATTGATCAACACTTACTGTACTGTGCCTGCCTTGTGTAACAGATTGTTATCTTTCGAAAGAATTCACTAAAGCCAACAAGTAAAACAGAACACGAGTAAAGATGTAAGGGAACAGGAGAAAAGAGATTTGCACGGTTGTTATTATTTCAGGATATATCATGTTATGTGTTTTTGCAGAGCATGGAAGAAGGAGATCGCGAAGGCGAGGCAAGAAGGGAAGGGGAAGAAACCGAGCCTGCTGAGCGCCATCTTCCGCGCCTTCTGGCTGCAGTACGCCGTCTACGGCGTCATGTTAGCCATCCAGTGCCTCGTCATCAGGTAAGTCGCTCAGTGCCGCAGTAGTAGACAACATGCTGCGTTGTTGGGTTATTGTAAAGAGTTATTTCTGGTCATCATTTGAGAGCGGGCCTGTGCTTACAGCGTCTTTATGGACAATACGTTTCTGCCATGAACTGTAAATGGCATACAACGCTTGACTGCATTCACAACATTCATCACAGAACGTGTTCAGACATTTTCTTATTGGTTCATGTGACAGTTTTACAGATTCGCACGTAACTTCAGAATTCTATAATCTATTGCCTTTTGCAAATTCGTATGCCATTTGGTGTGCACACTGTATCGAGCGAGCGAATGAGCACGATTGTGAGACAGTCTGCCCAACAGTCTTCGGACGAATGAATACCTGTGTGCTCTGCATAATGTTATGGGATTACATTAAGTAGTGATTTAGGGTAATTATAACTAATAGCGAGAAGTGACAGGAGTGAAAATGTACAGTCATACAAGGAAAAGAGTTCCAGTAATCATGGGTCTTCAAATAAGTCGTTTGAGAGACACATGTAGTGTGTGATAAAGAGCCGACACTAACTTCGGAATGAAATATTGTCCTAGTTAATAAAACCGGATTTAAAATGTAAACTTTTCGATGAAGTCCTTAAACAGTTGTTCTCATATTTCACCCATGGCCCAAGGTTGTGGAGTGGAAGCACGATGGGGCATCGGCACATTTTGCTGCTGATGTAACGAGCCAATATGTCCAAAACCGAGCAAGGTGGCGCATTAGTTATCACACTGAACTCGCATTCGGGTGGACGACGGTTCAAATCCATATCCTGCCATCGATGTTTCCGTGATATCCCTAAATCACCCCAGGCAAACGCTGGGATGGTTCCTTTGAAAAGGGCATGACCGATTTCCTTCCCCATCCTTTCGCAGTCTGAGACTGTGTTCCGTCTCTAATGACCACGCTGTCGACGCAACGTTAAATACTTCCTTCCTTCATTCTGATCGAAGATGGATAGGTCGAGCAGGGCCCAAAGTCCAAAATCACCTGAACTTAATCCTCAGGATTTATGCCGGGAGTCATGTCAAGGGTAAAGTGTAGAATGAGAACATGTAACACTGTCGATGCCATAGTTACTCTGTATCTAATCAACATAAAAAATCCGCAGGTCACTGTGCAGTGCATGGCGGAGGGTACGTCACATAAATGTTAGTGATTTGCTTTCCTATTTCATTCGCATATACCGACCGAGGGGAAAATGATTGATTACCTGCCTCTGTAAACAGATTTCTGGACAAGATATCGATGGTAAGCAATGAAAACCTCTTAACTCCATTTTGTTAAATTTTACAGGAGAAGCAAAAACGGTCTTAAAAATAATATAAAATGATGTAGATAAAGTTGCTACACGTGCAGCTTTATAGCAGAAGCTTAGTTATCGACAGATGAGAGAAGGTCGTGCACTTTCAAATCTCTCTTTGATAATGGATTTACTGGTTACTGGAATTACGAGGTTTTCACAGACAAATGGAGTTACACGAGGTTTTAATTGCCTACCATCGATATATGTTACTGGCAGTATCTTCTTCGAACAAAATTTCGCGAGAACTACGGCGTCTTTCCTCCTATGATTCCCGTTTAAGTTCCCTGTTACACTTTCGTATGGGCTATACCAACGTCTTACGATCTCAGCAGCATTTCTCCCATTTCTTTGGACGTCTGTAGTCATGCCTACTTGATAATGACTCCAAACACTGTAACAATACTCTAGAAGTAGCCACACTAACACTTGGTGGCTCCTGTCATGTTATTCGAGAAGAGTTGGCACGAAGTTTCTAGCTCCTCTTCTTCAATCTCCATAATTACCAATAACAGCGCTCACATGTAGAACTAAACTGCGCATTTGCTTATCGCAGTCATCCTTACTGAGCCGAGTTGCAGCCAGCCATTGGGCCATTCGCAGGCGTGGATGTATACTTCAGAATGTAATTCACACTTTTATAGGACGGTCTCTTTTGGTGTGTAGTGTGCTGATACCATTACCACAGATACTTCGCAGTTGAGTTCAGTGTTGTGAAAAGAAAAACAAAACACGACGCCGTAAGGAATAAAAGGAAAAAATACAGACAATGTAGCCAGCAACATCAGGGAACTGCAGTGGGATAAATCTCATTACTCACCAGTGCTCTACTCAGCCACCGACCGTTATTATCTGATACTTAACACTTGCGGTAGGTTGAGGCCGAGAGGTGAATACATCACGTAACACGTGCACCTCATTTGTCGAGTTGTTCATCCATTCATTTGTAGGCGCTCGGAGCTTTCTTGAAATTGCCATCGTCTTCACCGTTGCTACGTAATTCCAGTTACGTAGCTGAGGTACGCGATTGCTCTCCGCTTCCCTCTCCGTGTGTTTTAGTCTTAGACTGTCTCTCTCCTCCGATTTCAACTCTAAGGTCTGATGTTACAGTTCCCATTAAGTGTTGGTCATATCTACTGGTTCTCCTGTTGTTTAGTTCTTAAGATAACTGTACCATTCCTAATGGCTTCACGCTATCATATTTCTTCAATAGGGACGGCTTACTTCTTTCCTTACAACAGATGACGCTTTCACGAACTTTGTAATGTTCATAATGAACCAATCTGTAACGATGAAGAGATCTCCGCCCGGACATCCGGATTTACGCTTACTGCAGTATCATTCAGTCATGTAAGACGAATGCTGGGATGGTTCCTTTGAAAAGTACAAGGTCGATTCCTTCACTTGTTCTCTTTCAGTTGATTTCCGCCTCGTTCTCCAAAGACACCACCGTCGACGATAGGGTCATTCTTAGTCGTGGTTGTATACTTCAGAGTGTAATTCATACTTTTATACGATGGCCTTTTCCTGCTTTCAAGTCTAACCGTGAAGTTTTGAAAAGAAGTTAACCAAGTCCGTACAACAGTAATCAACACGATCAGTCGGTTCCCTCTATACTTAATTACGCACGCCCATTTTGGAGGTGCTATATGCTTAACTGCTCTTCAGCTCTGAACCGGCGCAGAGACCTTTGTAAGGGACAGAATTCAATTGAATGTGGGGGCCTAATAAACACGAGTATTCCACACAGACTTTGATGAAACGTACATGCACTATACGGGACCGAAACTGCCCGAAACTGGTCGAAGGCGGTGTCCCATCCAGGCAAAGGCCGGTCGCCAGAAACAAGGCTACAATACATTTCCCCCCGGGGTTCCTCTAAAGCTGCAAGACTACCTGCAGAAAGAAATACGGACTGGACAGGTGACAAGGTGATCCGAGGACCCGGCCACATCGCTAAGTTGCACGGCAAGGTGCAGCCAAGTTATAGTCCGAAGTAATGCGTCGCAAACTTGCCGAAAAAGCAAGGACAGTGGCCGCGGAAAATGACACCACGGCAGCTGCGAAAGCTTGCTGTTGACGCCATTAAAATTATTGACGATGAGGAGAGAGGAGTGAACGTGTTAATGGAAAAGTCGATGAAAAGTGTAAGAAAAATTTTAAATTTGAGTAAGCCGATGACGTGCGATTTACGTGAGGAACGACACTATGCTTACTGGGATGGAATTCAAGTGTCTACCGCAGAGAAGACGACGCAAAGTGGACAAAATACATATCCTATTGGCGTTGCGGATAAACAGATTATTACGCAACAATTTCTACGATATTATAAGCAGTGCAGAGATAAAACAAATTTTCGAAAACTTTACACCTTTCGCCGCGCATCTAACTGCAATGTTAGCAAGGGAACTTTGAGAAAAATTTTCGAGCTACAGAATTTGCATTTAAATGTTTGACCACCAATTTATTTAAGCAATAATTCAAAAGCCAAGAATGCTTAAATACCGTTTACTGGATAACCGGTTTCAACACACTAAAGGTGCCATCGTCGAATCTGTTAATCTACATTCAGATCCGATGATGGCACCTTTAGTGTGTTGAAACCGTTTATCCAGTAAACAGTATTTAAGCGATCTTGGCCTTTGAATTGTTTCTATAACAGAGTGATCGCCCCACTACACGCTATGTATTCACTGCAAAATTTATTTGAGATTGAAAGATATTAATGTATGGTTATTTTAATTAATGTCGTAGTCAGAAGTAACATACATGAAAAAAATATTTCCCGCCGTTCCGTTTCCCAACACAGATAGGTGTAGAACATACAGGGTTATTCCTAAATTCATCTGAGGGTTCAGAAGACGACTGCGTGAAGTCTACCAGACCTACAGAACACAAAAACATGTCAGTAGAGAGAGCACCTCTCTAAGCTTTTAAAACGTCACAGGTCTTCAATATGGGCACCGTCTGTAACGCAGCAAACGTCAATACGAGCATGCAATTCGTTGACATGAATTGTCCGGGAAGGCGCGACAGCAGCACGCTTTGCTAATCTGTTCGTTGGGTTGCCTATCTGTATGCGCTTACTAATTCGATCCGGCAAAACGGAGTAAAAGATGAACAATGAAAGTTGAACACAGCAGGTTCAATATAAGCATAAATTTGAAAATTGATGCAAAAACAGGCCACTCCAGAGGTTTTCTCACCCCTGACCCAACGCCACGCATCACTCTTTAAAGACTGTTGACAGTGACTCGCCTATTTACATGTTACTGTATAATAATTCACTTTGTAGCTTTCCAGCACGTGTATTATAAAAATTGTTGGCGGTGCAGTTTGCTGTTGTTGTGGTCTTCAATTCGAAGACTTGTGTGGTGCAGCTCTCCATGCTACTCTATCCCGTCCAATGCTCTTCATCTTCGAATAATTGCTGCAACCTTACTGTATTCATCTCTTGGTCTATCTCTATGATTTTTACCGCCCCCCCCCCCCCCCCCACACACAAACACACTTCCCTCCAGTACTAAACTGGTGATCCCTTGATGTCTCAGGATGTGTCCTGTCAACCGATCTCTTCTTCTAGTCAGGTTTTGCCACAAATTTATTTTCTCCTCATTTCTTTTCAGTACCTCCCCATTGGTCACGTGATCTACCCATCTAATCTTGAGCATTCTTCTGCAGCAGCAAAAGCTTGTATTCTCTTCTTCTGTAAACTGTTTATCGTTGATGTTTCACTTCCATACATGGCTACACTTCATAAAAATACTTTCAGAAAACACTTCCTAACACTTAAATCTATATTCGATGTTAAGAATTTTCCCTTCTACAGAACCGCTTTTCTTGATATTGCTAGTCTACATTTTATATCTTCTTTACTTCGGCCTCATAGTTTATTTTGCTGCCCAAATAGTTAAACTGGCCTATTACTTTAAGTGTCTAGTTTCTTAATCTAATTCTTCGTCGTTACCCGATTTAATTCGACTACATTCCATTATCCTTGTTTTGCTTTTGTTGATGTTCATCTTGTATTCTCCTTTAAAGGCACTGTCCATTCCGTTCAACTGCTCTTCCAAGTTCCCTGCTGTCTCTGACAGAATTACAGAGTCATTGGCAAACTTCAAACTCTTTATTTCTTCTCCCTGAACTTTAATTTCTGCTCGAAATTTTTCATTGGTTTTCTTTATTGCTTGCTGAATGTACAGGGATAGGCTACAACCCTATCTCACTCCCTTCTCAACTGCTGCTTCCCATTCTGCTCCTGGACTCTTATAATTTCCGTCTACTTTCTGTACAAGTTTTAAATAACCTATCGCTCTCTGTATTTTACTCCTCCTACCTTAGTTAGAACTATAGCACGGTCCCCCCACCAACTTCCCCGCCGACTGCTTCGCCTACCTCCCCTCCCGCCTTGCGTAGCTACAGCGTGTAACTCAAGACAGCCATGCATAAGCTTTTTTGTTGAATCAATAAGTAAGCTCATTAAAAAAAAAAAGAAAATCTCACGAGATACATAACGATGATTCGCAACTTTAAACTGAAAAATAAAATAAATAAATACAATAGAACCATCGAAGAGTAACCGAGAGGGAATACTAGAGTGCCCCAATGTGCTTCCCAGACTCGAACAAGAGCATCACAGAGTTCCCTGAGTGCACCCCAGAGTGACCCAGAGAGCATCCCAGAGTGCCCCAGAGAGCTAAAACATTAAGAAGAATCGCTTCTCGGCTTTTGGCAAGATCAATGTGTAGAAGTACATATCAAATAATAAACTAATAAAAAAATAACCCACCCACCTCCCCAGGAGTCGGAACTCCTGCAGAAATACCGTAACATATGATTATAATCATTATTAATCAATAAGAAAGCTGCATGGCTGTGTAAAACATGCAGTTGCCTCGTGTTAATTTAAATGCAGCTGCTTCGTTATATAGCAGCACTAGAAGTCCACCAAACAATCGATTTTGGATAATAGTAGGAAAAATGGTCAAATTACGAAGTGACGTTATTCCGTGTTAATGAAACGTACTTGGAAAAGGACAGTTAGATTTAATTGTTAACACGATATGAAATTAGGTTCTGAGAATTACGCAAACTTAGGAGAAGTAGAAGCCAGATTGGTAACGCAGAAAACAAATTTGGTAATATGAATAAGGTTAAATTAGACAAACTATCGAGAGTCGAGAGGGATTCAAAGCGATGCTGCCAGAATGTCGAATCAATATCATTAATGTCTGGAGCAAACGATATCTTTCCCGTATCTTCCAAGCTGTAATCAAGAATGCTCTTGCTGCATGTTGCTACAGGAATTTATACTTGGTAATCACTTCAAGAAGTTGACTATGCTAATGATGGATTTCTTTGAAAGTCTGACTCCAAAGCACTGCTGAATACAGATGGGTGACATATCAGTTTACGTCAAAGACTCAACAAGTTCGTTCGAAAGGTCAGGTCAACGTCTTGCGTGAATGCTGTCAGTTCTAAGACTGTGTGAATGGGATTAGATCTAAGACAATAACGATATTTTTGGTGCCATGGCTCTGTTTCAGTGTAGCCGTCCGGGCTGTCGCAAAGGAAAAGAGTGTGATGCTAATGTGGCTCCGTCTTGGGCTGATCGCCACTAAAACACTAATCATACTGGGCAAAAAAATCTGCAAGACGAACAAGACATATACAGAAGATTGAATCTTTACATTAACAAGCGGAACATTGAGGCCCAAGTAAGCAAAAAAGAAAAGCAAGGCAAGACCGAGTCAACGTAAGTTGCAGATAGTCTCGTCGAATCCAGTGTCAAACAAGTAGTATTTGTACGTGACTTTACGGTAGTTGGAGCGTCATGTACGTGTTCCAAATTGAATTTTTAGTGCATTGCGCGGTTTATTATGGAAGATCTCGTAATGAAGAAAAATACATAAATCTGAGTCAGTCATAGAATAATTCATATAAGGCCTCGTAAAATTAGATGGCTCCCTTATACTGGTACGCAGTGATATGGCAACCCCGGTTCGAACTATAGTTCAGCATCAGCGTGCTCGCACAATGTGGAGCTGATTTAGATGCAAGGCGCGTGAGAGGTGGCGCTGCCAGTTCTCCGTTCCTGGAAGGCTGGAGGCGCCTCGTTGAGGTAACATTCCGGAAGCGGCAGAGAGCCCGCTTTCCATCTGCCAGCCTGCTGCTGCGGCTCCTGCCTCTGCGATGTATTACGCGGTCGAGCGCAACGGGCTGTCACCAGCAAGAGCAGTTCTCGTTCTCAGGCATCCACCTGTAGCATTCCGCTGCACAGCGCAGAGCGCTAACCGTACAAGGCCATTTTCATACACACCATTACAACTGACTCAAGCAATGAGGTGGTCGCCGATCCTGAATCCTCCGGTTATATGGTGAGAACTTGGTATCGGACGGGAATGCGAATTCTCCCTTTCGCCGTCAACGGCCTTCAAATCGAGTCATCCTAGAACACCTCGCGAAGCGGAGAACAGCCTCAGTTTACAAATGCATTTTTTTTTACATGCACGGAGATGACAAAAGTCATGAGATACCTACTAATATCCAGCGCCCGGGTTCCCGGGTTCGATTCCCGGCGGGGTCAGGGATTTTCTCTGCCTCGTGATGACAGGGTGTTGTGTGATGTCCTTAGGTTAGTTAGGTTTAAGTAGTTCTAAGTTCTAGGGGACTGATGACCATAGATGTTAAGTCCCATAGTGCTCAGAGCCATTTGAACCATACCTACTAATATCGTGTCGTTCCCCCTATCGCGAGGCGTAGTGCAGCAACTCTACGTGGAATGGACTCAAAAAGCCCCTGTAGAAATACTCAGCCGTGCTGCCTCAATAGCCGCACATAATTGCGAAAGTGTAGCCGATGAAAGATTTTGTGCACGAGCTGACCTCTCGATTATTTCCCATAAATGTTGGTTGGGATTCTGAATGACCAAATTATTCGCTCGAATTGTCCATAACGTTCTTCTAACCAGTCTCGAACAATCGGTACACGTGCGTGACGCTAACCCATGACTTTCGTCACCTCATTGCATACGGTTATACATATTTTTTATTCACGTAGTGCGTAGCCTAATACAAGCACAATATTCGGCCACGAAAAATGGGTGTGTGACATACGAATGCAACCCTAACAATACCGGTATATTTTCACATAAGAGAGAGTTCAACTGTGATGCTCGTTTACTCATTCGGAACGGAACAAAAAGTATTTGGAAATTAATCCGAGCATACGAGGTAAAAATGTGAACGTCTTCGATTGTTGTCGTTTCATACTCACGGTTCCGTTATTTTGCACTACCAGAGAGGCGCAGTTTTTCTATAACTGAAGATTAAAATTTGGTATTTACAATGAGAAGTACCATCGAAAGAAATCCTTCCACAAAATTCGCAATCCGGCTACGTCTTGATGCAAATTTCAGACTCGTAGGTATTCGTTATGGGAAGGTCACAAAAAGTAAAAAAGTAAAGTTCCCCATTGTGGATCTAGACCCCCGCGTCATCGCCTGCCAATGGCTTCACTGGATGCTGTGTAGATTGGTGTGTGGTCAACACACGGATCTCTCAGTCGTTGTCAGGTCTCTTCATCGTGGAACTGCTACCGACCGCTTGAGTAGCTTCTCAGTTGGCCTCCTCTCACCAAGAAAAAAATCCCTGACAGTACTGTGAATCAAACCCGGGTCCTCCGCTTGGCAGTCAGCCACGATGACCACTCAGCTAGGGGGCGTACAAGAATAGCTGCCAAAAAACTGCGGTTTGGACGAATATAATGTACGGCGTTGGATATTAATGAAGAACAAGCCGCATCGGCATGCATGCGACAGCATGCGCAAGAATATGTTCCAAAATAGCGCGCAAAAAAACGAGATTTTCCGGTGCTCACACCTCGGGTTCTATTGGTAATGAAAAGAGAGAGTCAAGTGTTTTGGATAGGACTTGGACTAGGGACCATTTGTATATCCAACAGAAGGATCGTCTTAGTGTCACAATCCAACAGTAAAGGGTCAAAATATGAATGTTACGCACTCCCTCCCGCTTAGTCAAATGGAGCAAATTTGTTGGTTCCTTTTGCATTTGATGTGGATTACGGTGAACTTCATGCACCATTAGTTCATAATATTTTTGCCGTCGCCAGCGGACCAAAACCCCTGCTGAGGATTCCAAATCGTTGAAATCGTTGAAATTTTTACGTTACATTCTTAAGATCCTGATCTCGAATAGTCTAGAAAATTTGCTTGATATCTTTATCCGTTTAGAAGATACAGAAGTTCAAAGTTACCCCATTTCTGTAAGTAAAATACGGTATGGGGCGAAATTTAAATAATAAATAACCGCAGAAAATTACTCAAATTTTAACAGTATATTCTTTAAACATTTATCTAGAAGATCCATCTCCCCATTTTCAAAAATATTTATCCGTTATCGACAAACACCCTAAAAACATGTTGTTTTTTTTTTGCTACCAAAACCCTGCTGCGGGTTCCGAGACGGCTATGGACAGCAAATGGCTGCAATTTTTACGACATAGTCCTAAGATCCAGATCTCGAACAACCTTGAAAATTTTATTCATATCTTTATCCGTTTCCGAGATACAGAGGTTCAAAGTTAACCTACTTGTACACGTAAAATCCGGTGTGAGGAGAAAACGTAGTTTATAAAGTGACGTAGCACGGAGAAATATGTAATAAAGTGTCTCCGTTATTATCTGGGAACACAATGTTTTAGTACTAAAGCACAAGCAATTTTTTTG
Source organism: Schistocerca nitens (assembly GCF_023898315.1). Taxonomy (NCBI): domain Eukaryota; kingdom Metazoa; phylum Arthropoda; class Insecta; order Orthoptera; family Acrididae; genus Schistocerca; species Schistocerca nitens. The sequence continues at coordinate 457,149,965 of NC_064615.1, read as the reverse complement.
ACGTCAACTCCGGTCTGAGGTGTAAAATTAGTTCTGCCTTGTTCCAATTTCATATAAATAAACTATCTAAATTTTACTGATCAGTGTATTCTTTTCATGTAATGTGAGTTACATGCCCTGCGGCAGTAGGGAAAAGAAGGGAATGAGCGGAAAAATGCTCCTGGCGGAGTACAAAATATGCTATTATATTTCTGTTTATTTAAAAGACTCTGACTGAAAAATGGGGTACCAGCTACCTCATTCTATCTTCCTCAGCACCTTTAAAATTGTTCCTAATAATTTTGGCATGCGAACATATTACCCCTTTTCTATGCTGAGAGAGGAGTCTGTGACCATGGCAAAGAGGCAGAAAATTAATAAATACTGGAAGACAGGAATTGTAACATGGAAATGAAGTCCCATGCTTCTTAACAGCGCGTTGGGGAACGGTGCGGAAGGCCCGCACCGCCATATTACGCAAGGTCCTAATGGAGGTGGTTTGCCGTTGCCTTCCTCCAACCGTAATGGGAATAAATGATGATGACGAAGACGTCGCAATAACACCCAGTCATCTCGGCGCAGGTGAAAATACCTAGGAGAAGAGTAAAGGAGACAGTGCCAGGTGTGGGGGAGGGGCGGAGGGGAGGAATAAGGTGAAAGAGAAAGTGGAAATAGGTGAGAGTCAGTGATAATGAGAGACAGGGTATATGACAATGACAATGAGGAAGAGACAGCAGCAATAGGAAAGAAGGAATGAGGTTTTGGGCGAAAGAGAGAGAAAAAAGGGAGACAGTGACGGTGAGAGGAGATAGTAGTAGTACGAAAGAACAAACTTTGGCTGTGAGGCAGGAGACAGCTGGAACCCCACTTTTCAGTCACAGTCTTATAAATGGAGCATATTCTCATTTTTGTAGTCAAATATGAGCATTTTTCCGCTGATGTATATATACATAAGCGACGGCCACTATTCCCCACGACACTCCCCTTTCTCCTTGTGTGATGTATTACGATTCTGAAAGGCGCGTTCTCCGATCACTTCAGCTCTTCCTTTCCATATTCGTTGTTTCTCGTGGACTATATATGTACTGTACAGTTCACAAATTATCTATTTAAGAACTTAGGGCAATGCTTTTTTAAGTTTTAGAACCCGACACACTATCACCGATATTCACAACGGTACATGGGTTATATATATATATATATATATATATATATATATATATATATATATATATATATATATATATATATATATATATATAAGCTTAGGGAGTATAACTGTACAGCCTTATTCATGTATCCCTTATTCCGCACTGAAGTGTGAAAGTCTTAATTAACTGTCTTGTTTGAGTGCCAGGTACGCTATTCTACTCAGCGTTTAGTATAGAGCCCAGCAAATGAATTAACAAACTCTCATAACGTAATGCGGCTAGGAGTTGGGGAGATAGTCGGCCTCCAGATGGGGAGAAGCGTACGTCCGCAGTGGAGCAGAGCGCACGCAGTGCAGGCTGTGGCGCGCAGCTGAGCCCCGCGCCGGCGTGGCAGAGGAATGCCCGCGTGGTCGTTGAACCCCGCGGCGCGACACGGCGGCCCCGGAGGGACGAGCCGGCGGCGGGGCACCGCAGCGCACTGGCGGAAACCTGTCACACGACGCCGCATCTGCATTTCCGTAGACAGCAAAACAGCCTTCTGGATCAGTGAGGCTACAAACGATCCAGGCGACTCGGGTACTGTCCTGAAGACGTCGTCCTAATACTTACGAAAACAACGCAAAAGTATTCCAGAGTGTTCTCAGATTTGTCACGGCGGAAGACAAACAAAATAAAGGTGACCCACAAGTTTCAGTTATACCTCCTCTGTTGTTACTTATACATACTGTTTATAAAGACTTTCCGTTCTACACCCAACGATTACATGCAGAGAACATAAAACATGACGACATTGACAGATAGAAAGCAATTGAGGAAATATTAAATAAAATTGCTTAAATAATTTAGAAATGGGATTGCTCGTAACTTTGGGAAAGCACAATATATTCAGTTCTACACATGAAGTAACTTCAATGAGAAACGTAATACATTACATAAACACGAGGTACTAAGTCATGTTAGGTTGTCAAAACACTGAGTCAGTACACTGATGGAAGGTGTAACTAGACAAGACACACTGCGTAACGCCATAAAGAATTGTTTCCCATATTTTTTTCTTCTGCTATACCATTTCCGATAGATAAGATATAAATCAAGACAATGTGTAAACCTACACCCGCACCTGCAAAATATGTGTAGATACTTGAGCTGTGCTATCGACCAGTATACTGCTAAGTATTTATGTGTGCCACTGCAGTCATTCATAAAAATCATTACTCAAATTGTTTTGGAACAACGCAATTCACAAATGATTTTTGGACCTGAGTCTAGTTTCGATGCTCATTGTGTTTTCTTTAATTCTGATGTAGTACAGATTGTATCTTATGTCAACAGCTGAACACGGATAAGTAACATGTTATTTTATGTAAGCAAATAATTGTAAATGTAAAAGCTGTTGTACAGTATAAATTATCTTTGCCTGAAGTCTATGCAACTGGTACTAGAACCACACCAGCGATAGTTTTATGCACACAGTAAGAAGTCAGAATGGTGTCAAGTACCTAGGGATGCACGTACAGGCCACAACTGCATAAAATGTTTTAGTGAAAATCACGTTTTGTCATTAATGATGAAGGTTTTTCATTTATGCGTAACGATCCGATTATTATAAATAAATTTCAAAATTTATGTTTCCCAATAATGAAGGTCCACTGACATCAAAAGAACTTTGCTGGACCACGCTTCAATATGAAACAAAAAAATATTATGTTTCTACTCAGACTTACGGAATATACTCGTAAACAGGATGAAAAATTTATTGTGATACTGTTGTTTATGTTGCGGCTGTAGCAACTGAAAATAAGAACCACCTTATACTTATAGAATTGTAAGTGAAGTATCAATTATTCCATTTGCACATGTAAATAATTTTTAACAGGTATTGCCACAGAGGAGGCTTATACACTAACCTCTCTCCCACGATACGCTCTTCGTGTTTATACTTCGTACGAAACGATGCTTTACTTCCCTGTTGCATCACTCTGAAATAACCTGTGTCATTCTCAGAGGACCACCTGGTAATTCACACATATAAATAATTTAGTTGCTCGGTACTCGTTACGTGGGTAATCTAGAACCAGCTATAAGTTGCCAATTAACACCAGCATTCACAAAACATTAAAAAATCGCCCTGCGTGAATATTTTCCACTGCATGTGCTGATGATTCTCTAACAACTAATTTGTGCAGAATGCTGTTCAGGGCGCTGGTTCCTTTAATACTCTTGTTTAGTGATAATTAGGAAAAAAAGAAGATTAGAGTTTAATGTGTTGACGACGATGTCAGTAAAGATGGAAATCGGATGTCTCAGGGATGGGGAAAGGAAAACGATCGTGCCATTTTCGAAGGCATCATCTCGGTATTTGCTTTAAGCGACTTAGGGAAATCGCGGAAAACTTAAATATCTGTGGCTGAATGGGGATTTCAACACTGATCTTTGTGAATGTTGTTGAAGTGTTCGATAATTGAGTTTATTGCTTCCCTGACCTGTCTAGTTCAGAATAACGTCACTAAAAGTGGGAGTGTACACATTTGCCTCTATATATTATATCACCGATGAAATGGCCAAACTTAAGGACAAATATAACTAATTCTCTTCACTGCAACAGTGTGACTGAAAGCATCTCCATAAAGCGCCTACAGTTGTACACTCTGAGAGTCTGCGAAGTATGACGTGCTATATCTCTCAATTCTTCGCTTCATACTTGTTCTCGAAACTTGGAAAATAGTGAACAAGTTACGATCTTACCGAGATAGTTCCAGATGTGTGATGTGATTCAGGACTTCTATTCACATAGAACCCAACACGTCTCCCTAAACGGGACAAAATCGACAGATGCAAAGGTAATTTCACGATTACCCTAAGGAAGTATAATCGTATCGTTACCATTTCCAATGTACATAATGATCTAGCGGGTAACGTCAGGAGAGCCGTGCGGCTGTTTGCCGATGATGTGGTTGTCTATAAATGAGTAGCAACGACAGAAAAGAAAGTGATAGCGAATTGCAGAAATACCTGCGGAGGATTGATGACTGGTGCAGGGACAGGCTGTTGCCTCTGAACGTCAATAAATGTAAAGCATTGTACATAAATAGGCGAAGAAATTAACTATTGTTGCATTATAAAATTACTGGAAACAGAAACTACTGTAAAATTCCTAGGAGTAACCATCCGGAGCGGCCTAAAGTAGAATGACCACATAAAACAAATTGTAAGAAATGCGTATGCTAGACTGAGATTCAGTGGAAGAATCTTAATGAAATATAATTCGTACACTAAATAATAGGCTTACAAAACGCTTGTTCCACCAATTACTGAGTAATGTTCATTAGCCTGCGACCATTACAAGTTGCATAGATGGAAGACAGAGAAGATCCAACGAAGAGCGGAGCGTTTCGTCACAGGATCGTTTGGTTGACACGAGAACGTTGCGGAAATGCTCAACAAATTACAAGGGGAGGGGGGCGGGGGGGCACTGAGTATCACCGAGAGGTTTATTACTGACATTACGGTAAGGTCCAGGCAACATATTACTTTTTTTTTGAAGCCATATTGACTATTAATCGACCGTGATTGTTTAAAAAACATGTAAACGTGTTTCATATATCGCTACCAGTCATAAAATTTGCTGACGCTTAAATTATTTAATTAGCAGCATGTCTGAGGTTAGATCTTATCATCAGGTTATAGTGGCAGGAGAAAAACATTTAACACAAGTGGACGTAGATGTTAAAGATTTTTCTATAGTCTTGACATGTGCTGCGGTCATCTTTGTTCTACTACTACCTCCCAACTACGTCTCGCGAAATGGCCACAACGAGAAAATCAGATAAATTGGGGACCACGCGGAGATTTACTGGCAATAATTTTTCTCGCACGTCATTCATGAATGGGTAGGGACAAGGGGAAAGATACTGCTGCCGGACGTACCCTCCGCCAAAGACCTCAAGGTGACTTGCGGTGTTTAGATGCAGGTGTAGGTAATTGGTACCTGCCTTCAAGTGCTCGCCAGTTCAGGTTTTTCACTTCCGCGACACTCCCCGATGAGTCAAATAAGCCTGTGACAATTCGTGCCATCCTTCTCTGTACAGTCCTGCTAGTCCTATTTTATTTGGATACGAGGATTACTTGTAGAAATGTGCAGTTGGTAATGAGGATAACCCATAAAAAGCACAGCGGATTGGCGTGAGAACTGTGTCCCTCTCCCCTAGAACCGTCTGTCGTGATACTATGGAAGGTACGCAGGGACAGCAGGATAGGGCGTGTCGTGGGCAAGGGCGTGTCGTGTGGGGGCGACCTTGCGCGCGTGTGACGGTGACGCTGTTTTGGCGCAGGCTGGCGGCGTTCAGGATCTGACCTCAGCGCAACACGTTCGCCTTGGCAGGGATTTTTACCTGCGCGAAACGCCGCTCCCTACGATCTGCAAGCAGTGAGGGCGCTGTTGCAATCCCGCGCACCTCTCTAGCTGAGGGAGACTCTACAATAATTTGCCCCACTTTAGAAAGCTGCTCATGAGTCTTATATGCGAATTCACACCGACTGCGCTAAGGGCAGCAGCAATGCTCTGATCAAGATTTTTCCTCGAAGTCATCGAGTGTTTGCCATGGAGACACAGGCTGAATACAGGCTCCAATAATTTTCTTTATCTGAGACAAAAGCATATTGCATGAGAAAAGTCACTTTATATCATTATCCTATTGTCAGTAATGCACGAACTAAGCCCACCCGAAAAAAATATTTGTCACCCATTGAAGAGCACATTGGTCTCTTTGGGGGAGATGTAGATTTTGTAGAACTGGTTCCAGCAGGTGGTTCTTTGATGTTTTGGCCGGCCGCGGTGGTCTCGCGGTTCTAGGCGCTCAGTCCGGAACCGCGTGACTGCTACGGTCGCAGGTTCGAATCCTGCCTCGGGCATGGATGTGTGTGATGTCCTTAGGTTAGTTAGATTTAAGTAGTTCTAAGTTCTAGGGGACTGATGACCACAGATGTTAAGTCCCATAGTGCTCAGAGCCATTTGAACCATTTTTCTGATGTTTTGGGAATGTTTTTCGTACCATAACTCGGGCCCATTCATTTAGGTTGTCGTGAACATGAAGCGATGAGTAAGTTGCGGACACTTACTTCTGTAAGATGACAATAGCCGTGCTCATATTGCATCAAGCATACACGGAGGTGATGGAAATGGAAATGCCATTTGGCTAGGGCCTCCCATCGGGTAGACCGTTCGCCTGGTGCTAGACTTTCGCGTTAACGCACTTCGTCGACTTGCGTGTCGATGGGTATCAAATGATGATGATAAGGACAACACAACACCAAGTCCCTGAGCGGAGAAAATCCCCGACCCAGTCGGGAACCGAAACCGGGCCGTTAGGTATGATATTCCGTCGCGCTGACCACTCAGCTACCAGGGGCGGACATGGAGGTAATGAAAGTCATCAGATACTTCCTAATATCGCATCGGGCATCCTTCCGCCCGACCAGTGGAGCAACTCGAAGTGACATGGACTCAACAAGTCGTTGGAAGTCCCCTGCAGAAGTATTGACCCATGCTACCTCTATAGCCGTCCGCAACTGCGAAAGTGTTGCCAGTGCAGGATTTTGTGCACAAAATGATCTCTCGATTATGTCCATAAAGCTTCAGTGGGATTCTTGACTAATTGTACAAAATGTTCTTCAAATCAATTGCGAACAATTGTGCTCCGGTGACATGGCACACTGCCATTCACAAAAAATCCATCGCTGTTTGGGTCCATCGCTGTTTGGGAACATGAAGTACATGAATGGCTGCAGTTGGTATCCAAGTAAACGAACATAAAAATTTCCAGTCAATGATGGGTTCAGTTGCACCAGAGAACTCAGTACATCCCACGTAAACTCAACTCGCACCATTATGGAGCCTCCACTATCGCTTGCACGGTGCCTTTTTGACAATCTGGGTCCTTGGTTTCGTGGGGTCCGCGCACACACGAACCCTAGCATCAGCTCTTACCAACTGAAATAGCGAGTCATCTGACCAGGCCATGGTTTCCCAGTAGTCTAGGGTCCAACTGATATGATTACGAGCTCAGCAGTTGAGTTGCAGGTGATGTCATGCTGTTAGAAAAGGAACTCGTGTCTCTCGTCAGCTGCCATAGCCCATTAACGACAAATGTCGCCGCGGTGTCCTAACGAATATGCTGATCGTGCGTCGCACATAGATTTTTGCGGTTATTTCACACAGTGTCGCTTGTCTGTTAGCACTGACAACTCTACGCCTACGCCGCTGCTCTTGGTCGTTGGTCTATTTGGATCAGCCGCTGGAACGTAACAATCAACATCCCCGCAATTTCCTAGCCCCTTGGGCTGTAATCGTCACAGTGTGGCTTCACCTACGGCATACTTGAAGGAACTTGTAAAGTCTCGTAGAATTAAATCTGTTATCAAGGCTAGAGGCGGTGTTATAGGACGTTAGTGAGGTGTTTACCGGTGGTGACTACTTTTTTATCTCGTGCGCTTAATTTCCTGTAGACACAAAGACCCGCAATTCGCCAAAGTGGATTCAAATAGACTTACACCAGGCGACCGAAACACCCCAAACGGGGTCTCCTGACCAATAATGCCATACGATTATTTTATTTATTTCATCTCACTATCGAACTGTTAGTGACAAGTAGCACCTATACATCGGATATGAACTGTATCCCATGCATCAGTCTTCTTTAGGCAGTGTTTCTCCAATTCAACGGTTTAAGGACGTCTCATCACCTGATTTGAAGCTCCAGATTTTATCACCTATCTCCTCTTCTGTTGAAATCAACAAAGTCTTTTGTATTAATCGTCAAGGATTAGTTCCTTCGGAAAGAGGAAGAACAGACGGAAAGCATAGTTCGCTGTAGTAAATTTTTTACCGGAGTGTGACCTCTTCTTAGAAAAGCGTTGTTATTAGGAAGATAAACGGAAACTCGTGAGCGAACCCACACTGAGCCATCTATTAACTAGGATACGTAAATCTTCTGTGGTTCCAAACATGATGGATGCTTTTCTATTTAATGCTACTTCGATCGTTTCTTCAAGGAGCTTCTCAGCTGTCCTCAGCGTACACAGAAGACATCATCACGAAGCCGCAGAGAAACCGCCCAAGATGGTGCAGTGGCAAGACGCTAAATTCGTATTCGAGACGACGGCGCTTAAGATCACAGTACGACCATGCGAGTTTAGGTTTACCATTCTGAGAAACTTCCGCCATGCCCTCCTACGCAGTGAATCACTCTTTACAAATGCTAAGTTCTGTAAATTGCTTATGTGACTGTCTGTTTAAAATATAAATAATACCAAAACGTAACCGGCCAATGAAATTTCAGTATTTTCATCTGCTACGCGTTTCGGGCCTCTGCTACATCATCGTGGCAGTTCCAATATTTTCTTCCGGTGCAGCGCACCTATAAAACCAATGATGTCGAAATTCACGGACCAGTCACATTAATGTGACTACCCCCTATGTTCGACGTCGACGTGCAAAATAACTGTTCACAAACGGTAGGTGACAGCACTAACATTGGAGCGTTACATAAAGAGTGTCCGGGAGACGCGAAAAACAGTGCAATCGTTGTCGTGATGCAGAAACGGAGCGATTTATTTTACGTCCAAAAGGGCATGATCATTGGGTTGAGGGCCAAGGGTGGAAGCATTTACAGAATGGCCAAGTTTGTAAATTGTTCGTGTACCGCCGTGATTAAAGGACACCATGCATGGGAAACTGCCGCTATCCAAAACCGTCGCCGCGGCAACTGTGGTGCAACATGGCCCACAGATGACTGGGGTGAACTACACTTGTGGAAATGTATACGGACGAATACATGTGCAACTGTTGAGCAATTGACCGTTCAGATGAACCAAGGGGCTACCACCAATGTCTCTTCAACGACCGTTCAGCGAACGTTACCGCGTATGGGCCTCTGCAACTGGCGCCTGGTTCATGCACCCATGCTGCCTCCTATTTATTGGCGACGATGGCTTGAATTTGCACGCCAATATCGCAACTGGACGTCCACTGAGCGGCGACAGATGGCCTTTTCAGACGAATCACGTTTTGTGTTCCATCGGTGTGAAACGTCTGAAAGCAAGCACCCTGCAACACTTACGGTCAGAACGGTACAGCCGGAGGGAACGTTAACGTCTGGGGAATGTTTTCGTGACATTCCCTAAGTGATCTCGTCATTCTGGAAGGCACAATGGGTAAACAGAAGTATGCCTCTGTCCTTGGGGACCACGTTCATCCACACTAGCAGCTTATTCTTCGTCGGCACGATGGCACCTAACAACAGGACAATTCAACGTGTCACACAGCTCGCAATGTACGTGCTTGGTTTAAAGAGTACCAGGAAGAGTTCACCGTACTCACCTGGCCACCAAGCTTCCCTGATTTAAACCCACCCGAGCATCTGTGTGACATCCTTGATGGGGACGTTGCAGCCATAGATTGTCAACCGAGAAACTTAGAGCAGCTGGCCACAATATTGGAACTAGCACGGCTTCGCATCCTTATTGTTACCTTCCAGAACCTTACTGACTGTCTTCCTGTACGTCTTGCAGCGGTTAGCGCTGTAAAAGGTGGTTATTCAGTCTATTGACAGGCTGTCATATTAATGTGGCTGGGTAGTGTGTGTACAGTCCTGTCCATCTTCGTTATAAACTTTCCTCGCTAACTTTTAGTAATGTCTACAAACAGTGAGTGGTCATTGCAGTACCCTTGAGGGCAGTACACAACGAGGATACACAGAACTGCAGATATGTCGACATAGTTGCTTTTCCGACACCAATGCACCTGAACTAAATACCGCAACTGCGAGCTGATGATAGTACGACGCCCCGAAACACGCCTTAAAAAAGAAAACAGAAAATTTAGTGGCTGGTTACGTAATTGTTACTTATGTTTTCAACTTTTCTTCCTCGTAAAAGAGGTGTAGTTAGTAGTACCTACCAGAGAAAATCTATTCAACAGTAGTGTTGTGAAGAAGGAGTTGCAAACAAATGATGCATTGGTGCGACTGCACTGTACCATTCATTTGAAGCGAGCAGCGCGTAACATGGTGCCGGTTTTGCGGGGGGCGGAGCCCGGGAGAAAGGGGCCGCGACCAGGAAGCGGCGAATCGCGGCCGCGCGCCGGTGGGCTCGACCTCGACGTCAGCGCCGCTTCTCGAGTGCTCGGCGGCGCCGTAGACATTCGCCCCGCGCCGAGACTCAAACCAGTCCCTCCGCTGCCGGAGCCGCCGGCATCTGCGCGCCGTGCCTGGCCTTCGCGAGCCGCCGCCCTGCCCGCGTCCGGCAGTGGCTGGCAGCCTCTTCGCTGCCTTCTCTCCGTTGCGCACATACCAACGCTTCACAACTCGATACACACATTTGCCGTCATTCTAAATATCCAGTGAAGCAAAACATCTGATAGCGATGAGGCATCTTGTAACTTTCAGGATAATGCGTGCCTGCAGTGAATTCCTCCTAGATTCAGAAATGGATAATTTTCCGTCTCGGATCAGCTGAAACTGTTCAGACACAGCAGCATCTAAGATCTTCCTGCTGGTTTATGCTCAATGGTGTGATTTTTTAGTGTCGACAACGGTTCTTCGCGGTGCACTTCAGTCGAACACTGGAAATACTTAACCATATTAACACGAAGTTCACGCGCCAGTGAATTTAAATCGTAAGCTGACTAGTGACGTGTTCGGGTTTCCGAGAGCAACAAAAAGCTTTCGTTTATAGGTTCGAGGGGTGACGCCGGTGTCACAGAAGGGTAAGTTTCATTCGTAGACAATATTAGAAGCATACTGCGTTAATACCGCGTGTACAGGAAAAATAATGACGAGTCGTTTGGTGCTACAAAAATATTTCAGTACATAGCATTACACTAGTTTTGTCAGACGCACCTTAACTCACACTTTCTCGCCTCTATTGACCATTATGTGGAAAGGACGATAATACACTTCAACTTTCCTTTCTTCTTTGTTCCTTTCACATTAATACGTCACAAACCATTTTTAAAGAGCCCCGCAGTGTCTCAAATATATTACCGCGTATAATCAAGCGAATTTTGTGGACAAGACATTGACGCGATTTCATTATCACATTATCACAAGCACGATTCTGACCTTGATCCTGCTGGAAGATGTCACCGCCGTCAGGGAAGAGATCAAGCACGGGGGATGCAGGAGGTCCGCAGTAATGTTTATTTAGTCCACAGCTGTTTGCTGCCTTCGGTTACCCGTAGAAGCCCACGTGAATGTCCCCTGTGGCATAATACTGCCTCCACCGGTCTGCGTCAGTAGCGCAGCCTTCGTGCGGATGACCATCAACCTACTGTAACAAGAAACATCATTCATCCGAACAGATGATCCACGTTCTAATGTCGACGATCCTGTGCCCTTGCAATCGTAACTGATGACGCCGTTTGGTCAACAGGGGAGCAGGGGCCGTCTGCTGCAGGCCTCATGTTCAACAATGCGCGCTGAACGGTGTCCTTTGGAAAACTTGTGCAGCAGCAGCAGCATTTTACTTTGGTGTAGGATCTGCCACGTATCGCCGCCTGTCCTGCTTCACGAAGCGAGCAAGCCTCCGGCCTCCACGATCTATGATGAGGTGTGTCGCCTAGACGTGATTTCACCGTCCTTCGGGCACTATTCACAGATACGACAGTAGCACGCGAACAGCCGACGGGCCTGGCCGTTCCAGAGATGCTCGTTTCCATGCGTCAGGTAATAAAGATCTGCCATTTGTCAAAGCTGCTTATGTCAGTGGATTTCCCTATTTGAGGCTCGTATCGTCGCTAAAATGATTCTGTATTCGTCTCTCGTCCGCTTATATACTTTCCTTACCGCATCACATCCCTGCAACGCCATTAGACAGCATTCAGTCTCTCCGTTGGCAGTGGCCGTAATTTTTGGCTCATCAGTGTATGTTAACTCTTATTTTTATTTTCAGAATCAATTTTAATGTGTGTCCAAGTCCCTTATTCTGCGTTAGTTGCAACCACTACTCCATTTTTCATACTCGTCTTGGAGATGTCAAACTAATCAGCAGAAATTTTGATCCACTCGGTTTTCGGTTTAACTTGTTACAGAATAAGTAACCTGATTCTTATAGACATCTGATTTATATAAAGAAATCCACATCATACGCTGTTGCGCTACCAAGTTTTTGCACTTTATGTCGCTATTTTAGAGCAATGTCGAGGGCTAACTGTGCTTCCTTTGGGTGCCTGAAGTGACCAGATGAATTTCGCTGTGAATGACAAATTACCTTCTACAACTCCTGATTTACAAAATCCATCCGCACCATCCTTGCTTTACGAAGGGACTTGAAACAGTAAGTTACATATTGTTAAGACAGGCCAGCCAACTTTATTGAATAATATACTACACTTCAAATTGCAGATATATGACGCTATTGTTCAACATAATTACAAAGTCTGTGTATAAAACGGTCGGACGTTCGCCAACCATTTAATTCCTCTGCCGTAAGAAACCGCTCCTTAGTCACAGAGCCATTCGCCAACCTGTGTGTAAATATCTCCATCAATGGAAAATATCTTTTGCCCCAAATATTTCTTCAGTTTTCTGAAAAGATGGAGATCGCACGATGCAACATCTGGACTGTATGGTGGATCAGCGTCACCCACAGCTGTGACGCCTTGGTCAGATTGTTGGAGCCATTCCATTACAGCTGGCCGCCACATTGCATACGATCTGTGTACCACCAGAATTTCACGGCGTGTATGTGTACAGTTTAGACATTTTGCACACAAGACTTGAACTGTGCCGGCCGAAGTGGCCGTGCGGTTAAAGGCGCTGCAGTCTGGAACCGCAAGACCGCTACGGTCGCAGGTTCGAATCCTGCCTCGGGCATGGATGTTTGTGATGTCCTTAGGTTACTTAGGTTTAACTAGTTCTAAGTTCTAGGGGATTAATGACCTCAGCAGTTGAGTCCCATAGTGCTCAGAGCCATTTGAACTTGAACTGTCCCGCGTGCTTCCACTTTGCAATACGTTTCCAGTTGCCGCGTCCACTGGGATTCTTCTCTTAACGTAATGCTGTAGGTGTGTCCACAGAAAACCCGGAACATTTATTATCTTCTGACAATGCGCCACTCTTATCAAGTGAAAGTGTTAGCCTGGGAAAACATATGTAACTTACTTCTTGGAGACTCTTCGCGCGATTTCGAGGCAATCTCAAGCACAGGCAAGCGAACTAGTTCCGGTCCGTTTTTGCGCTTCACTACATCTGTAAAACCGATTCTATCGCTAATACAATCCTATTGAGAGAAAGAATGTCTCTTGGACTGGCAGAAGAAGGAGAAGAAAAGCAGTTAAGGACCCCAGGCGGGAAGGGTATTTGGGATATGCCTGCAACACCAGTAACTTAAATTTTTGATAATATATGTTCTTAATTTCGTCTAGCGATTATAAATTAAAGGAGATGGCAATCATCAACATGTTGATCTCTAAGCGCAAATTAAAGCGTACGACCATTATCAGACTGTAATAAAATTACTAACCTGCTGAAGAGAAAGTGTGTAAATTTTCATTGCCGTGACTGTGGTTGCATTTTCCCCCCATTACTAACACTTTCGAGGAACCTACTGTGCTAATTACGAGCACACTCAGTGTCAACTATGCTACAATTTGTATTTTTTTACTGTTTCCTTATGTCCGTGTCCTTGTTTGTCCTGGATGTCATTTCGAAATCTCGATAAAGTAAGGGATCTGATACGTATGCAAACGATGTGATACTTTCTGTTGTAGTCACGCTGATGGCCTTGGATGCACCTCGGCTGGCCCTTGCTTCGCACCTCGTTCGTTAAATAAACGGAAGCACAGCACGTTACCACAGACCGGAACAAATGCAGCAAGGCTGCGAGTGGAACGAGCAGGTTGCCAGCTCGTTTCCTATAGCCCTCAGTACAAACCTAGAGCTCCATGAGCCGGGATAATTGCCCTGATGCTTAACCTTCTTATTCTCATCAAAATCCTTGCAATTCCAAGCTTAGGAAGACATTAATACAAGAACGAATAAATTAGGGGAATCCGGTAGCGTATCTGCTGCATTGAATGTGATCAACAAATTAGAACCAGGCACTTCTAGGTTTTGTAATCCTTAGATTCGAGTTTGTTAGACTGTAATGCTGCTGACATTTTGTAGCCACTAGGCTCTGTTGGCTCTCTATGTACTATCTCTTCGGTAGCGACACCCGCCAGTATCACGCTGTTGATCACGGCCGTCAACCGAGGTAGCAGCAGTCTTTCTGGCGGTGTCCCCTACACACACAGATTATTTACAGACAGCTACAACAAGGTCTGACGGCATGATACGCTGAACTGCTCCATTTGCCGCCGCTCTCTCTCTGCAACACGGTGGATGCCTGTAATTGGTTTGCTCATGAGCGTGATTGTGTTATCCATTGTCTTTGAGAGGACAAAACAATCTGCCACCTTCATTTTATCATTTCACATGATCTCCCCGATCTCTACCTATATTTTTGTGTGTGTCTCAGCCTTCTTAAAATTCTGTTCCTACGGTACATAATCACCTTTTATTTTCTTTTGTGAGTAGCCATGATTCTGCCAGCTAGTACACCTTTTGTACACTATACACAAAAGTGATGGGGTACCTCCTAATATAGCGTCTGACCTTCTTTTACCCGGCATAGTACAGCATCTCGACGTGGCATGGGCTCAGCAAGTCGTTGGAAGCCCCTGCAGAAGTACTGAACCAATCTGCCTTTATAGCCGTCCATAAATGCGAAGTTGTTGCCGGTGCAGGATTTTGAGCACGAACTGATCTTTCCATTATGTTCGATGGTCTTCATGTCAGGCTATCTGGGTGTCCAAATCATTCGCTCGAATTGTGCAGAATGTTCTTGAAACCAATCGCGAACAATTGTGGCCCGGTGACATGGCGCATTGCCATCCATAAAAATTCTATCGTTGATTGTGAACATGAAGTTCATAAAACGCTGAAAATGGTCTCCAAACCCCGAACATACTCAGCACCCACTACGGTCCATGTAAACACAGCCCACGCCATTACTGAGCCACAATCTGCTTGTACATTGCCTTGTTGACAATCTGCGTCCATCATTTCATGGGCTCTGCTCCGCAATCGAACCCCACTATCAACACTCACCAACTGAAATCGGGATTCATACGAACACACCACGGCTTTCCAGTCGTCTAGGTTCCAACCGATATGTTCACGAGCTCAGGAGAGGCGCTACAGGCGATGTCGTGCTGAAAGCAAAGGCATTTGGGTCAGTCGTCTGCTGCCGTAGTCGATTAACGTCAAATTTCGCCGCGCTGTCCTAAGGGATACGTTCGTCGTACGTCCCACATTGATTTATGCAGTTTTTTCACGCAGTGTTGCTTGTCTGTTAGCACTGACAACACTACGCAAACAAGGCTGCTGTCGGTCGTTAATCGAAGGACACAGCGTTGACCGAGGTGAGAGTTAATGTCTGAAATTAGTTATTCTAGACACACTGTTAACACTGAGGATCTCGGAAACTGAATTCCCTAACGATTCTCGAAATAGAATGTCGCATACGTGTAGCTCCAACTGACATTTCGCATTCAAAGTCTGTTAATTTCTGTCGTGCGGCCACCTGTTCGCATGAACCACCCGAGTACAAAAGACAGGTCCACCAATGCACTGCCCTTTTATAACTTGTGTACGCGATACTACCGCCATCTGTATACGTGCATATAGCTATCCTATGACTTCTGTCATCTCAGTATACTATTTATGACGCTTCCAGTGACCACTCTTATCCAGTTACAACAAATTCGTTAACTGTAAAAGGAACTAACCACAACTCCACCCCTTTCATTAATGTCACCTGTCCTTACCACATATTTCCTGGGAAGTAATCAGACCTGGTGCACTGTTATTGTCTCAGTGAAAGCTTTACAGAATTTTGCAGGCGACCTCTAATAGGATTTCCTCAGTGACAGTGGTAAAAGCTTTGTCTTTGTCACCAACGAAGTTCGTCGGATCCCAAGCTGAGATGCTGCGTATCTGTGGTTGCAACAGTCAGTTGTCTCTTTATGATGCACTAGGAAACACTAGCTCGTAAGTATATAAAAATACCTACAAAATATCACGAACAGTGCTTCTTCAAATAATAATAATTTGATGGTATGGAAACATTCGTTCTCCAAGTACCGTTGTGAAGAGATAAGACGCTTCCTTTGACTTGGGTTACATTCATTACATTCCTGTAGTTAAGATTTTGTAGAAAGTTGTCCAAAATCAACGAATACTTGCACAACCAGTTCGTTTCTGATACCAACTGTGGCGATATTCCGAGTTGCACTGGTTGCGAATATACCTAGCCTATACGCTTCTCTTCAAAGAGAATGTGTTAAAAATTTTCTACAAGATTTACCGGACACCTGGCGTTTCTATGAGGTTGTGGGGGTGGTCCTGAAACCAACGTTAATCCACTGTTGCCTTGGTGGCGTTATCGTACCCTGGCAAGACAGACGCTTCCAGAGGCGGGAGGCGATAACGGGACGGCTGTACGGGGCTAAGATCCGCTAGCTACGGCGGAAGTCTCGCCGTCCAGAGCTGTGTGCTCTGGTGGCGCATTTGTTGTGAGAAGTAAGTGGCCGGTGTGTGCGCCACAAACAGCACGCGTGTGGGCTGAAGTACCGCAGCAAACAGGCGCACCTTCCGGCAGATGCGTCTCGCCTCGGCCCACGCACCAGACTGCGTGTCTGTCTTTGGCTTGAAGCGCATGGCCAGTCTACTGTTCACAGTCGCTGTGGGGATGCCCGGAGACACTTTCTGCCTTGCATAATACCTTTATAGATAGTGTACAGTTGGTATCGGCAGCCATGTGACCCTCAACTGCCAATGTACACTACAGCTCATATTTTCAATAAACGTAATAATAATCACTAATTCCCTGTAGATACCACATAATACAATGATGCGTCTGAATAAGCAAAGAAATGCTACAACATTGGCACCGATGGGTTTTGTGCAACCCGCAACGCCCTCCACAACCACGCACAAGATTTTCATATTCTCTCGCTCACTACACGTAAACTGTTAGTCTTACAGAAAAAATGACCAGTATCTTTTTGTAGGAAACTTGATGTAGATAAATTTCGAACTACGATATGTTTTTGCTAGGGGTCACGGTTTTCGAGTTATTCAAGGCAAACGCATCTGAACGGCACTTTAGTGCGTTTTTCTTGAACAATTCTAAAACTAAGGACTCTAGCGAAAACGTATCCCAGTACAAAATTTAATCGCATTAGATTTCCTACAAAAATGTTCTCTTCATTTTTTCTGTAAGACCGTAGTTTGCGCATAGGGAGTGAGAGAATATGAAAACCTTGCATGTGGTATCTGAAGGCGTTGCGGGTGGCATAAAACATTTTGGTAGGGGCAGCTGAATCATCCTGCATATTATATAATGATTAAGTGTATATAACTTTTTTTTGAGAAATATCACTATTTTTTTGGAAAAATAAAGTTTTATTTGTGTTTATATTCGATGTGTAGGTAACAGTCACGGTATACTGAAATTAATAAGCGGTACTGTAAGTCACGGAAATTTGTATTTCCCAGGTTGTTCTATGGGAACAGCGCAATAGTATGGGTCGACGTGTGGACTCGACCGAATGGCAGAAAGGAACTGTCGTGTATGGATGTAACCATGACTGCGAAGTGAATGAAGCTGTCTGATTTGTTGATGTATCAACGCACATTGTTCGTTGTATCTACAAGTGATGATATACCATTAGTAGACATGTAAAATGGTGTATGAAAAGGTGTAATGGACAAGGACAGCAGAGGAGTATCACAAACGTAGTGATCTTCACAAATGATGCAACACGTCGATTACACTGACTGCCCAATGAGGAGTTTAATGTGTGTCTGTAGAGGGTGTGATTCTGTGATGTTTTGGATTTGTTTTTCAAACTATGGCTTCGTCCCACTGATTCAGGTTACCGTCAATGTGAACCAACAAGATGTTTATTTCTACACTCTAGTTGAACTGTTGTTGTTGCCCTTTCTTTTACACCTTCACGATGATGGTGGTGGTGGTGGTTAGTGTTTAACGTCCCGTCGACAACGAGGTCATTAGAGACGGAGCGCAAGCTCGGGTTAGGGAAGGATTGGGAAGGAAATCGGCCGTGCCCTTTCAAAGGAACCATCCCGGCATTTGCCTGAAACGATTTAGGGAAATCACGGAAAACCTAAATCAGGATGGCCGGAGACGAGATTGAACCGTCGTCCTCCCGAATGCGAGTCCAATGTGCTAACCACTGCGCCACCTCGCTCGGTTTCACGATGAATATGCCGTGGGCAATCACATCTTCCAATCCAACAGTTGTGTTCATACAACTTCATGCATACCTTCCTAGTTAGTCAAACACGCCGTATCGCCCGCTAAGTAATCCGATGGTAAATCAGAAAAGGTGTGTGACCATTTCGAACAGCAGGTGAAACGTAGCAATCAAGATCATGGCTGTTTGCTAGCTCTATGGGATCTAATTACCAATGAATGGACCCGAAGAAACTTGTTGTCACGAACAAGGATCGAGGCGATGTCAGGCGGTGGTAGCGTCTTGTCACCTATGAGTGACTAATTGTTTGTCCAGTGTGGTTAGTATGGTGGGACAAAAAGGAAGCATAGGACACATAGAGAGAGTATATGGCAAGTCTTCTGTGAAAAATTTCCAGAAGATAATTTAGCGTTCTGCAGTCCACTCTTCTAATTTTTGAGACATCTACGTTACCCTCCGTAAGTTACGAAACACCATGCTGCGTATTATGACAGAGCAGGGTGGGCGTGATATGTGGGACTTATTGGTTAAAATACAGCATAGTATGCTCAAATAACGATTAATAATGACACTTACAGTATTGTACTGATAATTATTGTACATATACATACATGTTGGTAGATACTGGTATTGCTCAGTTTCTTATAAACAGACTTTACTGTCCGAGCATTTCCACTAAACACGCCAGGTGGCGCCAGTAGGAGATACTACTGCGAGGTACGTGGTTCACAGTTCTGCTCAGTTGTAGTTCCGTTTCTATGAAAGTAGGATACGCCGCGGAGAAAGCTAGTACACGCAGCGAAAGTAATTGAAAATGACCCCAAAGTGCGAGATTCCTTATGATTCACGGGTAAATGTGATCACTTTGCACCAAGAAGGCAATAGTTCCCGACAAATATCACACAAATTGAGGATTTCCATCAGTGGAGTTACAACACCATACCTCTAAATCGGCATAAGGCCCCTATGATGATCGTCCACACTCAGGGGCACCCAATAAAATAACAGAACGCCAGAAAAAGCATTTGTTAGTGACCAGTAAACGTAACGGATTCGACACTGACCGTGGACGGACTGCTGGACTAGACATCCACCGGTAAGTGAGTCAACAGGGGGGTGGTGCCTGGCAGAAAACAACTTCCAGGGTTATGTAGCACCAAGTAAAGGCTTCAGGCAAGAAATGGATTCAGCGGGCTAAGACACACCAACAATGGACAACAGGAGATTGGGAAAGAGTCTTATTCACTGATGAATCCAAGTTAGAAATATCTGGAAGTAAACACAGTCAATTTGTATGCAATGCATGCATGAATGCATGAATCCTCAGTGCGTAATTACAACTGTGGAGCATGAAGGGAATTCTGTGATAGTATGATGATCTTTTGGAGGGAATAAAGTCAGAGATTCGTTGAAAATACATGAGAAAATTAACCAAAAGGATTATCATGTCATTTTCCAGTGACATGTCAAGACATCTGGTTTGCATTTGATTGAGAAAGGGTTTGACTCACAGCAAGACAACGACCCGAAACGTACATCCCGATTGTGTCAGAACTATGTAAAGTCTGTAGACGTTCAGAAAATATTGAGAAATATGGAAAGGTCACCCCAGTCCTCTGACCGTAACCTGATCGAGCTACTATGAGATGAATTGGACAGGAGGATCCGAAAACGGGGAATACTGAATGAACGAGACACACTGCCCAGCGTGTGCAAGGCAGTGATTAAAGCAGAGGGTGGTGATTCTGGGGAATCTAAAATTTAATATCTGCATTTACCTACGTATTTTTTGAGTTTAATGAACATTTTGAAAAGAATAAAATGCAATTTTATAATGTATCTCCTTTCCATTGTCCATAAGCAGTTGGTGTTTCCAAACTTATGAAGATCAGCGTATCTCTGACAGTAAATTAACTGCAGTCGCTTATTTTCCTTCTGATTTGGAATCCTCACAACTACGTCATGAGCGTTAGAGATTACATTAATTTCGTTTCATCATTTGTCCGTGACAAAGGCATAAAATTTGTACGTAGGCGCTTAATGTCGAAAAAACTAGAGATTGAGTTACCGGACGCTGTTTCGAATGACGGTGCTGTTGGTTGTGTAACAGATACATTTTTAGAGAAGTAGTAGCGGACTTATCGAAAGCAGGATGTTTATTGAGACGGGAATCCTTATAGGCCAGGAAAGTATTACAATGTACGTACTTGCTAAAAGGCGCAGCGCGGTCATGTCCGCTGCAGCTTTCCGCTTCCTAGCGCTGCCAGAGAAAGGAAGTCGTTTGTTCCGAAGTCACACGACCGGACGTGGCAGACATTCAGCCTTACATGCAACGATAGTTGTTACAGTACGATATTGCAGTGCCTATGTTATTCCAGATTGCCATGTGAAGTTCCTTCGGTCATGCATGCATGTAAATGATGCAGTAACACAGGCACTGCAATATCGTATTTATCCGCCGATACCGGGTAAGTGACTTTCAAGTAAAATGCCTCCCCTATAGGGGAATATACATAATGGACGTACGAGTACAGGATGTAGGAACATGGTTGACGACATACGGAAGTTTGGGTCTGGCGGGGAGTCGTGCTCGAATAGTCAAATAGTAAGGTGACCGCTCGCGATAAGCGGAAAATCCAGGAGTTCCCGTCCGCCAAAAATTTTCATTGTCCTCATTCCATTATACAGCTGATGATATTCCAAATTTACAACTGCGAATGCATCCTCGCTTACCCACACTCACCTCGTTCTCAAATGGTTCAAATGGCTCTAAGCACTATGGGACTTAACATCTGAGGTCATCGGTCCCTTAAACTTAGAACTACTTAAACCGAACTAAGGACATCACACACATCCATGCCCGAGGAGTCGAACCTGCTACTGTAGCAGCCGCGTAGTTCCGGACTGAAGCGCCTAGAACCGCTCGGCCACTGAGACCGGGACCTCATTCTCAAGATAACCTTCTACATTCAATGAAAAGGACGCAGCAGGTAGATGTTGTTCCTTATAAGATAAAAATAATGCACTCTCTAGAGAAATTATGCATGGCCTCAGTACCTTACTTTATGATGCGACCCTAACCATTCAGTTTCGAATATCGCTGAAGCAATGTGACATCGCACTTGCACCTTGGGACTATGGACAAGACAGCAAATTGAACGAGAGACTAACAGTCATAATACCGTTACGATTGTAACATAAATATGCGTAATTTATTTTCTGTTCGGAGGTCCTCTGAAGCACTGCAGCGCATATATGAAGGAAAATATAAGACGTACAGTGCTTAATTTGTGTGGTAACATCTTCAAATCGCTTAATTCAACGGCTTTCTGCTAGGATGTAGCAGACTGATGAAGAACGCACGAGAATGTTTTCGTGATGTTCAGAAAACATTAAAGAAAATAGTATTGGATAAAATTTTGCAGTAACTAGTACTGGCACCTTCCATGCACTGACGGAATGTAAATGGCAGCGATTAATAATGATTCCCTCTGCTGTGCAGAGCAAGCAAGTTGTAAAGTATATATGTAGATGCACCGCACTGTGCAAGTACAAGAGTTAAGTGACTGGGCCGACTTCCGAGGAAAAGTATCGAGCGGAAGCAGCGCGAATGGACACCATCAGCTAGTCTGTGTGAGCAGAGATATTTTTAAACACGCTATGATAAAACCAAAGAAAAACGGCACTGCTCGTAGCTATCTTCCCTCTGCTGTTTATATGTAAATTTATTGTAATAAGGTGTGATTATTGAATTTCTCAATGTGGCAAGTCGTATATTGGTCAGACGATGCGTACCGTCGAGGATCGATGCCGTGAACACCAGAGGCACACTCGACTGATGTATCCGAGCAAGTCGGCGGTCGCTGAACATTGTTTGTCGGAAAATCACGCTATGGAGTATGAACGCACGAGGATTCTGGTACAGACGTCGAGATACTGGGACAGCGTTGTTAGAGAGGCCATCGAAATTCGCACCAATGACGACCTCATAAACCGTGACTGTGGCTATAATCTTAGCAAGGCTTGGGAACCAGCGATTGGGTTAATCAAGAGTAAATCGAGCAAATGTCTAGTTGTGACGACCACGGCGGACAGAGCCATCACACCGACGTCATCTCAGACGCCGTCGCAATCTGTTCCACCGAGCGACCGTGGCGCGGGGCGTGGACGGCGTAGTGAGCGCGCCGCGGGCGGAGGGTATTTAAATCGGCCGCCGCCGCGACCGAAACCAGTTCCCCCTGAGCAGCCATAGTGTACGGATCTCCGTGCCGGCACGTTCACAGGAGCTCAGTCCGTCAGTTCACCTGATGATGGTGACATGTATGATCGCCGAAATATTGTGCCCGTTGGACACTGTAGACCGGCAGTACATCCGTGGATATTTTGATTATTGTAATAAGGTGCCTATTCCCATGTTCAGTGTCGATACATTACATCACAAATAACTCATTACTGCTCGAAAATAATGATTTTCACCACTGACGTGCACGTTCTTATCGTTTATATGACTTCCTTCAGCACCGTTATCAACAATTTGCATACATAATTTGAAGTATTGCCTCATACTCGCCGTTTTTTCTTGCACGGAAAATCGAGGCGTTCATAAGCATTAGAAGTGTGTGCCGTCTCAGATTTAAGGATCAGATTGCTTGTAACAAATTAAGAGGAGCTCACGTTATAGTCAAACAATCAAAACACCAATTTGCACATTCACATTCTACAGATTACTTGACATTCTCCCCAAAGAGCCCCAGTTCATAGTAAAAATACTCGATGTGGGAGAGATGTTGAAGGAGACTTTGTTATTCGCCTGTGCGCTCAAAACATTTGACTGCGCGACGTTGTTTTTGGTCGCAATGCAACAATTTCGGAGCAAACTTTGCTGCTATACGTTTCATGCTCAAAACATCAGAAAAAATTGCATGGCATGAGCCAAGGGATATGTCGACATCTTCAACAACGCTTCGGATGGTGGTTCGACGGTTTCGTAGAACCATTTTCTTTATTTCTTCCTCACTGTTATCAGTAACTGATATGCTAGGGCGTACAGGGCGGTCGTCGTCTTCAACGTCTTCTCGATCCTCTTTGAAATATTCTCTTGTCTTACTCATAGCAGACTCGCCAACAGCCATATTCAACATTTCGAATGAAGTGCTGCACTCATTTTTGAAGCAAAAGTTGATGCTAAGTTTTTAATCCGTATTTTTCTAAACTAGAAACCTGCCGAGGATTCGAAACCACGTATAACCTTTTAGAGTGTCAACAATAAACTAAATATCCAAAACAGATGAAAACGTAACGTACATCAAGAACATGTATAACAAGAAGATAAAGAAATTGAAAATCGGATGTATAAAGGCCGTGAAGTTAAAAAATTCCCGTTACTTTTTCAATCATACCTTGTATAACAAGATGAGAGAATATTGCTATACTTCATTGATAAGAATACCTCGTTGCTTTAAAACACCGTATCTTATCATCTCTAGAATACGACTGCTGATAGATATATCAAAATGTAATTAACAGATTCCGCGCCGGCCGAAGTGGCCGTGCGGTTAAAGGCGCTGCAGTCTGGAACCGCAAGACCGCTACGGTCGCAGGTTCGAATCCTGCCTCGGGCATGGGTGTTTGTGATGTCCTTAGGTTGGTTAGGTTTAACTAGTTCTAAGTTCTAGGGGACTAATGACCTCAGCAGTTGAGTCCCATAGTACTCAGAGCCATTAACAGATTCCGCGAAAAATATTTGTGTAAGAAACATTTCCTTTGGTGGGGACTTCGCATAAAATTATTGAAATACACTAAGACACAGTAATTACGCAGATGACAACTTAGTAGGAAAGCAAATGCTAACAAACTGAAGAAAGAGGGTTTGCAAGATCGTTCAGCAATGAACTGAAGATGTTTCAACTTAATTTTGAAGTCACACATGCGAAACTGCCAAAAGGATGATTCAAGAACAATAGACTTGCAAGAGAATATTTTAAAAAAGCACAAAAGAAAACATGGAAGTCTGAATTGGTTTTTACAGAAGACGTTGATTATATGCAGCGGAAATATTGTCGTACGTTAGGAAGAACCACAGACTGATGGCCTGAGCACGACGCGAGATTACGAAGTGCGGAATGGAATCGTGATACGTGGGCCATTGCCAGCATGAGTAAGCGCAGCCGCCGGGCGGGCAGGGAAGGGGGCCGGCAGCCCCGCGGCCGGTCCCTGTCCTATGTGCGCGTGGAAAACTTCCCGAACGTTCTCTTCTTGCATCACTATCCCCCGGCCTCCTGTTTCCTTCCCCTACGCGCTATTTCTCCTCCTCGTGTAGCGTGCCTCTGGAAATCCCGCTCTCTCTTTTTCCTTTTGCTCGCCTTAATCGACTTTTTGATTGCCGCAGTGTGCCCCACATCTGCGCGATTGCTTCTCCTCGAGCTGTCTTATTGGGAGCCGGTTGTGGTCAGAGCAGCACTGGAAAAGAGTGGTTTCTTGCACACTTGCAATTATGAGCCCAGTCAAAATAGACATAGGAACTTTCAAAATAAGACAGCATTATTCTACACTCGCTGATATGTCTACTGTAATCATTTGACACTAATGTTCGTACTCGGCCAGTGTTGCGGTACGGTAGTGCATCTACGTGTCTACTGATGAGCAAAGTGATACACTAGATTCGTTTACAAAGTCGTTCCTCCCTGTTGTAAATTATATGCCAGATCTATAATCTATCCGAGCGATTATTGTGATGAGTGCTTATGGAAAGGAATCGTATGTTCGTGATGTTTGGGCGATTATGGAAACGAAACGGAGCGGGATGAATCTGTTCTCGGTTAATAGCATACTTCCTCCACTTACTATGAGCAAGAGGCCATGGAACTCCAGTTTTACAATTTGCAGTTAAATTAACATTAAATGGCTCTTCTTATTCTGTAACAATCTGCTTCCTTTCCCGCAAATGTCGTCAAAATTTTGTAAGTCAATACTCCTCTCCCTATCACTATTGTAACCGCCTTCCTCCATGGTTGATCACCGAGCAAGGATGGCGGTTCAAATTCCCATCCGCCCATCCAGATTTAGCTTTCTAGTGGTTCCTATAAATCGCTTAAGGGGGAACGACAGGGTGGCGGTGGAAAATATTGCTAAATTCAAGTTTTTTTTTCTCCTTACTGGAATGTTATAGGCAAATGGGGTTTGCTGCGATGGAAGTTTTTATTGTTTTTCATTAAAAATATTGATATCTTCACTGTGTAATTGGAATTTTCCGGAGGCAGCTGTGAAAGGAGGTAGACCGATGGCTATCACTGTCACTCCGGTTGTGGTTATCTGTAACATGAAGTTAACGTATCACCCTGATTCTTAAATATGTAATTTAAGTTCATCATAGAGATTTGCAAAAAAAAAAAAAAAAAAAAAAAAAAAAAAAAAAAAAATTAGCCAAATTATAGATATTTGAAAAAAAGGTCATTTCTGGACCCCTCTTTTTGTCCAAAAAGAGAACTACGATGAACTGAAGAGAATTCAATTTGCTTCAAGGGAGACCAAAAATCATTTATATCGGATGAAAATTGTAGCGTGGGCGACGACAACCATGCAGAAAGCATGGTTTTGAGAAAAACGCGTATAAAGTTTGACAGGTATTTATCATACAAAAAGGGACAAAGCTTGAAACTTACGGGATATCATTGGTGCCTGGTCCATTTAACTATCGGCCCTGCCAGTGGATGACCGCTTTCCGCTACTGACAAGCCGTCACTTACGTCCTCAAAGCTGTTTTCGTCGCTGAGTGCATCGGCGCTGGCGTCTCTATATTCACAGAATCTTCACATTTTGTCGCCGATT
Organism: Schistocerca nitens; assembly: GCF_023898315.1. NCBI lineage: Eukaryota > Metazoa > Arthropoda > Insecta > Orthoptera > Acrididae > Schistocerca > Schistocerca nitens. Next base: position 457,123,688 of record NC_064615.1, on the reverse strand, counting down.
TTGATTTGAAGGGCATTTGCATGCGTTAGTGAAATATGGCCTACATTGAACGGACATATGGCCAAATTTGAAGCAATGTTGACAATTTCGCTTCGGCTCGATGTTATTTATGGAGCGTATCTCCAAATGAGACTATTGAAACTTTCGTTCACACTTTGAATAAAACCGCCCAAACAACACTCCAGCAAATCAGGTTCACGCAAATCGGTATAAATAGGGGTGATGGTATCGATAGCGACGATGCCTCCTTAGCTTCAAACGCTCACAGAATCGTTACTTTTTGGAGTTCGCGCATCATAATATTTTGGTAAATAATTCTTCAATGTAAATACATTCGAATTCTACAATAAAAAAATGTCGAGATTTTTTCACCGTCAGGCTGTCGTTCCCCATTAGGTAAATATGTGACTGGTTCTTCTGGAAACGGAGCGTTACATTCCCCATTCTGATACTCGTTAATCGAAGCATTATTTCTCTTGATGTTTGTTTATTATACGATAAGGAAAGGTAAGAACACTAGGTTCACAGTTCACACTTTTAATCACCAGTATATTACCATAGTAAGCAAGGGCAAGCATTATCAAGACGGCTGAACTTCATGGAAAGCGAAATCATGGTTCATACACACTAAATTTAGTTACCTGGGTACTGCTCCCTCACAACAACACGATACCAGACAACCACAGGTGCTGGAAAACTCATGAAATTGGAAGTAAGCCGGCCGGAGTGGCCGTGCGGTTCTAGGCGCTACAGTCTGGAGCCGAGCGACCGCTACGGTCGCAGGTTCCAATCCTGCCTCGGGCGTGGATGTGTGTGATGTCCTTAGGTTACTTAGGTTTAAGTAGTTCTAAGTTTTAGGGAACTGATGACCTCAGAAGTAAAGTCCCATAGTGCTCAGAGCCATTTGAACCATTTTTGAAGTAAAGCGTCTCATAATGCTTCCGTCATTCTCAACATTCCAGATTTATCGCCATATGATGATTAATGTAGATTACAAAAAGAAACTGCCGTAAGAACACCACAAGCTATGAATAAGACGGTTAGTCAACTAGAAAAATGGGATTTTTCCAGTTTTTCTTTATTTGTTCTCTAAAACAGATCTTCAGAATACTCTCACACGTTTGGTTGACTTTCGATCCTCAGACTAACTTAATAAATGCACAGAGCCAAGCCATACTACAGTTCAGGTAGATTTCTCGCTGCCATCTATTACAGTTTTAACTCCCTTGTATCCCTAGTGTTACTATTATCTTATAAATGTCCCATGTTCACCTACAATATTTAAGCATCAGTCGAATGAGTGTTATGTAAACTACCATTCTCTGTTAAGTGGATTACATTTATTTAGGATAAGGCCAGTGAATATGCCTCGCAATTGCTTTTTCTAGAAGTTGCTTTATGTGATCCTTCCAGTTCTGGCCTCTAACCATTGACGCTCCAAGATATTCTTCTGACACTAATGTTCCCCAGAACTGATCTAGTAATAATGGGACTTTTCGCCTCTTTATTTACAACACTTTACATTTACTTTCGTGGAGTATTTTTACATGTTACAATTTTTTTTCGTTAAGAATATGATGATTGCCTTATTGGAAAGTCTGACAAAGCCTAGTTGCCAAACCACGTACACGGTGACTCACTACCGTATTACGCTAATTCTCATACCAGATATCCCTTCTGGGCGCTCTTCCTGGAACTCTCCAGCACACGCCAGTTTGTACGTGTCACACATACCACAAGATAGGATCTGCGCTATAGCAACCGTATTCATGTTCATGTGCCCTATCAATAGTATAAACGTTATTTTCTCCTTGCCAGTGCGGTTGCGCAGAAATCCAGTCAAGCGACTGAATATGAATGTTTGTTATTTTGCTTCAGGATAGCGCAGCCTCTGCTGCTGGGAGAGCTGATCAAGTACTTCTCCGAGGGCAACGTGGACATCAGACAGGCGTACTACTACGCAGGCGGCATGATCGCCACCGTGTACTTCCTCATCTGCTTCCAGCACCACTACACCATGGGCACCGCGTGTATCGGCATGCGCATCAGGATAGCTTGCTGCTCGCTGCTCTACCGCAAGGTCAGTCACCACTCTTCTCTGACCTACAACATGCTTTCTGAATCGCATTTCTTGACGTCAAAAGAATACGCAAATCTCAGAAACATGCAGTTTTAAAACTGTATGTCTTTTACAAAAACCAATAACAAAAGAAGAACACAGAATAAAAATATTAACCGACGTCAAAAGATTCGACTGGGTATTAGAGTGGATTAATTTAATCCAGTTCGCGTTGCCGTCACAATAAAACTATCTACCATATCTTATTCTACTAATGCTATGGTGGAATTTAAGAGAAAAACACTACTATAACAACACCTCCAACATCGCGGTACGATTACTGAAATTTTCCGAAAATCAACAGAATTGTTGTAAAAGAATTGAGTAATGCCTTTAAATCTTATACAAAACGCAGTAAAGAGAAAAACTCAATTATCGATGGTTTTAAAAAAGTCTAAAATATGAGCAGAAACTCGGCATGAATCTATGACACATTTATAGAATTTTCTGCAATGCAAGTCAGAGACGAATAACACGCTTATCTCGATTTCTGTTTTCAGAGCTGTGGCGTATCATTGAGCAAACTTTCATTTATTTTTTTCCGTAGGTACTTGACGGTACTTAATGTGATGAAAAGTTTGTGTTTTATGTCCTTACTTCTTACATAAAGTGCATGCAACAGCTTTTTGTACGTTAATAAAGTCCATAGAACCATAGTTTGAAGACAGACATAGAAATTTAGAACCGCTCCCTTCTAGGAAGATACGTGGGTTCTTCAATTTGGCTTTCGTGTAAGCGACAATAGTCACGAATTTGTACTTAATTTGTAGCACAGAAAATGTAGTTTTCAGTGTTCGTAGAGGATACTAAGGTGTACATGCACATTACAATCCACTAAGACTTGTGCACTGCCATCAAAATACTGTATAAAAGATTTTTGTTATTCAGTTTGTAGTTCGGCATCAAAGTTTCAATATCTTCATCTGATCCATCACGAGTAACGTTTAGATGAAGCCTAGGAGCTGCTACTAACTATGAGGATGTTAAACTAAAATGCCCATTTGATGTGGTCAGAAAACCAAGAACCCTTTGTTAACTGACACATGGCGTTAGCAATAGATTATGCGAATGTGGAGAGAACCACTTATGCTACGGGACAGTACAATGAATATAGGCTGTATAAGTAGGACTGCACCGAAAAAAAATTGTATCATGCAGTATGTGAAGAAGCGCAAGATTGTACTAATGACTGATAATGCGTAAAAAGGAACACAGTTTGATCTACAAGAAGAACGTTACTGAATTAGCAACTGACTAACAAATATTTCCCAAATATTTAACGTTGAGTGTAAAAATAGCAGAGCAAGATAAGGGCTGTTTGTCACAGCAAATTCGACAGTACAGATACGACTTACGTAATAACTGCAGGTTGAAAAGTAGCAGTAGAAACTTCGGTTGCCTCGAGCGATTTCATTGAGCTACTCATTCGCCATTTTGTAATTTTTTTAGTCAGCTTTCTCGCAGCTCCTGACTGTGTGTAACGTACGTACTTTTCCGTTCTGCCTGGTTGACCTTTACTGTAGCTGCTCTCGACTTTCAGATTGCTATACTGGTTTGCAATTGCTGGCGCCAGTAGCAAGGACGCCAATTTTCTAGCTAAAGAGATAACAGTCCGCGGCAACGCAGAATATTATGTCTGCAGTGATGCAACTAACGCAGCTGTGGTTTACAGCGGATACGCCTCCTGATCAGCGATGAATAACAACGTATTCGTTATTTCCGCGAAAGCTTTTGCATTGCACTGCAAACCTGTTTTAGAAGAGAGAAGAAGCGAGTGCTTTCGCGTTTCAGGACAGATCTTCTTATCAGTTTCCCGACTTAATCGGTGGTGTTATGGAGCGTTTCATCGCCAAATCAGGAAGCAGAGGAGATTATAGATCTTCAGAATTAGCTTTAAATAATTTAAGGCAATAACTGAAAACATAGGTCAGGGTGATGTACAGGGATTTGAAGCCTTCTTATCCCGAATACGAATTCAATATTTCAACCATTGATACACCTCGCTTGGCGACACCGAAAGTAACAAGGATGGTCCTTGTGACATTCCCATGTCTCCTCAGTTCACCAGCGGCAAGACAATACTGAACCTCTCTTGAAAACAGTGTGCCGGATGATGAATCAAACCCGGATCTATGGTGTTCGTAAGTACTTTGGCGCGAAATAATGTTGCTTTTTGCTAGTCTGTATTGAATGTTTTAAAAAAGAAACTAAAACAAATTACAGGCTACACATAGTGGGCGCCGAAATCCATATGATAAAATCTTTCCTTTTCTATTTATAAACGATGAGGCTGTGGTACAGAATCGATAATTATTAAATGCTGTCCTCTGATGCTTCTTACAAGAACAAATAATTTCGTCGCATACTTATACCTGACTGTGAGGCAGAGCAAGAATCTTCTACTTTTTTACTGGCCTTCATTCAGTTATCTCCAAGAGATCAGCATGTTAATAACTGGATTTGACAATATAAGGCGGAATTAGTGCACCCCAACTATCTGCGTCTACTGTTATCCAATGTGAAAGCGTGCGAACGTAAAGTGTGCGAATGTTTGCTGGACGTACAGAACATCTGCTTCATATTCAGTGTCGTCCAAGAAAGTTCCTAGAGGAACAGTATTACACATGTTCAGATTCTGTTGCCTAAAAACACTACCGATTAACCATTGAAATACCAGGAGGGGAGTAGGGTGGGAATACTTTGTACCCACGCTTTGAAAAATCGCGATCTAGTCTTGTAGTTCATATTTTTAAATTTTGAAAAGTATTTATTGTTTTTAATTGTTTCTTACACCATATTCCGGAAGTGTTTTAAATTTTTCTATAAAATTTAACTCAAAAATTGAATTCTTAGTAGTGGATGTGACTTTTCACAACAAATGTCATACTCATATTTTCAGGTTCACGACCCTTCTTACACATCTATGTATCTAAAAAGTAAGTTGTACGTGAAAGTCAACGACAGTTAACGAAATTTATATAATTTTAAATTTCTTTGTGGTGTACACATTATGCAAAATGCTTTAGTGTTGCTGAGATTGTGCTAAAAGATACTATCAGGTTCTGGATCCAACTTTCTCATCAGTAAAGTATGTTGTTAGCAAACGTTCGCGACAATTACCGAAATTTGTTTTCTTTTCTTTTTTGTGGTGGGCATAACCCCCCCACCCCTCTCTAGGTACTACACGTTATGGAAAGTGCCTTGGTATTACTGGGGTTAAAGTAAAATCGTTACATGGAAAAAAAATTTTGAACGTCTTGAGATATCTTCCCACTTATAACAATGATTATAATTTCCAAATACGTTCTGAATTCGTAGTTATATATGACCGCAGACGCTACCGATACACAACTTGTGTGTGTTAGAGAGAGAGAGAGAGAGCACAGAAATAGCAAGTTGCAAGCAATAACCAATTTGCTTAACCATTTATGTCAAAATGACCTTTGACCAGTGAAGAGTTACATATCTTTTAATGCCTTTTTATGTACTAAGATACCTGCAGTGATTTAGAACTTTTTAGGTCATATCTGATGCGTTTTGGAGTCCCAGCAATGCAAACATTTTACACGAAAGAACAAATTTTTGTGTTGAGGTGACTTCGTAGCAGAATTATGACTCTACAGAGAAATCCACAATTACTTGGAACTTTCCACTCTATGAAGAACGGAGGAACGAATAAGATGAATTTGCAAGACAGGTTCCGTAAGTAGATTATATCCACATGTGACATATTTTTTGATCATAAAATTAAACATAACCCCGTCTTTATTATTATTATAGCGACTCACATATGAAGCGGACCAAGAAGTAAGGTATGGAAGTGACATAAATATACTGTACGCCGAAGAACCATTCTCACAGATTCTCAGTGAATTAGAATTTGCAGCTTGTCTGTTTTTCAATTTGTAACGGTCATTTTGCAAAGATACTTTTATGGAACCTTACAGTGCTGACAGCAAACAACCATGTTTCTAAATACGATATAAAAACACCGGAAAGCCCACAAACAATTTTCTGAATTACATGGTGAGAGCGCCATTTTCTGTAATTTGGTCCTCGCGTGTGTTGAAAGTTTATTAGCTTTGTGGGAAACTTGCAGGCAGAGGATAGCTTGGGAAATTTGTGAGCGGCAGTACACGTCCGCTTTGGAAACTCTTGGGAGCAACAGTGTTCAAAACTTTTTTTTTCTGATAGAAGGCCAGGAAGGCGGAGATAGCTCTGTCGACATGTAAGTTGGATGGAGGTATTTCGTTAGCAGGATCACATCAGAACAACGTTTGAGAAAAAGCAACATAAGATATATTTCAGTATCTGAATGAAACTACCTGATGTAAAACCGTCGCTTGTTTCTTCAAGTGTCTTTTATTTGGAACTGCCTTCTGGTCTCCAAGCATAGTACCTATATACCGTAAACAGCCCGGAAAAAATGCAAGGATATACCTGAAAGTAAAATAAAAGCTTGAAGGTGTTCGATTTTACATGTATTTTTGCCGTACTGTCAGCTCAATTGATTGTTACTTATAGATTTTATGGATTAATAAATTCTTGGAGAAAAAAGAAACGGAATAGATATTGTACGTTTATTGACCAGTCGCAGTTCTGATTCCTAACCCAAACTATTATGCACCAGAAATCATTAAGAAAAATAAGAAAAGAACTTGGAGTGAAAATTCATGTCGTCATCAAGCTGAACTACACACAACATGTAATATGCATTACATTTCATTTCATTAGTATATACCACTGATGTAAATAGCGAAGGACAGCTGCGTCTCATGCCGACTACAGCTGCACCTGCGTCCGATAGTCACGTCCGAAGTCTCGATATTGGTTAATGATTCTCTTAAAGTTGAGAGACTTTTGTCTCATCCTGATATGTGCATATGAGTAAAACCTACAGATGTGTATGGTTCTGTTTGAATGCCTTACCTCTCTTTTATCAATAACTCATCTTTGATTTTCCGTTCTTCTCCATTTTAGCCTGTGTCACCTCTTTACAAGTCTACACATTGTGTTAAACCTAATGTCTTCAATTATCGGCACTGCTTTTGCCTTGTCTTTATCGCCTCTCCATTGTTTCTCCCACTACCACACTAACGAGACGAGGATGGGATGCCCAGTGTCTTTGTAATCTGTTCTAACTACCTATTAATTTGTTAGTTTTAACTTTCCACTTAATTTGCAGCATGTCTCTGTAGCATTGCAATTCAGGTAGTTGCAGCTTCTTCTGTTGTAGTTAACTGTCCATATTTCACCTCCAAGCGTTGCAATGCCGCAGAATATTCTTCCTCAGTTCTAAGTCAGTGTTTAATGTCAATAGGTAACTTCTGTTGGAACACTGCCTTCTATGCTTGTACTAAACTGCTCCGTTTAGATGTTGTCTCTTGCATGATATCTCTTCCATGAAAGCAGTAATCGCTCGCCTTTGTTTATCTTACCAAGTGCTAACAGTCAGGACATTTTATTCTCTTTTCTGTTACTCCTCGTTAGTTTCATTGTGTTTATTCTCAACTCGAAAGCGATCTGAAGCAGTTGGTCGCCACGATTTTATAGTTACAGAAAGTATGTAACTGCGGACTATTGAACAATTTCGTTTCTAGTCTGAATTCCTCTTTAAATTGCCCCATTGACGTTTCGATATTCAGGATACACAACAGTGGTAAAAACTCTGCCCAGCAAAAATTTATGTACTAGTCTCTATACAGGGTGATCGAAAGGTAAAAGTAAAGCTAACAACAAAAGAAGTCAAGAACCACACAGCAAATAACACGAAGTGGTTTCCAAAGACCGCACCTAAGTAGATGGCATTTCCTTTCTTCTTGTCTTTCGTTTCAGTTGAGTGAAGGACGAGCGAGCTGGCGCGGCAATTAGGATAGTTTGTAGGAAGGGAAATGGTCAGCTTCGATTTACTGGCGAAATTCTAAGAAAGTGTAGTCCATACTTAAAGAAAATCGCGTACGTATTACTAGGGCGACCCATTCTTGAGCACTATTCGAGTGTTTGGGACCCCACCAAGTCGCATTAAAGGAACACATCGATGCATTTCAGAACCATCCTCATATATTTGTTACCGGTAGGTTCGATAAACTCGCGAGTGTTACGAAGCTGCTTCGTGAAATCAAATATGACCTCTGGTGGGAAGACGACGTTCTTTTCGCGAAACACTGCTGAGAAAATTAAGAAACCGGCATTTGCAGCTGATTGCAGAATGATTCTATTGCCGGCAATGTACACTTCGCCTCAGGACCATGAAGTTCAGAGATCTAAGCGCTCGTACGGAGTCATACAGACAGTCGGTTTCTCCTTGATCCATTTGCTAGTGGAACGGGAATGAATATCATCTTTTGGATTTGCAGCTCTTGTCTTCCTTCTGTGTTTGAAGTTACAGTTATTGGATATAGGTTCCGCCTTTGAAAATACAATTTTTTGCATAAAATAGATCCAATAATTAGGAATGAACAGTAGTGCCACAAGGTATCCACCACCATGAACCTTATGGCGGCTTACGGATTATGGAATAGATGCAGATTCGCGTTTAAATTACCGCCCAGCCATTATGTACAGGTTTTCTGGGCGAATTCCTGGTTTCTAATAAAGCTACGACCACTCCTCCTTCACGTCTTCACCATCTCAGCTAGTGCTTCTCTAATCACCTCCTTGTCTACACTACGTTAATATCTAATGTGTCTACCTATTAGTGTTGTGTCAAAAGTTTGGATAATGATGTAGTACACTTTTGAAGTTGTATGCATTTCCACCTCAAGGAAGGGTTTAGTGGGCCTCGTCTTTTGACAAGAAGTTTCATGTTTGCCCTCATTAGTTTTAATTCCTGTAAGTCATCAAATATGTCCAAATAACGACTATTGTAACAACAGTTTTCCTTCATTATTAAAATACTTCCCTGCCTGTGTGTGGAATGATGTGGAGACCATTATTTATCGAGTATTTTAATTTTCTTTCACATTTCCCACCACTTACTTTGTCGTAAAATATATCAGTTTGGCAGCATGAAGACACGGAGTGTAAATTTACTAATGTAAAGGTTTTCCGTTGCACAGGTGTTGCGGCTGAGTAGGGCCTCAATGGACCAGACGGCGACGGGCCAGATCGTGAACCTCATGTCGAACGACGTGAGCCGGTTCGACCTGTGCCCGCAGTATCTGCATTGGATGTGGATCTCCGTCATCCAGGTGCCCATCGTCACCTACTGCCTCTGGCGCTACGTCGGCATCGCCGCCATCATCGGCTTCTGCTTCATCTTCATGATCACCATCCCTGTACAAGGTATGTGCGTAGTACGTACTTGTGCTTCCTCCTGTAAGTGGGTAGTTTACACTGCATTAAAACGGAAAACAATTGCTGCGTTTTGTCCCATTAATACAGACCGATTTGGATTATCTTCAGATGAAATGTCTTCTTCAATTGTTAAGGTTATATTTTGACACACAGCTCGTATCCTTTATTTATAAAACAGCAATTGTGCCCCTACTACTGAAGACGACAAGTTGCAAGCTATAAGCAACTCGTGAAACATTCCCATTTGAAGATGAATCAGATTGTCCCAAAAAACGATAAGATGCAGCGAGTTGTTGCAGTGGTTATCACACTGTATTCACCGAACAGGTTTTAACACCCCCGTGGTTTCTCTAAATCACTTAAGGCGAATACCACGAAGATTCCTTTGACACCACACTGTCGATATCGAACGGGAGAGAATTATTATTTAACGTCAGATCGACGACGAGATCTATGGAAACGCATTGGGTAGGAACTCGTCGGAGTGCTTCTTTAATGAACGGTTCCATGTTTTCATTAAGCGATTTAGGGAAACCATGGAATCCTAAAAGCAACACAATTTTTTAAACTCCAGGGCTCCCTAAGTTGGAATCCAGTGTATTAGTCCGTGAGTAATCTCATTCGGTCTGCTTGACTTCCTTAAGCATCCAGGTTAAATCCAAGCCAGTGATCTGTCTCTGGCGTTCAACAAATAAGCAGCATTTCATAGTATGATACATTAATCTATATCAAACTGTGTAATATTTACAGTTGTCGAATTTTCAAATCTCTTATCATACTGTCAGACAAAGTTGTATATACACTCCTGGAAATGGAAAAAAGAACACATTGACACCGGTGTGTCAGACCCACCATACTTGCTCCGGACACTGCGAGAGGGCTGTACAAGCAATGATCACACGCACGGCACAGCGGACACACCAGGAACCGCGGTGTTGGCCGTCGAATGGCGCTAGCTGCGCAGCATTTGTGCACCGCCGCCGTCAGTGTCAGCCAGTTTGCCGTGGCATACGGAGCTCCATCGCAGTCTTTAACACTGGTAGCATGCCGCGACAGCGTGGACGTGAACCGTATGTGCAGTTGACGGACTTTGAGCGAGGGCGTATAGTGGGCATGCGGGAGGCCGGGTGGACGTACCGCCGAATTGCTCAACACGTGGGGCGTGAGGTCTCCACAGTACATCGATGTTGTCGCCAGTGGTCGGCGGAAGGTGCACGCGCCCGTCGACCTGGGACCGGACCGCAGCGACGCACGGATGCACGCCAAGACCGTAGGATCCTACGCAGTGCCGTAGGGGACCGCACCGCCACTTCCCAGCAAATTAGGGACACTGTTGCTCCTGGGGTATCGGCGAGGACCATTCGCAACCGTCTCCATGAAGCTGGGCTACGGTCCCGCACACCGTTAGGCCGTCTTCCGCTCACGCCCCAACATCGGGCAGCCCGCCTCCAGTGGTGTCGCGACAGGCGTGAATGGAGGGACGAATGGAGACGTGTCGTCTTCAGCGATGAGAGTCGCTTCTGCCTTGGTGCCAATGATGGTCGTATGCGTGTTTGGCGCCGTGCAGGTGAGCGCCACAATCAGGACTGCATACGACCGAGACACACAGGGCCAACAACCGGCATCATGGTGTGGGGAGCGATCTCCTACACTGGCCGTACACCACTGGTGATCGTCGAGGGGACACTGAATAGAGCACGGTACATCCAAACCGTCATCGAACCCATCGTTCTACCATTCCTAGACCGGCAAGGGAACTTGCTGTTCCAACAGGACAATGCACGTCCGCATGTATCCCGTGCCACCCAACGTGCTCTAGAAGGTGTAAGTCAACTACCCTGGCCAGCAAGATCTCCGGATCTGTCCCCCATTGAGCATGTTTGGGACTGGATGAAACGTCGTCTCACGCGGTCTGCACGTCCAGCACGAACGCTGGTCCAACTGAGGCGCCAGGTGGAAATGGCATGGCAAGCCGTTCCACAGGACTACATCCAGCATCTCTACGATCGTCTCCATGGGAGAATAGCAGCCTGCATTGCTGCGAAAGGTGGATATACACTGTACTAGTGCCGACATTGTGCATGCTCTGTTGCCTGTGTCTATGTGCCTGTGGTTCTGTCAGTGTGATCATGTGATGTATCTGACCACAGGAATGTGTCAATAAAGTTTCCCCTTCCTGGGACAATGAATTCACGGTGTTCTTATTTCAATTTCCAGGAGTGTATATATATATATATATATATATATATATATATATATATATATATATATATATATTAACTAGAACTGTAAATAGAAAAACAGGAGAAGAATCTAGAAGTGTATTACTTGTAAATAATTAAGGATGGTTTCTTCCGCATGTAAACTTTTAACTGACAAACTAAGCACAAGGAAAAAAAAAAGTTTCCTATCCTAAATCATATCAAGTTCCTTCTCCGCAATAAGAGTGTCATTTTACTTATTAGAATATACCACATACCCGTAATTACGACTGAAATTACATTTTTCCTTGAATTCTACTTTTCTGCAAGCACCACTTATGTCCCTGACTGCAAATAATTGTTGAAAGAGGAACTTCAAAACTTAAAAGTACCACGACAAGCAGTTTACACAAAAGTAATGATATTTGGGATTTTGTGTATCTGCTGGATCACTGCTATAGTCGTCGAGCTTCAGATGTCACCGTATTCTGACAAAAAAGAATAATAATAATAACAATGCTTTCGTTATGCTGCTGTATAAGGCATAATGTCAGTGATCGACAGAAGTGAAAATTCAAGGAATCGAGAATTCTGTCCTCGAGAACCAAAGGGATACATCTTACATTCGAGAACCGAGAAAGCGAATGAGATCTCGATTGCTGTTAAGGGGACCATATGCTTCAGCCAAGCAGTCGGCTGTACTTGCGAAGTAGTTTTATGTAAATGAAGTAAATCCTATACTGTTTTAGATTCCACTTTACTCTCCGCATAAGAAGACATATTTTTGGCTAAATTGTTTTCCTTGTAATGCAGTCTTTCGGCATAAGTTGTTTCAAAGTAATTTATCCTCTTGTGGTTTCGTAATAAGGTCTGAAAATTAGTGGGGCAGTTTTGCAAAATGCCGTGAGTTTATCTTAATGCAAATATAAAGTTTTAATGATCCTATTTTATTTTTAAATACATTTCGAAGTTTGACGCACTATTTTGTATAACACGTGAACAAGTGAAAGCTGTCGTCCGAATTCCCCGTAGTCAGAGGCAGCTGGAAATAAATGGAGACGAGTACACATTCGAGAACTGAAATTACCACGAGCAGAAGTAAAAGCAGTTATCGTTCTGATCTCGTGTACTGGCGATGCAAGCCGACCCGGAACGTGGACCAAGGTGTCTAGTTCTTGGATGTAGTGTTGGAATACGTCAGTTCTCTAGAACACCGACAACATGGAATCGAGAAATTCTCTGTTCTCGGATTTCCTAGCACCACATCGAGCTCTACCAGCTGAAGAGGTTATGCAATTGCGCGGCAGTTACCAGAGGGTGGTGTAATTCTCGGAATATCAGCACTGCAGACGTGGTTCAGCAGGTACAGAATTATTGTTCACATAATATCCTGGGAAATCTCGGACAATGGCAATATGGGGGCCGTAAAAGCCACGACGGCGTTTAAGATCGACGCCTCGTCGATAATTGACTCGGAAGGAAACAAAACTTGAGTTGCGCGCAGCGCAATTGGGAAAGGGTAATTGCAGGCATTGTGACGTAACGCGGTGTTTGCCGTTCCCAAGGTGAAGCCAGTTATCACTGTGTAGCAGATCGGACGCCGAAGTTTCGTCACCCACGTCGTCAGCAAAAAAATAGCCACTGGCTGGCGACGTTGTAATTTGGCGGACGTCACACTTCACTAGGAGACCTCTCTTGGCTCTCTTTTTATCCATAATGGATACTTTACAAACCTACACGATAGGCGACAAGGAAATACGCATATAACATTAATTTTATTCACACGGTTTTTATCTTGTCATTTGCAGATAAGAGTAACGCTAGTCGTATGGTGTGCACTCGTATTTTTATGTTCATTCATTTGAAACTACATGTCATATACCTTCCCGCTGATAGTGTTTAATTCGCTTCTAGACATGGTGCGATGTAAATTTTGTATGATACGTTACAATCAGATATTTGCCTCCTACGAAGAGTTCATATCGGCATGTCTAGTGAATCCACAGCTTGCTAAGGATTATGACGCTGAAAACAGAATGTTTGAGACATTCAGCCAAATCGTATGATTGTCTGTGGTGAATACGACACCATGCACACAGCTGGAATTTGACCCAGGACAAATGTGCTCGATTTAGAGCTCAAGAACTCTACAGTACCCATATCCTCCAAATACTATTGGCAAGAATTTTTGGTTGACGGCATTCTAACCAGCTACCCCTGGAAAAAAGAAACGAATGTTAGTTACACATTCATTCGCCACAGAGAGCTTTAGACAGAGAGAGTTGGCTCGAATTAGACAATGATGGACGCAGGAGTCGACCCATCTTGGTTGAAAGTATCGCCTAAGAGATTTAGGAGAAAACCAAAGATATCCTCACCTGGAAGGACCGGACGGAAATTTGAACTGTAATATGCCATCTTAGTGAACACAGCTGCGATAGAGATCTTGCGTAAATCCCTCTGTCGCCGCTCTGTGAGCTTATGTTCTTCTCTCTAAAATAAAACGCTATTTTGAAGGGGAGGACCATGTGTATGGCGCTTTACTACTTAGCGCCTTGTCTTCTTCAGTACGTGTTAATGCGGGAAAATGATGCAGTGATGCACACCGAATGAGCAAAGAAAGATATATTAGTATATCTGGTTCAAAGGAATCATCCTAGCATTTGCCCTAACGATGGAAAATTTGAATCTACACGGCAGGATGGGGATTTATCAATACAATGCATCAATTATTGAAGACTGGCATATTTCTAAGGCTTTATGCATTACGCACATTTCATTTCATTTTGCGACAGAGAATAAGCAAAAGAAAAACTCGCCATACTTCGTAAGGCAAAAGTACAGAATTGCTCTTTAGACAGTAAAAAGTTTCGTAATGTACGTATTCAAATACCAATGTGATGGGATTTACAGTTTTGCTGTGGCAAGATGTAGTGTTATTGGTGCAGATCCTACTTACATGTCATATACCCCGCAATACATATTTACTGTCATGTAGTATGTACCTACATAAAAAGGAATTCTTCTTCTCCTTTCGTAACAGTCCTGATAAGGACCACATTCACCCTGCTAAGTTAGTTTTACACTTTCTACAACACTCCTTCACCTGCTCGAAGAGATTTCGGGATTGCAGCCAGTCGTCGTAAACTTCACTCCACGATATTAAAATGGACACCTGCCAGTTATCTTCAGGTGAGCTCTTCGACTTGCTGGCTGATTATGTTCGAAAACATTCTGCCTGTTGTATCTTCACTGTTTTAGTAGACGATAGTAACTTTTTAATTTTTTTTAGAATATCTGCTTTGTTCTTAAATTCCTGAAATAGCTCTTCCGCTGTATATACAAAACACCTTCTTACGCGTCTGTATATGGTCTTCCTCTCTTCGTAACCTCAGAGTATAACCTCAGAACTTGCAGTATTAACATGACTGCAAGATTGTGTCCAGTAATTAAATGCATAACATGATTTTTCTTGACTCTTCTGAAGTTCTTCAACTGGTTTCTTTCTTGCATCAACGACAGTTTCTTAGTTGTAAAGTGTTCCTCCCAATTTGTTTTCTTTTTGTGAGTCACTTTTTCATGAAAAATAGGAAATGTCGGAAGGTCACTCAAGTTTTGAATAATGCGAAAGTCTCGCTCCACTCAACTTTAAATTCATAGTTTCCGTGTTCCATTTTTCTTTGCTTCTTCTCTGTAACCACGTCAAACAATGCACCTAAAAATGTTTCATTTTATAACGATAACGCTACCAACACAAAACAAATACAATTCTTAAATACTTGACGAAATTTGCAGCTGGTTGGTAAAATACAGGACGCAACCAGCACTAACCACTGCACAAGGAGAATGTTGTCTTTTTGGCTCACTCAGCTCATGCACGTATCGCACGCGCCTCCCCCGCGCGTACAGACAGGTTAAAAATTCTTAACCCCTAAATGAGCAGAAGTGGTTAGGGAACACTGCATCACGAAGTTTCAGCCGCAGTGTGCGTGCGCGTCGGCACGTGGTACCTTGTGGTAAAGCCATACTCAAGGGGCAAAAGAGCCGCATGTAGCTCGCTAGCCGTTATTTGCCGAACACTGCTCCAGACAAATACCTTCCGAAATGGTTCCCGATACTTAAATTTATATTCTATATTAACAAATTTCTCTTCCTCAGAAATACTTTTGTTGCTATTAACAAATTTCTCTTCTTCAGAAATGCTTTTCTTGCTATATACAGACTGAGTTTTATATCCTATCATCAGTTATTTTTCTGCCCAAATAGCATTTACTACTTTTAGTGTTTCATTTCCTAATCCTTTAGCATCGCTTGATTTAATTCGACTAGATTCCATTACTCTTGTTTTACCTTCGTTGGTGTTCGTTTTATAATCTCTTTTAAAGAGTATCAATTCCGATGAACTGGTTTTGTAAGCACTTTGACGAAAGAAGAAAATATGAAACAAATGAAGCAAGGGAAAGGGAATACAGACGTTTAAAAATTATATCGTGCTGTCTTCCGACTTCTTGTTCATTAACGCCAATTTCTTTTTTGTCATCGTGAACTTTCCTAAGTCAATTTCTCTTGTCAGTCTACTGTGCAGTTTCCCTAATTTCGTCTGTAATTTTTTGTGCAGTGGTGTATAATCTCTGCTAGTATAGAATTTACAGTTGACTAATGCTTTTTTTCCAGAACTGTTGCCTAATGTCTTTCTCCGAGCATGCCCGTATTGCTAGTGGCGGAGTTGTCGATTTACAGCATCTGTACACTATTCTAAATATTACAAATCATTATAGCGGAAAGGAATTAATGAGGATTTTTTTTAGCGATATGCGCAGAGGCGTGGGGATTAGTTCGGTTGTTTTGTAGAATCATATGCCGTGTCGTGATCCATTCACATTATCGCACAATTATAAATTTCGTTTTCGCATGTATTATAAATTAAACATGAGGGCTGCGCACGGCGATGGCAGATGTTACGTTCCCACGAGGCCAGCCCTGGCGCCTGTCGGTGAAACGCCGCGCCGGAGAAATCTGGCGCCGGAGCCGCCGCTGGCGGCGCCACAGGCGCAGTTACGAATGGCCGCCCTGCCAAACGCGAGTGTTCGTTGATCGCCAGCTCCGGGGGCCACTTTCGCTCTCCACTTAAGGGGAGAAGAGACCCATTTTCCACTACTGCTAAACCAATGTCGAGTTTGGTAGTGAAACCTCGGATACCGGAAACACTCTGTGCTCGTGCTCGCCACCATGAGATGTTTTGCATTTCTCTCGGAGAGTGAAGATGGTATCTTTAACTATCATTGAATCGCTAAAGATTTTTACTCGTACGGATGATAAATGTACAGTGTATATAAGGAAGCTAAAACACTGAACTAGATTCTCAACTGAAAAAAGAGGATCGATAGAAAGTGGTATCATAATTATGGAGGATACACTGTTATAAATATAACCCAAATCGCAACAGAAGCTAGTAATTAAAAAGAAAACTATTTACTGATCTGTGATACACGTCGAGCTCTGTGTGTGTATCACCCGGAACAGCATATACTTAGAATTCTTTGGAATTCTTGGCAAAACCAATCTATGTATGATGCATTTCCTGTTGGTTTCTGTCACAGGATCTTCGGCCACCGTTTGTTTAACGTTCGTCCTGACGTTTCGTAAGCAACCTCTGATGATGCATGGCTATAACAGACAAACAATAATTTTACCTAATACATACGTTTTGAGTTGTGACTTGTTTATTTGGGCACATATTGATCCTCCACAGCATCGCAAAACGAAATAGTGTTTTTTTATTTTTTAATGAGTTCGTCTTCATCAAAACAAGCTACTTTCTCCATGAACGCGTAGGAGGCGCAGTCAGCATCAGTGAGCCACAAGAACATCATGTACTGCCACACTACTACGTCATGGCGTCTTAAAATACGTAGGGTTTTCAGAAAGTAAGCTTCATATGTTGTCCCATCCTAAGAGCATTGAGCAACAAGAGTGGCGCATTGCCAGAAGAGAGTACTCGTTCTGGATTTACTACAGACATATTTCTGTTACGGTACAGATAACAGGTGAATTACAGTGTGCGAGTGAAATGGCGGTACAGCTGGAAACGTACTCCAGAGCTGAAATACGCAGAACGGTACGACTGTTATGGGCAAAGCGTCTAAAATGCACACAGATTATCCGTGAAATTTTGGCGCTATATGGACTATGTGCAATGTCGCGTCCAGCTGTAGTGGAACTGGTGTTAACAAGACGACCAGGGCCGCACAGACGCTGGCGACGCTGATCAGGAAGGAAGGCCATTGAGGTCGGCCACAGACGACAATGTCGCAGTCGAGGAACTCATTCGCAAAAATCGCAGAGTGACTGTTGTAGGCATTGCGTAGCAGATTAGCATTTGTGATGAAGACAAGCCTCGTCGCCTCACCGGAAAGAAAGCAGATCTGCGCCATCAGCAGGGAATATGATGGTCACTGTTTTCTTCGACTATGAAGGAATCTATACACAAGAGTTTTCGTAAACGACACAACTATTAATACCGATTAGAACTGTGCAGCACTAATATCGCTGCGAACACCATAAGGAACAACAACCGCGAAAATTAAACAAAGGCATTGTTGTCCTGCACGATAACGCAACATCCCACAAGGTGTGCATAGCTCAAGCTTTAGTTCAACGCTTTCGAAGGGATATGTGGAAGCTTTCCGCCATGCAGTCCAGATCTTGCACCGTGCGATTTCCCTTCTTCGGCAAGCTGAAAGAATATCTAAGGAGAAGGATCTTTTTCAATGATGAGCACGTTCACACAGCGGTTCATGAATGGCTCCGTGACGAAGGAGCGGATTTCTGTCGTCGGATCATTCGTGACAGTGGCTAGATTGTATTGTGAGAAAATTGGACTGCGTAAAAATTGGGACTTTGTACGGGCGCTGATGACCGCGCAGTTGAGCGCCCAACAAATCAAATATCATCACCACCATCATCATCATCTACCGTTGAGGAACTGAATGTTTGATAAAAGGTTCTGACCGTTTTTAAAGATTTTATAGCTGTTGAAAAATCACTTTCGAGTGTAGTGAAGCAATCAATTATAATTACTTGGCCTCCGTGATAATGAGTATCTTACTTGTCTAAAGTCCTGTCAACAAGTCGTGACATTGCAATCGTGATGTTTTTGCAGTACTTCCATCAAAGCGTGTAATGCAAATTACATGGTACGATAAAATAACCATTTACGAGCGCTTCCTGAAAAGTAACGTTTCCGAGTTTTTTATCCTGTTCTCAATATCGGCTGAGATATGAAATGCCTTGCATATTACTCGCTCGACTTTCCCGCTTCGCTGACGCAAGTTACTGCCATCTGGGGTCAGAGGACTCAGAAATGTACCATGTAACATGGCGGTGTGTAACATAACTATGTTGGTGCCTCAGAAATAGTATGCTGTAATCGAGTTGCTAACCGCAGAAAACGTACCTCCAACTGAAATCCATAGAAGAATGAAAACTTTTTACCGCAATGTTTGTGTCCACATCAGTAATGTGTAACGTTGGGTTGTTTGTGCTCATAATTAAGGAAACTATGGTGCTAACCTCAACGTGTGGGACATACGATTTTCATCTGTTTCCAAAACTTAAAGAACACCTTCGAGGATTTGACTTTTGATAGCGATGAAGCGGTGGAAGCTAGATGTAAGGTTGTGACTCCGTCAACCAAGTCAAGCATTCTACAGTGATGGTATCAATAAACTGGCATCTCGTTGAGAGAAATGTGTTCGTCGTCAGCGTGACTATGTTGAGATGATGATAACGTTTGGTTTATGGAGCGCTCAACTGCGCGGTCATCAGCGCCCGTACAAAGGCCCCATTTTTTACACAGTCCAATCTAGCCACTATCACGAATGAAGATGATGATGAAATGATGAAGATAGCACGAACACCCAGTCCTCGGGCAGAGAAAAAAACCCAACCCGGCCGGGAATCGAACCCAGGACCCCGTGGTCCAGAGGCAGTAACGCTAGCCACTAGACCGCGAGCTGCGGACTGACTATGTTGAGAAATATATATTATATATGAAGGATAAAGATTTAGAACGTTAATAAAATTTGTTTTATTTAAAAAGCTTTAAGATTGTCACATAAAAAGATTCTGAGGCATTAGTTTTCATCATGCTTTCTTAGGTTAAACAAGAAAAATTCTTAAGCAGATGAAAACTTGGGCTGATGCAACGAGTGGAAAAAAAGTAATGGTCAAAACTGTTGTAAATTGATGGATGCAAAAAGAGACATGTGTAGCGCAGTGACTAACAGCTTACTCGAAAAATCGGAGATCCTGGGTTCAATACCCGTTCACTTCGATATGTTTTTATTTACACTTAAATATTCAGCTCCACCAAACGTTTATGCCAGCAGTCTCAGGCGACACCGCTTCTCATAAACCGTGCCCCCTGAGGGGCTACGTGAAGTCGTTCCCTAGTCGGAGGAAGACAGGCATTTAACTCTTAGATCACATCCTGTACAGCACCGTGGTAAACGTAAACCTACCAGTGCTAGTGTGGTTGACCGTTTAACGTTAAGTCGTAAACAAGGTACACACAAGCCATATTCAGTACCTCTGCCCATTCAGTTTTAAGAGGTTCTCTTAAAACACCATTTACATACAAATTATTTACAACATAAATTTTTCACTGTGGACAACGTTCACAAGCTTAGATGACAGTTTTCCAAATTAATGCACACCGTTTACACGTCAGGGGCATGTGGTTCAAACTGATATAAAGTAGTCACTAGACGGATATTTTCTGTAATGAAATGACTGATACAATAATGTTACAATTATTAGACTAAAGCATGGTTTCTTAACATTTTAAAATCGATCTAAATAAAGGTAGTTGAAATAGCTGGAATATCCTATTTTGCTGATTTTGACGATATTTTTTAGTTTTGTTAACATTCCTCCTTTCAGTTGCTCACTCGTTAATTCATTGTTTAGTACGTGACCATACTTAAGTCATAGTAGTTTGTCAGCAACTTGTGAAGCGCCTACTCTGATATGAGGAGATGATGACTGAATGTTTGTTAGACAGAGCGTAAATATAAATTACACCGCCATCACCGCCAGGTACCCCAATGGATAATAAACACTAATTGCAGACAGTTAAAAACATAACAGAAGTATTTAATATTTGAAAACTAGTTCTTGATAACTATACAATAAAAATGAGTTTCTTACCCATCACATTCATACCTTATGTATATTGAAAAAATTATTCCTTAATTTCTCTATAATAACGTTATTATTTCTGTCATTGACGGCTTTTCTAATGTGAAGTAATGGGTAGGAAAGAGTGTTGCGCCTTGAGGATAGTGTACCTGGGAGCACATGATGTTTCCAGTAGTTATTTCAGTCTAGTGATCGAATTTAGTGTCACGTGAAGGAATACGCACTGGAGACCGTTTCTATCGTTTCTGTCTTGTGTGATGAGAGGTTGTCTTTTAAGCAGTATTTATAAATATTTTGAGTTCAACGCATGTAAGTGGTGTATGATATATTGTAGCTATTTAGAAGATATTATTAATTCTTCAGATACAGACTTTTATGGTGAGTAAAGTCCTGTATCGTATTAGGACTAGCTGTATGAAGCGTGAACGGTTAAGCCATACTTCGGCCGTCTTACACTATCTTGTACCTTGAAACGGAAGTAGGTCTTCTGCCAAGGAACATGTGATGTTTGCAAATGAAGTGAGTTTCTTTAATGTCATAACGATTTTACCTATCTAGAAAGTGGAAATAAATTTCTGTCAGTTTCTAACAGCTTCTATTTCCGAATGTATTTAATTTGAAACCGGTTTTTGATAATACTTGCTTACACTCACTGATTATTGGGGTATGGTACATTAATAATGTAGCAGATAGACGATTAAATACAATACTGACAAGATTTTCTCGATTGCAACACTTTCAGATTTCAGTAAAATATTTGTTGATTGGAACATGACTGTTGTCCCTTGGTTCGTATTTTTACATTTCGAAAACCCTTACTTTTCCGGGGAAATATTTGTAATTTCAAAAAAAAAAAAAAAGGCTGCAGAACACTAAAGGTGAATACTATAGTTAGAAATGGGATGAAAACATATTAAGCTTCTATTACAGGGATGGCTACAGGCAATAATCTGAGAAGTGTTCCATGGTACAACACTATCCCCTACTTGTTTTAAACATATCTTCAACCAGTAATCAGTCTTGACAGTGATGGAAAATAGACGTTATATCTGTTGAAAGTCAAGAAAAGCAATCAAACCCTTTTTTTCTGCAACACATTGCAAAGAACCCAACACCCGTTTCTGTGTGGAACGTGATATTACTAAGCGGAGCGCGACGCGATGGTGGAAAAAGTTCTTGAATGCAACAACGAAGGAAGAATAACATCAACAAAAGCTTGAAAATGAGCTTTCGCCACAAGTATGCTACACGGCATTGTAGCTCAACATGCTTAAAGGTGACACATCGGTATAAAAAATCATTTCAAACTAGAGCCTCGCCTTCATGCAAGTGAGGCCCTCAGTCAGAAATCGAGAAGTGATCCTACACAGCCGAAAGAAATCCAGCTATAAGTAATATCCTGGCAAGCAGTAAACCTTACGCGAATCGTGTTGACTAATTATAGGCAGATGTGAAGCGACATATCAGGAAACTTCCTAACGTTAAGAAACAATTGCTAAGAAGTTTATTCCCGGAAAATTAGAAAATCATTGAAAACATCGTCCAACAGAATAAAACTGCTAAAAAACGAATAAATGATGGAATACAAAGTATCAGTTGCATCTTCCTGTACACAAGTTTGTAATAAATTTACCTGTTCGACAGAAACGGAGGCATATTTAGCCAAACAATTTTACGATCTCTGCACTGTGTGAACACCACAGGTATGGAAATAATTTTTCGTCAAGATGTTTTCGAATCACAGTCACTTGTTCAAAAGAAATGCAGTTGCGAAAAAACAGACCGGAAAGTTGATAATAAAATGTCTGGTATTCCATGGAGAAGTGCCTCTTAGAACTTCTTAAATAAAACCCAAAAAGACTTTTTCATAAATACATAATGCACTATAGAGATGAAATACACGTTTAAAAAAAGGAAAATTCGAAGTCCAAGATATATTCACAAATTTACTGAGCAATATATTTCATAAAGTATGGGTCTCAAACTTCTGCCGCTGCTCTACTATTTATTCGTTCACGTTCCGTTTGTACAACAGGTTGTAGTGTAGCAATTCGCTTTCAGACATACACTGTACGTAAGTTTTTCGTTTATTTCGTTATGCTAGACAACCGTCAGTACGAAATAGCATCATCACAACACAAGCGGGTGAGAGTCATTAGGGTATACACTTTAAACATGCGGCTCTTTTGAATGTTTCGTTAAAATTCTTTTACCAGCCGTCAGCTTTCTAATGGTAGGTCTAGCCACTTAAAATCTATAACAAGCTCGGTCGCGCACAATATCAGTGCTTGACAATAGTTCCTGTTTCCACGGGGTCAAAATAAACAAAAACTTACCTTCGATATGAATCATTTTGTGGTGCCCTGGAAAATTTCATTTCCAGGTGGAACTGTGTTCACTACAGTGGACACTCTCTTTCTTCTTCTTGTTCTTACATAACGTAAATTTTTTCTGTGTGAGAATAATACAACCAGAACGGTGATGTTACAGGACAGCAACGAGCTTTAACATGTAACCTGCAGAACAGTACCCACAACCGATATAACAAAGGTTACTCTTGCCAGAAGAACCGCACTGCGTGGTACAGTGTACAATATATGCGGAAAAAACGCACTCAAAGTGTCAATTATGGAGGGTTTCATCAACATCTGCCAAGTTTCTAATTGAATGTCAGTGCCAGAAGAAAGTGAAACACGCTTTTGGTTGGCTGCAGGAAGAAACTTTCACGAAGAAGGAATTCGACTCGTTCTCTTCAATCTCAACATGCTCTGTGAGTGCCTGATTGTCAATTCAGCTCCTCACAGACGTTTCAGTCACGTGTCGCCTTAGTCGAATGAGTTTTAAGATAAATGAATTTCAGGATCTGTGACTAATCAGCAGACGTCATTGGCGTCTGAGAGGAAGTCTTTCAGCAGTCACTGAAATCGTTCGTGAGCTGTTGCACCAGAAATAGTACTGCTCATATATAACCATAGCAGTTACCGTTTGCATTAAACTGCAACGGTGTTATATGCGAAATTACGTACCCGGATGACGACGATTGAGCCATGGAATATGAAGAAGATAGCACCATCAGACGACAAAGGCAATGTAACTTGCGTCTAGTAGACCAGATTTATTTTGCAATCTCATGATTTACACTCTGGTGACAATTTCACAGGAAATGTTAGACGAAGTCAGAAGTCTGCATAATTTCATAAGTAGATTTGTTGGTAATTTTCGAAACCAATACATTCTGTTTACGTTGGAGTCTTATTTGGGAAACTGAAATTATTAACTACGTGACTGACACGGATAAATGTTTTATTATGGTTTGAGAATGTTACAGTTTTTCTCCCAGGAGCGAGCATATATAAGGTTAGTAATAATTTATGCAGCTGCTACCTCTCATTGTCATCGGATACAGCACAAACGTGAAACACAGTAACGTATTATGACTGCTTTTTCAGCTGACATATTCAGTACAGAAATAATTTTCATTATAGTACTATTCTTTTGAGTACATTTGAACAGTATAAAATCTGTGACGACATTTGATCGAATGTCATTATTAACATATACTGCAATGCAACGCCGGCCGTAGTGGCCGTACGGTTCTAGGCGCTACAGTCTGGAGCCGAGCGACCGCTACGGTCGCAGGTTCGAATCCTGCCTCGGGCATGGATGTGTGTGCTGTCCTTAGGTTAGTTAGGTTTAATTAGTTCTAAGTTCTAGGCGACTGATGACCTCAGAAGTTAAGTCGTATAGTGCTCAGAGCCTTTCGAACCATTTTGCAATGCAACGACTATGGTCCAAATTAGTTGAATAAAATTGAAAAGTGGGGATTAGATCGTCTGAAACTTTCCATGGCGGAGGAAAACCACGACGGCAAATGTTAGTGACACGTAAATACTCCTTAAAGCAAAATTTAAGCGACTTTGGTCCTGGAATTAATACGCATCATCCAGAAATTAACATTTAGTGTAATATAGAAAACAAAGCAATAACAAAAGTCAGTTGATATATTTTCCTATGTCAAGGTGAGCTACGGCCGTCCGACATGTCCGTTCTTCTGCTGGAGCTATTTCCATGTGGAGGAACCCATGGCTACACAGAAAAATAGGTGGGAAACATAAGTGAATAACAGAAGTGTTCCTTACACACGAATGTACCATGACTAGCACAATCCAATCACGACACTTATGACAAAACGAGCTGTTCCATATATTTAACCAACAAAGTGCCTTCAGATGAAATGTTCTGTCTTACATCTACGAGATCTTAAGCATTTTGCCAGTCTTATCGCAACCTTCCTTTCTTTTCCAGGTTATTTGGGAAGAATAACTTCACGGCTACGGAAACAGATCGCTGTGCGAACGGATGAACGTATGAAACAGATGAACGAGATCGTGTCGGGCATACAAGTGATCAAGATGTATGCGTGGGAGAAGCCATTCGCCAAACTTGTCTCGTTAGCCAGAAGGTGAAAAGCCTCAAAACACACATTCTTTCTCTCAATGGATATTGTCAGTCCATTAATTTTTCTCGCAGGCTTTCGATGTAAAACTGACGTCTTCATACGCCTTTTGTTCATAATCATTTTTTCTTATTTACGATTTCCTCCTGTATATTTTACGCAGGTTTTAATAATTTGCATGATCTCTTATCATCTGTATTGAGCACTTCAATTAAAGACTCTGAATAAGACTTGCGATAATGGTTACAAATACCAGACTAGTCTGTAAAGATCATTTTTTTTAGTCCACGAACACAGATCACAGCAATCACAACGGGAAAAAAATCTATTTATTGTTCCGAGAATAGTTAATGACTGTTACTACTGCAGCAGTTTTTCTTCTTTACTTGCCTTCTTTTCCTGATTTTATTATTTGTTGCAGTTATTAACCGAATCACAACTATTATTTATTTATATTCATCTTTACAACATCTAGCCCTATTAAAATGACAACGTTTGAACCATGCTCTCATTTGCAGGAGTGAAATAGACGTGGTGACGAAGACATCCTATGTACGAGGCTACTACCTATCTTCACTGGTGTTCGTCGAAAGGTCGTCGCTTTTTGTCACCCTCATGGCCTACTCCCTGTTAGGAAACACGGTGTCCGCTGACAAGGTTTGTACTGCTGGTACATTAGCACTTCATGCGCGCGACACACAATCATACAGCCTTATCTTTCACGATTAACAGTCCATAAAATATCCAAGTCCATTCAGGACGGGCGAATTACGATGTTTCGTCAAGAGGTGCTGATTGATCTCGCGGCAATCCAGATATATTTTGATACGTTCAAGGAAACACAACAAATTTATTTCCGGTGAAGAGCGACATAATTCGAATAATACATATCTGTGTGAGCATTAGTAAAAAAAATTATACCACTCTAAAACAAGGCAGACTCCTTACAGGCGTAGTAAGTCTTCAAATACATAATGACAAGTAAATACCTCCGGTGCAATGTAGGAACTAAACAGCAGGAATATTTCAGAACATCAGCTGATTTATAAAGTATACACCTACTTATTTTACTCTATGTTGAGAGTAGAAGCTACAGCATAGTATACGGCAGAGAGTATGTGTGATGTGCCCCATGCATGAGTATTGCCTGAGAGTGGTCGACGCGGTTCGTGGGAACAGAATTAACTGGTTGGCCATGTGAGAGGGAGACTTGACCTGGCTATAATGTTAAATCCCTTATTACAGAAGGTAAGGATTGGAAAGTGATTTGAAATAACGTCAACTAGAAGTGTTTTGCAACTTCTAAAATTATTCAGAAAACAGTTCCAGCTCCGTCTCTACCTGGCTTGAAACAGTTGAACACACCAAAAAGGCCGAGAATTAGTACACAGATAATCTTAATAAAGAGACGGTGAGTGGCTAGTACCATTCCGTCTGCTTTGAAATGGGACTGTCAGTGTATCTAAGTCCAACCCCACTATATGACATACACAGTTCTGTAATGTCCTTGGACCACTCTGTTTTCATAGCTTGTAGCATTACTGCTATACGTGGCCGCCAAATGCTGACGCCTAAGTGGCCCACTGGCTTCCCTGTGGTATTTCCTTGTCACGTTCAAGGACTTCTAAAACTTATCCATTTATAAGTATTTTCTGTAAGACTTCACTGTTAAGGGAAAATCATTTCGATTTTCTGAGTTGGCTATCGGCTACACTCAAGATGCGACAGATGGAGTTCATATCAAGCGACTGTTGCGGACTGGAATTCGTCAGCGTGTTCCTTTAACCAACTGCAGTAAGAGACAAGCCGCACAGTGGGGCAAAGCACTTTGCTGAAAAATATGCCCGCCAAAGAAGACATGAACCATGGAAGGAAACAAGCTATCAGCAGCAACAATGACGAAATCCGCACTTATCATAGTGTGCTGTATTACAACAAGATGCTGGAGATGCCCGTGTCAGTATCCCGAAAAACATAATACTGTCAGCACTTAGCTATGTACATGCTGCAGTTCGTGCAAAGTGGAGACTCCTTGGTACAATCATCACATTGCGTATCCGGATACAGTAATGTAACAGACAATGCAACTCTTCCGACAAGGTGACTATTTTAATCGACCCTTGATCAACTTTTTATGCTCCTGTGATCATTGTAGTAGTTAGTGGCGGAATTGTCAAAACCTTTTGAAATAAAATCTGCACAAAGACAGGGAGATGGTTTATCACCTCTACTTTCTAAATGCACATTAGAGAAGGTAGTGAGAGAATGGAGAAAATCCATCGATACTAAGGGTGTTCAACTAGGGAGAAACCCAAATAAAATCACCATAGGTTATCTATCTTTTGCAGATGTTGTGGCATTAATTACTGGCTCACTGGATAGTGCCAAGGAACACATCACAGAACTACAGAAACAAGCACACAAAATAGGACTAAAAATATCATTTGAAAAAACAAAAAACATATTTCGTGACAGATATCAATTATGCCCCTCCAAATCTTAAAATTCATAACAACGCAATCTCTAACACAAACTCTTTTTCAATAATGGCTAACGAGCAACACAAAAATAGCCACTGACAATAGAGTACATAGAATGGAAAGGGCACATAAAACTACGACACTATCGAACACTGGATGGCCTGAAACACTGTATGCTGCAGAAACACTTAAATGAACAAGATTTGGGGGGCTTGAAGAACTGGAAGAAGTTGAAAGAAGAATTCTAAGGAAAATACTGGGACCAAGAAGTAATAGTTACGTTAATACACATTAAGATGAAACAGAGAGCTCTATCTGAAAATGGAAGAGCTAAATGATGTAATGAGGAAAAGAAGACTAGTTTTATAGCCACATATACCGAATGTATAATAACAGACTAACCAAGCAGCTCTTCCATTTACTAAACAGCTAAAAATGCAAGTCCACATGGTTCACAGAAATTGACAAAGATAAAAGATATGAAAAATACAGGAATTATAAAGGGCACAATAGATAACAGAATACTTTTTAGGGAAGCAATACAAAAGGCAGGCTTTCAGAAAAGAAAGAGGTCTGCAAAAGGTAGGAAATAGATCCACAAAGAAAAGAAACGACACTCTCGACGGATTAAGGAAGTCTGGTAGCAATTAAAATTATATACAAAGAAGCAAAACCAAAGTTGATTTATCGTACCCTTTAAAAGGGCTACTCGAATAAATAAATAAGTGAAGACGATGCCGGACTGGAAGCTTCGAAGTGCACACTCCATAAAAAATTCACGGAATCCAGGTATTGATAGCTCCGATTATGCATGCGTCGATGTATCTGATTCTCTATGCAAGGCGTGGATAGGGGGCCTGAATATAGCAGTAATGAGAGGCCGAAATTTGTCGTATACGTAAAATAACAACTTCTGAAAATATATGGCCGTTTGGTGATTTTTCTTTGGTAATATGCAAGATTTCTTTGCTTACAGGACTCATGACGGTGTTATTAATCAAAAGGCATTGTCACTAGCGAATGTGTGGCCAGGACGAGGGAGACGTCGTTGTGTACAAGTAGCTGACATCGTTACAAATTCGTTTCGAAATGCAGCGAGACTTATACATGGTCAGCTCATGGTGCAAGCATGATTGCTTATTCCAAACATAAAAAGTAATGTGCGTAAGTAGACACAAGGATACGACATTTTTGACCATACGATCGATGACCAATAACTAGAGTCAGTTATGACCTTCAGGTCACTAGACGCAACTGTCCTGAGGGATTTAAAGTGAAACGACCAAATAGATCTAGCTTTGGTGAATGCAGATACCAGACTCAAGGAAAAATTCTAGGGAGGTAGAATTCCAGCACGAAAGCAGTCGCGCACAAAACCTTCGTTCGACTAATTCTTGTGAGTTGTTCGTCGGTCTAGAACTCTTATGAAGTTGAATTCAATAAATCCGTAAAATATTCAAAGCAAAACGGTACGAGTAGACACAGGTTGGTTTAGTCTGCATGAAGATATTATAGGAACTATCAATGGACGGTGTTGTTACAATAAAGAGATTATGCATCACGGAGAGACTTACTCATAAAATTGCAAGAGCCCATTTTCTGCAACGAGTCATGAAATATACTATTTCCCCCGGCATACATCTGGTGGAATGACCACGACGCTAAAATAAAGATATTCGGACTCATGCAGAGACTTACCCGCACATACACTGACGTGAAAAAGTCCTGAGATGCCTCCTAATCTCCTGTCGGACCTCCTTTTGCCCAGAATAATCCAGCAACTCGACGCGTCATGGACTCAATAAATCGTGACCTTTCGATTATGTCCCATAAATGTTCGATGGGGTTCATGTCGGGCGGTCTGGGTGGCCAAATCATTCGTTCGAATTGTCCAGAATGTTCTTCAAACCAACCGTGAACAGTTGTATCCCAGTGACATAGCGCATTGTCATCCATAAAAATTCCATCGTTTTTTGGAAACATGAAGTCCATGAATGGCTGCAAATGGTCTCCAAGTAGCCGAGCATGACGCTTTCCAGTCCATGATCGGTTCAATTTGATCAGAGGACCCAGTCCATTTCATATAAACACAGCCCACACCATTATCGAACCACCACCCGCTTGCACAGCGCCTTGTTGAGAACGTGGGCCCATGGCTTCGTGGGGCTGCGCCACACTCGAACTCTACCACCAGCTTTTACCAACTGAAATCGGGACTCATCTGACCAGGCGACGGTTTTCCAGTAGTGTAGGGTATACTCGACATGGTCACGAGCCCAGGAGACGCGCTGCAGGCGATGTCGTGCTGTAGCAAAGGCACTCGCGCCAGTCGTCTGCTGCCACAGCCCATTAACGTCAAATTTCGCCCCATTGTCCTAATGGATACGTTAGTCACACATGTTGCGATTATTGCACGCAGTGTTGCTTGCCTGTTAGCACTGATAAATCTACGCAAACGTCGTTGCTCTCGGTCATTAAGTGAGGCCTCGGCCACTGCATTGTCCATAGCCTGAGATAATGACTGAAAATTGGTATTCTCGGCACAAAAAAAAAATGGTTCAAATGGCTCTGAGCACTATGGGACTCAACTGCTGTGGTCATCAGTCCCCTAGAACTTAGAACTACTTAAACCTAACTAACCTAAGGACATCACACACATCCATGCCCGAGGCAGGATTCGAACCTGCGACCGTAACAGTCGCACGGTTCCGGACTGCGCGCCTAGAACCGCGAGACCACCGCGGCCGGCACATTCTCGGCACACTCTTGACACTGTGGATCTCGTAATACTGAATTCTATGACTATTTCCGAAATGGAATGTCCTATGCATCTAGCTCCAATTATCCTTTCGCTTTCAAAGTCTGTTACTTCCTATCGTGGGGCCATAATCACGCCGGGCATCTTTTCACATATATCACCTGAGTACAAATGACTGCACTGCCAATGCACTTCCCCTTTATACCTTGTGTACGCGATACTACCGCCATCTGTATATGTGCATATTGCGGTCCCATGACTTTTCCCACCTCAGTGAAGTCAGAGAATTGAATACGAAAAACGTGGCCGGTGGAGGAAGGGGGCGGGGGGGGGGGGGCATAGCTGAAGGAGGCAGCGAATAACACAGGTACAATGTGTGCCTTTCGCCATACACCGCACGACGCCTTGCGGAGTCAGATGGGAGTTGCTGAATCTCCGAGCCCGTCTAACGCTGTGACAGGGGCGTGTAAACAAAGCAGTATGCTGGCTCTATAGGACTGGTCTAGGTTGGCCAGCAGGCGGGCAGATACGCCAGGCGACCTTGGACCGCACGCAGGCTGCCCGTGTGCCCACGCGCCTCATGGAGGACATCGCGCTAGGCTCGCATTTCTCGTCACCCGACCTCAGTGCTGACGCGTCACCAAGGCCAGGATACACCGGCTCACAGTCCTTCGGTGGTTTTTCACACAAGGACACTCTGGACCAGATCGCCGGGGTAGGGTTGTCGGTGCAGTTGTGCAAAGCCGCTGTACCCGGTTGGCATAGTGATTAACGCATCTGCCTACAACCGTTTGATCCAGGCTACTGCCCTGTAGCGTGATTTACCGGCCATATGAAATAAGGAAAATCAGCGCGAGAGCTACCACACGATCAACAGCTCATGCATTCAAACTGCTATCAAGAATAATGCGCAGAAGATGGAAAATGAAATGGAGGAGCTGTTAAATAGCAATCAGTTTGATTTTCGGAAAGGTAAAGGCACCATAGAGGCCCTTAACCTAACCTAACTGACGTTGCGTAATGGAAGCAACACTAAGAAATATTAAGGGGCATCTATAGCATTTGTCGACCTAGAAAACGCACTCAACAGTGTAAAATCGTGCAAGATGATCAAAATTCTGGAAAACAGATATAAGGTATAGGGAAAGACGGGTATATACAATATGTGCAAGAACCAAGAAGAAAATATAAGAATGGAAGGCCAAGAACGAAGAGCTCGTATCAAAAACTGTGTAAAGACAGGCATGGTATCTTTCACCCTTACTGTTCAATCTATAGATCGGAGAAGCAATGACGGAAGCTTTAATTAGTGATATGTTATTAACTGACATTTAATTATAACAAATACTACCAAGAACAACGCGTTTTCTATGAATCTTTAATGTGCCGTTTACATTAAAACGGCATACTTTCATGACACAAAATTTACAATATGAAAAAACCAAATTTGAAAATTCTTTAACCACCAATGGGACGTTTCCCTCATTACAATAAATTGTATATTCGACAGATCCTCAATGTACTGGTTCTTTGAAACAGCATGTATTCGCACGATGCAAGTTACACAGTACTATAAATTTCATCAAATATGGGCTTTAAATGACGATATCCAGAGTGGTGTCTCCCTTGTGACATCGAGAAGGTTCTTACCTCATACGGCTCAACGTTTCGTTTAAGGTTGCTGACAATGTCTCCGCCGCCTTCTCCTCCTCCTCCTCCTCAAGGTGAAATAACAGTAAGTTACGTCCCAAAACTTGTACCGCCTCATGTCCAACACCTAACTCGTCCCGTGTGAGGACAGCTTAAGGAAAGTATATGGGTGCAGTAGAGCCGAACGGGGTATCTTTTAGGCTACGAAATGGGGAAATCCACTGATACACGCGACTTTGTCAAAGTGCAGATGGTTATGGCTTGGTAGCTGGAAACGAGCGTGTCGGAAATGGTGAAGCTGGTCTGCTGTTTGCGTATTGCTGTCGTGAACAGTGGTTGAGGAACGGTGAAACCGCGAGTAGGCGACAATGTGTAGGACGTCAACTCCTCATCCTCTGTAAAGCAGTATAGGCTGCTATGTGTGCCATATCTGATGACAGAATACGTGTTGTCGTAGGTGCAAGCGATTTAGAGCACACCGTTCAGCACACATTGTTGAACATCAGACTCTGCAGCAGACACAAACGTGTTCCCATGTTGACCCAACGCCACCGTCCATTACAATTGCTGTTGGTACGGGATCATCGAGATCAGACCGTGTGTCGATGAAAATGTTTCGCCTGGTCGGATGAATCACGTTTCTTTTTATACCAGGACGATTGCCGTGCCCGGACATGCCATCACTCGAGCAAATGGCTGCTCGAAACACGCGTCGCGCCACGAAAGCGCGGGAATGGGGGCAGTATTATGCTACAGGCTACAGGGGGCATTCACCCGCGCTTCCAAGGAACCTCTGATACTAATCGGAGGCACCATGTGTGCTGCGAATTCCGTGAACATTATTACGGACTATCTGCATCACTTCATGCTTGATGTCTTCACCAAAGGCGATAGCATCTTCCAACAGGATAACTGTTCGTGTCACGAGGGATCTGACGTTAATGTCCTAGCCACTAATTCGCCTGGTCTGAATCATATGCAACACATCTGGCCCGTAATTTTCTGGAATTGTGTTACCTGTGTGTAAGACATCTGGTGCCACATGCCTCCGGAAACCTACCAAGGACTCGTCGAATCCATTTCACTCACAGTCGTTGATGTTTTGCGTTCTACAGGTGGCCCAAAGCACTACCAAGCAGATGGTTATAATGTCTGAGTCACCAGTGTATGTGATGCTATTATAATTACATAGGTACTTGAGGGAAAGGTTACATGCTGTATTATGGTGAGGAAACACACACACAGACACACACACACACACACACACACACGAACGTCCAGATTCTCTACACCAACAAGAGCTTATTAAGACTTCAGAATCCAGAACAGCTTAGAAATCTTTTATCCATCGAAGAAAAGAACGGGCAAAGAATGACAAAAACTCACCTCGGATTTTGCAGTATGATACCAGGTATTATTTAGTGGACAAGAACGATTAAGCGAAAAGTCCACATTGATTGCTAAATTTGAGGGGCTGGAATGTCATCTGACAGTTTTTACCACAAGAAAAATTTTACAGTAGTTTTTATCTATGTTTTTAGGTGACAGTGGCCTCATAGAGAATATTGTCCATTACTCGAGTAAGCAAATTTCCTATTTTCTATACGGTGAAGAGAAATGGGGCTCTACTGACTTGAAAATTAAGTAATTTTGTGAAAATGCATTAGCAAATTTTCGATTTTTTCAGATACTTCGCATTGTATTATGAGACACAACTTTAAGATGATTTATGTCTAATAACGTCTGTTGACTCCAAAGAAAGCACGCTGAAAGTTACAGATGATCACAGACAAAGAAAGTCATACGGAACGCCACTCTTGAAGTTTACTTGGAAAAAGATGTGATGCCCTGAAAGTGAAGTATTAGATAAAAAGCCCCTGATCATATTGATATAAAGAACAAGATAAGTTTCGAAGTAGGGAAACAGAGAACAAGAAGCCTACAAATTTATATAAAGTGTATATTAATACTGTCGACGAATAGACTTAGTAGCAGATTAGTTGAGGAGCCTCACATCTGAACAAAAGAAAAGTTCCGGAATGTGTAGCTCCTCAACAAACTACAAGAAATTAAAATGAAGGACATGGATCATGCAAAACATACAAAACTGGAAAATGCAACATCCATTCTAGTGGATTCCGGGGTCTGTGACATTTCCGAATTTGTCGAGTTGGTTGGTTTAAAAGAGGGGGGAAGGGACCAAACTGCTAGGTCATCGGTCATTTGTCGAGTCCGAGGATGTTAAGCTACTTTTATGATTAACGTTGTGCAAGCAAACTTTTTATAGAAAAAAATACAAATGACGTAGTATTGAAAGCCAATCAATCTTCAACTAAAGTCTAGAATGCTCCTATAGGTATTTCCCAGTTGCAGGAATAATTACTGCACTGCTATGTTTTGAAATGCGAATAAAATCGTTCAGATGGGTATATACGTAGCCGACTGCCAGCTACCGAAACGTTACTTCCAGCCTTATCGCTGCAGTTTCCCAAGCAGAAAATCCAAAATCTCGATGTGACCTCCTGAAACGTGCAAACAAAACGTCGCCGCCACTATCTAGTTCTTGAATCGTTGTCACTTAGATACTTTTTCATCCACGGTCGCATCTGTGTTTTCTTTTTCTGTGCCTTTTCATCACAATAAACACGGCACAAACCCCCGAGTAAAAAAGTGGATGCACAACAGACTGCTTGCGCAAAACGAAGAAAATCTGTGGCATATTAGTTATTTCAATGCTGATGGCACATTAAACCTCGAACAAGTTTGTAAAATATAAGATACAACTGTGAAGTTAGTCGTGCCTTCTTCTCTGCTCCTTTTCTGTCAACCGAGTAAAAAAATCGACAACAAGGTACGCATTTTACAATTTATGAGGAGAGACCATGCAGCAAAATACTCGGAAACTGTGTACGTCACGGTACGCGAAATATATCGTAAAATTTTATGATAACGTCAGTGGCTTGTTTGCAAAATCCGCAGAACCGGTCCTGCTGATTTCAGCTCTCTCTCGTTTGCTTCCAAACAAAGACAAGTGTGTCAATTGCTAAGAACCTCGAGAAGTGTACAGAAGTTTCTACAACTTGTGCAACGCGTGTAGTGTTTCTGAGTCTCGGAGAAACGAACGTGACCTGTTTATGATGAAGTTGGCTGAAATCGTTACACGTTGCGATTCCTTTAATCGTGAAAGTCATGGTGTATGTGTTCTTTAATAAACGTAATGTTTTCAGGTCTTTGCAATGGCGCAATTCTACAACGTGCTGAACCAAACGATGGCGTCCTTTTATTCTCTGGCCGTGGCGAATGCAGCTGAAACCTACGTCACCATCAGACGCTTACAGGTAAGAATTCTCGCCTTGGATAAACCAGGTTAGTAGAAGGCAACTTCCAGCAGTCAACCGCTCCAGAGCGAAACGAGCGTACGATGGAAAGCTCCAGTCCAATTCAAAACGAAATTTATTCATTTTACACGATCTCGAGTCCGTTCTCTAATATTCTCAATCCTTAGATTACATACCTGTAGTCTAGATGAATAATTCCACTGACCAAAGAGTCTGACGTTGACAAACGTTTTCCACAACATGACAACATTTTATTGTCGCCTTTACTTTCCAGCCGATTAATGCTATTCTGTGGACACGGTTTATCCCTCTCATCCCCCCCACCCACACAAAAAAGTTACTGTTCATTGTTATAACGTCGTTAGTCCGAATCACTTCAGGCAAATACTGATACGGTCCCTGCAAAAAGTCTGCAGCCGAATTCCTTGTGGACCCCTGGCCAAATGAACTTGTTAATTTCTACACTGTCTCCACAGGCAGAATAGCAGATCAGATGTTTAACTCTCAACTATGTGGGATGATCAAAAAGTTCCCGTTCAAAGTCCTGAATCGATATGCCAATCAGGCAAAATCACCATGAGCATTGAGGCAATAATCCCACTGATGCACCAGGCTGAAGACATACATTTGGTAAAAGAATGTGTCCTACTGTGTGAAGAAGTCTGTAACTGCCTGCTGTACATCCTCATCCAACAGGATTGTCGACCCTTCAAGGCCTTTTTTAAGGGACTGAAGGTGTGATAATTGCATGGGTAGAGATCAGGACATAGGATGGCTGCTCGAAAGTCTCCCACTTTTTGACTGGCAATAAAAGTATAAGTGCATGTTGGTCCTGTCTGGACACATTTCATAATAATAGCATAGTTCTTGTTTCTACTAATGCACATTGGAAACACACAAATGCCAAACTAATCCCTGGTCCACATGTCAGTGCTTATATACCCACATCAAAGTCATGCTGTGTAGCATATATGCTGTAGCAATGCTGACAAATGAAACATTTTGGTCACCCCTTATACATTGTTACAAACATAAAACTGATGGCATTACAGTATCCATTTAAGATACAGAAAGTTACAAAAACAAGCACAAATTTGCAAGTTACGTAAACTCGGTAATAATGTAGCCTTGGCATTTCTCATTCACAAATAATGTAATTTGAACTCAACTTCAGACAGATAGCTGATCAAGCTACAGTATATAAAAAATTGTATGCAGAACAGTAGTTAA
This sequence comes from Schistocerca nitens, assembly GCF_023898315.1. Classification (NCBI taxonomy): domain Eukaryota; kingdom Metazoa; phylum Arthropoda; class Insecta; order Orthoptera; family Acrididae; genus Schistocerca; species Schistocerca nitens. The sequence goes on along the minus strand of NC_064615.1, from coordinate 457,086,959 downwards.
GGGTGTCTGAGACTGCCTTCTTTCTCCTGGCCTTATCCTGCGTCTCTACAGGATCAGAATGTTAATCTGGATTTGGAGATGTTGTGGATGCCCTTCTGGTTCTCACACCCCGTGTACTACATCTCTGCATCTAGTGTTATCCCATGTGAAAGTGTGTGAACATTTTATAGTGTTTTTGAATCATGTAACCGAGGAGGAACATGGATACCAGCATCATATTTACGTAGTTGGATGTGTGAAACCACTGAAAAACACAACCAGGCTGGCTGGCATGCTGACTCCTGGAAGCAGCATGCTAATGCATGCGACTACCCAAGCATGTTAAAGCTGACATAAACCCTACTGTATAAACTTCTAAAATAATAATACAAAATAGAACACACAGCAGTGTATAGAAATGTAGAATTTAACTAAAGTATGCTTGGCTGTCATAAGGAAAATATTTGAATCCTCCAAACTACTGTGCAATCTCACAAAACAATTAAGAAATTTTATTAATACATTAACACAATTAGGACCACTGTTGCATGCAGATATGTGATGACACAAGGATAAAAAATGACAACATTAAAAAAAATTAATTATCTCAGTTGTCATACCAATTTAAAAATGAGTGACATATAGGTGTCAGTGTTAATGGTGTTGAGGAACAAGTGCCATCCCTAATATGCAGCAGGGCTCCAAATCCTTACCAAATCAGTCTCAGGCCTTCCACAGCATTTTAAACCAACTTAGCTCTGCCCTTCCCACTATAATTTTCCACTAAACTTAAGCAGGGAAGTATTCTCATAAGCTGAAACAGATATCCCAGTCACCTACAAAAAGAGCACAAGAATTATTCAGAGTTGGTGACCTTTATTGCTTAAATGTGTGTAATCTACAACGGATTGGACTACAGGATGACAGAGAACACATAAAAGGGAGAATGGTCTCAGGTTGTAAAATAAAGAGTGACAAAGAACAAAATTCTGCAATTTAGAAGCAGAAACCATGACTATTCATCTCATGCCACCAGAAGTGAAGTACAAATGCTGAAGAAAGAGGAGTAAATAAGAGTACAGACAGCATCAATGAGTTTATGAGCATAACAATTGGGTATGCAAGAAAGTAAAGATACAAAATGCAGAAATAAGGATTGAGTTATAAACACTGAGTTTAAGAGAACACAGATGGGACCAAAAGGGATAAATCCTTTAGACAGAATTCACCATACTCATATTCCCAAAGTTATATATATATATATATCAGAAAATGGGCTGAAGACCACTGGAGCAACCAAGGAAAAGATGGAAAGTCGTACAGTATAGATAAGAGGTAGAAATGACTAGCCACACAGCTTAAAATATGGTAAAAGATGAGGGACACAAAGTTTCTGCTCTTTATGGGCAGCAGTATCACCAAGTGACCTTTCTGACTGCTAATAACTGTCCTGCAGTATATGAGGAGTGCTGAGAATATTCATCAGCAACTTTTTTCATACTAATTCGGTACTCTTATCTGTGAATATGAACTCTGCAATCATCATATTCCTCTTATGAAAAAGTTACGTCAAAAAGCTTTAGTGTAAGTATCTATTGTATAAAATAATACTAACTGTCGCCACAAATGAACAGTGTAAGATGGCAGATCCTCAACTGTACTATAAAATATTATATTTTCAACAGACTAACGCAAAGCATAGATACAATCAGTCACTTAGTAGAAAAGCAGAAGATTCACATCAATACTGTATGCACACCAAAAGCAGACTGCTTGCTAAAAACAAACTGTTCATGTATAAAATTTATTTCGCATAAGGGCAAAACAGATTTGTGAGTGTGCAGCCTGAATCATATAGTTGCACTACGGCAACACACAGAGTATAAATATGTTATGTTTTCACCACATTTCATTTTTTAACTGTAGATAAAATGAACACAGAAAACGTACATTACCATTTTGTTATAAAAATATAAATAAGTAAGTTATTAGTATCCCAATATATTTTCAGGATGTGGTTCCCCATAGCTCTTATACATTTGAAAAATGGCATATTACCACCTTGAGCTGCTGATAAAATACTTCTTTTCAGTTTCTGTCATCTGACCATCATCAGATTCATAAAAGTATTCATAGTGTCATGTTCAGCAAAATATAAAATCATTACCAACCAGGGATGAAACCATGAATGTTACACTGTCATCATATCGTAACGTAATTTACATGATCAGTCTGTAAAAGCTGTGCAAGAGAGTGTACACAGTCATGCTAAAAAGTATTTTACCAGCAGCTCAAGACGGTAATATGAAATTTCTCAAATTATTAGTGATACTCATATAGTAGTGAGATCATATAACATGGCTCTTTAACTGCAAACTCTTGAACTCTTTCTCCACAATTTCCTACAGGTAATTGGAAAATTGCTATGATGGGTATTCTTTTTTCACAGAGATTTCTGCTTCTGGATGAAAATGATGGGTTGCCAGAGCCAAATGCCAATACCACACTGACACGAAAGATGGCACCAACGGGTGTGCAGCTGGTAGATGCAAGTGCACGATGGAGCCGTATTTCACAGAATGACACACTGAGTGACATCAATCTAACTGTCAAACCAGGACAGCTGTGTGCTGTTATAGGACCTGTTGGTTCTGGAAAGGTGAGTTTTTGCAAGAAGTGTCATGCAAAACAACTTTTAATTATAAGGTACCTTCTTCTAATGCATTTGTAGTGCATTCACATCTTCATTGCTTCCTTGTTAGAAAATAACACAACATGTATTTCCTGTGATCAGTCATTCACAATATCAGACCATCTTATTCCACACTTGTACTGCATTTCAAAATTCCCATGAAAGATTCCATCTTAAGCATTATTGCTACCTCTGGCATCAGTTCATGTGCAATGTTGTAAGTTGTAACAATGCACATCAGCTGACGTCAATGGTGGCAACAGTCCTTTATTTTAGTTTACATCAGAAGATGAGATAATTTGGTCAACACCAATCACAACAGTTAAAGAAAATATTATCTAGATTGTTTTATTCATAAAATAATAAAACAATAACACATATTTGAACAGATATTTGCATATAGTATCACTGTTAATGTCCACAGAGTTCTCTGCTACATGCTGTCCTGGGTGAACTACCTCTCAAGACAGGTCATATGATCACTGGAGGATCTATTGCATATGCCTGCCAGGAACCATGGATTTTTGTTGGGTCGGTTCGCCAAAACATTCTTTTTGGACAGCCATATCACCCAGAGAAATACCGAGAGGTAGTGCGAGTGTGTGCTTTGAAAAGAGACTTTGAGATGTTGCCATATGGAGATCGTACTCTTGTAGGAGAGAAAGGAATTTCTCTAAGTGGTGGTCAGAGGGCAAGAATTAATCTGGCAAGGTACTACATTACAATAAAGTTTCTGTCACTCTTTTGGAATGCACTTAATACTAAATATGTAGTTGATCCTGGCAAGAATCTTATGAATAATGTTGCAGCACATCCAGTTATTCATAAAATAAATTGCTTGTATTAGTGAACAGAGTATATCCTTACCATGATTTTTTTTCATTTAACTATGAAACAGATTTGTTTACAGAAAAGTTGTATTAAAATTTTATACATATTTATTTCATCTCAATACCTCCAAGAATATCAACACAGCTGAAGGACATACTCTAGAATATATCTAATATGGTTGGTGGGTATGGGTGCATATGTGTTCCTTCAACATTGTCATCCAAAAAGAAGACAGAATAATGTAACATTATTTTAACATGATATTTGATCATCTATTTCATGTAAAGGCCAACAACGGACACTTTTTTCCCAGAGCTGTGTACCGCAATGCAGACATCTACCTATTGGATGACCCTCTCTCAGCTGTCGATACTCATGTTGGAAAACATCTCTTTGATGAATGCATAAACTCTTACCTTGCAAATAAAACACGGATTTTGGTTACTCACCAGTTGCAGTACCTCCAAGATGCTGACATCATTGTCATTCTGAACAACGTAAGCACCTATGAATGAATACATATCTAATTTAAGAGAAGTTGCAAGAACAGCTGTAAAGTTGGTTATGTGTAATGTACACACTATTGCTAATATTATAGCTATAAATATGCAGAGACAGCAAAAACATTACAGAAAATAATGTAATATATTAAAGAGTAAAGCTGATTTTTGTAACTTGTACTGTTGCAAAGTGAGAGTTGTATTTGATACAGGCTAGACTTTAGTTGTAACAAACTTTGACAGAGAGACTTAAATGGTAAAAAAAATGTTTTTGCAGGGTCGTATTGAAAATAAAGGTACATTTGTTGAGATGCAACGTAGTGGCCTGAATTTTGCAAAGCTGCTGGCTGGGAATGAAGAAGAGAAGCCTGATGATGAACCACCCAAAAGGCAGAGACTTGTCTCTGAAATGTCAACAACTGTGAGTTTCCTGATAAATGTTTCTAGAAGTAGTTGAGAATGGTGAACTATATTGAATCAATGGGGAATTCATTATGCTTGAAATATCTGTTACCTTCTTGACCAACATTTCAAGCAAAACACTACTGGCCCATTCTGCACATATAATTGTAATAAATTCTATATGTAATGCACCATTTTTACATGGTACTATTCTCTGTTTTAATTTGAGTTTTCCCCCAAGCATGCAGCTAAGAAGAAGGTCAGGTCATTTGCAGCAAGAATTGTTTATATTCTTTTTCCAATGTGTTTGGTGACAGTTTCTTTATAGAAAAGTTGTAAATAGGCACAAGTCAATTTCATTTACCTTCCTGGTGACAAAGGTACCTTCACTAGTTTGAGGTGGTGCAAAGAGTGACGTGACTGCACAGTGGATGACTGGAAACGAATGATTTCGAATGAAGAATTATGCTAAACCCTGTGACAATCCGTATAAAGTGACTTCACCAGAAGAAAGAACTTGTTCGGAAATAAAAGAGTAATATTCTGCGGTTCTGACAGTTTGCATAACAAATCACCTTTTTCGTTATTGTGCATAATCTTTGTCTTTTTTTATGTAAAAATAACCCTTCATCTTATAATGTGAAAATGCCTGTTGATAAAACATGTTAATGCAGTCTAGCACAGATGCACCAACAGAAGGGATGATAAATGAAATGTTCACAAAAATAAAGTTTGGTTCCTGTTACAAAATTAAAGTGGGATAAAACAAATTCATGGAAATTTTGTTCAGAACAGGATGAACTTACTTAACAATGTAACATTTGAGAAAGAAAGTAAGTAGAAGCCCATTACCTACAGAGGACTGGCGCAAAATGTACAGGAACATTAAACAGTAAACTTGTTGTTTCATTTAATGTCAATAACAGTTACGGTAAAGCCTAACCTAAAATGTTCGCATTTAAAGAACAGAAACATGTAAGGAAAACAATTAAGACTAGCTTTTGAGCTATTGCTCTGTATCTAACTACAGTACACACTCAGACACACAACCATACAGATGGCTCTCTCTTCCTTACAGGCTCATCACCTGTGGACATAGCATCTGCAGTGGAAAGCACGAATTGTCGAACTATACCGATAACCTTACCAGAATCAGCTCAAACATAGACAGATCTTCCATGCCATCTCCTCCTCTGATCCCAGTAATCCTGTTAACCAGCCATCGGCAAGCATTCTTCTCATCATGCAGCGTCACCTTGGCCTTGAAAAGCTCAACGACATCCTTCCTCAGACCTCAACTACCTCTTTTCGTGCACTGATATGAGGAATATCTTTAAGCAAAATCCTACCCACGTCACCCAAGCAGCATTTAACCACCCAACCAACCCACAGAATATCCTTGTCCATCCCTACTTCAATCTGGCTCCCTATCCTGCAGCCCATGGATCATTCTCTAGGGGCAAGATCTGTCCCATACATCCTCCCAACCTCCTACCATGCTCCAGTCACAGGCATTTCTTAGCCAATACATGACAGCACTACATGCGAAAGCAGCCATGTTATATATAAGTTATACCGCAATTACTTTAAGCATTCTGTGTGGGCATGACAAGTAACCAACTGTCTACTCTCATGAATGGCCACCTCCAAACTGTGTCAAACCGCAGACTGGACCATCCAGTTGCAGAACATGCTATGCACCACAACAATAACGATCCAACAGCTGCTTCACAACACAGGCCATTTGGATACTACCTTCCAGCACAAGTTTCTCTCAAATGCACATGTGGGAATTCTCTCTCCAATTTACTCTATGCTCTCACAATCCTCCTGGCCTAAAACTCCATTAGTTTGTTTCCCACAGCCTGACAGCCTCACATTACCTTTCCCTTCTCTCTTCTGTCTACACCACTCCCTTCCTCATCCAGATTGTGCATAGCCTTCTCCTTGCATTCTTCCTCCCCCGCTCCCCCCCATGTGAGCATACCTCTCTCTCTCTCTCTCTCTCTCTCTCTCTCTCTCTGTGTGTGTGTCTCCCTCCTATTTTTTCACCCCTCCACCTTACTCTCTTCCCTCCCTGTCTCCCTCTTCCTCACCACCGGTCTCTTTTCCTACCCCTCTCCCTCTCTGTGTCCCTTATACCCTATATTCTCTGAGCTCCTTTTGTCTTGTCATGCGGCCATTGAGTCATTTGGTGAAAGACCTGCCTCATACTACCCTGCTACTCCCTCCTTGTATTGTATTGTATTGTATGGAACTGGGAACCTAGAAACAACAGAGAGGCTTCATCCTCGCCATAGCACGCAATTGTATACAACCCCACAAAAGGCTACAATAGTCCAGTCACCCCACCACTGCCCCACACAGTTCCCAGGGTTATCGTGTGGTTCGGCCCCCAGTGGATCCCCCGCCCCGCGAACGTCTCACACCAGACAAGTGTAACCCCAGTGATTGCATGGTACAGTAATTACGGTGTACACGTACGTGGAGAAAGTTTTTGCACGGCAATTGTCAACATAGTGTAACTGAGGCGGAATAAGGGGAACCAGCCCGCATTCGCTGAGGCAGATGGAAAACTGCCTTAAAAACCATCCATAGACTTGCCGGCACACCGGACCTTGACACTAATCCACTGGGCAGATTCATGCCAGGGACATGCATGCCTTCCCACCTGGAAAGCAGCGTGTTAGACTGCACGGCTAACTGAGCAGGTACCCCCTCCTTACCTTGGCATCCTTCCCTACTCCCTCCTCACATTCATCTACTGAGGCAACTGCTTACAGTAACTGAGATTCAATAATCAATCTCACCACTACTTCTTACATGTATATTTTTGTGACCATTTGGTTGTGTGTGTACTCATACCAGAAAAAGAGCAAGAGCTCAAAAGCTAGTGTTAACTGTTTTCTATCATGTGTTTCTGTCTGTCACACACTGGTATGCTGTAGGGAAATGGTTGCCTTTTCCTTATTTTATGTGGTTTTCCAGCCAGAATTTCCATTATCGGTAAACAGAAATTTGTATTTAAAACGTTGATAATCCTGTTTCTAATCACTTTAGTTGGAAATAAGATGTTGCAAATATCTTTGTAGTGCACCAGTACAACAGCTTTTGCCTTGTTTGCGATTGATAAACTGGAGGATGCACATCAGAGGAAGTAAACTTCCATCATCCAAAAGTTTGCACTAAGAGTAATATGTGGTGTACACTCGGATACCTCTTGTAGATGTCAGTAAAAACGTACCATACTAGATATCCTAGTAGGAAGGTTACAGACAAGTTAGCACATCTATTAGCAAAAACCATAAGGTGCACACCTACAATACAAAGCCAAATCGCTGCTGTGATTACTGGAGTCAGATGAGACATTGATTTTTAAGGTCAAATTCAAAAAGCGCACGGACAGTATTAAAAGAAATTAAACTGACAGAGACTCCCATTCATCTTACAATAGTAGAGTAGAAGTGAAGCAACTTTGCTTTGTTAGACTGTTAGAAGCTAAGCTCCACATCCTGGGCCAGAGAGGCCAATTGGGAATGACCGGCTGCCGTGTCATCCTCCGTTGGTGGGATCGTTTGTATGCAACGTGGGGTCAGCACACCACTCTCCTACCTGTTGTCGAGTTCCTAGACCTTTAAGCTGCTACTTCTCACTCAGGCAGCTTCTCAATTGACAGCATGAAGCTGAATGAACCCTGTTCCTGTCCTCTAACCAAGGAAAAATCCCTGACAGTACCGGGAACCAAATCAGATCCTCCATGTAGTAGCACTCTGACCACTGTGTCTTGGAGGCAGACTACATACTATTAGGGAGTAACAAATAAAGTAAATGACTTGTTAATTTACTCAAAAGACTCTAGTAGTTCGAAAAAATTGATTTCATTTGTCTGTCGGAACAGCGTATAACCATAGCTATAGAAAATGTTAATAGGTTTCTAAATTAGCTGCTTATTGCTCTAGATCCAGTATGGACATAGGAGGAATTGTCACATTCATAGAAAAGAAGTATGATACATAAAAAGAAGAAATAATAAATTCTGTATAGATAGAAGCATGTGCTTGCACACTAATATTGAGAAATGTAATATTTGATTCTTACAGTGGTACATACATGCAAAACATCTTTTTCTCGACAATGAAGCTAAACAAGTCACAATTATGTAGCAACCTGGGTAATGAAAATCTTCTAAATGGTCTGTATACGTCCATGTACAAACAGTTGGGCCAGATATAAATTTTATTATGTCTTCACAAATCAAAGAATTAAATAATAACTGACAATTTGTTTTGTGATCTGTGTCATTGAGATATGTAGCCACTGCAGCATTGAGAGTAGTTCTAAATCATTAAATTTGATTCTAACTACATATGAAAGAAACAATTGTTCCACCTCTGACAGTGTGCTATACAAACTATTTGTTTTTGCATCTCTTTCTGTACCTAAGTGTAACAGTTGTAAGAATGTTACAGGAAGCAATGTGGCCCGCAAAATATTGCTGGTATAATCCAGTTGCAAACCAAGCTTTATTTATTTTTATTTTTGTGGGCGTATTATCCTATACCAACAATCAATAACAACATATATTGCTCTTCGTGACCAGCTGTACAGAGCTTCTGATTTTTGACTTTCCTAATATAGCATAATATGAAATCAGCCATATGCAACTTATTCAGTGTTCCTTGCGTGACTGCATTTCCATCTAATACAATGTGGCACATTTGCAATTTTCACATCATTCCACTCGTACAGTGTGTCATGGTAGTGATGAAGTGTGTAGTCAGATGACAAAGATCTGCATGTGTGCAGTGTACTTGCCTGTCCCTGCGATACGAGAAACAGTTAACACATTTTTAGAGGAAAAACATTGTAATTGGACAGTATGCAGTTACATTTGTATTCCACATCATAACATGTATTTGAGTATGATCCTTGGTACAAGCAATTAACTAACTTGTACATATCATTACACAAAACATATATGCCCTTATGAAATATGCTGTTATGTTATTAACAACTTATCACAATAAGAAAAAATTCCTAACTCTAACGTTATGACTAAGAATGATGTCCACTTGTTACAGGCTCACTTTCTCCTTCAACACAAAGCAGCAAATTGTTTGTGTGTTGGAGTTAACCATTCTACTCACACCATACAGAGGAATTTTGGCTGTCTCACTATTTTCTCATACAACTTTCTGATAAAACCATGGGTCCTCCACAACTTACTTTTGTTACATGAATGAAAGGTCCATCAGTACAACAATTTCTTTACCTTTTTATTTCAAAAGGGTAATCAATATGATTTCACTAAGAATGAATGTGACATAATTTCTGTTGATAACACACATAAAATACTCTATATGGGAATGAAATTGGTGCCAGCTTCACAAGACATGAGACTTGGAAAAATTTCTTTGTTCTTACCACTCATATTTCAGAACTTTACACTGGAAATTTGCCACATGGAGAGCAATCAGCTCTTGCCCCCACCTGTTCACAATTTGTGTTAATCTTGCATATTGTTTACCATCACTTCTCCAACATATTTCTTATTTTTATCATTATCTTCTCATTTCTGTACATTTTTAAAATTTCTCTTTGGATCTGTCCTTTATATGTTGCAACATATTTTGTTATCTTTTCCTTACTTGGAACAATTTTTTTAATACTGCCAATTTCTGTCCCCTCAGTGATTCTAGTTTGTTTATCTTTCTCTAAATAAATTCACACTATGAAAGATGGCTTGGTTAATATTTTCCATTTATTTTTCTTACTTTTGTCAGCTTTTTATCTCTGCTCTTGGTATAAAGAAGGTATGTGCTATTCTTAAAGAAAGATCATTTTTGAATCCTTTGATGACACCTCCTGTTGATTGTACTGGAAACTTCACATGCTTGTGGCCAACCTGTACGTCTTCATTTTAATTTTTTCCATTGTAATGCAACATACTGGCATAAAATGTTCACATATGTGGACAAATAGTGATTACATTGTTAATATATGCAGTTCATTCTGTACTCGCAGTGTAATAAAGTTGAAATGATCCAATTTTTATTCAGCTCATTCACACAGAGAAATTTTTGTGTTAATTAATACAAAACTTCATGAGGCTGAGAAAAAAGGAATTATTTCAGTAGAATCAGATGTAATATACAAAATATTTCAACTAAGAACTTTTTCAGAGTCGCACCCAAGAAGAAGAAGATGTCAAGAACTTGCGAGGTCCTGTAGAGAACAAGGAGATCCGAACAACTGGAGGTATCAGCTGGACAGCATATGGACAATATCTGCGAGCAGGTGGAAATGCATGCTTCCTGCTCTTTGTTGCAGCTATGTTAATCATTGCTCAAACAGCAACAAGTGGTGCTGACTACTGGGTTACATATTGGTTAGTACAAACTAAAAACATAGCACTCTAGACTTTTTATTTAGGGCTAAGAAAGTTGGATAATAAATGTCTGTCAGACAATTACAGTTCACTATGATTTATGAAATGCACACAGTGCTGTGAATGTGACAAAGTTTTAATGTATTTAATTCATTGGTAGTGAGAAAATTGTGTGTGTGTGTGTGTGTGTGTGTGTGAAGCAGAAACTCGAATGGTAGTGTGTGTATCCATTCTCTCTCTCTCTCTCTCTCTCTCTCTCTCACACACACACACACACACACACACACACACACACACACACACACACACACACAATAAAAACCACATGTTCCTCTGTTTTTTAACACATTTAATATAATAAATCACTGAACCATCTGAAACAATGCATGACAGAAGAATGTGAAGTGTTGTGTAACTGGAAGTAACTTGTAATGGATTCATAAAATGTTACCTTTACTTTTTAGCTGCAGGTGCACAGGAATACAATGGATACTTCACATACCAGTACATTCTTCTAGGGTAGAAGGGTTACCAAAAATGCATAACTGAAGACTCTCTAAGACAATACATGTCTTGCTTTGCAAGCATTTATCTCATTGTGTGGGGTCCACTGCTTCCTTTATTTATCAATTTCATTTTACTTTAACTTTCTTGGTAGGATGCCCTTTTTGTCACAACCATTTACAGCTGGACCAACCCAGAATTTCCTGTAACGAGTATAAAGAACTGTCGGGCTGGCTAGTGTGCCAGACAAACTGTCGTTGATCTATAGGGAGGATCCAAAGGAACTTTTCATCATATTTCAGAATAACACATGGACTGCAATATCGTATTTATGCCCCAAAACCAGGCAAGCGACTTTCAGGTAAAATGTGCCTCCTGTATGGGAATACACATAATGAATGTATGAATATGGCTGTAGACAAACAGTTGACAACACAAATGGTAAGGCTCGCTATAAGTTGGAAATCCAAGTTCAAGCCCCCTCCTTCGCAAATTTTCACTATAGCCATTCCATTCTACAGCTGATGGTTGTCCATATTCATAGCTGTGAATACATTTGATGCATCCAAAACGGCTGTAGTCGTCGTGCTGCCTGTTGCTTTGGACATGCATGCATGTCCAACGGAACTCTGCAATATGATTCCGAATAACACAGGCATTGTAATACCACAGAAGCAAAATAGGTGTCAATAACATGAACAATTAATTTTCATTCGTACTTTTCTTTAGTTGTTTATTCATGTATTTAGTAGAAAATTAACAGCTGTACTTCCATACTTCCACACGTTAAAGAGAGAGTATTACACTTGGTAAGCAAAAAATATATTGTTGTTTAACTTCTTCTCTTACTTTTTTAAAACAATAATTCTGTTAAAAAATTATTATCCCTTTGTTGATTAACTAATATAAAAATATAGTCATATGTTTTGATTACTAGCAAAAGCTTAAAATGTTGCAGGACACGTGAAGAGGCAAAGCGGCGTCAACCTGTATACGAGTTTTTCGTGAATGGCACATTAGTAGCAACAGAGTACAATACACATGATCAGGTGCCTGTTATGTTCTCAAAAACCACATCCATCGGTATTTATGGAGGGGTTGTGTTAGCATGCATCCTCCTCACCATCTCACGGTCAATGCTGTTCTACAAACTTTGTATGAATGCATCAATGAGACTACATGACCGCATGTTTGATTCTATTCTTCGTGGAGCTATGCGCTTCTTTGACACAAATCCTTCTGGCAGAATCTTGAATCGATTTTCAAAGGACATGGGGGCTATTGATGAACTTCTTCCAAGAGCACTTCTTGAAGCAATTCAGGTAAAGTCAACACCTTTCAAATTTGTGGATTACACACCACAACCCACAATTTCAAATTTACTATATCATATATTCAAACTTATATTGAAACAGCATGATTTGTATTAATAAATTTTTAACATATTTTCAGATATTCCTTGTTATGTCTGGAATATTTGCTATGGTTTTGTATGTAAACTACTGGTTGGTGCTTCCAATGGTCGTGATTGGCACCATATTCTATCTTATCTCTTGCGTATTTATGTCAACAGCACGAAATGTGAAGAGACTTGAAGGAATAAGTAAGTCTGTGCCTATGAATTTCTAACATTTTGAAATATATGTAACAATAAATTAGTATATGCTTTACAAATTCTCTTCATTGAAAGTTTTGTTTATCTCAGTTTTGTTCCTGTGCATGGATGTCAACATACACTGGCAAATTTCACCTGAGACATACAGTGTTTTAAATCAGTAACAAAAAGATTCTACAGCTAGTTTAATGTTACCCTGTACAAAAGCTATCTAAAAGTAAATAAACAGTGTACTAAGAACAGCAATCATATCAGTCGGTTTGTTGTTTTACATCTTACAATAAACTATTATAGAGACTTTGTTTAAGACATCTTAAACAAAATTGAGTGGAACCATTTTGACACTATGACAAAAACCATTGTTTCTTTCCAACAGCACGGAGTCCTGTTTTCTCCCATCTTTCAGACTCATTAAATGGACTCACTACAATAAGGTCATCTGGCACACAGGATATAGTGAGAAAAGAATTTGACAGCCACCAAGTAAGTAGAAATATCAACAAAAGCTTTTAGAACTAATTTCTTGAAAGGGGGAAAACATGTTTAACAGCAGGAATAATTGATCTTTTTTAGTTTGTCTTAAAGGAAAATCATCAGGTGTATAAAGCAGGATATAATTAAGCATATCCTACATGGAATAATTTGACTAATAGTAAACTGTAGTTTTGTAACACACATACAAAAAGAATAGTAGAACATGACAAGGACTCATTTCTCAATAGGTCAAGTTATTTTAAATGTTTGTACCCATCAAGCAGTAATTTTATTTCTACTCTGAAAAAAAAAAAAAAAAAAAAAAAAGAGACATTTTGCTGGTGTCCAAACTATGAAACAGATATATGTAATATTTTTTTCTTTTAGTGAGTGAAGTATGTTGAACTCACTTCCTTCACAAATGAATTTTGTGTTCAGATATAATTTTTATCTTTTGAACTTAAACGTGGGAAGATTCCAAACAGAAAAAACTCATTAATTTTATAATTAGCAAAATCACACAGCTTCCCATTTTTCTAAAGGTTTCATGATGTTGGATGGTTATGTGATAGAATAATTTGAAACAAGTTAGAAGTAAACAAAATTATCACCTAGCCAACTACTTTGCTAATCAAGTTACATAAATTAAGTGTCAGTACTACAAAATCCCTATTACTATATACAGAAAGTTCATTGTCTTCTAGTATATATCAAAAGGTGAAACAACATTGCACTCAGTATCAAAATTCATGTTTACTACTACTTATCATACCTAGTTACTACTGGTGCAAAGCATGCAAAACATTACATCAGGCTGACCTATAATTTTCTTGCTCTGTAGAATATGAAATTCAAATAATACAGTTGTTAAGCATTAGAGAGCTGCTTTAACTATGCACACCATTTGTGTACATTGATGTTTATCTTTACAGGATCTGCATACGTCAGCATGGTTCCAGTTCATTGCTACTGGAACAGCCTTTGGTTTCTGGCTTGACTGTTTGAGTGCAATTTTTGTTACACTTGTCACATTCAGTTTTCTTGTTCTCGGAGGAGGTAAGTTAATACAGGTTTTTAATTTATTTTTGTGTAGATATACCTATGCAGTGATGGTGGATGGCTTGTGTAGCACTTATAAATCTAGATCATGACAAAGTGCAATGTAATTTTCAATCCACATATGTTATCATTAACTATGGTCACTTCAGTTGATCATATGCATTGATACGTGTCAATGTAAAATGACTCGTTCCACATCATTACAACTTATCATATCAGTGATCCATGGAACTAGCTAACTGAAACTAACTGACATTCTGCTACTTTTATTGTTACAGAGATCTGTTTGATTGTACAGTCCTTTGGAATCTCTTTCATTTGTCTTCTTTCCTCTGCATTTCCACAAGAATGAACCACTTACATTTTGATCTTTTTCTATGCAACTACAGAAAATGAATCTCTCCCATTTTTCTTTTCTCTGCAACTGCACAAGACTGAATCTCTGTTCCAGCAGTTGCAAAATCCAGTAAAACTGTCACGATCTTTCACAGTAAAATTTCTGGTAGCTGGTAATAAAACAAAATAATTTATCTATGGGTAAGGAAGAGAAAGGCAGATCAATAAGAATTTGGAAAAATGCAACACTGAGATGCAGGAACTGACATACACAGTCAAAAGAAATTAATAGATGCAATTCTATGAGGAAGAAGCTTGTGACAGAAAAAATGAAAAATTTTACAATAGAGAATTCAAGAACATTAAACACAAAGAAAGTAATTATAATAATGCAAATGACTCTGGAACTAAGATTTGGGTGTTAAAGATGAAAAACAAAAGATGTACCACTGACAGAAAATGAGAGGAAAAATGTACAAAGAATAGAAAAGTACAACTTTACATCTGGGCAGGCACTGAGAATAATGTCAGCAATTTACTGATTTACTGAAGAGTAAATCAGGCATCATACCTTTTTAAGTCTAAAATCTTGAATAACACAAAGATGCAGACATACTATGAAGCTGCCCTTTGTCAGTTCTGCATACTATTACTTTCCTGTTTTCCATCTGAAGGCTTTTAATTTACTTATGCCATTTTCTTTTAGCTCAGATGTAAGTGCATAAAGTAACTGTGATCAGAATGACTCAAGATATAGTATTGCACAGTTTGCAGATTTAGTATTATTGCACTGAGTGATACTAACGTTATGTGCTATTCTTTTACCATTCCAGTTTTATTGCTGGAGTGCTTTCATTTCAGTATGTGGGTCTGGTATGGGGGGAGGGATAATCTCACTGTGTTTTTCACATTAAGTCACTGGAAAAAATAATTGAGTTGTATTACCTTTTTGACTAGTAAAGCTTAGGTCAACTAAGTCTCTGGAACTAAGGTTTTCTTTACTGTCTGTGCTACCTGTAGTCTTCGCAGTCAACAAACAACATATTCTCAGTACAAAATTTTTTATGTAATTTGGTAAAAAATAAATTTGTCTTCCACAATATTTCAAAGTTTTATTTAATTTTTCCAGATGTACCAGGAGCAAATGTAGGATTGGCTATCTCACAGTCACTGATCCTGACAGTTATGGTCCAACATGGAATTCTGCAGATCACTGAAGTAGTCAGCCAAATGACCTCGGTAGAGCGAGTGCTGGAGTACACCAATATAGAAAAGGAACCAAGTTTAGAATCTGAAGAGGGTATGCAATTTTTTAAGCAGTTTCTTATGGTGCACAGTCCTGTGAGGTTTCTGAATTGTTGCACATATTTCATAAACAGAAATTCATTATACATATGACATTGTTTTAAAATTTTTTGAATTTCTCAAAGTAAAATTTGTTCTTGGTTATTAGATACGAATGAGATTAGAAATGTTTTTCACAGAACATCAGTAGACTCATAATTTGAGTCTTGAAACCTCCTACATCCATTCCACATACATAGCTAACACCATCCACAGAACTCCAACAGTATAAGTTAAATACTTGATTACAGTGTTGAGAACAACTAAGACATAGAATTTCTAAATAATGGGCAATCATTGCTGAACAATTGTAAATTGTACTTTGCCCCACATAAATAAGCAACATCATTTGACTGATACATGTGTGATGATGTATCTACAGCTGTCACAAAAAGTCGCAATGTGCTATGCTGATTGTCAGTAACCAGTAACACTAATTTTGTAAATGTCATGGTCATAAAGGATCCCTGTTGTTTTGTATTTATTCTTCGATACAAATATATTTTTCTCGGACAAAAGAAGGTCACTTATTCTACAAAAGGTCCCCAATTTTCAACTTATATTATCTTTCTTCTCCAGCTGTTGAGAGCCACATGGGCATGTATCTGAAAATGTGTTAGAAGTACTTAAAGATGAGATTTTTTTAACTATGAAAGTTTCTCAATATCCTACTTCTGTACTATGTATGAAGATTTTTCCATACCAACCTGAAAAATGTACATAGTATCTACTCTGAAGGCTTGTTCTTGCAATTTCAAGCTAAGGCTTTTGATAACATGTAGCCTATCTTTAACTGATGTGAGTTAAGATTTTTTTAGTGTTTCTGTTAAATTCTCTATCCACTAACAAGACCATTGCCATTTGCACCAGTCTTATATGCTGTTAGTTCAATGTTATGTGGATCTCACAAACTTCAGTATTTCAGTAGGAAGAAAACAAGAACTTTTCAAGTCTCTTATACACACATAGCCGTTTCCTACCATCATACACATAAAATGAAGCCTGCCATTTGCTTTATCTACAACTGAGCATGTTAGAAATTACCATGTTGTATGTTACTTCAAGGCATAATCATGACGTGACTGACTAGTTATGACTCATAAATGGTTTTGCCAAAGGCTACAACTATTTTTTACATTTCATAAAATGCATAACAATACATTTCTCTTGTCCTGTAGTAAAACTTGCTTTCTACAGCAACTGCAGTCTCAAATTCCAAGTCACATTGTTGTTTTTTTCTATTATTATTGATCATACAAATATACTCAGAAAGGGTCCAAATGGTTCCAAAACAGACACCACCAGGACAATAATTGAACAACTTACAACTGATACAGAACAAACAGTTTAACTTAGTCTTATGAAACTAATATCAAGCAGTTTTACACAAATTAAAATGATTTCTAAATAGCAGAAATTGATATCAACACGCACACTAAATGAAGGTCTGTATATGAAATTTTTGGGCTATATAGACAACCAGAATTAAAATGACCTCCGAATAGCAGAAGCTGATATCAATAAGCACACAGTAAATGAAGGTCTGTATGTGTAACTTTAGGCAACCAACTGGGTGGCTCAGGTGCTGGATCAGCTCTGCCAACTTTCACTTACAGATATCTCTCATGGTTTTTAACTGCAGACAGTCTCACTGAAATGCTTTACATACTTTCTCTTAATGCTATCCAGTAGCATGGTTTTCTTAGATGTGCTGCTAAGGCCAGTATTTATTCTAAAGAATTTTGCAGCAAAAATATTGTGTGAAGTTGATAACTGAACACCTTGCACAAGCCTTAACCAAATAGAAGCCTCTATGTGGGCCTAGGGACTTACACATTTACATAACAATACAGTTACTCCTTAATGTGTTTCTACTTAGTAATAAGGATTTATTTAAAATGAACTGTGTAATTCACAACCACAATATTATAAGCATAAACTATTTTCATATAGATTAGGGTTTGGAATGGAAGTTTATATTCTGATGTAAAAATCATTAATCAGTTGTTGGGTAACACCAGGCAGGTACTTGGAAATATACGCACACAAAAGATAACTAGCTTTTGGATGAAATCCCTTGATGTGCTAGAGCATGCAGACACACACACACACACACACACACACACACACACACACACACACACACACACACACACACACACACATCGGCTGGGCTCACAATGTGTGTATTTGTATGCTAGTTCATCAAAGAATTTCTTCCAAAAGCTAGCAAACCTTTTACTCTCTTTTGTGCGCGCCTGTCGACAACTCAATGCTTGTGCTATTCATTGAGTGGCCTCATTTATTCCTAAATTATGTACATTCAGCCACCACTTTCCTTACTGTAAATATTTATAGCAAATGTAAAATAAAAACTTATTACCCATTTATTCGATATTTTATTAGAATATTTAGAGCTGTAGATAATATTCATTCTAAACAGGTTTTAACTTTAGTATTATGCAGACAGCTGATAGTTTTCTGTGTTAAGGAACACTGATGCTTAGTTTACACTATCAGAGAAAAAGGCCAGCTCTCTAGTGTCGAGGCAGAGCAGTGGCTTTGTTCGAAGAAACTTATTTTGACAAGCCATTGCTGTAAAAACAAAGTAATAGCTAGAATTAATCTTCATATTTATCTCATGTGAAGAGAGTAGCACTGGTTAGCAGTTGCCTGCAGTGAGTGCTTTTGCCTGTTAATGTTTAATTTAACTTGTTTCACATCCCTGAAGCTCTTTCCCATGATGGCATTTCTGAAATTAATAAAGTAATGAGTAGCAGCAAGGAATAATTCTAGCTGACTCATGAATCTAAATATCTCATACCTGTGAAACGTCTCACTTAGATTTTGAAAGTGAAAAAATGTGAATGTAACATCCTGTATAAAACTTGGTCATATCTCGTCAGATTAAAGTTGTACACACAATGCAGGAAACTGTGGTATATAACTCCATGAATGAATGAGATGAGAATTTTCTTTTAGTCTATAATTCATTGATTGTTTTTCCAAACAGGCTTGGTCAAGACAGGACAGGTCTGCAATTTCCTTCTGAGCCATGTTTTTTTATTTCTTATAGGCTAGTTGGTTTCATTAGTTTTAGTTATTACAATAAATATCATCCACAATAAAACTATTTTTTCTAATCACAGGAAGGAAACCAGATGAAAAATGGCCATCTAGTGGACGCATTGAATTTAGGAATATGTGTCTGCAATACAGTGAAGCTGATCCTCCAGTCCTGAAGGATCTAAACTTTGTCATTCAACCAAGGCATAAGGTAAATAGCAAACTCACCTTTTAATCATAATTAGTAAAATTATGGACAACAGAGAATGCCAGGCATTCTTCATCATTTCATTGTCAAAGTACTATTTAGTTGTTGAAACACACGTCTAGCATACGAGTTGTCGCTAATGGCTTCACAATTTATGAAGTGCAAGCGAATATATGTTTCCATTTTTTTTGTTTTTTTTTTTTTTTTTTTTTGTTTCAGGTTGGAATTGTGGGACGAACTGGTGCTGGAAAATCCTCTCTCATATCAGCTTTATTCCGCCTAGCTAAAGTAAAAGGAGAAATTACAATTGATGGCATTGAAACTGGCAGTATTGGTCTACATGATCTGAGGAAGCATATTTCCATTATACCCCAGGAACCTGTTCTTTTTTCTGCCTCACTGAGATCAAACTTGGACCCCTTTGGTGAATTTGAGGATCACTTACTGTGGAGTGCTTTGGAAGAGGTAATAGTTACTGATACTAAAAAAATGGTTTTGTCAAATCAGACCTGTAGAAGCAAAATATGTTTTAAGTGTTTCATAAGAGAGGTCTGAAGAAATACATTTTCTCCTTGAAGAAAGCTGCTCGTTAATGCCTCTGACAATTCGTTTATGAGTGTTGTTTAGATGCTAGCAGACCAATAAATAGCAAGAGTGGGAGAGTGTACACATCAATATGAAACACACTAAGTAGTGTAGAGAAATGCAGTAAGCAATAAGGATTAAGAGAAAAATTGATAACATGTATGACAAAATAAACGAAAGTAAACATAACAGACAAACTGAGAAAGCAATGGCACTGTGCATGTGTTGGCACATGCGTGATTGTTTGTGTGTTGGAAGTGAAGAAGAGGTGGCAAGAGTTGGTAGAAATTATATTTTATGGAATTAAATGTGTTTCAAAAACAAATTCTCATACCACTAACATAATCTGGAGTTGTAACAAATCTGGATGGCTCTTATGGATAGATACAATAGATAATATTTGCCTTGCTATATTTGTACTGCAATGTCCTGTATACAAGGTTTATAAAGCCTGAAGTATGACAGAAATGGAAGAAAAGCAAATGCAGTTAAGAACAGTCTGGTGATAACCGTGCACTTAAGTGGCAAAGTGAAATGTAATATACTGTATCTGGCTAAATGTTTTGAAAAATGACATGAATGAAATTACTTAAGCAAGAAGGATATGTAATTATCTGTGGATCAAAGTATCAACATGTAATGTAGAATTGAGGCTTTATATAGAAGGACTTGTCAGCATATATTGTAAATATCTCATTTCCTAAGAATATGTTGGCTGCCAGAATTCAAAATCATAGATCACTATTTCTCTGCATATGGTTTAGGCCATAGAGTGAATATACAGTACTACTGATTGTGTACATTATAGAAGCCATCACCCCAGTAAAGGAATAGCTTATGAACTTCACATAATATCTCTTCATGTTCATATATGATTGCAGAATCTCACACTTCTGGAATGGGGAATTTTAAGGAGGGGGAGGGGGGGGGGGGCGTGGGTGGGGGTGGGATGTAGTGTAGTATATCCTGTGTTCCTCCCACATCACTTACACAACAAAGCTGTTGGTAGAGTAGCAATATAAGACTTTATTTTGTTCTTTTTTAGCCTGTTTTTAGTTCCCTTTTATACCATAAGCTACTACCCCATTTACTACTGGAACAAATAGCAAACTAATGCTATAGAAAAAGTGAAAAAGAACTGGTTGTAGGTACTGGAAGTGCACTTTACATTTGAGACACCATTAAAAGTGTTGTTCACATGATTATTTGAAAGAGTTTGTAATACCGTCACATTTTCCAGCTGAAGATCAATTTGCTAAAATCAGTAGCATAAATTTCATCTTGCAGTCTCTATTTCTTTTTTTTATGATATGTGATTTTTGTTACCTAAATATTTGTAGACTTAATTTGACTTTATTTGTGACTAGTTTGATTCAGGCACTATCAGAAGAATAAAATTAGCCCAAATAAACATATTTATTTTCTGTATAGGTGGAACTGAAATCAGCTGTTCAAAGCCTGGATTTTATGGTGACAGAGGGTGGTAGTAACTTCAGTGTGGGTCAGAGGCAGCTGGTGTGCTTGGCAAGAGCTATCCTACGAAACAACAAGATATTAGTTTTGGATGAAGCAACTGCTAATGTTGACCCAGAGTGAGTTCACTGTATAATTTTCAATTTTAATACGGGAATTTACATTTCTCTAAGTAGTTTAATGTACTAAGCAACATCTGTTAACTGTAAAAGTACAGAGGTAGCCATTTATATGATAATGCAGAATTATAAAACTGTAGTGTGAAATACACACAATATTCATTCCATCCTTTATCACTGTGATATACCTCTACATCTATACTCTGCAAATCATTGCAAACTCCATGGTAGAGGGTACTCAGCACTGTATATATTAGAGTGTCTTTCCTTTCCAATTGCTCATGGTGCACGAGAAGAATGAATACTTAAATGCTTCTGTGCATGTTGTAATTTATCTAACTTGGTTTTCACCATCCCTAGAGGTTGACAAATATCTCTAGATTCTTCTCTTAATACTGGTTCTTAAAATTTTGTAAGTAGGCTTTCACAGGTTAATTGCTTCTGACTACAAGAGTCTGCCAGTTCAGGTTTTTCAACATTTCCATAATGCTGTCCCCTTAGTCAGACAAACCTGTGACATTTCATGCTGCTCTTCTTTGCATATATTCAGTGTCTCTTGTTAGTCCTATTGGGTTTGGGTCAATCACACACTTCAGCGATATTCTAAGATAGGATGCACAAGTGACATGTAAGCAGTCTCCTTTGTAAACTGACTGCATATTCCCAGTATTGTGCCAATGAACTGAAGTCTGCTACTTGCCTTACCTATGACTGAACCTATGTGATCATTCCATTTCATATCCCCACAAATTGTTACGCTCAGGTATTTGTATGATATGGCTAATTGTGGAACATTGATATTATATTCATAGGAGACTACGTTATTTCAATTTGTGAAGTGCATAATTTTACATTTCTGAATATTTGAAGTAAGTTGCCAACCTCATACCATTTTGAAATCTTTGAATATTTCTGCAGGATTTTTATGACAGTACTTCATTACAGTTAACTGCATCACCTGCAACAGTCCGAGGATGCTTTAAACATTGTCTGCCAAGTCATTAGTATACAACATGAACAACAAGGGTTCCAATTCATTTCTTTGGGACATTCCTAAAGTTACTTCTACTTCTACTAATGACTCTTCATTCAAGATAACATTTGGCTCTCTGCCTGCCAACAAATCTTCTCCCAGTCACAAATTTTGTTTGATAACCCACGTAATTTTCCTTTTGTTAATAAACAATAGTGTGATATCACGTCAGATGCTTTTCAGAAATACAGAAATACTGCATCTACCTAACTGTTTAATCTGTGGCTTTTAGGATGCCATATGAGAAAAGTGAAAATAGGGTTTCACATGCAGTTTATTTAAGGGCATAACTAGTTTCGGCTTTCGCATCCAGGCAATTTTCAAGTGGACTTCCATTGCTCTTCTTGTACATGGGTACAACTTGTCCTTTTTTCTTCAAGGACTCTATGATACATTATGGTTAAAAAGGGAGCCAACTCAGCAGTAGATTCTGTATACAGTCTGACAGGGATCTCATCATGCCCTGGAGGCTTGTTTAATTTCAACAGTTTTAGCTGTTTCTCAACACCACACTACTCTCTTTGTCGCTATCTTTGTAGTGGCATGAGAAATAAGCTGGATAACCACCTCTAGTGACAGGAACAACTGAATGAAAACATTCTATTCAACTGGTTGTTGGAAAACAATGGAGTGTTGTTTTTAGCTATTGGTTGAATTATTCATGCATTCTTTTGGGTGAAATCAGTCCATAGGAGCAACTGAACAAAGCACTCGATTCAGTCAGTCGTCATTTTATGTGTCCATAACATCATTATCCATTCATTTCTTTCCAGTGAAACCAGTATATGGGAGCAACAGAATGAAAACAGTTGATGCAGTCTGGCACATTCAGTTCTGAGTGGAAAAATTTGGTACTGTTAAATCACTGTTGCTGACTGCACTCTGTTATTGCTTGTTGTCACTGTTGTTGTCATTCTGATATAAACTTTTTATTGAGTGCAAATCAGTAGCTTCCAGTACAGCTTTCATCCATGTTTATGGTTACCAACAGATGTTTTCATAATCATTAACTTTGTCTGTAGCTCAAAATGCCAAAATTCTTAGTGGCATGGGAATGGAAAAAGTCTTGTGAGTGGATAAGAAGTGATCCTCAAGATAAATTCAATGGGATATAGAGTATCTGCAGGGATGATTCATATTATGAAACTATATTAATTAAAGAAATTCAAAGACAATTAACAAAAGATGATCAATATTTCTCACAAAAAAACTCTGTTAAGTGACAGTGTATGCTTAAAAAGCAAGTGATCAAGTCATCAAATGTATAAAATAATTCATTTTATATGCTTTCTGTTCATGTCACATCGTTTACAAAAATAAAATTATCAGTGATGGATGCAAACCAGTGGGAAAGGAGACAGACAGAGCTTCAATAAATTTAAATAAAAAGTAATTGTTCCTTTATTTAACTGTAATGCAGCACCAGTTATTCCCCTTTTAAAACCAACAAAAAAAAATCAAAATTTAATGCCAACAGTATGAAAAATTTTTTATTTTTGTAAATAAAGGCATGAATTTTGAACATACTTCATTTTTTACATATATACTCTTTCTGTTCATTATTCTGTGAAACAAAACACTTTATTTGCCCCTAAACTAGTGGGTAAACCTAGTTATGGTTCATGTATAACCTAAAAGGCTGAAAAAGTATTAAATGAAGCCACTCAAACCTGAAGAGTGACTGAAATTCATACAGCTGAATGCGACCGCAGTCACTAGTTTCATTTTATTTTTTTCATTCAAGTGAAAAACAGCTGACTTGCCAATTGGTTGTTAAAGCCAGTCAGTTATCCCATCACTAAGTACATCTGAATCTTCTTTAGTGAAAGAACACTTGAAAATGGAATTCAGTGTTTCTGCTTTTGCTTTGCTTTCCTACCTTCAATTTAAGTTCATGTGTGATCCATCAGTGTGCTGACACTAATGTTGGTGGCATTTGTGTGTGACCAGAATTTCTTTAGGTTTTTTGAGCAAACTTTCAGTAAGATTCTGCTATGATAGTCCTTGAAACTTACATACATACATTAATCCTTGTTCCATAGATAATGAATATGACATTTCATAATGATGTGGAACATGTCACTTTAACACAAGTTTTCTTTACACAAAATAATTAATTGATTAATTAATTTTTTTGCAATTACTACTTCATATCTAAGAATTCATCTATTGAGTAGAAGGAGTTATCATTCAGAAATTCTTTTAATTTTCTTTTAAATGTTGGTTGGCTATCTGTCAGACTTTTTAATACTATTTGGCAAATGACAAAAGATTTTTCTGGCAGCATAATTCACCCCTTTCTGTGCCAAAGTGAGATTTAATCCAGAATAGTGAATATCATCCTTTCTTTAAGTGTTGTAGCTATGCACTTTACTATTATTTTCGAATTGGGATGGGTTATTAGTGACAAATTTCATAAGCGAATATATGTATTGCGAAGGTACTGTGAATATCCCTAGTTCTTTAAATAAATATCTGCAAGGTGATCTTGGGTGGGCTATAGCTATTATTCTGATTACACGCTTTTGTGCAATGAATATTTCTCTCTTAGTGACGAATTTCCCCAAAATATGATGCCATATGAAAGCAATAAATGAAAATAGGCATATTAGGCTAATTTACTGATATGTTTATCACCAAAATTTGCAATAACCCTAATAGCATAAGTAGGTGAACCTAACCGTTTCAGCAGATCATCGATGTGTTTCTTCCAATTCAATATCTCACCAATGCACACACCCAGAAATTTTGAGTATTCTACCTTAGCAACAGACTTCTGTCCATAGTCTATATTTATCAAAGGTGTTATGCCATTTACTGTACAGAATTGTATAAACTGTGTTTTCTCAAAACTTAGTGAGTGTCCATTTGCAGAGAATCACTTAATAATTTTCTGAAAGATATTATTTGCAATTTCCTCAGCTGATTCTTGCTTCTTGGGTGTGATTACTGTACTTGTATCATCAGCAAAAAGAACTAGCTTTGCATCTTCATGAATATAGAGTGGCAAGTCATTAATATGTATTAAGAACAATAAGGGACCCAAGACCGAACCCTGTGGGACACCATTCTTGATACCTCCCCAGTTAGAGGACTCTGCTGGTTTTTGTAGACTATCTGTACTGTTAATTTCAACCTTCTGCATTCTTCCAGTTAAGTATGAATTAAACCATTTGTTCACTGACCCACTCATACCACAATACGTAAGCTTATCTAGAAGAATTTCATGATTCACACAATCAAAAACCTTTGAAAGATCACAAAATATCCCAATGGGTGATGTTTGGTTATTCATTGCATTTAATAGTTGATCAGTGAAAGCATATGTAGCATATTCTGTTGAAAAGCCTTTCTGAAAACCAAATTGAGATTTTGTTAGTACCTCATTTTTACAAATATGTGATGCTACTCTTGAATACATTACTTTTTCAAGAATTTTGGATAAAGCTGTCAGAAGTGAGATCAGGTGGCAGTTGTTAGCGTCAGATCTATCCCATTTTTTATGCAATGGTTTAACAATAGCATATTTCAGTCTATCCGGAAAAATTCCCTGTTTCAGTAAGCTACTACATATATGGCTGAGAATCCAACTTATTTGTTGGGAACAAGCTTTTAGTACTCTGTTGGAAATGCCATCAATTGCATGTGAGCTTTTACTTTTGAGTGAATTTATTATTTCCCTAATTTTAGTAGGGGTGGTGGGTTGAGTTTCAATTTTATCAAATTGGGTAGGTACTGCCTCTTCCATGCATTTCCTTGCATTTTCTAATGAATAGCTGAAACCTATTTACTCTACAACACTTAAAAATGATTATTAAAAATGTTTTCTACTTCTGACGTCTTGTTAACAAACTTTTTGTTGTGTTTGATAGAAATACAGTCTTCCTGTGCTCTGGTTGCCCTGTTTCCCTTTTCACGGTATTCCAAATTGCTTTAATTTTATTATCAGATGTGCTAATCTCAGACATAATGCACATACTTCTGGACTTTTCAATAACTTTTCGTCATACAGTGCAGTAGTTTTTATAATGTTTCATTGTTTTGGGATCATTACTTCTCCTAGCTATAAGATACATTTACCTTTTATGTTTACAAGATATTTTTATCCCTTTAGTAAACCATGGCTTTGTACATGGTTTCTTACAATTATATTTCACTGTTTTCTTAGGGAAACTGTTTTCAAATATACTCACAAAGGTATCATGAAATAGGTTAAATTTTAAATTAGCATCACGTTCCCTGTACACATCATCCCAGTCTAACTGTTGCAAGCTTTCCCTAAAATTTTGAAGTGTTAAATCGTTAATTGAACCACTATTTTGGAGGACTATTTTGCATTACTGTATGGAGCTATATCATATATTGTAACTAGCTGTGCATCGTGATCAGACAGAGCATTCTTAACAGGAAAAGATTTTATTTGACTGAATTTATCTTGGTCTATGAAAACGTTATCCATCAGTGTGCTGCTTTCCTGTTCCACCCAGGTAGGAAAATCAATAACTGATGTCAAATTGAAAGAATCAAGTAATACTTCAAGGTCAAGCTTTCTATCTGGCTCTTTCAGAAAATCTACATTAAAATTCCCACAAACAATAATTTGCTTTCCTTTGTCTGACAGGTAGCACAACAAAGAATCCAAGTTTTTCAAAAATAGTTGAAAATTTGCCAATGGGGACCTATACACGGCTACAATTATAAAAGTGCCTTTATTTAGTTTAAGCTCACATGCACATGCTTCTATGTGTTGCTCACGCAAAATTTTTTAGTTTCCAAATTTTTCATGCTATGACTGATTTTAACATATATGGCAACTCCTCCTCTCTCCGTAGTGTCTCTACTTACATCTTCTGAAAGCTTATATCCACCTACATTTACCATTTCCATACCTGTGACTATATGATGTTCAGACAGGCATAGTACATCTATTCCACCCTCAGTTTCTAAATCTTCTGTACAAACAAGAAGCTCATCTACTTTGTTTTTTAAACCCTGATATTCTGTTGCAATATATTAAAATTATTTTTTACTGTGCTTTTATGTGAATCTTGTGACATACTAATATTATTTTTCACTGTACTGTTATGAGAATCTTGTGATATTTTCACATCACTAGTATCTGCCTGGCTGAACTTCTCATTAAGCGTACTTTCAATCAATGTAGGACAACTGGATACTGATCTTAGCCTAAAAAAGTACTCCCATGAGTTTCGGTGCCCCCCCCCCCCCCCCTAAAGATTTTGCTATCATTCCAGCCAGTTTACCCATCCCTTTCGTATTGAGATGCAGGCCATGTCTTGTGAAGTCCCACCTACCAATACCATCAACAGGAACCAAACATATGGTTGACAAAGTAGCCACCCGAAGCAGCTGATCTAGCTCCATCATGACCCTCTTGACAGAGCTGTTCAATTGGGGCTGGACATACCGCATGAAAGCAGGAACCAAACCAACATTTGCATGGTTCGTTGCAGATGCTATTTTTACCAGGTCACACTCAATATTGTAGCCCTGATCCCTATCAATACTGTTTCCTGCTCCACCCACTAGCACAACATGATCCTGCTTTGTAAAACCATTGCACAATGATCCTACATCCTCTATCCCTTGGTTAAGACAGACACTGAGCTTGAAAATACTTGTGATCTGCTACCTGTCACCTAATTTTTCCAGCAAAATCTGGGCCACACCTCTTCCATGGCTACTACCTAACAACAGAACTTTCCTCCTACTTTCTACTTTTTTTGCAACAGTTGGTTTCCTGGTGAAAGTCTGTTGAGTGCTGACTACACTTACATCTACTTGAAGCTCTTCATTAGCTGACTGAGGTAGCAAGGTAAATCTATTGTTTGTGTCAATGATGAAACTGTCTGATACTGTTCTCTTTCTGTGGCCCCCTGTTCCTTGATACCACTTCCCACCTGTCTTCACCCTCCTCCCCCCTTCACCTCATCAGTTCCTCCCTAGCACTATCGAGTTCAGCCTGAAGGGCTCTAATCTTCCCTTCCTATTCCGCTATTTTCCTATCCCTTGAACATAATCTGCAATACCATGGAAGAGACCCATTTACTTCACCGATTCCCACGCCACTACATTCACCTCAATGTAACCATCTGCCACAACAGCTGCACAGAACCCCAGAACTGACTTTCCTACGGCAGCTCAAACACTTCTCACTCGTGGTTGTTTATAATATTTTTTACAAAATTTATCTAGGCAATGACAATAATATTCTATTAACTACAGATCACAAAAGCCACTAAAATTACGTGGAACACAAATATATGTGTACACTATTAATATAGTAACGTAATGCAGTTAAACTGACGTTAAAAATCAAAACTTGTATACCCGAAAAATTAGGCCTAAGATTGTGTATGCGCGATACGTACTTTATGCGTTTTGAAAGGAAATAAAAGATAGAACTTAAAATCTTTAATTCCCCGAGTAGATACAGTACTACTAAATGTATGTGTAATGAAAGTAACCTAAATTTTCACTTAATACTTAAAGAAATGTCTTAAATTTGTATGTAAACCTACGTCTAAAGTAAGCGGAAACCTGCCCTTTTTGAGGAATACTTTGATATGAGTGAAACCTTCAATAGATAATATAAAAAATACTATAATTAACTTCGTTATGGTGTGATATGAACTCAACTGACAGTTATTATAGAATTAACTACTTATCATGACGAGCTTAATATTCAAGCATGTGCGATCTGCGCCAGAGCTGCCTACCTCAGTTGGTCCTCGTCTTTCATGCTTGCCCTCTTGATAGTCAAACATGTTTAATTCAGCATCTCTCTATCAATAGCCCTAGTCTTTTACATCTATAATGCAGAAGTTGCTGTTTCTTTAGAGAGTCTGTATAAAATGGAGGATCCCCCTTATCATGAACTGTTGCACTAGATACATATCTATCTTGTTTCCAGAACGAGAACCTCAGCTCCTCTACACACTCCTACCCAGATGTAAATCTTTTGCATTCCTCTTCAAGATGCAACAGCACTGTTTCTTTATCTGACTTACTAACTGTGTCTTCTTCCTAATTGGTTTAGGTGCCCAATTTTCATAATCATTGTTGCCACAACTGTCTCACAGTCACTGATATCAGTTTCAATATGGACACCCTCAAAGATGTCACGTTTATTTGTTGTCATTAGGTCTAACATTTTTCTTCCATGAGCGATCTTCTGAACTATCAGTTCTAGGTAGTTATCAGAGGCATTTAGTAATGTTTTGTAGGATGTCTTGTCACTCCCATTGATGTAATCTGTCTTACGGCAAGTATCACATGGACACTGTTCACTTGCTTCTGCTCCTGCCTTAATGTGCTGGCCAATTTTTCTATTTCTAATTTCATCCAACATTCCAAGCCTTCTTCTTTCTCCTTGTTCTTCTTCTTGTCCTTCTCCCTCTTTTTTCTACAGTGTTATTATACGGCCTCCAATATAGGTGATACAATGTATTTTATGCCTTGGTCTTTCATACACACCACACTATTATTGCTTTTGTAATAATGATGAATTAGAGACATCATCTATACTAGTGGAAGCAATTTTACACTTCCATTTTAAGTGTTTTCACTTATCAGTGATGTTAATACCATACCTTGACCCTGAAATTAATTAAATGAAGCTAATAAGGCTATGGGATGAAGAAAGAATGAAACACAAGTGAAATAATTGAAGTACAAAGACAAATGGAAAGTACTTTATCCCTTGGATCAAATTAAATGAAATTGTCTTATGAAATAATTTTTCCTCAGTCATCGGCCAGAATCTGTGGCAATGTGTCACAGAGTCTGTACTTAAATTGTAAAAGCAACAGCAGCTCAAAAACTAGTGACTTTTCTGAAATTTTACGTGTGTTTATGTACATGCATCTATCAGTATTTTTATTTGTCCAATAAATTACAAACATTTTTGGTTGATTTAAATTATTTGCAATGCCTAATGCACATGCTGCTCCATTTAGAAATATTTCACTGGGCCTAACAATGGAATGCAAGGAGTGAGATGATTGCTCTCAAACTTTTACCTAGTTAGAGTGTGATATGAACAAAAATGATTAGGAATGAGCATGATGTAGCACAGGATGACTGATGTTTAAAATTGATTTCAGATTTACATCAGTAGGAAGAGTACAGTATTTTTTATAGAATGAATTGTGCAAAAGGCTACCACATTTTTCAACACTACCCCAAACAAATGTGAAATCTGAATTGTCAACAATGTTTAGACCATTTCTGCAAGACATGAGCAGTGTGGAACATTTAAAGTGCTATGACAAAAACAAATTATTGAATATGTGGAAAGATCTACTGAAAGAAGGAAATGATACACACTGATTGTGATTCTTGTAATACTTATAAATGAAAATTTTTGATGTACATATATTTGTTTCTAGAGGCCACTGGCTGAATAACAAGTTACCTCTTATTAACAGTTTTTATTTGTAATAGGCAATTTTCATTTATAAGTATTATTAACATATGTGAACACTGTTTCAAAGTGTTGTAGCATTCTTTTAGATGTGTCTAAACAAATGGAAGCAGAAACAAATTTCAAATACATAAATAAATTAAAAGGACTAGCAAGAATTATATGTCAATGTTCCTTGTCTAAACAAATGGAAGCAGAAACAAATTTGAACATGTCCTAACATACATGAAATAGATTAAATGGACTAGCAAACATTATATGTCAGTGTTCTTTTAATAGTGCTTATTATTTTCAGGACTGATGCCCTTATCCAAGAAACCATACGTAAAAAATTTAACGACTGTACAGTTCTTACCATAGCACACAGGCTGAACACAATTATGGATTCTGACAGAGTCCTTGTAATGGATGCAGGAACAATGGTGGTAAGTGGATTATGTTATACATCAGTAAATCATTTAAAGTATTGATTCATTTATGGATGGATTTCCAGCATGCTGGGTTTATAATGGGACAACAACTTGTGTTAAGCAATTTGATGTAGAAAACAGCTAAAGTAGCAAGAGTCAGTTTTTTATTCAATTGAAGACTAGTTGTTGGTTACCTGATTCCATTTTCAAAACATCACCCAAACTGACAAAGTAGTACATTCTGTAATAGCCTGCAAACCATATTCAGATTGTACATACAAAAAAAAACTTAACTGTTATACACTTGTACATACAATCTCAACATGGTTTGCATGGTATTTTGGGATATACTATTTTGTCTACTTGGATGATTTGGAACTTGGTTCAGGTAACTTGAAAGCAGTCATCATTTAAATAAAAAAAAACTGAATCTTGCAACTTGGGCTGTTTCCTACATCAAATTGAACCATTCATTAACAAAACCACTTAAAAGGCTGTTACATTATTAAACAGACAGATGTAATATGTATGAGAGCAAGGGCATAATTTCTCAATCTGGTACAGATACTGTATTAAAATAAAAAAAATTGTTTTATTGATACATATGGTGTAGTAACCTGACTCAAACGTTAACTTAGACTAGTACTGTTTATATGAAAATTTTAAGTAGTTGCGTTGAGTATGTTCCATTCATATGGGTAAACTAGAACCCACATTTTTTTATTTTGGACAGTTCCATTGTCAATAAAAATTAATCCAACATTCAATTGTTAATTAAGAAGTGAGGTATGACTGTATTGTCTTTAAGATCCACATGAAGATTGTCCCAGTACTAAAATAACAGATGTAAATAAACATTATGAAAGTGAAACCATGTTACAGTACAACTGATGAGTAAAGGCATATGAAATAATTACCACCAGATGCCTATTAGTAGGAAGAGTGTGGTAAATGTTACATAAAGAAAATTGGTACTATATTTGTTGAGCAAAAACTAAAAGCAAAGAGAAAAGCCAATTTTTCAAAAATTTTTACAATAATCCAACTGATTTTGTGTGTCAGTTTGTTATTGAGGGTGAGACATGAGTCCTCAACCTCACTCCAGAAACAAAATATCAATCTAAATGGTGGATGAAAACTGATGGCCCAGCACAAAAAAGGCAAAACCACTAAATTTACCAGAAGGGTTATGGTCAGTGTTTTCAAGGATTATTGGATTATCTAATGATGGGTAGAATAACTTACATGTAATGTGCTAACCTTCTGGAGCAATTGGAAAGAAAAATACAGGAGATGAAGCACGATTTACAAAATATATTGTATCAATGAAAGAACAATTGGCTGTAAGGGTACTTTGACAACATATAGACGCAACAGGAAAGATTGAACATATTCATGAGAGGCATGCTATTATGGTTCTTAAAGGCAAAGACAGCAGATGAAAAAGTGTAACAAAAATGCTCAAGGATTCTTTGAAATAAAACTTGTGTTCTTTATAAAGCTTGTGTTTTATATAAATTTATGGAACCAACATTTTTTATTATAATTATATGCAACAGTGATGGATATATCATTCTGGAAATAGTAGCTGGATATAAACTTGCACTATCAAGATACACTGTACGTTCCACTAAGGGATCATGTGTTACACAAATGAGCAAGGTCCAATAATTTTACATATTATTTTTTAACATGTGATTAACAATGGGTATACAAAAAATATTTCACCTGCATATGAGAAGACAGATACCTCCATTCACCTTCAAAAGAAGGTCCTGAGTGGAAGTTTGTCTAAGATTTTTACGTCAACTTAGTGCACCACTTGCGAAATTTGGATTGTGTTACAAAGTACTGTATATATACAAATGTTCTGGAATATAGTTTTATGGTTCTGTACTTCATATGTACTATGGTCATTTTGCTTTCCATTTTTTTTTTTGTTTTTTTTTTTTTTTTTTTTTTTTTTTTTGTCACAAACAGTACCAAAGAGTAGGCACATGATGAAAAAACAATAGCCCTTAAGAGAAATGTATGATGTTAATAACTGAACACTGCATTATATGCTTTTAGCTCACTGTTGTAAAATAAACACTTCACTTCAATCTGAGAGGACAGTCCACCATTCACTATCAAAAGAAAGTCCTCAGTAGTAATAAAGTGGTTACGCTGCTGTATTCCAAACTTATTTTTCTCCTGATAGGAGGCCATTAAACATATGGATACACAGCAGAATCAAGAGTCACGATACAGTGTTAGGCTATATGTCTAGATTTCCTTTCCTTCTGAAGGAGAATGAAAGCTTAAAACCCAATCTGTCCTAATCCATTTTTGTGTCTGTATCACATCTGGCATGCCATTTGAAATATGAGAAACAAGCTTCAACTTTCAGTCATAATTTACATGTCATCCAGGTCTTTTGATTAACTGTAATAACTGCTTAAACTGTAGTAACAGAAGGGAAAAGAAGGAACATATCTATATCTACTTCAATACCAAATGTAAGTTAAATATGAAAGTGGAGACTCCAGTGCTAAAGCACTGCATACGCTGCCAGAAAAATAAATTAGTACACCTTGAAAGACAATGTCAATTTTGACTTGATGATGGCATATGACAGTAGATGTACTGATAATGCTTTCAGTGCTGTCCACCAACATTGCTACCACAATATAGATAAAATGACTTGTGAGCCCAGACATTTCAACGTGAACTGTTGCAAACTGTTTATTAGCAGTGGGACTATGAGCACATCTCTAGCTGTCTTCCACTCACATCACAACATCAATGTGCACAGCCCAAATACTGCCATCAGAGAATCACTTGGAAGATGGAATGGCATGCTATGGTCTTCAGTGATGAAATCAAATTCTTCCACCATGCAAGCAATGGTTGTCATACAATGTAGACCTGGTGAGTGCTGTCTCATAGAGTGTGTTTGTCCAAGACACATTGGCACCACCTCGGGTCTTATGGTCGGGATGCAACAACTCTCATTCACCTTTGCTTTTTCTGGAGGGGACGTTAACCAGCACTTGGTACATGCAGACTGTTATTAGATGGGTCTTTTACCTTTCTTGCACCAGGAATGTGATGTGTTATTCCAACAGGATAACGCTCCCCCACACACTGCTTGTGAGACTCTACTTGCTCTGCAGAATGTGCAGCAACTTCCTTGGCCAACATGATCTCTGGGCTTGTCTCCAATAAAGTGCATATGGGATATGATGGGACAAGAAGTTACTCTCTCTCTCTCTCTCTCTCTCTCTCTCTCTCTCTCTCTCTCTCTCTCTCTCACACACACACACACACACACACACACACACAGAGTCAGGCAAGCACAACTCTCACACACATGACCACGTCTCTGGCAGCTGAAGCCAGACTACGAGCAGCAGTGCATGATGGGAGAGGCAACTGGGTGGGGATAAGGAAGAGGCTGGGTCGGGGAGGGGGAGGGATAGCTGGGACGGGGTGGGGGATTGTAAGGTACTTCTAGTGGAAACATGCACAGGGACGAGGTGGAGAGAAGGTAGGACAGCAAGGTGCAGTGAGGAGGTTACAGAGAGGGTGGGGGAGAGAAGGGATAGTGGAAAATGAGAGAAGTTAAAAACCTGGGAGTGTTGGTAGAACAGAGGGCTGTATAGTGCTGGGATGGAACAGGGAACGAGCTAGATGGGTAAGGACAATGACTAATGAAGGTTGAGACCACGAGGGTTATGGGAACATAGGATATGTTGCAAGGAGAGTTCCCACCTGCACAATTCAGAAAAGGTGGTGTCGGTGGGAAGGATCCAGATCACACAGACTTTGAAGCAGTCACTGCAATGAAGAATGTCATGTGGGTTGGTGTGCTCAGCAACAGGGTGGTCCAGTTGTTTTTTGGCCACAGGTTGTCAGTGGCCATTCATGTGGACAGACAACTTGTTGGTTGTCATGTCAACGTAGAATGCAGCACAATGCTTGCAGCTTAGCTTGTAGATAACATGACTCATTTCACAGGTAGCCCTGTCTTTGATGGGATAGGTGATGTTCGTGGCTGGACTGGAGTAAATGGTGGTTGGAGGATAGATCACGTCTTGCATCTAGGTATCTTACAGGGATATGAGCCATGAGGCAAGGGGCTGAGAGCAGTGGTTGTGTAAAGACCAACAACTCTTATGGAATTACGTCAACAGTTTGAGCACGTGTGGCATGATGTACCCCAAGATAGTATTCGCCATCTGTATGATCGACTGGATTCCAGAGTCAGCACCTGCATTGCTGCCCATGGAGGCTATATCACGTATTAATATGCATGTTTCAGCATTGTTTGGTACTCGTTACCTCAGAAACACTTGCTAATGATCTGTAAATGTAATCATTTCATGTACTCCACACATACTGTTGTAACAATGCATATTGAGTGTATTGGAAACCTCTAAAAGAGGTGTACTAATTTTTGTTTCCGGCAGAGTGTAAAATTCTGTCCAGGCAGTCTGTCACAGTCAGTTTCTGAAATTATAACAAATGAATTTTTGTGACCTAAAGCATCTGTTTATAATGTACGCTCTGTATGTTTCTTCAGCTGCTGCATATATAACTGTGGTGGATAAGCAACAGGAAATGTGCAATAATGATTTCCATCTGTTCAAACTACAAAATTGTGAATGGCAGCCAGGACTTATCTTCAGACAGTGAAATTCATAGGACTGCTAACAGACACAAATAAGTACAATAAACTAGCTTAGCTTTTATACTCCCCAGGGAGGATAAAAGATTATGTTGGGGAAGGTTAGAAACAAAGTGCAGGTCACCCAGACTCCAAGATTAGAGAGACTTATTTGTTGTGAGGCCAAGGAGAGACAAAAATGATGGTGGAGGTGTCAGGGAGAATGGGATGTCAAAGTAGTACATTGGTAATCACTGTACCATCTCTGTCCAAAGATGATGAGGATCAAGTGGGAAGTAAAGATGGATTAAGAGGAAGAGAAATGAATTGAGAAGAATAATTAAGGACTAGGAGAAAAAGGAGATGGGGAAGAGCGGAATGGAGAGAGAGTAGGTGGGGGGGGGGGGGGGAGGGGAAGGAGCATGGAGGTATTAAGCAACAAAAAATCATTCCAAACAAGCAAAAATGACCAGTTAGCACAGTAAGCACAGTCACAGACATTAACATCCATACTTTAAAAACTGTAAAATTGTGGGGCATCCAACTGGATAGCAAGTTTGTAACATACCTGGTCATGAATCAGCTTGTACTTCTTCAGTGGCAGTGATCATGGCAAAAAATTGGTTGTAAATATGGGTGCATACAGCCAATAATGTGGTCAACTCACACACACATTTGGTTTCAGATGTTTTACTTCCATAAATGTCAGACACCCCTCACAGAATTAGTTATATGGCCAGTCTGTGTCTTAGTTACATAATTAAGTCTCATTTACCAGGTATCCACATAGTGCACCTCCTCATTACACAACAATAGTTACTGTGCAGTATAACCTAAATGACCAACAACAGTCTCACTCAGATGAACAATACATGTGCCACTTAAGGTCAATCAGCAGTCATAATTAATTGTCCTACTTCATTTTCCATCTTCTTATTCACAACAACACATCATTGCACCATTCCATTATTACAGTTCAGATTGACATGGGTTAAACGCTTGGAATCTAGGCTTGACTGTCTTTCATATTCAAGATAATATGCATATGTTAACAGTTGTAATTCACATTAAGTTAAACACATTATTGCATAAGTACATTATGGCTGTTTTGACTGACACAGGTTCCACACTCGAAATCTTGGAACAGACTGACTTCAAAATAGCTTCAGGCCCATTGCTAGTTTCACAAAAATGGTTACTAAAGTTTCTGATACTAAAATGTAGACTTTAACGGCCGGAAATATCATGTCCATTCATCAACCGACCATGGCATAACAGCCCGGATAATTATAATGGACATACTAAAGTTTCACATTGTCAAGTACATAATTTCAATAATTTACAATTAGAATTTTACATCTCAAATTAATTAAACTGTGCAGAAAAATTGGTTTTGGTTTGAACATTATGTTACAATAAGAGTTTTGACTGAAATAAGCCTTCTTGATAACAAAAACTGCAGGAATAGCTAAATAAACAATACTATACATAAAAGTGTTAATTACCCAGAAACTAATTAAATGCAGATGTTCCTATCATTTTTTGGAAATTGGCTACATGAATACTTTAAGGATTTCTATGGGTAATTTTCCCAACTTTATCAGTAATATAGTAAGTACATCTGTTTACATGTCAGCAATGTGACTGGAATAGGAAATAATTAGTGTTAGTTAACTGAACTGAGCCTTAGCAAAACTAGTTACTTGAAATGGTTCAAATTAATTAGGAAATTCTTCTAACTAATGTAATTTAGCAAAGCTGAGTCTGGTCTTTTAGTCAGAATTACAGAATGACAGTTTTACCTTATGGCATGTTTTTCTCACTAACACTAATGATAATTAGGAAAACAAAAACAAAAAAAAAACACCATTTGAGGAGGCAAATAACAAAATAAATGGGAATGGGTCCCAGCTTGCTCTGCTAAAGTTGAGCTGGAGTCAACAGACAGATAAACTAATGCAGAAGCTCAGTCCAGTGTATTTTGCTCTTACAAATATCTCTTATTGTGTTGACTTGAAGACAAGGGTATTAGCTTAATCTGGATACTTTCACTCCTTATTGTCTTTTGGAATTATCTTCTGGGGCAGTGTACCTGTTGTAAATGTATTTATTCAACAGAACAGTGTAGTAAAAACATTGTGTAAAATAAACAAATGCCAATCTTGCAAAGTCATTTTAAAAGATATTGGAATTCTATCACTTCCCAGAACATTTAGTCCTTAATGGTATTTGTTGCACATCAGCAGTTTAGCTGAACTGTGATCTGCACAACACAAATAAATTTTCATGTAGACTTTGCTTCTTTGCCTAAGGTTCACAGTGGGATAAGGTACTAGTACTCTTGTGCAAAGTTCTTCAAGTTCTCCCACCTAAAAAAAGAGACAAACTGGAACTCATAACCAACTGAAAATAAATTGAAAACATACCTCATTGATGACTCCTAAAAATTATCTGTTTATCTAGTTTCAAGGGTTGAAAACACTCTATTAATTGCATATCAAGTAGTAGTATATTGAGAGCAGGTCTCTGTTATTGAAAATGTAGGTAACTATTATCTCTGAGAAAATATCACTGTAATCAAGTAAATATTGAAGTACTAACAGACGATCAACAGCAGCTATTTAATAATTATGAGAAGGCACCTGCTTTTTTCAAATTAGTAGTTTTCCTTCTAACTTACTTTCTTACATATTAGTGGCAAGAACACAAATTTTATTAGTTAATGAAGCAACAGATTATTATTATTAATGCAGCGTACAAATTAAGATTGTAAAAGTTACGTGTCTTCTGTTACTTTGTACAATGATGGGTTCGACATCCCCGAAAATTTTTCTTTATGATGAGATCTACAAAACATGGTGAAATAATGAATTCTGTATGTAATTTATATCAAATCTATATTTAAAATATGTGTGAACTTTTATTGGTTTTATATCAATTTACAGGAGTATGATCACCCATACAAGCTATTGCAGAATCCTGATGGTTATTTCTACAAGCTTGTTCAAGAGACTGGGAAGATTATGGCTGAGAATCTCTTCTTAGTAGCACAGCAGGTGAGAAATAATAACACGTTTTACATTTTACTGATTTGTTATAAAATCAATTATAGAATACTGCATGACAGTAAAATCACAGAAAATAGTGTTGTGAGATAATAATGTTAAAATATAACAGTCTTTTCAGTGAGCAAGTTTAAAGTTTTACACTGGAGTCTATCCAGCTGGCTAGCCTTTATTGCTTATCAATTTATTTGCACATAACATAATTGACAATGTGTGGTACCGAAGAAGAACATCATCTGATACAACATCACTCAGAGCTGGGCTGTTTCGACCAACCATATACCAGTTGTTCATGTATCAGAAGCTGTTAAGTAACATTTCTCTTCTGTCACTTGCACTTTTTACTTTGTA
The DNA here is from genome assembly GCF_023898315.1 of Schistocerca nitens. Lineage (NCBI taxonomy): Eukaryota > Metazoa > Arthropoda > Insecta > Orthoptera > Acrididae > Schistocerca > Schistocerca nitens. Next base: position 457,047,431 of record NC_064615.1, on the reverse strand, counting down.
AAGTGAATTTATTATCAGTAAAAAGAGACCCTAAAATATGAATAATTTCACACATCATCTGCCTTTCACAATTAAGTAATTTTTAGTTTTAAAATAGTAGTTGCAAGAAAGAGTTAATGTTATAATAACCTACAATTGTTATGAAATTTATACCTTTCACAAAATCATATCTTTCACTTATAAAATAGTGGCACATAGCGAGTGCCATATTTATGTAAGAAATTCTTTGGTAAGAAGATATTTTTGGAAACAATATATAACAATAATGAGAAAAGGCAACTTCTCACCTGTAGTTGATTGATGTCTGTCCCAAAGATACAAACAGATGTACACAACTGTCTGCAGTGACAATGACCTGCTGTTTATGAGCAGTTGCCCATGTAAATGAAAGTGGGAGGTGGGGGAGCAAAGAAGTCCCAGAGAGGGACTAACAGTGACAGCTACTAAATTTATTGTGTTCCGTCACCCTCAGATTCCAGGGGAGCTGCTCACAAAGCAAGCTTTGTCACAGCAGATATGTTGTTGTACATGTGAGAGTATTTTAACTTTAAAAGTGTGGTAGTTTTCTTGGGAGCTAGTGGAATATTCTTTGCTGTTACATGTGTCTCAAATTAATTAACTGTAGGTGAATGGTTGTCACAATGGATCTATTCCTTATGACATGACGTAAAAAATCATTTCTGTCAATACATAATTTTCAACATAATTGTTTTTCAGGCATACAGAAAGACAGTGGAAGGAGATGCTGTTGTGGAGAATGAAACAACAAAGCTCTAAAGCACATTAAAGGTGAAACCTACCTTCATTAATAAGTGTATAGGGGGCTTCACACATCATGCAGCTTTAAACATCAGATGCCACTATGTACTACTGTAGTACATGTGGTTCTAGTGTGATTGATGTTCACTGGGACACAATTGTCAAAAACATACCAGCAAAATACTGGGAGACTGAGTGAATGTTTGACAAAGTGACAATGGATCAATATAAATGAAAAAGACATAAATTTAGTGCACTATAAGACAGTCGTAAAGTGAGGCACTTCTCACTTAATGTTTCATTTCTCTATTGAAACACTGAATTAGATGACTGAAGAGAAACTAGAAAAGTGATTTCAAACTATCAAAAATATGTAAAAGCTGTTACTTTGAGGGCGTTTTTACAGTATTCAGTATTGGAAACAATATTATTTTTACTCTGTGGAGATATGTTTGCACATGTATGTGAATCCACACGTATGAGTGGATATTACAGTGAGTGAGTGAGTGTGAGTGAGTGTGTGTGTGTATGAGAGAGAGAGAGAGAGAGAGAGAGAGAGAGAGAGAGAGAGAGAACAGAGTACCATGAACTGTGATTATTTATTTGTAAAATGTTATAATAAATTGTTTCCTTTACAATTAAATACTTTCTCCTTGTCTTTAAAAATATGATTACTTTTTGGGCATTTACTTTACAATGCTTACCACTTCTGAAATTTATGCTCAGCGTATATTACACTCAACATACATTTATTGCCACATTTATTGAAAAGTTGCATTGAATTACCTTTGTGGTAAATTCAGCTTTCATTTGAATGTAATTGTCTCAATGGTCACAGTCAGCTTTGGAGCAAACATGAACTGCCCATTGCTGAATACTAAATGCAGTGAATGAATTAATGTAACCATAGATTAGGTTTATCCACACCATTTCCTTTTAATTGAAAAAAAATTGTGTTCACATTCCTTTGAGATCAATGCACATTCTAGACAACTGTGTAAAAACTGTGATGATTATAGACAAACTACATAATAAAGAGTAATAATTATTTTATCATTTCTTTTGGTATTTTTAGTAATGCTGATGAATGTGTCGAAATACTTTCAAGCTACTTATTCTCTTGGTTTTTAATGAATCTCGGAACTTTATGCTAACAGACTGTTGATCTGGGTATCTGCAACCACTGGAAAGCACTTTTTAGATATTCACTGATCCACTAGAGATATTGTACAATATTATTTTATAAAATATTGTATTTTAAATTTGTATCATCACCCGTATGAAGCATTCAAAAATGCCTCCAAACTAATTAAAGATTATTATAACTTTTTGCATTAATGTTATGGGTTATTGGCACAAACCATGATCACTTATAATTAAAATTTAAATATTTTCTCTTGTGGTTTTACTAAAGATATTACATCAGTTGAAGTATGTGAATACCTTCATTCATTCACTGTATTTCTGATTGCATTAAGATAATTTATCTCATTATGGCTCGCAAACTGCTTAAAGTTCCTACAATTCTGCTGTATTTGTTTGTCATATATTAAACAATGGATACTCCTGGATGGAATGTAACAATATCATGAAAAGCATAGTTGCTACTCACCAAATAGTGGAGATGCTGCATCGCAGATAGGCACAACAAAAAGACTGTAAGAAAGTGAGCTTTTGGCCAACAAGGCCTTTGTCGAAAATAGACAACATACACACACACACATTCAAGCAAATGCAACTCACAAACACATGACCACAGACACATGACCACAGTCTCTGGCTGCTGAGGCCAGAGTCTTGGCATCAGCAGCCAGAGACTGTGATCATGTGTTTGTGAGTTGCATTTGCTTGAATGTGTGTGTGTATGTTGTTTATTTTCGACAAAGGCTTTGTTGGCCAAAAGCTCACTTTCTTACAGTCTTTTTGTTGTGCCTATCTGCAACCCAGCATCTCCATTATATGGTGAGTAGCAACGACCCTCTTCACTATTTTGTCATATATTACCAGCACCACCACAAACATAGCCTGCCCCAGAAAATATCTGTTATCTGGCAATGGGAACACAGTACATTTAAGCTGAAGAGCTTTGTTCTGTGCTTTTTCTTCTGTGTGAATATTGAGATTATTTAAGTTACTCATGCAGTCTTTTTTTATTTTAGTTTTTACAACACTCAAGCATCAAGACTAAAAATTTGGCTCTTAACAGCTTAGGGCCCGGTTAGAGGTTGTAAAAGATGTGCTATATAAACACAATTGTTCCAATGATACATCTTTATGGATCGTTCTTTCCAAAAATGTTTTTTATCCATTGCAAATATGTATTACACTGGCAAAAAGATGACACATTTGAACCTCTCTAACATTTATAATGTGCCAATTGTAAATAAACAATGATGCTAACACTTTATTAAACCTGCTGCCTCTGATGTAGAGGCAGATGTTAATGTACATAAATTGGAGGATGCCTTGTACAAAGAGTTAATTGTTGCCACATCTGTTGTACCTGGAAATATTTTTGCTACTTTAAGTTGGACTTGTTTTTTAAAGTTTTTCAGAAGCTATTCAAAATGTTGTTTTCCTTAAAAACATTTTACAATAGAAGTACAATCGAGCTTTTTTGGAAAATATTTTAGATTTTACAAGCTCTCCATAGAGGTTAGAGAGGTGAAAGTTACATTCCTAGAATAAAAAAAGTAAGAAACCAGTATAAGATCTTCCTACATTTACAAATTATATATTTCGTAGCTTGACAATATGGGAAGCCTGAGTATTTTTAAAAGTAGAAAAACAAATCTGCCTCACTTCTGAGACAATGTAATACAAAACATTTGTACAGTGATCTATATAAAACTGCACTGACATTCAAGAAGTCTGAATGAATTGAAGTGTGTCCAAAGTCATGCCACATAGATCACAGTGCGACCTTTTCGAGAGGGCTATAATAGAAACACAAATACTATTGTATTTGGCCCTAATTCTTTGCATACTAAAGTCTATTCAGAATATGTTTCAGCAATAAATGGTGTTTGCTATGTGCCAGATTATGTCAGTATAAGATTTAAAAAAATATTGCCATTACTATATACACTGCTCTCAGTGTAGTGTAACTCTTGAAATGAGGATGCTTGCACTCTTGAATAAAGCACTTTTTTTTCCTAATGTCAAACTGTAAATAGATCATCTGTGATGTAAAGGTAAAATGTAAAGGATGAACTGTTTTTATATCTTCAATATATGAAAACATTTGTTATTACAGTTTATTTGGTAAAACTTTTAATAAATATTAATTTTTGTATAAAAAGAAAGTATATATAATTATTTTTGTAACAAACTGAATTACATGGAGGGATTGGAAACGGAATATCTCACAGCTTGGTGAAATATATTTCAGTATTGTGAGTGGCTTAAGACCTTGACTGAAGTTTTCTACACTGTGGTACTGTGAAGATATATCACAATTTTTGTAACCAGTGATGTTCTAATTTTTTATTCTGCCACTTAAACTCCTTATATTACATCCTATATTCATGGTTTTTGCACAATGAACTTGTGATATCAGAAATGACTGAGCCACAAGAAGAAATGTTACAGTGGCCCTCAGCAGTTATCAAGTGTAGAGAAATGTAACAACAAACAACAATACAAGACGTGTTTCATTATAACATCATTATGAAATGCACAAATGCACTCACCATATAGAGGAGGCATTTGGATGCAGACAGGCACAATGAAAAGACTGATATACATTTAAGCTTCTGGCCAAAAGGCCTTCTTCCAAAATAGAAAACACACACACATTCAGACAAGCGCAACTTGCACACACATGACTACTGTCTCTGGCCACAGTAGCCAGAGACAGTGGTCCTGTGTGTATAAGTTGTGCTTGTGTGACTGTATTTTATATTTCAGAAGAAAGCCTTCTGAATAAAAGCTTAAATGTATAGCAATCATTTTGTTGTGCCTGTTTGCGACTCAACATCTTCTCTATATGGTGAGTAGCAATCCATCCCTTTCAAAATACTGTTGTTATTCCATCTTGGATTTCAGTTTTCAGTATAATTAATAACAAAACTCTGTTAATTTCAGTGTAATAGGATAACTTGTATTTTGTGGAAACTGAAATTTCAGTGTTGAGCAAGAAGGGTGAAATGCAGGAGACAAGCTCTTCACCTAATAGAGGGAATGAAACCTGCCTATCATCCCTTTGTGATTAAATTTTTAATGACAGCTGAAATATTAATGGTAATGTTTCCCATTGTATAATATGTATGAGAATGAAATCTATTAAATTAGAAGATTGGGAATTAAGAAAAAATCAAATTATTTATTTAGGTCTTATCAGATCTTCTCTTTCATGTTCGTAGAATTTGTGTCCAATGTTACTCTTCAGTTTATTTTAGGCCTCAATCATCTAGTGCTTCCATAGAACTGAGACATTTTTCCACATTCACCTTTTACTGTTTATACAAAAGATGCAAATACAAAAACATAGCCGGCCGGAGTGGCCGTGCGGTTCTAGGCGCTACAATCTGGAGCCGAGCGACCGCTACGGTCGCAGGTTCGAATCCTGCCTCGGGCATGGATGTGTGTGACGTCCTTAGGTTAGTTAGGTTTAATTAGTTGTAAGCTCTAGGCGACTGATGACCTCAGAAGTTAAGTCGCATAGTGCTCAGAGCCATTTGAACCATTTTTGAACAAAAACATAAACAAAATGTATCTATGGAAAAATCTAGGATGGAATATTATTATGTACAGTGGGACAGATCACTACTCACCAGATAAAATAGATGCTGAGAACAGACAGGCATGTAGGAAGGCTGATAAATTGCTAATATTATGTATAATGCTAACAAACAAAAACAAAATACATACAAAATACATACATTGAATGTAGTCTCTAGCTGCAACCTGAGAGAGGTGAGTAGCAATATGGATCGGGTTGTGTGGGGGGAACAAGGAGAAAGCAAAGGGAAGGCTGGGAGAAACGGGATGGGACAGAATAAGATCATGCCAACGTTGGACAGACAGTAGAGGATAGGAGAGAAGCTGGCACTTATGCAGGAATTGCTTGGAGAAATAATAAAAATTCAGTATAGGGGAGAGGCTGGATATCTCGAATATGAGAGAGAGACAAGGAAAGAAAGATATGAGAGAGATAGGATGGACTAGAAAAGTAACATGGAGGTAGCGGGTTGCTGTGAAAACAGGAGGGTGGAACAAAGTGGAAAAGAGACAGATGGAGATCAGGGACCAGTGGAGATTATGGCCACTCTCATGGGAATGAAGAATTTTTAGCAGGGGAATTTCCCGTCTGTGAAACTGAGAAATAACTGGTACTGAGGCTTTGAAGCACCCAATCAATTTCACCATATTATGTTGTGTTCATTTTAACATAGAACACAGTATGATAACTGCAGCATAGTTGACAAATGATGTGACTCCCTTCACAAATGGCCCTTCAGATGAGTTGGACATACCAGTGATAGGCCTGGAAAGGGTTTTGATAGGCACATATGTGGGGCAAATCTTACAAAACCACTTGCTTTCTTTCCAGGAAACTTTCCGAATCAGGAACTAAGCGAAGTAGCTAAGACAGGGAGCTGTTAGCTGTGTATGAACCCATTAGACAGTTCAGGCCGCACATAGAGGCACGGCATTCCACAGTTTTAAAGCTATTTATTTTGCTTTTAAAATGCAATGTGGATCTTTTTCACGAAGACAATTCCACCAATTGGCATTCATAACTCAATTTACTACTGATTTTCGTAAGTATTCTTGTATCAATGTGAATTAATAATGTTTCCACAAACACTGACTACAAGGAGCTGACGTGGAATTACAGCAGCTTATCAAGAGCAAAAATACTGAACTGCACCTAAAATGACTTCTATGGTCAGTAACCAAATTCTAATATGGTACGATATTTCCAAAAACCGAGTTTGCCCTTTTCTACTGCCAGTTTACAGAAAACTAGTTTTTGATCATATCCACTGATTTGACATTCTGGATGGTGGCTGATAGGTTCATATGACCAAGTGTCAAATGTGACAGCAGATCATGGGTAAGAACTTGCTTAAAATGCCAATAGCTTAAGGTGGGACGCCATGTCCATAAGACTATTGGTTCATTCAAAGTACGTATATGGTGTTACGCACACATCCGTATCTACTTGGTGGGCCCTCTCATTCCAGTATAGAGTTTTGAAACATTTTTTCAGCAACTGACTGGTTTACCCACTGGGTGGAATCGGCACCTTTTGTGGACGTTTCAGCGAAAACAATGGCACATACTTTTCTGACCACATGGATCTCCCATTTTGGATGTCTCACCAATATCACTGCTAATCATGGATGTCAGTCTGAATCAAGTTTGTTCCATGAGCTGCAAACATATGTGCCTCAAACCTCACCATACCACCAGCTATCACCCATCTACTAACAGAATGGTAGAATGATGGAATTGTACTTTAAAAGCTTCCCTTGTGTCATGGCTCTTTGTATTTATCTGCCCTTCTGCTAGTGTTACTGGATCTACGTAGATTTTAAACCTGATATTGAAGCTGCTGCAATGGAATTTGTGCATGGTGAGCCACTTAGCCCCCGCCCCCCCCCCCCCCCCCCCCCCCCCCCCCACTCCCGAAATTTTTATAGTGACAATGTGACCACTTGCCTTGTAAACATTAGCTTCTATTGCAGCAGATGAAAAGTAGCATCTCCAAATGTCACCCATCACTGTCATACCAACATACAAATGTGGATGACCTCACACACAAGGATCTATGGACATGCCCTTTTGTCTTGTTGCTTACAGACTGTGTCAAAGTACTTTTATGAACACTGTACACGAGCCCTTGTCCCATATTAACATGGAATGAACACAAGTAAATATATTAGTGAATGATAAACCCACTATGGTGTCCTTCGGATGTCTTAAACTGAACCATTTGCTTCAAGAAGACAATGCTTCTGGCCAAGCCTCCTGTCAACTCCTAATGCCTACATTGCATGATAATTATCACTTCCGAGGCTATGCCATCAACAGATGAGAGTGTACCACCATCAGACGCTCAACCAGCTTCTCCTGTACTGCCTAGAGCTGATATAGTTGTACGTCACAAATACTCCTTTATACCAGGAGACCTGCCCTACACAGAGGGGTGTGAGGAGCTGTGTGGCAATGCAACTAGTCAGACATTAAAAACGATCACTGAAGAACTGAAGTGTGCAATATCTTTGTTTTTACTCACTCTGTATTGTTGCTGTTTCGTGTTTGTCATTCTCTGCACCTATTATAGTGTGTCATCTTCCATGTAACAGCAAATGAGTTATAATGAAATGTGTTATCTCAATGATACCAAGTACTTACTGTAATTATTGTGGACTGATATTGCCCATAAGTGCATGACTGTCAGACATATCTTGTCTAGCGATAATATGCCTAAAGAGAAAATTAAGAGTAATTGGGATCTGCGAATGGAAGTAGATCCACAAGAACAGATGAATTCAAGCAAGCCAAACTAGGTAAAACACTGAGGAGATATTAGTTTATACTGTGGTATCTCTGCTCTGGAGTCTGTAGACACTAGCATGAAGAAACTCTGATCCAGAGATGAAAGTGCAAACCACAGTTATAAATATACAGATTAATATCAAGAGAACATTTTCTGTGGTCATTACCCTCCTAAGATGCTGTCAAACTGAAATAAACTACTTGGATAGAAAATACCAGCTAATGAGACATTATTAAGCCATTTATTGTTTTTGTATGTCATAGGTAATTTAAGTTCACTTGGATAATATATTGATACATAGGCATAATGTCAAGTTGTAATAGTGGGATGTCCACGACCATAACACGACCTATGCAGTTGATAAAGGTTGTAGTATAATTAAATATAATTGCAGTGTAACTATATTACTAATACTATTTTGTAGTTAGAAAGTTGTGTATAATGTTACTTCACAGTTACACTGTATTTTCCAAAAATATAAATTGTTTTGTACATAAAAAAGGCTTATGGTAAGCATAAAAATTTGTGAAAAAGAACATTGCCAGATCTGTCATGTGAGTGAACAGATTTATTTTGAGGGATCCCAGCTAATGTTGCAGTTTCTGTAAGATTATTAGCACAAGTGATCATATCTCACAATTATAAAAACCTTTATACATCTTGTTGTGAACAACTGGATAAAATTCCTTCAGTTTTCTGGCTGCATTGGGTTGAAACAAAAACACAACCTTTTGATGACTTCCTCCGTCTTCAGGGCCAGGAGCTGACTGTGGTAACTAATGCCACACTGTATATTATGTACAGTAACAATTATCTCAACTACTATACAAGTGCCATTAGTCTTAGCAGTTTCTAGGCATGCCGACTGGAGCTGACATTACACCCTGACAGCACACAATTCATGACATGACCATAATATGAGCACATTCTGGGACCAAAAAATTTACATATGCTCCAGGAGACAAAGTTTTGTGTCTCTGATGGTATAATGCAAGTACAGTCACAGGTGCAAGATATTAGCAGAAGTCAATGAATCATTGCATAGAAGAGTGTTTCTGGGCACTCATCATTTTTGTTCTTAGTGGTATTCTACAATATGACAAGCGACGACGAAATGGGTTCTACGTATTGTAAGATCACATGTGACAGATACTGGACTGTGTAAACATATACGCTGATGACCAAAAATATTCTGACCACCTGATTAATGGTTGTTGGTCCACCTTCGGAATATAATAAAGTAGCAATTCTGCATGGCATTGATTCAATAAGTTCTTGGAAGGTTTCTAGAGATGTGTGGCTTCAGATGCCTACACACAGGTTACGCAATTCCTATAAAACTGGAGCCAGTGGTTTGTGGCACAGTCCGGGCACCTAATACTGTCCCAGATCTGTTCCACAGAGTACAGCTCAGGCAAATCTAACGGTCATAGCATTAGGGGAAGTTCATTATCATGCTCCTACAGTTACTGTAGTACAATTATGATCTTGTGACAAGGATAGTTATCCTGCTTGGAGATGCCATTGTCATTGGGGAAGACGTCAAGCATGAGGGGATGCAGGTAGTCCACAATAATGTTTGCATGGACAGTACCTGTCATGGAGCCTTTTATTACTACCATAGGTTCCATGGAAGCCCAGATGAATATTTCCTAGAGCCTAATACTGCAACCGCCGACCTGTGTACGTGATGCGGTGCACAGTTAAAGTAGCTATTCACCTGCACGACAGCTTATTTACACACAACTATCAATCTCGTGTAACAAGAAATGTTATTTGACTGATCATGCGACATGTTTCCGCTGATCTGTGGTCCAATCTCAGTAACCCTATGCCCATTACAATTGTAATTGACAATCTCGTTGTATTAACATGTGAACATGTAGTAGTTGTCTGCTACAGAGTCTCATGTTCAAGAACATGCACTGAACAGTGTGCACCCAAACACTCATGCCTGCAACAGTAATGAACTCTGTTGTCAGATCTGCCACACATTGCCACCTAGCCCATTTTACAGAATGTGCAAGCACTGATTCTCCATGTTCTCTGATGGGGTATGGATGTCCAATACCTTGTCACCAACTCATGATTTCATCATCCTGTAACCAATTAAACCTTTAACTACTATGGTCATTAACAGGAACACAATTACTATGGAGGTGTCTCACAGACCGCATTTTTCTATTTTATATATCAAACCAGAATTTTGCTGAATATATATAGTTTCTTGACTTCCAGTCATTCATTACACTTCTTAGAAGTGGCTTTTGTAGAAATTTGATTTTTTTAAAACACGGCGGTATTTTAAACACTTCGACAATTAAAACAAAGCGAAATCTGGAGAATATTTTTATTTTATGAGTTACGAAAATAACAGCAAATAGTTAGCTCTCTACTCACACATAGATTTTCATCGGAGGCATTATATTACTAATTGGCAATATAACTAGGTGGAAAAATCCGACATGACTTACAATAAATTTCAGTTTACGACTCACTTTGGAATGTAGAGCGAATATTTCAGTCCATAAGTCTATGAATGGAGAAACTATGCCACCATTTCACTTCTAAAATTATAAGTAAAAACTAAATACTTGCTCTCATGTGGCACTGAATCATACTTTAGTCAATTTCCACCTGCAAACACTTCACGCAGACCTTCCTGGAACACTCCAAACAAATCGGAACACCACGCTGTTGACATGGATGCCCAGTTTTCCTCTTCAGATGAGGAGGGCAAAAGGTGCACGGTTTTCGATTTTAGGATTCTTCTTTCGGTGTCTGAGGCTCATCTTGCAAGTGAAGACATCTGTCTCACATAATGCACGTTACACAGAAGGCCCAGCTTTCCCCGCCATGGAGAAACAGTAGCATGCAATAAAAACGCAGCACGCAAACACTATGGTACGTCTGTGAGACCTCTCAAGGCTATTAATTACGAAGCAAAGAGCAGCAACAATGCAAGAATGCTGGCACGTGTAGCTTGGCAGCCAATAGGAAGGTACATGGAAGAGTCCATTTGGCGTTGCAGGGGTGTGAGAAATATCTCGACACAAAAATTAGTAGCGGTCTGAGAGACGGTCGATAGTAGTTAAGGGTTAATAGACATGCACAACAGTAACACGTGAACAATGAACAGCTGTGTCATTTCTGAGAGGCCTATTCTAGGTGCCCAGCCATAACTATCTGGCTTTATACAAAGTCACTTACATAAGCGACTCTTCTTGTTTGTGGCTTGTATTATAACTAGAATGACTACTCGTTCATCTCTGCAACATTTATATACTTTCCTTACTGCATCACATGACTGCAACACCACCAAATGGTATTTAACCTCCGCAGTGGGCAGTGGTCCTAATGTTCTGCACCATGGGTATACCATATATTTACAAATACATTCCCTTAATACTACATGGCAAGGATGTGAGTGTATCATAGGTTAAACCTGACAAAAACAGCATAAACCCAAAGAAGAAGAAAAATGAAAGCCATGTAAGCCAGAAACTGAGCACAATGGTGAATAGTACTGGTTACAAGTAGAAACAAGTTATGCAAACTATAAAAGGACTTAATGCATTAAAAAGGCTTGGAGTAGGCCTATGTTCTATGCCTGTGTGAACAAACAGAAAAAGAAACTAGTATTGTCATATGTAGCCTACATGTGAATCACAAACAGTTAATTTTCATTTAAATTATGTACAACATTACAAAAACGGGACAAAAATATTCAACTTCGGTGTTATCATTTGGGTGTCAATAGGAAGAACTTAATTTAGTTTCAGAATGGTCCAAAAAGTTGCTTATGGACTTAAGACAGAAAATTCAAGGTTAAAATTACCGTAAAAGGGTAAAACTTTAGTAGAAGTCAGCAAGCAGTTAAAGGACGTAGACATACTTCATAAAAATGGCTACGGTACTGAAATGTCAGTATTGCCAAATGTTCACGGGAAAACCCCGCTAACAGCGATTTTGTATTGAAATAGCCTAGAATGTATTGATATTTTATTATTTGTGACAAAAGCCATACAATTAAACATTACTTGTAATACCGTATTATTTGTATTTTTAATGCCATACAAGAACACAAAAATGATGCTTGCCTTGTTTATATAAGTATTTCTATTGGCTCATAAGAGTCAAATTCGAATTATGTGATCGATAGGAAACATGCTGCACCTGCTGCTCCGCTCTGCAGGTCTCGAATATGCAGCTCAAATTGTTGGCAGAAATCGACTTTCAGTTGTACCACTCTTGTGGGCATTCACATTTCCTACTTTGCACAATACTGTCGATGCAGATTTATAGTATTCACACTTTCCGATCCGTCTAAGCCTTGCTTTGATTGCAATTATTGATTTTAACACGTCTGATGACATTCCATCGCTTAGTTCGTTTTTCACTATGCCAGTGGTACAGTACTAAATGCTCTTTCCAACTCTGCATTTGACCGAGGCAAAAGTATATAGTAAATAAGTTTCTACATTCACTTTAAACTAAAAACTGTTAACCACCGCATGCCAGAAACTCAGACTCAGAAGTTCCTTTTCATTTAACAGATGTTAAATTTCTTACCGTTTGGCTGAGGTCTTGCATATGTTTCATTTATTGGTAGACCTAAAAGTGATTCCTTGACAACTCGCAAGGAATTTGAAACTGACAACACTGACATATTTCTCAAAACTATAAAATTAACAAGAAGTCTTGTCTGATGTTCACTGTGAAATCTCAGAAGGCGAAAAGCGATAAGGACGGCATTCGTTATGAGCTGCAACGTATTGTTTATTCTCTGATTTTATTTTGTTCGTTGACTTACATATATTCTACGGTTAACTAGAGTTGTTCCCGTTCTCGCGTCTACATTATATATGTTATACTAAAACTCATCAAAGGAAACTAATGCAGCTTTTACTAAATTCAATTTCTTCTTTAGTAGAAAATTTCAAATTGTGCAATTTTCTTCAGTTTCAAACCCTAAATAGGAGCAATAATAAAGGCCTTCCGTACGTAGATTTCAAGACTCTCTGTCAAGAAATCCTTTCTGCGTGTTGGGAGAACAAATTTCTTTGCAATACCTTCCTGCCTACACCAGCTTCCAACAAATTAGCACGTTCTTCAACCTTAGTTCCAATCGATTATTTTCCCTTTACACTTCGGTCCAAACTGAACAACGAAAAATGAGAAACGCAAAAAAAAAAAATTTTTTTTAATCTAGATATGGAATGTAGAAATGAAGCAGTATAAATTCCTCTCCTTTGACACCGAGATGCCAATAGAATTTAATTCAAGCCATTGTTTTTCAATTTAAAAAAATAGAACATCAATGTAAATCAATCGATTGCGACACACGCGAACACCTTTCATACACTTGTGTCCCCCATCTATTGTGGCAAACAGAACTTTATACATGCACTGACGTACAGGGGAAAGGGAAAACCAGTTGTACATTACTCATAAGAGAAAATCGAAGCTTCTCGGCAAATACTCTGAAGCTGACGGAGTCACTAACTTCGTGAATGACATACACATCGAATCATGACGAGACTGGACCAATCCTTTCGCAACTTGACATAAACTCCATTGTTAATCACCATCATTACCAGCGTTAAAAGGCTCGTTTACGCGGGGGCAATATCTTGCAGCACTGTGGCATGCTACGGAAATCGGCGTGCGTCGTCTTGTAGTACGCTACTAAGGCAACATCTAGCGACCTATATTGCATGCGGCAGGTTAATTTATATCAAAGCAATGTTGCTTTTTGTGCCACACTGAGTCGGTCTTGCAGGAGAATGGGTGATAAAATGATTGCGGTGGCTGCTTACTTGGTCATCGCACATGCCGCCAACAATAGAAATGAAAATCAACGGAAAAGGAAACGATAGTGGGAGAGATGAATATTTAAAAAAGGCCCACGAACGAGTATACTAGGAGAGCTAGCAGCAGATGATGGTGCATTATTTAGTAATTTTAGGAGAATGTTCAATGACGACTTCAGTTAACTACACCTCCTATTCTAAATCAAGATACCAACTGCCAAGACAGTGCTTCACCAAGAATTTGATTGGCCATCGCATTACGATTTTTAGCCACTGGGGATTCGTACAAATCACTGATGTACTTATTCGAAGTATCATCATATTCGGCTATTTCCCTAATAATGCCTGAAGTATGTAACGCTATTTCATCAGTGTTGAATTACATAAAGGTAAGTACACAACATTCAATACTCACTTTATTTAAATAATTTTTATTTTCAATTTTAGGTAAGTTATAATCGAAATTAAATAACTGATATAAAACATATCACTTATTTTTTAGATCTTAAAAAACTGATGGAGCTCTTCTGATGTACCTGGTGCTCCAATGAATTCTTCACTCTCACCAGTATTGGAAATTTGTGATAAGGACTATGGGGCCAAACTGCTGAGATCATCGGTCCCTAGGCTTACGCACTACTTAATCTAACTTAAACTAACTTACACTAAGGACAACACACACACCCATGCGCTAGGGAGGACTCGAATCTCCGACGGGAGGGCAAACCGTGACAAGACGCCCAGAGCGCACAGCTACACCGCGTGGCTCTTACCAGTATCATTGTCAACGTATATAATTTCGCAGTTAACTCCTGGACAGCTTATTTTTGCACTGTTTTCCGATACGAGAACCGGTTATGATGTGATGTTGGGAGTTCACTTCTGATACTCCCCCAATGCTGCTTTGAATAGCACATTTCCAATGATGTGCTTCACATAAATTTGTGATGTCGGGGAAATTTTCTCACCTCATTGGCCATGAACTCTCCATACACACTCGTTTTTTCTTCTTCTATATGCTGAGTCAACCCCTTCGACGATAATTTCTTTTTCGATTCCTTCACACTCCATTCATCTCTGTTGTTAACAGTTTTTAAAATCTGGTAAGCTTCC
Organism: Schistocerca nitens; assembly: GCF_023898315.1. Lineage (NCBI taxonomy): Eukaryota > Metazoa > Arthropoda > Insecta > Orthoptera > Acrididae > Schistocerca > Schistocerca nitens. The sequence goes on along the minus strand of NC_064615.1, from coordinate 457,032,236 downwards.
GAAACTCGAGCATCTCTCTGCATTTCTGAGCTGTTCTTTTTTGGGTTTAGTAATTCTCTTTTTCTGTGTTTCCCCATGAGACGTAATTGGTTTCTGAGGCACATTGTCTTCAGAAGGCTGACTTGAATCTCTATCTTTTGTTTCTGTGTCCTCTGTGTCGTTATTCTGAAAAAATTGGGAAAGTAATGATAATGTTTTACTTTTCAGACTCCAAAGGATACTGAAGAATGGAAGAATGTTGCCAGAAATTTCGAACCCTCACTGTGTAGGAGTCATAGATGGCAAACATCTGCAAATTATATGTCCTGCCAATACTGGAAGAGAATATATTAACTACAAAAAAACATTTAGCATCGTCCTTATGGCGATTGCAGACGCTTGTTACTGCTTTCAATATGTACGTGTTGGATGTCAGCGCCGCGTATCAGATGGAGGCCTTTTTAAGAATACTTCGTAGCATAAAACGTTAACGGAAAGTAAATTAAACATTCCTCTCCCAGAATCACTTCCAGGAAGAGAAAATTTGACACCATATGTTTTAGCAGCGGACGAGGCATTTCCATTGTCCACAAATATAGTGGAAACGTATGCTGAGCAATTATCAAGGTCGGAGGAAATAATATTTAACTACCGACTTTCTCGCACACGACGTAATGTCGAAAACGCTTTCGGAATAATGTCCTCTGTTTTCAGAGTGTTTAGCAAGCCATTATTACTTAAAGTTGAGAAGACTGAAATAGTTACAAAATCTTGTACGTATCTCCATAATTTTTTAAGACAAAGTGCAATGTCCAGAACTATTTATGCACCTCCAAATAATTTGGATACAGAAGACGTAGATAATAACGTAATTACTTTTGGAGAATGGAGAGAAGCTACTCGTAACTATGCAGGCTTAACGAATTTATCAAAGGTACCTCGATGACCTTCCTGTGATGCACAGGCAGTACGAGAGGAATTCAAAGAATATTTTATGACACCACACAGAATGGTTGAGTGGCAAGAGAGATACCAATAGTATCATCGTGTACCAATGTATATTAATTATGTTCGTACTATAATGTATATTCATTTACGTAAATAAATAGAATTATCTAGATGAAATCAACCTTTTTAGTTACTTTCTTCCTACACATTTGTTTGTGTGGTCTACTGTAGTAAAACGTGTTTTAAATCTACATTTTACATCTACCGACTACATATTTATTCGAAAGCATTTTGTAGAAGGTACTATATGTAGTCTATTCATCACAACAATTTTTTTAAAAAAGGGACTTTCTATGAACAGAATAAAATTTCCTATTTTACAAATATACTTATTGGTAATTTTGTTGCCATGGTTGACTGATTGATTGATTAATTGAGAGGGGTTTGAGACCAATTTGTTGCCATGGTTTGAAATACTACGGTACACAGTTAAGAAATATGAATAGTTATTGAAATCGAGATACTTACAATTCAGCTGTCTTTTCCTGCAAGTGGTTCCGTCACGTCTAAGATGAATTTCAATGATTCATATGCGAACCATTTTCTTTTCGTATTATCCGCTGAGCCGCTTTTTTTATTCGTCACACGCATATGTTCGCGATGAAAGGCACGCCTCAGGTTTTTAATCTTCTTCATCATAGCATTCTCATCGATTTCATATTTTGAAGGGAGATTTCGTATAGCGTCTCTTTTCACTATATTATTTTTATAATTACTTTCATTTGCGTTCCACAGAACCTCAGCTCATCATTTGTCTTCTATGAATGCTAAATACTTCTCGTTTGACCAGTCCATATTTTCGGATTTACCGCTGCCGCACAGAAAATGTCGCACACGAACCCACTCAGCTCGGGAGTTAGCTGCGGCACATTGCGGCAGCTTGCGACATGGCGCACCGTGTTGTCTATGCCGCACGAATCTGCGACAACGTGCGTCTTGTAGCATGCGGCACTGTTGCATGCCACAATGTTGCAAGATGTTGCCCCAGTGTAAACGAGGCTTTACCAACACCAGTTCCTGTTACGTTATTTTTTTTTTAGTCCTTTGTCACCTTATGTTTGCAGCACACATGCAGTGACATTTGCGGTATCACAGTTTTGTAGCTCAGAAGGTGACTAACAAATTTGAAGTCAGACACATTTTGTTGCGACTAAAATACTCTTTTTCCACTTCCAAACACTGATACCGGCTTTAAGTTAGCTTTGTTTTCAGATTTGTTTACGCAGCCTGGAGACAGGGGGCGGATAGCTTTTCTACAGCGTCCCGAGCTCCAAGACTTCGGTCTCCAAGTTCAGAAATCCATAATTAAATAAGTATCGGCCGTCCCAATATTCCGCTTGCAGTATGTGTACTACATTCCTTCCTTACTTTAATTACACAACATGAAGCCAGATTAAAGGTTCGATTAGGAGATATGGGCAGCAGAAGACGGCAGAAAATGCGCGCTTGGCACCCTCGATTGCCAACTTCGAATGTCAGTAACTCAATAAATATTCGCCGTCGCAGTTCCCCACTTACCGCATCCAGAGAACACTCCGTCTTCAGTTCAACAGCTAAGCATGAAGCCAACGTTAACGGTCCGATTACGAGATGCGGGCAGCAAAGACGCGCTTGACGATCTCGGCTGCCAAGTTTGGAAGTCAAACACTCAATAAAAATTCGCTGAAATGAACACCCTTTGAGCTGCTTACAGGCGTTGACATACGTCAACGGGGACAGATGAAAATGTGTGCCCCCACCGGGACTCGAACCCGGGATCTCCTGCTTACATGGCAAACGCTCTATCCATCTTTTTTTTTTTTTTTATCGCTGTGGTTGGTCTTTGCGGACGTCAGTTGACATCCGTTCAAGTTCGTTGTTGATCCTTTCACTCACTTTTTTATTACAGAAGCCAAGCAGCTCTCTGACCGAACACGCTGAGCTACCGTGTCCCATCTAAGCCACCGAGGACACAGAGGATAGCGCGGCTGCAGGGATTTATCTCTGGCACGCCTCCCGCGAAACCCACATTCTCAACGTGTTGTCCCGCACTACATTCGTAATGCCCCTGCCCATTATGCTCATTACTCGCGGCGCGTTGCCGATTCCCGTAAGAGTTCGGCCACTGTTTGTGCATTCGCACAGAAGAAGGAGATGGTCAACTGGCCTGTGAGCCTTAACTACACTCCTGGAAATGGAAAAAAGAACACATTGACACCGGTGTGTCAGACCCACCATACTTGCTCCGGAAACTGCGAGAGGGCTGTACAAGCAATGATCACACGCACGGCACAGCGGACACACCAGGAACCGCGGTGTTGGCCGTCGAATGGCGCTAGCTGCGCAGCATTTGTGCACCGCCGCCGTCAGTGTCAGCCAGTTTGCCGTGGCATACGGAGCTCCATCGCAGTCTTTAACACTGGCAGCATGCCGCGACAGCGTGGACGTGAACCGTATGTGCAGTTGACGGACTTTGAGCGAGGGCGTATAGTGGGCATGCGGGAGGCCGGGTGGACGTACCGCCGAATTGCTCAACACGTGGGGCGTGAGGTCTCCACAGTACATCGATGTTGTCGCCAGTGGTCGGCGGAAGGTGCACGTGCCCGTCGACCTGGGACCGGACCGCAGCGACGCACGGATGCACGCCAAGACCGTAGGATCCTACGCAGTGCCGTAGGGGACCTCACCGCCACTTCCCAGCAAATTAGGGACACTGTTGCTCCTGGGGTATCGGCGAGGACCATTCGCAACCGTCTCCATGAAGCTGGGCTACGGTCCCGCACACCGTTAGGCCGTCTTCCGCTCACGCCCCAACATCGTGCAGCCCGCCTCCAGTGGTGTCACGACAGGCGTGAATGGAGGGACGAATGGAGACGTGTCGTCTTCAGCGATGAGAGTCGCTTCTGCCTTGGTGCCAATGATGGTCGTATGCGTGTTTGGCGCCGTGCAGGTGAGCGCCACAATCAGGACTGCATACGACCGAGGCACACAGGGCCAACGCCCGGCATCATGGTGTGGGGAGCGATCTCCTACACTGGCCGTACACCACTGGTGATCGTCGAGGGGACACTGAATAGTGCACGGTACATCCAAACCGTCATCGAACCCATCGTTCTACCATTCCTAGACCGGCAAGGGAACTTGCTGTTCCAACAGGACAATGCACGTCCGCATGTATCCCGTGCCACCCAACGTGCTCTAGAAGGTGCAAGTCAACTACCCTGGCCAGCAAGATCTCCGGATCTGTCCCCCATTGAGCATGTTTGGGACTGGATGAAGCGTCGTCTCACGCGGTCTGCACGTCCAGCACGAACGCTGGTCCAACTGAGGCGCCAGGTGGAAATGGCATGGCAAGCCGTTCCACAGGACTACATCCAGCATCTCTACGATCGTCTCCATGGGAGAATAGCAGCCTGCATTGCTGCGAAAGGTGGATATACACTGTACTAGTGCCGACATTGTGCATGCTCTGTTGCCTGTGTCTATGTGCCTGTGGTTGTGTCAGTGTGATCATGTGATGTATCTGACCCCAGGAATGTGTCAATAAAGTTTCCCCTTCCTGGGACAATGAATTCACGGTATTCTTATTTCAATTTCCAGGAGTGTATATATATATACTAAGATGGTATCTGTTCTTTCGGACAAGTCCGAAACATGGGTTTCTGACAGTGGCGGATGCATATGGCGGGCGTGCTAACACATACCTCGAGAAAAGTCGCGGCCGTTGTAGTCATCTCGATACGTTACTCTGTCTGGCATTTGCTCGAGAAAAGTCGCGAATATTCTACTGTTTTCTTGTACAGACAACCTTCGATACTGTAGCGATATAAATAAGGACTATTCTCCGAACAGGAACCTAATTTACATTCAGAAGCAGAAGTATTAAGACTGAGGAATAAAGTATTTATTGCACAAAAGCGTGTAATCAGAATAATAGCTGGAGTCTACCCAAGATCATCCCGCAGACATTTATTTAAGGATCTAGGGATATTCACAGTAGCTTCTCAGTATATATACTCTCTTATGAAATTTGTTATTAACAACCAAACCCAATTCAAAAGTAATAGCAGTGTGCATAACTACAATACTAGGAGAAAGGATGATCTTCACTATTCAAGATTAAATCTAACTTTGGCACAGAAAGGGGTGAATTATACTGGCACTAAAGTCTTTGGTCACTTACCAAATAGTATCAAAAGTCTGACAGATAACCAACAAGTATTTAAGAAGAAATTAAAAGAATTTCTGAATGACAACTCCTTCCACTCCATAGTGGAATTTTTAGATATAAATTAAGAAAAAAAAGAAAAAAAAACAAAAATATTAAAAAAATAAAAAGAAATAAGAAAAACAAAAAACACAAAAAATAAAGTTGTTATATTAACTTGAGTATGTTGTTAAATTAACCTAATTATGTCATGTATTGGAAAATTCGACTCGTTCCACATCATTACGAAATATCGTATTAATGATCCATGGAACTAGTATTAATCTAATATAATCTAATGAACAATGACTAAATAAAAAGTCCTAGTTTTAGCAAGTGTGAAGATTAGTCAAGAGTGAGTGACTTTCGAGCAGGTTCCTAAAAACGCATTGTTAATATATAGGCCCTCTATCGAATACACTACAAAGAAACGGAATCGACAATAAAAGCTCCACACACATAAATTGCCAGATGACATCATCATGACATATTGGAAAAGAACTGTTTTTATTGCAGCACTAGACAATGTTACGACTGACATGAGAGAACTTGTTTGCTGAATAAAATATTTGTCATTTACAATTCAACATTCTTTTGCCCTCACAACTATTTAAATATGACGGTAATGATCTGGCATATAAATTGAATCAGTGCTTATCTGAACTACCGTTCTTTGAAGAAGAATCACTCTTTGTGATTAAAAATAGACTTATGGGAGAGATTGTTCAATACAAGTAAACGAGCATAAACGTGCTTAATGATCGTGATTCTCTTATGTAAGCATTGTCTATTTGTCCTAGATCTGACTATCCTACCTTGCACAAGCTATACAAAATATTTGCTTGTCTGCCTGCATCTATTGCTACAGTAGAAAGAAGTTTTTCAACACTGTGGCTTACAGAGACATGGCTGAGGTCGACAATGAAGGAGGATCGACTTAATGGTTTAACTCTGTTGAACACTCACCCTGGCATTGATTGTCCTATTGACGATTTAATTAAACAGTTTGCCAGGAAGAATAGGAGCATGGAATTCATCATTTAAGGAAGAGAACCGCAATTGTAACTTTTTTATGCTGTAAGATGGCATTGTCTTCTCTATGTGTATAATCAGTTTAAATAAAACTTTCTTAAACTTTGCATGTGACTTGATTATTTTTTATTACAGTAAAAATAAAGGTAGGTCAAGATATCTTTAGAGCCCCCTCCTTGAGGCTTTCCTGTACCTGCCTCTCTTTTCTGAACTCGAGGCCCAAGTCGAGCAGCTCAGGACACCATAGAAAACACGCACTAGCAACCTCTAGTCGTCCACGCTGGCAGCCCTGCCGCCATGCAGAGAAAACAAATATGAAAACACATCACCATAGACGACATTAGAGTCATCAATAAGAAAACTAAAAGTGTCATTGCCTGTACTACCTTGTAAAAAAGTTTCACAATATGTGGGACAAGACCACAGTTTGATTGTCATTTAACACACTTTTGTAAAGGTCGCCCAGATCATCAGTACTGTGCCCTTAAGCTTTTGATGAATAGCATGCTACAAAAAAGGCCAGAGAAGTTTCACCTTGTCAGATTGTATACAGTCCTCCAAATCCCAAAACCCCATGCACTCCGCCTACTGTCCCCCACACACATCCTCTACGACCTTATCCCCTTCCCCCACCTTCTTCTTTTCCTCAAACACATCGGCACCCTGTACATCGTCCGCCGACTCGATCCCCCTGCGCCCTCATGTCACCCTTCCTCTCTACCCCCAGCCCATTGCCGCGCCTTTGCTATTGTGTCCTGCCCTCTCTACGTCTCCACACCCTCCACTTCCTTTCCCAACGCAACTTCCAACACCTACCCCTCCCAGATGATGAGCTTCACCCTGACATCTACCCCTCCTACGAACTCTAACCCTACCTTCCCCCCTACCATTCCTGAGGGTTCCCTCTCCCCTCCTCTTACCTACCTTCCCTGAGCAGTTTTCCTCCCTCCTCCACTCTCCTCCCTTTCCGGTGCACCCTTCTGTGTTGCTGCCAGGCCGCCACAGCCGCACGAGTGGTCGACTGTGAAGAGCGGACAAATTGAATAGCTGGATGGCGGCCATTAGAGTGGTAAACTGACGTGCGGAGTTCGAATGTCTATACATCGCTTTTGGTTATAAAATGCCTTCCCTTGAGTTAGGTCACAAACATAATGCCTCATTTAAATACGTTACAACAATATACTTTTTAATTTATTTAACAAACAGCAACTAGTCACTGTTTATGAATTTGTCTTACGTACTACATGGAATCTGCCGTAGCTAAAAGTTATGTACTGGACCCCTAGCATTTTTCGTAGTTCATTTACGATAGATGTACGCAAAATGCATCAAAATACTCGAAGATTTGCCCGCTATGTTAATAGATATTTTCTGACTCTACCTTGCTTTATATTTTATGACGAGAAGTGCGTTATATATGGCATAGTGCTTTGGCAACTCATGACCAAATTATCAAGTTTCAACCTAACCTAGACCATGAAAACACTACCGATCAGCCAGCTACAACAAACAAGACTTCAGGCAGGCATCCAGTATCGCACTAGTCACAATATTTACTTTCGAAGACGTACACTTCAGTTTATACGTGTGGTTTTTTCATCAGTTTCTGAGTAACTTCGTAGCCCCACAGAATGAAACATGTGAAATGAACAAACATTTGCACAAGTACTGTCAAAAATAACAGTTACTATTCAAAAATGTAAAGGCAGTAACGTATCACTTCTGAAAATGTAAGTCCTGATCTAATCTAGAGTTACAGCATGTTGAGTAATTTACTCTTTCTGTTATACATAAACATATTTTCCCCTCTATGATGGTTACACTTACAGCACACAAGCAATATTTGCTTTCTACTGTCCCTGAAGAATAGTAATACCCACCTCCCTATGAAGGCTATCCAATTTTAGCTTATGAAAAATTTTCATTTCTTAACTGCATGATAACATCACACTTACCTAGGTAAAAGAAAGGTCATCGACAGCGGTCAAATAGTAGTTGACAGTTTTACAGAAAAAGTGACTGCTCTGAATAATGAATCAAAGTTCAACAAGCAAAAAATTAACCCTGCTGTTATTGCTACTAAGTTATAACCAGCAAAGTTTTATTGTAATTTTCAGTCAAAAGTTTGTAATATATTCCAGACAAATGCAGCAAGCTGTTTTATGAAACTTCAAGATTTTTTATTCAAAGTTTACAAATGAAAAGCATTCTAATTTTAAACCATTTTATTATTGGTTAAGGAACAAAACAGATTTATTAAAGTGTTGCCTTAGCATTTCTATGTGAAGAGTAAAATTGTAACTACCTGCTACATGATGCAATCTGATTTTCATATAAGATGAAACTATGACCCTTAATAGTAGTACAACATGATTTTCTGGCAGCAAATTGTCTCTGGCATGGACATTTAATTCTTCAAATACGCTGAAGTACTGTAATTTCTCCAGTACTTTAATTTCCACTACAAGTTTAACGTTGCCTCTAGGTGGCTTTCCTCCATTTAGAGCTTGTATTTCTCTTAAAATAATTTAGCATTGAGAACATACTATTACAACGCTATGTGAAGGTATTGTCAAACCTCCATTATTTTTCCTTCTTAAAAACTTGTTATACATTAAATCATCGTAAGTTCCAAAAAGGGAAGAAACACATGTTGAACACATTACAACATTTTTCAAATGCTGCACAACATAGCCAGCTATGTACACTACAATATTTTCTGAATATTCTGTCAGGATGGAGGGTGACTGAATAGAGTCATGGTCTGGTATGTGAGACGAATTTTCATTCAAGTCAGATACAAGGCCTATATCAATATCATTCACTCGACGTTTTGAAAATGTAATGGGATTAAACCACATTTCTTGAAACATATCCTTTTTCCAAGACAATAATGGAGTTACAGATTCTGATGAACAGTTCCCAGTGCTTTTACATTTTATCTCATTCCTCACTAATAGTTGTCTGTAAGCAGAACGGAACTGCAAAGCAGAAGGATTATTATTTCAACCAAACCTACCCCGTATCATGCAGAAAAACATCTCTATATGATCTTGGCTGAATTTATACATTAACAAGTATTTGAGGTAATCAGTCTCAACAAGATCAACAAACAGCCCCCTAATACTGTGGATGATGCATAAGAATCCTATTATTGGCGTTTTATGCTGTGTCTTATAGATCTCTTTTCCAGTAATACCTTTCAAGCCCAATAAATAAGATTCTGCCTTTGATACAAAAGGCTCCCAGATATGTTTGTTTGAGACCCGTGAAGCAGATTTGTAACCAACTGCTAATGGACTTTTGAAATTGCAAATGTCAAATAGCCTATCAAACATTTCACAAAAATCTGCTGTACCTTTAGCATCTTCAAAGGTATCAAGTTGTAGGTCTTCACTTAAGTACCTTATGCTTGTACAAACTGAGGAACTAAGCACTTGTACAGCTAATTTTACTTTCATGTTTTGTCTCTGAAATGTAACATGATTTCTTTTCAATCTATTACCCAAAACTAGGCCCTCCTGACACTGTAATTTTTCTAATGCAACTATGTGTTTCCACTTGATGACATTTCCATGCACATCTATCATCACTTTCATATCCAAAAATAAATTTCTTACTAATTTTAACATATGACAGGAATCAAGCAATATAAATACTTTTTCGACAGTACTGGGATGCAAAAAGTAAGGCTGCAAATGGTTAACATTTATAATTGCTCCTAGTTTTTAGGCAAGTGCCAAGTTAGTGGTCAGACCATCAAATGTGAGGCCCACACTCTTCACATTAACTTCATGCAAGAGTCTGTGTGCATTCTGCACCACACTAAACTTTTCTTCAGAGGACATGCTATTAACTAAAAAATATGCAATTGGGATTTTCGAATTAGTGTTTACACCCACAACAAGAAGCACTAATGCTTCTTTGGCTTCCACTAACTCTTCATTCTGAACCCCAAAACCTCTGTCAACATAACCAATGAACTGATTCCCATCCCAGTCTAGTCTTTTTTTAATCGACATTTCATCAAATGTTAAACAAACATTTTAAACATCATCATTTACCTGCTTTGCTCTTTCTGAAATTGCTGAAAATGCTTCAGCAGTAAACCCTGGCTTTCCATCTACAGAGTTTTACCAACATCTTAGTGTATTTGGATGTGGCAAAGCTAAGTCTAATAAGTTACACACATATTCATATGCACATGGAGAATAAAAATACAAAGTTAATGAAAATCACTTCAGTTTTTCAGAGTATTCATTGTTCTTGCCAAAAAACTTTCTCCTAAATAATTCTACAGAGACATCGGAAAAAGTCTCCTCAATTAGGCCACTGATTAAGTTTTTGGCTTGCAAATCAGTCACAAGTTCCTTTAAACACTTTATTTTCTCTTCTTGTCTTTCACACTTCACTTTCTTTGCATACAATTGTTTTCGTATGCTTCTAATCACACAATCCTTCGTTTCTATTATTCCACTAAACTACCTTTTGTATGTCCTTGGACTTTTTTGTTGTGAATAAATGTGATCGTTGTTAACACTACCAGTACTTGTTGTGGGTTCTGCTTCCATTTCTTGTTCAGCTGTGGCAGTGGAACTAGCTGCTTTAGTAGAAGTTTTCGAGGTACATGGTGTATTTGTTTAAAACAGAAATATTTATCAACATTACTAAAATAGGAGGCTGAAGGACAAAACACTCTTATGATAATTAGTTAGTTGCTTGTTTCATGATTTAAACACAATAAACATTATGATAAGCACAGTAAAAGGGTTATACTACACATATGATTAAAGCTTCAACTATATGCTGAGTATTTACAGAAAAAAAGCACATTTCAAAACACACACACACACACACACACACACACACACACACACACACAAACACACACACAGACACTCACACTTAATTTTTTGTTCAGAACTATACTACAGAGACTTTACAGATATTACCAAATAGCTTATGAAGATACTTTGAAGCACACTGTTACACTTAATAGGCTATTTTACAGATTTCTCAGACAGTGAATTGATGATACTGTGCCTAAATTGTGTTTTCGTCATTGTGTTGAAATTCCATTTGTCGCAGAAAACGCATGAAAAAATAAAACTCAACAACTGTTTCATCGAGAGAAGTTGTGAAATCAGATTACAATTACACACATTCAGTTGCATTTTATAACGACAAAAAGCCTGCTAACTCAAATTTCGTGTTGCTTGCAATTCAACCTCTTTAAAACTTTTGTAGTTAAAATAAACTATGTTTCACAAAGAACAATTTACCTTCTGCTGTATATGGTTTGGAAAACGAAAGATGGATGGAACAGCATTATCTTTCAGCTTTCTGCGAGTTACGTAATTTGAAAGGAAACAACTTTCTTCAGAATGATCGGAACATATAACATGGTATTCTGTCGGTCGGAAATTTTGCCTCCTGACAGCGTGTATCCATTTTTGTAACAGCTGTGGTTTTGAGAAAGGAAACCTGCAAATAGATGCACAGACATTATGCTAATACCGTGTTACAAAAACATTTATTAAGCAAGTGAGCGCACTGACGTACAAAACAACTTAAAATATCCACATAGCTGTGAAATGTAATATTCGTTCCTTTCTCGAATTTATTTGTACAATTAATAGCTGCACAACTCTTCACCATTGTACTTCTTCTGATTGGAATGTACAGACAGTAGAATTACGAGTAACAAATACTGTATGTACGCCTCAACAAATATACAACGCTGAATCAGGGTCTTCATAAACAACAATACTACGCAACACATCAGACTACAACTATTATAATGGCGTCCAGCCGTAGGTTCAAATTATCGCGCGACTGCAGCGCCATCAGTGAGTCTAGTTATTTTTTACAATGTCTTTGGTCGCTGCACTTCCTCCTGCCTTGCTTTCTCTCTCCATCTCCCACGCTCCCCATCTCCTGCCCCTTGGTGCACCCACTGCCCCCAGTTTCTTTTCATCCGCTCCTTCCCCCGCTGTTTCTTGCTCTCCTCTCTTTTTCCCTCCTGACAGGCCTCTCCCTCAGCAGGTCCCTCCCACCAGATTTTATTCTTTATGTGTACTTAGTCTTTTACAGTGGTCTTAAAGTGTCTTTGTTCTAGAGTGTTTTAATATTGTGACTAACTTTTAATCTGTGCATGTGACTTCAGTGTATTTTATGTGCTCCACGACTAGCTAACTACGTCTTTTAACTATATGTCACCTTTTTTTTAACTGTTCCATAATGAACATCTCCATGTCAGTGTATATTTTAACCCCCATTATCTCCACTTATTTTGTTTTAATAACCTCCTTTTATCGCATTTATATCTATAGTTTTCTTCTTTTATTAATTGTCATGTCACTCAGCTGAAGAGTGGCGGATTGTGCTGCTACCAGCCCTCCCCTGCCCATATGGGGCACGGGAATGAAATCACAATTAAGGAAAAAAAGAATTTCACCTTCTCCTACCTTTTCGGATTCCGTAGTTGATTTTACAAATTATTCCAACTTCCTCCAGGACGAATTTATGCTGCGCTATGAAAAGTAGTTTTGTGTTTACCTGTATTTGTTTCTGTTTTAGTATGCTGTGCAAGTTCACTGTATTTGGCGTGAAAAATGAAAACTTTGCCATACCACTTTTACCAGCAACCACAGTTAGCTTGACTTTAAATAAAGGATAATTTAACCACTCTTTGCGAAACCTCTGCTGATATTGTGGAGGCATATACCTGTAAATGACTCGTGAATCGCTAATCGCTACATAGATAGAAACTCATTGCTACAGACAGAACATCATGAGACCAGTAATGCCATATCTAGCTGGGACCTGTTTGGAACTCTGAGATGGGGATGTAGAAATGAAATAAAAAAATTATTTACTTTTTATTTAGAACACAATTACATGGAACTTGTTGCATCAGAAGTAGTTGGTACACCGTATTTTTCAGAAGATTTCACGTTTTTCAGTTAATCGTCTTTCCCTCTGACGTATTTGTAAAACTCCGTGCAAGTCAGCTTGTAGTTAAACTGGCACTTCGTTCAAATGGCTCTGAGCACTATGGGATTTAACATCTGAGGTCATCAGACACATAGAACTTAGAACTACGTAAACCTAACTAACCTAAAGACATCACACACATCCATGCCCGAGGTAGGATTCGAACCTGCGACTGTAGCAGTCGCGCTGTTCTGGACTGAAGTGCCTAGAACCGCTCGGCCACCACGGCAGGCTAAACTGGCACTGTGAGACTGATTCCACGGTCCCTGGCAGCAGTCGACATCATCGAAAATACTCTCAACGCAGTAGCGTTGTGAGCAGGAATAGAAAAGAATAGACTCGAATAATTTTAGCAGTTGGCATTTGCGTTCAGGATTTTCGGTTCTCTTAAGAAAGTCAATCCACCTTCCTTCCACGGAGTGTTTAGATTTCCATTCTTCCAAGACATACTTACACTCCTGGAAATTGAAATAAGAACACCGTGAATTCATTGTCCCAGGAAGGGGAAACTTTATTGACACATTCCTGGGGTCAGATACATCACATGATCACACCGACAGAACCACAGGCACATAGACACAGGCAACAGAGCATGCACAATGTCGGCACTAGTACAGTGTATATCCACCTTTCGCAGCAATGCAGGCTGCTATTCTCCCATGGAGACGATCGTAGAGATGCTGGATGTAGTCCTGTGGAACGGCTTGCCATGCCATTTCCACCTGGCGCCTCAGTTGGACCAGCGTTCGTGCTGCACGTGCAGACCGCGTGAGACGACGCTTCATCCAGTCCCAAACATGCTCAATGGGGGACAGATCCGGAGATCTTGCTGGCCAGGGTAGTTGACTTACACCTTCTAGAGCACGTTGGGTGGCACGGGATACATGCGGACGTGCATTGTCCTTTTGGAACAGCAAGTTCCCTTGCCGGTCTAGGAATGGTAGAACGATGGGTTCGATGACGGTTTGGATGTACCGTGCACTATTCAGTGTCCCCTCGACGATCACCAGTGGTGTACGGCCAGTGTAGGAGATCGCTCACCACACCATGATGCCGGGTGTTGGCCCTGTGTGCCTCGGTCGTATGCGGTCCTGATTGTGGCGCTCACCTGCACGGCGCCAAACACGCATACGACCATCATTGGCACCAAGGCAGAAGCGACTCTCATCGCTGAAGACGACACGTCTCCATTCGTCCCTCCATTCACGCCTGTCGCGACACCACTGGAGGCGGGCTGCACGATGTTGGGGCGTGAGCGGAAGACGGCCTAACGGTGTGCGGGACCGTAGCCCAGCTTCATGGAGACGGTTGCGAATGGTCCTCGCCGATACCCCAGGAGCAACAGTGTCCCTAATTTGCTGGGAAGTGGCGGTGCGGTCCCCTACGGCACTGCGTAGGATCCTACGGTCTTGGCGTGCATCCGTGCGTCGCTGCTGTCCGGTCCCAGGTCGACGGGCACGTGCACCTTCCGCCGACCACTGGCGACAACATCGATGTACTGTGGAGACCTCACGCCCCACGTGTTGAGCAATTCGGCGGTACGTCCACCCGGCCTCCCGCATGCCCACTATACGCCCTCGCTCAAAGTCCGTCAACTGCACATACGGTTCACGTCCACGCTGTCGCGGCATGCTACCAGTGTTAAAGACTGCGATGGAGCTCCGTATGCCACGGTAAACTGGCTGACACTGACGGCGGCGGTGCACAAATGCTGCGCAGCTAGCGCCATTCGACGGCCAACACCGCGGTTCCTGGTGTGTCCGCTGTGCCGTGCGTGTGATCATTGCTTGTACAGCCCTCTCGCAGTGTCCGGAGCAAGTATGGTGGGTCTGACACACCGGTGTCAATGTGTTCTTTTTTCCATTTCCAGGAGTGTAGTTTATAAAACGCTCTTCAGATACATATATTCCTGCAAACAATTGTTGCCTGAAATCTTCACATCATTTTCGTCAGGTGTACAGTAGTGTTTTTAATCTTCACCTAATCTGGGATTTCAGACAGCGTCATCCGATCAAATACTTGATATTTATTGAAAGAAATAGCCTATTTATCTAAGTAAAAAATGCTATGGTATACAACGGCATTGACTTTTCCTCAAACTTCGAAATCAAATTAATTATTTCTTGGTTAGGGATCTCATGCTTTAATTTGTTCAAATTAATTTTGGTTTGCAGGCCAATAAAATTGTCAGTCTTCCTTTCATTCACACAACTTTGAGTGTTGATTGACATATTTCTTATTTCAAATATCAAGGCTTTATATTTTTCCCAAATAGAGCCAATTCTGACTGCAGAAACATGGAGTAAATTTCACTGATTGGACTACCGATAAAATCTGAAATTATTTTAGGTGGCCTGTCTTCGGCATCAAAAAACTTTTTTAATGGAATCCAAAGCTTAAGAATTCTCTCGACTGCGGACATTAACGATAGCCATCTTGTTTTTGAGTGAGATGGAAGAGTCTGATGATTACTTTCAACGTATAAGCAGAACCCTTCCAGCTTCTCTCTCCTTACCGCGTATATTGAAAAGTAATTAAATATCTTCATGACGATTATTTCAAGACTTGATAGATACAGTATTGTGGAGAATATGGGCAGGGCATCCAATCCCTTATATATTTTTTCCTTGTTCTTCTTTCATTTGATGAAACACATTCCGCTGGCCACATCGATGAAGCCCTCCGAAGTTATTATTGTTATTTGCTGCGTCGTCCGAACAACACACAGCCAGAGAAAAAGTACCTCAGGCGCAAAGATATGAGCTCGTGCCAGTACCATAGAGACTCGTCACTTTTTGTGTTATATTACATACAGTGCTGTAGACTCCATTATTCAATAAGTCACAAAGATAAGTGAATCTTTTTAACTCATTTGTGTGATTCTGCTACTAATTTTTGGAGTGCTGTAGAGCATTCGTTCTCCTACCCTGTTACCTGACACTGGGGGATAGTTGCGTAATAGTGGCAGGGAGAAATTGTCTTGCGGTGTACTGCACAGAAGCCGTTTCACGAACTCTCAAACTCAGATTACCGTAACAACAGCGGCAACTCGGCCACCCCAGCAGTAGCGGCGAGGCCTTAACCAAACCGGAGATGAGGGTTTACCAAAGAGGCGACGAGGGTTTATCAAAGGTATTGTCTCCACAAAAAGCGATTAATGTTTGCCTAATGGAATTTGGATCAAATGCTTCAAATGGCTCTAAGTGCTATGGGACTTAACATCTGAGGTCATCAGTTCCCTAGAATTTAGAACTACTTAAACCTAACTAACCTAAGGACATCACGCACATCCATTTCGAGGCAGGATTGGAACCTGCGACCGTAGCGGTCGCGCGGTTCCAGACTGAAGCGCCTAGAACCGCTCGGCCACACTGGCCGGCGATGCGTTTCAGTGACAAAAATCAATGTTCTGCTTTTGACGTGGACGTTTGAATGAGAATTATAGCTTTCAAGAGTTTCAAAGATTTGGTCAGTGTATCAAAAGAGATTGCTATCTGTTAGGCAGTCCAGAAAGCTCAAAATTCCACGCATACTTTCAAACTCCACAGCTCTCTCCCATAAATAACAGAGAACTCCGTTTGAAGTTTCTTTGCTTACAAAAAGTAAAAATATTCAATAGCAGCTTTGAAAGAAACTTCTGGAAAATAGGAAGAATAAATGGTGAATTTCTTCGTTAGAAAGAGAGAGACTGCAATGAGGTGTCCAATAAACTTGAATCCTTCTATTGCATCATAATTAGGTGCGAGGCGTGCTAGCTACTATTGTAATTTCCAATTACAGTTACAGATAAGGCTAGTTTTTTTACATTTAAACGTTTCTGCTACATAGTTTTTCTACAATTTCAGTACATACCTCATACTTGTGAGATGTATGTCAAGCAGAGGGCTTTCCAGGCAACAGTTTGGAAGACTACAGGGGCTAGTCAGCTACATGCTATACTGCTTTAATTCTCCAGCAACAGCGATTAATAAGGTACGTGCGCATCCATTTGCAAAATCCATCCCCTCTCTCGCTTCCTTTCTGTGTAAGTGTGAAGTTAGTTTGCTGAAGGAATATGGAAGTAGTAGCAAGTTTCTCAAAAGAGATGCAAACATACCAGTGTGTGCTGTCTGTGGAAACATCCATTTGTAGGACTTGGTTTTTAGGGTAAAAGTGGCGTGATCAAACAAAGACGACCTACACCAAACCTTCCGCATTTAAATACAGCAGCTAGAAATTATATCAGACATTCTCCTCCTACAAATACTTACGTCGCTGTAAGGAGACATAAAAACTGCACTGTAGGCCATGCATATTGTTTCTCTAAGAAAACGGAACAAAATTTCAAGGAACATTTTACATCTTTATGGACACTCATTTAAATTTAGCAGTGCAAGGACAGATTTTTATTTGAACAATGCCTTCATATTAAATGTTCAGAAGCATGACGAACAAGTGAAGAAGAATAGACACATTATGATCTAATGCGTGGGGCGGTGTGACGGGAGCTCTTGCTGACGGTTTTCACCTTAAGCAATTTAGTTCCAGTTTCGTCTTTAATGTTTTCTCGCGTATACTTCTCAAATCAACTGCTCTTTTCAAAATACTGCAAACTAAACTCTTTGATATAGACTATTATTTGAAGGAAGTTGGTCAGTTCCAGGCTGAGTTATAGGAACTTTGCGATCGATTTGAAGAAGTGTGATTTAAAACCGAGCCAGAAGAAAGCGGTAGTGAACCTCCAAGAAATAAGCAATGGGATGGCGTGGATGACGGATAAAATCATACTGTGCTTTGTTTTGCGACTGTCTCGCGTCAGTGAACTGATAGGTGTGTTAATTTGGATAATAAATTCCACTTATGAATTATGAAAAGTATAGCCAATATACAGATAACTTCCCTGAGGCTGCATTTAATTCCTTGATAGTATCCTGCGGTGGACATTTTGATATCCCTATCCTAAAGATCAGTGGCAGATTTAAAAATTTTACGCCCCTAGGCAAAACATATTATATGCGGGGCCCCCAGAACAAAAATGTTTTAAATAACTATTACCCGATCACTTCACAATTGCCGTTTTGGGCGGGAGAGCTGTGCTATTCTGCTATTCGTTGTTCTGAAGGACGCGTGAGCGGTCTAGTCGCTCTCAATCAAAATGTAATATGGTTCCTGAACTGTACTTAGTGCACGGCAGCGGATAAAACAAACTTAAAACTGCATAGTGTTAACACATTCTTCTGTCGAAAGACAACAGAAACGAACACAAGGAAAATAACTTTTCTTTTATGGCCTAAAAACTCAGCAGAGCGTGTAGGAGACAACAGATTTTTGTTATACGTTCACTTTTAATATGTTCTTTTACACGAAACCGTTGAAAATGAAAATAAAATGTTGTGTTACGGTCTAAAAATGGAAGCGAACGTATCATACATTAGAAATTAATACGTACTTTTACAGGGATGCAGAGAAGCGTTCAAAATTAAAATTAAACTGTCGTTTTACAATGTAATAACTTGAATATGTAGCAGATAAAAAACACGATCGATATTAATACGTGAATCTATAGGAAAGCGTAAGAAACGAAAATGAACTAGAGATTTCGGTGCACGAACTAAATACAGACGAACAAACACAGAACTGGATTTGCTATCACATAATTTTACAAACTAGTGTGGAAAAATCAAATTTGTTTTATAATCTAATAGTTAACGTGTAAAGTATTAGAGTCTTTGTAGCTACATGCTGCATAATAAGTGTACACAATACCTGTAATCCATGTAAGGGGTGAACAATTTTGTACTGCAGCTACTGCTTTCAACATAGCTCTTTCTAACGGTATTAGCAAAGCTTTTACGTATTTATCGACAGAACTGAACTACGTTATTTATTAACACTTTTTCATCTGAGCGTACTCTCCGACAACGTGTATTTCCGTGATAACTATGCATTTCAGCAGACGCCAAGAACATGCAGAATATGTAGTAATATACTTCAGTTTCATTATGACTTGACTGTACAGCACCGAGCGACCTATGCCATTCGGGCATTATTTATTATTGTCGGGCGTCTTCGGTCACGTCTGTAAGTAAACGAGGTTTAGCAATAAATTCTCCAAGTGATTCAGATAATTCATGCTCTAGTTTAGTATCAATATTTACACTTTGCAATTTCAGATTTACACTATTAAATCTGTGGAGTATGTCCTTCCAAACTGTCATCATGAATACTGTTTGCCGGCCGCGGTAGCCGAACGGTTCTAGGCGCTTCAGTCCTGAACCGCGCGACTGCTATGGTCGCAGGTTCGAATCCTGCCTCGGGCAAGGATATGTGGGATGTCCTTAGGTTAGTTAGTTTTAAGTATATCTAAGTTATAGGGGACTGAAGACCTCAGATGTAAAGTCCCATACTGCTCAGAGCCATCTGAACCATTTTTGAATACGTTTCTAATCTGCTGAGTTGATTCAATAAAGCTGAAGCCTCATTTCGCTCAAGTGGTTTTTCAAACGTATTATTGGCAATATGTGTGATGGCATTGATAACGGCATCCCAGTTTTCATGTAGACTTGCACACGCCTCCTCTCTTGCTGACCAATGTGTTTTTGAAAACCTTTTTACCGTTTTGCTTCCTGGTTTCATGAAAGAAAGAAGTTTATCCCCGCGCTATGTAGAAGCAGAGAAAAA
This sequence comes from Schistocerca nitens, assembly GCF_023898315.1. Lineage (NCBI taxonomy): Eukaryota > Metazoa > Arthropoda > Insecta > Orthoptera > Acrididae > Schistocerca > Schistocerca nitens. The sequence goes on along the minus strand of NC_064615.1, from coordinate 457,012,375 downwards.
ATTATAAAGGTTTTGCACTACATTGGAAAATGAATATGCTTCCTGACTACAGCTTGCGCCACTAGTGTCGACTAAATTCATAGAATGTGCTGCACAAGGTACATAATGCGCTTTCGGATTTCGTGTTTTAACGCGTGCCTGCAAACCATTGTAGGTCCTTGCTTGTGTTGTCATATGACTGTCCTCTACAGTCAGTAATAGCAATGGAATTTGTAGACAGGACTTTTAATACGGCCTCAGCTAAATTTTCGGACTTGTATCCCGGGTTTGGCAAAAACAAGGAAATACTCAACAGGTTCACCATTCTCGTTCACATATCTTAATATGAAGATAATTGATCAATATGTGAAATGTCTACAGTAGAATCTACTATTATAGAGAAATATTTGGCGCATATTATGTCATTTATGACAGTTCTTTTTATCCATTCAGATTGTTGGAGAAAGATAACTTGTATGTCCCTGCCCTAGGTTTCCATATCGCTCTGCGAGAAAAGGATCAAACTCGGCTATAAGTTCAAGAGACGTCATTGACCATTATGTAATGAATTGAATCTTTCAACGTGTCCACGTAGGGGAAGTCCATGACTTGTTAGCTTCTTTACTACTGCAAAAACCCATTTCAACACACTGCGCCAATACATTTTTTCTGTCTCAACACATGACACGAAACGATTATCTATTGTTCCAAGTGACTTGTTACGAATGATAACTCAGAATTTTTGTGTTCAAGTGAATTCTCATGTTGAGATAAAATATTAGAAATATTTTTCCAATCTGCAATATCATTAGTAGCAATCATGGCCTTACCTTCGAACAATTTACATGGTGCACAAAAAACAGCACCGGTGCTACAGGAGTATACTAGAAACTCACGCAAAATTGATTCACCATTTAAAAGTTTATGGTAAAACACATTTTTGTTCAAATATCTGGTTTTATCATCTATTGATCTTCTTGAATTAGAAAAATCATTGTTACAATTTTGATTAATGCCACGTTGTAAGAGAATGTCGATTGTTGATTCACTGACACACCGTTCTGCAGGATCATAACCAATGAGGTTATTTCTTTTTGTAATGTCTGACTCTTAGCTTTTCGTGAAACTCGAAATCATCAACAATTTTCTTTTCTTCATTTTTAACTTTTGTTTCGTCTGTATGTACTTATTTTACAACAGCTGCAGTGCCAGAAATATCATCCGTACTACTTGAACTCGAAGTCGAATCAACAACATTTTTTGCGAAAAATTTATCTACTCTGCCAAGCGGTTTCAGAACATTGGCTTTTCGTTCTCTCCTTTCCTTCGATAATTTCCGAAATCCCACCCCACTTAATTTTGCACGTTTGCTTTTTTCACTGTTATTCACGTTAAGGCACTTACAAAATTGTCAACCAACAGTCAAAACAAACAAAAAATTGTAAAAGGGAAGAAAGAAAGACTTTATCCAGTTCCAATCGTACTACACCACACATGAGCACAAAGCTTTTCACTTTAAAAACGGCACACTAGCACAAAGATTTTTCCTTTAAACACTGAGGAATGAACTGACCAATTCGGATTACTCGACATAACTGTGCTGTGAATGAACGACATTGCAGAAGAATTTAGTTTCATTGTCGCCTGTTTCTCTGTTGTCAGTGAACAGTAGAAGCACACCTGCAGGCTGGAATTCGTCTCGTACAGGAAACGGGACAGTCCCTTTTTTGGCTTCTGTTTCCCGTGTCGCCGGAATTTTAGCTGGGACGCAGATATGTTCTGAACATTCTTGATACAGCCTTTCTAATTTAAAAAGAAAATAATTTTTGCAATTTCTTGCAGTGAGGTGTTGTGGATCGACTCTTATCCCATTTATTCTTATAACATTTTCGCGGTTTCTGTGGGCAGAGAAGACAGACTACAAAGTTTAAGTAGTCTTGTTGGCAGTTGATGTGGTGTGTCGTCATTTGTGTGAACATTGTTATAACAACAATGTTCACACAAATGACGACACATACGCAAATGTACCTTTTGTTCCAACATAAAATAAAAATAACCTTTCCTCGAATAAAAAAAAATCTTAGTTAAGAAGTTTAATATAAAATTTGCAATGCCACCTATATGGGAACTTTGATGTCATGCAGGCTGCAGCACATTAAATGAGACAAACGAAAGTTGGTTTCTTCTCCTCTTTTCGCCAAAAAAGTAACTAAGTAAATAAATAAATAAAATTTTTAAACTATTGTATTTCACACATTATTAGATTTCTGCTTATGTTCTTTTCATATAAACATATGTTTGAAAATGTAAAACATTTCCGGTATTGACATATTTTGTTAAATGTGTGTCATTAAATTTAAGCTCAGATATTGAAGATCACCGAGCTTTCATATTAATTACGGTAATGGAAGGTTGACTTGACACTTCCCCACAATCTCTGCAAGAAATTTAAGGAGAGTCAGGTTTTACATACTGAGGCACACACATGTTACAGTATTTAAGAAATGGCTGCTTACATTATCACAGCTTTTCAGGGGTCTCAGTATTTTCACAGGGAAAATATTGTAGGGTTAAGTAGAAGTTGACAATATTCTCGGAATAATAACATTTCAAACATTGTATTGTAGATTGCTATCCTGACGGAATACTTCAAAACATTTTGAACAATCATGAAGATGATACCAGACAGAAACCAAATGTTAAATTTCCATTTAGTCAGCAAGTAAACTATATATATTTCCAAGCTTGTATTGTCGAATTTCGTTCTTATGGCTTATTTAAACTAGCAAGCTGTTTAACAATATTAAAAATTTTTGTCGTTTGTAAGCACAGTTATTTTAAAACATAAAAGGTTAAAATGAGTACAGAGCAAAAAATGCTGCCACCCTTACGGTGTCCCCCCCCCCCCCCCCCTAGGCTGGTGCCTAGTTGACCTATATGTAAATCAGCCACTGCAATGAATGGAAATGTATGCGATATATTCTTCAGACGAATTCCAGAACCAGCCAGTATTAGAAAAAGTCAGTATCTCATCTTCTGTGGTCTCACTAAAGCAGTATCTGAAACATAAAAACTAATGTAATTAATTTAACAAGTCCTGCAACCAGTGCTTGGTAGAAAAATCACTTTAGGCGTTCTTGTTTATTTCAACTGTGTGTATTTCGTGTTCTTCACTTCAAATCATATTAATTCTTCTGTACTGTTCTCTATTGTTAAACAAACAATTGTTACAGAAACTGCGGCAGAATACGCGCTGTACCATGCAGCCACAGTTACAGCATGCACGGTTTCCTCCTACAGGGTGGCACTGTACCTCACATGTCATGCCAGAGCACTCTCTCCCGCCATAGTAATTGGTAATGTTGTGTCTGATTTACTTCTCTTGCTGACTCACTTTGTAGTGGATGTGATACGGTGTTGAACACAATGATACCGCATTCGAATCGAGAACTTGCCTACGTGGTGTTTACTTATGGAAAAGTTAATAGCAACGGGCAGCGGGCAGCAAGGTTGTACCAGGAGACCTATCCCCACCAACAACCACAGCATTCAGTGTTTGCAACAATGTTTCGCCGTTTGATACAGGGTCGTTTCAGGAAGCAGGAAATCATGAACGACGTACCCGAAATTTTCGGGCACCAAAATTGGAGGATAATGTGATTAACACTGTGGAAGGCGACCGCCGTGTCAGTACCACGCAGTCGGTCCGCCAGTAAAGGGTAAGCCAGACGACCGTGTGGAGCACGCTCCATGACAATTATTTCTGCCCTTACCACTTACAGAGTGTACAGGGCTTTTTAACGACAGACTTTAAGCATGGGGAGCAGTTTTATCATTGGTTTGTCCACGAGACAACCACTATTCCGGTATTTGTGTCATCCATCCTATTCACGATTGGGCCACCTTTACACGGAGTACTACTTTCAGCTTTCATAAAAGTCATCTCTGGGATAGTATGCAAGACCTGCATGGGATGGTGACAGCGTATCATCAGCATCGGTGCAGCCGGAATGTGTGAGGCCGGGATAAATGGCGACCGTCTTTTTGGACCAGTCTTCCTTACACGTCACCTAACAGACCGGAACTACCTTCGTTTCTTGCGGGTGACTTTGCCTCCACTGCTGGAAGAATTGCCTTTGACAGTTAGTAGGGTTATATGGCTGCTACATGATGGAGCTCCAGCCTACTTTGCCGTTAATGTCCGGGCGCTTCTCAATAGTGTCTTCCCTGGTCGATGGATCGGACGAGGGGGTCAAGTAGCATGGTCTGTTCGTTCACCAAATCTCAACCTGCAATTTCTGGTTATGTGGCCATTTCAAAAGTTTCGCGTATGGAGAGCCAATACCAGATGTGAAGACAATGGAGCAACGTATTCATGCTGCATTTGATACTGTCTGGATGCAGCCTGGCCGATGTGAACTTGTACTACGGCGTGTACACGCATGCGTTGAGGCACATGGAAACCATTTTCAGCACGTACTCTAACTGTGGCTGCATGGTACAGCGCATATTAGACGGCAGTCTCTGTAACAAAGTATGACTGAATAAATGGTCTCTAGCATGGAAACCATGCATTTCCGGACATAAGTTCATTGGAACTTTTTTGTTCTGTATCCTCTCATCGATCAATCCCTATATTTTGTACACGGTGGAAAAAAACACCCTGTATAAATGATTTAGGAGGCAATCTGAGCAGCCGTCTTAAGTTGTTTTCAGGTGATGCTATCGTTTGTCGTCTAGTAAAATCACCAGAAGATCAAAACAAACTGCAAAACGATTTAGAAAATACATCTGTATGGTGCGAAAATTGGCAGTTGACCCTAAATAATGAAAAGTGTGCGGTCATCCACATGAATGCTAAAAGGAATTCGTTATATTTCGGTTACGCCGCAAGTCGACCGGCCGTAAATTCAAGAAAATACCCAGGAATTACAATTAGGAATAACTTAAAAAGGAAAGAACACGTAGAAAATGTTGTTGGGAAGGCGAACCAAAAACTGAGTTTTATTGGCAGAACACGGAAAAGTGTAACAGCTCAACTAAAGAGAATGCCTATACTGCGCTGGTCCATCCTCTTTTTTGGAGTACTGCTGTGCACGTTTTTTACTATCCGGAAATAGGGGAGAGAATGTCACGGACATGATACAGGCTTTGGGGTTGACATCATTAAAAGAAAGCCGTTTTTCGTTGCGGCGGAATCTTCTCACGAAATTTGGATCAACGACTTTCTCCTTCGAATGAGAATATCTTTTGTTGATGCCGGCCGACATAGGGAGAAACGATCATCACAATAAAATGAGGGAAATCAGAGCCCGCACGGAAAGGTCTTTTCCGAGCGCTTTTCGAGGAGGAGGAGGAGGAGGAGGAGATTAGTGTTTAACGTCCCGTCGACAACGAGGTCATTAGAGACGGAGCGCAAGCTCGGGTGAGGGAAGGATGGGGAAGGAAATCGGCCGTGCCCTTTCAAAGGAACCATCCCGGCATTTGCCTGAAGCGATTTAGGGAAATCACGGAAAACCTAAATCAGGATGGCCGGAGACGGGATTGAACCGTCGACTTTTCGAGATTGGAATAATAGACAATTATTGCGAAGGTGGTTCGATGAATACTGTGCTAGGCACTTGAGTGTGATTTCCAGAGTATCCATGTAGCTGTATAACGCATTCTGATGTGTTGCACATAACTCAATCCCAGTGTGATTAAACGCTGAACGGACTTATTACGCAATCTCATCCACTCTTTCTCTTCAAACTTGTGATGTGGGAAAAGTCTCTGGAATAGGATCTTTCTACATAAAGGTGAAAGGGTTTCATAATTTACAATATTTTGTCTTATAACGTCAAATGTTTCAATACACATTTAAAATGACAACCAGAAAATTTACAAAGAGTGTTCACCTAACTTTTAACAGTTTAAGATTTAGTTAAAATGTCAAAAATACACCCATTGGGGAGTGATCGAGGCAATAATTTGTGATAAATGGATATTATTACTCTCTTGCATTCATCACAGATAAACTTGAAAAAAACTTTTTTGTTGACGAAATAAATCTCGAGTGAACAGGCTGGCGTGAGTTTACAATGGACACAATATTTCGACAATCGACCTTGTTGCCATCAGGCGTGCTGATGTACTGCCAAGGGACGGCAGGGGTGAGGTATATATCAGATCCCCCTCTCCCCCCCTCGGGCGCTCACTTATCCGTCCGCGCCGGGGGCGCTCTCTCAGCCGTCCGCACCGGGGTTTGACGCCCGGCTTGTGGCCCCGCGTGGAGGATCATTCCGAGCTGAGATGCCATCACGTGCGGACCGCAGTGACGAAGCGAAGGGTGTGGCGGATCGCCGTCCGGCCGAGCTCGCTCGGTCGGCGGCCTCATCCGGCCCCCCCACCAACGACGACCCCGCAGACGACAATGGACTCCGAGACGGCTACGGAAATGCGTTCGAGAAGTCGTTATGCGGCCGTGGCTTCGGCCTCGGGAGCGAGTAGTGCGGTGGATTGGCAATCAGCAGAGCTTGCTCTGTTGGAGGCCTCTTCCTACCCTCTACCTACGACTGACCGGCGCGTGGAATCGGAGAACGAGAAGCATGCCACTACTGGGTCGGAGCGGCGTTATGTGGACGCAGCCACGGCTGTGGAAGCGAGTGGTCCGGACGACGTTACGACCCAGGAAGAGGAGCACAACGCAGCAGAGATGGCGCGCGCACTCTGCGCACGGGGGTTTTCCCTTGAACGCTGTTGCACGTGCACTTGATGTAGGAGGACCTCCTACCTCTTGCCCCGCGACTACGAGCAGTGCTGCGAACCAAGTTTAGAGTCCGCGCGCCACGGCGCTGGCATGCTGGCCCGCGGCTACGAAGAGCAACACGACGTCGCAATGCACGCCTTCAAAGAAGGGCGTTGACACCGCACCAGAGGCAGAGGAGGACCTTGCCCTACTGCTGGGCCTTATACCAGGGGCGAAACCGGCAGCTGAGAAGATGGAAGTTGAGCAAGCGTCGCGGAAGCGCCCAGCTGACGCAAACGCGTCCACAACCAGTACGAAACGAACGGCTACAGGCGCTGTCAGCGGCGCTCCCACGCTTCGCTCGCAGCAGAAGGCATCCAGGTAGGGACCAGGGCCCCACAAACGCCAGACGAAGACGGCTTCGTGAAGCCGAAACGCAAGCACACCGCCAGGGCGGTGGTGCTCGCAACAGTCGACAACATAGGCACCAGCAACCGATTCTCCGACGTCACCGAGGATGGTGGGGCGACTACGGAGAATCAACAGCAGAAGAAGACGCCCCCACTACCGCCTATCGTCATCCAGTACACGGGCGACTTCAAAACCTTCGAAGAGAAGATAAAATCGATCGTGAGAGGCAACTTCACAACAGGACGCGAGTTGCACAAAGTTGTCAGACACACGACTGATGACTACAAAGGGCTCATGAACTACGTGAAGAAGGAGGGCCTGCACTGGTTCACCTACTCTTCGGAGCCGGTGAAAACGCTGAAGGTGGTTTCCGCAAGCTCCCCTTCAGCATGGACCCAGCTTACCTAAAAGAGCTGCTGGAAGTCACGGGCTACAACATTCGTGCTACGTCGCGAAAGAAGTCGCGAAAAGACAACTCTGACACACCACTCTTCCTGGCCATCCTTGACGGCAACGTGGAAAATAGGAAGATTTTCCAGATCAAGAGAGTGGGCAGTGTCGAAGTTACGGTTGAGAAACTCCGCAGAAGACGAGGTCCTGCGCAGTGCTTTAACTGCCAGGGCCTCGACCACATCGCGAAGTTCTGCCAGATGCCTCCACGATGCGTGAAGTGTGCGGGAGCACACCTCAGTCGGGATTGTACAATTCCAAAGACCGACCCACCACATTGCGGCAACTGCCAGGAGCAACACGTGGCGAACTACCGTGGCTGCAGCGCCTTCGAGCACGCAGCAGCAAACCAGAGGGGACGGATAGCCACTTCGAGGCCAGTACAGCAGGGAAGGAGCTACGCCACAGCAACGAGAGCGACACCAGCCGGGCCAACGCAACGACGTCCAGACGCAGCCACAGACGAGCGTGGCCGCGGACGACAGACGGAGCACGCCACTGCCGCGGCAGACGCGGCTGGGAGCAGACCAAGACGGAGCAACACCCACAGACACCTGCCAGGACGGGCCAGGGACGCGCTAGGAGGGCTCAGTGGCCGCCACCGACCCACAAACTGCCGAACAAGCCCAACAGGCGACACCGCGCCAGGAGGAAGCAGCTGCAACAACCGAAGCAGCAGAACTCAAGGCGATGCTAAACGAGTTACACAACTCGTTATGCAGATTCCGCAGCTTATAATGGCTGCAGTGCAAGCGGCCACCCAGGCCAACACCACAACAGCAACTCCAACCTCCAGACATGGCTAACACGCCAATACTGGGACTCACAGCCCGCGTCTGGAACGCTAACAGCATCCCCACCCAAGAAGGCGAGTTCTGGCAGTTTCTGTGCGACGAGGCAGTGGACGTTTGCCTCGTCACGGAAACTCACCTGAAACCCCGTGTCAACGTGCGGGCAGCAAATTACCGCTGCTACCGCACAGATAGAGAAACGGCGAGACGTGGAACGGCGGTGTACGTGAAAACATCGTTGCGACACCACCCTCTACAACTTCCCGAGCTGGTGACGGTGGAAGCGACTGGCGTCGCTGTTAGTACGTCGGCCGGAAAGATTACGTTCGTCGCAGCATACCGGCCACCGAGAGGGACACTACAACCAGCAGACTTCGAAGCGCTGCTGGCAATGCGAGGCAACCTCTTCATTGGCGGCGACTTCAACGCCAAACACGCGGAATGGAACTCCAGAGTGACGAACAACAGCGGACGGCGGCTACTCTGAGCAGCTAGGAACCACGATGCGATTGTGTTAGGGCCTTACTACCCTACCATATACCCACGACGCGGCCTCCCCGACGTCCTCGACGCCGCCATCATTAAGGGGGCCGCCCACAACACAGTCACGTCTACCTGCTGTGCCCTGTCGTCAGATCACTTGCCAGTGATATTCGACATGGACACAGATGGGGTAGCACCACCGGAGAGCCGCATGCCGCTGCACAACACCTGTCACAGACAGTCGCCGCCACGCCCGACCCGAACGTAATGGGAGCAGACGCGGCCACCGCAGCATTCACGTGTCTCACGCTGGATGCAGCAGTTGCAGCCACACCGCAAGGCCCGACGAAACCACGGCACTACTCCCGCCAGCTGCCTCCTGACATCATAGACGCCATCAGGCAGAAGAATAGGCTCTTTCGTGATTAGCCGGTCACAAGAGATTCCGCCGCAAAGCGAGAGTTGAACCGATGCGGCCGCCACATTGCAGTATCAGACCACCGAAACCGAGACTGGGCGGGCCTGATTTCAACGCTCAGGATCGATGACGGCAGCGCATGGAAAACCACCAAGAGGTTTCTGCGACGCCGCCAACGCATTCCGCCGCTGCAGGTGGGGCGTGACGTCCTTGCGGAACCAGGCACCAAAGCCAGCGTATTAGCCGACACGTTTGCGGCAAAATTCACGCCGCTGGAAGACGTGGTCGACGAGGAACACGTCCGTTTGGTGGAACAGCGGCTGCCCGCCCACCTGACCGCCAGAGCGGACGACGACGTCATAGAAGAAATAGCTGAACAAGAGGTGCAACAGCAGCTCGCTCTCCTGCCAACCAGGAAGGCGGGTGGTTGCGACGACGTAACCAACGCGCTGCTGAAGGAATTGCCGCCTGACGCAGTCCGCGTCCTGACGGCTATTTTTAACGCCATCGTGAAGAGCTGCAGCTACCCATCGGCGTGGAAACACACTGAGGTGGCGGCCACTCCAAAAGCAGGGAAAGATAACAGGCTGGCCCAGAACTACAGGCGAAGCAGCCTCCTGCCTTCCACCTCGAAGGTGTTTGAATGCCTGTACGCGAGAAGGTTGCTCCGCCACGTCAGGGAAGAAGGACTGCTTCCCGACGAGCAGTTAGGGTTCCGCCGAGGACTCTCGACACAACAACAGCTGCAGCGACTCTTGGAGCAGGCGATGGGGGCGCTGGAGCTTCTTGAGTACCTGGGGGCGGTGCTACTTGACGTCGCTGGCGCCTTCGACTGCGTGTGGCACAACGGCCTCCTGTACAAGTTACTTGTGCAGAGGGTGCCAGGGTCGCACGCCCGCCTATTCCAATCGTACCTCAAAGAACGCACCTTCCACGTTCGAGCTGACGATGGTAAGTCTACAGCACGCCCCATAAGAGCGGGAGTACCACAGGGGTCCGTCCTCGGCTCCCTACTGTACTGCCTCTTCACTGCAGACGTCCCGAAAACGCCGAGGGTTCACCTGGCGCTCTACGCGGACGACACAGCGCTGTTCACGAGGAGTATGAACGCGCAACTACTGTGTCGCCGCCTGCAGCTCGCCTGCGACGAGCTCGAAGCATGGGCCACCAAATGGCGGCTCAAATTCAACGCAGGCAAGAGCCAGGCGGTGATTTTCACGCGGAAGAAGGTGCCAGCGGACGTCAGGCCGGTGCAGATCATGGGTGGCCCCATACCCATGGTCACGTACTGGTCGATACCCCGGCGTTACCCCCGAAAGGCGCCTGACGTGAAAGGCTCATAATCGGGAGATGTGGGCAAAGGCGCTGTCCAGGATGCGCCTGCTGTACTGCCGGCCGGTGTGGCCGTGCGGTTCTAGGCGCTTCAGTCTGGAACCGCGTGACCGCTACGGTCGCAGGTTCGAATCCTGCCTCGGGCATGGATGTGTGTGATGTCCTTAGGTTAGTTAGGTTTAAGTAGTTCTAAGTTCTAGGGGACTGATGACCACAGATGTTAAGTCCCATAGTGCTCAGAGCCATTTGAACCATTTTTGAACTTGCTGTACTTGCTGCTGAGCCCAGAGTCGACACTACCTCCAGACTGCGGCAGAACACTCTACCTAACACTAATCATGCCAGTGTTGGAGTACGCTGCCGTTGTCTGGGGAACCGCAGCTGACACTTCAGTGAAGATGCTCCAGACTGTGCAGAACAAAGCCCTCAGGCTCGCACTGTACCTGCCACGCGATTTCCCAACGAGGGAATTGCACGAACTTGCCGGAATATCGCCACTTAAACAGCGCTTCCGGCAAGCAGCGGCAAGTTTTTACGCGGCAACGAGTGAAGCTAACCAACTCGTCAGGGGACTTGGAAATCAAGTCCACTGGCGACCGACCACACGCTGGCCGGACCTGCTGCGCGAGTAGCGACCACGCACCAGCAGCAAAAGAAGAAGAAGACATCACCAGTGGCAACCAGATGACAATTCAAGAAAGAGATGGAAGAAGAACACATAGGAAGCTGTCAGTGTAGGCTGCTTAACCTACGTATCAACTAGGCAAGTCACGGCAGAGGCGTGGCGGATCGTTGTCCGGCCGACCTCGCTCGGCAGCGGCCCCATCCGGCCCCCCAGCTACAACGACCCTCCAAATGGACGAGGTTCACGAGCTGACTGACTATCTGGGAATGGACGGTCATTATGCGGAGGTGGCACACGCCACTGAAGCGAGTAGCGTGGGGGGAGGGGGGGGGGGGGCGGCAGTCGTTAGAGCTTGCTCTGGCAGAGGCTGCTTCCTGTCCGCTACCTACGACCGACTTTGACCTGGACATGGACACCGAGACTGGCAACGCTCCTACTGCATCGGCAAGCCGTTATGCGGACCTGGCTTCCGCTGACGAGGCGAATGGCACGTTCCGCCCGCCACCTACGGCAAACCGGCGCACGAAGAGTAGTGCCAAGAAGACGAGATGGCGAGTCCTGACTACCATCGACGGCCTGCCGTCGTTGACCGTAGAGTGTGTCTTGGACGTGGGAGGGGCGCAAACTTCCTCACCCACCTCCACCAAAACTACAGAAGCCGTTGCCGGACGACCTGTGGCCAACACCAGCAACAGCGCCCCAAGCGACCCCCAAAATGGGGGCACAATGGCTGCAATGGAGGCCGAAAAGCACCTCCCTGATGGGGCTCATCCCTGAAGCCCAAATATCGGGAAACCAAGAAGAAAACCCGGCCCTGGAGCGTACCTGCCGGAAGATTCGTGTCGATGTATCGCACTATGCGTCTGCAAAGCGCCCAGCCGCCGCCACCTCCAACAGAGCACCACGAGTGCGCACCCATCAGAAGGTGTCTCGGAAGGGGGACAGAACCCCACCTGAGATCGAAGAAGACGGTTTAGAAAGCCCATGAGGAAGCACACTGCCAGGGCAGTCGTGCTAGTAGCAGCAGCAGGCGGAGTAAACACCGCCAACCGCTAAAGCGGCCTCCCTGACGCAACAGCAGAGGCGACCGACACAGAGCAGCAGAAGAGGGCGCCCCCTCCCCCACCGGTCGTCATCCAGTGGGAGGGCGCCTTCAAATTCTTAGAGACGAAGATAAAACAGTTGGTGAAGGACTCCTTTACAACGCGGACAGCAGGTCGAGACCTGTACCGCGTCATCATGCACACCCCGGACGACTGCCGTAGCGTGATGGAGCTGACGAAGCGTGAGGGTCTCCATTCCTTCACGTACTCGTCAGAACCCGTGAAGACACTTGAGGTAGTTTTCCGGAAACTGCCTTTAAAAATGGACCTGACCTACCTACGAGAGCTACTCGAACAGAAGGGTTAGGTCATCCGCAGCACATTGCAGATGATATCACCCCGAGACAACAGCGACATGCCGCTCTTCCTCGCTGTCCTGGCTGACAGCCCCGTTCACAGGAAGATCTTCCAGGAAAAGAGGGTGGTCAGGGCTGAAGTTGCTGTGGAGAAACAACGGAGCAGAATAGGATCTCCACAGTGCTTCAACTGCCAAGGCATCGACCACATAGCAAAATATTGCCAGATGATGCCGCGCTGCGTGAAATGCGCGGGAAACCACGCCAGCAGGATGTGTCCGCTCCCCAGGAAGGACACTGCGACCTGTTGCAACTGCAAGGAGGCACATGTTGCCAACTACAGGGGCTGCAAGGCCTTCAAGAGAGCAGCAGCCAGGGTGCGACGTGCGCCCTTCAGGCCTGTGCAAGCGGGCAAAAGTTTTGCGACGGCTGCCTCTACATCCGCGGCACCGACGACGAGATCGGCCCAGAGAACACCCGCCCCTCCCTCGGACGTCCAGGGGCGCGGACGGCGGAGAGAGCAGCCAGCGCCGGCCGGCGCATAGCCAGTAGCAGTGTCCACGCCAGCCAGGGAAGAAAATCGGCGCGTCAGACGCGGAGGACGGCCAAACACCGCCCCCGCCGCCTCGATGCCGCCGAGCAAGCCCTGCCTCCACCGACGCAGTCGACAGAGACGCCAGCTGCGCCCAGTGAAGCTGCAGAGCTGCATGAAATGCTGCGACAATTCAAGCAGCTCATACTGCAGCATCCGCAGATGATAGTATCTGCCCTGACTGCGGCCAACCAGGCGACCACCACACGTGCAGCCCCTGCCCAACATCATGACTAATAAGCCAATACTGGGGCTCACCGTCTGCATTTGGAATGCGAACAGCATTCGTGACCAAGCTAGCGAGTTTCGGCAGTTTCTGCGTGACGAGGCCGTGGACGTCTGCCTCATCACCGAAACCTGGCTGAAACCAGGAGTGCAAGTGTGGGCGCCGTACTTCCGGTGCTACGCACCGACCGAGAGACGGCGGGTAGCGGAACGGCGGTGTATGTGAAGACATCGCTCCGCCACCATCCGTTCCAATTGCTTGAACTGACCACAGTCGAGTCCACTGGTGTTGTGGTCAACACTTCAGCGGGTCAGGTGTCGTTTGTGGCCTCGTATCGGCAACGAGGACGGCTGCTGCAACCGCGAAACTTCCATTCGCTGTTGTCGAAGCGTGGCAACTCATTCATTGGCGGCGACGTCAACGCCAAACACCCAGAGCGGAACTCACGGGTGACGACCACCAGCGGGAGGAGGCTACTGCGAGCGGCCCAGCAACACGAAGCGATAGTGGTGGGGCCTTTTGACCCCACACACTACCCCAAACGCGGCCGCGCTGACGTCTTGGACGTCGCTATCATCAAGGATGCCGCACCCGACGCCATCGCGACCACACGCGTGGCGTTATCGTCCGATCATCTTCCTGTGGTCTTCGATCTCGCCACTGACGGAGTCGCAGCACCGGAGGGCCGCAAGCAGTACCGTAACGTCGACTGGGGCCACTTCCGGGCTCACCTAGAAGAAACTGTCGCCGCCATGCCTCACCCAGAGGCCGAGGGCGCCGATGCAGCCCTTGCCGCATTCACGCGTCTGACGTACGAAGCGGCAGCAGCGGCAGCCACGCCGCGTGAACGAAGACGTCCACGGGAACACTCGAAGCAGCTCCCACCAGACATCTTCCAGGCTATCCGGGAGAAGAACCGTCTGTTCCGAGAGTGGCAGATTACGCGACAGCTGGCAACGAAGGCCACCATCAACCGCATGCGTCGCGAAATTAAGTACGCTATTGCAAACCACTGCAAGGGCGACTGCGCCGGCAGAATTGCCACTCTCAGGATAGAGGACGGATCATACTGGAGGATGACCAAAAGCATCCTGAAACAACGCCAGCGAGTCCCGCTGCTCCATGTCGGAGGTGACGTCATCACCGAGCTGGACGCCAAAGCGGGCGCGTTGGCCGACGCATTCGCCGGCAATTTCACGCCGGTGGAGGACGTCGTGGACGAAGAACACGTCCGTTTGGTAGAGCGGCGCCACCCTGTGTACGTAGCGCACAGAGAAGAGGACGACGTCATCGCAGAAGTGACGGAGGATGAGGTCGCGCAACAACTAGCTCGCCTAAAGACAAGGAAGGCGGGAGGGTGCGACAACACCAGCAGCGAGCTACTGAAGATGCTGCCGCCGAGCGCTGTGGGGCAGCTGACAAAGATTTTCACCGCCGTGCTCGGGACCTGCAGCTTTCCATCTGCATGGAAACATGCGGAAGTTGTAGCGGTCCCCAAGGCCGGGAAAGACCTGCGGCTGCGGCAAAACCACAGACCCATCAGCCTGTTTCCCGTAGTCTCGAAGGTTTTGGAGAGGCTATACATTAAGAGGCTGTGGCGGCACGTCAGGGAGGAAGGTCTGCTCCCTGATGAACAGTTGGGCTTCAGGAGGGGCCACTCCACACAGCAGCAGCTACTTAGACAGGTAGAGCAGGTGATGGGGGCGCTGGAACTTCGCGAGTATCTTGGGGCGGTACTCCTAGACGTTTCCAGAGCCTTCGACAGCGTGTGGCACGACGGCCCTGTGTATAAACTACTTACACAAATGCTACCGGTGTTGTACGCCCGCCTGCTAAAATCCTACTTGACTGGGCTCACCTTCCACGTGCTCGCCGACGACGGGACGTCAACAGCGCGTCCCATTGCAACTGAGGCACCTCAAGGGTCTGTCATTGGCCCCTTGCTCTACTCACTATACACTGCCGACGTCCCGAAGAGGCAGGGCGTGCATGTTGCGCTCTACGCGGACGATACGGCGCTCTATGGCAGAAACATCAACGCCAGGCTGATGCGTCTCTGCCCGCAATCGGCTTGCGAAGTCCTTGGAGTTTGGGCCACCAAATGGCGGCACAAGTTTAACGCAACCAAAAGTCAGGCGGTGATCTTCACTATGAAGAAGATTCCTGCCGACCTGCAGCCAGTCAGCATCATGGGAGGCCCCATTCCATGGTCAAACACCGGACACTACCTAGACGTCACTCTGGACCGGCGCCTGTCGTGGAAGGCGCATATCAGGGAAGTAAGGGGTAAAGAGCTTGGCAGATTGCGCTTGCTATATCCCTTACTCAACCCAGCGACGACCCTGCCCCCACACTGCGGCATTACTCTGTACCTGACACTAATCAGGCCAGTATTAGAGTACGCTGCTGTGGTGTGGGGCAACGCGGCCGACTCGTTAATTGCGAAGCTGCAAACGGTCCAGAACAAGGCGCTTAGGTTAGCGCTTCACCTGCCACGAGACTTCAGCACCGGAGAACTCAACAGAATAGCGGGAGTACCGCTGCTCAAACAATCGTTTTTATGCGGCCGCCTGGATGTCGGAGAACGACCTCGTCCGCAACTTGGGCAACCAAATGCACTGGCGCCCGACCACAAGGTGGCCAGACCTTTTGCTGGTGTAAAGGAACGCCACAACTCGAGCCAGAAGAACTACTAGAAGCAACGCAACCGTGAGGAAGATTCGGACGAGAAGACAACATTCAACACCCCCAGGAAGATGTAGGAAAGGCGTGATCTTCCCATCCTGCAACTCACCGGAGTACGTGAATTTGCGTAGCGTGTGGATCAGAGAGCTGCTCGCTACCGTCCAGAGAGGAGTTCAGAGATGGCGCACTGTGCTGAGCGCGACGCTGAAGCGAAGGGTGTGTCAGATCGCCGATCGGGAGGGCCTGCTCTGTTGACGGCCTCATCCACCCCCCCCCCCCCCCCCGCCCACCCTAACTGAGATGGATCGGTTGTGTGGCCCGGAAGTCGAGGTGGTTGACTTCCTGGGACTAGAAGACGAGCGCAGAGTGGCGGATCGCCGCCCGGTGGAGCTTGCATTGTCGGCGGCCCCATCGGACCCTCTGCTTACGACCGACCGGCCAATGAAGATCGAGGGGGAGGAAGGAAGGGAGATGCGGCCAATGCCTCGAAGGAGGCCGCAAGTGGTTATACCGGCGGATATGGTATGTCCGCTACCTATGACCGGGGGGTAACACAATACCGGCGGCCACACACTCTCCGCAACCTACAGCAACCCGTTCTCAGAAAGGGAACAAGAAAACGCAGAAGCGCATCATTACTATCGGAGGAGGCATGCCGTCATACGCCGTAACGCGCGCACTCGACGTGAGCGGACCAAAGAATGCCACTGCCAAGATCAAGACACCCGAAAGAGTAACATCGCCCACTTAAGACCCAGTATCCTGGCCTGAAGTCGGGTCACGAAATCAGACGTCTTCGAGGACACCGTTCAACGGACGGTCCAGTTCATGCTGGGGAACGACGGAAAGGAACCTGAAGACACGGAGGACATGGAGGTGGAGGAAAGTCGCACTAAGAAGCGCCCGGCGGGAACGAGTCCGGAAAGCTACCGGAAACGTGCGACTACCGCCGCTCCCACCACCGCAAACACGATGAACGGCGTCGTCGTAAGGGTGCATTATTACAATATTGGGGCTGACAACAGTGCCGTTTATATCGCTTCAAATTTGTGCTGCACCTGTTTGCACCACTTCTAAACCGAATTCTAGCCAGTGAATTTGCAGAGGTGTGGAGTTTTCGGATTATCATTCTTTAGAACACGCTTATAGAAGCTGAAGAGTTCAAGGAAGTCACTTACTTACTCGGCGCTTAGAGCAAGGTGCAGGAAGTGCTCATATGGCAGATAGCGTCTCTGGATTGGGCTGGATACCCTCAGCAGCTGTGTGGTGAAGAAAACTCAACTCCTTACATTCAAACTTCAGTTTGTACAGATTTACAGTGACCGTATTTGCACAAAGCATGCAACAATACATCCAACGTCTGATATGTTCCGCCCACGACATTTCATCAATCAATACGTCATTCACATATTAGGGATGGCAGTTATCCCTAAAACAACTGGTTTTCGGTTATATCGGTATAGTTCCACACCAGTTTAACTTGGCTGGTAAAACTGTGCAAAATTACCGATGTTCGGATTTTTATTCGTATTATTTCCTGTAATAAACGTAGAAATGGGAAAAAAGTTGAAAATTGTTGACTTTCAATTTCAGAATACCCAGAATCAAAATATTAAATAAAATAAACAAATTAAAAAAAAACTTAGTCCGTCCACTGTTCGCTGGTTTCTCGAAAAATGGGAAGTGGTTTAATTCTACAAAAAATCACCTGTATTCTCCTACTGAATCGAATTTGGAACTCTGCTCAAAAATCATGTTGTAATCAGGGATCATGCCACTACTTGGGCATTAGAGTAGTCACTGCTGAAGGGTGAAAACTGAGGTTCAGTAACCCTGTTTTTTGTGTTAATTTCTCTGTTTTCAAGGGTTACAAACAAATGAAAGCATATTATGTATAAAGAGGTCGCAGATCGGTTTCTTTCTGTTTTTATTGTATTCTATGAATGAATTGGAAAGTTTTTAATTAATACAATTACCATAATTTTCTTCCTTTTTATTTTTCCATAGAAATGACAGACAAATCTCTTTTGAGGAAATTTATTGCTATATCACTTCATAAAAGTGTTGCCAGACTGCAATATAACGGATGTCTGGCAATGACAGTGAGAAAATACCACATAGACCAGATAGGGACAAGGGTGACACTGGCGTAATTTTGATATCAAATTGATATGCAAATTAATTAAACTGATCGATTAATATCTCCCCAACCCCCCAATCATCCTGAATCCCCACCTCCAGATGACATCATGTGTTCCAGCTGACAGATGGGTCCTGTCCCTTTCCCTTCCCCACTCCTCCCCCTCTCCCTTCCCACCTACCCTACTGGGGGGAATTTCGAATTTCGGTGGGAATTCTGAATTTTCGCTGTAAAATCGAATTTTCGCTGTAAAATTCAATTCTCAATTAAGAGAAAGTAGTATCAACAGAAATTGTTTATGAAACGGGAGTAGGTGGTAGAAATCGAAAAAAAATTGAGGACAGGAAATCAGGGAATTGTGCGGTGCATAGAAAATACAGGACAGGGATGCTCTTATTTATCTTATCATTACATGATATGCTGCAGTCGCTCTGCCGGGTACTGCACACGTATTTAACGCACAGTGTACTATGTAGAACAATCGTGACACTCAGGCAAGGAGTTTTGCTCGCACACCAGCTTGTCGTCGAGTGAACAGCCCGCGCCACGCCACATACGCCGCTTGGCGTGGAATCTGGCGGCCCGCAGTGGACGCCTGGGAGCTGCCCCCAGGTTGGACCACAGTTGCCTCGCCTTGCATGACTTTACCAGACCACACACACTGGACCCGACCCCCGCCCGCCCACAGTAGCAGCCTCCTTGCAGTCTGCTTGCACTCAGCACCACAGGGGGGGCGTGCAGCGCCCGGGCCAGCAGTCAAAGATAAATTGGTTGATGATTGTAATGTATGCCGCTGTTCCCTAGGTGCAAGGTAGTGTGCTTCTACCATGAACAATAGATTTGCTTTCGAAAGTTAGTGTCTTCCTCCCACAGCTGCACCCTAACGAACACCAACATGTATTCCGAGGGATGCAGCTGATGTCGGAAGTTTGTGTCAGGATCAACAAAGGGTGTTTTACTAAAGATAGCAGCTGCGTCCAATTTTCCAGCCACATGTAGTGACTTATCAGCAAACCAAGGACGTTCTTGAAAGGTCCCTCTATCTGTTTGTCCCAGATTTTTTTCCTCCCTCACAGCAGCATTCTGTTTCTCAGATACCTGCACCAAGCCTGCATTAGCCTGCTTGAAGAAAAAGAAGGCAAGTTATAACTTTCTGTTACGGCATTTTGAGGTTCTTTTGGTCGTCTGCAATATAGAGGGTGGAGTCTGAAGGTATATAAAACCCAACCCTCCCACAACAATCATCAGTCTTTCACAGTGCCTAGTTGAGTCCATGTGATTCTCGCAATATGAAATGGTCAGCCAGTAGCGATGCCAGCGGCTGTGGTGACGGGAAACAGCCAAACTTGGGGAAACTATTATGCAACTTTTTATAAAAAACTCATGAATTCAGATTGCGACATTTATAAAATTTTGGAGAAAAGTAATCTAATTTTTCAAGATTGTGATACATTTCGTAACAAATAGTTATAAAATTTCTTTCTTCTTGGTAGTGCAGCATTAATTTCTGAAGTGCTGGCTGAATTAGAGTGTCAGTTGGAAGCTGAAAGTCGCTAGCAGCAGCAAGCCGAAGAGGTTGTGCTACCATCACGTAAGTACATCTCGAAATTCTGTGTGATAGTGTACCTGTTGAGAAAACAGCTGTTGATGTGTTAAAATCGTAACCGGTGTTTATAAAATTTTTGATCCGCTGTTGCACCATCAGAGCGGTAGCTGACTAATTGGCACGTGTTATCACCTCGTGGTTATGCTGCGAAATGCTGTGTGTGCGTTGATTTTACACCTTACGCCCATTCTACCTTAAATATAATCGTACAATGATTTCTCTCCACGAAAGTCAACAAGTTGGTTATTCTGGTCCGCAGTACGGACTTCCGGTTGTCCAATGTCTGAACGGTCACTGGTAGGTATATAGCGTCTGAAGGAGTCTCAGCAATCTTATACTCTGTTCCAGCTGATGGGAAGAATCCATAAATTCAATGAATCAGTCTGTCATTGAGAGATGAATTCGTTGCAATGTTACACTCAGCACGGGTTGTACTGACAGGGAGAATATCCACTGCCTGGTCAGATATGTAAAATTTACTGGGATCCGTCTTCAAAACCCGTCACTTTGTGAAACCCAATAGTGGGCCAGCTGAACATTTCTTCTTAAAGTCAATTTATGCATTGACAGTGATTATTTTAGATTTAAGTGATATAAATCCTTTTACCAGACTTTTTTTAAAACTTAGTTTAAATCGTCAGTATCGTATGCACTAGGTTCAATTTCGTTTTTACTATTAATTTCCAGATGAAGTTTATTGTTGGCCTCTGTGATATCTGGGATGGTGTTGCGTGTCTCCAATCCAATCAACATGATACTCCAATCTCCAATACTTAAAGCAACTGGTGGGAAGTAATTCGAACTTAATGCAGACGATCGTTCTTTTAAAGTCAGAATGTATGACATTGCATCTAAACATCAACTGGTGAATTGATGCTTAATGCCGGTCCTTCTATGTCATTCGTAAACGTCAGGAGCAACATGATGCGTAGATGACCACACAGGACTGTATTAAAATCCTGGTAGCGTCGAAAATTGCAGAACACATTTCTTCTGGCTGTGAAGTATCGTTGTAATTCTTATGGGGGTTGCAGGTAGCAGGTCGCCGAATGAGACGAAATAGTAGACGCTTTTTTGTATTTCTTTTTTTCACATATGCTACCCAATGAGTTCCAATTCTCCTTGCTGCATCTGGATTCACAATTCCACATTCTCCCGATTTGCACATAGACTTCGGTGATGTTTTCCGCAGAAACACACCTCGGAATGTTGAATTTCTTCTTAACAAAGTTAAGCAGATCTATATTTGTAAGTGCCCTGTCTGGTAGGACTACTAGGCGGCTTTTTTTGTTTATGAAGAGACCTAGTCCTTCTGTTATGGTTTCACGTATAGCCCTTTTCTGGTGGCTTCTGCCTCCAACATGTGGTTATGTCTTCGTGCCTCCTGCAATTGCTCCTGAGAGTGTTGTGCATTCTTGACTGTCCTGTTTCAAAAATTGTTCAAATGGCTCTGAGCACTATGGGACTCAATTTCTGAGGTCATCAGTCCCCTAGAACTTAGAACCAGTTAAACCTATTTAACCTAAGGACATCACACACATTCATGCCCGAGGCAGGATTCGAACCTGCGACCGTAGCGATCGCGCGGTTCAAGACTGTAGCGCCTAGAACCGCTCAGCCACTCCGGCCGGCGACTGTCCTGGCAATAGTCGCAGCACCCCCAGCCAGTAAACCCACCGACGAGTGATCGGCTAGGGCAAGAATGAGGAAGGGAATAATTCCACCCGGTGTCTTGCGCTTTTAGCTGCATACACTGCTGTCAGGATGCAGTATTTGATGTATTCTTGGGTTGTCATCTTCTTCCTTAGCGCCCTACGTGCAGCGCTATTAACTTGGCTGAACTTCTTCACACCCAAGGCCAACTTAACTTTACCACACATAGGTTATTCAAGTGCAAATGCAATGCGTTAATCTACACCTATATCCTTTCTCGCACGTACTGCCTCAGCTTTATCTGCTATAATTCGATCGGCGGTGTGGCGATCTATATTTGCTGCTTATGTGATGTTGGTTTCCATACAAGTTTTGTTGAGCAAAGTTATCCCATTATCACGATGTGTCAATCGTTTCTGAAGTTTTGTTCCAGGCCCACAGTAGCTACGTCCAGGAATGTGTAATTCGACTGGTAGTTTGTTGAGAATACCACCTCCTCCTCTAATGCGTTTCCTATCACGCATGTAATACTACTAATGTGATTGTGATCTGCGCACCCTGTTATACAGCAAATCGTCAGCGTCGATCCAGCTGTTTTGTGATGCGGAAAAACCAAGCCATTTAACTAATGCTTTATTCTCTCAACGACGTATGACCCTCTCTACGAGATAAACATCTGACTCTGAGCTCTTCTGTAACTTTTCTGCGTAAAAGCATCCAGCAATTTCAGTACCACTGCTGTCCTTTAAGAGGTAGGTTCCAGGATTCCTTCTCTGCACTTTGGAAACGGGGAATATCTTAGTTGACCAATTCGGCATGTATGAATTCTCAAATTCTGTCTTGTCTTTTGAAATATAACTAAATCACCTACATTAAATTGCTTTTAGCGTGGATCTAGTATTTTAATATGATTGTATACTATATCTTGAAGTCTATTATCACGAATATCAGTTGGTCTCATTTTTATTGTGCAGTGTTTGGTGCAATTATTTGCGGGAGGATATTGGTCCATTTGTGTAAGCCACGAAGATTGAATCGCATCCACATTCAGGCTTTCACTGTTCTGTTCAGACGTTCCGAGCTACTCGTCTTCAGGTAGGTGAATATCGAGTAGTGACGTATTCCATACTGCTCCGTCACAGTCTTCAAATATCTGTTGTAAAACTCGCCACTGTGATCTGTTTGAAAGTTGTCTGGGCTTCGATTCGTCCCTGTCTACAGCAATCGCTCAAACACATGCGCAACATCCTTCCCTGTTTTCGCTTTCACCGGTAATGTCCAGGCAAACTTAAAATAAGTATCAATGACCATTAAAATTTTTGTATCCTTTCTTCGCACGTGAATATTCCCTCATGCCGACAAGATCCGCCTGCCACATGTTGTCCAAATCTTTAATCATAACATGTCTTCTAGGGTATGTTTTGTATGCTGGTTTGTGCAGTTCTCGAACTATGGCCTCCCTACTTATTCGATGCTACCTTTCTCTCTAAGCTCAGAAATTATTGAAACAAATAAATTGGAATGATCTGTATTATCAGCAGCAGCTGATGCCATGCGCAGGCCTAATCGATCTGTTAGCTCACTGGGGTCGTCGTAATATACGATTTACGGGAGTCGATTGCTCACTCTTTCATGCTGGATGTCAATACCGTCACGGGTGCTATTTTTTTCACCATCCAAAGTAAGTTTTTAATGGATTTGTATTCCAAATTGCTTCGGATTTTTGCACCCTTATGCAAATCAGTCAAATGCAATATTTTGCTATACATTTCCAGATCTTTATGGGAATAATATATAGTTTTTATGGGTCTTAGGAAAATTAGATTCAGTTGCTGTTTGACACAGTCCATCCCTGATTTGTATTGTTTCTTCATTTACAGTTATAGGTTGCCTGCCCAATTTATATTGTTTTTCACCACTGGCATCGAATGTTTCACCCAGTCTAGCGTTGCTGTGACGGTTAATGAAATCAGCTATAGCGCTATCGTCGTCGTTCTGGAATTTCACTGAGAGTTCATCGAGAGATTCAGTAACTGGTTTAAAGGTCTCTTGCAGTGTCTGCTCCTGCTTCACGTGCCCTAGCCTCAGCAAGCTAACTTCTCTCGCACAACCTTCCGTGCCTGTATGACTTTATCCTTAGTCCACATCTCGTTGTATACTAATCGGACCTCTATGCAGCGTGAGGTTTTATAATGCGTTCTTCTACTTCTTCTTATGCTTCTCCTTCTTCTCAGTAATAGCTATCTCAACTTCAGTTTAGTCGTCCACTTCCTTTTCAATCGCGTTAAACCGTTCACACAATGTCCCCTTCTCTATAATAGTTATTTCCACTTCAGTTAAGTCGTTTACTTTCTTTTCGATTGCCTTAACCCGATCATCCAGTGTATTGTTCAGTTGCAGAAGGGTATGACAATACGTCTCTAGTTCCTTTATACGCAAGATTTTGAATTTTCGCGTCCATGTACAAGCGAATGTTTTGTCTATGCACAACCATCCTATCATACTGAGCTTTCGGCATGCGTGCGATTTTATCCATGATGATGCGTATATTGATGTACTCACGTCTTTCCATGGCTGTGTATATATAAGAACTTCTGGAAGTCCCGTCTATACCTGCCATCATTCAGCTTTCTTGTTTCATCAGTAACAACAAATCCATACTGGAGTGATTCCATAAATCTGCTCATATCTTTACAAAGTCATTGAACGTATATCTATTCCTACATGAGCTTGGTAAATGTGTTTTAAATTCTAATTGTCCTGTTTGAAACCTATAATTAGGTTTGCATTATCCCTCGCCAGCTGTTTTGGTTTTGTAGAATACGTCTGGCTCAGATAATATACACTCCTGGAAATGGAAAAAAGAACACATTGACACCGGTGTGTCAGACCCACCATACTTGCTCCGGACACTGCGAGAGGGCTGTACAAGCAATGATCACACGCACGGCACAGCGGACACACCAGGAACCGCGGTGTTGGCCATCGAATGGCGCTAGCTGCGCAGCATTTGTGCACCGCCGCCGTCAGTGTCAGCCAGTTTGCCGTGGCA
This sequence comes from Schistocerca nitens, assembly GCF_023898315.1. Taxonomy (NCBI): domain Eukaryota; kingdom Metazoa; phylum Arthropoda; class Insecta; order Orthoptera; family Acrididae; genus Schistocerca; species Schistocerca nitens. Next base: position 456,987,806 of record NC_064615.1, on the reverse strand, counting down.
TACGGAGCTCCATCGCAGTCTTTAACACTGGTAGCATGCCGCGACAGCGTGGACGTGAACCGTATGTGCAGTTGACGGACTTTGAGCGAGGGCGTATAGTGGGCATGCGGGAGGCCGGGTGGACGTACCGCCGAATTGCTCAACACGTGGGGCGTGAGGTCTCCACAGTACATCGATGTTGTCGCCAGTGGTCGGCGGAAGGTGCACGTGCCCGTCGACCTGGGACCGGACCGCAGCGACGCACGGATGCACGCCAAGACCGTAGGATCCTACGCAGTGCCGTAGGGGACCGCACCGCCACTTCCCAGCAAATTAGGGACACTGTTGCTCCTGGGGTATCAGCGAGGACCATTCGCAACCGTCTCCATGAAGCTGGGCTACGGTCCCGCACACCGATAGGCCGTCTTCCGCTCACGCCCCAACATCGTGCAGCCCGCCTCCAGTGGTGTCGCGACAGGCGTGAATGGAGGGACGAATGGAGACGTGTCGTCTTCAGCGATGAGAGTCGCTTCTGCCTTGGTGCCAATGATGGTCGTATGCGTGTTTGGCGCCGTGCAGGTGAGCGCCACAGTCAGGACTGCATACGACCGAGGCACACAGGGCCAACACCCGGCATCATGGTGTGGGGAGCGATCTCCTACACTGGCCGTACACCACTGGTGATCGTCGAGGGGACACTGAATAGTGCACGGTACATCCAAACCGTCATCGAACCCATCGTTCTGCCATTCCTAGACCGGCAAGGGAACTTGCTGTTCCAACAGGACAATGCACGTCCGCATGTATCCCGTGCCACCCAACGTGCTCTAGAAGGTGTAAGTCAACTACCCTGGCCAGCAAGATCTCCGGATCTGTCCCCCATTGAGCATGTTTGGGACTGGATGAAGCGTCGTCTCACGCGGTCTGCACGTCCAGCACGAACGCTGGTCCAACTGAGGCGCCAGGTGGAAGTGGCATGGCAAGCCGTTCCACAGGACTACATCCAGCATCTCTACGATCGTCTCCATGGGAGAATAGCAGCCTGCATTGCTGCGAAAGGTGGATATACACTGTACTAGTGCCGACATTGTGCATGCTCTGTTGCCTGTGTCTGCCGGCCGCGGTGGTCTAGCGGTTCTGGCGCTGCAGTCCGGAACCGTGGGACTGCTGCGGTCGCAGGTTCGAATCCAGCCTCGGGCATGGGTGTGTGTGATGTCCTTACGTTAGTTAGGTTTAAGTAGTTCTAAGTTCTAGGGGACTTATGACCTAAGATGTTGAGTCCCATAGTGCTCAGAGCCATTTGAACCATTTTTTTGTTGCCTGTGTCTATGTGCCTGTGGTTCTGTCAGTGTGATCATGTGATGTATCTGACCCCAGGAATGTGTCAATAAAGTTTCCCCTTCCTGGGACAATGAATTCATGGTGTTCTTATTTCAATTTCCAGGAGTGTACATCAACAGCCATATGGCGACCAAAACAGATATACCGTCGAATTTGATCGTGGTTTTCCACAAGCAACATTGCCAAATTTAGCACTGTGTTTGGCTTTACTTTTGCCTGTTGAGGGGTATCGCTGCTCTCACTGAATCTCGGGTATGTCACAACATGTACACCCTGCAATATCTCCTGTAGTAGTTGGTATTTGGGTCTAAACAGTGTTTTTGAAAATACACATACACGCTGAAAGCGGACTCCGTCCAGATGTCTTACCAGCGACATGAGAACATTTGTCTTGCCGCAGTTGGATGGGCCTACAGCTACTGCATGTATGCTGCCAGGAACGAGTACGTCATTCTTCTTCCGGTGTCCTTATACGCCGCCACAGCTCCAGTGCTTACAACAAAGTCTTGATGCTTCACCCACCCTGCCATGTTACCTACTACCTCCGGTACTGGCATACAATGGGTTTTTATAGAAAGTAGTGAACACTATGCCCTGCCTTCACACCGACTACGTCATGTTCTGGCGTGCAATGAGCTTTTACAGAGAATTTAGTTAACTGACATAATTTTCGGCTGTTGCATGTTTTCAGTGAAAATACTGTAGCACTAGCTTCAGTACTTGCAATATGATGAGAGGTAAGAAATAAAACACACACATGGTTATTTTCATTTTTATTCAGTAATCATACACGGGATGCACTGCTTCAAGAGGTACTTTCTTTATCTTAATTCCAGTGTAGAATAAAAGAAATAAAACCTTTGTCCAAGCACAGAGTTCAGCATGTATTTCTCTCACACTCATTGGTAGTACATTAGTTTCGTCTGGCACCATATTGATTCACTGTTCGAAGTCATGTACATGCACACTGTTCATATGGAGATATTCTGCAGCGGCCCTATACACAGTTTTAACACAAGGCAGCCTTCTCCTCAGTATTTCCAACACAATAGATAGCACCATCTGTAGACCGAACAATTTTGTAATGGTGGAGTTCTGTAGATAAATGGATACGTCATCCGATTTCACACAGAGTGCACACTCATCATACACTGTTGTAAAGGATAGAGTTAGAGCAACAGAGCAAATGTCCAGAGGAGGACGGGCCGGATGACACTCGGCGGTCAACTGCTGCTTGATGTAGGGTTTTTCATAACACAGTTCATCCCATTCCACTTCTGTAAACTGTACTTTAAGACTTTTAGCTGTATTTTTGATATCTATCACAACACACCAACATGCCAGTCTCTGTCTGCGGGTACTTCTATACCGATATGGAAACGCTTCAAACCACTAGCGGTTAAATTATACACTGAAGAGAGAAGTAGTGGTGCAGAGGGCTTAACTAGTATCTTCTCAGCCACTACATCCTCACTTTGTCCAGAAGGTGTCACTGGAATATTCTGCGAGGGCGCTTATAATGGGTCCCAGTACCGACCTGCGTCATGCTGATTAGCACCCCAGTCCACTTCTGCGAGTCAGGGACTGGCTGGGTGTCTTCAGTCAACAATAACAGTTCATTGTCCTGCTCCAACAAGCTGACCAGGTGTGCGACAGGATCCCACCGTGCTGCCGCAGCTGTAGGTCCCAATGGGCAGAGACACATCGCTGTTGCAGATCCAGACAGGCTGGAGGACATTGTATCCACTGATGAGCAAAGAAGAAAACCCGTCACAAGCGAAAATAAAAGCACAAAGATTTTATCTTCCTCACAAAACAGTAAACACAGACATTGAGCAAGGGGTACTTACTCTTCCGTGGCTTCTTCCTGTTCTGATGCTGCTGCAGTTGGGCAACGCTTGATGATACTGGCTGGCATTTGATGCTAACTGACTAACTGCAACGAGGCTGCAGAGCTGCTGGGTCAGCCTTATATCCTCAATGTTATTGGATGCTGTGTTCCTATTGGCTACTGCCACTTTCAAGAGCCTCTGATGGTATAATTGTGTTGGGAGGTGGACTTGGACTTTCTTTCCAGAAGGACTGAGTTTCAAGTCCATAGAAAGGCCACTGCCATTTTGAATTTCCCGTCAGTTCCCAGGGCGTGGGGTGGGAGGGCAGCACAGTCTTGGGGGCCATTTCTGAAATTCCCGCTCAAAATTCGAAATTCCTGCAAAAATTCGAAATTCCCACCAAAATTCGAAATTCCCACCAAAATTCGAAGTTCCCACCAAAATTCGAAGTTCCCACCAAAATTCGAAGTTCCCACCAATAGGGTAGGTGGGGGAAAGGGAGGGGGAATAAGTAAGGAGGGGGCGGAACCCATGTGTTGGCTGAGTAAAACACGTGATGCCATTTATTGGGGGAGGGGGGAAGCTGGGGGTAATTAATTGAACAATTTAATTAATTTGCATATAAATTTGATATTAAAACTGCGCCAGTGCCGCCCTTACCCATTCCTATTATTGTCTCAGCAATGCTGCACCAATTCTGGAGGCATTGTTATTAAAATTGCACTGATCGTTTTTCCCAATCTCTGTAATAATGATGTATTTCAAACTAATGTAAATTTTATGAATAAAAATTAGTGGTTTTTAAGAACGTTTTATATAAAACAAAAAAATTGGCACTGCTGCTATGGCTAATAAATATTTCGAGTTTTTACTCGGTTATTAGTAAAAAATAAAAAAAGCGCCTGTTATTACCGATACCAAACAAATACCGAAAAATATCTGATATTCAGAACTAGAATACCAGTATCGGTTTTAACCGTCGGTTTTTCCCTCCCTATCAAGTACAGTGTTATTCTTTTGTGCAGTTGTTCAGGTATCATCAGGTCTAATCCTTGGATGAAGACAGATGGTGATACATTCAATCTAAAGGGTAGCTTTCTGAACTGAAAGCGCTTGCCATATCTTAGGAATTCAGCATATGGTTGGCAAAGATGATTGCCAGTAATTAACGTCATGCTGTTTCAGGCTCTATAATTGTACTGATTTGCTGTGAGTCGAGTATAAGTGTAACACATGGTGACGAAATAATAAATAAAGCAGAACTTCAGAATTATTAATAGTCCATATTGATGAGAATTTAAAGTGGAAAATACACATTTTGGAACTCCTGAAACAAGTTAGTTTAGCCACATTTGCGCTTCGAATCATTGCAAACCTCGGGGCAGACAAATCAATTAACATATTTTGCATATTCTCATTCAGTTATGTCTTATGGAATAATGTTTTGGGGTAACTCATCTTTAAGAAAGAAAGTCTTCATTCCTCAAAACTGTGCTGTAAGAATAATATGTGGTGCTCACTCACAATCACCTTGTCGACATCTGTTTAAAGACGAGGGCATTCTGACTACTGCTTCACAGTATATCTATTCCCTCATGAAGTCTCTTGTAAATAATCCACTATAGTTCAAAATGATCAATGATGTACATAATTACAATACCAGAATGAAAAATAACATTCATGACTCAACATTAAGATTATCTTTAGCAAAAAAGGGGCACACCATGTTGCAACAAAAATTTTTGATCGCTACCAAGTGATATAAAATGTCTGACAGAGAGCTAAGTAAAATTTGATAACAAACTGAGAAAGTTTCTTCTTGACAACTCCTTGTATTCCGTTAAAGAATTTCTGTTACCGTAATCTGTAAAAGGTAGTGGGGAGGAATTACTAATTAACATTTGTGTATATATTTTCTTTAAAAACAATAAATAAATAAAAAATTAAAAATAAATTTAGAAATGTTCAGAATGTAACCGTATGTACAAATTAATTTGCGATGTGAATGTAAAATGACTCGTTCCACATCATTACGATCTACCGTGCAAAATGATCCATTGAATATGTAACTAACTAATTAAATGAGTCGTATTCATCGAGCCTTTTTAGTTGCACACGACAGCGGACTACAGAATCATTGCGTTCAGATCTTCTCTTTCCACGCTCCTCATTCACGTTCCCACATCAGCAGATGGACCTCTAGCTTCTGAACCGCTCGAGTTTACCAAAATGCTGAGTGAGTCATTCACTGAATCACTTTTAGTCATGCAATCTTCGAAAGTTAATTTTGAAGTGTTCCTATTTACTTTAAATATAGCACAATTTTCCCTGGCGTTATCTCATGCATATTCATAAAGTCTAACCTAAGGAACGCTTCCACTATCAGCCCTGGGACGATCAAGAAATTCGCCGCCAACGTATGTAATTGGCAAATGAAATTAAGTCGTGACTCTAGCTTGACATCAACACTTTTACCATAGCTGTCCTGAAAACTTCCATTTTCTGCATAGAGAGTACTGGGTAATCTCCACACATGCTACATTCTTAAACTCATGTTGTTTCAATGGGGAGGTTTGATTAATTGAGTCAAGGATATGTGGATCACAACACTACTTATGCTTATGTTAACTATGGGACACCTAATGGAGTCTACTGCCTCACTCTCTTTCAGCAGTCTCACTCTCTCTCTCTCTATCTCTTTGAAATACTACTGAAATTCGTATACAAATGATCTCTCGTTACCATCTCATGATATTGACTCTCTCTTCCGCTTTCTAGTCAGTCAAGCGTATTTCTGTTCTCCCTCTCGCGATCTTCGTGCATTGGTCTGCTGACTGTATCTCTGCTATACATGCAAGATGATCATATGTTTCTGAGAGTTACACTTCCACTGAAGCACCCGTTCATAGCTAATTTCTACGCCATCATGTAGTATTCCGATTTCGTGAAACTCCCGGGTCCCAACTCCTCTTGTCGTTTCATGGGTTCCGAGGAGAATTTCCTCCTGACCGCACCGTATTGTAATCTCTTTCTGACCCACGTTCGCGTCTTATTCTTGTAAGATGTTCAGCAAATAGTGAACGTCTTGTATGCTTCCCCCCACTATGACAATTTGACGTCACAACGCTGCGGCAACTTGGTAAGGCAAATCGAATGAGCTCCGCCACCTCATAAGAATTATCGAGGTCTTGATTGCGCTTATACCAACTCTTTGAAATAAGTGACTGAATCGCGGTAGTTTCTGTCACTGTAGTTTTCAATCATGAGAATGATTGATTCCACGCTATCCTGCAGTTCCTTGGGCCAGAATTAATTTAAAAAATCTGTGGAATTCGACGTATGTCTGGCAGTGACCTATTAAAATCTGTAATTTCTCAGCCACCTGCACTCTTAAATGGCTACACATGAATGTCACTTTTAGGAGAGGCCATCATAAAAGCGGTAAGAACTGTTTTAATTGATCCAACGACATCTGCGGAAGCTGGTCATAGGTGGCTTCCAATCACAATGAACAATTTTGTATTGACACGAAGTGCCTCCATCAGTCATCGTCATATCAATCCTTTCGTTTTGAACAAGCAGACTCACGGATCCAAAGAATGTCGAATGTCTCGCATCTTTTTCTCGAAATCTTCGATTTCTTGTGTCTCGTCTCGGTTGTGCTTACGGTTCTCACTAACATGATCATGAACAAGTCATCTGCCTGTTCACAGTTCACCCTCGTCTGTTCGCATTAGTTGCAGATGATCTAATGCCGCCTGGATCCGCAAGTCAGTCACAAACTGATTTTGTTTGAAATGTAACACAGAATGCATTTTTTCACTCTCTCCTACAGACACTGGCTGCATTCGATTTGAGGCCCCTTGATCCCTTGAGTACATCTGTATAGTTCTCGTTGCCAGGGCATCTACTTTTTTGGAGACGTCATGAGTCTCAGTCTCATGTTTTCTCAACGAGACCTCTTGTTGACTTTTTTCTTTCGAGAGCCTCCTGGCGTTAGCCACAAACCTCCACAATAACCTCTCTGTTCTATAGCTGTCAGCAATTGTCTCATCGGAAACTGCTGTCAGTTAATTTTAGATCGCCGAAATGAGACTTTCAGTGCATTTTGACAACTCCTGTTGGGTCCCTTGAACCTCACTAACCTTCGTTAATATTTTGTCTTTCCATTTGGTGATCGCACTAAGTTTCTCCCTGTCTCTGTAACTACCTAGATAAATCTAATTCGTAGTTCTGAAGTTTTCATCAAGCTTTCTATCTAGCGCCTCTTATCACTCATTAAAGGTGTTATTTTAATCGTCCCGTTGTTATCTAGCTGCTGTTGTTGATCATCAAGATTCTTATATAAGGCATGTTGTTGATTAACAAGTTTTCCATCTAGCGCCTGTTATCGTTCTTCTCTAACGTTTGTTGTCCCTATAATAATAGTGCAAGCATTTAGAGTAATGGTCGTATAACACTAACTTGCCGTGAAACAAGCTAATATTACCCTCTGGAGAATTTTTAAGATTGACTGTGCGTGTGTCTAATGGACAAAGGTGTCGGACTATAATTTTGAATTTGGTGAAATTAACAGAAAAAAACCAAACGGACTTTAAGCTTGGGAGTTAATGGAAGAGACAAAATCATAAGTGAATGACAAAAAAATTAACGTCGCCAGCCCAATTAGGCACATTAATTTGGAAATATACGTTTAAGAAATTGAATATTGGTTATTGAAGTTACTTTCGTTGAGATTTCCCTTTGAATAGCAAACAGGATACAAACTCACACAGTGCACTCTGAACGGTGTTTAGCAGCAGTTATCAATAACGCACACATCAGTAAACTATAAGAAGTAATTTCGCACCAAGCTCATACTAATGACAGCTACACTCAAGAGCATTACTTAATCAAATACTGAAATGTTACTGCATGAAGTACAGAACTAAATTTGGACATGAGGGGCTTTTATCTTAACTGACATTCAAAAAAATCAATAAATATGAATAGTATCATAAATACACTGTTTAAGCTCCTCTACATACATCAGTTTTCCTTAGCAACGGTAATAGTTCCATTTTTTCCTAATAAGTGGAGAGTATGATGGCAACCCATAAACTAGTATTGTTTCTCTAGTCAACTCTCTCTGATTATTACATTTAAAAAAAGTCTAATTCAAAAAGACAATCATTCACTTCACTTGGAGTATTTCATAATTTACTTTGCAAGACAGTAAAACACAACACTGGGCTTGATTAACTTAAAAAAGGAACCATAGAAATCAAAACCACACTATTTTTGAAAATGAGCTTAGCTTATTTGCATTTTATCACCTGTGAAGCTGGTATTTTAGACAATAATATTTACACAATCTTGCAGTGTATTCCTACAAACCTATACTTTGTAATAAACTAAGGATACTTTAGCAAAATCCTATCTAACTTTATTTGTGTGGTTTTAACTTTTACTACTTCTTTTACATTAAGCAAAAAATCAGTTTAAAACACTTGAAGCGAAGAATTATTCATTTAAAACAGTATACTCGATTTTAGTAGCACCCTGCATAGGTTCGTGATCAGGACAGAAAATATGGTTCTGAACACAAATTTTTTTTTGTGATTATTATTCCAAACCACACACAAATTAACTGGTCCATGCCCATATACTTTACTGACTGTGTGAAGTTAGTGAAGCAGTGGCGAAGATTGGTGGCAAGCGACATGGCGGCTAACTGTACTCACGGTTCTTGATGCTCAAATGCTCTATAAACTCTCATCTTGGCGTCGGATTTTCACCTTATTAGGGCCATTCCTTTTTACCGAGCTCACCAAATAACAGCCAGATCCACATCCGAGGCAAATCCATTGTAAAGCAGCTTCCAATTGCCTGTCTTAGAACCGTCGAAGTGTACCGTGCTACGGCTAACCACATACTGCGTACCGTTCGCACCAAGAAGCCGCTCAGTTCGGCCGCCAAAACCACCTTTCACATCGCGCCATGCCACTTCCCTTGCGGAGGGACTTCCGTACGTCTTTTATATATTACAAGTGCCCTAAGCATGAACCAGCTTTCAATAAACATTTTCTTTTCATGAACATACACATATTATAACAGTTAATCATTTTTTTCATATATACATTACGAAACTCTAATTTTCCTGTCACAAATCAAGGCTTTTAAATAATAAAGAATACACACTCCATAATTGCAGATACGCAGTTCCATAATATAAATCTACTTCTAATCGATATAAGTGTTACAAGTGGATCTAAAAATAGCAATAATGGCTTCAAGTTCGGCTTACTCACTGCCTGGTACGTCGCTGGTCCCTTACCTGCCTGTAGCTCCAGAACACTCCCTTTGTTTTCCTCAGAGTTGGCCACATTGCTTTCACCACTCTTGGAATAAGGAATGCTATTTTTCACTATAGCTGGCTATTCACCGTCAATTGTGTTCAAAATTTCAGCTTTTGATCTCGTAGTAACATAAATTCGTACTATTGCTTTGACAAGACCGTCAATTCTTTACCCCAATCTCAAAAATACTGAATAACACTGCTAATAAAAAATGTCTGTTACCATTAATAATCGATCTGAACACTTGTGAAATCAATTTCACACGAAACAACTCTCTTTGACACAATAAACCATCAAGGGAAAATACACAGAACGCCGTTATCAACGCTGTTCTGCAACACCAGATTTTTTTTTTTTTTTTTTTTTTTTGGAGCACGAAAGCGGTATTGAGTCGAACCCAAAAGAAAATTTGAGGTTATTAATAATCCTAAGATCTTCCTGCTTTACAAAAAACTCACATGAATATGACATCATGACAGGGTCGAGAAGTAAAAATTAACTGTTATCTTGGCAGAAGGTCGCTAAATGATACACTTTTGTTAACTTGAAACTATCTCTTTGCTTTTGCTGTATTATCTCACGTCAGGCTCCTTGTCTGTTGCTTTAGTGATTAAGATGAAACAACTAAATCACGGCCCAATGAAATATAATTTCACACAATGAAATAACAGCTACTAAGCAAACTTGCATTAGAAAGTGACTTACTGGAGTGCACGTTGCATTCTGACATGTACATAATTCAATTCCAACGTGTTAAACACTGAAGTGACTTAGAATACAATCCCTCCAACTCCTTCGCACTATAAAAACTGTGGCGCGGGGAAAGTATCGGGAATTGTTGGGATCTTTCTGTATAAACAGTGAAATGGTTCCATAATTTACAACCTTCTACTTCTTAAAACAAGAATCAGTGGTTCAATGCCCATACATAATCACAACCAGAATGTTTACAACAAAAATCAATGGTCCCTTAATAACATGCAGTAGTTTAAGATTCAGTTGAAGTGTCAAACGTGTACTCATTGGGGAGGAAGTCATGAAGGAAAATTATTACTCTTTCACATTCATGACATATGCACATGAAAAACATGCCTTTCTATTAATTATTGTTCATTACGATAAAACAGTGGTGACAGAGTGGAGAAGTAGCACTGCCTAACGTGGAAGGGAAATCCTAAAAAAATCTTATTAAATCAGAAATCATTCTAAACTAGAATGAAAACACAAAACACTTCCCTAACGTACCTGAAGTAAATGTAATCACAAACGATGAATCATAAAACTGACACATTCTGGTATCTTTCTCACAAGGTCAGACAGAAAAGCTCTGAGGAACACGCCCACTTAGCAGTTAAGCCATAAGTGATTCGAAAACACTCCCACTAGCGAAATGATTCCTCTGTTATTAAGAGTGAGGGAAGAGATTCGATGAGTTTGAAGTGACCAACTAAAATCTCTCGCTCGCTTCATAACTTTTCCATCCTTATCTGATCCTGTCTTCTTTGTCATGTCTACCACAGTACTATCTAGAGAAAGATTCCTCTGTTCAAGGGTACAGGGGAGAGATTCGTTGAGTTTGAAGCGTCCAACCGCTCTAGACTTCGCTTTTGTTGTCGCTCTCATGGTCTGTTCCCTTCTCCGTCGCGTCTAAAACGACGTTGACTCGTGAAATATAGGAGAAAGAAAACTAAAATAGAATTAATGGGAATAAATGAAATAAGACACTTAGCTTGGTCCGTCTTCTCCACAGAGGGTTAGCGCAGTCTCGCTAACGTAAAATTTAGCTGGGGCAGACTCGGTAACTGTGCCCCATAAGTGATGGGCAAGTGACAAAATAAGTCAGGCTACTCGAAACGAAGTAATGGGCAAGTTTCACCGTTATCTGTACCACACACCACTGTGCCAATACGCTCGTTACGCAACAGCGTGGAACTAGGCTGTTCTTTGACTACGGTCGGGGTGATGAATTACGTACGGCCATGACACAGACGTCGTGGCCCAGAAAGGCTCTCGGAAACTTACACGTAAAGGTCTACATCCATTCTATGAAACCTATTCTGAAGTGCAGGGCTGAGAGTGCTACCCATTGTACCACGTTTCCAGATTTCTTCCATTCCAATGGTTTTTGGAGCGCGTGTGAATGACAGTTTAACCGCCTCGGTGCGCCCTGTTATTTAACCTCTACCCGTACTCCCTGCAGCAGCGATACGAAGTGCACTATAATACTCGTATATTCCCACATGCCAGGCTTAATACTGATCTGGAAACTGTGGCGGAGTAGGGGTCTCAACTCTTCCCTGGCCACGCTTGAAGTTTTTTCCAAGCTATCACTGACTCTCCTTCTAAGATAACAGCATCGAAAAGAATGCTCCTATCCGAGTACAAAAAAGGTGAATATGCTCCTGTTTAAAAGACTGACTGAGGAGTGGGGTACCAGGTGCCTCACCCTATCTTCCTCATCACCTTTGAAAATTTTCCAAAAATTTTGGCATGCGAACATATTCGCACAGTTTTTTACATGCAACTTCCCATTCACTTCCAAAAGCTCACCTAAATTTAACTCGCTCAAGACCACATCCACCGCTATAAGTCGTTCATACCCTTCCACTACCACTTGCCCAGTCTCACTCATTCACTCATTCAGCCCAACTTACTGTCATTATTTCTTTATGTCTCTCTAACTGTCATGTCTCTTGGCTGACAGCCACAGTCTCCCTCATTCTGTCCTACTAGTACATTCTCCTCTCATCGTTACCGTCTCCCTCTGGCTCTCCCTTATTGTTGCTACTACACTAACCCCTACCCAATGTGCAGTCTCTTCTGTCACCATCTCCCACTTCTACTTTCTCCTTCTCTTCACTCCTCTCCCACAGGAAATGCCTCCTTCACTCTTTTCCGAGCACTGTTCTCTCATTGTCAACTATGTTCCACAGCCACTGTGTCCCTCTGTTTCTCTCACAATGTCACTGTTCCACCACTCTTTTTATACCACAGTTACTGACTACTATATTCCAGTATTTATTACTTTTCCGTCTTGTACACGCTTGGTTCAAATGGCTCTGAGCACTATGGGACTTAACATCTACGGTCATCAGTCCCTAGAACTTAGAACTACTTAAACCTAACTAACATAAGGACATCAGACACATCCATGCCCGAGGCAGGATTCGAACCTGCGACCGTAGTGGTCACGCTGTTCCAGACTGAAATGCCTAGAACCGCTTGTACCCAGTTCCACTGAGTCCTTCAGTAGCGTATGTTCGCATGCCAAAATTTTTTTGAAAATATATAAAGGGAGGAAGGATGAATCTGACAGCCGGTACCTCAATTTTCGGTCAGCGCTCTGACAGGAGCATTTTTCCACTGGATACCTTCTTTACCCTGCCACCACAGGATATGCCACTCATATGAAAAGAACCTCAAGGGTCAGTGAAATTTTGAAGGTTTGCTTATGTGAAATTGAAATAAAGCGAAACTAATTTTTTACCTCAGACCGAGTTTTACAAGTAGAAGGGAACATTTTGATATTAAAATAATTATACAAATTAATTAAATTCATCAATTAGTTACGTTCACGCCCTTATGACGTCATGGGTTTTCCCCAACTGGCACATGGGTCCCTTCCATTACCCCTATGTGAAATTGCGACTCCTTGCCCATCCCTTCACCCTCCCCACTTCCCTTTCCACTTTCACAACACTCCCCACCAATATGAGAGCACTTTTTGAAATTTGCTCACATTTAAAGGCGGTTTCTAGTGTACTGCCTTTGTTACCAATGAACCTATTGTTTTCTTACATTTCACCACTTTTGATACCAAATTAATTGACTAGTTAATTAAATTGATCGAATAAAGGTGGAAAATAGCTCAGTTGAGGTATCTTACCTCCCATTAACTTATTGTGCCACATTAGGTACTCTTTCGTTGCATACCAGCTGCTTCAGGTCAGGCCTCAGTTACTGGAATAACGCACCTCCCACTCTAGAAAACTGATTGAATAATCAAATCTACATATTTTGTGTGAGACAGTTTACCTTGACGGATAGAACCCCTTCTGTAAATATTGATTGATTGGTGGGAGTCTGATTGCAGTGTGTGGACTAATGTATATTTAAAGAGTTTGTCAGGAAATTAATTTCAGTGTGTGGAGTACTTCAACAACTGCGTCACTTTTTTATCCTGATTACGTAAGGAATACCATCATAAAACACTCACCACTTGTAATTATCTCTCAAGCATCACGCTAAACACATCCGGCGATCGTTGGGCTGTGCCATGTGCCGGACTCCACCGCAGCACTCCAACCCAACTGTGCGGCAAGCACAGGCGCCCCACTGGAAGCCACCGTGAACCCGGTCTCATAACACCACACTGCAGTGCAAGGGACCACCATATGTCTTACCATTAATGGCGCAGATCTCGATATTAGCACATTGGCCGTACAGGGACTGTATATCAATACTGAAATTACACAATGCACACTGAGCACCCAGTGAGCTCTGCTGCCTGTGTGGAAGCTACATTTTTTGTGGCCAGCCAGCTGTCTGGTCACAAAGGAGCTGCGGTCCCTTGTTCGCGGTGGAAAAAGTGGTTACTTCCGGCTGCAGCACCTGCACCTAAAACCAGCAAACCAAGCTGTCGCTCCTACTGACTTAAATATTACAATCTGGAATCCACACTAACACCTCCTTTGCCCTGCACAAAGTAGCGGATACCTGGTAAAACTCCAGCTGTGGATGCCTTGAAACTATACCATTTGCACTACCCCCACTCTAACAAACTGATTGAATAATTAATTAAATCAATATCCTCTGTGTGGGACAGTTTTTCCTTGGTTCCTATTGGTGGATACTAGGACTGACATATTTGGTAGGAAGTTTTTGGGCTACCTGGGATTTGATCCATGAACCACCCAGTTTCGAAATCCTAATCTTCCCCCTCCCGGATTTTCCTTTCGTCCTATTTGTGGCACAGTTAGATTATTTGTTGGGAAATCTATTACAATGGAAGTAGCTGAAAATGGTTTTGAGAATTTCAAATGTGATAGGTCCTTAAACAGTCTGTATAAGAAATGACAGGGCTTTGCCTGGAGTGTGCTCGCAACTCCATTATTGGGAACAATAAATTGATCAATCTGGGATTTGACATTGTGATTGGACATAGCCGGAATCATTTCTATAACCCGTCACTTCCAGTCGACCACTGACCACATACATTGCGAGAGAAGCAGCAGAGTCTTGGACATATACAATAGTTCTAACCAATTCCACCCTGACATAGAGCTCCTAGTGTAAAAAAAGATCCGCTTTGTCCAATCCGTGACAGGAATGTTGTGGACCATACATCTCGAATTTATCCTGCAAAATGTAAATTTCTCACTTTCATACGAACAGTTTCCGAATACTGGGGAAATCGAGATGTACACGCATTTTCACAGCGCGAAAGTATCGTTACTTGTTCTGAAACTCCTGTAAAAGTATGGCATATGCTGTATTTCTGTCAGATGCTCAAAAAGTCTGTTCTGATCAGCTTAATATCTGTTTCATTCAGCATCACAGGACTAGAATATTAAACTAATTTTTGCTCGTGCCAGACAGCTAAGAGCATGCTCTACCTCTGTCACAGGATGCTTCCTCATTTTCGATCTCTCTTAAAAATGTTTCATCACATATGAAGCCTCTTAAGGTAAGAGCACAGACAAGTTGTAAATTGATCTCGTTATATATTCGATAATACAGCTGATTTATCACAATGAATATCACTCCCTGTAAAGATGAGAGACTGTTATTTCATTGAATGATTTCTCCACAGTGAAAAAACGCTTGATTACCAACCCAAACCCTCAATTATATCCATGGTACTCTAAGTCCTCGCTTCTACCCACCTGGTGGCACATCATTGATATCAAATTGATATGCTAATGAATGAAACTGATCATGAGAGCACTTTGCACCGTGAGTAATTTTTTTCCAGCTGTCGGTTTACACTCGCAATCCAGCTCAACTGGGAGTCCCTGGACAGAAGACGATGTTCTTTTCGAGGAACGCTATTGAGAACCGACATTTGAAGATGACTGCAGAGGGATTCTGAAAACGTAAAAATACATTTTGCACAAGGACCACGAAGATAAGATACAAGAATTAAGCAATCGTGAGGAGGAATGAGGCAGTCTTTTACCCTGACTCTGTTTGCTAGTGAAATAGGGAAGGAAATGACTAGTAGTTGTATAGGGTACCACGCGCCACACACCATACCATGGCTTGCGAAGTAAGCATATAGATGTAAAGATAAATTCAACCTGTTAAAAGTCACTCCATAGATTTGTAGCTATACGAACGTCACAGAAGGACATTGTCCCTTACATATTGAGAAAACAAAAGACAGAACTTCTTCTTTCGGTAAGAATCTTCGTATTAGCTCCAAATTTTCTCATTGTTGTCACTTCTCGAGATGTAAGTGAGATGTAATATCTTAGAAGAAGCCGTATATACCTCACCTCTTAACTCCTCTTTCGTCAGAGGATCACTGACCTCCCGTATTCTCACGATCTTCCATTCTTTGATATATAGCATTTGAATCCACATGATTTCCACGAGTAAGAGATGTACTCCGCCAAATCACAGCTGCTAATTCTCTCGCAGTCCCTTCACGTTCCGATAGCACCTTCCATTAGAAGGCTATCTAGGCCTCCACTCATCACTGACCAGGTACAGACTGTCACGATGAGCAAAATAGCACACTAATGTACAGGAGTAAATTTACAATCATGCAGAGTATGCGCAGACTGCACAAATAAATTCAGAAAAATAACTCCTACCATTCATAGATATCGAATGATTGTCTATAAATATCACCCTGTACACGTCCTCATCTCTTTTCTACATCTACATCTACATCTACATCTACATCCATATTCCGCAAGCCACCTGACGGTGTGTGGCGGAGGGTACCTTGAGTACCTCTACCGGTTCTCCCTTCTATTCCAGTCTAGTATTGTTCGTGGAAAGAAATATTGTCGGTATGCCTCTGTGTGGGCTCTTATCTCTCTGATTTTATCCTCGTGGTCTCTTCGCGAGATATACGTAGGAGGGAGCAATCTACTGCTTGACTCCTCGGTGAAGGTATGTTCTCGAAAATTCAACAAAAGCCCGTACCGAGCTACTGAGCGTCTCTCCTGCAGAGTCTTCCACTGGAGTTTATCTATCATCTCCGAAACGCTTTCGCCTTTACTAGATGATCCTGTAACGAAGCGCGCTGCTCTCCGTTGGATCTTCTCTATCTCTTCTATCAACCCTATCTGGTACGGATCCCACACTGGTGAGCAGTATTCAAGCAGTGGACGAACAAGTGTACTGTAACCTACTTCCTTTGTTTTCGGATTGCATTGCCTTAGGATTCTTCCAATGAATCTCAGTCAGGCATCTGCTTTACCGACGATCAACTTTATATGATCATTCCATTTTAAATCACTCCTAATGCCTACTTCCAGATAATTTATGGAATTAACTGCTTCCAGTTGCTGACCTGCTATATTGTAGCTAAATCATAAGGGATCTTTCTATCTATGTATTCGCAGCACATTACACTTGTCTACATTGAGATTCAATTGCCATTGCCTGCGCCATGCATCTATTCGCTGCAGATCCTCTGCATTTCAGTACAATTTTCCGTTGTTACAACCTCTCGATATACCACAGCATCATCCGCAAAAAGCCTCAGTGAACTTCCGACGTTATCCACAAGGTCATTTATGCATATTGTAAATAGCAACGGTCCTACGACACTCCCCTGCGGAACACCTGAAATCACTCTTACTTCGGAAGGCTTCTCTCCATTGAGAATGACATGCTGCGTTCTGTTATCTAGGAACTCTTCAATCCAATCACACAATTGGTCTGATAGTCCGTAAGGTCTTACTTTGTTCATTAAACGACTGTGGGGAACTGTATCGAACGCCTTGCGGAATCCAAGAAGCACGGCATCTACCTGGGAACCCGTGTCTATAGTAGATTTCTACTCTCCAGAAAAGTCATTATACACGAACATAATACGTGTTCCAAAATTCTACAACTGATCGACGTTAGAGATATAGGTCTTTTATCACAGTGCTTTGATTGATCAGTACGTTAGAAACACGGCAGTGTAAGGCTTCAGAGACTTCGTTGACAGCACAGTCTCTCTCTCTCTCTCTCTGTCTTTCTCTCTCTCTCTCTCTCCTCGTTATTTCTATAACATCCCGCAGAAAAAAACTACTAACTATAAAAACTTCACAAATGGCTTCTGGTAGAAAAACTGATAAGATATTACTGCGTCCTTCTCTTATGATATTTCGAAAACAATTACTGTCTGCATGTTGACATAGAGCTTATGTGGCTATCGTATTAAAAATCCAATTTACCCAATCCGAGACAGGGATGATGTCGACCTCCAAGATGCTACTCCGGGCGGGTGTAAAAAGGAATGTGCGCAACGGAAGATACTGAACGTGAAAATGAAGATTTGACCCTGTCTGACTACCCCTGAAGCAGATATGGAAAATTTGTGGTAAGTTGTTACGGGACCAAACTGCTGAGGTCATCGATCCCTAAGCCTACACACTACTTAATCTAACTTAAACTAACTTACGTTATGGACAACACACACACCCATGCCCGAGGGAGGACTCGAACCTCCGACGGAGAGGAGCCCCTAGATCGCGCGGCTACCCCGCGCGGCCTGAAGCAGATCTTGGGACAGGGGCGGGCAGGAATCCTGCACGTGTGCGGTGCACTTGCACGCGTGCAGTTAACACGTGTTCTGCGTGCACACAGGGGCAATCTGGCCACCCGCTTATCTCCCTTCCCCACCATACGTTCTCTCCGCTCCTTCCTCTGTAATGCGTTTTGTTTCCTAGCTTGCTTTATTGAATGAAGGAATAAAGTTAGTAGGACTGCTTGAAAGAAATCATGGTTCGAAAGAGTACCTATAACCTACGATACGTTTTGTTTAATTATCACAGATGGGATTTACAATACGTTTAATACCTGGAACAAAATTTCTACATACAGACAGACGCAAACAGTTACGTAAATTTTCATCACTGATGTATGCTCTTAACCGAGACTTATTAATTCAGCAAATGGTTTTCCAGCTCTCGCTATATTAAGCGCAATCTTATAACTTACACGTACCGCTGGGCTATTATTGTTGTCGTCCTGAAAAATTGAAAACAGTGCCCCTTAAAATGTTAAATCAGTTAAATGAGAGACATGACGAAAGAAAGTCGCAGATCTCTCGAGACAACAGCAACTACGACAGATTCAACTAGTATCGTCAGATCGCTCTTCTTATGCTCAGTCAATTTCCCCATCCGCTCAGACTACGACAATAAATTGTACTCGTCCTTGTGAAATTTATTATAATGGCCTTCAATACTAAACTTCCGCTGACCAGCGAGAATACTGCCACATATTAAACATTTCGAATTTTCACGTTTTTGCACAAAGAAAAAATTATTCTCCCATTACTTTTTAAAAGATAGCAAATCTCCACTTCTCCGTTTCTTGAAATACAACGTTCACTACATAGTGCTCGCTTCGCATCAACGTCCGCAGCTTAGCCTGGCACTACACTGCCGCAACCTGCCGGCTGTCGCCACAGTCCCGGTCGACGCCTGCACGCGAGCAGCACACGTGCAGCGCTGTGCGCTCATGAGCCGCGTGCAACGTTTGCCCGGCCCTGTCTTAGATCTCTTAATGGTGATATTAATTCCTCCTTATTGCTCTTTAACATATAAATTACATAAATGAATGATTAAGGGGACTAGTAACTACAAAATTGTAAATGTTGATTCTGCTTATACATTTATTGTAGATTAAAACCCCTTTTATATATTACAAATGTTTATGTATCAATGTGCAGTGGACATAAAGAGACGTTCCCGGGTTCGATTCCCGGCGGGGTCAGGGATTTTCTCTGCCTCGTGATGGCTGGGTGTTGTGTGCTGTCCTTAGGATAGTTAGGTTTAAGTAGTTCTAAGTTCTAGGGGACTTATGACCACAGCAGTTGAGTCCCATAGTGCTCAGAGCCATTTGAACCATTTGAACCATAAAGAGACGCAAATGAATTTCATAACTAATATTGCTGATCAATTACCCAAATCTGCCCCTTTTTATAGCTACGCGATCTAATATAAATAACGCGAGTTGACTGACATCATCTGTGTACCAAGCACTAGAAGACAGTACTTACAAAGATGATCTACAGTGTTGTGCAACCTCAGTGGAAATAAAGCTTACGTGCTCACGCCTGGTTAGATTCATAGCCCTAATAAGCCAAAGCAATTAGCAATATCTCCGTATGTTCGGGGTCCAGGGCGTCGGAATGATGGTTCTCGTACATGTCTGCGATGACGGAAGAACTCCAGCCACAACATAAAAAGCTCTTTCAAACACTAGGACGGCAGAAGGCGGTCCTCTGACTAATATGATCTAACACTTTCTCTTCTCTGTGTTCTACAGACAAAAAACGCGAGCTCCCAGCCACAAGGACGGAATTCAGTTAATATCTCTACGTGAGTATAGACAGAGGAAGTGCTCTCAATCACTGAACGCTGCGTACTCAACGACGACTCCCTACCCAGAGGAAAAGTCCAGAATCGTATAAGTTCGCAGCAGTACAATGCCTAACCGTTGTAACTATAAAAATCTTCTGAGAGCAAAGACAGCAAGTCTATCTGTATCAACAAAAGCTGATACTAAACGACCATCAAACACGGGCGCTCAAAACGCAAGACCCTTCTCTCCACCGCGTTCTTCCCAGCCAAGCTCGTCTCCCCTGTCTCATAACTGCAGAAGGCGAATAATATTCTCGAAACCACTGAATATTCTCCGTAGCTACAGATTCTTCTGAACGCCGACCAACCATATTTTAATCATTTGTCGTCCAGCGCGGAAAGTTTGCCAGGAAATACCTATCCCCATTAATGAGGAATTCATACAATGGCATGCTTCTCAGAGTAAAAATCCTCCTGCGTTATTTCCGAAGTAACGCTTCCTTGTTTCTCTCTGCTGCTTCCAAGATTTTCAGAGTTTCCGGTTATCCTTCCGGCCTAGCTACAATACTGGCCAGCTTCCACTCTATTGTGCCTCAGCGTTCAATTGTCCCGACCGTCCGTCTTGGGCTACTTTCTCTTTTTAGCAAGACCAACACACCTGTACGGGCTCTTCCACCCAGGGCCTGAGTTACGCCTGCCTTTTCATTTCCACTGGCGTTCCAGCCTCTGCTGGTGTAGGCAATCATTCATTACGCTGTTTTGACAATAAAGGCGATCCATCACCTTTCATGCAATATGCATTATCAACTATTCACAAGGTGTACGTGACAATGTCAGTCTTATTTAAATATTAAAATATACGGTGTACAACCTATCAAATGGTACCTAATTCCGGTTGTAAATCACAGTAAAGTATGTATATGTGCGCTTGTAAGGTGCGGCATTATAGCCACCTTACAGACCATGCAGCTCGAATTTCTCTTGTAAATGTAGATTTCTCACTTTTATACGAGTTATTTTCGAATATAGGAAAAATCTGGACATACACGCATATTCACAGCGCTAATGTGTCGTTACTTGTTGTGAAAATCTTGTAACAGTATGGCATAGGCTGTGTTTCTCTCAGCTGCTAAAAAAACTTCTAATTATCATAATATATATTTCGTCTGCATCACAGGACTAGAATATTAAACCAATTTTTGCTCATGCCAGAGTGCTAAGGGCATGCTCTACCTATGTCCCAGGATGCCTCCTCACTTTCGAACTCTCTTAAAGTAACCAAATGTCTCGTCACATACCAAGTCTCTTAAAATATCAGCACAGAGAATTTTTAATTATCAGATTTATACTAGGTTTACAGAAAAGTAATGCATTTGCGTTAGGTGTTGACAACTGTACTGCAGTTACAAGTAATTTTAGAATTCGTGGCACGTGAGTAGAAGAGACATAAAATCGATAAATTACAAAAATTTCGGAAAATAGATAGAAATTGAGGAAAAGTACGTCAAAATACAGGGAAACTAAGTGGAAATGAGGGAGTAGTTGCATGTCTGCTTGGTGCAGCAAAATTCTTGTACGTGGGTTCAGATACCTCTGAGCACTATGGGACTTAACATCTGAGGTCATCAGTCCCCTAGAACTTAGAATTACTTAAACCTAACTAACCTAAGGACATCACACATCCATGATCGAGGCAGGATTCGAACCTGCGACCGTAGCAGTCGCGCGGTTCCAGGCTGAAGCGCCTAGAACCGCTCGGCCATACTGGCCGGCCTTGTACCTGGGAACGAGCTTATGACAGCAAGAGTAATGTGAGAGAAAGTTGATATGGAAGAACTGGGAACCAGGGAATCAGTCATTTTTCGTGGACAGTGATAAGACAGATAGAACAGATTGTTTAACATGGATGACCACCAAATGTAGAGTAATAAATTTATATATGTCGAAACGCAACCCTAATAGTGACCCCAAAGTTACTGGCAACACCTTACAGATTTTGTATAGGTCCTTAGCTAAAAAGCATTTTATTACCAGATGGGAGACTACAACATACAACTACATGTTTGATCCTGTGAAAGACTGTTTAAGTGTTTTAAACCCTAACAAACAGTATTTAGAATGTGCTTCTCTTTACTCTCTACCAATCACAACCATGCAGTGTCAGCTAACAAATAGCTTGAGGAACAGTTGCTGCATGGTTTTTAGCAACATTCTGCTGTATGTCTATTGGGGTAATAGGGATACATGCCAGTTTACTGCTGTCTTTGATGCTTTCCTGGTAAAGAGAACCATCTACTTCTAAACTGATATGAATCTGCATTAAGGGAGAAGGCCGCTGTGGCCGAGCGGCTCTAGGCGCTTCAGTCTGCAACCACGCGGATACTACGGTCGCAGGTTCGAATCCTGCCTCGGGCATGGATGTGTGTGATGTCCTTAGGTTAGTTAGGTTTAGGGGACTGATGACCTCAGATGTTAAGTCTCATAGCGCTTGGAGCCATTTGAACCATTTTTTGCGTTAAGGGATAATAGAAAGTAGATGGAATAATTGATTGTGAGGGGTTGTAATGAGGTATGATTTAATGGAATTCGAAGCACTGTAGAGAGAGGGAGAAGGTGTAGCAGATCATTTACCACAGATTTAACCTTTTTTTCTGTTTTTCTCTCGAGGTACATCGTATACAATTGCGTCTTCTGTTGTGACCTTGAGGGCTATCTACCTTCAATCGTTAATGGCAAATCTGTCCCAACCACAGTCAGCAGAGGATTTCCAACATCTTCATAGACGAAAAACCTATTTCAACAATATCCTCTAGATGAACGAAAATGTATGCGAAGTAATTTCTGTGCCATATCTTGGACATAACTCGAGTCTTCAGTTTCATAACTGCAGTGATTCTAAGTTAATGCAGGGGTTTGCGAGGTACACAATCACTGTGTGTACATTTGCTTCACAAATGTTGTGTGTGTGTGTGTGTGTGGGAGAGACTGTCTTCTGTTTACGAAATTAGTGCAGTATGGTGTATAATTTCACATGTTAAACACCGATACTATGCGTTTGTGGTTATGTTCTATGATCATTTCTCCCTTCCCAGTACATTCTTGGTATCGAATCCAAACACTACAACAATTCTACAGAAATGATAACACAAGTGGTTTACATTAAATGCTTCAAACTCCTTCTGTCTGGAGCTCCCTCATGCATGACTCAAACATTTCTTTTTCTCCCTAATCATCTGTTACATAACCGCAACAATCTCAAATGTGTCAGGCTTGTATCTATTATACACCTATAAGGAATGCTAAATTCCTCACCATGCTGTCATCTAGAAAGATCCTGTGTAATTGGCCAGGTGATGTGAGTAAAACTGGGATGGAACAGTCTTCGCAGAATGACAGTTACAGAATTGGAATGAGAATACCGGTATATATCACTAGCACCGGTCAGTACAAGTGTGGAACATATGCTATGCTCTTTGCAAAAACAAAACACAGAAGCGTATTGATTACTTGGAAGTCAGCTTGTTCTGTTCCTTCATGAGACATCGAATTTAGTGGGGTATAGTAGCCTACTACTTCTGGTCACTTTCAAATTATGCCAGAGACAGTGTTGAAGGGAGGGTTGGCTGAAGACAGAGGAAGAAGAGTTACAAGATGCATTCAGGACCCTTAGCTGATAGGTTGAATGAAGGGTGGCTAATTTCAGAATGGAGGGCTGAGTGCTACAATTTTGTATCTCCGACTCTATCCCAGGAATGAGAGAATACCTTGTGACTCCGTCCACATAGGGGGAGATTGACAAATCGTCCAGAAATCTTACCAACTTATAAAATGTTTCGGCTAAGGAATGCAGTTTATACATCTCCTCTCTGTTGATGGCTATTTTCTACACCAAGAAACAGTATTTGCATCATTTGATGTAAACTGTGTAAAAGGGTTCGCAATATGTCTAAAAGTCTCACAAAGTAATGGGGGGGGGGGGTTAGCAATGATACAGAAACTGAGAACCATGCTGCAATCTCATTGGCTGATAGCATCACGAGCTCGACGTGATGAGACGTTTTGTTGCCGTTTGGACCTCGATTAGTTGTGTAAAATGTGTTGAAATTACGGAAAACCTCATAAAATTACAAAGACTGATGGAAAATACGGAAAATTGATGAAAATACGACAAAAACGTGGAGGGATGAGGGTACTTACATGATCGCCTAGATGGATGAAAATCATTCCATTCTTCCACCGATTGGACTGGCAACTGATGGTGCATACAATCCGTGCTCTAAGGGTTTAGGTCCTACAGAGTACCCTCTTATTCCACAAGTAGTTATGCACTGTAAGTCATAAAAATGAAAGATGCAATGTCCAAAGATTTGGAGGTCAGGATGACTACCACCTAGGACACCGAAACAGCAATCATATGGGTGCAATATGCAGCACCAATATGAGGAATCAATATTCAGAACCTCTTGGGAAAACGGAACACTGAGGCCTCTGATACCATAGCACTGTGGAAGATGAAATTAAATGTAGAGGTCATCATCTTCAGGCAACCATTTGGAAATGTTCCACAATGTTACAAAATCTTCCAGTTTGAGTATGTTGTGATGTCCTCCACATTTTTGTCAATAAGAAACACCGCCTCTGTCTTTTGTTTCAGCCATCCTCTGTGTTGTGGGAGCAGCATAGTTTACACCATGTGATGTAAACTATGAGAGCCCATGGATCAAAGCTTGTTAATGTCAGTTTAACACCTGACGCAGAACTCGAGAACATGGTAGAAAAACAAAATGTATAGCTGTGTACAAAGCTGCACTCATACAATGCTTGGATCCGTTACAGCAGAAAAACAATGTATCAGACTGCTTATGAAAGAGCAAAGCAGGAAACTTCTCTTGTGGTTAATAGTGTGTGAGATATGGTCCTCCTCTAGTATGAGTGACAAAACTTTACTATGGTTTGTGCAAGTGACTCTGGATGCCATTAGCAAAATGTTTATAGTTCGTAGTTTCGCTCTGTCGGATGTTATAAAAATAATGAGGAGAGAGAGAGAGAGATACTATGCTGTCACTGTAGTCTCTCACACCTCACACTGTCATGTTTCTAATGTAGTGGTTGTAGGACTATGATAAAAGAGATCAGGATGTGTACGCGGTGATATTTATATACCATCATTTTATATCTATAAATGGTAGGAGTTTTGCTTCTGAATTTATTTGTGCAGTCTACGTATACTCTGTATGATTGTAAATTTCCTCCTGTATATTAATGTGCTATTTTGCTCATTCTGATAGTCTATACCTGGTCAGCGATGGGTGGAGGACTAGACAGCCTTCTGATTAATGGAAGATGCTGTCGGAATGTGAAGAAACTTCGAGAGAATTATCAGCTGTAATTTGGCGGAGTACACTTATTACTCACGGAAATCATGTGGATTGAAATGCTACACTTCTTACTCACGGAAATCATGTGGATTCAAATGCTATATATCGAAGACTGGAAGATTCATGAGAATATCCGAGGTCAGAGGTCCCCTGACGAGAGAGGAGTTGAGAGGTGAGGTCTATACGGCTTCTTCTAAGATATTACACCATCTCACATATATCTTGAGAAGTGACTGCAGTGAGAAAATTTGGATCTAATACAAAGATTTTTACCGAGAGAAGAAATTCCATCTTTTCTTTTCTCAATAGATAAGGGACACCTTTCTTCTGTGATGTTTATACATCTAAAAATGGATGGAGTGACATTTTAATAGGTAGATTAAATTTACCTTTATGTCTATATGCTTACTTCGCATGCCATGGTATGGTGTGTGGCGAGTGGTACCCTATTACTAATCATTTCCTTACCTATTTCACTATTAAACAGAGTCAGGGAAAAAGACTGCATCATTCCTCCTTATAAGCGCTTATTTCTTGTATCTTATCTTCGTGGTCCTTGTGCAAAATGTAAGTTTGTGGTGGTACAATCCCTGTGCAGTCATCTTAAATTGTCAGTTCTCAATACTGGTCCTCGAAAAGTACATTGTCTTCTCTCCAGGGATTCCCATTTGAGCTGGTTGGCAAGTATAAACGGACAGCTGGAAGAAAATTACTCACCGTGCAAAGTGACTCACAAGATCAGTTTATTCATTAGCCTATCAATGATGTGCCACCAGGTGGGTAGGAACGAGGACTATAGTACCATGGATATAATTGGGGGGGGGGGTTGGGTTGGTAATCAAGCGTTTTTTCACTGTGGAGAAATCATTCAATGAAATAATAATCTTCCATCTTCACGGAGAGAGATATTCATTGTGATAAAATCAGCTATATTATCGAAGATATACCGTGATAAATGTAATATTTACAACTTCTCTGTACTCTTACCTTAAGAGGCTTCATATGTGATGAAGCATACAGTTAGCTGACTGTCATGAGCAAAAATTAGTTTTAATATTCTAGTCCTGTGATGCAGGACGAAACAGATATTCAGCTGATTAGAACAGACTTTTTGAGCATCTGAGAGAAATACAGTCTGTGCCATACTTTTACAGGATTTTCACAACAAGTAACGATACTTAAGAAGCGCTGTGAAAATGCGTGTACGTCTCGATTTCTCCAGTATTCGCAAACTGTTCGTATAAAAGTGAGAAATTTACATTTCTCAAGATAAATTCCACAACATCTCTGTCACGGATTGGATAAAGTGGAATTTTTTTTACACTGGGAGGTCTATGTCAGGGTGGAATTCGTTAGAACTGTTGTATACATCCAAGCCTCTGCTGCTTGTCTCGCAATGTATGTGGTCAGTGGTCGACTGGAAGTGATAGCTTAAAGAAATGTCGAATCATGATGTCAAATCCCTGATTCATCAATTTATTGTTACAAACAGTGGTGTTGCGAGCACACTCCAGGCTTTACCACATAGAGGATATTGATTTAATTAATTAGTCAATCCGTTTGTTAGAGTGGGGGTAGTGCAAATGGTATAGTTTCAAGACATCCACAGCTGGAGATTTACCAGGTATCCGCTACTTTGTCCAGGGCAAAGGAGGTGTTAGCGTGGATTCCAGAATGTAAGTCAGTAGGGTCGACAGCTTGGTTTGGTAGTCTGAGGTGCAGGTGCTGCAGCCGTAAGTAACCACTTTTGCCACCGCAAACAAGGGATCGCTGCTCCTTCGTGACCCGGCTGCTGGCTGGCCACAAAAAATGCAGCTTCCGCCTGCTGTCACAGGCAGCGGAGCTCACTGGGTGCTCAGTATGCATTGTGTAATTTCAGTATTGATATACAGTCTCTGTACGGCCAATGTGCTAATATCGAGATCTGTGCCGTTAATGGTAAGACATATGGTGGTCCCTTGCACTGCAGTGTGGTGTTATGAGACCGGGTTCATGGTGGCTTCCAGTGGGGCGCGTGTGCTTGCCGCACAGTTGGGTTGGAGTGCTGCGGTGGAGTCCGGCAAATGGCACAGCCCAACGATCGCCGGATGTGTTTAGCGTGATGCTTGAGAGTATAATTACAAGTGGTGAGTGTTTTATGATGGTATTCCTTACCTAATCAGGATATAAAAGTGACGCAGTTGTTGAAGTACTCCACACACTGCAATTAATTTCCTGACAAACATATATACATTAGTCCACACACTGCAATCAGTCTCCCACCAATCAATCAATATTTACAGAAGGGGTTCTATCCGTCAAGGTAAACTGTCTCACACAAAATATGTAGATTTGATTATTCAATCAGTTTTCTAGAGTGGGAGGTGCGTTATTCCAGTAACTGAGGCCTGACCTGAAGCAGCTGGTATGCAACGAAAGAGTACCTAATGTGGCACAATAAGTTAATAAGAGGGGAGGTACCTCAACTGATCTAATTTCCACGATTGTTTTCGATCAGTTTAATTAATTAGTCAATTAATTTGGTATCAAAATTGGTGACATGTAACAGAACGTTAGGTTAATGGGTGACAATAAATGAGTGACTTGAAATCCCCTTCAAAGTTGCACGAATTTGAGAAAGCGCAATCGCGTCGGTGGGGATGGTGGTCAACAAAAGTTCGCATATTGCTTCAGTACAACAATATGGGTTTCCCAGGAACCTTTAGGCGACACTAGAGGGATATTGCACCTTGCTACGTACCTGTATAAACAATGTTTTCGCTTCACGCCGGATTTTACGTGCCTAATTCACGCGTTCAAGTAAGGGTACCTTGAGCATATGTATCCAGATACGGATAACGGCATTAAAAAAAGTAAAAGACTTTTCAGGGTTGTTCGAGATCGGTATCTTAGGAATATGTCATAAAATGTTTAGTCATTTGCTGTGAATAGGCGTCTTCAGATCCGCAGCTCGATTGGTAAATATCTTTTTTTCTGGAGTTTTCTAAGGAACCGCCCGTAAACTAATGGGCCCTTACTGGCCACGGTAGCCCACACCAAATGTGAAAGGAACCAACCGATATTCTCTATTTGCCTAAACAGGAAGAGGTGTGTAATATTCATGCAGCAAGATTACCGTTCTGTTGGGTATACAGATGGTCTTTATCCCAAGGGCTATCCATAACACTTGACCGTACCTTTCTAACACCAATAGAACCCGAAGTACGAGTATGTGGCCCGTAAGAATCACGTTTTGGTGTGTGGCGTTTTGGGGCATATTAGATAGCACATGCTGTCGCATGCTGAACCGATAGTGCTTCCTCCCTAATAATAACTCCATAACACAGCAACGAATTTTGTTTGACACGCAATATGACCGTACTTTCTTTAGTAAGCGTTGGACAGAGGTGGGTTTCGCAACGTGTGTGAGCCGACGCCTCACACGATTGCCTCAGAGTCCACATCAAGCAGGACACCAAAAGGCCAAGGTGTTGTAAATCAGGGCAGAGATTTCGTGTAGCGTCTCGGACGCTATCAACTGTAAATGTGTGCCATGCGTTTCACCCTGAGGTTGCGCCGAAGTGCGCCTTTGTAACTGTGCTAGCGTTGTGACTTCATTACCAGGTGCGATAGCTGTTTCGCTCTTGCTATCAGAACCAGTTTGCAAGGACACCAGCTATTTTTCAAATGTTGAGATACGAATTGCTCTAGACAGAAACTTGAAGACATTCTTCATACGAATGTTACTACGGAGAAAAGCTCTTGAACTTCTTTTCTTTATCGTAGAGAAGGTTTCTCGACTGATTTGATATACGCCTCCATTTCTTGCTTTCTTTCTTAACCTTGACATTTTTCTCCCATGGCACTTGATAATATGTGATACTGGAACATTTGCAGTACTAAATACGTTCAGACATGCCCTGTCCAGTGTGGATTCCTCACTGATCAGACTCCGACAGAAGGCAGTATGTACTGGACTGATGCAGCTTCACTAACTTCTTCAATTTTATGCCATATAACGAGCCCAGGAGGTTTTCATTCTCAAAGAACGTGTCCTTGGCGGCGCTGCTGTGTTATTTGCATATCGCCTTCTTCAAGTGTACCCTTGTATCTTCCTGCTTTGGTATGGGAGTTCAATTTTTTTCTCTACTCTAAGAGAATGTTTTCCTTTCATTGGCTCTGCGACTCATTATGCAGTTTTCCGAGCTGTATAATTAGCGCCCACCTTCTTTTACATTGAATAGTCCCACTACAGGTTTGTTACATTTGATATTCAGCATACCTGAACAGTTTGCTCTGATCTGATTTCATGTCATTAGTCACAATGGCAAATTCATCTTTGAAGTAACGCATAACTCTCTGCCACTAACAGCATTGCTTTAGTTTGAAAGTTTTCTTTCTTGTGTTTGGTGGTACCTTAAGTAAACCAGTTGTTCATATATTGCTTCTCCGTCCCAGGGTCTACAGTTCTTTTAGAGTTCTGTCTATTTGGTCCTCATAAATATCTGAGGGCATTTGACTGTGCCTTTACTTACTCTAATGTCCCCCTACAATTTAGAACACCTTATTTCGCTTACGATGTCAAATGCTTATTTTAGGTTCTGACACTCGTATAATACGAAGGATCCTGGCTGTTCTTAATTATTGTTTATATCGTTAAGCATAGGAACAAATAATCAAGCAACAGATTTTTTATTTTAGTCTGGTTAATGAGTCATAGTGTTCGACGTCAAATTGATGACAGTATAGTTCTCTCCTTCACTTATTAATTATGGTATCATTCACATTTAATAACGATAATGTTATGCGTAATAACATCAAAACGCGATATATTTACAGTCAGCTACACTTACCGGAGGTGCAGTGCCAGTGAAAGTCAGGATCCGACTCTGAGATCTGGTTCGATACAAAGTTTCTTTTTGCAACAATGTTCTTAACAATGTATATTCCGCGAAAGAACAGAGAACTCTGCGCTATGTACTGCAACCTAGAAGAGGGGCACTGTGTAATTTATAAGACATCGGGAGAAACAATGGTAAGTCTGAACGTTGTGTCTGTCCACTGAGGTGGACATGTCCTAACACAGAACTTAACAGCTCTGGGATCTGGAGACTAGCTACTCCAGCAGCTTTGAGTGACGTCAAAGAAATATTCCAAAAAATTACCAACCGAGGAGTGCCTAGGTTGATGACACAAGCCAACTTCAATTTTTTTAAGCAGGGGAGATTTACTCTAATATGTGAGTGGAAGGGAACTTCACAGTAATTATAAATGTATAATTAGCGCAATTATTTTACAAACTGTGAATTTTCAATGTAAGCAGGCATAACTCCAATGATTATGCATTAAATGTTACATAACGTAGATAATCTATGGATAGATTTTAACAGGATTTAGGTTTTCAGAGAGTACCTTAATTTTCAGGAAGGATGTGTTTCCAATAGTGTTTTTGAAATTTCAAGAAAATTTTTAGTTTAGAAGAGGAATTCTATTTTTAGTCCGAAAGATGATTTTTAGAGCCATAGAGTACTTTTGCTTTCTAGGAGTATTTTTAATTTATGGGTACTGTTAATTTCACAAGATTATTTAAAACTTTTCAAGAGGATTTCAATTTTCAACAGGTGTTTAGTGTTACATGGATCTATTTTAGGGTCATGAAGAGTTTGGCTTTCAAGAGAACTTCCAACTCTAGGGAGCATTATACTTTTGCAAAATGTCTCAGTTTTGCTCAGTATTGCGTAGTTCTTCGACAGGTGACTTTCCTGTGCACCTTATTATACCTTATTTCTTCTGCTGCTGGGAGAGAGAGGGGGGGGGGGGAGGCATCATGAACAAATGCTTCAGTTATTGATGTTAGTCTGATGGAGCTATCTGGAATACAATCTATTACTGCATGTCGATTTTTCTTGAGTCTAATACCTCATCTGTGGGAATCAACACGAATATTAGAAGCAAAAATTATATGAAACCAGACTGCCATCTTTATAGACGATATCCAAAAGGACATTCATAAGAGGGCCAATTTATATCGTGTTCTTGCTTTTCGGGGAGGCTGTGATAACATCGCACTATCGGTTGGTGAGTAAGGCACCGGCTGACAGCACATTCGATCAGACATGCAACTAGCTGGCCGCGGTGGACGAGCGGTTCTAGGCGCTTCAGTCCGGAACCACGCGACTGCTACGGTCGCAGGTTCGAATCCTGCCTCGGGGATGGATGTGTGTGATGTCCTTATGTTAGTTAGGTTTAAGTAGTTCTAAGTTCTAGGGGACTGATGACCTCAGATGTTAAGTCCCATAGTGCTCAGAGCCATTTGAACCAGACATGTAACTGAATAGAGTTAGTTAGTTAATTATATTCTTTATACATCAGTTTACTGGCTACGTGTATATAATGTATTTCTGTGTGTCGCTGCATGCTAAGCTTACACAGATTACTAAATAGTGCAGTGACAGAAATGAAAATTTTAGATACTTTTCATGTTACAAGTGAAACACTAATTTAGCAGCGAAATGAACACATGGTGCTAATGATTAATGAAATAATCAAGTGTAGTGTATTAGTTGTCAAGATGAAAAGTTTTCATATTAGATGTAATATTTTCTATGGCTCTTGTCAGACATTTTACGTTATTGGGTAAATTATCAAAAAAATTTATGGGTGTTTACTGAACTTCTTTCTGATCCGCTCACAGTTTCAGTAATGTGTGATGGTCATTTCTTCTTTTAGTGTTCTAGCTGTGGACTTGATAACCTTCTCAAATTGAAATCTATTATTTGAAGGTACAATTAGAATGCCTTCCTCCTAGAAGAGGCGAGTACAAAATTATTGTGGCTGAATATCATCCACTTTTCTCATTGATCGCTTTTACGCGGTCAGTACTTTCGTCTAATGCCGTGAATTACCCCATAAAAATGCACTGTAAGAGATTAGGTAGAAAATGTGAAAAATATGTTGAGATGATTTGTTTGTTTCCAAAACTAGCAACTACGTGAAGAGCTGTTTGAAAAGCTCAGAAACATGTTTCTTCCCTGAATCACGCAAGGAAAATGCTGGGATGGTTGCTATGAAAAGGATAAAGTCGATTTTCTTTCTTCAGTCCGTACTCGTGCCCCGTTTGCAATGACCTTATTGTCCACATGTACTAAACATTAACTTGCTTTCCTTTCTTCCTTCTTCCAGTTTAAATTTTCATCAACACGTAAACCAAATATTTGGAGCATGCTACCCTAATCATTGGCTCCTTTTGTCTGTTAGTGTTAATAGATTATTGTACAGAGCTGTTCATTTTCAGAGAATTGTTTATTAATTTATTATAATTCGATGGTCATATACTTTCTCAACATATCGTTGGGTCTATTTTCTGTAGCAAAATTAATTTAACAGGGGAAAATAATGTATAAAGTATTTCAACTCACTTAATATGCACTTAATAGGCCATTAACTGTGGTCACTGGAATCGTAATTTTCCATCCTGTATGAATCGGCTGCTGGATTTTAAATTAACTTATTAAATGTGTACTCTCTTTTTGTATATACTGGACGTAATGTCACGTCCTCTCCATGTGCATGGAAGGTGCCAGGGACGAATCTCTGGTTTATAACCGACGCCATCAAGGAGTTCAAGGGGGAGAAAGTACCGTCTTTCTGGGAACCAAAACTCCAGTTGAGGCAAGACACAAGTCTCAAGAATACAAGTGTATATCCACTGAACAGAGTATATGCAAAAAGAAGGATCATTACGATAAAAATTATAATTCTGTTCCTTTTTAGGCTGCCTCAGTTACAATGTTCACATTTCAAAAACTAGTTACAAGAAACGTGTGGTATTTTCATCAGACATAGAAAAATTCATACCTACAACATAGTCAACAATTAACCTTTACATTAAAATTAAACATACACAGAAACATTAAAAAAATAAGCCAGCACCCACATGGACAGCGATATTCTCGCCTTGAGAAATCCTGCTACTAATTCAACAAATATGCAGCCCCACCTTGGGTTTTTACAATAGCGTGGAGCTAACAACAGTGGTTTTCCATCATTGAATACTTTCACTGACTCCACACACAGGTGATGGGGTGGGACGTCGTTGGCATCTAGACGGGCAATGTTTACCTTTGGGAAAGGTCATTGTCCTGAGCTGTCTGGGTAGAGTGGTGGCAGTTACCATCAGCAGAACCAGTACGGAGCGAACGCGATGTCGGTACAATTTGAGAACACGAGGCATGAGGAAAAGAAATCCAATCACTGGCGATGTGTGCCACCACAAAATTGTGCTGTCCGTGCACTGCTAGCTGCGACAGAACTTGCTGGAGGCACCAGGGGGGGAAACCAAGGAACACAGTGTCCCCCGACCCAGGAAGGGAGTTTTATCACACAATGGTCTGCAGTTCACGTGTCAAACTCTGATCAGTTCGATGGAACAGTGTGGGATCAACGTCTACTGGACGACTGTTTACCACGCCTCTGCAAATCTCACCGAGGAATGTTTCCTGGAAATCGGAAGATCTGCCCGTCAGCGCTGCTGAGAAAAACACAGCAAGTTGGTGGAATGTGTCCTGCAAATCATAGCTAGTTTAGTTCATGACATCTCTGGTTTTTCCACCTGCTGGCTGACGATAGGTAAACTTGTAGTCAGTCTCATTAGAGATGCACCTAAACTGCCAACTGCATCGAATATTAATTTAAGAGCTAAGAGACCATAGTTGAGCTCAAATGAAGGAGGAAAGCGCTGCAAAAAGGAAAGCACGACAGGACCGCTCAAAGGCACCAGATTAGGACTGATGATTTGTGATAGTCTGAAATTATCCAGGGTCGGACGTAGTGGAGAGAAAATTTCAAAATTTTACATTTTGTTTGATGATACTTCTACGATCGAGAAGATGACTAGTGATCATTCATATCTGGCGATAGACCTTGGCGCCAGCGTTGAGGAGCAAATACAAAATAAGTATGGATAGACTTTGTCAGAACAGGTGATACAATATGGCTCTAAGAGTTAGGGACTTGTCAATTTCTGATACGTGAGAGAATAACGATCAGTGATGACAAGGCAAGGGATAAGCAGCATAGTATGCACTGTATGAAGAGGTGAAGATAATAGTGCAGCATTCGAGGAAACGGAAGATGACTTCCAGATAGTCGAAATATAGACGACCGTATAAAAGGCGTTTACTAGGGCACTACAGACCAACAAGATCAACAGCCATACAGAATAGTAGTAGAAGTGAAGATCGAAAATATGATAGGAACGAGGCGGGCCAAGTGATGAGTTGAATCCTCGGATCGATTCATGAGTCATGCTCGGGTGCCGTGATTAGCAATGAGCTGCACTTGTGTTCATGTTTTGAATTTTTACACAGAGTGTAGGAGAAATCCATTGAAGGTGTCAGAAGCACCTTAAGCACCTTTCCAACTTATTCATTTGTTTGAGAAATTCCGGGCTCTCATAACGGTATAAACACAATGAAGCAATGTAGTCTATCCCGTTTTGGATTGCATAAAGGAAAACTGGTCTTTGCAGGGATCTCATGGAAAGCATTACGCTCTGGTGGAAGTCAACTCCCTGATAGCATGGTGAGAGTGAGCAAACGGACGGCTGCGAAACTCGTCGACGAGCAATCACGTCGCATTGTCGTCACCAGCTTATCGGGAAAGCTGGGTAGCGTGCCAACCGTCTACATGAAAGGCGTCACGTGTAGTGTTATGAAACTATGCAGGCCATAATAAATACTTCATCCCCCTCGCCAAATAAAAGAAACGAAACAAACGATGCAATATGTTTTCAAGACAGAGGACAGTGGTTCTCTTTCTGGCGGGCACAAAATAGTGTGAAATGGAAAATCTACGACATACATTCTGAGTCTATTTGTACATAACTATTTAAGCAAGTGGTCTTGCCGACAAAAAATGGTCACAATCTTGAATGTGTCCATACCATTATAAGTACATATAACTTCATGTGTTTTTTTTTTTCCTGGAGACAGTTTCTATGTATGGACACAAATTCCTGAGCAACTTACTGAAATTGATATCGTAGGCACTAAGCTAAATTAACTTATATTGGTATCATTTATAAATGCAGATCAATAACTTTATCATCTGCATCAGTCAAGAGGGTGCCTAAAGAAATGGAACGCAATGAGCATAGACGATGTAGTAGCTGATGGCTGTACTACGTACACAAACAAAAATAAACATACGGCAAAGGTATTCAAGACAGGTTGGTATGATGGGTGGCCAAATGTTTAACATAGACAAGAGACACTGGAAGAGGTGGCTGAAGTTTTCTATCTTTAAGCACACCAGGTAAAGAAGGAAGATGAAAAAAAGACATACTGTATTATAAAAATGGATGATGATGGTTCAAATGAGCACTATGGGACTTAAACATCTCAGGTCATCAGTCCCCTAGACTTAGAACTACTTAAACCTAACTAACTTAAGGACATCACACACATCCATGCCCGAGTCAGGATTCGAACCTGCGACCGTAGCAGCAGCGCGGTTCCGGACTGAAGCGCCTAGAACTGCTCGGCCACAGCGACCGGCTACAAAAATGGAGGTACATACGTATGTATGCATGTATGTTTGTATGTATGTATGTTCCACATTTCCTACTAAACCATGGGATCGATGATGGAAAAGAAGTGTAGCTCACGACGCACACATATCCAGACTTCTTCATTCAATGAGAGTACTTAGTGACTCGCAACAAGTTTTACACATAATCTCAAATCTTTACGAAACTTTTTCTTGCTGACAGCTCTCGAAAAGTAATGAAAGGAAAAAAAGTTTATCGCTTACTGTAT
This sequence comes from Schistocerca nitens, assembly GCF_023898315.1. NCBI lineage: Eukaryota > Metazoa > Arthropoda > Insecta > Orthoptera > Acrididae > Schistocerca > Schistocerca nitens. The sequence continues at coordinate 456,951,607 of NC_064615.1, read as the reverse complement.
TTTAGCTGTTTATGCAGTAGAACTGCTGCGGCAGACATGACGTTTTAATTAAATATTCTTTTATCATTGACTGCATTCTGGATGCATTTTGCAGATGGTATTCTTCTATACCAATGAATGTGCCAGCAAAGTTGTATCACCTAGCTCAGGTGACATGACGTCATAAACACTGAGGTGCGTGAAGAACTATAGCATCTTGCCTGGCGTTCAAATGTATTACTTCTTTGCTACCAGCTGTATCCGCATCACAATTTGCAGTCGGTATCCTCATATCTGCCGAATGTACTTACAAAATTATGTCACTGTATGACACATAGGAGATAGACGTCATAAACATTCACCTGCGTGAATACGAAACTGCAGAGCGAAATTCGCTAGAGATGCAGACGAACTATGTGTGCAAATATGAGTGAACTACCTGAAATTTACGTGCAATATGTGTGACATGTGGGTATGCGGACAAAGCCAAGGGCAAGAAGCTCCTCGTAAACGCCTGGATCGATTTGAGCTGTGTCTGATATACGTACTACTTGTTATTTGGAAAGAGATACTGTGGGGATAAGAACAAGTGACCTCATATTGGGGTAGGGTTGGTAATGTGGAGAGAGAAGAGGGAAGTAGGAGATAGATAGAGAAGGGCAGGAGGAGATGGAGGGGTAAATAATCAGAGAGGGAAGTAAATGGACTGACAGAAGGGAGAGGAGGAAATGGACACAGAAATAAAAGAGAAGGAGATGGATAGAGAGAGAGGAGGAGCAGAAGATGGACAGAGGGGGAGGAGGAAATCAACAGAGAAAGGGGGGATGAGATGGAGAGAGGGGGGGTGAACAGAGATAGGAAAGAGGAGTAATGGACAGAGAGAGGGGCAAGGAGACAATTGACAGAGAAAGGGAGGGAGGATTTGATGGACAGAGAGAGGTGGAGGAGGAGACAGATAGACAGGCGTGGTTGACAGGGAGAAGGGAAAGGAGGAGATGGACCTACAGGGGGTGTGGACGAGATAGAAGGGAGGAGATGGACAGAGGGGAAAGGAGCAGAATGACTGAAGAGGAAAGAGGAGATGAACAGAGAAAGGAAAGTTGAAGAGATGGACAGAGACAGGTGGAGGAAGAAATGGACAAAGGGAGGAAAAAGAGAGGAGAAGGAGAGGGTCAGAGAAAGAAAAGAGGAAACTGACACGGAGAAGAAAAAAAAAGTATGTGAAATCTTATTGGACTTAACTGCTAAGGTCATCAGTCCCTAAGCTTACACACTACTTAACCTAAATTATTCTACGCACAAACACACACACCCATGCCGGAGGGTGGACTCGAACCTCCGCCGAGACCAGAGAGAAGAGGGCGAGGTTTTGGACAGAGAGAGGGGGAGAAGAAGATAGACAAAGAGGGGGAGTAGGACTTAGAAGAGACGAGGAGCAGATATTGGGGAAGAAAAGATTTTTTTAGAGGGGGTAGGAGGAAAGGGACAGAGGGGAAGGAGCAGATGGGCAGAGGGGGAGGAGCAGATGAATAGAAAGAGAAGTGAGTAGGAGATGGAAAGAGAGGGAGGAGGAGCAGATGGACAGGAAAACAAGGGGGAGGGGGGTGAACTCCTATGGTACCAAATTGCTGAGGTCTTCGGTCCCTAGACTGACACACCACTTGCACTAACTTATGCTAAGTACAACACACATACCCATGCCCGAGAGAAGACTCGAAAAACAAGGGAAGAAGAGGTGAATACAGAGAGTGGGAAGGAGGAGATGGACTAAGAAGATTGTAATAAATACATACTTTCGCAATGATGGGTACTCAGCTAATATAATTATATTTTGCTGCACATAAACTTTCTTTAAATCATTACATATTGGTACAGGTTCTTGAAATAAAAATGATCTCGATTACTGGCATTCTGGTCATGCTTTTGACCCAGAAAACCGTGTATTTGGTAAGTTTTAAGTTGCCGCAAATATTTCGCAAAATAAACCTTGAAAACTATGTTAATAAGGAAGCAAAATTAGGGATTACCGTGTCGTCGACGATGAGGTCGATAGAGACGCAGCTCAAGCTCGACGCGAGAAGGAACACGAGCTGACACTTAATGTCAGAGGGTCATGTGTAAAAAATGCTACAAGGTAATGAGGATGGGTACACTTGTTTTGTTGATTTTTAGAAAGGCTTTTGACTGAGCTGACTCAAATATGTTCCTGAAAACCTTGGGAGGTGCCAATGTAGAAAGCAAGGACCAAAGGAAAAGTGCACATTATAAAAGGGTGACAGTATTTAACAATAGGGAGGAGAAATTAGACAAGACAGGTATTAGAAGAAGTGGTGCACAAACGTGTTGTTTTTCTCTAACGCTCAATATTTATGCTGGGTAATTAACAGAAAAAAACATAAAAATAAGAGGCATAACAGTAGGAAATCAAAGGATAAAGACGATTAAATACAGAGATGACAAGCAGCGCTCGCAGAATCAGAGAAAGAACTACATTTGTAGTTGCAGAAGTGGAAGAAGAGAATCGGATAAAGACAAATGTAGGAAGTACGAAAGTATCATAAACATCGCATGGTTTGCACTGGGTGGTTATAATTGAAGTGCACCTACTCAGAGACGTCCAGTGCGGGCTGTAACTATCGTGTGGAAGCGAATCTTAGTAGATATTCTGATGCGTTAATGCGGAACCGATTTGCTGTGGAAAAAGTTAGTTGCAGTTTCGGCCATAGTTGCAAATCTGGCGCTGTGAATGCAAGAAAGACATATAGAAATGTTTCCATTTGTAATTGACTGGGAATGGGAGTTAGGCAGAAATCGTCAAACGAGTGAAAAAGGATTATTGTTGTTTTTATTATTAACCGTCACACAGTTTAAAAAGTTTTCGGTGGCGTTGAGTCACTGTCATACAGTACTTTTTAAAAGAGTAAACCAACATTTTACTGTGTTTTATTATATTTATCTTTTGTACTATTCAGATTTAGGTTTTTATGCCATTATCAAGTACAATACTGAATGTTGTTAGACCATTATTAAGTCATATTTGTTAAGGCAGTACAGACTTACACAGTTCCTTCAATAGGAGTACCAGAGACATCAAGGGATGCTGCAAAGCGCTAGCTTTGAACCTGGCGGTAAAAATTGGAACTAATTTTTTTCCAACGTAAATGCGTTCTTCATTAACGCTGTAGCGTATCAACGAAGTTTCACTGCCATACGATAGTTAAAGCCCACACTGGATCTCCGTTAGTAGTTGCACCTTAATTGTAACCACCCAGTATGATCGTTCTAGATACTTCAACGGCTGCAAATGTGAAACATATTTGATTGTTTAACTTTTAGGGCAAAATTTCAAGGCGAACTCGCACATCCATGTGAACTAGAACTACAGCTATTGCCATATCGCTGGTAACGATGTTTAAGTATTAAAGTAATCTATCACTTGCTATCACTTGTCCGTGACTGCAGTTGCGTTGCGACAGTCACTTAGAAGAAATAAAACGCTTCTCAGGCGCAGACGGCCAGCACAGTCTTTAAAACTATTTGGGTTACTCTGCCTCAAAGAAACGCCTGTCGCTGCAAAGTTTCGAAGGACGTGCATATCGGCGTCGCCAGTTGTCGGTGGTCACTCGTGGCGACAGACCTTGAGCACGGCGATAACCAGGAGCGTCCCGTGGCCACCGGCACGCCACGTGCGCCGCAGTGGTGGAGGAATTGTCCGCCTGCAGTCGTCCCCTGATACCCGGAGTGGTCAGCAGGACAGCTCTTGTTGCACTCGCACTGGGACGGGGCCGGGAACCAACAGGAGCACTGACGGTTCGTTTGATTTCTGGTTGCCAGTCATTTTCGATATATTATTCCATCATACCACAATATGCATTACTGTTTTAGAGTTCATTATGCGTCTCACTGTTGCAATGGATGTCAACTGCAGGACTGTTCCACCCCCTGTACGCTACATCTATAGCTAAAATCTGAAAACCAGTTTGAAGTGCATGGAAAAGGATTGTACTGTATTGTATTGTATTGTATGTTAACCGGGGACCTAGAGACGACGGAAAGGCTCCGTCCCCGCCGCAGCCGCAGTGGTCCACAACCCCACGATGACTACCGCAGTCCACTTCACCGCTCCGCCGCCCCACACAGAACCCAGGGCTATTGTGCGGTTCGGCCCCCGGTGGAGCCCCCAGGGAGCGTCTCACACCAGATGAGTGTAACCCCTATGTTTCCGTGGTAGAGTAATGGTGGTGTAGCGTACGTAGAGAACATGTTTGCACAGCAATCGCCGACATAGTGTAACTGAGGCGAAATAAGGGGAACCAGCCCGCATTGGCTGATGGAAAACCGCCTAAAAACCATCCATAGACTAGCCGGTTCACCGGAGCTCGACACAAATCCACCGGGCGGATTCGTGCCGTGGACCAGGCGCTCCTTCCCGCCACGAAACTCGTGCGTTAGACCGCACGGCCAACGGGCGGGCTATGGAAAAGGATACTTCCCATTGTACTAGTCATTAGTGCTTCTCTTCGGCGCTTCTCTTCGTTCTATTTGCTTATGGAGCGCGGGAAGAACGATTGCTTAACCGTCTCTAAGCGGTCAATTGAAGTCATAAAGTCTGCAAATTAATCCTCGATCACATTTGGCACTTATTTCACAAATGTTCATCTTGATGACATACGGCAGATAATTCATAATGACCGATTTCTTCTCACTGCCATCGACAGATCTGTTACAAACAGGAAAAAAAACCTCTAATGTGACAAAAGTAAGTTCAATTGGCTGAAGGCTCAATACACAAAAAACTAGGAATATATAAAAAAAACATGGCCAATAATCCTTCATACTAGCCACAAATACCATTAAAAGCAGTCTGACACAAGTATCATCGCAAGTAATCTGTGCACATAGGTACATAACAAGGGCTGGTGATGGCCTGCGCCATCGTATACTTACACAGACATAACTGTAACCAGTGGAGGGCAATGGTGGACATAAGTGATCAGCCTTATATCGCCCTGAACCGGCTACAGTTATGATCATACAGGGTTGTCCAAAAAGATGCTGTAACTTATATGGGATTGAGTTTTATTTCATTTTACTTCTTCGACCTGTACTCCTTAGTGGAAAGCCTTTTGACTATACAGGCCGTAGCTCGTTCACATTTTTCCCTAGGTATAGAGCGGACAAGCTGTGTTATGCGCTCTGTAAGGTCATTAACGTCAGTAGGTCTTGTAGCATACATGCGTTCTTTCACCATTCCCCGTAGCCAGAAATCGAGTGGAGTCGAATCGAATGACCGTGATTGCCACGCCAAAGGTCCACCTCTTGAAATTCAGTGTCTACCAAATGTTTCATCCACATAGTCTCGAACTTTTTAGGAATAACTTGATGGTGCACCAATTGCTGGAAGCAGCCTGATGTTAAGATACGGAGGAGAAGAATATCAACAAAACAATTCTGCAACATGTCTAGGTAAAAATCTCTCGTGACTGGATGATCATTAAAAATATGGACCAAGTAGTGCAAACTTCGAAATATTATACCATACGTTAACTTTTGGAGAGGACCGTGTTTGCTTTCTTAGTCATGACGACTGTCTGTACTCCACATGATGGAACTGTGGTTATTCATGTTGCCGCTTCGTTTGACAGAAAGAACACATCATAAGGGTTTATATCTGTCATTTCTAGTAACACTTCTGCATCTCGTACACGAGCGATATTACCAGTGTCGGATAGGACCTGTAAGGTTTGAATGTGGTGTGGCTTCATTCCCAAATCCACGAGGACAATTTTTAAGACTTCTAAGCGATTCCGTTTTCCAGTACTAATCTCTTACTTGACTGTCTTGGACTGTTATGTCCGCAGCTCGTGGTCGTGTGGTAGCGTTCTCGCTTCCCACGCCCGGGTTCCCGGGTTCGATTCCCGGCGGGGTCATATTCATGTTGCCGCTTCGTTTGACAGAAAGAACACATCATAAGGGTTTATATCTGTCATTTCTAGTAACACTTCTGCATCTCGTACACGAGCGATATTACCAGTGTCGGATAGGACCTGTAAGGTTTGAATGTGGTGTGGCTTCATTCCCAAATCCACGAGGACAATTTTTAAGACTTCTAAGCGATTCCGTTTTCCAGTACTAATCTCTTACTTGACTGTCTTGGACTGTTATGTCCGCAGCTCGTGGTCGTGTGGCAGCGTTCTCGCTTCCCACGCCCGGGTTCCCGGGTTCGATTCCCGGCGGGGTCAGTGATTTTCTCTGCCTCGTCATGACTGGGTGTTGTGTGATGTCCTTAGGTTAGTTAGTTTTAAGTAGCTCTAAGTTCTAGGGACTGATGACCATAGATGTTAAGTCCCATAGTGCTCAGAGCCGTTTGAACCATTTGGACTGTTAATAATTGTGCCTTGAGCATTTATGATGTTATCTGCCGTTCGAATATTTCTTGCACGTCCTCTGTTTCCTATACAATAATTGGTTCCGGACCCGGTGCGAATAAATTTCTCATGCTGTCGACGGATAATTAAACGGCTTGGAAGATGCTTATGAAACCATTGCTGAAATAATTTTCTCTGTATTGTGGGTAACCCAAACACTTCCATCCGTGCTCCTGCCTCTCTCCTCTCTTCCAGATTAAGTCGGGTAGCCATCCCTAGTGTGCATCAAAAGAAAATTTAAAATGGTGTCCTACCATATGAGTGTTAACATCTTTTTGGACAATCATGTATAGGTATAGGACGCCCCGAAGCCATCACCAGTACTTGATATGTGCTTACGTGTATAGATGACACTTGTGTTAAAATACTTTTAACTGTATGTATGGCTAATATGTACGTATGTATGGCTAATATGTATAATTATTTGCCATGTTTTTATGTATTCCTAATGTTTTTTTACTCTTTGAAACAGATCAGATGATGGCAGGAAGCGGAAACTAGTAAATATACTGGCAGAAGTAAAGCTGTGAGTACCGGGCGTGAGTCGTGCTTTGGTAGCTCAGATGGTAGAGCACTTGCCCGCGAAAGGCAAAAGTCCCGAGTTCGAGTCTCGGTCGGGCACACAGTTTTAATCTGCCAGGAAGTTTCATTAACTGCATAACTTATGTGATCAAGACGACCATTTATGTATAAAGCCTCGATGCGAGCTGTATTTAGTCTAATCTTATCTTCGAGATCCCTATGGCAGCTTTACTTAAGATTTCTCACTTAGCCTTGGTTCTTGAGACTTTGCAAATAGGTTTGCGGGAGCGATAGCTGAGGTCTGTCTGCAGGCATCTGCCAGCTCCAGCGTATCCATGACGCTCTCCAATACGCCAGTTAAACCTGTGACAACTTGCGCTGCCCTTCTTTGCATACGTTCAATACTCCCAGATAGTCCGATTTAGTAAGCGTCCCATACCCTTGAACAATATAGTAGGATGTATCACAAGTGTTTTATAAGCAATTATCGTTGTAGATTATTTGCATTTCCCAGTATCCCCCACGAAGTGAAGTCTACTATCTTCTTTACCTACGACTGAGCCACCGTGACCGTTCCGCTTCGTGGCCTACGAATTATGACGTGGAGCTATTTGTATCACTTGTCTGATTCCAATTCCGTCTCAGTGATACTGCATTCGCCGGCCGCTGGTGGCCGAGCGGTTCTGGCGCTACAGTCTGGAACCGCGCGACCGCTACGGTCGCAGGTTCGAATCCTGCCTTGGGCATGGATGTGTGTGTTGTCGTTAGGTTAGTTAGGTTTAAGTAGTTCTAAGTTCTAGGGGACTTATGACCTCAGCAGTTGAGTCCCATAGTGCTCAGAGCCATTTTGATACTGCATTCAGTGTTTCATTTACGAAGTGCATAATTTTACTTTTCAGAACATTTACAGCAAACTGTCAATTTTTACACTACTTTGAAGTCTTATCAATATCTGACTGAATACTTGTGTAACTTTTTTCGAACAGTACGTTATCAGAGATGACTGCATGATTTGCAAAACATTTGAGGCTACTACACTCCTGGAAATGGAAAAAAAGAACACATTGACACCGGTGTGTCAGACCCACCATACTTGCTCCGGACACTGCGAGAGGGCTGTACAAGCAATGATCACACGCACGGCACAGCGGACACACCAGGAACCGCGGTGTTGGCCGTCGAATGGCGCTAGCTGCGCAGCATTTGTGCACGGCCGCCGTCAGTTTCAGCCAGTTTGCCGTGGCATACGGAGCTCCATCGCAGTCTTTAACACCGGTAGCATGCCGCGACAGCGTGGACGTGAACCGTATGTGCAGTTGACGGACTTTGAGCGAGGGCGTATAGTGGGCATGCGGGAGGCCGGGTGGACGTACCGCCGAATTGCTCAACACGTGGGGCGGGAGGTCTCCACAGTACATCGATGTTGTCGCCAGTGGTCGGTGGAAGGTGCACGTGCCCGTCGACCTGGGACCGGACCGCAGCGACGCACGGATGCACGCCAAGACCGTAGGATCCTACGCAGTGCCGTAGGGTACCGCACCGCCACTTCCCAGCAAATTAGGGACACTGTTGCCCCTGGGGTATCGGTGAGGACCATTCGCAACCGTCTCCATGAAGCTGGGCTACGGTCCCGCACACCGTTAGGCCGTCTTCCGCTCACGCCCCAACATCGTGCAGCCCGCCTCCAGTGGTGTCGCGACAGGCGTGAATGGAGGGACGAATGGAGACGTGTCGTCTTCAGCGATGAGAGTCGCTTCTGCCTTGGTGCCAATGATGGTCGTATGCGTGTTTGGCGCCGTGCAGGTGAGCGCCACAATCAGGACTGCATACGACCGAGGCACACAGGGCCAACACCCGGCATCATGGTGTGGGGAGCGATCTCCTACACTGGCCGTACACCACTGGTGATCGTCGAGGGGACACTGAATAGTGCACGGTACATCCAAACCGTCATCGAACCCATCGTTCTACCATTCCTAGACCGGCAAGGGAACTTGCTGTTCCAACAGGACAATGCACGTCCGCATGTATCCCGTGCCACCCAACGTGCTCTAGAAGGTGTAAGTCAACTACCCTGGCCAGCAAGATCTCCGGATCTGTCCCCCATTGAGCATGTTTGGGACTGGATGAAGCGTCGTCTCACGCGGTCTGCACGTCCAGCACGAACGCTGGCCCAACTGAGGCGCCAGGTGGAAATGGCATGGCAAGCCGTTCCACAGGACTACATCCAGCATCTCTACGATCGTCTCCATGGGAGAATAGCAGCCTGCATTGCTGCGAAAGGTGGATATACACTGTACTAGTGCCGACATTGTGCATGCTCTGTTGCCTGTGTCTATGTGCCTGTGGTTCTGTCAGTGTGATCATGTGATGTGTCTGACCCCAGGAATGTGTCAATAAAGTTTCCCCTTCCTGGGACAATGAATTCACGGTGTTCTTATTTCAATTTCCAGGAGTGTATTTGTATTCTGTACCAGGTCAGTAGTATATAACACGAACCGCACGGCTACCATCAAACTTCTCTGAGGTACGCCTGAAAGTACGTCTTTGTCTGTAGATTATTCCCCACCCAAGGTAAGACAAGCATTATTGCTACCGATTCCTCAGTCGAGCTTAAATTTCTCTTAATATCATATATTATATATTATACGTGTCACTGTTAGAATGGAAAGTCAGTTACAAGACTGTCCCATACGATCGATGCTGGTTTGCGGGAGTGATAGCAACCAAGCAAGCGAAGTGGTGCGATGGTTAGGACCGCAAACTAGCGTTCCGGACGAACGAGATTCAAGTCCCTGTCCAATCATCGTGGCTTTAACTTCCCTTAAATCAGATCAGGCGAATGCTAGGATGTTTCCTTTAGACCTATTTCCTTCTGCGTCCTTGAGCGGTTGCGGTAGTATGCTCTCTCCAGTGACAGCTAAGTCGATTAAATTTCAAACTGCAATCTTTCTCCCTTTCATCGACGAGGAATGGTAGATTTCAAAGTACAACAAATATTTCATTATATTATTCACAGATTATCCGCAGTGGATTCAATTACTATCCATAGGATAGATTTCCATGATTTTGGAGTGAAGACTTTAGATTGGTATATCACAGTCACGAACATCGGTGATTATGTTGACCGTGTCGGTATGGTAAGAAAATATATGAAGAATATTTCATTATCTCCACACCAACATGTTGCTCATTTACATATGTTACTGAAATATAGTATAGTATAAAACTATGGTTGTCATAAAGGAATTTAGTTCAATTTATAACATTTCAGAAAAATGGCACTTTTATAATGGTTTTCCCGTATCTCCTTTTCTAGACCAATTCTAGGAAATAGTATGTCTGAGACTTTATTGAAAAAGTGCGTTTTAGATAAACTGTTTAGGACGCACTAAAAGTAGTTTCTCCAACTGCCGGTAATTCGTTGGAAGGTGGAGGAAACGGTGCAAACGTCAAAGGTTTTAATGAAACGTGACTAAAATTAGAACCTTCAAAACTGGGTATGCTAATCTGGAAAGTTTGCTGCTCTGTTCCCCATTGCTTAAAATTTATTTTTTAATGTATTAAGTTAAGGATTTTTAGTACATTCTCTATTTTGTTAGAGAAACTAATTTTCATCATTTTAATGGTAAAAGTTTTCACCGTTTCCTCCACCCTCCAGCAAATTACCGGCAGTTGGAGAGACAGCTTTTAGTGTGTCCTAAACAGTTCGTCTAAAACGCAGTTTTTCAATAAAGTCCGAGAAAAAGGTGTAGGAAAGGAAATATGAGACAATAATTATAAAAGTGCAATATTTCTGAAATGTTGTAAATAGAACTAAATTCATTTATGACAACCATAGCATAAATAGAAAGTGATGTTCTTATTTATAAATTAATGCACATCAAAACATTTACCTTTTAAGTTCACGGTGGAGGTATGTCTTTTTTGTGTTCTAAAGGGCATTAAATAATAAATTTTCCTGTACAGTGATTTCCCAGATAGCTTTATTAATCGTTTTAGCGGTGCGTCGAAAGTGACTGTGTACAACAGGTGCCCTAGAACAAATAAGGACGTGGTAGACCTCATATGGGATGAGCATCGCTCGCTGCCACCTAAAAGTTTTCAGGTACTGCAGATGCACAGACATAGCATGGGCGAAACTATTTTGATCATCTGTTGCAGTAAACCATTACTAGGTGCACGCGCCCTTTCCTAATGATATCTGAACTTGAAAATTATCTGTTGTTGTTGTTGAGCTCTTCAGTAGTCCAAAGACTGGTTTGATGCAGTTCTCCATGCTACCCTACCCTGCGCAAGCTTCTTCATCTCGAAGTATCTACCGCAACCTACATCCTTCTGAATCTGCTTAGTGTATTCATCTCTTGGTCTCCCTCTACGATTTTTACCCTCCACGCTGCCCTCCAATACTAAATTGGTGATCCCTTGATGCCTCAGAACATGTCCTACCAACCGATCCCTTCTAGTCAAGTTGTGCCACAAATTCCTCTTCGTCTCCCTTCACTACCTGAATTATTTCTTTTATCTCATCATACATTTCATCAATTTCTTCATCTTCTGCAGAGCTAGTTGGCATATAAACTTGTACTACTGTAGTAGGCGTGGGCTTCGTGTCTATCTTGGCCACAATAATTCGTTCACTATGCTGTTTGTAGTAGCTTACCCGCACTCCTATTTTTTAATTCATTATTTAACCTACACCTGCATTACCCCTATTTGCTTTTGTATTTATAATCATGTATTCACCAGACCAAAAGTCTTGTTCTTCCTGCCACTGAACTTCACTAATTCCCACTCTATCTAACTATAACCTATCCATTTCCTTTTTTAAATTTTCTGAACTACCTGCCCGATCAAGGGATCTGACATTCCACGCTCCGATCCGTAGAACACCAGTTTTGTTTCTCCTGATAACGACAACCTCGAGAGTAGTCCCCACCCGAAGATCCGAATGGGGGACTATTTTACATCCGGAATATTTTACCCAAGAGGACGCCATACAGTAAAGCTGCATGCCCTCGGGAAAAATTCCGCATGTAGTTTTCCCTTGCTTTAAGTCGTTCGCAGTACCTGCACATCAGGGCCGTTTTGGTTAATGTCACAAGGCCAGATCAGTCAATCATCCAGACTGTTGCCCCTGCAACTACTGAAAAGGCTGCTGTCCCTCATCAGGAACCACACGTTTGTCTGGCCTCTCAACAGATACACCTCCGTTGTGGTTCCATCTACGGTACGGCTATTTGTGTTGCGGAGACATGCAAGTCTCCTGACCAAGGCAAGGTCCATGGTTGATTTGGGAATGGTTATTTTTTACTTTTACGCTGAAAAAAGTATCAGTTATTTAACAAACAAACACATACTTTCCAGCTGAAATATTAAGAACATACCTTTAAGAACACCTGTTAACTTAGATAAGACAGTTTTGGTGGTATTACCGAATGATGTAAACGTACAAAAAATTTTCCAGGCAAAATGTGCAGCTATTGTAGCTCTATTCACCCATACTGATATGGTACAGTCATTTCAAATTCTGAAGTGAACCTCGAAGCTGTTTTCCAACAGATCTGAAGCAATGTGAGACTCACCATACGATTGGCTCTAGTAGTTCGTATTGGGTTGTATCCATTGAAAAATCCTTAAGTTAGTCACACTTTTCGCAACGCTTCCTATGCAATCAACCATGGCCACTATACAGACTGGTGATGTACTGAACGCTCTGTTATATTGTTCGGAATAAAGTGTTTCATGTCTGTACAGAAATTTAGAGATAAGCTTTTATGTCCACTAGAAAGTCAATCTATTCGGTCTTACGATATATTCCAAATGTTCGCAAAATGCCAAACTTTGGTATACAGGTCAATAAAGTTATCCTTTTAATCCACCTTTTTAGTAGACGTGACTTAGCGGTACCGCCGGCCGGAGTGGCCGAGTGATTCTAGGCGCTACAATCTGGAACCGCACGACCGCTACGGTCGCAGGTTCGAATCCTGCCTCAGGCATGGATGTGTGTGATGTCCTTAGGTTACTTAGGTTTAACTGGTTCTAAGTTCTAGGATACTGATGACCTCTTAAGTTTAGTCCCATAGTGCTCAGAGCCATTTGAACCATTTTAGCGGTACCATTTTACACCTGGGATTATTTATTCTTCGAAAGGTATGTGATAAATGGGAACTAAAAAGGTAATAGTGACGCAATATATTCAAAATAATATTTGACCTAAGTTCCTTAAGTGTCTGCAACTCCATTTTGAGCTGCCTAGTCATCATTCAGCGCTGGATGACTTAATTTCTAGATCCTTTATTTGAAAGTTCGCTAAACTATCGTAGAGTAACATGATCTTACTTCACTTCTCTCATCGTATCCTTTAGATAGCCTCCCTGTGTCTGTTTGGATGCGTAATTAGAAATTTTAGTCTCAAACCAACGCATCGTTCTGAATTATTAAGATAAATGTATAATTTGCAACGAGCACGTAAAATTTGTGACTGAAATGAAAATAGAAGAATGATGTAATAACATATGCCCACTTAGTTTTGTTACAGACATAAAGGGCCAAGAAAGTCAAACTGTGCACACTTATGTGTAGTTATTTGCAATCAATAACACGATACTTGTATTCATTTCTCTTTTGCACTGTAACCGAATATCAGAAATATCGATCTTAGTAGCCGTAAGCTCGCGTAACGCGATTCCTTAATTCCGAATTGCCTCTACTACAGTGTCCGGCCTACAGTGAGCCGACAACTTTACGCTTCGTGCTTTATCGCTAACCTGCACAGCAGTAACGCGAAAAACTGGAGCTTCGCTGATTTGTAAATAGACCAAGGCTGTCATAAACAGAGTTGGACAATATCAGCTGAAATGTTTGTCCTTAACCGTTGGATTTCGTCTTTTAGATTTAGTAGGATCATTCAGGACTATGCTCACAAATTCAGATCGCACATCAAATAATCACCGTGGAAACAAAACAAGATCACTCTGAAATAAAATAAGACGTACAAGCACATTCGTAAGTAATTACGATCAGCATTTATAATGAAAAATCAGATTGCTTAAAGCATCAGTTGATATCAGGAGAACGGTATTAGATAATTAATTCTCCAGATGTCTTTAATTACGGTGGATAAGCTTTTAGTTATGACGGTAACGTTAGTTTATGGAAAGCGACAAGCTATTACAATGATTAAATTTTATCCCCAGTATATTTTATATGTGTAGTTATGCATCTTTCAAATGTCTATAAATAATAGATTGCCATTGCGAAAATTTCCGGTTCGGCGATAGTAACTACGATTAAAGACATGTATGTTATTACAGAATTTAATGTAGCGAAAGGACTGCCAACGGTTGCATTTGTAATAGAAGTCAGTATTACTGTTATTATTTCTTCTCCTCAGTGTCGGTATTTTCCAAACATGTCCTCCATTACGAACGAATATGTTCACCGTTCATTTCTGCATTCGCCCAGGTCAGTTAAATCAATCTCGTTGTTTTGAATTAGTGCACGAGCAAATTTTTTGGGACCACCATCACGTTTCCCGAATAACTGCATAGATCCATTCAAGCCGTCTGATTGTTGGCCACTATCTTTGTACACTGCCAAATACGGTATGTGGTTGTTTACTTAGTAGTGATATCATGTATATTTAAACAGTTCTTATGTGTCACTACTTTCCATCTCAATTCAAAGATAATTATTAACAAAAAACACGTAGTTATACATAACAGAGTGAGTAGCACACAGTCTACATGTACGTCGACATAATTTATGTACTCCACAGGCCGTCGTACAGTGCTTGGCGGAGGGTACATCGCACCAGTATTATCGATTTTCTTTTCCATTCTATTCGCGTACTGGCCGACAACAGGATGATCATTTAATGCCTCTGTACGTGCGCTAATCTCTCTTCTTCTTCTTTTTCCTCCTCTTCTTCTCCTTCTACTACTACTACTACTACTACTACTTCTTTCTGCCTGTCTTAGGCATTTGACTATTTTCCCGTCTTCCTTAAAATTATCGATCTTTCTACCTTATCCTAGATGTTCCTTAAGGTCTTCTGCCCACTGGGTAACAATTCATCATTAATTTTGGTATTCCGTCGTCTTCCATTCTTGTGATACGGTCCTTCCAACTGTTGCTGTATTCCTTTAATCTGCTCATTTAAACTTTTCTGTCTCATTCTATCCGGTTGTCAGCACTCCTCGTTCTGTCGCCTACTGTGTATCCAGCTACTCTTTTTAGAAATTGCATCTCCAATGTTTGTATTTTTTGTTAATTTCATTTTTTTACTGTTCATGACTCATTTCTAAGCTGGTACTGACATCCCGTTGTAGAACTTAAAAAGAATTACCCTTCTTACGTAAGTTCTGAGAGTTCTGTAGCTTTTTTCCGTAAATATAATTAAATCTGTCTATTATCTTTCTTATGTCCATTTCTGCGATGGACGAGTTAGTGTCTCCTAAGACGTCAATGACTTTTCTCTTTCCATTTGCTGACCATTTGTTATTATTTTGCTGGGAATTGGCTCCTTACCACTGAAAGCCGAAAAATTTTTTTTTCGTTGAAGGTACTAATACATTATGTTACTGTTGTGGGAAAATTTGAGCAGATCTTTGGAGTTGTTCTCGCTATCAGCAGTCACGGCTTGATCATCAGCAAAGAGTAACTGCGGCGGGTCGGGATCGGTCGACTGCGTTTTTGTTAACGCTATCGTTCAGTCCACCTATCTCGATAGGATTCTTGCCGATGTTCCTTCACTCTGTGGTAGCAGATACGTGCTGGTAGTGTAAAGCAGCGTTGATGAAACGACCACCTAATACCTACCACATAGAAGCGCTTAACTCTAGTTGAAAGTTAATGATTAAAAAATCGGGCATTTGGGATATTCGCTCTACTTGCAGAAAAGCGTTTAACATTAGATTAACTCCGCTTTTTATTCATATGGAAAAACAAGAAATGGCTACCAAGTCCGTATTGAATATGGTGAAACATTATCCTTGGAAGTTCACTGTCTATACAATAAATTTTCACTCGAAAAGCAGCCAGAATTTTAGCAAGTCCGACCCGACTAATTTTCACGTTCTACCAGTCACAGATCCACAACTATTCGCGAGTTAAACATTCGGTCGTTTCAGTGGTCTTCTTCGTAAGAAATGCTCGCCAAAGTATTCCGTACAGAGCACGTAACACGCTACGCGGTGTTGTTACTACCACTTGAAAGTTCAACGCTCATATCTTTCAAACTATTTAATTTAGAAACACCAAACTTTCATTGAAATCTCGTAACTTCCGTCGCTTTAGTCACGATATGTTCGAACCGAAATTAGCTCACTATTTCCTCATCTTACGGAGTATTTTTAAATAGCGTTCTGACATTGTGTTATCCGTGGGCCGGCTAGCAAGCGACTTCTCTCGATGTACTCTCCTATCTGCCCACTTCTCTATTCGCTCGGGAACAGCTTAATTCTGATTGGCTGTTGATCAAAACGACCAATCAGAACGTTCCTTACAGATCATACTCGCGGCAAGCTTTATCAAATTACTAATTTGACAGTAATTAATGTCAGCAAAACTTCAAATTCTTGTATTTTGTTTAATCAAAATAAACGAAGTGCGAAACATTCTTCAAATTGATAAATAAACTTATTCCACCTCTAACTCCCATTCTGGATATTTTTATACAAAAGCAAGCATACACCGACATACATCACCTGAATCGTGGTAGTGATATTTTGAAAAAGAGTGAAGTAATAGTGCCAATTTGGGTACTGTTGTTATTTTTGAATAACGGTTAATTCATTCTTTACTGAATATAATTAGTACAGTAATTTCAATGAATATTCAGTTTTGTTGGAAAAGAGTTTTTTGAAAAATAAGCAGTAAATTTTGAGTACACTAAAATTCTGGAAGGTTACTCACAAAGTTTCCCCTTTATATATATATATATATATATATATATATATATATATATATATATATATACTGGGATACAGCATCCAGTCATCTATGCTAGACCTGGTTTATTAAAGTCTCGTATCAGGTTTTCCAAAATTTAGTACCTGCAAAGTACAGTACGTCTAAGCCACGATTCTCAGTTTCTGCAACCTACTTTACACATATACATGTATCATAATTTGAATTTATATATAAATTCAAATTATGATACATATAATTTATATATAAATTCAAATTATGATACATGTATATGTGTAAAGTAGGTTGCAGAAACTGAGAATCGTGGCTTAGACGTACTGTACTTTGCAGGTACTAAATTTTGAAAAACCTGATACGAGATTTTAATAAACCAGGTCTAGCATAGATGACTGGATGCTGTATCCCAGTAAAATACCTTTAAAGCAACCGAAGTGTAAGTGTGAGAAAGAAAAATGTGCTACCCCAGTGCTGCTACAGAAAGTAAGTGTTTTCTCGCTAAACTACGAGAAAAAAGACGTTCTCCAAAGCGAGAATAATATAACGAAAGAAACATTTTATCCACAGCGATGATTAAAGCTAGTATTATCCTAAT
Source organism: Schistocerca nitens (assembly GCF_023898315.1). NCBI lineage: Eukaryota > Metazoa > Arthropoda > Insecta > Orthoptera > Acrididae > Schistocerca > Schistocerca nitens. The sequence continues at coordinate 456,934,153 of NC_064615.1, read as the reverse complement.
AGAAAACTTTGTGAAATAACGCTAATCAAGTCGAATCTTTTGTATAATAATATATTAGGTTTCATGGACGCTAACATAGCGACTGTAAAGAGCATTTAAGTGGTTTATTTCATTTCAAAACGACATAGAAATTATTAAAGTAATTGTTTGAAACAAAATTTAATTTTGAGGAAAACTTGAATATTTACTAATGTGAATCATTTGATAAGTATTGTCTTTTTTTGGAAAACGTTAAAATGTGGAATTTTGTACGAAAAATATTATTTCTGAAGAAAAAGGGAAATTTTGTAAATCAGTTTTATTATTTGCTATCAAGTCCAAGCCTTTGAAATCTGATGTAACACCGTAAAAACTGTAATGTACTTTTGATATTCCGTTCATTTGAAAAAATTGTAAGTAGGAACAAGTTACATTAAAAATCCCATAGTGAAGTTAGTCGGTTCAGTTAAAGAACTCAGCAATAACATTGCCGTTACATGAACCTTAAATGCACTTAAAAGTAATTTTAGGTTCATAAGGGGTGTGTAATGCAGCAAGTTATTACGAGATTACATTCGTTGCAGTAAGGCACGCAGCCGTCTAGTACGGTGCCTACAGGATGGCTACGTGTATTTTTGGTTTTTTTTTTTTCCGCTTTGCTCTCACAGCAGAGCTGACGCTGCCTGCCGTGAGAACTGCATAGCGTAACATTCAGTCGATACGAAGATTCATACCGTTTACGAATCTAAATAATCCATATTAGAAATTATCCGATTTTGGTCAAATTTAGTATTCAGCCTTTTGTTATTAATGGAATGATGCTGTCAAAATTTCAGATTTTTATTTATTGCAGTTCTGGAGATAAAGAGAATTACCTTGGTTTTTTAAAACCAAGTTAGGAACAATAACAGACTGACTTTCATTATCATTTGAAGCCATTCCAAAGTTATCAGTGCATACAAATCAATTAATTAGAATTATCTTTTTAAAACATTAGTCACTTTGCATTACGTAATACCAAAATTGGTCAGAATTTTTATTTGATTATATTTTGCAGTATGAGTGCGTGAGAATGATTAAAAGAGTGTATGTAGGACATATATTAAAATTTAATATTTCATTTTACGTAAAACCTTGTACAAACGAACCGTGGGAAAGCTATGATGCAACCACGACTCAGGTGACGTATGTCAGCGTGTGCTTGCTTTTGTATAAAAGTAGCCAGAATGGAAGTTAGAGGCGGAATAAGTTTATTTATCAATATGAAAAATTTTTCGCACTGCGCTTATTTGGATTAAACAAAATGCAAGAATTTGAAGTTTTGCTGACATTAATTACTATCAAATCAATTTGGATAAGGCAAGATCTGCCGCGAGAATGATCTGGAAGGAACGTTGTGATTGGTCATTTAGATCAACAGCCAATCAAAATTAAGCTGTTCCTGGGCGAATAGAGGAGTTGGGCATATTGAAGAGTACCTCGAGAAGAGTCGCTGGCTACCCGGTCTACGGATAACACGATGTCAGACCGCACCTTAAAAATACTCTGTAAGATGAGAAAATATTGAGATATTCGAACATATAGTGACGGAAGCGACTGAAGTTACGAATATTGCTTGAAGTCATAAGTGTAAAAACGTAATTTACTTGACTCAGCATGTCGTCATAATAAATAAATATAAATATTAAAAAGAATCGAAGACAAACAGCATCCTTGTCTTTCTCCAAAATTTGTCCTGGTCTTGGATTGTTCATTTACTATAATAGCGGTTTGTGATCCTCGTTACATGCTTTCTACTACCTTCCTTATGTGCAGATGTATTCCTCTTTCTTTCATTATCTCCCATAACTTTTCTCTATTTACTATATCGAAAGCTTTCACGTAGTCTACGAATAGTAGATGTCCCTACTGAACACTGCGTTTCTCATTGATCTGTCTAACAGAGAACGTATCAACTGCGCACCACCTTCCTATCCCAAAGGCCATTTGCTCCTCTAGGAGAATATTTTCAACAATTGCTACTAGTATCTGTGTTGCTATTTTAGAATACACTTTATACCACGTGTTTAGCAGTGAAATGCCCCTATAGTTTTCGCAATTACTTCTGTTTCTGTTCTTGTGAACAGATATCATTGTAGTTCATTTCCAGTCTCCTGGAATTTTCTTATTTCTCCAGCATCTGTTAATACAGTTGAGAAATCTGGATACCAAAGTGGGACGTGCATATTTCATTAGGCTTTTGTTGCTTCCATCATTGCTCGGTGTTTTTCTATTTTTCATTCTACAAACTGCATCTTCTAATTCCTTCATTTCGATTTCATCTAGTCGTCTCTTCCTTTTCTTTGTGCACATCATTTTCATCGTGATTTTTATTTATAACGCCTTCTGTTGCCCAGTTTCTTATAGTAGTCCAGCCATTGTGTCTTCTTTATCACTTATAATTGTTGCATCATCTTTTATATTTATATACAAGTTCTCCATCATTTTATAAGAAAATTTCTATCTGCCATAGACATCGTTTTCCACTTCCGAAATGAATATGTCCCATGTTTCTTGATTAATTTTCCGAAATAGTTCTTTGGCTTCTTTTGAAAATATTTTCTGTTCCTCTCTATTTACAGATGTCCCGTTCCGTAACCATTTCAAATATGCCTCTTTCCTTCCCTTTGTCAGTGTATCTATATAACTGTTCCAGTAGTTCAATCCTTTATTGTTCTTTCTTTGACTTCGCTACACTAGAGCCTATGCAGCTGCCTGCTGTTTTACAGTTCTCTTTTACAGTTTTAATATTTTCCCATTTCCTCTCTAGATCTTTGCTTTCTTCTGTTTTATTACACATTTTATTCAGTCTCTCCCAGTAACGGTACTATAGGGAATTTTCTTTTAGCGAATATGTTTCCATGCCTTATTCTCGTGGTTTTTAGAAGTCTTCGTGTTCGTCTGTTGAGTTTTAATGAGTATCACTGAGAGTAACAAAAACATTCCTTTGTATTTATTTCACCCCCTGTATTCTTTCCCATTTGTAAAAGTCACAACAGTTTTCCGTTTTGGCAAAAAGTAAACTATTATCGACTGCTGTCGTTTTTCTGTCCAGGTTAGTCTGCGTACTTCCTTACATCAGAAATAATTTATTCATCATTCGAGGTCATTGAAACTAAAGAAGTCTCATAATAGTTTCCGATTTCTAATGCCGATGTTCTCTCCAATGTTTCCCTTTATATAGTCAATTTGATCGTTTCCAATTCTAGCATTCATTCTCCTCCAATAATGAAAAGCCATTTTTGTTGAGGGTTTGAACTGTCTCTTGGAAGAGCTCGTAGAAGTTTTCTGAATCCTTTCTTTCGTATTCTTGTGAGTATGTACATATGACTCTTAAATACATTCTTTCCATCTTATATCTGTTACGATTCCTTCAATCTCCGACGAGTATGAGTATATCTCGTTTTTCATTTCTTTATAAAAAATTCTACTCCTGCTGATGCTCTTCCTTCCTGCGGGACTCCGTTATAATTCATTGTGCCTTCTCCAAGATTTTTGATACTTTAGTTCCTTTTCTTTTCTGTTATTAAATATATATCTAAATTCCTTTCTTCTATTTCGTTGGCCCCAATTCTTATAATCCATATCACCATTCTCAGACGATCTTTTATTCCAAATATTTTGTCCTTTTTTCGTTCCGATCGTCATAGTTTCCTTTCATCCGTGTCTTTTCTCTGATAGTTCTCTGTGATAACCTTTCTTCCGCCAGCGTGTCGAGAGCTGCGCAGGTTAAGTCGTGTGGTGGGTATCACGACCTGCCTGATCTTGTGTCGGTATATGTCTCCTTTACCCAGAAAGCCCCAGTTTGGAGGAGAGCTACTCTCTCAGATCAAATTCTGATGGTCTCTCCGCGATATATTGGACGGTTGGCGTAACAGTTACATAGTTTCCTTCCAATTTAGATTCTCTGAATTTACCCAACAGGGTTTTTGGAACATTGTTCCACGAAACAGCGATCTAGTAATATTGTAACTGATTTAGTAAACACAGTCGTGGTCGCATGTAAGTTGTACTTTTTATTTGCGGGTGACCGGTTTCGATCTACTACAGATATCATCATCAGATCTACATTCTTTGGTGATAGCAGGAATCGCTGGCGTGCAGGAGGACCGTCCATGCTGGCGTTGAGAACACTGTGTTCTCAAGGCCAGCATCGACGAGCATGCTTCATGCCAGCGATTCCTGCTATCACCAAAGAATGTGGATCTGATGATGATATCTGTAGTAGATCGAAACCGGTCATCCGCAAATAAAAAAGACCGGCCGCTGTGGCCGAGCGGTCCTAGGCGCTTCAGTCCGGAACCACGCTGCTGCTACGGTCGCAGGTTCGAATCCTGCATCGGGCATGGATGTGTGTGATGTCCTTAGGTTACTTAGGTTCAAGTAGTTCTAAGTCTAGGGGGCTGATGACCTCGGATGTTAAGTCCCATCGTTTTTTTGAACAAATAAAATATAAAAACTTATATGCGACCTCGACCTTGCTTTCTGAATAAATTACGTCGTGTTGCTTCAAAGAATTGAGATTTGAATTCCCTAAGCATCTGTGTTACACTGTCGTACGGGCTATACCTACCAGATATCCTAGCAGCGCGTCACAGAATTCCTTCGATGTCTGTTGCCGTCCATGCTTGATAAGAAACCCAAACACCAAAACAACATTCTAGAATTGGTCACATTAGCGTCTTGTAAGCGATATCATTTACAGATTCAAAAAATTTCCCCAGAACCATTCCAACAGCTCTAAATCATCCGTTCACCTTACCTACTACTGATTTTACGTAATTGCCTTGTTTCACATCGATTCTTAGTGTTACCCATAAACACTTACGTGCTCAAGATGTTCACCACTGATATTGTAATGAGAGAGTATCGTTATACACATTATCTCACAAATATCCACATTTCAATAGAGCTAGTATTTATTACAAGTGGAAATTTTGTTCAAGTCTTGGTGCGATTCCTTACGATCGTCCAACTACGACAATTTGCTGTACACGACAGCATCGTCAGGCAACTATGTGATAAAGCTACTGATCCTCTCAGATGAATCTTTTGTACATGGTGAAGTCACGTTAATGTGACCAAGGCCTACGATCGACGTCAACGTGTAATAACCACTCACAGACGGCACGAGAGAGCGCTGGCAGTGGAGGGTATATAAAGTGTGGAGGGGGTCGCGGAAAACAGTGCCGTCATCGTCACAATCGGGAAACGGTGCGATTTAACTGACGTCCAAAACGGCTTTGGGGCCAAGGGTGGAAGCATTTAGGAAACAGCTCAGTTTGGAAACTGTTCGGGTGCTATGGTTAAAGGACAGCGTGCACAGAAAATGGCGCTATCCAAAACCGACGCTGAGCAACTGTGGTGCACCGCATACGATAGATGTCATGTGCGATATTGCAGTGCCTGTGTTATTCCGAATTACGACGCAAAGTTCCTTTGGAGCTGCAGTCATGGTTGACGACGTATGGAAGTTTGGTGTGGCCGTGAGTCGTACCCGGGTAGCCAAATGGTGAGGGCACCGCTCGCGATAAACGGAAAATCTGGGTGTGAGTGCTGGTCCGGCACAAATTGTCGTTGTCGTTGAAACCTGGTTGTCAATGGAAGGCAGGATTCGCTTACGATTGTGGACGGGGCGGTAATCCGTTACTATTGGTTGCCGTTTACAGTTACACACAATTTATTTAAACTGGTAATTCCAGACACAACAATAAATAAAAAATACCTCACGTTACTAATGAAGGAATAAACAACTGTGTAAATAATAGTGTTTTCAGTGAGTTACAATTTAGCAAATCACCATTAAATACAGTTGCAACAGATAAAGGTTTTAAAAGCAAGCCACTGTGATCTGGCAGAGGGCCTTACACGCCAGTAATGGCAATAAATTAAGAATTGTTAAAATTCATTGCAACTTACAAATTACAGGTATTGAAATATTAAAGGCACGTAGCCACAAACACAGCAGACGGCATCAGACGCCAGGAATAAAAGTAAATAAGGTTTTAAAGGCTTACTGTGTAAATACAAATACCAAATTAGAATTTTAAGGCAAGCGACCACAATCATGGTTGAAGGCCTTACACACCAACAACGGCAATAGTAAAAAAAAGTTTTGAAAGCTGCTGTAAAACAGCAAATACAATAGCGAAACTTAATTTAAAAAAAAAAAAAAACAAAACAAGCCACTGATCCAGACAGTGTTCCAGGAGTCGACCTCTTAGAAGGTCCGGCAACAAACACTTTCGCGAGCAATGAGATAGGAAGCCAAGAGTTGCATTCACTTCACAACATGGTAACTCAGACTAATGGCAGTCTGACGAATGACTAATGATAAACTTGCTGAAGCTACCTGACGTCCGATAAACCAAATGCAACGATGGGACAATACGGCAAAGCCGGAATCGGCGGTCCGCACTACGTCCCCAGAATACTGTGTTTAGAGCGCCCCGAGCGAGAAAGGAATCACTACTAACTGGGGCATTAGCGGCTGGTTGAACTTAACAAATTGTAACAAGTAGAACGCAGTAAATAGTAATTAGAAGTCGAGGAAAGCTAATCAGATCCGCCTTTCCCCTGGCTGCTCTTCGCCTCGGCGACACTACGAGCAGCAACATGAACCCAAGTCACTGGAGAATCACAAGATATCACAATGATGGAGGTTTCCCTACTCGGATTGAAATGCACTCAACTTAAAGCTTGCTGGATCCGGTTTACGGCGAGGTCGTACACCCTCATGACCAGAGCCCTTCCGTCCGGCAGTCCATGTGTGCCGTCAGCGGCCCTGGCGTGTTTTCGCGCTGCGGTAGACCTGGCTCTTCCAGAGTCCCCAACCAAACTGGCACAATCACACGACGTCGTCCAAAAGATGGAGCAACAGTTACTTCATATTCATAACCAAGGCTGCTGCCACTAGCGGACAGGCAACGCTTGTGAAACCGAGTGGCGCAGTCAACACTAGAAGAAGACAAACAACCACAACAATGCGAACTAAACGATACCGTCTGGCTTCCAGCAGAAGGCGGAAACCTACAAACAGCATCAATGCGAGCCACAGCATGGCTCAGTCGTCATTCCATTACACAACTGATTGTTGTCCCTATTGGCAACTGCGAATACGTTTCATGTATAGATGACATGAGTGAATGACAGCTGCAGAGATGTGTACAGGCGAATAGAGGTGCAACTGCTGAACAACAGAGCGGCCCAGATCAACCAAGGGGCTATTAACAGTGTCTCCTCGACGACTATCCGGCAAACGTTGCTGCATGTAGGCCTCAGCTGCAGGCGCCTGGTTCATGCTGACTGCTGTTCATCGGCGACCAAGGCTGGAATTTGTACGACTGGAGGTCCAGTAAGTGACAACAGGTGGCTTTTTCACATGAGTCACATTTTATGCTCTATCGGACAGATGGCCATTGACGTGTACGGTGTGAAAGCAAGGGGGTCCATACTGGAGGAGACAGCGTTTTAGCGTATTGGTCTGGGGAATATTTTCGTGGCATTCCCTGGGTGATCGCTTCATTTTAGAAGGCACAACGGATCAACACAAGTATGCATCTATCCTTGGGGACCACGTCCACCCCTACGTGCAGTTCATTCGTCCTTGACGCGATGGCGTCTACCAGCAGGACAGTGCAGTGTGTCACCCTGCTCGCATTGTACTTGCGTAGTTCTAAGAGCACCAGCATGAGTTGGCTGTACTTCCCTGGGCACTCCCCGGATTTAATGCAATCGAGAATCTGTGAGACTATCTCGATCGAGCTGATTGTGCCATGGATCCTCAGCCGAGAAACCTAGCGCACCTGTCCACATCACTGTAGTCGGCAAGGCTTCACTTCCACAACGTCTTTGACTCTCTTCCTGCACGTCTTGTAAGGTTTGCGTTTCAAAACGCGCTTATTCAGGCCTTTGACTGGTGGTTACATTATTGCGAGGCGCTATTTACCTTCCTTCAGGCGCACCCGGTGTTACGTTTCTTTCTACATCTACATCTACATCTACATCTACATGACTACTCTGCAATTCACATTTAAGTGCTTGGCAGAGGGTTCATCGAACCACAATCATACTATCTCTCTACCATTACACTCCCGAACAGCGCGCGGGAAAAACGAACACCTAAACCTTTCTGTTCGAGCTCTGATTTCTCTTATTTTATTTAGATGATCATTCCTACCCATGTAGGTTGGGCTCAACAAAATATTTTCGCATTCGGAAGAGAAAGTTGGTGACAAATTTCGTAAATAGATCTCGCCGCGACGAAAAACGTCTTTGCTGTAATGACTTCCATCCCATTCGCGTATCATATCTGCCACTCTCTCTCCCCTACTACGTGATAATACAAAACGAGCTGCCCTTTTTTGCACCCTTTCGATGTCCTCCGTCAGTCCCACCTGGTAAGGATCCCACACCGCGCAGCAATATTCTAACAGAAGACGAACGAGTGTAGTGTAAGCTGTCTCTTTAGTGGACTTGTTGCATCTTCTAAGTGTCCTGCCGATGAAACGCAACCTTTGGCTCGCCTTCCCCACAATATTATCTATGTGGTCTTTCCAACTGAAGTTGCTAGTAATTTTAACACCCAGGTACTTAGTTGAATTGACAGCATTGAGAATTGTATTATTTATTGAGTAATCGAATTCCAACGGATTTCTTTTGGAACTCATGTGGATCACCTCACACTTTTCGTTATTTAGCGTCAACTGCCACCTGCCACACCTTACAGCAATCTTTTTTTTTAATCGCTTTGCAACTGATACTGGTCTTCGGATGACCTTACTAGACGGTAAATTAAGCATCATCTGCGAATAACCTAAGAGAACTGCTCAGATTCTCACTCAGGTCATTTATATAGATCAGGAACAGCAGATGTCCCAGGACGCTTCCCTGGGGAACACCTGATATCACTTCAGTTTTACTCGATGATTTGTCGTCTATTACTACGAACTGCGACCTTCCTGACAGGAAATCACGAATCCAGTCACACAACTGAGACGATACCCCATAGGCCCGCAGTTTGATTAGAAGTCGCTTGTGAGGAACGGTGTCAAAAGCTTTCCGGAAATCTAGAAATACGGAATCAACTTGAGATCCCCTGTCGATAGCGGTCATTACTTCGTGCGAATAAAGAGCTAGCTGCGTTGCACAAGAGCAATGTTTTCTGAAACCATGCTGATTACGTATCAATAGATCGTTCCCTTCGAGGTGATTCATAATGTTTGAATACAGTATATGCTCCAAAACCCTACTGCAAACCGACGTCAATGATATAGGTCTGTAGTTATATGGATTACTCCTACTACCCTTCTTAAACACTGGTGCGACCTGCGCAATTTTCCAGTCTGTAGGTACAGATCTATCGGTGAGCGAGCGGTTGTATATGAGTGCTAAGTAGGGAGCTATTTTATCAGCGTAATCTGAAAGGAACCTAATCGGTATACAATCTGGACCTGAAGACTTGCCCGTATCAAGCGATTTGAGTTGCTTCGCAACCCCTAAGGTATCTACTTCTAAGAAACTCATGCTAGCAGCTGTTCGTGTTTCAAATTCTGGAATATTCCATTCATCTTCCCTTGTGAAGGAATTTCGGAAAACTGCTTTCAATAACTTCGCTTTAGCGGCACAGTCGTCGGTAACAGTACCATCGGCACTGCGCAGCGAAGGTATTGACTGCGTCTTGCCGCTTGTATACTTTACATACGACCAAAATTTCTTCGGATTTTCTACCAAATTTCGAGACAATGTTTCGTTGAGGAACCTATTAAAGGCATCTCGCATTGAAGTACGTGACAAATTTCGCGCGTCTGTAAATTTTAGCCAATCTTCGGGATTTCGCGTTCTTCTGAACTTCGCATGCTTTTTCCGTTGCCTCTGCAACAGAGTTCGGACCTGTTTTGTGTACCACGGAGGATCAGTTCCATCTCTTACCAATTTATGAGGTATGAATTCTCAATTGCTGTTGCTACTATATCTTTGAATTTGAGCCACATCTCGTCTACATTTGCATAGTCAGTTCGGAAGGAATGGAGATTGTCTCTTAGGAAGGCTTCTAGTGACACTTTATCCGCTTTTTTAAATAAAATTATTTTGCATTTGTTTCTGGTGGATTTGGAAGAAACGGTACTGCGCCTAGCTACAACGACCTTGTGATCACTAATCCCTGTAATCTCTGAACTGTTCAGCAACTATGTCATCGGAGTCTGGGGGTCGGTAGAAGGAGCCAATTATTAACTTAGTTCGGCTGTTAAGTATAACCTGCACCCATACCAATTCGCACGGAGTATCTACTTCGACTTCACTACAAGATAAACCACTACTGACAGGCACAAACACTCCACCACCAATTCTGCCTAATCTATCTTTCCTGAACACCGTCTGAGACTTCGTAAAAATTTCTGCAGAACTTATTTCAGGCTTTAGCCAGCTTTCTGTACCTATAACGATTTCAGCTTCTGTGCTTTCTATTAGCGCTTGAAGCTCAGGGACTTCCCCAGCACAACTACAACAATTTACAACTACAATTCCGACTGTTCCTTGATCCAAGCACGTCCTGTATTTGCCATGCACCCTTTGAGGTTGCAGCCCACCCCGTACTTTCCCGAGGCCTTCTAACCTAAAAAACCGCCCAGTCCTCGCCACACTGCCTCCGCTACCCGTGTAGCCGCCAGCTGAGTGTAGTGAACTCCTGACCTATTCAGCGGAACCCGAAACCCCATCACCCTATGGCGCAAGTCAAGGAATCCGCAGCTAACACGGTCGCAAAACCGTCTGAGCCTCTGATTCAGACCCTCCACCCGGCTCTGCACCAAAGGTCCGCAGTCGGTTCTGTCAACGATGCTGCAGATGGTGAGCTCTGCCTTCATCTCGTAAGCAAGACCGGCAGCCTTCACCAAATCAGATAGCCGCTGGAATCCAGAGAGAATTTCCTCAGATCCAAAGCGGCACACGTCATTAGTGCCGACATGTGCCACCACCTGCAGCTGGCTGCACCCTGTGCTCTTCATGGCATCCGGAAGGACACTTTCCACATCAGGAATGACTCCACCCGGAATGCACACGGAGTGCACACTGGATTTCTTCCCCTCCTTAGCCGCCATACCCCTAAGGGGCCCCATTACGCGCCTAACATTGGAGCTCCCAACTACCAATAAGCCCACCCTCTGTGATTGCCCGGACCTTGAAGGCTGAGAATCATCGTCTGAAACAGGGCAGGCAGCTGCATCTGGCTCAGCCAGAGACAGTGCCTGAAACCTGTTTGTCAGACGCACCGGGGAGGCTTTCTGATCAGCCTCCGGGGACGTCTTTCGCTGCCTGCCACGCCTCGGAACGACCTCCCAATCAACCACAGGCGAGGGCTCAGCCCCACTGCGGGCAGCAACCGGGGCAACCACAGCGGCAGACCGATCTGGGGACAGACGGGACGAGGTTGACATTCCCGTGATACCCAAGTCCGGCTCCCCACAGTGGTGCCCATTGGCAACAGCCTCAAGCTGCGCGACCGAAGTCAGCGCCGCTTGCAGCTGTGAGCGAAGGGATGCCAACTCATCCCTCATCCGAACACAGCAATCACAGTCCCTGTCCTTTCAAATCGATGTTGAACAACAGTTACTGAAACACGAGTCCGTGCCTAGATAACGCAAGGGAAACACGCAAAGAATGTATTAACTAACCTGTACAAATGTCTAACGACTGCGCTACAATCTGCCTGAATTTACGATTACATTAACTAAAACTCGAAATTACACCTCCTATACGAAACTCACACGCAATTTAAGTAAGAATCTACGAAGTAAACACTAAAGCGCGATGCTACAACTCTCAAATACTATAATACGCCCGAAATTTATGAATTAAACAATGCAAGTACCCAAAAACACGCAAAGAAATTAAGAATTAAACTATGTAACAAATAAGTAAGCTAGGGGTATACGAATTGCTGCTGCAGCTGCTTATCCAACGGCGGCAGGGAACATGCGCCGCGTAGTATAACGTACTGGGTTCTATCAGTGAAATATTCGTCGAACCTTCACATGTTTACGGATATACTCCTTATCATCGGATCTTGGTTAGCCGTCAACGATGTGACAGAATATTGAACGCCTTTGGAAATCTAGGTAGACAGATTCACCAGTTCGCCTGTGTCTACAGTTTTCATGGTGCTGTGTGTGAGTAAAGCAAGCTGTGTTCCGCAGGAGTGGTTTTTCCTGGATCTGTGCTGATTCTTTGAGAGAAACTAATTCTCCTCCAAGAACATCAGAATATTTGGGTTTCGGATGTGTCATAGAATTCTTTGATGTCAGCGATATAGGTCAGTAATGGTGTGTATTCGATCTCTGCCGCCGGCCGGAGTGGCCGAGCGGTTCTAGGCGCTACAGTCTGGAACCGCGCGACTGATACGGTCGCAGGTTCGAATCCTGCCTCGGGCATGGATGTGTGTGATGTCCTTAGGTTAGTTAGGTTTAAGTAGTTCTAAGTTCTCGGGGACTGATGACCTCAGACGTTAAGTCCCATAGTGCTCAGAGCCATTTGAACCATTTTTTGATCTCTGCCCTTTTCCTGAACCACAGGGATCTGCGCTCTTTTCCAGTCCCATGGATATATTCACTGCACAAGAGATTCTCGGTCAATATGAGCTTGGGAAAAACCTAATACCATTGCGTATTGAATGAAAATATAAGCACCAGGACATGGTGTCTTGCTCGCTTTGAGCGGTCTTCAAAATTTCTCGATACTGGAGGTGCTAATACCGATTGTTTGCTGATGATGCTGTGGTGTACGAGAAGGTGTCGACGTTGAGTAATAATTGGGCAAAATTTCTAGTTGGTGTAAGAATGGTAGCCAGTACTAAATGAAGAAAGATTTAGGTTAATGCGGATGAGTAGGAAAAACTAACCCGTAGTGTTCGGTTGGATGGATGGATGATTTGGGGGGAGGGGACCAAACAGAGAGGTCATCAGTCCCATCGGATTAGGGAGGGATGGGAAAGAAATTGGCCGTGCCCTCTCAAAGGATCCTTCCCGGCATTTGCCTGAAACGATTCAGGGAAATCACGGAAAACCTAAATCAAGGTGGCCGGACGCTAGTTTGAACCGTCGTCCTATCGAATGCGAGTTCAAATGGTTCTAATGGCTCTGAGCACTATGGGACTTAACATCTGAGGTCATCAGTCCCCTAGAACTTAGAACTACTTAAACCTAACTAACTTAAGGCCATCACACACATCCATGCCCGAGGCAGAATTCGAACCTGCGACCGAAGCAGTCACGCGGTTCCAGACTGAAGCGCCTAGAAGGGCTCGGCCACCGCGGACGGCAATGCGAGTCCAGTGTGCCAACTACTGCGCCAACTCGCTCGGTCCGTAGTGTTCGGATACAGCATTAGTAGTGTCCTGTTCGTCATAGTCACGTCATTGAAGTTCCTGGGCGTAGCGTCAAGGGTCGTAATGTCTGAAGAGCAGGGTGGCCGGGGTGCTGGGCCGTTCCTTCCAATCCACCGATCTGGACATTACTCCCCTCTCCAGACATCACGCCTCTTGACTTTTTGCGTATGACCCGCATTATTTCCCAATCGTGGAGAAAAACTCTCTGCTCATGGAATTTGCGGTAAGTTATGGTCAAGAGGGTCAAGAATATTGATAGCTCCCTCGCGAGTTCTGTGTAGGACAGGAACAGCATCGGGCCCTATGTCATTACTGAAAACTTGGAAATTTAAGTAGATTTACTACGCCATTTGTACCGATTACTATGTCACCCATCTCACAGGGATACGGCTGTTGTTGGACGGAAGTGTTTGTTTGCGAAGGAGTTGAAGATAGAAATCTACCTTTCTGTTTTTGTTTTTCTGTTTTCTGTTTCGACTCCTGCGTCTCTCGCAGTTGTGTGGATACCGATTTTCCTTCCAGTGATAGTCTTGAACTATAACCAGAATTTCTTGACGATTTTAGACAGGTGTAACTGTGGTAACAATAAGACCCGCTGTAGTTGCCGCTTTAAATTTAATACAGTTTTTGCTGAATAGTTTATCTCAATTGAGAGCACAGGACACCGGAAAAAGGAGATCAGTGTTAGCTGTTAAGCATTTCCGATCCACTTTCCCTTTCTTGTACTTGGAAATCCTTTCTTTTCTTTTTAAGAGTGTCATTGGCATTAAAAAATTCACCTAGGTAGTCCTGGGATCCATAGTTGAAGAGGCACATGCGAGATCCAAATTTACTGACTGCCTATACCAATGCCTCATCTACGCTGCCGATCAACTTGCTACTAAAGCCTTCGTTGTAGTAGCTGAACTACAATCTGGCCGTCTTCTACACTACTTTCTTAGAGACCAGTCTCGATTTATTCCCTGCTGTTCTCATGGTTTTCAGAGAGAACATGCAGTAGAAGACCGGCGATATGCCGATTCAAAATATAATGTGTCTTTAAATCCCTTCTTGTTATTACATTGGCGATGATTTTTATGGTGTATTAAGTATTCTCGTGGAACAAAATTTTCTTCACATTTGGTTTGTTACGATTACAGCCACAACCTTCTTGATGTGTAAAGAGTAAAATGACACAACCAGAAATTCTGTGTGTGTGGTAAAACCCCGTTGATAATGAATTTCTTGACTCTGGCTTCCCTAGCACTTATACAGTCACCAATAGTGCGCAATGAAGAACATCCCCTGGGTTAAGACGTGTCATTTATACACCAATGAGTCCTTTTTTTATCCTTTTTTCTCCATATAACCCCTTCATCCTTCCTTGCAACGCTCTAACCACAGCAGTATCATTGTACTATAATATAATCCATCGAGAAGGAACAATATCTCAATCAAACAAATGCTTTCAGGTCGGACGCAGATGACGTTCAGAACATAATAGCACCATAACAAAAGAAGGCAACAGGAATGGACGCTAAGATTTATAAGTCAAACCCCAACCCAACGGCGACGGCAAACAACATCTCCAAACTCTTCCTCTGGTAAGTGAACGACATCTCATTCTACACTCTTGTTTTTCAAAAAAATGCATTGAAACAGTTCCTAATGTGCATTGTGTAGTACGCGTATGATTGTACTTAGCCGAGTGGGCCGTTTTTGAGACATGAAAGATGCACGGAGCATGTCACCTCATATAATTCGCACTTTGTCGTTCAGTACTAAAGGATAAAAAAAATGAACGTATAAGCACCGACATTGACGTATTGTTGGAGATTTTATCATTTTCGATGGATGAATCGTTCAGATTACCTGTGGAACATGAAACTAGCTAACAAACTGATTATACCACGTTCTAGTGCGCTTCTCTCGACTCAGTGTAGCGTGAGGAGGTGATGCTGTTGGACGTCGTACTGGCAAATGCAGTGCCAGTCGCCCAATTGATAGGCTTAACACGGAATCTCAGTACAGGGACCATAAAGTATTTTATGTACAGAATTATTCACAGAACACTGTCATAGTCCTACTGTGAAAACTAGAGATAACTGTTACCGTCAGAGTCAACTACAATGGCCAACAGCGTGTGGATTACATCGATAGCGTTGACTAAATCGCGTTGTAAGTGTCGAAGGGCAGACTACAGTGTAGCAGATGGTTCACCAATACAATGCTGGATAACAATAACAACTGAGCAGCCGTGTCAACACTGGCACTGTTCCCACTGGTGGTGTGCAGATTCCTTCATCTCAGATAAGTAACTGTTCGGAGAAGTTAACAGTAGTATAATAAGGAGAGAACTGGGACAGAGTGTTTCATCATTGACAAAATCGATGACATCACCGACGACATCATCGATGATTTATGGGATATCCCTATACCCCACCACTCACCCCTCTCAGAAAGGCTAATTGCCGTATGTGTAAAATGGCAGGAATTCAAAGTTTGGCGGGAAATTCAAATATCGGAGGGAAATTAAAAAAATATCCCAATTATGATAGTATAATTCGTATGGGAGTAAGGTTGTTGTTGTCCTGAGCATAAATTAGCGGGAAATCCAAGACTGGCATGTTGGATGACTTGGAATACCTGGCTCTATGATGTCTGAATCAGAGTTGTGGAACCCAAGGTAGTGATCAGACATGGCGACAGGGGAATACTGGCGCAGCTCCATGACGCCACAATCCAGCTCAGCCTGTCAGAGTATTTGTACCACTACAGAACTTTGGTACACTACCCCAGAGCTGGAATACTGGCGTAGCTCTATGACGTCAGAATCCAAGACGGTAGGACAGACGGAAGTAACTGCCTTGCACAGACCTGTAGGGCTAGTTATAACAGTAAGGTCACAGTGTAATTCCATCCTGCCTGTCTTAATTTAAGTAATTCCCCTGCTTAAACAAATGTTTACGTTTGGCCAGCACATATACGCTACTGGCCATTAAAATTGCTACACCAAGAAGAAATGCAGATGATAAACGGGTTGTGGGGCGGCTGGTGGAATTTTAACGTTGTTATTATATAATGTTTGGTTTGTAGAAACACTTCCCGGCCGATGCACCATATGTGGGGCGGCGGGTGGAATTGATTTGTTTTATATGAATGTTTGGTTTGTAGGAACACTGCATTTCCCGGCCGATGCACCATTTGTGGGGCGGCTGGTAGGAATTGAATGTTGTTATATAAAATGCTTGAATGTAGAAACATTCCCTGCCGTTTTAACCATATGTGGGGCGGCGAGTGGAATTAATTGTTATATAAATGTTCCTATTATTTATGCTGTCTTTTGCCGTTCTCAACACTGGCTCTCTAACTGCAATATTGGCAACCAGAAAGTGATTAGCAAAACGTGAAGCCTGTAATTAGAATTCCTAGTGCCCACTTCATCTGAGAAATACACTTATAGCTACAGCTTATAGCTCTGACGCGACTCCCGACACAGATGGTGTGCTATTCAGCGTCTGATGAGAACTCGGGCCTTTTTTCCTCGCGCAGCCTTCTTATATATAAAGCCGCGGTGCGGACGGCTAAGGGAATGCCTGATCAAATCGGCTCTCCCGACTAGCCGCTGGGCTAGTAATGCACCACTTTAAGTTACTGAATAAATCATAGCTTCTTTTGCTGATGGCCGATGAAGCTCTCAATTTAAATGTGCATTCAGCACACAGGTAAGTAATCATAATAAAAGCTTGACGTGGCTAAGTTAAATATTTTGGGAGAGAGAATTAATTTAATTACACTGCACGCAGTAGACGAGCTCTGAACTTGCCCTTTTGGAGATATGCTATCGCTATAGTTTTATAGTTATTCAAATGAAACTTCTCACATCTTTATGGTTATAGCGGATCTCCATTCTACTTAAATATAAACATCCTAGCCTTATTTATTAGCCTACTTAATCTATCTTGCTTCCTTAATTTTTAAGACAAAAACCAGAAAATTATGAATTTCAGCTAAAATCTTAATTTGTGAGATCCAAAGTACTGTTTCTATTAAATAATTATGAAAAAGGAATCTAAATATAACTTTTTAAGTCTCTAGCGCTTTTCTGTTGCGTCAATAATTTTTACAGAAAAATGTCAAAATTTCGAAAATGGTTAAAGTTATCGAACTGATATTCAACACATGTTGATTTAGTATTACTCCTGACATGCTAGAAA
Organism: Schistocerca nitens; assembly: GCF_023898315.1. NCBI lineage: Eukaryota > Metazoa > Arthropoda > Insecta > Orthoptera > Acrididae > Schistocerca > Schistocerca nitens. The sequence goes on along the minus strand of NC_064615.1, from coordinate 456,916,558 downwards.
CGTTTTAGGTTATTTGCTTTATTTTTAAAGTATTGCGCAACATTTATGACGTCAGAGCTAGTTACAGCGGACTGGCTGGCACACAATGGAAAGACTGATGTGAATTTACTACAGCATGAGTAGGCTGCTTCCCTACATCACCCTCTCCTTAAATTTTTTTGAATGTTAATTACCGAAAAAACATTTAATTACAAAAAGGGAAGCAAGAGTACAGCTTAACTTCCTATGAAAATTAAAATTGAAATGTAATCATGTAGAAATATTAAAAGAAAACTGATTACCTACATTAATTATTTAAATTGCGGGCATGTTCACTGCCTCTTAAGCAATATTATCCCTCAATATTTAAGCAAAATCAATGAAACACTTTGGCATACATATTGCCTTACATAATAATATGTAAAATTATGTAAATCTTAAATCCATTAAATACATTTTTACATACACAAATTCAAAGAAAATAACACAGTTATTCGTGATACATAAACAGATGATTATATCTTAGCAGTCTTTTCTAAACCTGAAAGAAAATTTCACAAATCATTTTTATACACGTGGTTGTAGCCGCTTTGGCTGGCGTTCTACACTTCCATTCACAAGGGTAGGGGAGGGGAAGTTGCTATGGTGTGCGTCCTTCACGTTCACTCTAAATTACATGGGGAAAGGGGAGGGGTCACTGTGAGTTGTGTCCAAGTCACTCCACGCTTTTACGCAGCTACCAGGCTGCCATTATCTGGTTTGTCCTGTAGAACAAACAAAAAGAGTGCCTCAGACTCTGTTCACTTATTATCTAAGGGTGGGTCACAATGAAACGGGGATATATATACATTTTATCCTTCAATATTTTGCTGGAACGAAGTTAACAGAACTTTTTCAATTTTACTCTCGTGGTTACTTCATTGTCATAAAAACGGTAAACAAATGGCTCAAAACGCCGTTAGTCACGTACTAGAGAAAATTTATGCTCAAGGCATACAATCATGAATCCTATTTAATATCAATTTATTATTTCTGGTCTGGAACACTGAACCAATGCTCGGTACATTCCTGATACATTAGTATTTCATTTACTTAGCTGACTCATCTTCGATTACCTTATTCTTAGAGATAGTATGAGTATATTTGATTAACAGTCGTTTTCTCAGTTTCTTTGTACATGTGAGTAACTTTTGGTAATAGTACAGTTCTGAGTGTTCAAAACACACTACGTTTAGTTGACTACTAAATCCACTTATTGGTCCTCTGCTGCTGTGTCAGTTCCACGTCTGCAATTATGTACTATCTTCATCGAAGTGTACTTATGCTGAGCTATAAATAATATTTCACGTTTGCCATTATGTTACTCAATTATGTTGCTAGTGTATGTACTTATTTAACACTCACTCTATTAACATTTAACGCATAGGATAGCACATTTATTTCATATCTATAGTGTATTGCAGCTGATCAGTTTGCTCACGTGGCAATCCATTTCCACTCGATCGGACGCTGAAACCTCAGGTAGTCCCTCTCGACCTACCACTAAAATGCATTAAGTAATTATGGACGAGCGTAATGCTAAATTCCTTAAACCTATAGGACACCATGAGCTGCTCTGTCTCATCTAACATAAGGGTACCTATGGTCGCATTCACGCCTCCAACTCATAACCTCAATACGTGTAGGTGTGTCCTGTCACACACTACACCAAAATAATGGCCAGCTCCAACCTTATAAATACTTCAAAGACGTGTCCCTCACGTCTCAACCACAAACGCTGTTCAATTCTATTACACTGCCAATCTTTGCTACACAAGTTGAGTCTATTCTTACAACTTGTCTGCATTTTTTTTCAATACACTAAGCACTCTCTCTTACTATTTACTAGTTAGCTCTACAGCATACAATAGGTTTCACTGCCACTTTAGATCCTGCTTGAACACGAATTTGTACATCTTTTTAAAATATTATTGTGGGACCATTTCCAATAAAACAACAACTTTGTACTTATAATATTACCAGGGTTCTGTACATACTCGTTACTCAAATACATTGTATCTTAATTACGTCATACTTATCTATTGTTTATGTCACTGTTAGGTTTGTCACATTAGGTATTTTTTTTTCACTAATCGGTGGATAGAATGGTTCCAGAACTCATGGCTTGATAGCCATGACGGAAAATTTTTTTATTAAAGAAAGAGTCGATACTTTGGTGGATAGGAAAGATGAAGATTGAGTGAGATCTGAAATGTGAAAGAAGATCTCACACAGCTGGGACTTCACAGCTGCCACACTGTGTAGAGGTTACAGAACAACCTCCTCCCATCAGAATTCATTATCTTATTAAAATATTCGTATTGGAAAGAAGGGGTCGGAATTTTTGTGGATAGGAAAGATGAAAAGTGAGTGAGACCTGAAATGGAAAGAAAATCTCACACAGCTGGGACTGCACAGCTGCCACACTGTGTAGAGGTTACAGAACAACCTCCTCCCTACAGAATTCATTAGTTTATTGTTGGCTTGATAACCATAACGGAAAATTTAATGTGTTGGAAAGAAGAGGTCGAAATTTTAGGTGGGTAGAAAAGATGAAGAATGAGTGAGACCTGAAATGGGAAGAAGATCTCACACAGCTGGGACTGCACAGCTGCCACACTGTGTAGAGGTTACAGAACAACATCCTCCCTACAGAATTCATTCACTACCTATGAACTTCTTTAGGTCGATCACGTTCCTGAGACCTAATAGCTTTTTACTCTTAGGGTACTCTAGCCTATATGCATTAGCATGTGGTTTTTCTATGATCCTGAAAGGTCCTTGGTATACGAACATGAATTTCTTCTGCTTCTTCACCTGACAATTCAGTATTTTGTAGCTCTTCCCTACCGTTACACAGCTGCGCCTTCTCTTTCTCTTCCCACTTAGAAAGCGTTCTAACACGGTATCTATCAAATACTGTGAGTGATCTAATATTTCTGTTGTATCCTTAGATGCTACCGACCCTTCATCCACATGTTCAGTCTGAGTATTCTGATCTGTCTTACCAATTACCGTAACTACTGGCTTAGGAAAAGTAACCGCCTGGTGAGCGCCAGTATCCTCATAGATGGGAACTAGTTTTCCTGCCTCTGCCTACTATTGTTTCCTTTATTTCCATTATAGTTAACTGGCACAGCATTGCTTTCCGTACTGTTGTTTACCTGCATAATTTTGTTTGGAACAAAATTACTGTCATTTGGATGCCATTGTTGGTTCTGATAATTATTTCTCCAATTCCTACCTCTCTTAGGATGGCGAACACCTACTGTTCTGATGTTTACATTGCCATTCTGCTTGTTCTTAAAATTACTACTAGTGTTATTTAGATTTCTGTTGTTACGTGCTTGCTCCTCATTGGCAGCCACACGCTCTACACGTTCCAAATATTCAATGAAATGATCCAGATTGTCTCTAGGGGCAGATATAATTCTAGTTTGCCAATACCATGGCAGTTTGGCTTCAAGACCTAGTATTATCATTTCAGGTTTCAGCTTTTCCGCCAAATGTGACAAACGTGAGATCCATGACCTAGCAAATTCTTTAATAGATTCCTTGCCTACATTGAAGCGTTTTCCACTCCAAAATTCTCTCAACACTTCATTTTGCTTATTACTAGACCAATACTCATTAATGAAAGCTGTTTTAAATTCCACTAATGTTTTACACTTCAACATAACATCATCTGACCAACGCATGGCGTCACCTGCTAAATGGCTTCTAATAAATGAGATTTTCTCTCGTTCAGACCAAGTTGGTGGAATCACATCTTCAAAATCGTTCCAGAAATCTAGCGGGTGGATATTTTTATCTGGATCGAACCGCAAGAACTGCCGACACCCGATAAAAGCGGCGTTTGCAGCTACAACTTGTTGTATACTACCATTACCAGAAGTTTCTGAAGCTACTTTACTCTCAATGTTAGCAATGTTAGTACTAACATTTTCTACTCTCATTTAAACATTATCTACTATTTGCACAATATGAGTAGTATCAGTTTTGATTGCGTCTACTTCTGCTTGACATATGTTTACTTTTATATTAACATCTTTAAACCTATCTGAGCACAGTTCAGATTCCGCCTCGATCTTTTCTGTTAACTTGTGCTGCAGCTTCGCATCTTCCATTTGGAAGTCTTTGCGAACGTCAGCAACTTCGGATTTTACTGTTTTATACATTTCAGAAAATTGTTGAGCAACCTTTTTCTTAATATCCTCATGGTTGTAATCAATTTTATAATTCAAACTGTCCAGATCCTCTTTCAACTTATTGCAACCAGCCTTGAAGGTATTGTCCACTGTCTCAAATCGTTTATTAAAATTAGTTTGGCTGGCCACAATCTCATATTTTAATTCAGCATTACTAGCTGACAATTTTGCATTACTGGCAGCTATTGCTTGTAATATAACATTTAAATCAATAGCCCCAGTATCTTTGGGTTGCTCACTAGTTGGCTTTTTATCACACTCAGGTGACGAAAAACTAGCTCCAGCACCAGAATCATCAAAACTAAACGAAACTTCTGATTGATCAGTCATATTTAATTTCTCCTGTTTAAACTCTACCACTTCTGATGGCTGTTTCGTTTTTAACTCATCAGATAAACTATCATCCAATAAATTCACAATTTCTGATTTCTGCTTTACTACAGGGGTCTATATTATTGAATTATTGCCCTTCCCACAATACTGTCAGGAGACAATACTTCATATTCCACTTTAACTTTACTACTTTCATGCATATTTACACTTGAACCGTTGTCTGGATTTACATTTCCTTCAACAGACATAGGTTCTAATTTAAGTTTAACCTCGGTTTCTTCTGGCAGTTCCATTTCCGACAGTCTTTTAGTGCAGATTAGTAAAATTTTTAACAGCTTTTCAATTAGTTCCTTCTGCACGACGTATGGCGTTGCCGGCGTGGCGTACCAGGATTACTGATGCGACACAGCGCGCTGAACTGCAGACGGCACTCCAATGGCTGTTGTGTGTTTGCGTGGCCCGCAACTGCAGGCGCGGTTCCGGCTACTCCGGCGGACGACTGCGGTGAGGCGAAACTGGCTTCTCGCGATGCCGGCAGCGCCGCTAGACTCAGTGCCAGCTCCGTCAATCCAGATGCGTTGTTAATCCAATTGCGTCGTCCACATACACACGTAACACATTCACTGTTCTATACTCAGTTGCGTGTCGCATTTCACTCGCGAATCCGAATATTTAAAAATCACTTTCACTTTTACTCAGTTTATTTCCTTCCCGGCCGATGCACCAATTGTGGGGCGGCTGGTGGAATTTTATCGTTGTTATTATATAATGTTTGGTTTGTAGAAACACTTCCCGGCCGATGCACCATATGTGGGGCGGCGGGTGGAACTGATTTGTTTTATATGAATGTTTGGTTTGTAGGAACACTGCATTTCCCGGCCGATGCACCATTTGTGGGGCGGCTGGTAGGAATTGAATGTTGTTATATAAAATTCTTGAATGTAGAAACATTCCCTGCCGTTTTAACCATATGTGGGGAGGCGAGTGGAATTAATTGTTATATAAATGTTCCTATTATTTATGCTGTCTTTTGCCGTTCTCAACACTGGCTCTCTAACTACAATATTGGCAACCAGAAAGTGATTAGCAAAACGTGAAGCCTGTAATTAGAATTCCTAGTGCCCACTTCATCTGAGAAATACACTTATAGCTACGGCTTATAGCTCTGACGCGACTCCCGACACAGATGGTGTGCTATTCAGCGTCTGATGAGAACTCGGGCCTTTTTTCCTCACGCAGCCTTCTTATATATAAAGCCGCGGTGCGGACGGCTAAGGGAATGCCTGATCAAATCGGCTCTCCCGACTAGCCGCTGGGCTAGTAATGCACCACTTTAAGTTACCGAATAAATCATAGCTTCTTTTGCTGATGGCCGATGAAGCTCTCAATTTAAATGTGCATTCAGCACACAGGTAAGTAATCATAATAAAAGCTTGACGTGGCTAAGTTAAATATTTTGGGAGAGAGAATTAATTTAATTACACTGCACGCAGTAGACGAGCTCTGAACTTGCCCTTTTGGAGATATGCTATCGCTATAGTTTTATAGTTATTCAAATGAAACTTCTCACATCTTTATGGTTATAGCGGATCTCCATTCTACATAAATATAAACATCCTAGCCTTATTTATTAGCCTACTTAATCTATCTTGCTTCCTTAATTTTTAAGACAAAAACCAGAAAATTATGAATTTCAGCTAAAATCTTAATTTGTGAGATCCAAAGTACTGTTTCTATTAAATAATTAAGAAAAAGGAATCTAAATATAACTTTTTAAGTCTCTAGCTCTTTTCTGTTGCGCCAATGATTTTTACAGAAAAATGTCAAAATTTCGAAAATGGTTAAAGTTATCGAACTGATATTCAACACATGTTGATTTAGTATTACATCTGACATGCTAGAAACGTTTTAGGTTATTTGCTTGATTTTTAAAGTATTGCGCAACATTTATGACGTCAGAGCTAGTTACAGCGGACTGGCTGGCACACAATGGAAAGACTGATGTGAATTTACTACAGCATGAGTAGGCTGCTTCCCTACAGGGTATTCATTGGACAAATATATTATACTAGAACTGACATGTGATTACATTTTCACGCAATTTGGGTGCATAGATCAGATGAAAATCGATACCCAGAACAACTACCTCTGGCCGTAGTAACGGCCTTGATACGCCTGGGCATTGAGTCAAACAGAGCTTGGATGACGTGTACAGGTACAGCTGCCCACGCAGCTTCAACACGATACCACAGTTAATCATGAGTAGTGACTGGCGTATTGTGACGAGCCAGTTGCTCGGCCAGAACAAGAGATGACCTAGACGTGTAACCAATGGTACCCCATACCATCACGCCAGATGATACGCCAATACGGCGATGACGAAAACGCCCTTCCAATGTGCGTTCACTGCGATGTCGCCAAACACGGATGCAACCATCATGATGCTGCAAACAGAACCTGGATTCATCCGAAAAAATGACGTTTTGCCGTTCGTGCACCCAGGTTCGTCGTTGAGTACGCCATCGCAGGCGCTCCTGTCTGTGATGCAGCGTCAAGGGTAACCGCAGCCATGCTCTCCGAGCTGATAGTCCCTCGAAATGTTCGTGAAGATGGTTGTTGTCTTGCAAACGTCCCCATCTTTTGACTCAGGGATCGAGACGTGGCTGCACGATCCGTTACAGCCATGCGGATAGGTTGCTTGTCATCTCGACTGCTAGTGATACGAGGCCGTTGGGATGCAGCCCGGCGTTCCGTATTACCCTCCTGAACCCACCGATTCCATATTTTGCTAACAGTCATTGGATCTCCACCAACGCAAGCAGCAATGTCGCGATACGATAAACCGCAATCGCGATAGGCTACAATCCGACCTTTATCAAAGTCGGAAACGTGATGGTACGCATTTCTCCTCCTTACACGAGGCATCACAACAACGTTTCACCAGGCAACGCCGGTAAATTGCAGTTTGTGTATGATAAATCGGTTGGAAACTATCCTCATGTCAGCACGTTGTAGGTGTCGCCACTGGCACCAACCTTGTGTGAATACACTGTAAGGCTGATCATTTGCATATCACAGCATCTTCTTCCTGTAGGTTAAATTTCGCGTCTGTAGCACGTCACCTTCGTGGTGTAGCAATTTTAATGGGCAGTAGTGTATCATACAGCATTGTAAGTTAAATTCCAAACTGTATGCTGTGTAGTAGCAACAGGCAATCCGTCTTCAGGCCACAAGTGGCCCATCGGGACCATCCGACCGCCGTGTCATCCTCAGATGAGGATGCGGATAGGAGGGGCGTGTGGTCAGCACACCGCTCTCCCGGTCGTTACGATGGTTTTCGTTGACCGGAGCCGCTACTATTCGGTCGAGTAGCTCCTCAATTGGCATCACGAGGCTGAGTGCACCCCGAAAAATGGCAACAGCACATGGCGGCCTGGATGGTGACCCATCCAAGTGCCGGCCACGCCCGGCAGCACTTAACTTCGGTGATCTCACGGGAACCGGTGTATCCACTAGGGCAAGGCCGTTGCCGTAGTAGCAACAGCTTTGTCTTTATTTATACAAACACTGGTGGGGGAAGGTGGAGGTTCTCCTCCTCCGACCGTGCTCCTCACTGCACCACACCGCACTGCCGCCCCGCGCTAACACACGCCAGATGCCTGTTGGTGGCCTGAGCCGCAGCTGAGCTCTGTCACCTGGACTTACCGAATGCCTCGTGTGTCAGCACCGTGGGTCTGTCATGATGAGACCATGTTCTGCTTGCAGGGAATATCCTATTTTGAAAAGCTGTATCAAACATCTATGTAGGAGGGATGACTGGTGTCCTGCAGACCAATGCAGTACTGCTCCGTTGATTTTACTTTAAGATATGTACCCAACCACCGTTTGATGGCGTTAAATCGTATTGGAAACGGTCGCACTCAGAAGACAATACCGTAAGAAATCTGCTTCATATGCTGAATGTCCTTCATAAAATGTGAAACATAGTTTGGTGAGGTTCTCCCAGTTATATGCATACGTTTCTCAAGCCACTTGCTTGATAGTTATTGTGTGTGTGAGATATATATTGCGGTCATCTAGTTTTCTGTTCTCTTCTTGTTCTCGATGTTACAGCTGTTCAGGTGTTAAATGCTGCTTTCCTGCACACGACTATTTCTGTCAAGGAGTTCATCTACAGCTTTCGCCGAATGAAAGCTACAGCTTTGGAATGTGATTACAGTACATTGTTCGTTCGTTGGATGAAGCGGAAGTAAATAACATATGACTGTGTCTCGTCCACTAGAGGAGGTGACATAACCAGCAGCGTCCCTCACACAAAGCTATCACACACCGTTGACTAAGTGGTTTTGACTATTATCTGCATTGCGGCTGTTGTTGTGGATGGCGTAGAGATCTTCACACTCGGTATTTGTGCAAATACACAAACGTTCCTGCCCTGTTCTATCCTTATTGGTAGATTAGAACAACATGCAAGTATTGTGGAGATGCTTCAGGAACTCAAATGGGAATCCCTGGAGGGAAGACGACATTCTTTTCGAGCAACCACTGAGAAAATTTAAAGAAATGATATCTGACGTTGACTGCAGAACGATTCTACTGCAGGCTACATACATGTCACGTTAGAATCACGAGGACAAGATACGAGAAATTAGGGCTCATAAGGAGGCACAAAGATAGTCGCGTTTTCCCCGTTCTATTTGCGTTTGGAACAGCAATGGAAATAACTAGCAATGGTACAGGGTACCCTCCGTCACACAGCATATGGTGTCTAGCGGAGTACATATGCATATGTACAACATATTGGCCAATGATCTTAGTTCTCATGATTCTTTCAAGTACAGTCGTTGCGTCACTACATTCCTCTTAAAAACATATCAACCATCAAGTAACGAACTATATATCAAACCATCAAGTAACGATACTTTAAATGGTTGTGTGCCTCTGTATGAGTCATGATTTTCCCTTTCTTCGAGGTTCTTATGCGAGATGTGACCCATTCTGTTGCCTGCCTGAAGTTTTGAAGTTTGCGACCACAGTGTACAGAACATGCCTGCTGAAAGTGTACTAGCCACTGGAAACAGCTTTCCTACATTGCAATAATAACGGCGCTGCATTCTAGGCGACTAGTGTTGGAACTTCTGGTTGTGTTATGGATGGGCGCCTACAGGAGAAGCGGACTGAAGACTTCGATTATTTGGAAACGTAAACAAGTCGTAATATCACTTGCACAAGTATTCGTCAAAATGTGCGTGTAACTCTTGGTTTCTTAGTTGTTGTTATGGTTCTGGATCTGAAGTAGGGATGTGGACAACTCTTAAAATGCCCTTCGGTTACGCTGTCGGTATGTGTTGGAACTTACGGTTAGTGTTAAATACAATTTCTAGATGCCACCTGGAAAGGGAGGTTAGCCCTTCTTTAGGTGGAAATTTCATTGATTTCACTATAAAACTGACGTGAAAATTCAATCGTTTGTTGTATGTATGCGGCCTGTCGACATTTTGGAAAAGCTGCACTAGTATCCCTGGTTTCGCATTCTGGCGTGATGGAGCTGCAGCAGTATGTAATGGTTAGCCATCCCAAGAGCGGAGTTTGTTGCAGGGTGCACGACTTGTATCAGGCGAAGATGTTGACGTGCATTTCTCACTGTATGAAGTGACGCCTGCTGATCGATTCTTGTAGGTGAAGGCATCCAAGCCCCTAACCATGCATCATGTGGTGTCGCTGAGACTCGCTGCACCCTGTCAGCGTGCAGAGTGCTAACTGTGCGAGTGGCATCAGCAGTGGGCAGAGACCTTGTAGGCTACTCCAGGAAAGAGAAGTCAGAACCTCTCAATCACTTTCCTCTAAGACAACAGAACGCAGTTCTGTTCTAAAATTAGACTATGTTCAAGTGTAACATATTGTGAGTGTCGGCTGGACAGTCAGTGAGAGAGAGCCGCAAGTTCCTGCTGCTAATAAGGCAAGTACACCGTTTTTTTATTACATATTTTTACGATCTTCAATCAAGAACGACTTCTTTTCAGTTACCTTCGTAGTTTCTAGTATATTTTTGTACTTTCTTGCGTGTCTGAGTGCTTGCTAGGAGCAACCTTTCATTTTAAAAGCAGTGTAGTGTATAGTACCGCCGTTGCTATCGACCGTTGTATCAACACTCGTATCGTACAAGCTTTCGTTTGTTTTGCGTACAACAGTTCAGCGTCAGTTAGACTGTCAGTGAGAGATCACCGCGAGTTGCTGCTGCTAATAAGGCGAGTACATCATTTGTTTATTACATATCTTTACGAGTTTCAGACAGGAACGAGTTCAGAAATAGCTCCAGGCAGTGTTGGCTTCTGTCACACAGCTTGAGGCTGCAGCCAACGGGCATCACCATGGGGGGGGGGGGCAGATGCGGGGATGCGAGGTATGTCGATGACAACCCATGTGTCCCCAATCGATCCATTGCTATGTCCACCCCGGATACTGCCTGCACTAAGGTTTTCCCCTTACCTGTGTTCAAGTGGGAGATCACTCCAAAGTCTGGCAGGTAGCGACAGACTTTTCGTGGGGCTGATCGTAGGGCCTCCCCAGTTCATTTGACGAAGAGGTTTCGGGCGTTATCTGTGGCTGCCGAATTCTCTGAGCCGGATGCAGTCGTCCACCCTGTTCCAGAGGAAGCTTCTCGGCCCAAAAGGTCTGGGCATTCACAGAGGGTGGGTTTTCTGGTAGTTGGGAGCTACAATGTTAGGCGCGTAATGGGGCCCCTTGGGAATATGGCTGCCAAGGAGGGGAAGGAAGCCAGTGTGGACTCTGTGTGCATAGTGGGGGGAGTCATTCTGGGTGTGGAAAGGGTGCTTCCAGATGCCATGAAGAGTATAGAGTGCAGCCAACTGCAGGGTGGACGACTGCGTCCGTTTCAGAGACTTCGTCCGCCACAGATAACGCCCGAAACCCGTTCGTCAAACGAATTGGGGAGGCCCTATGAAGAGCCCCACGAAAAGTCTTTGTCTGCCTGCCAGACATTTGAATGATCTTCCACTCGACCAAGGGTGAGGGGTCAACCGAAGTGCAGGCATCATCCGGGGCGGCCACTGCAATGTATCGATCAGGGGATACGTGGGTCGTGCTCGACCTACCTCACATCCTCGCGTCCGACCCCGCACAGTTATGCCCCTTGGCAGCAGCCTCAAGCTGTGTGGCCCTTTGAATCAGAGGAGATTCTCTCTGGTTTCGGCGGCTAGCGGAAATGGTAGAGACTGCCAGTCTTGCTTCCGAGATTAAGGCAGAGCTCACCATCTGCAGCATCGTCGACAGAACAGACTGTGGTCCTTTGGTGCAGAGCCGAGTGGAGGGTCTGAATTAGAGGCTCAGGCGGTTCTGTGACCGTGTAGGCTGCAGATTCCTTGACTTGCGCCATCGGGTGGTGGTTTTCCGGGTTCCGCTTAATAACTCAGGAGTCCACTGGACACAAGAAGCGGCTACACGGGTAGCGGGGGCTGTGTAGAAGGGACTGGGTGGTTTTTTAGGTTAGAGGGCCTCAGGTAACCACAGAAAGGGCGTCCGTCTAAAAGGGGGCAGGTCGAACACAGTAAGGTGGTTGTAGAAACGATCGGTATTGTAGTTGTAAATTGTCGTTGCTGTGTCGGGAAAGAACCAGAGCTCCAAGCCCTAATAGAAAGCACTGAAGCTCAAATAGTTATATGTAAAGAAAGCTGGCTAAAGCAGGAAATAAGTACAGCCGAAATTTTTTGAAACAATCTAACAGTGTTCAGAACGGATAGATTAAATACAGCTGGTGGTGGAGTATTTAATGCTGACAGAAGTAGTTTTCCTTGTAGTGAAATTGAAGTAGATAGTTCCTGCGAAATAGTATGGGTAGAGGTTATACTTGACAATCGGGCTAAGCCATTAATTGGATAGTTTTACCGACGCTCCGACTCAGAAGATATGGTTGCTGAGCAGTTCAAAGAAAACTTGAGTCTCATTTCAAAAAGGTACCCCGCTTATACAATTATAGTCGGTGGCGGTTTCAATATACCCTCGATATGCTGGAAAAATTATACGTTTAAAACCGGCGGCAGGCATGTAACGTCATCCGAAATTGAACAGAACGCTTTCTGAGAAAATTATTTTGAACAATTAGTTAATGAGTCGTCTCGAAACCTAAATGGTTGCGAAAGCATACTTGACCTCTTAGCAACAAATAATCCTGGACAAATAGGGAGTACCATGACGAATACAGGGATTAGCGACCGCAAGGCAATTGCTGCTAGGCTGAATACCGTAACACCCACAACCATAAAAAGAAACGCAAAGTATATCTATTTAAAAAAAGCTGTTAAAATGCTCTTAACACCTTTTTAAGAGACAGTCTCCACTCCTTTCGATCTGATCACGTAAGCGTAGAAAAGATGTGGAATGATTTCAAAGAGATAGTATCGACGGAAATTGAGAAATATGTACCACATAAATGAATAAGTGATGGTACTGATCCCCCGTGGTACACAAAACGGGTCAGATCGCTGTTGCAGAAGCAACGAGAAAAGCATGCCAAATTTAAAAGAACGCAAAATCCCGAAGATTGGCAAAGTTTTGCAGAAGTTCGATATATAGCACGTACTTCAATGCGAGATGCTTTTAATAACTTCCATAACGAAACTCTGTCTCGGAATTGGGCAGAAAACCCAAAGAGATTCTGGTCATATATAAAGCACACCAGTGGCAGGACGCAATCAATACCTTCACTGCGCGATAACAACGGTGAAGTCACTGATGACAGTGCCATCAAAGCAGAGTTATTAAACAAGATTTTCCGAAACCCTTCACCAAAGAAGACGAAGTAAATATTCCCGAATTCCAATCAAGAACAACTGCGAAGATATGAAACATAGTAGATATCCTCGGTGTAGCAAAGCAGCTTAACTCACCTAATAAAGGCAAGGCTTCCGGTCCTGATGGTACACCAGTCAGGTTCCTTTCAGAGTATGCAGATGCAATAACTCCATATCTAGCAATTATATACAACCGCTCGCTCACAGAAAGTTTCGTACCTAAAGACTGGAAAGTTGCTCAAGTCACACCAATACCCAAAAAGGAAATAGGAGTAATCCCCTAAATTACAGGTACATATCACTAACGTCGATTTGCAGTAGGGGTTTGGAACATATACTGTATTCGAACGTTATGAAGTACCTTGAATTAAACGATTTACTGACACATAGTCAGCATGGATTCAGAAAATTTCGTTCTTCTGGACCACAAATAGCCCTTTATACACATGAAGTAATGAGTGCTATCGACAGGGGATGTCAAATTGACTCCATATTTTTAAATTTTCAGAAGGCTTTCGACACCGTTCCTCACAAGCGTCTTCTAACCAAACTGTGTGACTATGGAATATCGCCTCAGTTGTGAGACTGGATTCGTGATTTCCTGTCAGAAAGATCACAGTTCTTAGTAATAGACGAAAAGTCATCGAGTAAAACAGAAGTAATATCCGGCGTTCCCCAAGGAAGTGTTATAAGCCCTGTATTGTTCCTGACCTATATTAACGACATAGAGGACAACCTGAGTAGCCCTCTTAGATTATTTGCAGATGATACTGTCATTTACCTTCTTGTAATGTCATCAGATGACCTAAACGAATTGCAAAATGATTTAGATAAGATATCTGTATGGTGCGAAAAGTGGCAGTTGACCCTGAATAAAGAAAAGTGCGAAGTTATTCACATGAGTACTAAAAGAAATCAGCTAAATTTCGATTACGCGATAAGTCACACAAATCTGAAGGCTGCAAATTCAACTAAATACTTAGGGATTACAATTACAAATAACCTAAATTATAAAGATCACATAGATAATGTTGTGGGTAGAGCAAACCAAAAACTGCGATTCGTTGACAGAACACTTAGAAGGTGCAACAGATCTACTAAAGAGACTGCTTACGCTAAACTTGTCCGCCCTATTCTGGAGTATTGCTGTGCGGTGTGGGATCCGTATCAGGTGGGACTGACGGATGATATTGAAAAAGTTCAAAGAAGGGCGGCTCGTTTTGTATTATCAGGAAATAGGGTGATAGTGCCATAGACACGATATGTGAATTGGAGTGACAAATATAAAAACAAAGGCGTTTTTCGTTGCGACGGGATCTTCTCATGAAATTTCAATCACCAGTTTCCTCCACCGATTGCGAAAACATTCTGTTGGCACCCACCTACATAGAGAGAAATGATCATCGCGATGAAATAAGGGAAATCAGGGCTCGCACAGAAAACTTTAAGTGCTCGTTTTTCCCGCACCGTTCGGGAGTGGAACGGTAGAGAGACAGCTTGAAGGTGGTTCATTGAACTCTCTGTCAGGCACCTAATTGCGAAAGGGTAATCACCTACATGTAGATATTAGGAGTACCTGAGAAAGCATGTGGACTGTGGTGTGGACACACTGTCTTAGCGCACAGTAGACCTGGTGCTGGCCAGTTCACATACATATCTACTGCAGGCAAAGGCAACCTCTACGTAGCGGTGAATTCAGGGGCCGTGTGACGTCATGCTGTGCACTCAAAGCATTAGTGGTGGTGGCTTACACATGGTCTGTGTGGTGTCACCGCCAGACACCACACTTGCTAGGTGGTAGTTTAAATCGGCCGCGGTCCATTAGTACATGTCGGACCCGCGTGTCGCCACTGTCAGGATCGCAGACCGAGCGCCACCACAAGGCAGGTCTCGAGAGACGTACTAGCACTCGCCCCAGTTGTACGACGACGTTGCTAGCGACTACACGTACGAAGCCTTTCTCTCAATTGCCGAGAGACAGAATAGCCTTCAGCTAAGTCCATGGTTACGACCTAGCAAGGCGCCATTTGTACCATTGCATGTATCTCAAGATAGTCTCACTTGTATCATCAAGAATGCTGTATACCAAAGGACGATATAAAAGTTAAGTGTTCTAGTAGCTACGTTCTTTTCTTTATCACATTCATCACGTATCCTGTTCCAGACTTCGCGCCAGTCGGCGTGTGTGTACGTGTGCCCTTTCGGCTACCCGTCACTGTGGACTGGCTGCCTTGTCAGTCCACCACAGTCTGCCAAACTGCAAGAATGTCTCTGGTACGGCACATGATCTGGACTAGCAGGACGTGCACAGTACTGCACAGTGTGTAGTCGTGGATATGATGGAAGGTGCCATCCGCGATTCGACCGACAGTCGGCGCAGTGTGATAGGTGTGTGTGTGTGGGGGGGGGGGGGAGGGGGAGAGGGGAAAGGTAGCCGTGTTCAGAAGAAGATGCAAGTGAATACCACTCCCCCCCTCCCCCCAAACTACATTCGACAGTGCGACAGTGATGCGTGTCTGACAGCCATACAGGTTGCATGCCACCTAGTAGAGTGCCAGCAAATGAAGTCGGAAGAAAAGATGAAAAGTAGCTGCCACGGATCAGCGCTCACAGTTTCCCATACCCAAGCCAGGTGCACTCCCAGCACTGGCTTGCATAACGCACTTTTCTATGCAAACCTAACAAATTTCATCGTGAGATGTTTGCCCTGCTAAATTGCGTACATCCCACAGGTGTTAATGGTTTGGTTCTCGGGCCTTCACCAAAGACTATAACTGAGTCAGGATCTGTCATAGTGAACAACCAGAACACAAGGCTATCAGGCCCAAAGGATGAAAAGATACCAGTATAGAAGGATCCCGCTAACTTAAGTCAAAATTCTGAGCTGCTCACATATGTTTTGTCCCATCTGAGTCATCACTTGCACTCTTGTCATCCAAATGAAGCATACATTCTTTTTGATCTCCAAACGTTCCCACTTGTGTCACCAACGTGTAGCGGGTAGGGGGGGGGGGGGGGGATGATGAAGTTTGGTTCGTGGGGAGCTCAATTGTGCGGCAATCAGCGCCCGTGCAAAGTCCCAGTTTGTACACAGTCCAACTTTTTTCCACGGTCCTATCGAGGTACTGTCACGAATGATGACGATGATGATATGATGAGTACAACGCAAACACCTAGTACCTGGGCAGAGAAAAATCCCCAACCAGCCGGGAACCGAACCCAGGACCTTGTGAGCCAGAGGCTCACACTAGCCACTAGACCACGAGCTGCGGACACGGGGCTCGTGGGGTGAGAATGACCGCTACGTGGTGGTGGGGGCCGTCTTCTTGTATGTCAGGACGGGCTCGACCTCCACCTGGGAAGTCTTGAGCTTTTTAGCGATTGGGGAGATGGGTGTGACGTTGTTGACTGCTGTAGAAAAGCAAACGGTGAGCACAAACGTTTATTTATTAATTCATTCATGTTGGACAATCATACAGGGGCGCCCTCGTCTCTGGCTTGGTTTAGCGTACGCTCGTAATATTCCAACTTGTAGCGGCAGGCGAGTTGAACACAGTGTGCAGTCAACACACACTACTGGGGTGGTGGCACGCTGAGTTGGTGTAGCGGCACGCTAGACGCCGAGTCGATAGCAACAGCCAAGGCAGAAAGCGGCCCCCTACACGGACACGAGGCAGGGCAGCGACACGTAGTCACTTGTAGTATGGTGCTGAGCTGCCCAGACACTACCTCCGGACCGAGGACTGGAGAGTAGTGGCAGATGGCTGGCGGACTCCGGCGGTAGAAATGACGAAGTGGCAGAGTGTTGGCTACCAGCGCCTGGGCAGTCAGGCAGTGACTGTGGTTTGGAACCTGGAAGCGGTAGTGGGGGTGACGACATATTCCTGGCTAAGACTCCAAGGTTGCAATGCCACAGATTGGGCACAGCTACGTTGCACAGCTGGCCGATGACAACGGCTGGTCTGGGAGGGGCTGAAATGCAGCTGCACAACAATGACCTCATGGAAGGGTCTGCGTTTCTGTGTCACTGTGGGAATGTCTGGAGCAGGGTCGACTACTGACGTCCGCGTGTTGAGACGCAGTATTGTGTCAAACTGCAGAAGCTTCTTGAAGATAGTCAAAGTCCCAGCTCGTTGGAACTTGAGAAACGGCACTACGAAAGTGGCCGCTTCTGCTAAGTTTCTGTGTCAGCTGGGGCATTGTCCGGTAATGGTCAATGCTTTAGTCCCAGAACTCTGTCCAAGGAGCTGAGTGCACCTGCCTTCTACTCTGTTACAACTCCTTCTTCCTAAGAATAATTCAGCTCCGAATTTCTACTGAAAACCATCTGCAACATAAGCACTGATTCGCTTTCAAGTATTTACACTTTGGTGTCCTCTACTTCATCCACAGTGACACTTGATCCTTTGCACTATTTGCACTATCTCACAACCACTGAGACGCTGTCTTCTCATTTCCATTATCTTCACTTCAGCTCTAACTAACCCACAGTGACACTTGGTCCTTTGCACTGTTTACACTATCTCACAACCACTATGGCACTATCTTTTCGTTCCCATTGCCTCCACTTCAACTCTCACTATCAGTTCTGTTAACAACTATGTCATTTCACTTCATGGAAAGGGAATACAAATCATTTCACAAACAACGGGAATCATTTCACAAACAATATTAAAAGCTTTGCTTGGCTAATCTATAAATAAAGCAAGTTATTCCTGAGCTGTACACATCTGTTTCTGTTAATCTTCAGGCTTCTCATAATTAATGACGTAAACGCATACAGTTGGAAGTACACGATACCAGAAGCAAAAAAGTCTCAGTAAACACAGGATCGAAAATGCATACCTTAAGAGCTACGAGCAATTTTTCATCTTCGATACTGTGAAGCAAATCTCTTCTACTGCAAGCTCTTTGCTTTCCATATTTTGGGAATCAGTAGTATGGACGAAAACAAGAAAAAATGTCCGGTAAACATTTGCTCTAAAATGTATACCTTAAAAGTTATAAGCAATTGTTCATTAGAAGAGTTTTCTTTCCATGTATAGAAGATGACCACGTATTCATAGCTCTTAAGGTATGCATTTTAGAGCACATGTTTATTGGACATTTTTTTCTTGTTTTGGTCCACATTACCATTTCCCAAAATATGGAAAGTAAAGAGCTTTCAGAAGAAGAGATTTGCTTCACAGTATCGTAGATGAAATATTGCTCGTAACTCTTAAGGTATGCATTTTCGACCCTCTGTTTACCGAGACTTTTTTGCTTCTAGTATTGTGTACTTTCAACTGTATGCGTTTACGCCATTAATTATGATACACCCTTTATATGCAGACTATCCTGTTAGATTAGTGCTATGACCTAATAAATAATGAAAACTCTCTGTAAAATGAAGGAGCGAGTGGTAGCATTACTATTGTCGCATTCTTTCACTCAATGAACACGAACTATTGCACCTTCCTGACACTTATTTCATCTTCAAAATACATCAAGAACGCACATAGTACGTCATCATAGTATTCTTTGGGGTACTTCATATTTAAACTGCCGGCCGAAGTGGCCGTGCGGTTAAAGGCGCTGCAGTCTGGAACCGCAAGACCGCTACGGTCGCAGGTTCGAATCCTGCCTCGGGCATGGATGTTTATGATGTCCTTAGGTTAGTTAGGTTTAACTAGTTCTAAGTTCTAGGGGACTAATGACCTCAGCAGTTGAGTCCCATAGTGCTCAGAGCCATTTGAACCATATTTAAACTCAAGCTGCCTCTCATACTAAGTAATTGAGTGGTCCCACTTAACTGAGCGCTCAGATACCATGGGCTTTCATCCTGGGTCACAGTGTCATTTTAGCTACCAACCTGTGCCCATAACACACATTTGAAAAAGATCATATTACTTCTCATGGAACCTGAGATGTTCTCCAGTAATTCTAAACCTGTAGTGATGTCGTTTTCTGGTTCTGCATTACTACATACCGCTACTTCAGCATATACCTAAGTTGTATTGGCATCCACAGTTTACCACATGTAAGGCAGGGCACTGCTTGTAATGGCTTGCGCAATACTTTGGTCGATGGCAAACCATAACAAATTACATCATGAGACTTAGTGCACGAGGCTATGTGTCCTGGTAAATTACTTTGTGTGCATAGCACAGGTGTTATGGTTCAGCTCTCGGGCCTATACCAAACACAACAACTGGTTCAGTACCTGATGTATTAAATAAATAGAACACAAGGAAGATACCAGGATACAAGGATTCCACTAGTGATCATCTGAAGTCTGAGATGCTACTCACATACGAATATGTTGCTGTCCCACTTCAGTCACCATTTGCAGTTTTCTGTCTTCAGAACGAAGCGCACCTCCGTTTCCGTCTCCAAACCGTCCTGCTTCTGCCACCATTTTGTAGCTGGCCGTGGGTGAGAATGACCGCTACATGGTGTTGGGAGCCGTCTTCTTGTGTCAGGATAGCCTCCTCTTGGGATCTCTCCGATGGCTAGGGAGATGGGTGTGACCTTGTGGGCTACAGTAGAGAAAGAAATGGTGAACATAAACAGTTCTTCATTAATTCACTGAAGCTGAATATCCATTCAGGTATTCCATCATCTCTGGCTCAGTTTGATGTTGGCTCATAATGTTGAACTGGTAGTGGCAGACAAGGTAAACGAAGTGTCTGATTAACATGTTCTGCTTGGGTGGTGGCACGCTGGACTGGTGTAGCCAGCACACTGGGAGCTGAGTCGACTATAGCCAAGGCAGGGTGCAGCCCCGCTACGATCCTGAGGTAGGGCAGTGACACTTTCAGCCTGAGTCTAACGCTGGACCAAAGGCTGGAGAGCAACAGAGGGTGGCTGGCGGACTCTGGTGGCGGGTATGACGGCAAGCGGTCCTGCAGAGGCAGCAGTAGACTGTCGGCTGCCAGGGCCTGGGCAGTCTGGCAGCAACTGTTGGTCAGAGCACAGCAGCAGCAGTAGTGGGGCGACATTGCTGCGGCTAAAACTCTAATACTGTGGCAGACACAAACTGGCTGCAACCATAATGCCCAGATCTTTGACAAAGACGGTGTCACGAAGGGTTTAAAAGCCACTGCACAGCACTGAATTTGCTTTCCCTTGACTTCGCATTTCTTTGTCACCACGGAAACGTCTGGAACAGGGTTACTGACCGACGGCTGTCTATTGCCAGGCGGCAGTGTGCCAAACTACAGAAGCTTTCTGAAGGCTGATCAACAAAAAAAAAAATGGTTCAAATGGCTCTGAGCACTATGGGACTTAACATCTGTGGTCATCAGTCCCTTAGAACTTAGAACTACTTAAACCTAACTAACCTAAGGACATCACACACATCCATGCCCGAGGCACGATTCGAACCTGCGACCGTAGCGGTCACGCGGTGCTCATCAACAACCCAGTTCATTGGCATACATAAGCAAAGGTACGAAAGTGTCGGTTTCTGCTGAGTTGCTGTATCGGGAGGCAGTGACCAATGTTTGGGTCCCAGCACTTTGTCCAAGGCACTGAACACGGCTGAGTTATCCTTCTTTACAGTTCATACACTTCAAAAGATGCTGTTTAAAGCATTTTAGGTAGCCTCAGTCATTAGCGGGTCGTTTATTAGTATCTGGTTGTTGAAACACCCTGTTGGTTGTTGCCCTATCTGAAAGAGAAGATTAATTGTACCACACCCGAAATGGAGAATATGAGAAAAAAAGTCAGTGTGCATGTTCATACAGCATGATTATAGACTTCTTCGAACACTGCAATACCCAATTTGGTATATTTTTTGTAGTTTGACAGACACTGTGTCAAAAAAATTATTTGGTGAGGTATACCAATGCATTATAAATGCTTGAATGGAAATGTCTGTTCATTATTTCTCCTCGTATCTTACATATGTATGATGTCCACTTATTTCGTTTCATTGTGGCGCCATGTAAATTATATCTGTTGTAAACTTGAAATGTAGGGATCTCCAACACACACATACACACACACACACACACACACACACACACACACATATATATATATATATATATATATATATATATATATATATATATATATATATATATGGTGTTACAAAAAGGTACGGCCAAACTTTCAGGAAACATTCCTCACGCACAAAGAAAGAAAATATGTTATGTGGACATGTGTCCGGAAACGCTTACTTTCCATGTTAGAGCTCATTTTATTACTTCTCTTCAAATCACATTAATCATGGAATGGAAACACACAGCAACAGAACGTACCAGCGTGAGTTCAAACATTTTGTTGCAGGAAATATTCAAAATGTCCTCCGTTAGCGAGGATACATGCATCCACCCTCCGTCGCATGGAATCCCTGATGCGCTGATGCAGCCCTGGAGAATGGCGCATTGTATCACAGCCGTCCACAATAAGAGCACGAAGAGTCTCTACATTTGGTACCGGGGTTGCGTAGACAAGAGCTTTCAAATGCCCCCATAAATGAAAGTCAAGAGGGTTGAGGTCAGGAGAGCGTGCAGGCCATGGAATTGGTCCGCCTCCACCAATCCATCGGCCACCGAATCTGTTGTTGAGAAGCGTACGAACACTTCGACTGCTGAAATGTGCAGGAGCTCCATCGTGCCTGAACCACATGTTGTGTCGTACTTGTAAAGGCACATGTTTTAGCAGTACAGGTAGAGTATCCCGTATGAAATCATGATAACGTGCTCCATTGAGCGTAGGTGGAAGAACATGGGGCCCAATCAAGACATCACCAACAATGCCTGCCCAAAAGTTCACAAAAAATCTGTGTTAATGACGTGATTGCACAATTGCGTGCGGATTCTCGTCAGCCCACACATTTTGATTGTGAAAATTTACAATTTGATCACTTTGGAATGAAGCCTCATCCGTAAAGAGAACATTTGCACTGAAATGAGGATTGACACATTGTTGGATGAACCATTCGCAGAAGTGTACCTGTGGAGGCCAATCAGCTGCTGATAGTGGCTGCACACGTTGTACATGGTACGGAAACAACTGGTTCTTCCGTAGCACTCTCCATACAGTGACGTGGTCAACGTTACCTTGTACAGCAGCAACTTCTCTGACGCTGACATTAGGGTTATCGTCAACAGCACGAAGAATTGCGTCGTCCATTGCAGGTGTCCTCGTCGTTCTAGGTCTTCCCCAGTCGCGAGTCATAGGCTGGAATGTTCCGTACTCCCTAAGACGCCGATCAATTGCTTCGAACGTCTTCCTGTCGGGACACCTTCGTTCTGGAAATCTGTCTCGATACAAACATACCGCGCTACGGCTATTGCCCCGTGCTAATCCATACATCAAATGGGCATCTGCCAACCCCGCATTTGTAAACATTGCACTGACTGCAAAACCACGTTCGTGATAAACACTAATCTGTTGATGCTACGTACTGATGTGCTTGATGCTAGTACTGTAGAGCAATGAGTCGCATGTCAACACAAGCACCGAAGTGAACATTACCTTCCTTCAATTGGGCCAACTGGCGGTGAATCGAGGAAGTACAGTACATACTGACGAAACTAAAATGAGCTCTAACATGGAAATTAAGCGTTTCCGGACACATGTCCACATAACATTTTTTCTTTATTTGTGTGTGAGGAATGTTTCCTGAAAGTTTGGCCGTACATTTTTGTAACACCATATATATATATATATATATATATATATATATATATATATATATATATATATATATATATAAAAATTACGATGAACCAATACAAAACAGTGATGTCACTGTGAATGAAATAATGATTACATAAAAAAGAATATGAAATAACTGGTCATGCAAGCGCAACAATTAATGTAAATGTGTTTGTTGCAGGTGGATACGAAAGCTGGTGTGGAAGGGGCACCTGACAGAAGACGATCTCTTTGACAGGCTCGAGGAAGACGCTAGTGACGTCTTGGCTGATAGACTGGAAAAGTAAGCTATGTCCTTATCTCTCAAGGATACATTTTGTCTCATTTGAATTGAAACAGACATAACTCAAATATGCAGTACAAAAAGATTACAGTGAACTGTGACCTCCCCTTGATATATTGATGGATTCTGCATGTGTCCTCACGCCTGACGTGAATTCGGCACTACAGATTCCTTTTGCCCAAGAGACCTAGGGGCACTGTGTATATAGCTTTGTTCTTGAAGATCTCGCAGAAATCGAAAATGCCTAGTTAGTACGATAAAATCTTCTCGGGTTGACAGCCGAGTCAATGCGTCGTTCTCCGGTAACGTTTCAGCAAGTTTCTTTCTTGCTATCTTCAGGTGAAGTGTCGGGTTCTCTGACGCTGACGCTATATGACGAGCCGGGTCCTTGGTTCGGGATGGTGCAGTTTAGACAGAATAGTCATTCCTGCAGTTCCTAAGGGGGAGAGAATGTATTACCTGGCTTCTTGATTCGTCTTTGCTGGTGTATACTTGTAGACGAATTAAACACATTCTCCTGTAGGAGTAGTAAAACGTAATCCCTCAGCAGGTCAGGCCAACGCGCGGTTGCCCTGTGTTGTGGTTGTTGGCCCAGTCCTCGTAGGAGCCGGTTGAGGGAGTGGCCCGCTTTCTCCTAGAACCTCCTGGCGGTGGCGTGGATCCTATCTCGGAGCGTCAGGATAACGGTGTCCTCGTGGAGCTGGTCCGTCGAATAGCGCCTCGGAAGACGCATGGCGGTCTTCAGGGAGCGTTTTTGTATCCGCTGCAGAGCCACACTGTGTACATCTACGACTTTCCCCCAGACCACGGCCGTAGTAAGTCAAAAGCTCTTCGGAGGCCCATCAACACTGCATCTGTCTGACTGGCTTGATCCTTTGCTTTCAGGACGCCACGTGACAAAAGTGAGAGTTCGTTCTCACATAATCGATTAAAACATGCTAATTCGCGTGGAGAAGGTAATTATGTTCGAGACACCTCATTGTATTTGAGCACGGAATATGTTCTAAGATTTTGCAGGAAGTGGGTTTCAAGGATATTGAACGGTACTTTTGTGGATGACTCCTGTTGCACTTCTTGTAGATGTGTGTGACCTATGCTTTCTTCAAACCATACCAGCTTGCTGAGCCTATTTAATTTCGAACATACTAACTGCATCTTTACAATCTCTGACAATGTCTCCAGCATTAGGAGACGGAAGGTTAGGCACAAAACATCTCTTCGACCACGGCCCAACGCCCATACAACAAAAATCGTCATGAATGTAAGTACTGCCAGCGAAAGCCTACACTGTAGGAGTTGATTGTTTTTGTTTTATACATCATGCCCCAGCAAGAAAGGTGACATAAGTCGGAAAACGGCATCTTTAGTTTATATCACTGAAAAATACTTGTGAAATGCGAAAAATATAATGGAATTTACTGCCAACAATTTTGGGTTTTATTATTGTTCTTGAAGGGATGCGATATGCTCTGAAGGCAGTTTTATGCGACTTCATGTTCCACCAAGTATGACCTGATCTGTTCGCGTAACCGATATTAAACAAGAGTGTATGACATTATTGTTTGCGTAACTGATATTAAACAAGTGCTTAAATTAAAATCCACGTGTGTCTCCCGAAGTTATTCGACCTACGAAACCTACAAATCTATATACTGTTTACTGAGGTAGCTGCAGGGAGTCGCAGAATAAACAGCAGGATGGCAGTGTATGGTCGCTCGCACACGGACAGCGAGGTACATCGGCGACAGATTGTCCCTCCATCTGAAGGGGGGAGGGGGGAGGGGAGGGGGGGGGGGGCGGCGTGCCGGTGAGTTCCCTAAGTAACACATCTACTCTCCAAGTAACGGAATATAAACGCTACGTCCAGATGGTAGCGTTGTAAGGCAACATATTATACATATATAGGCGGGATGAATCTTATTGTTCGATCATTAACACACTCACACCTCCAAAATGTCTGGGAGTAGGCGTGCAGAGAGACACAAAGCAGAAAAACCACATAAACTAGTTGTTGGAATGGTAGATGACATAAAGAGATCCATTGGAAGAATCTAAATGGATTATCACTCCAGCAAGAAATTAGTAATTTATAAAACCTTCATTCAGCGCTTCTTGAGAACTGATCGCCAGTTTGGGACCATTAGGATTAACAGAAATAATACAGAATATGGGAAGAACAGCGGCTGTTTGGTCAGGGGCCCATTTAACAGGCACGCGGGAGTCACGAAGGCGCACAGTCAGCTCCAGGACACGTGCTGCAGGAGAGGCGTTGTGTGGCATGGAGAGCTTTACTGTTCAAATTCCAAAAGCATACCTTTCAAGGAGAGTGAGCCAAATATACCACTTTTTCCAGTTCGCCCCAATAGCTAAATGGTCAGCGTGACGGACTGCCGTCCTGAGGGGTCTGGGTTCGATTCCCGGCTGGGTCGGGGTTTTCTCCGCTGAGGGACTGGGTGTTGTGTTGTCTTCATCATCATTTCATCCCCATCCGGTCCGCAGGTCATCCAGAGCGTCGTCGAATGTAATAAGACCTGCATCAAGACGGCCGGATCTGCCCCGTCAGGGGCCTCCCGGACAATGACGCCAAACGCTTATTTCCATTTTTACCACTTTCTCCCAAATGCATTTAACGAAATGACCACAGCGAGAACTTTGAGTTCATACGGAGGCTTACAGACAGCTGTAAAATTCGAGAATGCAACATAGAAGGGGAAAATTTGGTGGCACGCATACAACCTTCCCTCATAGCCTTTACATGGCTTTTGGAGTACGATAACAATGTATGAGAGCTATTCGGAAAGTAAGGGGTACGAAATGGAAACCACAGCGGAAATCTGATGAAGCTTTGCACAGATGTGTTGGACTGTCTTTAGTTTGCCCGTCGATCGCGTCACTTCGCTCTTTTCAGTTCTGAGCGCACAGTGACCACGCAAAGATGCGTAGAACAACAGTGCCTCCCGCCAAGTATGAGGGCCTGGTGTGAAATTTCGCCTGACGTCATGCAGTCCACATAACATAGCTGTCATATGTTTCCTTCTGCATGACAATTCTCCGCCGCACTCTGAAGGGGCGATAAAGATGCTCCTGCTGCGTTTTTGATGGGAAGTGTTTGATCACCCACAACACGGTCCGTTACTGACTCTTCTTGAATTTCATCTCTGCTCACATGAACCGCTAGCTGTGAAGATCCCTGCATTATCTGGAGTTTTTGCATGTCGCCGGCTAGGCTTTGCACAAAATCAGGTATTTTTTTCCAAGCATCTCGCGTCTTGGCAAGTTCGCTTTGGATACTGTTTAGTTTCGTTTCTAGTCTTTGGCCTCGCTCTCTATCTTCCTGCTCACGCTCATGAAGCATTTGCGTTCATTTTTTCTCCTGCTCACGTAACATCTGAGCCAGTTTTTCGTCCCTTTCTCTGTCTCTTTCTTTTTCCCTCTGTTCTGACATACTTTCTTTTCCCCTTTCTTTCTGTTTTCTTTGTTGCTCTTCCTCTTAGACACCTGAGCAAATTTCTGATCTTTCTGCCTATCTCTTTCTTCTAACCTGCGCAGAAATTCTGCAAATGGGTCTGCAATCGGTGAGCATACTGGTGCCCCGCGTAATCTAGCACTCGATTGGCCCTCCTGCCCAGGTAGTGGAGTTGTTATTCTATTCCCATTCTACTGTGGAGCGTCATTCACGGTCCACAGATCCTCGCCCCCAGCTCCGGAAATTATGTTATCCGAGGCGGTGGCTTGGGATTCGTTTACGTTTTGCAAATGATCCTCACTTTCCATGTTAACAGAATTTTGTTCGTCTGGTACGGATGCTTTAGGTTGTCCTGTCTTACCCATAACAGATTCACTTTAGGCTCTTGACAAATCCTTAACACTGATACACACACGAATAATTATCCCTCCAAAAATAAACACATAAATTCACAATTACACATAATTTAATTTGCACTCTACTTACTATTTTTTCACCGCAGGTATCTCATGTGCATATGGGTTTGATATTCCGCACAGATCTACACAGTATGCGTGCACAATAGGCCTTACCTCTGTTATTTCTCTTTCACGTAATCTTTTTCCTTTTCTACACTTTTTTCTTCTCCAGATCTCCTCAGGGTGTGGTTTTGTTGTTGTGCATGTGTAAAAGAATTCACATAGACATTAATATTCTATAACAATTAGGCACATACATAATTACATTCATTACAATAGTAAGTATCATATTAATAAATCTCGCATTTTCTTTGATCTGGCCCTAAAGTTGCGCCGCCAATCTCGCGTCCGTCGGCCGTCGTAATTAAATTTATTATTTACTACAGAAATTGACTGGTAGTGGTGATTGTTGCCGACTTAAGCGGTGGGCCTTAATCAAAATGATATTTCATTCCATTTTGATTTACAATATATTAATTTCCTCGGCTAGTCAGTTCACTTTAAAGCAGAGAATCTTTAGTTATTAATTACTATTGCGTCCCATACACGCGCGGGAGTATTTTTTCTGACCTCCGTTAACCGTTGTATTGTAGTCGGAGTCCTGGCTCTGGATCTTGGCTGTTGTACTGAAAATAAGAATCTTAAAGCTACGTATTTTCTGCAACGTCGGGCGGCTGTGCAGAAAAACGTATCTTATATTAATAGAGGGCGAGTTTTCTGTTTCCGCTAATCTTTATAAGTTAATATCGCTACGTAATGGCGTCGTTGGCTGTATCTGCCGCTGCGATTGTTGCACTGTAAATTACTCGAATGCAGGTTAATGCAAGGAAGGCGGACATGAAATCGGGATCAACTCTTACAAATTAAAAGTGAACAATAATATTAAATCAATATATTATCTGCTTAATTAGTACAAATATGCTTACATTTGCCAGCACTCGCAAGATGTCCGTCTACACGCAACCAAGACAAGAGAAGAAGTGAAGGCGACTAAAAAAAATTACAAAAATGCGTATCTTGTCGTCTTTTTAGATCATTTTGTTTTATTTCTTTGTCCTCGAAAATCACACAGAGAAATTATTATAATACGGATACATGAGAAATATGTATGTTCGCCTGAGCGCCTAGTGTCCACTTATTATTCAATTTTTAAATGTCTCTCCTTTATAAATAATGTTTTTAAGTCTTTTCTTAGTATTTCACTGGGGACAGTATAAAGACAACATTCTGGCACAGACAACAAGCTATAGACCAGAGTAGATAATTGGCAGGAAGCGCAGGCGGCCTCGTTCTATGACGAAGATGTTGGTAAGTTGGTACAACTCTATAACAGATATCTAAATCGGGGCTTCAACTATGTAGAGAAGTACCTATAACGTGTAGTAACTGTTGCAAATAAAACATTTTTGATTTTCACGGTGGTTTCTACAGGGTGTTTCAAAAATGACCGGTATATTTGAAACGGCAATAAAAACTAAACGAGCAGCGATAGAAATACACCGTTTGTTGCAATATGCTTGGGACAACAGTACATTTTCAGGCGGACAAACTTTCGAAATTACAGTAGTTACAATTTTCAACAACAGATGGCGCTGCAAGTGATGTGAAAGATATAGAAGACAACGCAGTCTGTGGGTGCGCCATTCTGTACGTCGTCTTTCTGCTGTAAGCGTGTGCTGTTCATAACGTGCAAGTGTGCTGTGGACAACATGGTTTATTCCTTAGAACAGAGGATTTTTCTGGTGTTGGAATTCCACCGCCTAGAACACAGTGTTGTTGCAACAAGACGAAGTTTTCAACGGAGGTTTAATGTAACCAAAGGACCGAAAAGCAATACAATAAAGGATCTGTTTGAAAAATTTCAACGGACTGGGAACGTGACGGATGAACATGCTGGAAAGGTAGGGCGACCGCGTACGGCAACCACAGAGAGCAACGCGCAGCTAGTGCAGCAGGTGATCCAACAGCGGCCTCGGGTTTCCGTTCGCCGTGTTGCAGCTGCTGTCCAAATGACGCCAACGTCCACGTATCGTCTCATGCGCCAGAGTTTACACCTCTATCCATACAAAATTCAAACGCGGCAACCCCTCAGCGCCGCTACCATTGCTGCACGAGAGACATTCGCTAACGATATAGTGCACAGGATTGATGACGGCGATATGCATGTGGGCAGCATTTGGTTTACTGATGAAGCTTATTTTTACCTGGACGGCTTCGTCAATAAACAGAACTGGCGCATATGGGGAACCGAAAAGCCCCATGTTGCAGTCCCATCGTCCCTGCATCCTCAAAAAGTACTGGTCTGGGCCGCCATTTCTTCCAAAGGAATCATTGGCCCATTTTTCAGATCCGAAACGATTACTGCATCACGCTATCTGGACATTCTTCGTGAATTTGTGGCGGTACAAACTGCCTTAGACGACACTGCGAACACCTCGTGGTTTATGCAAGATGGTGCCCGGCCACATCGCACGGCCGACGTCTTTAATTTCCTGAATGAATATTTCGATGATCGTGTGATTGCTTTGGGCTATCCGAAACATACAGGAGGCGGCGTGGATTGGCCTCCCTATTCGCCAGACATGAACCCCTGTGACTTCTTTCTGTGGGGACACTTGAAAGACCAGGTGTACCGCCAGAATCCAGAAACAATTGAACAGCTGAAGCAGTACATCTCATCTGCATGTGAAGCCATTCCGCCAGACACGTTGTCAAAGGTTTCGGGTAATTTCATTCAGAGACTACGCCATATTATTGCTACGCATGGTGGATATGTGGAAAATATCGTACTATAGAGTTTCCCAGACCGCAGCGCCATCTGTTGTTGACAATTGTAACTACTGTAATTTCGAAAGTTTGTCCGCCTGAAAATGTACTGTTGTCCCAAGCATATTGCAACAAACGGTGTATTTCTATCGCTGCTCGTTTAGTTTTTATTACCGTTTCAAATATACCGGTCATTTTTGAAACACCCTGTATTTTGCGGTCGATCGGACCTTACTTTCCGAATAGGTCTCGTAGAAGCATATCTGGAGCAATCTGTCTGCAGTGTGACACCGTAAAACTGTGCTAGCATCATTTGTATTTATCCAATTTATTTCAATATATATTGTTTCAGGTCTTGGGACGAGGAACGCATGCAAGCAAAAGAGAAGGGCATCAAACCGAGTTTCACTCGGGCTGTACTCAGGTTGTTCTGGCTGCGCTACTTCCTCTATGGTCTTCTGGAACTTTTCGACGTGGTTATCCTTAGGTTTGTATATATTGTTCATATAGTGAAATCTTTTGCATGTATTGAACTTTGACAGCTTGCAAAAAGTTAACACAATACTCGAAAAATTAGTTTGAAAAAGACTGGGTGACCCAAAAGTCCGTTAACGTATGAAAATGCACTAATTCACGGAATAATGTAGGTAGAGAGGTAAAACTTGACACACATACATGAAATGACATGGGGTTTTACTGAAACCAAAAACGGACGCACAAACTAGCCAACAGATGGCGATGGACAGCAACACGCCAGTGGCCCTGCAAGAGACTCTTGTATAACATGAGCTATGGTGAGAGAGGTACTCAGATACGCCAGCAATCGCGGCATGTTTATTTTACCAGAAAAGACATTGTTACTGAAGCTTCATTTTCAGACAGGAGAATCTACACTGCAGCTTTACAGGAGTATATTCGAACGGTTAAAGATGCTGTGACAAATGTCGCTGTGAAGAAGATTTTCATGTAGTTCGAAGACACGGATCGTTTCTGCGACTGGCACCATAGTGGACGAGCAGACACAAGTGCTACTGCTGCTCGTTCAGGAAGAAATGCGGATATGAACAGGACCATTTCCGCATAATGAAGTTAGCTAGAGATGGGCACTCTGCTCCTGAATTGATGCAATGAGCCAGATCTTTCTAAAGAGTGGATAATGGATGACTCTGAAAAAAATGAATGGTAGCTCACCTGATTTCAAAATGCGTTTCTGGTGGCTGTAATGAGCGGGAAGAAAATTCTGTGCTAGGCTGCTGCAATGGCACCCATCTCACAGCCTTAAGAAAACATTTCCAAGCTAC
This sequence comes from Schistocerca nitens, assembly GCF_023898315.1. Lineage (NCBI taxonomy): Eukaryota > Metazoa > Arthropoda > Insecta > Orthoptera > Acrididae > Schistocerca > Schistocerca nitens. Next base: position 456,885,264 of record NC_064615.1, on the reverse strand, counting down.
AAAAAATGTATTATAGAACATGTACACATGTGTATTTGCAAACCTTTTTAGTACTTGATGATTTTGCATCCATAAAAACAGGAAATAGAGAAAGCTTCGCTTTTTTAAAATTTATTGGCTGTTGGGTAGTATCAATTCAGCCATTTCAATAGTAATGCTAATAACAACGATATGAAAATAAGCACAACACGCAGTCTGTGAGTGCAAAAAAAATTGGCTTTGGTGGGAATCGGAACTGGGAACCTTCATATCGTAACCCACTGCACTGGCCACACAGCTACCGAAGCAAACAAAAATCTACGTCTTCAGAACGATAAATTCATGCAGAAAACACTTTCAGCATGTTTCCGTTCTTGATTTCGAAAGAATATCTCAAATTTCAAAAGCTCAATAAAGGTTTACATGGTTTTGAGCGCGCTGTTAGTTCTTATCCTTTGACTTAGTATCGCACTCGTAATGTGTTGCTAGCGATGATAAAAGCTATAGCCTTCGGCAACCGTGTGGTTGAGACATGCCGCAAAGTCATCCCTCCCAATAGCTCAGTGCTCCCCACCACTCTCGCCAGTCGGACTGTCTCACTAGCTCACAGTTCCCCACATCAGGGATCAGATTGCAAGGTAGCTCACTATCTTACTGTCCCCCCCCCCCCCCCCCCCCCCATTCTTAAGGAACAGATTGCAAAGTAGCTCACTGCAGGCAACTATCTCTCGTGGACGAAATCAGACGGAGCAGACCACATGGCGACTTGAGACGTCACTCTGTTCTGTGCGCTCTTGGCACAGTAAAACAGCTTGCAACTCACTTTCATCTGAGCACGTCTCCATTCGAGTTAAGTTCTTAATTATTTGTGTGCTTATTTGATCTGTTCTAATCGTCATATTCTTGTGTTGTTGCTGTTCTGTTTTCTTGTTGTGTGAGTGTTCTTGTTAGATGTACTATTATGTCTTCTTCCATGCCTGTCGCATTTATATTGCTTTTGTTCGTGTGTCGGTAGCCTTCATGCACCTTTAAATTACTTTGGTGGATAGGATACTAAATGTAATGGTTATTTTTACATACATGATAGCCCATGTATACAGATTGTCTCAGGAGGCAAGATCAACATTCAGAAATATGAAAGGAACAATCATTTGAAGCAGAAAACTAAATATGGACATATGCCCTATTCCAAATGGTTTCAGAGACGAAATATATTTAAAGTTACTTTTGAGTGTTTCTCTTGAATAACACGAAATACGTGGCCTCTAGCGTAAACTTGACGCAGTAAAATATTAAACTACATTAAATTTCCTTTAAAAGGGTTCTACTAATTTTTTTCTCATGGACTTTTAGGCTGCGTAAAGAGAGCGACAGAATATGGAAATTCTTGCGCAAGGCGTATGTATTGAGGTGTAGGTAAGCCAGTTTGAGGTAGTGTCCTATATCAAATTATTCGTCTCGAATTTGCCTACACTACTATGGTACATTGTAAACAATGACAATGTATTGAATAGTAAAAAAGTAAGTAACAATGTACTTTAAATATGTTCTATCTCAGAAACCTTTCAGAAGGGTGCATACGTCCGCATGAAGGTTTTTGCTTCAAATGATTGTTCCTATCATATCCCTGAATATTGACCATTCATCCCGGGACAACCTGTACGTTATATTTAATTTTTTATTTATTCATAACCTGAACATATTAATGCCCTCAGGAGTCCTCTTACATCAGACTAGAGTTTTATATCTAATTACAAAACTTATTAAAATCACAGTTACTTAAAAAATCATAAAAATTATAATATATTACTTCTTCTCCCTTCATTTGCCTGTTACGCCCTCTTGGCTGAAATTGTTGATTTTTCTCGAGCTTCCTAAATATCTCCTGCCAGATAAAAATACAGGTTTAGTGATCTGAATCAAAAAGCAATTTACCTTCCTTTTACATATTTTTGTGAGTGAATGTTGAGTGGTGAGTCATGAAAAAGAACTAGTTCATTCCAGTGAGTGACCAGTTCTGATCCAATCTCTGAAAAGGACAGTTTTACCCATCTCTAAAATCAGCGCTCATGAAGTCGAACACTGCACAGGCATTCCATGCACTATTGTTTCGAGAGCAGTAAGGCGTACTATCCAGTGCTATCCGTATAAGACTACAAACTGATTACAAACTGTTGGCCACCGGTCTTGCGAGCATGAGTGGCGAGGTCACTTCAAAAAATGTGGGAAGATGACGATTGGTTGTCCAACATGTTGTGGACCGACGATGCCCATTTTGCAATTCGAAGAGCTTACAAACCCACAACTTCAGAATTTGGGCTACTGGAAATCCTCGGACTGTCTGGAAACACCATTGCATGACGAAAATGTCACGGTGCAGTGTGGATTTATGAAATCAGTCGTGCTCAGACCCCTTTTTTTTCTAGGAAATGTGGGGTGCAGCTTTTCAGGTGCGCGAGGTACGCCGATATATTACTGAATCACACCATTTCTAGTCTAGTCTGAGTGACAAACACCTGCTGGAAGTTTTGACTTTTATGGAGGATGGCGCTCCGCTCCTTTTTGCTACACTCGTGGAAAATCTCTCACGCACGTTGCTGAGGACCGACTGCCGAGTCGCCGCATCTGTCATGCTTGGCCTCTCAGGTCCCAGACTTTCAGGCGCCCTGTAATTAAAAGGCAAAACCTGCTAGCCGCCATCATTGAACCACTCTGCTAATGAACAAAGAAGGGACGGATGTAATATGTTCTCAGATACTGGTGATGCAGAAAAACTCACGTGTTGGAAAATGGAAATGTGTGGTAACATCTTATGGGACCAAACTGCTCAGAACAGTTAAACATTATTTAATCTAATTAAAACTAACTTACGCTAAGGATGACACACACGCCGATGCCCGAGGGAGGAGCCACACGGACCATGAGAAGATGCCTCAGACTGCGCAGCTACTCCATGTGGCCACTAATGTGTTGATTCTCAAGAAAATGCGATGGTCATTTGTTAAGGAAATATATTGGCAGTCCAGCAGGATTAAAAATATTTTGGAGAAGGCTATTTAAGACTGGAAATCAAGGTTCGAATGTGGCATCAAGTTGTTGTCAACGAAACTAATGACTGCACCCTGGGGAACAGTGGAATAATGGAAAATTACAGTTTACAACCTCATGTGAATAAATGCTTCCTATCAGCACCCACGGCAACGGCCTTGCTGCAGTGGCTACACCAGTTTCCGTCAGATCACTGAAGTTAAGCGCTGTCGGACTGTCGGACGTGGCCGACAGTTGGATGGGTAACTATCCGGGCCGCCATGACCTGTTGCCATTTTGCGGGGTGCACTCAACCTTGTGATGCCAACTGAGGAGCTACTCGACCGAATAGTAGCCGCTCCGGTCAAAGAAAACCATAATAATGACCGGGAGAGCGGTGTGCTGACCACACGCCCCTCCTATCCGCATCCTCATCTAAGGATGACATGGCGGTCGGATGGTCCCGATGGGCCACTTGTGGCCTGAAGACGTAGTGCTTATCAGCACTTAGGCTGCTTGAATGATGTGTGACCTCTAAACTGTTTGGCTCCTGGTTGTCCAGGGAAACGAACATACATGGTCACTCTCTGTCTTCTCAATTTCAAAGCCTGTGCTTGTAGCGCCAGTGACTATAAAAGTACAGGAAGTGAGCACTCAATACAGCTAGGCGGCATAGTAGAATTTGTTTGATATTCTGTTGAATCAATGAAATTCCGCATTAAATATCAACAGTTTATTGCTCATAGTGGGCACATTAGCATCTAGGCAAGCGTAGATTGTGCGAGAGAGAGGTTACCTTTCATCTTTAACCCGCAGGTTTGTGCCAAATAATCCCACAGACTTCTACAATGTAAAAGTTAAGACAATCTCCACCAGTAAAATTCAATATTCCGTCTTTTTACTGTAAATCACTGAAGTTTGGCGCCACTGCAGGAAATTCTGCACTTGCACACCAAATGTACAACGTTCGACAGTGTGATATTCCAGCGGACTAGAATCCCTTTCTGCGACTTCTGCCATACTTTTTGGTTTACATAAGATGCAAATCCCACCCAGGTAACTTCTGGTTCACACACTGTCCCTCATTCTCCTTGTCCAGGCCCTATACAGGGTGAGTCACCTAACATTACCGCTGGATATATTTCGTAAACCACATCAAATACTGACGAATCGATTCCACAGACTGAACGTGAGGAGAGGGGCTAGTGTAATTGGTTAATACAAACCATAAAAAAATGCACGGAAGTATGATTTTTAACACAAACCTACGTTTTTTTTTAAATGGAACCCCGTTAGTTTTGTTAGCACATCTGAACATATAAACAAATACGTAATCAGTGCCGTTTGTTGCATTGTAAAATGTTAATTACATCCGGAGATATTGTAACCTAAAATTGACGCTTGAGTACCACTCCTCCGCTGTTCGATCGTGTGCATCGGAGAGCACCGAATTACGTAGGGATCCAAAGGGAACGGTGATGTACCTTAGGTACCCCTCATGGTAATGTACATGTGCGTCAGTGAAAAAGACCAATAAAAAGGTGTTAGCATGTGGACGTAATGTGCTGTTCGAGTCTCTTCTGTACCTAAGGGACATCACCGTTCCCTTTGGATCCCTACGTAATTCGGTGCTCTCCGATACACACGATCGAACAGTGGAGGAGCGGTACTCAAGCGTCAACTTTAGGTTACAATATCTCCGGATGTAATTAACATTTTACAATGCAACAAACGGCACTGATTACGTATTTGTTTATATGTTCAGATGTGCTAACAAAACTAACGGGGTTCCATTTAAAAAAAAACGTAGGTTTGTGTTAAAAATCATACTTCCGTGCATTTTTTTATGGTTTGTATTAACCAATTACACTAGCCCCTCTCCTCACGTTCAGTCTGTGGAATCGATTCATCAGTATTTGCTGTGGTTTACGAAATATATCCAGCGGTAAAGTTCGGTGACTCACACTGTATACCCACGTCCCTTACCCTTCTTACCAAAATGAAGACGAAAATTAGGTCTTACAACCTACATTAAAACTACTGGCACCACTTTCATAGTCGCATCCAGCACCTACCATGGCGATGTTTTTATTTATTGTTCGGCTTCAGCAGTAATTTGTGAAATATTTCTTATTGTAAGTATTATGGTTTGATTGACAGACTTTGACTGCTAAAGAGGGTGGAGGAGCAAACAGAGGTATGGGCACTCTCATACGCCCTGGACGAGAAACTGGCCCCAAAAGGTGGGAGGATCTGAAAGGGGAAGGGCATGAGAATGCATGTGCACATTAATCCCGCACTTGACTCTCTGTGTAGGGGGTACCATGGATGTGCTGATCATGAGAAAAAGAAAAACCAGCGAGAGGGTAAGACCCTACCAGTCGACACCAGGAATGCCACAAGTTGTAATGTGGTACGAATGTTAGAGAGGGCGCTAGAAAGAGCGGTCTGGATCTAGCGTGTGCTATTGACACGAAATGGACAGAAGGATTTCTGATCAGATGAATATAGGGTAATATCAACAGCAGTATGAAATTGTGTTTAAGGGCAGGAGGATTCATCATGTATAGAAAGGAAGAGCAGAGAGTAGGTTATATAAACAATTTAGTGCTCATCAGATTCGATGGCAAAAGAGTGCTGACAACATGTATGTAAGCATATGTCACAAACAGAAGATGAAGACATTGCTGGGGATACTAAAATAAGTCATTTAGAAAGTAAATAAATAAATAGGAATTTGGAATGACTACAGGAAAACATGAAGAAACAGATAAGTAAATGGTGATCTGAACGACAGAAATCCACGTGAGTTGATCCACTTTGCCATCCAGAACTAAGAGATCACTCAGGGAATGCCATAAAAACAATCCCCAGGCCATAACGCTCTTTCCTCTGGTCTGGACCCTTCCAACGATTGTTACAGAGTGTTATCCTTCTCACTTTTCACGCCGTACGTGCCATTAGTCATCTGAAAAGGCCACTTGTCGCCATTCAGTGGAGGTCCAGTTGTAGTATTGGCATGCGAATTCCAGCATTCGTTGCCGAATGCTTGGCTGCATGAACCAGGCGCCTGCTGCTGACGCACAAAAACAACAATGCTACTTCCCATGCAGCCCCACAGTTGCCTTGGCCCCTATTTTGGATAGCACCATTTTGCTATGCAAGGGGTACTTTAAACTTGGTGGTACATGAACAGTTTACAGATTTGCTATTTCAGAAACGCTTCCATGAGTGATACGAAAGCCAATGATCATGCCCCTTTGAAAGTCAAATAATGTTTCTGCATTACGAAAATGACTGCATAACATCCGCGTCGCCCTGATTCGCTACTGCTGCCACCTGTCCTCTGTGAGTGGTTGTTGCACAGTGACATCGAAAATAGGCAATGGTCACGTTAATGTGACTGGACCAGGTGTCATGTCATTTTGACTCTTGCTTTTTAATTGAGACTTAATATGTACCATAGTATAGTAAACTAAGCTTCTCGGCTTTTGGCAAGATCAATACTCTTACTATACTATGGTTCATATCAAGTCCCCATTAAAAGCAAGAGTCAAAAGTACAAAATCATAAAGACTCTGGCTATGCCACCCTTATTATATGTTTGAAGCATGAATTACTTCATCCCTTTGTCAAGAATTAGACATATTGTGTACTGAAAAGTTTCAGATGAAATACTGATATACTCATGAGCCAGAACGTCCATTGCTACACTACTACTAGTTACATAACAGCACGACTTGCTCTGGCTAACTTCTTACTGCTTGCCGGTTGCGCAGAAAGCATTATATTTTAACATGGAGATGTTATCAGCTGTACACAGTAGGTGCATGAGCAATTTTCTACTGTTGAATCTGTTTACAAATTTCTGTTGCCCGTTCGTGTCGTGTGACTATCTGGTGCGGCTTCGAACTGGAGCGCATCGGCTGAGGCAAGCGTCTGTTAGTGCGACCAGGTTAAAAGCAAACATCTCCTACGACGAGTTAGTCAAACTAAAAAGACCTTCCTTTAACTAATTTTTCGGCGAGTATTTAATGAGAATGTTACTAATGAGGAAATTAGCTTAATATTTATTGCATTTCTCTCTTGCACCAAAATTGAGCCCCTGTAATTGTACTATCCAGTCTTTGGAACCTAAATAGAATTTTTAAAAAAATCAGGAAAATTTATGACTGACTGCTGCTAGGTGAAACTGAGCTTTGAAATAAGATTCTAGCTTATCTTCAATTTCTGTATATGGAAGTTTCATCAAAGCTGCTTCTTTAAGTAGTTTCTGAATCAACTTAAAAATTTCAGCACCAGCATTAGCAACAAGAGAACTTTGCGCTCAACATCACGTGATACTTTGTGAGTGATGAAATGTTGATCCTACCTTGATACATTGTTCCACGAAGATTCTATTTTCCAGCCGAAAGCTGTAAATAGCGGTGTCGGCATCTCGAAAGTCTCTTGAACACCTGTTTTTAATTTTGATATCTGAGCCATCGAAAAGTCTTGTGTCGAAGAGAGCTGTTGCTGCAGCATCAGCACCATAGGTTGCAGTAAATCTGGTTAGCCATCTCTGAAAAGTAAAATTCTGAACAGTATGCGAAATTCTACATCTTCCTGAAAAGGAAATGGATTAGCTGTCAGAACAGAACACGAAAAGTCAAAATACTGCCTGTGTCAAATGTAGTCTTTCTACATTGCTGCCAAAAGTGACAAAAGACTGTCACTCGCTAGGTTTCCATTCTTTCGTTTTCGTGGCCACCTTTTTATGTGTTCCTTTTTCCTGGTCGCCAGGTTCTTTTCTAGTCCATTTTTTTCCTCAACGCAGGTTTTATGTTGCATTCGTCAAACACTTTTAGCGAAAAACATAAATCTGACAGCAAGAGAACCTCATACACGGAAAACAGATACTATTACGAAGTAATTTGCTTGGACAGATTAACCATACAGCCTCATCACAGGGCGAAGTAAGTTTACGCAAAGTACAGCAGAAATTATAGGAACACAGATTAACAACAGTTATATGTAACTTGACCTTGAAGACGATACGTGGCAGTGTTGCTAAAAGTTACTTCCATTGATCTATGAACGCTGGTATAGTTGCGAATCTAGTGAAAGATGACTAACATGACTAATAGAATGTCCAGTTAGCTCGTTCTGGCGGCAGCTGTAGAGAAGTGACGATACTGTCTTGAAACACAGTGTTGATACTATCGAACGAACTGACGGATGGAGCAGGGAGTCTGTTTACATCAACTAAAGAAATCCCAGGTGTAACGAATTAACGACCCATTGGTTCAACAGCTATGCCACGGGAAGAACAATATCTATTGTGTAGTGAAAGGGGCACCAAATTTCCGTGCAAGGCATTGTTGATCTTTTGGTTTTGGAATAGCGGATTAGAATTGTATAGAATAAAATACGTGGCCTTGCGACACACCTACCATCTGTTTGGTGTGACATTGCACAGTGTTCGCAGTAATACGGTAGTCACGAGCTATGTATGGTTTATAGAAAAACACGGTACCTCACTATGCCAAATACGCTGCTGGGAGCCTATTCTCATTCAAAATATCTTCCAGTCGTCTCTGTACGGTTTTCAAGAGAATCTTATACCATTATTCCTGCAAAACAGCGATAATTTCAGGTGATGATGGTGAAGATGGACAGAGATCACACACCCGTCTCTCCAAAGTAGACCACAAAGGCTCAATAACATTGAGATCTGGTGACCGTGGTGGTCAGGGGACACGCTGCAATTCATCCTCGTACACAGAAAACCAGTCCTAGACGATTAATCCTCGGCATTAATGGGATGTTCCATGTTAAACATGGGGCCCATGGAATACCACGACATGGCTGCCCAAACGATCACTGAATCCCCGCCATGTTTCACTCTTAGGATGTAAAATCTGCCAGAACTTGGAAAAAGTATGGAACACGACTCGTCCAAGTAAATGACTTTCTTCCACTTCCATGTAATATGGCTTCGGCACCACACTTCCTTGTTACGAACATTTGCATCATTGATGTGTGGTTGTGGACTTTCAGATCGACCTGCAGTTCCCTGCTTTTGGAGGTCCCAACGTCTTGTGTTGGTGCTGACAGGGTTCCCGAACGTGACTTTCAGTTCTGCAGTGACTTTTGCAGCTATCGTCTTCTTACTTTTCGTCACAATCGTCTTCAACGGCCATCTGTCACCACCACTCGATACACATTTCCATTCGCGTTATGACTTAGCGATGCTGATTTTCCGCTTTCTGTACAAGTACCAACAATTTTCCCACGTTAGAATTCACACAGAGCCAACATCGTGCTCTCACAACTGCATGGAACACTGTTCTGACCATGATTGACACTCGCAACGCACTGAGGGCACTACACAGGTTCCGTTCGTGACCAAATACAACAGCGCAACCTGCAGGCGTGAGTAACATTTGCATACATGTCCAAGCAAGCATTTCTCGTAGAGTTCCCATTTATTTGCCCAACCCTTTTACGTAGTCATTATAGCAACCAAAAATAGGTAAATCGTAAGGAAATTAGCTAGTACTTTATAAGGAGGTAACTTATCAATACTCTATACAGCTGATATCTCTGTAGTACATTAGACTGCTGAATATTGTGTCCCAGTCAGTAACGCAGCTGTCACACTAAATACTTTACCGTTCCCCTTCATGAACAGCTGAGAATTAATACAAAATATTTCTCGAAATAACCATTGATACAGCTCTGAAAGCAGTGTCCAGACAATCACTCTGCTTATATTCTCCGATAGAGGACTGAATCGTGAATCAGTCTTTTAGCCTACGTTGCATGGTTGGAAAAAGAAAACAACCATGAGAAGTTGTGAAAACTGGATTTTTTTTTATGTACACTATGCACGACACACACTAGACCACTAGCAGCTATAGTACTGTACAGGTCATGCGAAAGAAAAATTTTCCCTTGCAGACTGTTGAAGTGTACTGCATTCTCGACTTGTGAAGATTGCTTGTGAAGATTACTGCACTTGGAATTCTGGGGGCGGTCAAATTTGTTGTCCCGTTAACAGCCATCTCTGAGTTACTAAGTGCGGTGTTCTCCTGGTGTCCAGACCTTTTTTGTGATTGACTGTGCCTGGACAAGCATTTCAAAATTGATACGTCCTTATTTTGTATATAGGTGACGAACTAAGACCTGAACCGAGTTTCGTTAGTAATCTTTGAATTTCTGAGTGAGTCTGATAATAGTCACCAGCTATGTGGGATGGCATCATACTTTCACATCAGTTGGTCAGAATATTTGAAACAATTGCTGTTCAAGGAGCTAGGAGATTATCTTCATAAAAATAAAAGCTTGTAGCTACATGTGAATAAAACATACAATTAATGGATTAGGCTAGTAGTTGACCTGCTACTCCTGTATTTTCCATACAAAGAGCAGCATATAATATGAGTTTCATAAGGCACTTAACAATGGTAATTAAATTGTACTCTTACTGCTAACATTTTTCAGAGAAATTTAACGTAAATAGTAAATTAAGGTAAACGTATGTAAGAATGAAACAGTATCTTGTCAAAAGGAAGTCTCTGAAACTTTTTCACATATTCTGAACATTAACACTTTGTCCTTGGACATAAGTACGATTATTCAATTAATGTAAACAACTAAATTTTATACAACAAATATGGTTCAAATGGCTCTGAGCACTATGGGACTTAGCTTCTGAGGTCATCAGTCCAAAAAAGTGTTCAAATGTGCGTGAAATCTTATGGGACTTAACGCTAAGGTCATTAGTCCCTAAGCTTACCCACTACTTAACCTAAAGTATCCTAAGGACAAACACACACACCCATGCCCGAGGGAGGACTCGAACCTCCGCCGGGACCAGCCGCACAGTCCATGACTGCAGCCCCTGAGAGCGCTCGGCTAATGCCGCGCGGCGTCATCAGTCCCCTAGAACTTAGAACTACTTAAACCTAACTAACCTAAGGGCATCACACACATCCATGCCCGAGGCAGGATTCGAACCTCTGACCGTAGCAGTCGCGCGGTTCCAGACTGAAGCAAGTAGAACCGCTCGGCCACCCAGGCCGGCTGTTATACAACACTGTACTGCCATTAGTATCTTAGCAATTATTCGTCCTGGAATGAATATTGATCGCCAAATCTTGATTTCCGAAATTGGTTTTCCATCTCAACTAAAATATTTACGCCCTGTCCCACTGTTCGTATATGCGAAGAATAATGAAAAAAATTTGGTGTCTATTCTCCTTTTAAATTACTTTCCGGACGCTGATTTAATGTCTCTTGCACACTCTGTAAATTTTCTACTCAGATCTTTCCTAAGCTTGCGCTTCGTCAATAAATGCACTTTTCTTGTTATCCAGGGACCAAAAGTGTGTCTTTTCTGTGTTTGTGTATCTAAATATTTGGTCACAGTGTTACAAGTTCGCGTTATGGCCCTCTGAAACCGAACACAATGAGGAATGATTAAGAAATTCAGCTCTCTTTTTGGAGGAGAAAATACATACTGATTTAAGTTTTCCTGAGTTGCCTTTACTAACTGCAGGCGTATACAGGGACGGCAGTTAGAACGGTCTGCAGCCGCTCTCTTGCTCCATATTTCTGCAGCCTAGCTGTGTCTCTGTGCTGAGGGACCTCAGCGTTGAAGGGACCTGCTACTCTACCCTTCCTGCACTTTTCTGCTTTTAGCCTTTACTGCATTTAATACTTTTAAAAGTGTTGCGAGTGGTGTTCGCTTTAATTAGTCAACATATACAGATAGCAATTAAAATTGCTACTCCATAAAGGTAGCATGAAACAAGCGTGAAATAGTCATGGAGCGTACTACACTCTCGGATATCAAATGATTGGGACTACAGTCAAACGCAAACGTTGCCAGGAGTACTGCCATTTACGTTCTGTGTGTAAGGAGAAAATATACAGGTAGATTCTCATTTAAATGTCTCATTTAACTGTTATTTGATTATGAGAAGGTCGTGTTATGCGTTATGTAAGGAAAACGTGTGCCAGCACGTGTCGAAAGTGAAAAGCAGCAGGATTGTGGAGACTGCAGTTTGTAGTTCCGCGATATTGCTGCTCGTGTTTGTCGGCATCACACAGCTGCCAGGGGAATGTGAAGTCGGTTGGTTCAGGAGCAGCATACTCAACGCCATGCACGATCTCAGAGGTCCCACGCAACAAGCACCGGAGATGACAGTCATATGACGTCGTTCGGCCAGGATCATACAATGAGTCAGAAAACTGGTTCGTTTACAGCAAGACAAGTATCCACGGGGATAGTGCGACGATGTCTGCAGCACTGCTGACTGTCAGCATGGCGTTTACTGTTGTCACTTCCCTTGATGCAGCAGGAGACACAAGCATGCTGACAGGGTTGCGCCCGGGACTACGTTAGCACAGGAATGTTTCATATCGTCTCTTCAGAGCACCCAAATAGACGTGTATGTGTGAAAAACCTCTGAGGAGAACCATCATTACCAGACTGCCAGACTGCATTCATCATCGTCATATGGATCCAGCAACTGGTACGATGGTATGTGCTATGTCCGCCGACAGCAGCACAAAAAATATTCAGGTGGCGATGATTGTACAGGTTTATTTATCAAAGATTAATAGCACGCCTATTCCGACGTGAGCTGAAACAAAACGTAAAATAAGTCAGTTCTTGAAATAGAACAAAATACTTCTGGTGCATTAAGGCCTGTTAGATGGTCATTGAGTCTAAGTTCATTAAACATAAACTTCCTCCCCCCGTCGGAGGTTCGAGTCCTCCCTTGGACATGGGTGTGTGTGTTGTTGTCAGCGTAAGTTAGTTTAAGTTATATTAAGTAATGTGTAAGCCTAGGGACCGATGACCTTAGCAGTTTGGTCCGATAGAACTTATCACAATTTTTTTTCCAAACAGAAACTTCATAAAAGTCAAAGCCCCGTAGTGAGCAAAGTTGTCTAAATTCATTTAAAAGTTAAATAGGAGTAAATTAATAAATCCACAAGTCCTCCATGATGACAGAGTTATCACGTTTTTCAGTGATGAAGCCACAAACGCTCTTATTCTACAGCCGGCAGCTCCTGGAGTTGTAAAGTTAGACGTCGTAGAGGCGGCTCTCGAGCGAGAATCCTGTCTGATGGAATCCTTGAAGAAGCGGTGCCTGGCCTGGCAAAATTCACTCCGCATGAACTAGCCTAGTCTGGCCCGAGTACTGCCCTAAACACCTCTCGGCGCTAGGATACAAAAGGGCTTAATTTCGATCTTGTGTTTATGGAAGGGAATAGGTTCATATGGCCCACGGTCTCTAGTGGCGCTTGCGTCGCCTCCTGGTCGACTGTTGGAACAATGCCATGAGTCTTCCAGAAAACTGTTTCCTGTGCATCTTCGAAGCACTCATACGATGTAGAGTGCTGACATCATAGGCGTTAAGTTTTCGTACAGCATATCTACCCTCTGGCTCCCGCTCCCAAGCTCATCTCAACTTCCCTGGAGTAGGCAGGTTCCATACTGCACCCTTGGAGGTTGGGGGCGTGATGTCCACATCTATTGGTGTAGGTCCTGAGATTGTGAGTGGAGATGTCATCAATGGCCCCTCCAGTGAGCTGGATTCAGCAATGGTTGAGAATGCCCATCAATGTCTGGGGTGGATGTAGTGGGTGTCTGTGTCTCTGGAACAAAAGAAGGTGGTAGTTTCTTGGCATCAATAGAAGGACCACAGCGAGATCTTAATTCGTTGACATGTTTGTGGCACAGTGTGCCGTCCTGCAGTGCCACCTCAGCCATGGCCCTGCCTAGAAATTTGGCCATTACTGTTCCTTAGTAAAATCAAGGGATCACACTGGGTAATTTGATGAAAAATGGTGGGAGCAGGCCACCGAGTGGGTGGACTGTAAACTATGGACTGAAGGACAGAAAGCTGAAGGCAGTGAGATCAGCTGTGGAGTTTCTCAGCAGGAGACGAGTAGACCTGTAGAATTCCGGAAAAAGGCTGAGAGCCTCCTTAAGAGGATGGTGACGATGAAATTTAGACATTTGGGTTTAAAAAATGTGGATGAAATGTTCTGCTGTCCTTTTGAGGTAGGATGGGAGAGTGCTGTGTTAATTAGGGTGACTGCATTTTTATCACAGAAAGCGTGGAATTCAGCAGATTCGAATTGGGGATCATTGCCTGTGAAATGCTTGACTAGAAAAACTGCTAGATAAGGTTTGAATTGCTGGTTACCTTCTGTGGCTGACATGTGAGAAACATGTGGTAACCCACTGCCTGTGTCTACTGCAATGAGCTAAGAAAGGTCCCATGAAATACAAATCAAGCCTGGACCAAGGAATGAAACAATCTGGCTAAGAGAAGCAACGGTGTGGAGGGCCGGTCTTCTGGCTCTATAAAGTGGTGGAAGAAGATAGGGCACGCCATTGTATATGGCGGCGAAACACACGTTTAGTGAGCACCACAGCTCAGTGAGCAATTTGGAGAGCGACAAAACGCTCTGCTGCAGAGATGCAAATATGACCATCTGGGTGTAGACATTTTCCCCTTGGAGCAGCAGCACATCGTTCGATGTTGAGAGCTCATTCTGATGGTGGCAGTAGGTCTCGACCTCCGGCTGCCAGATCTGTTTGCAGTACCAGGTGGAGGTTCTCGCTGAGGGTCAGGTCCTCCGAAGTGTGGTATGTGATGAGCTTGGCGTCCAGTGAGAGACTGGTTACAGTTTCTTCCACAGCAGCGTTCAGGTGGATACGTACTTCGAGATCCTTGTCGAACATTGGGTCTAGATGCAGAGGTAGGCAGGAAGGGATATGAGCATTTGCATTTTGTGTGGTAGAGCGATACTGAATATTATAATTATAGCTTGGGAGGAACAGGGCCCACTGCTGAAGGCAGTGTGCAGTTTTGTTGGGAAATTTAGGTGTGGCCTTAAAAAGCGGAAGCAATGGTTTATGGTCGGTGATTAATGTGAATGCCTACCATGTGCATAATTATGGAATTTGTTGTGTCGATTCCCTAAGGTCTCGACACAATGAGTGGCTAGGTGCACGCGAAACTAACGCAGACGGGCGTAAATTCTGAAACAGGAGACTGGATGAAAAACTATAAAGAAAAGAAGAGAGATTTTAATATACTTAACTTTAATGTAGTCTTGTTCTTGTTGAAATACATCTCTTGCATAGTAGTAAGCAATTAGCAATGATACACATGGCGCCTTGCTAGGTAGTAGCGATGGACTAGCTGAAGGCTATTTAATCTGTCTCTCGGCAAATGAGAGGAATACTTGGTAGGTCTAGTCGCAAGCTATGTCGTCCGTACAACTGGGGCGAGGTCAAGTCCGTGTCTTGTGACCTGCCCTGTGGTGGCGCTACGTTTGCGAATACCCAGTGGCGACACGCGGGTCCGACATGTACTACAGGACCGCGGCCGATTTAAGTTACCACCTAGCAAGTGTGGTGTCTAGCGGTGACACCACATTCCTCCCCCGCAAATCGGCGAACGGTCGTGAGATAAGGCTTCCGCCCGCCGTGGGGAGGACCCCATGTTGACGTATGCGATGAGGTGGGGAGCCTAACAACAGGCGAGGCTGTGCCACCCGCACCCGGCCATTCGGTCCGAGGGGAGCTAGGAAACGCCTGCAAACCTAGTCCAGGGTGCACGTCAACATGAGGTGTTTGCGCACGTAATGAGACAGAAGGGTCGACCTCCATGTGGTCGGAGCACCCGACGGGCGAAGACGACATCTGGTCCGGAGCGGGCAAGAAGTCCATGGCGGAGGACGGCTGGTCACGGGAAGCAAGCGGCGGCGCGTGACCCAGGGAGGCGCGAGGCGGCTGCAGCGAAGCGTCCGCTGCTGGCGGCGCCGGCGGCGGCTGCGGCGGCGCGACGCCATGAGGCAAAATGGAAGGCATCGTCGGTAACACCTGGGGATGAGGCGAGCCAGTAGATGGGTCCCCAGGGCGCGGACCTGACGGCTCCGTCGCTGAAAGCAGACGGGGAGCGGCAGAACCCAGGCGACGACAGAGGCGCAGCTGATTGAGATGCCGACGCACCTCACCAGAGGCCCCCAAAACCAAATACATCGCGCGGCCGAGGCAGCGAAGAATGCGCCCTGCGAGCCAACGCCGTGAACCGCGATAGTTGCGATAATAGACAACGTCGCCAGGAGCAAAAGCAGGAGTCTGCCGCTGCACAGGAACCTGATGTGGCGGATGCAACAAAGACATCAGAGTTCGATGAGGACGACCATGGAGCAATTCAGCCGGCGAGCGACCATCGCGAGGCTGAGAGCGATATGAGGACAAAAAGAGCAACAAAGCGTCCTCCCGAGAATGCGACTCTTTCAACTTCAACATCTGCGACTTGAAAGTCCGGACCAATCGTTCCGCGGCACCGTTTGACTGAGGCGAAAACGGCGCGGATGTCAGATGTTGAATACCATTGGCCTGGCAGAATGACTGAAATTCTGCGGACATGAATTGTGGGCCATTGTCGGAAACAATAGTCTGCGGAAGACCCTCAATGCAAAAGATAGCAGACAAGGCTTGGATTGTGGCAGAAGACGTCGTGGAAGACATCCGGACAACAAAAGGAAAATTACTGAAAGCATCGACCACAACCAACCATCGAGCATTCCAGAATGGACCAGCAAAATCGATGTGCAAGCGTTGCCAAGGGGAAGTGGCTTTCGGCCATGCAAAGAATTTCCGCGGCGGTGCGGATTGTTGTTCGGCACACGCCACGCAAGAGGAGCACATATTCGTAATCGCAGCATCGATTCCGAACCAAGTACAGTGCTGACGAGCAAGCTGTTTCGTTCGCACTATACCCCAATGTCCTTGGTGAAGAAGCTTTAAGACAGAGGACTGTAACGAACGTGGGACCACGACTCGGGATTGATCATTATCGGAACGCAACAACAAAACACCACGTCGGACAAAAAGTCTCTCCTTGTGAGCAAAAAAACGGCGAACCAAAGGATCCTCGATCCGTGACTTTGACAAGGGCCATTGCGTAGCAACAAAACGCAAAACAGGAGCAAGGACAGGGTCAGCAGCTGTGGCTGTAGCTACACGACGAAAATCAATCGGAAACGATGCGACCACGTCATCGGCTTCCGAATCAATGAACATGCAAGCAAGTTCGGAAGAATCGAATGCATTATCCTCAGCAACAGGCAAACGGGACAACGCATCAGCGTTTCCGTGCTTAGCAGTGGACCGATACAAGATATCGTAGCGGTACTGCGAGAGAAAAAGAGACCAACGAATGAATTTCTGCGCTGTACGCGGAGGTACAGGCTTGTTCGGATGAAAAAGTGATGTCAAAGGTTTGTGGTCCGTGATGATTGTAAAGTGACGACCATACAAGAAATCGTGAAACTTTGTTACACCAAACACAAGAGCCAAAGCTTCCTTCTCTATTTGGGAATAATTTCGTTGCGCAGATGAGAGCAATTTTGACGCAAAGGCAATAGGGCGATCATGCGAACCATCTTTGTGCGCAAGCACAGCACCGATCCCGAAATCCGATGCATCTACCATCAACAAAAGGGGTTTTCGGGGATCGAATGGCGTAAGGCAAGTATTTGAAAGTAACGCCGATTTCAACTGGCGAAAGGCGCGTTCGCATTCCGCCGTCCAGACGAACGGAACACCTGTACGGCGTAAGCGATGAAGCGGAGCTGAAATAGAAGAAGCATTGCGCACAAACCGATGATAATAATTTACCTTACCCAGCACACTCTGTAGCTGTTTTAAGTTCTGCGGTGACGGCAAGTCCTGAATGGCACGAAGGTGCTCTGGACTCGGATGTATACCTTGGGCGTTAAGGACATGGCCCAGGTACGGTAAGTCACGAGCAAAAAACACACATTTGTCCTTCCTCAAGCGAAGACCATTCTGACGCAAGACCTGAAATAAGGTCCGGAGATTCTGCAAATGTTCGGCTTCTGTCTTTCCTGAGATCACAATATCGTCCAGATAGTTCGCAGCAGTAGGGACCGACGCACAAATAGTTTGTAAATATTGCTGAAATAAAGCAGGGGCGGATGCACACCCGAATGGCAGTCTTTTGAAGCGATACAAGCCAAGATGCGTGTTAACCACTAAGACGCGCTGGGATTCTTCGTCCACAGGTATTTGCAAGTACGCATCTGCTAGGTCCAATTTTGAAAAATATTTTCCCGGGCACAGTTTGTCAAAAAGATCTTCCGGGCGGGGCAAAGGAAAAGTAGCAGTCACAAGTTGTGGATTCACAGTTGCCTTGAAGTCCACACAAAGTCTCAATTTTCCGGAAGGTTTTGGCAAAATTACTAAGGGTGAGGCCCAGAGAGAAGCCTGCACACGTTCAATTACACCTTGAGATTCTAACTCGGCCAATGTTCGTGCGACCTCATCACGCAATGCGTGGGGAACATTGCGCGCTCTGAAAAATTTCGGTTGCGCGTTGTCTTTCAGTTCCAAATGCGCTTCATAGTTCTGAGCGCAACCAAGGCCCGGTGCAAAAATGTCTGCAAATTCTTCACAAAGACTAGAAACACTGGCGGAAGGCACAGTCTGATTCACGGATAGGACCTGATTTACAATAGACATATTAAACAATTGAAACAAATCTAAACCAAACAAGTTCACTGCACTAGAGGAACGAAGAACATAAAATGACACAAGTTTTGTCTGTCCCTTGTATGTGGCAAGAAGGCTGCACTGTCCTAACACAGGTATATGCTGTCCTGAGTAACTAGTTAACGTAACATTTGCGGCACGCAATGGCGGGGCGCCCAGTTGTTTGTACGTGTCGTGATTAATCAATGAAACTGCAGCTCCGGTATCGAGCTGGAATGGGATCACTTTTCCTGCAAAGTCTAAGTCCACAAAAAGTTTAGTGTCTTGTTGACGACAAGAGCGACTGTCTCGTGCAATTTGAACTGATACAGGTCCAGAAGCACTTGCAACTTCACGGGATTTCCGGCGACGTCGACGCACACTTTGGGTGGGACGAACACAGTCACTGTTAGCTAAAGTGTCACTGGACGGGTGGGAATGAACTACATTAATGTCCATGGGCGAAGGTCCACGAGCCTGATTGTCCTGGGTTCGATTCCGGCGCGAAGCAAAGGGCCTGGAATTTGTGTGATTGTCCGATCTTAACTTTTTCCGGCAAACACTTTGTACATGTCCTTTCTTGTGACAGTAAAAGCAAATAGCTTGGCGTGACGGGCAATTTTCACGCGAATGTCTAGTTGCACACCGCGGGCAAGATTTCACTGCATTTGCTTGCTGACGCGGCGCACGTGGTTGCAAGCTAGGCGGCCGCAGCGAAGTCGGGCGCGAGGGCTGCTTAGCGTCCCGTGCAGCGGGCCCGGCGGGCCGATTAACGTGACACACTGCCGGCGAAGTGTCAAATGATTCCTGAGCAAAGTCAAGTGTGTCTTGCCTGTCCAATATGTCTATCACTTGTTGCAGGGAGGGATTAACGAGTTTCAAAATCTGTTCCCGTATGCGAACATCAGAAACGTTCTGTGCAATTGCATCACGCACCATAGTATCGGAATATGGGAGGCCACATTCACAGGCAAACGCGCAGTCTCTAGTAAGGCCTTGCAAAGTTGCAACCCACTCCCTATTAGTCTGACCGGCCGTACGTTTTGTACGAAAAAACGTATACCGTTTGGCAACTACATTTACTGTTTCTTTGAAATAGGCATCTAAAGCCGACAAAATTTCCTCGTAGGACAGAGTTGCTACGTCGCGTCGGGGAAACAATTTCACTATCACACGGTAGGTAGACACACCGACACAAGAAAGCAAAAACGGCTGCCGCTCTTTACCTTGAATTCCATAAGCAGTGAGGTGGAAGTTGAACTGATCGGCCCACTCAGTCCAGCTTTCGGTTGTGGCCTCAAAGGGCCTAAATGGCGGTGCGACAGCGTTGTGTGGCTGCGGTAGCGAAGAAGCGGCTGCCGCCGCATCGGTTTGCAGCGCACGTTGACCCTGGACGAGCTGTCCAAGGGCTTCCAATAACGCCTGCGTCTGCTGATTCTGCAAGCGAAAAAATTCGGACAGTACATCTGGAGAATGCGGCGAAGCCATGACACAAGCAAATTAGAGCAAATATAACACAAAGACTGCAACGTGGGCGCGGCACCACTCCTCGGCGCCAAAATATTGTTGTGTCGATTCCCTAAGATCTCGACACAATGAGTGGCTAGGTGCACGCGAAACTAACGCAGACGGGCGTAAATTCTGAAACAGGAGACTGGATGAAAAACTATAAAGAAAAGAAGAGAGATTTTAATATACTTAACTTTAATGTAGTCTTGTTCTTGTTGAAATACATCTCTTGCATAGTAGTAAGCAATTAGCAATGATACACATGGCGCCTTGCTAGGTAGTAGCGATGGACTAGCTGAAGGCTATTTAATCTGTCTCTCGGCAAATGAGAGGAATACTTGGTAGGTCTAGTCGCAAGCTATGTCGTCCGTACAACTGGGGCGAGGTCAAGTCCGTGTCTTGTGACCTGCCCTGTGGTGGCGCTACGTTTGCGAATACCCAGTGGCGACACGCGGGTCCGACATGTACTACAGGACCGCGGCCGATTTAAGTTACCACCTAGCAAGTGTGGTGTCTAGCGGTGACACCACAGAATTCCTTAAGGCCAAAAATGGTAGCTAATGGTTCTTACTGAATCTGGCTACAATTTTGCTGAGCAACTGTGAGGGTTTTGGACACAAAAGCAATTGGACATTCCACCCCATAATCACGTTGAACAGGACTGCCTGCAGTCCATACTCTGAAGCATCTGCCGCCAGGATAAGAGATTTGGCGGGGTCATGTACCATGAAACACGAGGGTTGGAGAAGGACCTGTGTTAAGACTCTGACAACTTCGTCACACAGTGTGGTTCACTCTCAAATGATGTTTTTCTGCAGTAGTTGGCCTGGTGGTTTGGCAATGCCAGCCACATGGGGAACGAATTTTCGGTAGTAATTTAATTTTCTCAACATTAATTTCAACTGGCTAAAATCGCTAAGAGCCAGAAGTTTTGTACTGGCTCGATACCGTGAGGCATGGGGTGGATGCTGGAAGAACTGATAATGTTTCTGAGGCTTTCAGCGCGATGAGTAAAGAAACAGCATTCGTCTTTATTACGCTTTAGATTGACCTCTTGGAGGACCTTGAACAACGTGTCCAAGACGTTGGACAGGTCTTGGGGATCTTTACCTGCGAAGAGAATGTCGTCTAAGTAATTCGTTGTCCTTGGTAGATCGTGAATGAAATACTTCAGATATCGTTGAAATCTTGCTGGGCTGCTGGCTGTACCAGTCTATAGTACAGGAACAGCTTGAAGGGAGTGTTGATGATTGGGATACATTGGGATTTTTCGTCTAATGTCAGTTGGAGGTAGGCATGCCTCAGGTCAATTTTTTCCACCTTCTCGATGAATCGTGATGTCCTTTATCTTAGATATTGAGTACGTATCAATGACTGATTGGGCATTGATGGTCGTCTTGAAATCTCCACAACTACGTAGGGCACCATTTGTTTTTTAACAATGACAATGGGAGTGGTCCTTTGATTGAGGCAGATTGGATTGAAGATGCCCTCGCCTTGTAGGTGCTGTAATTCCCCTTGAAGCTTATCCATAAGTGCAAAAGGAATACTTCGAGCCTTGAAAAAGCTTGGACGTTGCTGATTGGAGGAGGGTTATATGAGCTCCAACGTCTCTAACGCCCTAAGAAGGTTGTGAAAATATTGATCTGAATTTTGTAAGAAAAAAATCTTTAACATGTAAGTCTGTACCCAGGGAGTTGACTGTGGGGCGAAGTGGTGAATTTCTAAGTCGAGTACATTGAAAAGATCCATACTTAAGTTAGTGACAGCTCTCAGGGCATCCGCTATGAAAGTCCTTGCCATGACGTTGTGCGACCAATACTGTATTTGGTCGTGAATTGTCCAATAATTTTTATAAGGCTATTGTTATAAGTTCACATTAGGGTATAAAATGGTCAGGAGGTAGAAGGCATGGGCTATAATATGATTCCCAGTCGATAATGGTGGTGGCAGACACCACATCTATCTAAAAGGAGATGGGTTCATTATTGATTGTGACAATACGGGACTTTATGTAGAATGTGGTAACACTGATTGAATATATGATAAGTCTGGGTACAGTTCACCAACGTTGTCTGCCTCCATGTCTGAAGGTTTCATGCAGGTGCAGCCCACTGCTAACGTCAACACTGAATAACACACTTTGACCCTATGTCTGGTTTTCCTACAAGAGATGGACTTTGCTCGCCAATAACGGCATTGGTATCGCTGATAATTTGTAAAACACTGACTCCAGGAAGAAAGTCGTTGGATATGGTGCTGGGGTGCTGTATCTTTGCCTGAACTTTGTAAATCTGACTGGGCAGGTGTCCCTAATTGGATTTGAGGGCGACATGTATTCTGAGTTGCAAACGCCTGTGAGTGGTCCTGTAGGGTAACCGAGGACCAAAGATATTGTTGAAATCCCTGATGATGAGAATACAAGTTTCTACAGATGGGTCTTTGAATTTCAAGAGATCAGGGCTAAGACAATCATCAGGGACATGCACGAAATCATATCTCTAACCAAGAAAAAAGCATCTAATTGCCTGCTCTCGGCGTTGGAGCACTGACAACAGCAGTTGCGAGATAAACCCTGTAGGTGGGCAATCCAATTTCTGCATGACTGTCCTTGGAGTTTATGACAGCTAAAAAACTTATGGCGGCCTGCCGCCAAGTCCACTTGAGACTCAAAGTATTCAAGTAAACGGATGTTCAACTTGTCATATGGAAGGACACTAGGATCCACTTCTGGATTTAGTTGTTGTAATAGTGGTAAATGTCCAGGTCTACATGTGCCGAAAATAAAGCGTGGCACTGGTCGTCAACTGAGATGACATGAGCAAGGGAATGCTGCTCCATGCGTGCAACATAGTTTGTCCGTGGCATACCCTTCCTGTCGAATGCCGGAAAGCTGGGGTCACTGACTGGAAAACCTAGAACGTGTAGCCAGTCTTAGAGAGGCGAGAGGAGATTTCCGGAGGCAACTTGAAAGTGGCCGCCAGGTGCTCGATCAGGATTTTGTGGGTGCACTGTAACTGCTGCAGTAGTTATCTCGAAACAGGGGGTGTTCGATGATGACCCTCTGCAGTACTTGCTCTAGACCTTTCAATGCAAACGTGAAGAGGTTTCGCTATGTCATAAACAACGTTATAATGAGCATACCGTCAAATGGAAAACACACGCAAGCACTGGCTATCTAGACTGATCTGAACACACAACCCCATCGCCATATGATATGTCCGTAGATGGAGGTCAAAATAGGTGAGAGAGTGAGAGGAAAAGAGTGACTGAGAGAGAGAGAGAGAGAAAGAGAGAGAGAGAGAGAGGGAGAGAGATCCAGGTACCAATGATTGAAGAAGCTTATTTATCAAAGGTTAATAGCACGTCTACTCTAACATGTGTTGAAACAAAACATAACACAAGTCACTTCTTGAAACGGAACAATAATATTTCTGGCATTTGGAGGCCAGTTCGTTAATTATTGACTCTAAGTTCATTTAACAAGCAGTTTATTAACTGTCTTAGTCCGACATGCAGCTGTTTGTAAGTTAAACAGAAAAAAAATTTACAACTCCACAAGTCTGCCACGATGACTGAGTCCCCATCTTTTTTGGTGAGGAGGCCAGGAACTCTCTAAGTCCACAACTGAGGCCCCGGGATCGCGAAATTGGACGTGAACGTCAGAGAGGTCGTGGAGGCGGCTCTCGAGTAAGAATCGTGGCTGATCGAACCCTTGCGGAATCGCCGCCTGGCCCAGGAAACTTACTCGGCGAGATTTAGTATGGCGTGGCCCGTGCACTGACCTAAGTGGCACTTGGATCTAGGAGGCAGCCGGGCATATTTCCGATTACGTGTCTTGTGGAAGAGAACAGGCGCGAAGGGCCTGCGGCTTTTAGCGGCGCTTGGGTCTCCTCCTGGTAGACAGTCGGAGCAAGGCTGTCTGTCTTGCGGGACATTTTCCCCTGTGCATTACGCATATTCGAAGCACTAATGTCGGTTGCTGACACGCAACAATGGAGAAACAATGTTAAGTGACATTAATTACACAACTCCATCAATTCTGGGCCACAGGGCTGAAAATTTGAAAAGTGGCCCTTACATTTCAAATTTGTTAAGACCGGTGGCTGCACGTTGCCGTGAGGTGTTCGTGACGATATTTTTGGATAAGGCAACGTGTGACCGCATGTTAACCTTTATTGTCGTGAGTTATCACAAAACAGAGGGTGTCCGACGATGGCCCTCTCCAGCACTTGCTCTAGATCTTTGACTGAAAACGTCTGGTCATGGCTTGCCGAGAGACTTGCACATTACCATTCATCAGGCATTACGACTGATGAACTCTGACACAGTACGCGTGCTTCTATCCGTCATCCAAGTTCATTTCGTCTCGATGCCCACATTTAGCCATTGTTGATGCCAGATGTGCCAGTCCTGTGTATTAAATTTTGCACAGCGAGTACCATCAAAATCAGCTACAGATTTAGTCATTTATTCATCCTACTAAACTGTATGTGCACAGTAGGTAATACTTCCTTATTTGATACCTTTATTGATGATGCAATTTTCATGCCCAGCTAGTTACTTCAAGCCACTAATACAATAGCCTAATGCAATCATATTCCAAGTTCATTCTTGTCCAGTGCCCATTGGTGAATGTTTCCTTTACGTAGACTGAAGATAGGCTGCCCGACATAGGTTGTATTTTCTGACGCTTCTATATTGCTTCTTACCTTTCATACCTTAAGCGAATACATGCTCTAATTTTCGGTAACACGTTTTATTTTTCAGAGGAGCGAATCTCAAATCTCTCTTGTGCCACCCTGCTAAAAATTTTCAAGGCGACCGGAAAAATCACCTTTGGCAAATAACGGAGTGAGTCCTTCAAGAACAATGGGTTAGGTTGGTGCCTCAAACTCATTCTTCATTTCAGATGACACATGCAGCGTCTGGATGCTAAAACTCTTATTCTACTTCTTATAAGATTTACCAGGGAATTTTATTCACTGTCTGGGAATTTGTAATTCTTCCATGAATAACTTCAAAAGAAATAAAATCCAATGCTACCATGCAATTTATTAAAAATAATTTTAAATTGTTAGTCAGTATTTATGTCTCTAACCATAGCTATTCTCGAGGTTTCTGTCTTGTCCACCACGTCTCCTCCATGCCTAAAGTCAGCCGGTTATTGCGTGGTTACTTATCCGTGTATAGTGTACATATACTTTCCTAAAATATTTGCCTGACATCAAGTTCTAATGTTAAGTGGTTAATAGTACTGTGTTAAACAGTTCACTGAAGAATCTGCTATGCTGTCTGTGCTGGACGTGTTTCCCGTTTCAGGTTGGTTCAGCCGCTGCTGCTGGGTCTGGTCATTCAGCATTTCTCCCCCAACAGCGACGTCACCCAGCAGCAGGCTTACCTGTACGCCAGCGGTCTGGTGCTCATCAACTTCGCCAAAGCGTTCTGCATTCACCAATACAACTTAAAAGTTTCCTTGGTCGGTATGAGGATCAGGGTTGCCTGCTGTTCCCTTCTCTACAGGAAGGTAGGCACCGTGTCGGAAACTAAGACTGTTACACAGAACAACCAGTGTCTGTACAATGGATAACAGTTTCTTCTGTTTGAATCGTGTTCTTATTACAAACTGTCGACACAATGCTGTTGATAAAAAACGCAATCACAGTTCTATAAGGCACTAAACAGGAAACTAACTATATTATACTACCTGAATCACACAGATGGACGTTAATTCAGTTTGTCCTGTCAGTGGGTGTTACACTATGAATACGCAATGTGGTGTTCCTACTTAGTGCCGCTGTTAGTATATAATGGCGCACTGAAACAATGTATGTTAGATGACAAGCTAACACTGTCACATGAAGGGGATTACATATATGTAGGTGCAATATGAATTTTCATTGTCTGGGAGGTGGATGACAGATATGACCACTCTGAAATTAATTTTCTTTCTTATTTGACGCAGGTTGCAAACTTTATTCTCATAAACTGTGCATCTTAAATAGACGTTTACTATTTCCTTAATGACATAATCGAAGTCCCCTGTCCATAACGCATCATAACTTCTTTATCTGCAGAATGATAGCAATTTTCAGGTTTTCGTTACCTTTATGAAATATTAGAAAGTGATACAACGGGCGATCTAGTCATATGCTCCGGTTAGTGTAAATTTGATACCTCTCAATGAAAACTGTTTCACTGTAACTTCAGCACTGATGCCAGCCACTGAAAGAGATCATCAGAGTACAAATTAGTGTCAACTTTCTACTTTTTATAAAATTGTCTTAGTGATCCTGAACGAGATTTTCACTCTGCAGCGGAGTGTGCGCTGATATGAAACTTCCTGGTAGATTAAAACTGTGTGCCGGACCGAGACTCGAGCTCCGGACATTTGCCATTCGCGGGCAAGTGCTCTACCAACTGAGCAACCCAAGCACGAATATCGCCCTGTCCTCACAGCTTCACTGCTGCCATTACCTCGTCTCCTACCATCCAAACTTAACAGAAGCTCTCCTGCGATCTTGCAGAACTAGCACCCCTGGAAGAAAGGATATTGCGGAGACATGGCTTAGCTACAGCCTGGGGGATGTTTCCAGAATGAGATTTTCACTCTGCAGCGGAGTGAGCGGTGATATGAAACTTCCTGGCAGATTAAAACTGTGTGCCGGACCGAGACTCGAAGTCGAGACCTTTGCCTTTCGCGGGCTAAGCCATGTCTCCGCAATACCATTTCCTTTCAGGAGCGCTAGTTCTTCAAGGTCGCAGGAGAGCTTCTGTTAAGTTTGGAAGGTAGGTTCAAATGGTTCAAATGGCTCTGAGCACCATGGGACTCAACATCTTAGGTCATAAGTCCCCCAGAAGTTAGAACTACTTAAACCTAACTAACCTAAGGACATCACACACACCCATGCCCGAGGCAGGATTCGAACCTGCGACCGTAGCAGTCACGCGGTTCCGGACTGCAGCGCCAGAACCGCACGGCCACCGCGGCCGGCGTGGAAGGTAGGAGACGAGGTATTGGCAGAAGTGAAGCTGTGAGGACGGGGCGTGAGTCGTGCTTGGATAGCTCAGTTGGTACAGCAGTTGCCCGCGAAAGGCAAAGGTCCCGAATTCGAGTCTCGGTCCGGCACACAGTTTTAATCTGCCAGGAAGTTTCATATCAGCGCACACTCCGCTGCAGAGTGAAAATCTCATTCTGGAAACATCGCCCAGGCTGTGGCTAAGCCATGTCTCCGCAATATCCTTTCTTTCAGAAGTGCTAGTTCTGCAAGTTCGCAGGAGAGCTTCTATTAAGTTTGGAAGGCAGGAGACCAGGTACTGGCAGAAGTGAAGCTGTGAGGACGGGCCGTGAGTCGTGCTTGCGTAGCTCAGTTGGTAGAGCACTTGCCCGCGAAAGGCAAAGGTCCCGAGTTCGAGTCTCGGTCCGGCACACAGTTTTAATCTTCCAGGAAGTTTCATGTCATAGTGATGATTACTCAGCCTTTGAGGTACAATAATCCCACAACATTAGGTAATAAAGAAAACTGTGTCTCCATCATACTAAATTTACGATGCAGAGCAAAAAATGATTTTCAATTTTTTTGTCAAGAAAGCTATAGCTGATTTGTTTTGAAGTTAAATGTAACTATAGAAATTATTCCAATTTTTTTTATTTTTACGTTATTTACCTCTTGTCACACATGTAAAAAGTACATATACTACAGAAATTTATGTTAATATTTATTTTTAAATTCTTATAGAATGTTGCTGTGTTTCCTTATTTTTACATTAAACTAAGGTCTCTTACATTACACAAAGATTATGCACTCACATGTTAAATAAAATTTTAAATTCAGCAAAAATTAACACTCGAAATGTGATTGCATTGTTCGTAGATTTACCTCATGAGAGAAAGCAAGAGAACGAAATAACAAAATTCGAGTTGATATCACTATAAAATTATTTTGACAGTAGCTATTAAAGGTATTATTTCAACAATTTTAATAATTCTTTTAATATCATAGCTGGTACTTTCCTTATAAGTGTTAGCCATTGAGCCGCAGATGGAAATAAAATTTTGATTTATCCATGATTCCTTCTATAATCACACATGTTCGTACGGCTAATGACAGTTAACAGTTGAGACTGCAACTTACCCATGTGGGGAAAAACGGAAGTACACAGCCGGCTTCGTATAAGGACGGTGAACTAAGTGGACTCCCCTGTCGGATTTTCTCTGCTCACAAGTGTTTTGTGATTGTTACAATGTATTTGTGCTGTTTCGTTTTGATGCAAACCCTTCAAGATGAAACTTTGTGAGTAGTGACATTTGTAAGTTCTTGATTTTAGAATGAAAACATACTGTATAGAGCATCAGCTTTGAGTTATTATACCACTAACAGGCTTGCATAGCCAGTTTTGACTCCAAACTGTGAGTGTCAAGTGTTCAAAATGAGCGACGTTAGTTGTAGGGCTGTGCCAGTTTCAGCATGAAGTGCCAGTACGCGTATATAAATCTAATTTATGATCAGATGCTTTTAACGTAATCCTAATGACCATAATTTATGACCCACTATAATAAAATGGCTGTCAGGTAATTTTAGTATTATCTTAATTACCATAATTATGACTAAAATGGCCGGCTCCATCTCCCCTACTTCTCCAGTCCCATTGGCATGAGTTCGCACCCAACACTCTTTGTGGTGTGGTAGTCACCATTAACAGATGTCATTCACGCTCTGTTTGTCAGTCGATCACCATGAAGCATCATCAGAGGTCAGCCACTGCCCCCAGGCAGTAAATGTGTGAAATTTAGGGGTTATTCGCAATTTGCTGCAGAGTGTTCTCGCCAATGGAATTTTGTCCAAGCACTACAAACATATGACCACGTACAATTGTTATTTACAGTGTTTTGGGGCATTTGTTACAGATTTACTCGATTTCCTCCCAGCATTCCAAATGCCCACTTTTCAAGACTGTCATCCAAAGACACACATATTAATGGGAATTTAATGGTTTAACGATTACCACCACAGTGCATTACGTAAACAAGTACATTGATATCCCGATATTTCAATGCTTAAAAATTACCACTGTGCCTTATATAAACAAGTATACTGATATCCAAATAGTTTAATGTTTAACAATTATCGTTGTCCATTATTTTAACAAATTCGCACTGAAATACACCCTGAATGTGGCATCAGAACAGCATGCGACTATGAGAGCTTTCGACGGTGCTCAACTATGTAAAATTTGCCGCCAGAAAAACGTGAGAGTGCTATTCCTTCCATGCAGACATATTTCTGCTCGCGTTAAATGTGCACCTCGCTTTTCCTTGTGTGTTGTGTGTCGGAAACCTGTTTCAGTGACAGAAGAGCATTTTTGACGAAAACAACAATTCTGCAGGAAGTAGTATTACTTAATTATACAGTTTTATACATTGTTAATATAAATGGTGGAAGATAAGGATTATTCTTAAAATACAGTCGATTTTTCTTTCCTACATCAACGACACTTAGGTCAACTCGTAGTATTATAGCAGTGATTACACCAAGACATTAACACACTCTTGGAAAAAGCTGAGCAGCGTTAAAGGGTAATGATCTTAATGTCATAACATAAAAAAGGCAGTCGGTATCACCATTTGCCGGCATAGATGGTCTTCCTTAGCGTTAAAAAACACTATTTTATTCCTCACTGTTTCTAAGACATTGAAGCCGGTACTACAGTGTGTCGTTTCATCGGTTAACAGCTACCTTGGGATGGGTGAACAGCACATAATTGGAATCCGAATAAGGCATATCGGAAAGAGCGAACTCAGTAACAACAAGAGAGAGCAGTGTGATGTACAGGGTGATTATGATTGAAGTTCCAGTTTCAAAACGCTACCAAAAAACTGCTGATCAGAATGGCGTCAAATTTGAAAGAAAGGTTATCGAAGGAGGAAACGTTATGGAAACGAAAAAAATTAACGAAAGGTTTCCCACTAGGTGGCGCTGTAAGCACCATAATGTAAACGGGTTCAGCTAAAAATGACAGATGAATCGCAATATGATGGCTGTGACGTGAGCAGCATATTAAACCAAACGTACTGTTCGGAATTCAACAGGTGTGGTTCTGTTGGTAAGCCTATTCATAGCGGCAAGTACCACATCGGATGGGAAAAATCGGATTTTAGTTGTCCTGAGGCCAAATACCACATAAAAAGCAAAATGACATCGGTTTTTAATTATCCTGGGGCCAAAAACCGCATAAAAAGCAAAATTACGTTGGTTTTTCGTCGTTCTAGGGCCAAAAAGCACGTAAAAAGTAAAATGACATCAGTTATTAACTGTCGTGAGACTGGTGCAAGACCGTTTTTTGCCACAAGATGAAATCGAGAAACATCATGTTCTACAACAGGTCGGAGTGTCTCGAGGCCTCGCTCAGAATGCGTTGCGCAATGCCTGCCTTCATTTCAGTTGCGTTAGTAACCCGAGAACTGAACACAGCATATTTCAGATATCCCCACAACCCGAAGTGACACTGATCAAATGGTGTGTTCGCTCAGGCCATAGAGAAATGATGACTGATAATTCATTTCCAAAATATCTCCGCAGCAGCCGCTTCACCGGCTGAGGAGCGCCATCTTACATAAAAATAATCCTACCCACACATCCAGGCTGTCGAAGGGGAGGCCAAACGACGCTGGTGCGCAAAAGATGCTCATAGCGTTTAGCACTGACGGTACAGGTAGCGTGACCTGCAGGACCCATATCGTCGGAAAAATACGCTTCACAACAAAGACTGCCGTCAACCCGCACCCCACGGTTACCCACGCAGAATGAAGCGGTGCCGACTGATGTGCGAGTGGATTTTCCTTTGTCCATATTCTGCAATTCTGTGTATTGACATGTTCTTGGAGATGAAAATCGGCTTCATGCATCCACAGAATGTTTCATAGCGATTCATTATCCACTTCCATGCGAGCAAGAAATTCTAGAGCAAGCATTTGTCTTACTTGCAGGTAAGCGTGAAGCAACTGCTCAAAGTGGATAATTTTGTATGATAGGAATGCAGGATGTTTCAGAAAATTTTATGCACTGTGGTCACAGTCATGTCGAAAGTTTGGGCAACTGCCTGTGCATTGCAAGTTTGTGCACCACTGCTCGACCCCTCCTGAAATGCTGTGGTTACATCTTCTACTGACGTTAGATCAATTGTTTTCCTCCCTATGGCAAATTTCACTTAGAACCTGTCTTTTCGAATTTCTAATCTTTTTCTCCAGACCCTTGCCACACATCAGACCAACTCCTCTTTTCATACCCTTGAGTGTCCGAAACTTCTGCAGAGCTACTGGCGCAGAGTCACTGTTCTTGTGAATTAGCTCTACCAGCCGCATTCAATCCTGCATAGAGACAGCCATGCTGAGAATGTACCCCATGTCCTTTAGTTTGCATATCCTGCCGTTTTTTTCCGTAACGTCTCCCCCTTCTCCGATAATATTTCTTTCACATTTGGCGTCATTCTGAACAGTGGTTCGTCTTGAAGCTGTAATTTTAGTTATAATCACCGCAATATGAATGATCTGTGTGTAAACCTCCATTCGAATTTGGATTTGCTTGTAAAGGATGGTTATACTGTGTCACCATGTGGTGATCTGAACGATGTGTATCTTTTAATGGGAGGTTCTTGAGAAAAGGGATCATAAACTGCTACTGTTCCCCACAATTCTGATACTCCATGTGAGGTAAGTAGACTCTTTTTCAATCATCCGCATATTTTACGTTGCACTGCAGACAAACAGACGCAAATCCTATGGCAGAGTTAACAAAAAATGCTTTATGTGCGCCCAAAGGCTACATTTGTTTTTTTTTTTTTTTTGTTAAACTGATCTACTGCACATACTGTATGAAAACATAATACCCAGCTAGGTCAACTCTTAATACGATGGCACTGATTACACCATGATATTGACACTCCCTTTGAGAACACTGACCATCACTAAAAATCTTGATTTGGGTGTCAAAACATAGAACTGACAAACAATAACACAATTTGTCGACGTAAGCAGTCTTCCGTAGGATAAAAAACTTGGTTTTATTTCCAGCAGAGTACTGTTGTTAGGATCGGTGTTAAACAGTTCCACAGCATCCGGTAATAAGTGCTTTGCAATGTGCAAACAGCACTCTCCACAAAGATAGGGCCGACCCGACGCTGTATTGACGTACATTGCATGGAAAAATATCTAATTCTGTCACCACAAAAACTACCCATAACATATCAATTAAAGTTCGTTCCTAAACTAATATGTCAAATAACTTTAATAAAACTACTAC
Organism: Schistocerca nitens; assembly: GCF_023898315.1. Taxonomy (NCBI): domain Eukaryota; kingdom Metazoa; phylum Arthropoda; class Insecta; order Orthoptera; family Acrididae; genus Schistocerca; species Schistocerca nitens. The sequence continues at coordinate 456,852,876 of NC_064615.1, read as the reverse complement.
ATATGCTTAGAAACAAGTAAAAAAAATTGGACCACTAGATATTGGAGAGCGATGACGCCGCATATATGTACTCTGATAGTGAGAAGACTTAACGTTCTAGGGACATGACGTCCAGATGAAGGTACCATTTCTCCTACATGGGATCGATACTGCGTCTGCAACAGTCACACAGGAAATAAATTGGTGACGGAGCATTGGAGACCATTTTCAGAAAATATACATTTAATCCACGATTTATAATTATGAAATGGACTGTTCGTGTTAGACACTGACAAGGACTGTGTAAATCTATCAAATTGTACCGATACAGAAGTGTTTTATTAAAACAGGAGGAATATGGGAACTGAAATCTTACTCCCTGTTATTCATTCTGCAGTACTGCCTGAGCTTACTGAATGCTGCTGATACCTGCAGACGCATCTGGAAAAGAAGAAAATAAAAGTTATTTGAAAAAAAAAAGGATCCCTTATAATGAGTGCAGCCAGTGTAAACCCTACATTTTAATCAAGCGTCGCTCATGTATAGTTCTATCGGTTTTATGTCACGTACAGTAAAAAAGTAATTAGAGACTTCTTTGCACTTATTTAGGAAAAACATAGGAAACCTAGATCAATATAGCGAGGGGGGCACTTGAAGACTGATCTTCCAGTGCCACATCGACCATGGGGAAATGGTGCAATGATAAGATTATGGACTCGCGTTTGGTAGAACCAGAGTTGAATTTACCGTTCTGTCTTACCGTTCTCTCATCCAGTTTTGGGAATTGCTTAAGGGACATGCCGGGATGACTGCTGTGAGAACAACTTGGCCCATTTCCTCCTCCATTATTTCCCAACTGGAACTTCTGCTCCGTCTCTGATGATGCCGTCGATGATGGCACGTTAAATCCTAATATTTCTTCCTTTTTAGTTTACAGAAACTGTGTGATTCCACATCATAATGACTCGATTGTATAACTTGTCTCTGAACTTAAGAAGGAACTTCATTGAACCTACCAATTATATCATGACTTGTTTGTCAAGGAGGCTTTGGTACAGCATTCAGGATCTCTCAACTGTGTGTCAGGTGCTTCGCATCAACAGACAGTGTATGGACGTTGCTGCAATTGGGCAGATTATCAACCTGATGTCCAACGACGTTGCCCGGTTGGATGTTGCCGCCCTGAACGCCAACGGGCTGTGGATGAGCTTCATCTCCACGGCCGCCATTACCTACCTCCTGTACCAGTACGTGGCGTGGGCCGGATTCGCAGGTGTCGCGTCTGTGGCCATCATGACTGTTCCAACACACAGTAAGTAACCAACACTGCTAGGAAAGCATGCAAAATTTATGAATGTCACTTAGGCACTCGGGTTATCGTCAAGGAACTGGTTTTTCCGCACCGACACTATACTCCGAAAGCCACCTGTTTGCTGCTGACAGGGGCGCTTCTGATATCACTATGATTCATCCGATTTCCTCTTACAGCGGCAACTGGTGCGCGTGAAGAATGAGTCAGCAGTAATCTTCCAAATGAACTCCAGTTTTCCTGATTCTCCTGTGTTTATCATTTCACAATATGTTAGTGGGAAGTAGTACGTTGTTTCAGTTTTCTTTGTACCTAGGGTTTCGAAATTTTGAAAGTAAATCGATCTGTAACGCTTCTCTAGCAGCGCCAATTACTGGAGTTCGACCAGCATCTCCGTGACACTTTTGCGCTACCTAAGTGGACAGGTGACGTGACAAGACATTTTTGAGTCTTCTCTATTCCCTCTACCAGCCTAACCCGTTAACGGTTCGGATAAGAAGAGCAATACGCGAGTATTTTGTAAGCTATACTCTTCGAGGGTGGACTAAATTTCCTTAGCATTGCCCTGAGTATGGTATCTGCATTTCCCTACGATTTGTTTTACTCTGTCTTTCCAGTTTAAAATGCTTCGTACACAAACTCAAAAATATTTAATGCATGTAACGATTTACAGTGGCTGTTCGGCAATAATGTAATTAAACAATAACATGTTTTTGTTTATGTTGAGGGTAAGTTTCCACTCCTTGCTCCAGGCGACGATCCTATGCGGATATTTCTCAAACCTTTTCCATCTTTTCGACTTCTCTGCACGTAACACTGTCATCTACAAACAGCCTTATGGAGCTTCCGACATTATCGTCTACATCATTTATACAGTGAACATTAATGGTCCGAAAACACTGTCATAGGGCGCGCTTGAAGTAATATTTACGTCTCACGATTTAGACACGAAAAAAAAATTGGATTTTACGTCCCGCCAACATCGAGATCATTAGAGATGAAGCACAAGCTCCGAATGTTTCGAGGTCGAGGAAGGAAATAGGCCGTGCCCTTTCAAAGTACCATCCTCGTTAAGAACTACATGTTGTTTCCTGTTTACCAGAAACTCTTCAATCCAGTGTCAATCTGATAATCTGCACGCTTGTACTCTGCACATTAAGTAGCAGTGCGGGACAGTACCGTACCTAAGACCTTCCGACATACCACGTCACCCGCCTGGAGGGGCGGTATCTACTGCCTTCTATTCCTCGTGGTCGAACAGAGCGAGATCAGGGATTCAAACAAGTGTTCTTCACAGTATCTACGTTGATCCCTACAGTGGAGATCGTGTTTCCCAGAAAGGTCATAAAACGCCAGCATGAAACACGTTCCATGATTCTGGAATAGTTTGATGTTTGTGTTGTAGCCTTTTAAGTATGTGGAACATTCCGACTACATTTTTCCAATCGTTGGGTACCTTCCGTTCTTCCAGTGGCCTGCGATAAAAGGTTGGTAAGAGGAGAGCGGTTTTAGTTGATTTCCTACTGTGCAGTCCACTTCATTACCCAAAAGGCTGTCGACTACACATGTATCCACTTACCTGACATTTTTCTTTCCATTCCTAAACTCATATTTTTTCATGAAGGATAGTTGCACTATTTTTGAGAAAAGGAACATATGGGCAACAACGAAAGACGTTACCGTAACGAATACACATGTTGTGGAACCGTTGTCAAAGCAGCATGTTTTATGACACTATCTCTCCAGGATGATCTAGAACTAACATCAGACAAAGTTACGCCACTTTTTTCTAAATATTATCCTAAGTTCTCGAGTTTAGAAAAATCCGTATCTCATTAGTGAATAGATATGCAGAGTGATTATAATCGAACTTTCGCTACTTGAGAGGGCTCCCATGAAAAACGAGTGATTGTAGGAGGCTGAAACTTTATGGAAGCATTTTTAAGGACATGCGGAAGAGAAATAGTGAATAAACCATTGAAAGACTCACTTCAATTACCACATGAGAGGGTAACATTTGTTAACTGCATTCCACGTTTACGTTCCATGTTACACACGTTGCTCAATGTGAGGACCATCTGCAGCCACGGCAGCATACAACAATACTAGAGACACCATTTCACCATTGTTCGCGACACTTTTCTAACGGTGGACCATGGAAAGTTCAGTTGTCGTGACACAGCTCGTGCACTGCCTGAAGCTGGCGTATTGCTTCCAGCATTCTCAGCCATGGCTACAGTAACTTCTCCAACAATTTGTGGCGCAATTAGCCGTAAGCCTCTCCTAGGGGCGAATCGCCAATTAATTCGATCTTATTAATCATGTTCTTCAACACTGATGCGTAAAGATGATCCCCGAGTATTTCTATAATAACTCAGCTTCACCGGTAAAGCCGTGCACACATTTGCCAGCCTCATGTTGTCTGTCTGCAACTTTAATGCACACTGTTGCTTGCGTATCCGTCTACACTGGTTCAAGTGGCGAAAGTTTTATTATAATCGCACTGCGTAAAGAACAAACTAATTCCTACATTGTTGACTCTCCAATACCTGTAATCGCACATACGGCAGATGTAGCTGAATTAAGGCTTTTCATTAGTTGTAGAGTATGAGTTTCCTAGTTTCCTAATCGAGATTGTATCTGTCGCCTGAAAAAATTAACTGTATCTAATTGTTGTGGTTTTTTGTTTGAATTGATTGTTTATATATTTTGTGGAATTCTGCGAGAAGTACTGAACTGAATATACACTCCTGGAAATGGAAAAAAGAACACATTGACACCGGTGTGTCAGACCCACCATACTTGCTCCGGACACTGCGAGAGGGCTGTACAAGCAATGATCACACGCACGGCACAGCGGACACACCAGGAACCGCGGTGTTGGCCGTCGAATGGCGCTAGCTGCGCAGCATTTGTGCACCGCCGCCGTCAGTGTCAGCCAGTTTGCCGTGGCATACGGAGCTCCATCGCAGTCTTTAACACTGGTAGCATGCCGCGACAGCGTGGACGTGAACCGTATGTGCAGTTGACGGACTTTGAGCGAGGGCGTATAGTGGGCATGCGGGAGGCCGGGTGGACGTACCGCCGAATTGCTAAACACGTGGGGCGTGAGGTCTCCACAGTACATAGATGTTGTCGCCAGTGGTCGGCGGAAGGTGCACGTGCCCGTCGACCTGGGACCGGACCGCAGCGACGCACGGATGCACGCCAAGACCGTAGGATCCTACGCAGTGCCGTAGGGGACCGCACCGCCACTTCCCAGCAAATTAGGGACACTGTTGCTCCTGGGGTATCGGCGAGGACCATTCGCAACCGTCTCCATGAAGCTGGGCTACGGTCCTGCACACCGTTAGGCCGTCTTCCGCTCACGCCCCAACATCGTGCAGCCCGCCTCCAGTGGTGTCGCGACAGGCGTGAATGGAGGGACGAATGGAGACGTGTCGTCTTCAGCGATGAGAGTCGCTTCTGCCTTGGTGCCAATGATGGTCGTATGCGTGTTTGGCGCCGTGCAGGTGAGCGCCACAATCAGGACTGCATACGACCGAGGCACACAGGGCCAACACCCGGCATCATGGTGTGGGGAGCGATCTCCTACACTGGCCGTACACCACTGGTGATCGTCGAGGGGACACTGAATAGTGCACGGTACATTCAAACCGTCATCGAACCCATCGTTCTACCATTCCTAGACCGGCAAGGGAACGTGCTGTTCCAACAGGACAATGCACGTCCGCATGTATCCCGTGCCACCCAACGTGCTCTAGAAGGTGTAAGTCAACTACCCTGGCCAGCAAGATCTCCGTATCTGTCCCCCATTGAGCATGTTTGGGACTGAATGAAGCGTCGTCTCACGCGGTCTGCACGTCCAGCACGAACGCTGGTCCAACTGAGGCGCCAGGTGGAAATGGCATGGCAAGCCGTTCCACAGGACTACATCCAGCATCTCTACGATCGTCTCCTTGGGAGAATAGCAGCCTGCATTGCTGCGAAAGGTGGATATACACTGTACTAGTGCCGACATTGTGCATGCTCTGTTGCCTGTGTCTATGTGCCTGTGGTTCTGTCAGTGTGATCATGTGATGTATCTGACCCCAGGAATGTGTCAATAAAGTTTCCCCTTCCTGGGACAATGAATTCACGGTGTTCTTATTTCAATTTCCAGGAGTGTAATTTGCATACATGTGAATCTTTTCACTTCCAGAAGTAATTCTGTGTCACTAAGAAATTACAATAATTAGGCTACAACAGGACAAATGAGTTCCAAGTCTGATTACCGCCTGAATCAGATCTTAGGATGTCTTAATGGTGATATTATCTCCTCCTTCTTGTTATTTAACACATAAATTACAACATAAACATAAATGAATGATAAAGGGAACTAGTAACTACAAAATGATAAAAGCTGTTTCTGCTTATACATTTATTGTAGATTAAAGCTCCTTTATATATTACAAATGTTTATATATCAACGTCCAGTGGACATAAAGAGATACAATTGGATTTCCCAACTAACATGGTTGATCAATTGCCCAAATCTGCCTCTTTTCATGGCTACGCGATCTGATGTAAATAACGTAAGATGACTGATATCACCCACTTACCAAACATTAGAAGACACTACTTTCAAAGATGATCTAAGGTTGTGTGCACCCTCAGTGGAAATAAAATTTACGTGATCAGAACTGTTTAGCTTTATAGCCCTAATAAGCCGAATCAATTAACAAATGTACTGTGTCCGGTGCGTCGGAGTGATGTTTCTCGTACACGTCTGTGACGACGGAAAAACTCCAGCCACAAAGTGAAAAAAAAAAGTTATTCAAATACTAAGGACGGCAGAAGACGATCTTCTGACTAGTATAATCTAATACTGTCTTCTCCTCTCCGAGTTCTACAGACGATAAACGCGAACTCCTAGCCACAAGGAAGGAGTTCAGATAACGTCTATAACGTCTCAATGTGAGTATAGGCAGAAGAAGTGCTCGCAATCACTGAACTCTGCGTACTCAATTGACGACCCCCTACCTGGAGGCAAAGCGCAGAATCGTATGTTTGCAACATTACAGTGTCTAACCGTTCTAACTATAAAATCTCCTGAGAGCAAAGACAGAAAGTCCGTCTGTACCAACAAAAGCTGATACTGAGCGACCGTCAAACACAGGCGCTCAAAACGGAAGGCTACTTTCTCTCCACCGCTGGCTTCCTAGCAAAGCTCGGCTCCCTCTCCACAAATTCTTCCGAACGCCAACCAACCATATTTTTGTCTTTTGTCGTCCAGCGCAGAAAGTTTGCAAGGAAAAACGTATCCCCATTAATTTGGAATACATACAATGGTACGCCTCTTAGAGTAAAAATCCTCAGAAATAACCCAGCCTGCGTGATTTCCGTGGTAACACTTCCTCTTTCCTCTCTGCTGTGTCCAAGATTTTCAGAGTTTCCGAAGTATTATCTGGTTATCCTTTCGGCCCCGCTACAATACCGGCCGGCCCCCGCTGTATTGGGACCAACATACCTGTCCAGGCTTTTCCATCCAGGGCTTAAGTTACACCTGCCGTTTCATTTACACTGGCGTTCCAACCTCTACTAGTATAGGCAATCATTCATTACGCCGTTTCGATATTAAAGACACTCAGTCACCTTTCATGCAATAAGCGTTAACTACTATGCAGAAGGTGTACGTGACAATGGCAGTCTTCTTTAAATATTCATATATACGATGTGCAACCTATCAAATGATACCGAATTCCGGTTGTAAATCACGGCAAAGTATGTATAATAGTGCGTGTAAGGTGCGAAGTTATAGCCACCTTACCGAGTTAATGATTCTGATATGTGCTGTACTTGTTGTAAGAATTATTTGTGTGTTGCATTGTTATATTGCGTGATGATAGAATGTGTGCAAGCAATCAGACATAGCCGCGCAGAGTGGCCGCGAGGTTAGAGGCGCCATGTCACGGACTGCGCGGCCCCTCCCGCCGGAGGTTCGAGTCCTCCGTCGGGCATGGTCGTATGTGTTGTTCTTAGCATAAGTTAGTTTAAGTAGTGTGTAAGTCTAGGGACCTCAGCAGTTTGGTCCCTTAGGAAATCACACATATTAAAGCATTTGAATTAGACGTAACTGAGATTCCTACATGGCTACTACAGCTAAAACTTCAGTGCGATAGCCTCGGCTATGGTATACCATACTCTGTCACTCTACAATTTAACTTGTTTGACTTTAGTAGTCTTGACGATTATTTTAGAACTATATATTATTCCCCTCGATTGTGCAAAGCTATAACTTACATTTACTCAAGTCAGCCACTTGGTTAATATGAACCACTTTATAGATGTTAATCACACACTGTGTTACAATGGTACTCAATGTTTTTATGGCCAGAAGTAGACAAACGTTCTGTTGACTTACGCTAATGTGTGGGCCATTCTATTGTATGGTAACCACCTGCATGTTGGGGCTACACAATGTGCAAAATCTTCCTTCTCAAAGAACTACCGCACTCGTGAAGACACGCCTGGTGCCCTCTGGACTCGGTCAGATGCATGACACACAGCACACACTACTTCCATGTGTGTATGTGCTTCTTGAGAGTAAAATTCGGCAATATCTTTAAAAGTTTCCACAGTGAGAAATCTATAGTATTAACGTCAGGTGAACAGAGGTCATGCTACTGAGTCTCTTCTACCAATCCATCGCTCATGAAATGATTGTGTAAGGTGCTGCTGCTTCACAACCATTCCAAGCCAGCATCAGTAACTTGCAGCGAGGCGGGATGGAGGGCTGCCGCCGCATTCCGCTGTCAAAAGCTGGAAAGATTCTGAGCTGACATCACGAAATCTGCACTCGCGTACTGGAGTGGGATGGTTACCGCACGTCCAGGCCTGCCACTGCAGCTGGGGCAGCGCGGTACTACGTAAGCCGCCATACCGGTGACCTGGGTTACACTGTAACTGGGCTTGGCACTGCCCTGCTTCCGTAGTCTAAGTGATCATAAGTGGCGTCCTGTCGGCGTGGCCATAAATACTGCCGTCTCGTCATGCACCATCTGCCGCAGACAGCCTTCCCTGAGAACTACTTCACGCCAGTCGTCGACCCAACTGGTCATCCAACCTCAAAGTGGGTCAGTGGGCTGCGCCTAGGCCAGAGGCTGCTGGGAGCCGAACTGGTGTCCAGCTGCTAGCCTACTTTTGGCTGACTTCATCCAGCCATCGGAAGCCACTCGGGGCTCGCAAACACCTGCTGAGTTCGTCTCGTCCCTGACCAGCTTCCACGCTATTTCCGCTGATGTGCCGCTGGTGCTGCTTCGGCTGCATGGCCGCTGATGCAAGCCACTCTGACCAGTGCCGTCCATGCACAGCCGCCGCGCCACCTGTGTTTTGCTGACAGGGGCTTGGCTGCATGGAGGTATCGCACACCATCGAGGTGACGACGCCTCCAGTTGTTATATGACTTCCGTTAAATAAACGTGATGCTGTTTTCACCGCCTGTACGATGCCAAGACGGCCGAGGAGGTCGCTCTCCGTGCTCACTGCCCTTTCTACCAACCGGCAATGTCATCTTGACTTGCTAAGACGTCTATAACACTCGGGCCATCCTGGTTCCGCTACAGTAGTGTCACACGAGGTGTCGAAAATGAGCCACATCTGTTGTCTTGCTGCAAGAGTAACGTTCTTCAATAGCACGAGTATTCATCGTGCGTAAATTGAAGATAAATAGCATCTGTTAATTTCTACGATTAATTCTATCACCCACAACTCTTTGTCACACATTGATACTAAACCGAGTCTTTCACCTTGCTTCCACGTCACCCGAGGACTTCCATCTGTCCACATGTCACTACTGTAATTTATTATTATCTTATTCTGTGTATATCCCACCTCATCCATAAATAAAATGCAAGCTGAGAATTGTGTATCTTCTGCACACCGTCTTGGAATCCACATGAAGAACTGAAATCTGGCTTGGTGCTCATGTGGCCTGAGTCCTTGCAGACTAAGAAGTGCGGATAAAGTAACTATTCGTGAGCAGTGACCACACAGGAGTGTTTTGTACACATATAGAAGCTCCATGACTTTACACACTTGTTTCAAAACCTTCCTCTACTTGTCACAACACTCGCGCCTCCATATTAGGCGTGCGAACTTCGCGAGATCCACCGCTTGTCCTCGATAGCGTTTGATCCCATGACTGCAAGTAGGTGGGACAACCCGCTCAACATCTGTTTTCCTATGGAATATGGTGTGGAGGTTAGCGTCACATGACGCGTGCCTTTCGCTAAACAGTAGGAGAATGCCATCCCTAGCAATTCCAGCGACAAGTAATGGGAATGTGTTTCCCTTTCTTTGTTGTTCATGCTCCATTCCAGTACAACGTCAAAACGACATGCACGTAATGGCTGATGTACGCAATAGTGCCACGTCTGACACAGCATCACAGTTAGGGGGCTCAGTACACATACAGTCAATAAGAAATGAGCAATGACCGTCCACTCTTGTGCCTACACCACGGAATTCCGATGTTCTCGATAAAAGTAAAATATCCCGTATACCAACAAGTATGTGTTTTCGCCTTACTACCTGTTGTAAGGATATGGGTCTTTCCTTAAACACTGTCGTGTATATTTGTGCTAAACACTGCAATTCGGTATACCCTTTTTCCTCTTACAATTAAATCTATGAGGAAGGTGTCATTGACACACACCCCAAAGGTTGCAGACGCTAATGTCCACTTGTTCTGAGACCAGAAGAAGGCAACGACGTACCACATGTAGTACGACCGTGCTTAGTGATCTGCTGCGGCTTTAAATCCGGATTAACGTCTGTTTCATTTACTAAGACTTCAATTACAGGCAACACGCGCTTTTTCCACAAAAGAACCTAGAATCTGTGATTGCTATGTTATAATTTCTTTAAGTGACGTGCCTCTTATCACCTATAAAGTAATCCTGGAATGACTGACGTTACTTTGGACCTATTACACTCGCTGTAAGATCTATTTTCAAACTTTCTCGGCTAATCCCATATTACTAAACCTTCGCACAATTTACGATTGCAGTAGTGTATAAGAAAGGACATTTTGTACAAAATTTGATATGTAACGTATCACCGGACACCTAATAATGGTAATTAACTAATGCGTACCCGAGAAATATGACTTCCTTTGAATAAAACGTGGAGTAGTAAGCTTTACGATGGTTTAGTAGCAATTTGACATTTCCACTCTTTAGTCTTCTAGGGTTAATTTCACGCAATAGTTGTTGACGTTTATATACATTAGACAGCCGGGCGGTGTGGCCGAGCGGTTCTAGGCGCTTCAGTCTGGAACCGCGCGACCGCTACGGTCGCAGGTTCGAATTCTGCCTCGGACATGGATGTGTGTGATGTCCTTAGGTTAGTTAGGTTTAAGTAGTTCTAAGTTCTAGGGGACTGAAGACCTCAGCTGTTAAGTCCTATAGTGCTCAGAGCCATTTTTTTTATACATTAGAGGCATGCAGTGCAATATCATCAGTAAAACGGAGGTGGTTCACTTATTGGTCAAATAATACGCAAGCTCGCAATTCTGTTCCAATTTAGGGATCTGGAAACTTCCTTTGGTGTCAGCTAGAAAAGATTTCATGATGTGAAAACTCCTTACCTCATAATTCTTTCAGCTCTACGTATCTCATTATCCTTACGAAGTGTAATATGGGTGCTAACACATACCTTTCGCTGTACTGACGCGCATTCACTCATTGCCGTTTTTTATCTTGTGGTGTTAGTACAGGTTCAGTTGAAATCGAGTAAAAAGCTTTCTCAGAACCAAAAAGTCCTAGATAAAGTGGCAGCTTAAATTTCATTCACGGCTTGCGAATGGTTCGTTGTGCCATATGCGCTTCTGCCATTTGTGGACAGCAAGTGTAGTATTGAGCAAACATGAACAGATATGAAGAATTATTCTGTACTAGAAGTATTTATGAAAACGTAACAGACATATCAGGATTCAAAATCTCGAAAACATTCTTCTAAAGTGTCACTGGCGTGTTTCTTCAAAATTAGTGTCATTTATTATTGAAGTGTATGTTTTGCTCATGAAGATTACTTTTATTCTATGGGTATTTCAGTCATGAAATTGTTGATGGTTCTGTTAGCTTGCTTCCATCTGTCGTGACTCACAAACCTAGAATAGCTTACTAAGCTGAAGGCCTCCTTTTAACGCGAATAAATTCCTCTTAAGAAAATACAATATTTTTGTTCATTTTTAAATACTTATTTCTACACCAGGAAACTGCAGAAAAACCAGTGATATCAGATACTTTTTATTTACAGTTTACACAGGGAAGCTCTTTGCACGATTTCGCAACAAAATCGCCCGAAGAACCGACGAGAGGATGAGGATGATGAACGAGATTGTGCAAGGCATCCAGGTGATCAAGATGTACGCCTGGGAGAAGCCCTTCGCAGAGCTCGTGGCTGCGGCGAGGAAGTAAGTGAAGGAACTTGTAAATGTTGGCGCTAGACAACTTTGGTCAGGAGCCGTGAAAACAGACCTTTGCGTTATTTGTTTCAATGGGAGTGACTCTAACCGAAGTTGGTCATTTGACACATCGATGACAAAACGCAGATCGCTTTCAGTTTTTTCATCTTTTCGCATTACATGCCAATGCGAAGTCACTTGTCTTTAACCTTGCCATTGTTTTGTGTGTTCATTTCCCAAAAGTCTCCGTTTTTCCTTCATCCCCAAGCACCTGTTCGCAAATAGATCCCGGTATGTAGACAGACGGAAGCGTGAGTTCTACAGGGTATTTCACAATTCATGTTACACACTTGTAGAGGTTGTATAGGGGACATTGCAGATCAAGTTTTACGTAGGAACCCATGTCCGGTAACGTCATTCAACGACGCTACAGAGCGTCAACGTTACCTGAGATTATGGTTTAACGTCCCGTCGACAATGAGGTCAGTAGAGACGGAGCACAAGCTCGGATTAGGGAAGGATGCGGAAGGAAATCGGCTGTGCCCTTTCACAGGAACCATCCCGACATTTGCCTGAAGCGATTTAGGGAGTCCAGTGTGCTAACCACTGCGCCACCTCGCTCTATGTCAACGTTACAAGCTTTGACACACATATATATATATATATACACGATGACGGAGAAGAATAAATTTATCAGTTTGAGGCAAGAGACCCTTTACCGGAAGTGAACCAATCGAAAGTTAAAAACGAAAACCGTTCTGATATCTCTGACAGTGGAATACATGCACTGGTACTGTTGTTGCTACCATTGTAGGGTACCCAACTTTCACCGGTGGTAGTTTGGGCCAAAACAAGGAAAAATGCCAGTATACAACGACTCTAAAATGCATACCTGAGGAGCTATGAGCACTTTTTCATCTTTACTACCGTGAAACATATCCCCTCTACTGAAAACAAAAATGCTCATAGTTCTTGAGGTATCCGTTTAAGAGCCCATGTTTACTTGGCATTTTTTTCTTGTTTTGACACATACTACAACCTCAAGTTGTCTACCCTAAACTGTTAGCAATAACAGTACCAGTGCACGTATTCCACTATCAGAGGTATCAGAACGGTTTCGCTTGTAACTTTCGACTCGCTCGGGACCCTTATCTCAAATTGATAGATTTATCCTTCTCCTTCATCTCAGAAGGTTTGAAACATCATCACGAAATCACCCTGTATGTATACATACATATACAGGCGCCTGCGCCTGTAACTTTGACGCTCTGTAGCGTCATTGGATGACGTTGCCAGATATAGGTTCTTGCGTAAAACTTAATCTAAGCCCCCTCTACAATCTCTAGAAGTGAGTAACATGAATTGTGAAACATTTTGTATTTTAACGTTAATAAAAATGCAATGAAAATATGGCTACAAGTGATTGAATGAACGGATTGTCTTATATTAGTAACCACCAATACATGAATAATTAAGATTGCCAAACTGAACCTGACATCTGAGTATTCAGTGTGATGTAACTTTGCTGAGCTGCACAATGAGGCTGCTGGCGGTGCACCAAGCGACAAACCTTCTCTGAAGTGGCGCTGCGAACGGCATATACGCCCCAAGCCTCCATGTCATACCACGAAGATTGTCCCTGTGGTTTCTCCGGGGTTATAAGGGACGAGGCACAAAGAAAGCAGCAGGACAAATTGACTTCTGTGTGCCCTCCATGTTCGGCTGTTAACCACCAGCTGTCCTTACGACGACAGAGTTCACGATGGACTTGGTTTATCTGCTGGATGTGTTCTGATTTGGTCTCGTATTACTCTGGATACTTAGCTTTAAACACTGGACGGTTACGATTTCCGACGCGTGAGTCAGTACTTCCTCCTTGCGAACGTCGTACAAATACATGGTGCGATATTTACAACAGAACACTTCCAGTATGAAATTTTCACTCTGCAGAGGAGTGTGCGCTGATATAAAACTTCCAGGCAGATTAAAACTGTGTGGCGGACCGAGACTCCAACTCGGGGCGTTTGCCTTTCGCGGGCAAGTGCTCTACCAACTTGCCAACAAGAGCACTTGCCCGCGAAAGACGAAGGTCCCGAGTTCGAGTCTCGGTCCGGCATATTGTCTTAATCTGCCAGGAAGTTTCAACACAACACTTCTGTTTTCAGCAGTTCTATGATTTGTAGCATGGAGAGTCAGATGGTATTGATAATTTCCTACGGTACGACCAGCCACGCTCATTGTAAGAGAATGCACCAAACACGAACAGTTTGATATAGGTTTGCTACCAATTGGTTCAGTCAGCACAAGAGTGTTATAGAAAAGTTCCCAGAGCTTAGAGTGGAATCTTTGGAGGAAAATAGATGATCTTTTCATGAAATACTTTTGAGGATGTGTAAAGCACCAGAATTTGCAAAACAATTCTAGTGCCTCTGGTTCATCTTACATAAAGATCGAAAGGATAAAATATGGGAAATTAAGGCTTGTACAGAGACATACAGGTAATCATTTTTCCCACGCTAAGTTTGTGAGTGGCACGGGCCAAGGAACGGCTAGCAGTGGTGTAATGTAAGCTCCGCCATGCACTGTGTAGTGGCGTGCGGAGTATGTATGCAGATGTAATGAATATATATGTGTAGATACTTTTATGTCGGCTATCTTAAAATGTACACACGTCAGTTTGTTGGTAGTGTTTTTTTCTGTAACGAGCAACCTTCCCACAAACACGTCACAAACTTTACGACCTGATGTTTTTTGCTTCTCCTTAATGCACCACTAAGTGGGTTACATCTGTCAGTACAGACTAACCGTTTCGCATCCACGCGCCCACGCTACAATACCTGAGATGCTGCCCAGGGGAAATAAGAATTAATGGCTTGCTCTTGCCACATGAACACTCTGCCAGTCACTTTATTGAGACTTTGCTGGAGGATCAAGACATGCAACAGTATTCCACATATGTACGTTGAGCGCCAAGCCATGCCAAAGTATTGTTCAGGCTTCCCGTTAAAGCACTGCATCCGTATGGCGAAGCCGCCTGGACGATGCTTGTTCCCCGTCTCTCGCTTTTTACGTGACTCGACTTCACTGGGCTGGCAGTTCCCCCACTCGCCTTGTGACAGTAATAACTCTCAGCTGCGACCCCGGCACCTGACTAAGATAACGTGGCAGTTAGCTACACCACAACGCAGCACAATGTGTGAAGGTGAGATAGCTCATCGCGCAGGCGCATTCTACCTCTCGCAATTTCTGCTCGAATGGGCACAGCTGACAAAGAACCACTTGAGTGAGAGGTCTCAAAAAGGCCAATGGCGTTACGGCATTCGACGCCCCACATATTGTCTACCATGCAACCACAATATTGGCTACTAATGGCAACAGGGAGCGGGACTGGGGGTATCCAATGCTGAGCACAGCATGAGGCTACGGAGCGTAGTTGATCTGCTTTGTCGTCGAATAACTCACAACGATGCTAGAGAGCCAGTGGTGTTAACACAAAGCAGAGCTATGGCAACGATAAACAAACCAGACTCTGCATTATAGACACATAAAAAAAAGTTTTGCATCACCTCGGTTCTGAGAGTTCCGGAACCTGTTCAGAAATTTGTAATAGACATCAACATGAACATCATTTCCACCCTTTTTATTGCTTATGAAAACCACACATTGCATGTTGTACCACCATACAGCGAGACCTTCAAAGGTGGTGCTCCAGATTGCTATACACACCGATACCTCTAATACCCAGTAGCACGTCCTCTTGCATTGATGCATGCCTGTATTCGTTGTAGCATACTATCCACACGTTTATCAAGGTACTGTTGGTCCAGATTGTCCCACACCTCAACGGCGATTTGGCGTAGATCCCTCAGAGTGGTTGGTGGGTCACGTAGTCCATAGTAGTCCTTTCCAATCTATCTCAGGCATGTTCGATAGGGTTCATGTCTGGAGATCATGCTGGTCACTCTAGTCAAGCGATGTCGTTATCCTGAAGGAACTCATTCGCAAGATGTGCACGACGGGGGCGCGAATTGTCTTCCATGAAGACGAACGCCTCGCCAATAAGCTGCCTATATGGTTGCTCTATCGGTCGGAGGATGACACTCACGTATCGTACAGCCGTTACGGCGCCTCCTATGACCACCAGCGGCGTACGTCGGCCCCACATAATGTCACCCCAAAAGAGCAGGGAACCTCCACCTTGCTGCACTCGTTGGAGAGTGTGTTCAGCCTTATAGGGTTGCCTCCAAACACGACGATTGTATGGTTCAGGGCATATGTGACACTCATCGGTGAGGAGAACGTGATGCCAATCTTGAGCGGTTCATTCGGCATGTTGTTGGGCTCATCTGTACCGCGCTTCATGATGTCGTGGTTGTAAAGATGAACCTCGCCATGGACGTCGGGAATGAAATTGTGCATCATGCAGCCTATTGCGCTCAGTTTGAGTCGTAACACGACGTCCTGTGGCTGCACGGAAAGCACTATTCAACATGGTGGCATTGCTGTCAGGATTCCTCCAAGCCATAACCCGTAGGTAGCGGTCATCCACTGCAGTAGTAGGCCTTGGGTGGCCTGTCATCGACAGTTCCTGTCTCTCTGTATCTCCTCCATGTAAGAAGAACATCGCTTTGGTTCAGTACAATACGCCTGGACACTTCTCTTGTTGAGAGCTCTTCCTGGCACAAAGTAACAATGCGGACGCGATCGAACCGCGGTAGCGACCGTCTAGCGATGGTTGACAACACGAGCCATGTACCTCCTTCGTGGTAGAATGACTGGAAGTGATCGGCTGTCGGACCCCCTCCGTCTAATAAGCGCTGCCCATGCATGGTTGTTTATACCTTTTGGCGGGTTTAATGACATCTCTGAAGAGTCAAATCGACCGAGTCTGTGATACAATATCCACAGTCAACGTCTGTCTTCAGGAGTTCTGGGAACCGGGCTGATTCCAAACTTTTTTGATGAGTGTATCTACAAAAACAGTTGCTGAAGTTGACGTTTCGTCAGAAAGGAAGCCAAGGAATTTCACAGACTGAGAAAGGGCTGGCAGATGAAATAGTAGGCTTTCTGCAATAAGTGTTGGTGGAATGTGTGGTGTCGTATACGTTCCACTGAGCAGACAACGCACGTGAGGAGCACAATGACGACGATAATTGTTTATCAAGTGAAACTGATATTGAAACAAGTGTCGAGCCCTATAGTTCACCATCCTTATCATACAGAGTGCCACGAATCTCGTCTCCAGTGAAACGTAGTGAAGGGCAATCGTTGTTTAAATGGTTCAAATGGCTCTGAGCACTATGGGACTTAACAGCTATGGTCATCAGTCCCCTAGAACTTAGAACTACTTAAACCTAACTAACCTAAGGACATCACACACATCCATGCCCGGGGCAGGATTCGAACCTGCGACCGTAGCAGTCGCGCGACTCCGGACTGAGCGCCTAGAACCGCTAGACCACCGCGGCCGGCAATCGTTGTCTAAGTAGCGGGCACTAAACATAATTACGTACCTGGAAGGTTATCAGCAGCATACTAAAAAACAATTGCGAACAGATTTCGAATAAGTCCACAGCAATATCACCGTGTAGTGCATAAGAAAAACTACGAATATTCAAGGGAGGACAAGGCGCACTTGTTACAAAAGCTGGTGTTCGGCCGTTTCAACGATGCTGGTTACAATTTACAGGATGTGCATGATAGTGACCGGCTATGTTATGCACATCAAATTGCGCGCGACGTAGATTAAAATGATATTGAGGGATCAGTGGATGATTCCATAACTTCAGACAGTGCTACAGAATTGGAAGAAGTAAGATAACGAAATTTCAAACAAAGCGTCAACTTGACGGTGCAAGGCAAACTCCGGAATCGGTCCGAAAATTTGTAGATGAAACGAAGAAACTTATCACAGCGTTCAGAAAGGATTTTGTTTTCAGCTGCGACCAATCTGGATTTAAGGAGGACATGCATATGGAAGGAACCTCAGAAATTGAAGGTGCCAAGAGAATTGTATCAAAATCAACTAGCTTCAATGCCTTAACGTATTCGCATACAATTATGCCGACTGTTAATGTGGATGATTAATTGGCTGAAAAGTTATTTACTGTGCTGCGAGAAATTGGAGGCGCTCTGCATCTTATTATTCTTTCTCGTGTGCGTGATCTTGCAAGGGGAGTAGGAAATATTTACATAACAGCAAGCAAGAGTGGGAAAATTGGCGTAAGAGAACTACAACTATGGTGTGAGCACAGGTTTTGGCCAATAACTGGTCCAAATAACGGTGTATTTGCTTGATTCTTGGTCTGTGATTAAAAATCATACTCTTTTAGAGCAAACTATTCCTTCTGAAAAGTGTGTGACATTGCAATTCATATCACCTGGAACCACGGTACCAATTCAGCCTCTGGAGATCGTTTCTTACCTGCCTATACAACACATTATCGCACTATGTGCAGCTACGCCTTGAATGATAGCCAGTTTCACGATAAGCTCCACGACGGATTGTTTCGCATTCGGTTGTATGCCATCAAGTTCCATCAGTTCTCGCCCTCCCCTTACACTGGTATGATTCAATATGCATTCCTTAAGAGTGGATACATGGCTGAAAGTCCTGCATGCTTCGTAACTCCCAAGAGTTCGCCTTCGATCTTGATGGTGCATTTTTAATTCGGTATCCATGGTAAAAGATAATTGTTTGTATTAAAATTTCTTGGGTGCCGACGATGTCCATTTTGTGAAGTGTAATTCTCATTTTATAGCGCCCTGTTGATGCACGTGATTAGTCATTAGCAACCAATATTTTTCCTATCATAACTGTTAACACAACACTTTCAAATGAGCGTTACTAAAGACTGAACTTGTGACGTCGCACTCAAGGGGTGCTTTGCAATGGCTGGGTGGCAGCTTGAGGTCAGCTCTTTAAGGAGGTGTTCTCGAGGATGGTGCTCTGCCTTCGACTTCCGGGCACTGTCCGCCCATCGTCTTAAATACGGTACCGGCAGAAGAACACGTAACAGTCTATTTGTGAACACGTGAGACGGCTAAAGCAAGTAGACCCACGCTGGCTCCTCCTCCTAGTGGGTATTTGGCTGCCGCCTGTCGGTGAGCCGACTGCTTCTGGTCTTCAAAAAATGGCTCTGAGCACTATGGGACTCAACTGCTGAGGTCATGAGTCCCCTAGAACTTAGAACTAGTTAAACCTAACTAACCTAAGGACATTACACACATCTATCCCCGAGGCAGGATTCGAACCTGCGACCGTAGCGGCTTCTGGTCTCAGCGGCGGCACTCAGAGTTGCCCGTGATTACAGTATATGCCAATATTCCTGTTGTCGTCCGGAAGTACTAGTATTTTGGTTCTCGCTGACGTGTCCCCTACGATCCCGGTTTTCTACTACCTACAACATTGTCGTGTCATGCTGTAGGGCTATGAGCTCCGTCACAGCAACTTCTTTACCACACTCTCCGCAAAAAATACTGAGTGGAAAGAACAACTCTAAAAAGGAAGACATCCAACCATCTAAGCCGTATGGCTTCATTAATATGAGTATATAACGAAGTAGAAAAATGTTTGCATGATGCAACAAGTCGATCTACCCCTCCTTCTAACGTTTTGAATTCCCCATCTACACTACAGGACTCAGTAAGGGTTAATCTCAAAGTTAAAATGGCTCCCATTCTGTAATTTAATGTGAACGGTTATAATACACATTTGGAGGAATCAAAAATGCTAGTAAGAGCAAAGCTTTCAGGACACGCACTTAAAGACCACGGATAAACTTGTGTTGCGAGGATTTGTCCTGCGTAGGAATGATTAGCTAAGTGGTGAATGAACAAAGAGCGGTGTAGCTATGTTCACCAATGAAACATTCCACTACTTGCACATCGCACTCACCATTGAGTTGCATGTGGAGGAGTCTTATAGTCTTATAGTCGTCTTATAGTGTACTCTGTGTACATCCCACCGCGGAACCCTCCTGACAGCAAAGCACTTACTGATTTCCTTAGATAACTGCTCTACCCGTTGCTATTAGTCGGTGCATCAATGTACACAATGTGCTCTGGGACTCCTCTACCGTCCATCCCAGCGGTCGACTGACTGGGAGGCTGGCAGTGTCAAGAGGAGGTGTGCCTACTTAATGTGGGTCGTTCTCCGCTGCAGATCTGTCTCTGTGCTCCCTGCCTTCGCAGACACCGTAACGTGGTAACCGGTGAACAGTCTACATCCAGTTGACCACTTTCCAAAGAGGCTTCATCTAGGTGAGACATCTACGCTCAATGGAAGGTCACCAAACTGGATGATCACCAGAGCGAAGTGGCCGTTACACAGCCAACTGTCCGTTTCCAACACCGTGACAGCACGCACGAGTGCGTGGGTCACATCGCAAGAAGAAAAGACGTCCCCTGGTGGAACGAGCTGCATTGTATATGTTTAGGAAAAGAGAAAGTGGAAACAATCTTGCAACCTTTTGGCAAGCGAGGGCTAAAACTAGGCGAATCATAAAGAAGAGAAAACGGAGTGCGTGGGGAGAAATTGTAACATCCCTTAACCGTGCCTCATGAGCAATGGAGGTATGGGCATAAAAGTCTAGGCTAAACATCTGCCATATTAAACAATGGTATTCTCCAAACAGCACCTAGACGATGGCGAGAAACTTCTTTTATTTGACTTCCAACTGTTACATAAATTATCATTTCTGCCAGCATAGGGAACGTCAGGAAAAACACAGATTAGAGTTCTCTTCCAACAATTCGAAGTAATATAAATATCCTTTCTCCATGTGGGAACTATAATTTACACAGGACTCGATAGTTTTCACTATAAGACGCAACGACGCCTAAACGTTGAGGCTCAAAAAGTCCTCCTATGACTGTTCAATACGATCACTTATTTTTCACTGGAGCCCTGTCAAGTAGCGCAAGTTGAATTATAACCATCTCATATTGCAGAACTAAGGATCAGAAACACAGAGGAAAAACATGGCGTCACCTACGTGCACTTACAATGTTTTCCCGGAAGATGCGCCAACACCCAAGTGCTGAAATTTTTCTAAGTCTATCTTATCTATTAACACAACTAGGAGAAAGATTTCAATTGTACGCGTTCTGTTTTCAGGTCTGAATTTCGCAGACTGCTGCAGGCAGCCTACCTCAAGGGCCTGCTGGTGGCGTCCGCCGTGTTCATGGAGAGATCCTCTCTTCTCGTGACGCTGCTGGCGCATTACCTGGCTGGCCAAGTCGCCGGTCCTGAGAAGGTACGAGTGGTCCGCCTTGCATCTGGCCTCGTTCCTCTTCCATATACCAAACGAGAACACAATTTTGTTCTTGTTTCAGATATTCGCGATGGCCCAGTTCTTCAATATTCTCAATCTTTGTCTGGCGACTATGTTCCCCTGGGCAATATCCAGTCTGCAGGAGGCTAAAGTATCCTTTCAGCGCATAGAGGTACGTAGCAGACTCTCAGACATCAAACGACAAAACAATTTACATTTTACTGACGTCAGTTTGGCCACGAGAAAGAAACATTAAATACATCTCTGTTTTGATGCATGTTCTTATGTGCACGTGTGATACGAACGCGCAATCTACACACATTGCCAAGTTCGTCGTCAGCGGATCATCGAAGGAATGCCAATAACAATAACCAGAAATGTAAGTCTACAGCAAGGTAGATTTTTAGATAATAGCTAGGCACGATTGGAAGTAGCTCATACGGCGTACTATCCACACCTCTGGTGTAACGCCTCCCTCCTAAACACTAACTCTTCCGAACGTTTACCATTATCGTCCAGTGGTTGCGATATTAAACTGATGTTATGACGGTTGTGTTCGGATTCGATGAAGACCAGTTGAATGCACATCTCCGGAATTTCGTTCGCTAACAGACGATAGGTGTATTAGCTGTATGACAGTGTTGGCTATTAATCACGTCGACAATTCCAATGGAAAGGATACATTACTTAAAGTGGTAGATTAAAATGTACATAGAACTGGGTTGCTAACCCATATCCTTGGCTTTCGCGGGAAATGCTCTTACACGCTGAGCTACCTCAGGTAAGGTCGAGGTCCTCCATCACAGCTTTAATGCCGCCACGACATCTCTCCTACTCTACAAACTTCACAGAAGCTCTCCTGCGTACCTTGTTGGACTAGCAGTCCGGAAGAAGGAATATTCTGGGGACGTGGCGTAACTGTAGCCTAACGATTGTTCGTAGTACGTATCTTTCACTCTGAAAATGAGTGTGCGCTGATTTCAAAGTTACTGGCACATTAAAACTTTGTTGCGGAGTAGATATCGAACCTAGAAATTTACCTCAAGAAATATTGGCATCGTTTCCACAGCCTATCAAAACACATCCTGAATATCTCAACTTACATCGCCTGCACTCGAGTCTTCATTGTCGAAAGAAATTCACTTAAAATTGCTATTCTAGACAAACATTACCTCAGTTTTACTCATAAAGCTAGGCTTCGGTTTGAAAGTAGATCAGTTACGATACGACATAATTGTTTGACTACTTGATCTCGCTCTAGGACTAACTATGGGAATTGTAGTAGACTTACCGCATTATACTGCTACCTTCAGTCTTCTCTACAATCTCTTTTGAAACGTGTAAGCGTTGATATGTTCGATTTACTGTCCGAATGGCGCCATTAAACTGATCTAGATCTTTTTCTGCCTTTCTCACACGTTGTTTAGATATATTTCCCATGTCAGCAGTTCAGGACCGAATGACTACAACATCTTTCGTGACGTTAGTACTTACATATTACACAGTACGCGTTAATTATATGTTTTAGTTGAACCACAACTTTCTTACGTGTGGAAGATTCAACTAGATATTGTCGTCTTTCAATTAAAATTTTAGTGGATTTCTATCAGTTCCACCGAACACTCTTCCCATTTTTCGACTATTGTCATTATAATAGCGTCGTTGTCATTAGTACATATCTCTGACACTTGATAAAATCGAGCCTGTAGCCAGGAAACCTAAAATCTATCCTTCGCTTATGTGCTTCAGTAACGCGTAATAGTTGTTTCTCGCACGTACGTGATAACCCATATTGTTTCACAATAATGTTGGTCTTTTCCGCAGGCAATGTATGGATAACTTACGGCGCCTATACGAGGCTAAATAAAACAACCTCCTATTGCTTTTATGGATAGTGTATTTCACGTCATCGAATTTAGATTGTCTTTAAATTTATCAAAGGGGTCTGAAACTGACAAAAGCATCTGATTATTAATCTAAGTCTCTTATTATTCTCCTTATAAGTCCCTAGATGGATTCTGTTTGGATGTCGGAATACCTTACTTTTCCAGTAAACACATCCGTTCTGGGAAGTTTATCCGCACAGCGTATGTTCTGTTTTGGTTATGTACTTCCGCACGCCAGTGATAACACATGGTGATTTAGTCATATAGAACAGTACCGCGGCGTCACATATGGCTTATCTCGTGGAAAAATATTTACGATAGCAATCAGCGAAGTGTCTCGCTAGATATCTTGATCCGAAACCGGTACAGCCTGTCTGCAGTTGTGACGGGAGGCGTACAAAATGAAGAAGTCGATATTCTTGCTAAGAAAATCACTAGATTCGGAACATCAATTGATCTCACACGTTCCCCTTCTGTATTGTACCGCCTGGCACACAGAAAGCCTTTCAACAATGGTAAGAGGACTAGAAGGCGTCTTAGTTCTTCAGCCTGTTATTCCATGTAGACCCGGCTCTCACGGTTTTCACCTACCGAGATGGCTGATATCCGCTTTCTGACGCGTAAGATTTATCCACTGAAGTTTTGCAATGCAGCTTCTGTGCACTGTAATTAACCCAATCCCATTCTGTGACTTCACTAACACAATAGAAGGTGACATAAATCGCGTCCTCTTTTCATGTGCAACATAGGAGCGCCACAGACAATCGTTTTTGCAGGAGTAACATCGTCTGCACGTAGAGTTTCCCACGAGAACCATCATTATCCTTTCCTTGAGTAATTCCATATACGTATAATAAAAAGAGCTTGCTACATTTATACAGGCTGCCAAGAGACTTTTGTAGTAATAACGCAGCACTGGGAGCTAGGTTAACAGTCGTTTTATGTTAAAATGTATTTTATATGTATAGTTATTTCAACTTATACCTTGTACATTTTTATCGGTAACGTGCCTACTCTTTTCGTTTTATTTGTTCAGTTTGTTGTGCCACAGCAAATAACTCTGTTAAACAACTTTCTACGATTCAACACAGGGTGTCAAACATATTTATTAAAGATGTATTTATATACTTATATTTATGCCATAACTCTATCGTTTATCGTTAATAGTGGTATATTGTTCCTCTGTCTTTTCATTTGACTTACCAAAATCTATTGTTCAATATTTTATTTGAATGCCTAACAGCAGGTGCCGAAAACCCTTTGTTAAACGCGTATCTGTATGTTCTCATATTATGTCATCAATTTAAGTTTAATACCGTACGCTAATTTATACCTATTAACTGGCTGAGCGGTTGTTAGTGCAACTCACCTCCTAGTCTACACTGTGCTAGCGTCCTTATCTCCACATACCTGTTACATCCACCTGAACCTGTTTACTACCATAGTCTCCCTCAACAACTTGTAATATCCCCTCTCCCTTCTCTGTCTTGTCTTTATTGCCGAAATGATGCCTCAGGATGCGTCCTAGCGACGTGTCCGGGTTGAGAGGTGGACATGTCACCCTAATTCATTAAATAAATCCGTATTAGTTATGCTAATACACTCAACCCTCCCTTTAATTACCACAGTCCCTATCATGCAACAGACAATTTAGGGAGAAAGTTATGATATGGTCTTGTTTGTGGTCAGTTTAAGAGTTGTGCCCTGACATAACTCTGTTTATGATAATTTAATAGGTGATCACTCATATCTGACGAAGGGCACCGATAATAAAGGTGAAATTCAACTACTAAAGAACATAAAAATATTAGTATTACAAAGTGATATATTGCGAGAATTCCTAAAATATTACAAGAGACATATATTGAATGGAACATAAATAAGAACTGTGTAACTTCGGTAATGAGATGCTGTCTATTCACATACAGGAGCGAGATCAACTATCATGTTACAGAGCCCTAAAACTTTGAGAGTGGGTAAACTTTAACTCGTTACTGCTAACTATAACGAACAATATCAATCTGGAATGGGAGCCCTTGATACACATCACACATGCAACTCGTGGCTGTGTATAGCGACAAGGCGACAGCGAAAGCTGGCAGGGGTCAAATTAATTAGACTACACCGAGTAACCAGAGGGTTGGCAAAGACGTAATTATGAAAGCGCGGTAAGGCGCAGACAAACGAAAACATTGTCTCATTCAATTTGTTGTACAGTTTTTTGTTTTAGATAGACACGGTCAGACTCTCTCGTATGTAGAAGGACGATGAGGATGTGCGATTTTAGAGTTGAAGTATTGCGATCTCGATGTATTATATGTGTGAGTGAATTACAAGGTGTACAACTTTGCTTCCGCCGTTTTTTCCCCAACATTTGAGGTTTTAATTAAACAAATGGGTTACACATGTATCATTCAAAGTATTTTCCATCGCTGGCCACCACTTTTTCCCATCTTTCGGACAGTGTACGAAACCCGCGTCGAAAAAATTGTTCATCTTTGGAAGCGATCCACGAGTCGATCCAATTTGTGACTTCTTCATGAGATCGGAAGTGTTGGTTAGTCAGGCCATGCGCCATTGATCTAAACAGGTGATAGTCAGAGGGAACAATGTCTGGAGAATACGGCGGGAGGGGTAGAACTTCCCGTTTTAACGTTTCCAAGTACGTTTTGATCTCTTTTGCAACGTGGGGTCGAGCGTCGTCGTGCTGCAAAATCACTTTGTCATGCCTCTCGCTGTACTGCGGCCGTTTGTCTTTTAATGCTCTGCTCAAACGCATTAATTGCGTTCGACAACGAGCACATGTGATTGTTTCACTTGGTTTTAAAACCTCATAGTACACGACGCCGAGCTGGTCTGACCAAATGCAGAGCATGGTCTTGGAGGAGTGAATATTCGGTTTGGCCGTCGACGTGGAAGCAAGGCCGGGATATACCCATGATTTTTTGCGTTTAGGGTTATCGTAATGGGCCCATTTTTCGTCTCCAGCCACAATGCGATGCAGAAATCCCTTCCGTTTTTGCCTCTGAAGCAACTGTTCACAAACACACAAACACCATTCAACGTCGCTTGGTTTCAGCTCACACGGGACGCAAGTTCCTCCTTTCTGAATCATGCCCATAGCCTTGAGACGTTTTGAAATGGCTTGCTGTGTCACTCCCACTAATCGTGCCGATTCTTCTTGACTTTGACGCCAGTCTTCACTCAGCAGTGTTTCCAACTCCGCATCTTCGAAAACATTCTCTCTTCCACCACTACGCCGGTCTACGACGTTAAAATCACCGTTCTTGAAGCGTTCAAACCACTCACGACGCGTTCTTTCACTAATTGCGTCCTTACTATATGTACTTGAGAGCATTCGATGAGACTCATCCACTGTTTTCTTCATATTGAAACAAAACAGTAACACCTCCCGCAAATGAAGAGAATTAGGCTCGTAAACTGACATTTTCAATCAAGAACAACTTTATGATGCAGACACAAATCGACTAATGTTTGAATGAGTTTATGTTGGCCGAGGTCTAAGCTAACTGCCAAACGTCTGCGATCTGTTTCTTTCGCCGCTACTTACCGTTGTCACCAACTATCGGCAAACGGCGGAAGCAAAGGTGTACACATTGTAAATAATGTTAAAAAACCGAATCAAGCATTTTATTTATTGAACTCAGGAGAATTTTCGTGATCACGACAAGCGTCGCCTGCAGCTTCAACTAGGTCAGCGAAGTCCGATCGCCAAGAAAAATAAGATAAGCAGAGACATTTTAACAACGCAACCATATTCATATTAATTTTTTAAAATTCTACGAGCATTCAGCTCGGAGCACAGGGATGATGTTACAGCTGCTGTCAGTGGCGGCCTGTGCCCGTGGATAAAGACCCGACTGAAACAGTGCGGGCGAGAAACGACAAACAGTACCAACTGTTGTCACCAAGTGGTAACTGACAAGGCTCGGCCTGGACTAATGTGACAGTAATACTTCTGACTCTTGTGATCACCTTGACTCTCGCTGGCCTGAAGTGAAGAACACTAACGTTCTTTCTGTCAGTCCAGAAGTGAATTTCTGCCGAACCCCTCAATTCGCCTTCACGCTGCAAGATTAGTGCCTTGTTCTCACCGTACAGGGAAGTCTCCAATCGCGGGAGGACACAGAAGCGGCTGCCAACCATACTCCTACATTCTGCCACAACTTTCCCTTTCAAACCATTACAACAAATTTTCATTCTATAGCAGGTTGTCCGCAGATTCGGAGTGCGCTCTTTTGCGTCAGCACATGTCATACTGGTCCACCAATCAGAGGGCGTTTTACCCCCCTGAGGACGCAGACATTAAAATTCTCCGAACCGGTGCAGAAAATGCAGCTGTCAGGAGTTGTCTGGTAGGTGAGCGGCAGGACCCAATGCACTAAAACGATTGGCGAGATACCGGCCCCGATGCTGTCCACATCCCACACATCCTGCTTGTCTCGCTACAAATGCCAAAACCATCCGTTACGCCCTGTGGTGCGACAAGCGAGCTATAGTCTGATCTTGTCTTTCAGGTAGCCGTGCCGCAACATATTGTCCAACGTCTAATAAAGCGCGCCGGCTCAATCACCCAGTACTATCTAAAAAAAATCACAGCCCTCATTCCAGATTTCATTACTCCAGTGACCTTTATTGGGCATCACCACTCGTCAACAAGAAAAAGTTGAATGAAGGCAAAAAATGGGGGGGAGGGGGGAACAACCCACGAGAGCTTGACTTCTTTCGTCCTGTCAACTGATCTGTTATTTTACTCAAGTTGTGCCGTACAATTCCATTATCACCAGTTCGACTCAGTATCTCTTCATTAATTAGCAGCCGCTGTGGCCGAGCGGTTCTAGGCGCTTCAGTCCGGAACGGCGCTGCTGCTACGGTCACAGGTTCGAATCCTGACTCGGGCATGGATGTGTGTGATGTCCTTAGGTTAGTTAGGTTTAAGTAGTTCTAAGTCTATGGGACTGATGACCTCAGATGTTAAGTCCCATAGTGTTTAGAGCCATTTGAATCATTCGTTAGTTATTCGACCTTCTTCTGTAGCAACAGATTTCGAAACCTTCTATTCTGTTCTGTGCGTACTGTTTGCCCTTCATGTTTCATTTCCGTCCAAAGTTACATTAATTCAGAAATGACTTCGTAACTCTTAATTTTATTTTAGGTATAATATATTCTAGAGTTTAACTGTGTTTGATCAAATAAAATACACAACTATTTGAGTTATCGACTCTTTTGTCATTTTGCTTGACGTAAGAAAATTGGTTTGTTTATAATCTACTCATTAGGTCTAATAACCGTGTCTTCCAA
Organism: Schistocerca nitens; assembly: GCF_023898315.1. Lineage (NCBI taxonomy): Eukaryota > Metazoa > Arthropoda > Insecta > Orthoptera > Acrididae > Schistocerca > Schistocerca nitens. The sequence goes on along the minus strand of NC_064615.1, from coordinate 456,824,658 downwards.
TTCTGTATGCGTATTGCCCATGTTTTAGGATGCAGTTGATTGTGTGTTTACTGTCAGAACCAGCATTATTGTGCTTGTAGCTGATTCTCTTTTTGCTGCTGTTTTATCATTTTCATATCTAGCCATAGTACAGGCATTTTATTTGGTTTTAATCACTAATACCATATGGAAGAAGATTATGAGTAGCTATTTTCCTTGCAACAGAATTCATGAGATAACCTGGAAGTCACCCTACAAAAACATTCAGAACGAAAGAGATCACATTCTGTTATCTTCCAAGCTCATAATTAGTACCAGACAGGCTGTAGACGAGGTAATGAAACCATTGGAGAGAAGGAGGAGGATTAAAGGATGATTTAATGATTGGTGTAGAGGTGCAGCCAACAAGAGAAAAGCAGCCGAAGTGCTATGGCTGACAAACAGAAACGGTGAAAGAACAATGTTGGGATACATCGAAGCAGCTAGTCAAAAAGGTCCTCCGAGCAGAAAAGCTCGTTAGCAAGACAACAATGGCAGTAGAGGATACGGTAAACAGCAGGTACACAAGAGACTTTTACAGAACAGCCAGGTTCTTTAATAAAGGATATAACGCAAGGAATGACGTGATCAAAGATCAAGCAGGACAAATACTACGGAGGAATCGAAAAACTATTTCGAAAATCTCCTAAGTATGGACAAAACCACAACGATACTACGAGGACAGTCGAAAAAGAAGAACTGTGCAGAGAAAACAGAGTGATGCTACCAACATTGGAGGATGAATTACCAAGAATGGAAGAGGTAGCAAAAGTCATAAAAATGCTGGAGAAAAGAAAGGCACCAGGAATAGACGGAATACTTGCAGAGATGCTGAAAGAGGGACGAAATATCCTACAGGAGTGTACTGTCTGATGCATTTAATTTAGAGGGTAGAAAGAATTCTGGCAGAATGGAAGCAGTCTGCCATCTGCACGGTACTTAAGAAATGAGATCCAATGAGATGCAGCAACTATAGAGGACTTGCCTTACTATGTACGGCTTATCCTGAACAGATTCTGAGCACGCTGTTGCTGAAGCGGCTAACATCATACGTCAAGGAGGTACTTACATTCCAGCAAGCAACTTTTAGAAACGGGAAGTCAGCCGTAGATCAACTGCATGGAAGAAGTCAAGTATTACCAAAGAGCAAGGAATTTCACAGAGATGTACACTGTATTTTTGTGGACTTCCAAATAGCATATGACACTGTAAACCAGCAAACAATATGCGAAGAAAAGTAAGAAGACTAGAGACAGGAATTAAGCTGGGTGGAAGGATCAACACCCTCGCCTGTGTGGATGACACAGTTTTAATGGCACAGAAAGATCAAGATCTGGTTCAATTGGGATGAGTGTTAATGAGCCAATGAGAGCAGGCTTGAAGATGGATATGGATAAGACCAAATACCTGATAATGAACTGGGAGAAGGATTACAGATCTAAAATCTTTGAAATCGAAAAGCGTTCAAATTTCTAGGGGCAGCACTCGGTGGAAGTAATCAGGTAGACCAGAAAATAATGGGAAGAATTCAGACAGAAAACAGGTTAAAGTTTGCAATTGGAAAGATGCTCAAGTACGGGCTTCTATTGAGATCCACGAAGTTTAAGATCTCCAAAACTGTTGCGTAACCCATGGTCCGATACGGAGCAAAGACCTGGTCTTTGACCGAAAAGGTAGAAAGAAAATCCTGACTTGATAATGCTGCTGTTCTGCGACAGGTTTCTAGACTAGGGATGGCTGGAGACGGCTGGAGAAAATCGAAGAAACATGAACTGCAGAAGTTGTACAAACTGCTGGACATTGTGTCATTGTGACAGGTGGTGGAAGAAGATATCAGAGGTAACAGGCCAAGGGACAGACCTTAAATGTCTGGATCGAAAGGATTGAAGAGGATTGAATATGATTTGAATGGCTGGAGAAAACAGATTTACTGAAGAAGATGGAGGAGGCTGATTGTCGTGGCCAAAGACCGACTGCAGTTAGTGTGGTCAATCTAGTACAAGTAAGTATGTAAGTATGCACGAGATGTTACCCGCCATTTATCAACTAGTCCTAATTTGGTAGCCAATTTGTTATCAGCAGTGAAACACTTGCATTATCACTATTGCGACCTAACTCACGGGTTGGGGTTGGGTTGTTTGGGGAAGGAGACCAGACAGCGACGTCATCGGTCCATCGGATTAGGGAAGGATAGGGAAGGATGTCGGCCGTGCCCTTTCAAAGGAACCATCCCGGCATTTGCCTGGAGCGATTTAGGGAAATCACCGAAAACCTAAATCAGGATGGCCTGACGCTGGATTGAACCGTCGTCCTCCCAAATGAGAGTCCAGTCCTAACTCACGTTCTCCCACTAATTCCCCTCGTCGGCGCTGCCAACAGGACTTTCTACTAAAGCCAGAGGCACCTGCAGACGACAGCAACAGGAGAGCCACAGTGGGGGAGGTGGCTGTCTCCTTGCAGCACGTGTCGGCCTCGTGGGACGGCGCCCACCCTACCCTAGTCAACGTCAGCCTCAGTATTGGACACGGCAGTCTCTGTGCTGTTGTCGGGCCTGTTGGATGCGGAAAGGTGAGTTATTTCACTCGATAAGTTTCAGAAGTAGAATACACATTGATTTTTGTCTCCCTGAAGACTAAATATGTGTAGACGTTCAAAACATCTTCGAGACCCATGGTGACAGCTTGATTTTTCGAGGTGATATCTGAAACTTTTCCTATCACTTGCTGTGCCATGTCTCTCTCTCTCTTGTTCCCATGAAATTTAATGAAAAATCAGTGTTCAGGCTAGCTGACAAGTTGTGTGGTGGCGCTGACAGCCTTGGTAGGCGCTCTGAGCACACTTGTATGCATCAGTGTGGCTGGTTCCAGGAGTCGCCACAGGAAGTAGTCACCAGTAAAAGTGGGAGTCAGCAGGAAGCAGAAGGAGTGGCTGCATCGTCTTGTGCTGGCGCCGGAGGCCTCTGTGGGCGGTGCCAGACTAGTTTTGGGGCCTTGCTGGTGCACATGGGGGACTTCTGTTGCACTGCAGTGGCTGACTGCAAGGGGGTGGACCCAGTCATCCTATGTAGGTATTTAGTGGACGGCCACCAGCAAGAAAACTTCTGAGAAGGCAGTATGATGGAACCATGAGCCGCGAGAAAACAGCATGAGTATACTGTGACGGTCAGTGCGGAACGTGCCCAGCTGTAATGCAGACATCGTCGAGTTGGAGTAGCTGACAGTGTCTTCTTGTCGGTGTCCAGGAAAAGGGAGCAGCTCACAGTCAGTGAGGAGTAGTGGTGGAGAAATTGGTTATGACACTGTAACGTGCTACTTGCATTTTGGTTGATTTGGAAGGAACGACAGAACCTTAATGGACTGAACATCATTGGTAAAGGTTATGCGTATAAAGCGAAGCTTCAAAGAAACGGGAATAGGCATGAATATTCAAATACAGATATATGTAAATAGACAAAAAGCAGCCCTGCGACCGACGACGCCTATATAAGACGAGTGTCTGGCGCAGTTGTTAGATCGGTTACTGTTGCTACAATGGCAGGTTATCAAGATTTAAGTGAGTTTGAACGTGGTGTTACAGTCGGAACACGAGCAATGGGATATACTATCTCCGAGGTAGCGATGAAGTGGGGATTTTCCCGTACGACCATTTCATGAGACTACCGTGAAATCAGGAACCGGGTAACGCATCAAATCTCCGACACCGCTGCAGCTGGAAAAAATTCTGCAAGCACAGGACCAAACATGACTGAAATAATCGTTTAATGTGACAGAATTGAAATCCTTCCGCGATTTGCCATACATTTCAATGCTGCGCTATCAACAAGTGTCAAAGTGCCAAACATGCAACGAAACATCATCGATATGAGCTTTCGGAGCCGAAGGCCCATTCGTGTACCCTTGATGATTGCACGACACACAGTTTTCCGCTCCTCCTGGGCTCATCAGCACCAACACTGGACGGGTGATGATTGGAAACACGTTGCCTGGTAGGACTTGTCTCGTTTTGAATTAAATCGAGCGGATGGACGTGTACGGGTATGGAGACAACCTCATGAATCCATGAACGCTGCATGTTAGTAGGAGACTGTTGAAGCTGATGGAGGCTCTATAATGGTGCGTAGCAAGTGCAGATGGAGTGATATAGGACTCGTGATACGTCTAGATACGACTCTGACAGGTGAAACGTATGTAAGTGTCCCCTCTGATTACCTGCATCCATTCGTGTCCATTGTGTATCCCGACGTACTTGGGCGATTCCAGCAGTACAAGGCGACACTCCAGAATTGCTACAGAGTGGCTCCAGGAACACTCTTCGTGTTTCAACACTTCCGCTGGCCACCAAACTCCCCAGACATGCACATTATTACTCACATCTAGAATCCCTTGTAAAGTGCTGTTCAGGAGAGATCGCCACCCCCTCTTACTCTACGGATTTATGGACAACCCCGCAGGATTTATGGTGCCAATTCCCTCCAGCACTAGTTGAGACATTAGTCGAGTCCATGCCACGTAGTGTTGCGGCACTTCTGCGTGTTCGCGGGCTCTACACGATATTAGGCAGGTGTACCATTTTCTTTGGCTCTTAGATGTATAATGTAAGGCTGTATTTTTTCATAAATTCTGTAGCATATTATAGCTGTTCATTGCGGGATATGATTATTGTACGAGTAGTTCTGATGGGGCGGCATATTGTTTTAATCGCTTGTATCATCAGATTCCCGAAATTATTATTCTTGAATTGGAATTGAGAGCAAAGGATTGATTTTCAAGTGCGTTCTGGTGTTCTTATATGTTACTTAACAAAGAAAATATTAATTGTAAGCACAGCTCCCAGCCAAACTCCCCTCCAGCCAAATCCTCTGCCACACTCTCAATGAGTAACGGGTCCCCAAGAATGAAGACTCGCCAGCAGGACCGCTGTCTGTAGCAACCAGCGAGATACGAGTGTAATCCTTAATTACGGACTAGCAACTAGTACCAATCTGTGCTTCTTGAGACAAACTTACTGACTGCGGATGAAAACATTTCATCTGTACATCAGACGTTCAACAAAGAATGACTAGTTAGAGAATGAAATTTTCACTCTGCAGCAGAGTGTGCGCTGATATGAAAATTCCTGTCAGATTAAAACTGTGTGCCGGACCGAGACTCGAAGTCGGGACCTTTGCTTTTCGGCTGCAAGTGTTCTACCGACTAGGCTACCCAAGCACGACTCACGATCACGCCTCACAGCTTGGAAGGTAGGAGACGAGGTACTGGCGGAATTAAAGCTGTGAGGGCGGGTCGTAAGTCATGCATGGTAGCTCAGTCGGTAGAGCACTTGTCCGCGAAAGGCAAAGGTCCCGAGTTCGAGTCTCGGTCCGGCACGCAGTCGGAATCTGCCAGGAAGTTTCAATAACTAGCTATGTTCGATAACCTGATAACCTTGCAGGAGTAGAGAACTCACAATAATCCATGTAACATCAACCCAATAAACTATTATGACAACACTGGTCTAATGCTGTGGGCGATTATCATCCTTGTTAGACATACGGAGCTACAAATCTTCGAGAGCTCTTATCACTGATCTGTCGCAGTGCTGCTAGAATCGTATGTACAGTAGGACACTCATTCATTTTGGTAAATGAGAACTTATAGTGTGATCGATGAAGTGGCTGCCGAAATCCCTATTGAAGAAGGTAACAATAGGATGAACTACTTGAGCATCGTTGGGCTTGAGACATGTACAAGCTCCGGGGAATGCAACCTCTCCCAAAAGCTTGGTCGACCTCCTGTCGATTCTCTCGTGGCGACGAGACCGTTTCAGCTAGTGTGCTTATTGGGCACTGTCTTTTTACCCATTGTCATTTGTTAAGTGGTGATCCCCCACCACTATGTGCTCATTGCCATCAATCTTTGACAGTTCGCCATTTCGTGACCCAATCTCCTTTTCGCTTACGTTCCAGTATATGTTTGTCGCCTAAGTTATAGGCCGTTTTAGCGGACGACGCGCGTTTATCGGTCGAGTTTTACTTTTTACCGATCGTAGCAATGTGGCGAAGGACATTTAATCTTTGGTTAGGAACCTCCGCTGTCCCTACAGCGTATTTTGTGGATTCATTGTTATTAGCTTATTAGCTCTCTTTCCTTCCATCGATTGGGCTTAGCGTATGGCCGCTTATAACTTGTTTTATTTATTAGTGTTCTAAGGTTATGACATGGGCGCATAGGACTTCAGTTGTTTTGCGCCCTAAAGCAAACTCCACCACCAAGAAAACATAAAAGGAACTATATGCATGCCTTAGAATGGCAGAGCACCAGAGATTGTTTGCTGTGGCATAGAAACTTTATTCCCAGTCGTAATTGCAATTACTTTGTCTACCCATTACCTGTTTTGACACTATAGTCCACCCACAGATGTATAGCGATGGTGTCTCAAGGTTACGCGCTCAGAATACGACGATATCCTTGCGTCACATGAATGGATGCTTTCGCTAGACGACGTCTGTAGGCAGATTTCGGCTATGACTGTAGGGTCTAACTGTCAACAACTGGACAAATTAAATGCGGTGGTGATTGTAATATCTTTTCTATACCCATACAACATGACCGGAATTGATTATGATCTAGGCAGCTGCCTTGAAAAACAGTTTTTGAACTACGTGTTTTCTTTTCAAAGGAGTAATGACGTATTTCCGTTAAAATCATCGGAATCCTGAACGACAACATTTCGCGTTATTTGTACGACTATTGCAGTTGTGCTGCTCACCACATAGTGATGATCAGCATAGTCTTCAATTTTTTTGTCATTATAGGGGCACTTTGGCTGGATTCTCTTCAAACTCTACTTTCTTTCCCTGGAATAGCTTGTCTTTCTCCCGAAATGCTCATGGATGCGTATATCTTTATGGTGATTGGGGCCATCCTGGTGTAATTATTTCTCACATTAATATGAAATAGGTAATAGAATCGAAAAGATTGTACACTTTTTCTGAAAGGTGACTATAACATTTACCGCACAATTAACGAGTAACATTCTTCTCGCATATCAAAATTTTAATATTTTCAGAGCTCTCTTCTGTACGCGCTCATAAATGAGCTGACGCCAACATCTGGAGACCTAAAGATTGGAGGGAATGTGTCGTACGCAAGCCAGGAGCCATGGGTATTCGTGGGCAGCGTGCGGCAGAACATCCTGTTCGGACAGCCGTACGACCGGAAGAAGTACCAGCGCGTGGTGGAGGCGTGCGCCCTGTCCAGGGACTTTGAGCTGCTGCCATACGGCGACCAGACGCTGGTGGGCGAGAAGGGCATCACCCTCAGCGGCGGACAGAGAGCCAGGGTCAGCCTCGCCAGGTACTTCAACCACTAAATAGTTAATGAAGACAACGCCAGAATTAAGGATGTTTGCGATAAGTTATTCTAGCAATTTGTGCCACTTGAACAATAGTTTCAATTCACACAATTTTTTGCTATGCAGTTGTCAGTGCCGATTACATGTAGAAAATATGTGAATGAACAGCTAATAAGTTAGCTGTTTGCAGCGTGCCGGTACTCTTCACGGAAATTCGAATAGCAAAATAAGACGTTGTTACTGTGTAGTAAGAACAATATTTCTGACAACTTGCCACTAATTATGGGGAAATGTGAGTAGTTATCTAATGAGAGACCACGGTAAGGCCTTCTGGTGTCACTTTCCACACTTATGCTAGTTATACTCAAGGTCATCCCTTACCACCTAGCCCCGACAAATCACGGGCAATAGATCAATATCATCCCCACCCCTCCCAATTCTCTCTCCCCTCCCTGGACCACTAAGATTCAAGCACACCCTCCCATTTCTACTATGATAATTAGCACACTAGAGTGGGTGGCTTTATTCTGGATATGTGCATAATAGGGAGAGGATCAGGATGTGGCTTCTTGTTAAAAACAAATTAATTTAGTTGTAATTACGTTAAGGTCTAGGGTGTGCGTAATTGTTAATACGAAATTTAATTTAATATTACACGATTTTCCTCATTTGGTACAGCAGTAGAGACGACATTCAGGCAGATATGTAAGTATATCATTTTTCAAAATTTTTCTTATTTTTCCATATTTTCTATCACTTTTATAATTTTTCAGTTTTTTTCCATCTTTTCTACAATATTACATATTTTCCCAGTGAAACGAGTCTCGTTCCATTGCTCTAGACGTCACGTCAACGTTCCATCACACGTTGCATCCTCTCATGTCACGTTGACGCCATGATGATTTCTGCCAATCACAATGCAGATTTTTCTGAAAAGAACCGACCAGTCTGAATTACTCGTATTTATCATTCATAAGCCATCCCTACATCACTGGCATGTGTGTTAAGTCACACTGAGTGTGTTAAAAAACGAACGTGTTCCACAGAAATAACGACGCCATAACTTATTCCGCAAAATTAATGACACGATAACAAAAAATTCTGAGGTCCACCATTTCCAGACGCTCTCTAAATTTTAACTAAATACCACAATGCGATACATACGTTACTCCTAAGCCAGGACTACATTACTAGATCGTGTGGCTCATAGTTTAAGCGATACTGAAGTGCCTATGTTTGCGGTACCGACCGCTATCCCATTGGCCGCTCTTTCAAACACGTGCGCCACATTACACCGCCGCGTTTCCTATAGCCGCCGCCGCTGCTCGAGGGCGCTGCTATGTGCGATGATGCCGCTGCCGGTGAGATGCTAGCATCCCCTCTCCAGAGCTCCAGCTGTGGGTTTACTTATGTTCGAATATTCATGTACTGAACCCATTTTGTGTGTTTGCCAGTTAAATTACATTTACAGAAGGTCATAGTGGCCAGGCCTCTGAATAGATATGGTACTGAAGAGTGATACACTTATAAGTCTTTTGTATCTCTATGCATTTCTACATTAGAATCTACTGTTAGCAACTGACGCTGCAAATACAGGAACAAAGTTATGTATTATTTTTGCTAGTTTATATCAGAAGGAGAATAAATTAATATTTGAATTCTCTGTTCATGAGCGACGGCTGTTCCTAGTTCCTCTAAAGAACCACACAGTGTGCAAGGAAGTCATAAGAGTGTTGTCCAGAAATACGATACAATTTTTCTTCGGGCTGTAACGATTCCAGACGTTATCAAATACATGTAATGTAATCGCAGTTGCGGATAGGGGCAGCCCTCAGCTGTGTGATGAAATGACGAGAGCAAAAATTTGTGCCGGATTTGGACTCGAACCCGGATTTCCGACTTAACGCGAGAGGTTGCCTTACTATTTGGCTATTCGAGCACGACTCACATCGAGGACTAGAATTCCTTATGCCGTGAACCATGTGTCTACAGCCCGCACTCGTACATTCATCATGTATATTTCTGTACAAATTCAAATGGCTCTGAACACTATGCGACTTAACATCTGAGGTCATCAGTCCCCTAGAACTTAGAACTACTGAAACCTAACTAACCTAAGGACATCACACACATCCATGCCCGAGGCAGTATTCGAACCTGCAACCGTAGCAGTCGCGCGGTTTCAGACTGAAGCGCCTAGAACCGCTCGGCCACACCGGCCGGCTATTTCTGTGCAGGAGAGACATTTTAATTGAAAGTTGATTGCCCGGTGTCGGCTGGTTGACGACATGAGGAAGTTTAAGTCTGGTCGTGAGTCGTTGACGGATAGCCTAATGGTAAGGCAACCGCTCGCAATAAGCGGGAATTCCGGGTTCAAGTCGCGGTCCGGCACAAATTTTCACTATCCTCATTCCGTTACACAGCTGATGGTTGTCCATATTTGCATGTGCGAACACATCACATGTACTTCGGGTTTATAGTTAAAATGAGGATGATGTTATAGGAAATGATGCCATGGTAAATTTATGGCATTGTAGCAAAATTCTGAGGTTTACGTATTTCGGAGACTATCAATCAAAGATAAGGAATGTGTGTATAAGAACTAGCACAGCACTACAAAATATGCACCTAGAGAGTTGACCAATATCCCCAGCCACTGTGCGTCAATCAATTCTGGTGGATCAAAGCAAGAGTGTAACTCTGGAAGGGAGGGACAGCGTGGCGTTGTTGGGGTGGACCACACTACAACGCTGATGAATGGTGTAGGACTGTTGATATTTTTAAAAAATGTCAGGAATGCGATATAACGATGTTATTATTACAGCACCTCGATTAATAGTGAAAGATATCGATATATCGACGAAGAAAGTATCCATGCACCGATCTAATGCCGGTTTTAGATGCTGTGTGTGAATTCCTAACGGACCTAATTGCTGAGGCCATCGGTCCCTAGACTTACACACTACCTAAACTAACTTAACGCTAAGGACAACACTCACACCCATGCCCGAGGGAGGACTCGAATCTCCGGCGGGAGGGGCCGCACGATTAGTGACTTGGCGCCTTTAACCGCTCGGTCACTACGCGCGGCCCGGTTTTAGAGCTGTTCTGTACATCAACAAGCTAGCAACCTGCCTATCCGCCTTAGAGCAAGAATCGAAAAGAAAACGATGCACGTTCACGCTTGGCGATAACCACTTTGCTAACAATGGTAACTGCATGTAAGTGCCACAATAAAAGGTGTCCGTCGGTCGGTTTCGTCACGTATCGCATTTGTTCGGCACAGTTCACGTCGACTTCCTGTTTTTTTTTCTTTTTCTTTTTCTTTTCTGCCAACGCCAGCGATCTAGCAGTAGTTGTGTCAAAATTGAGTGGTGAAGTTAAACGTTGCACTTTCTGTTAGTAGCGCCGAGTGACGAGTGCCGCCCACCGCAAAGACCAATCTAGTCATTTAGATTTTTGTTCACCAATCTAGTCATTTAGATTTTTGTTCACCATTTTAAACAACTGTTTTTGAAGAACCTTGATGTGAAGAAATAGCATACGAGTTGCGTTAAAAATTGTCTTCTTTAACACTGAGAGTGTGCTATTTCTTCACATCGGGAATCTTGTTATTCCATTCGCACCGCCACCGGCCAGTGCAATCGGACAACTTATTTGTGTCACCCGTGCTTGCTTCACACAAGGAGAAAGAATGACCGTGATGAAAGCTCAAAAAGTAGTAAGACTCCGTCACACCGAGAAAGTAAAACTATTTTCTACTACAATTTCAAAAGAACAGTTTCAAATATTTACAGAAAATAGCAAAAAATATAAAATAAAAATATCGGTCCTCAGTATTGTCATTTCGAAATGTATATATCGATTTATGGCGGAAAATATATAGCTTCTTCAAATCGATATTTTCTGGTAAAAATGTCGATATATCAATTAATCGTTATTTTCCCAATAGCCTAGGGTGGAGTACGGCCACGACCGTGAACACTGTGGCCGTTCATCTTCTCAGCAATGTTAGAGAAAAATGCATTATATACGTGTGAAATATTCCCCGATACGGACAACCTGGTTGCTCGCGGAAAAGACACTGCCGCTGCAACTACAGCGTGATTTCTACTAACGTTTAAAAACCTCTGAAGCGACCCAGAGGACGCTGAAACAAGAAATATAAATGCATGGTTTCGCGGCTATATGAATGACACTGGCGAAATCTTTTTCCAGGTACACAAATCCTATGATGGTGCCTCGATTTTTCTTCAGTCGTGCTTCCATTATCAGCCACCACTCCATAACTGCCTCTCTGTTTCCTCTACCTTTCGTAAAGCCAAACTTATTTTCATCTCACAGATCCTCAATTTTCTTTTCCGTTATTATTTATATTATTCTTGTAAGTAACTTCGATGCATGGGCAGCTAAGGTGATTGTGCGATAATTCTCACGCCTGCTATCTCTGGAATTGTGTGGACGACATTTTTCCAAAAGGAGGAATGTCGCCAGTCTCATTGATTCTACACAGCAACGTGAAAAGTAGTTCGGTTTCCATTACCTCCAACGTTCGAGAAATTCCGATGGAATGTTGTCCGTCCCTTCTGCATTATTTGACCTCAAGTCTGCCAAGGCTCGTTGAAATTATGACTAACACTGTTGCCCCTGTCTGTTTCACATCGACTCCAACTTCTTCTTCTATCACTACTCCAGAGGATTCCTTCCCTAATAGAGCTCTCCGATTTAATATTTCAACCGCTTTCTCTTCTCCGTTTAACAGTGCAGTTCCCGTTGCACCCTTGATGTTGCCTTGTCTATAATTTTACCGAAGGTTGTGCTAATTTTTCTATATGCTGAGCCAGTCCTTCCGATGTTCATTTTTTTATCTCTTCACGTGTTTCTACGTTATGAAAGAAATAACTCAGAAATGTTCAGAATGTAACCATACGTAGAAATTAATTTGAGGTGTGAATTTAAAATGACTCGTTCGACGTCATTACGATCTACTGTGCAAAATGACCATGGAACATGTAACTATCTAACTAATTAACTGTCAACTGACCTTGGCTTCCCTGCAATTCCTAATTGATTTATAATCCTGTTTTCCTGTCTTTACCTGATCATTTTTGTATTTCCGTATTTCCTCGATCAGTTGAATTGTTCCTTCTGTTACCCATGGTTTCTGCGCAGTTACCTTTCTTGGTCGTATGTTTGTCTTTCGAACATCTGTGATTGCACATTCTACGTACCTCCTCTCTCCGTCAGCAACTGAATTGCCTCATGTGGTAGTATCCACATCTCTAGCGTATTTGAAACGTTCTAATTAATCCTTTGTACTTCAATATCCCGCCTTCTCCAACACGGATCCTGTATTACTATTCTCTTAAACCTCAGCCTACTCCTCATCACTAATAAAATTGTGATCTAAGTCTGTATCTATTCCTGGGTACGCCTTACAATCTCTATCTCACCATGACGTAATCCAGCTGAATCTTCCACTTTCTCCAGGCTGTTACCAATTATACCTCCTCCTCTTGTGATTCTTGAACAGAGAATTCGCTATTACTAACGGAATCTTCTTGCATATGTGACTTAGTCTTCCTCCTCTTTCATCCCTACTACCACGCCCATATTCCCCGTAAACATTTCTTCTACTCCTTCCCGTAGAACCGCATGATTACTAGATTTCCATCTCCCTTTGGATACTGAATAACTCGCCCTGTAGCCTCATATATTTTCCTTGTCACTTAATCTTCTACTTGCAACGTCGGTATGTACTCATGAACTATTATTGTTGATGAAGGTATTCTGTCGATTCACTTACCTGTTAACAGTACCTCACTGTCTGCTCTACCTCCTTTTCATAACGAATTTTACCCACGCTATATTCTTTTCTGCTGCGGTTGGTATTAACGTATATTCGTCTGATCATAAATGTTATCTCCTTTCGATTTCACTTCCCTGATCTCCACTGGATCTAGATTGAGCTTTTGCATTTCCCTTTCAGAATTTCTAGCTTTACTACCACGCTTTTCACTGGTTGTTTCCCCGTCAATGCAAGAAAGTGCCATCAGCCTCCTATGTCATCTTTGGCAAGGCCGTTGGCAGAACAAGGGTTACTTCTTATGCCGAAAGTCTTTGCCCACCATTGCTAATGAGTTTTATTCAACGTTTTAGCAGTGGATGGGTTCAAACCCGTGACCAAGGACGTTTTAACCGCTAGCCAGAGACGCTAATCCTAAATCACAGTCGTAATTATTGTGTTAAAATGGAACTGCAAACTCGAGTGAACACCCGAAACTACACCGTTAATCAATCACACCGAGGAAATCTCAGAGATCACAATCCACTACCATCTTCGTCGCGATACTTAGCAACTCCAGTTATTCCCTCTGAACATTATGAATTCGTACAAAATACCGGGTGATCAAAAAGTCAGTATAAATTTGAAAACTGAATAAATCACGGAATAATGTAGATAGAGAGATACAAATTGACACACATGCTTGGAATGACATGGGGTTTTATTATAACCAAAAAAATGCAATAGTTCAAAAATGCCCGACAGACGGCGCTTCATCTGATCAGAATAGCAATAATTAGCATAACAAAATAAGACAAAGCGAAGATGATGTTCTTTACAGGAAATGCTCAATATGTCCACCATCATTCCTCAACAATAGCTATAGTCGAGGAATAATTTTGTGAACAGCGCTGTAAAGCATGTCCGGAGTTATGGTGAGGCATTGGCGTCGGATGTTGTCTTTCAGCATCCCTAGATATGTCGGTCGATCGCGATACACTTGCGACTTCAGGTAACCCCAAAGCCAATAATCGCACGGACTGAGGTCTGGGGACCTGGGAGGCCAAGCATGACGAAAGTGGCGGCTGAGCACACGATCATCACTAAACGACGCGCACAAGAGATCTCCCACGCGTCTAGCAATATGGGGTGGAGCGCCACCCTGCATAAACATCGTACGTTCCAGCAGGTGTCTATCAGCCAGGCTGGGTATGATGCGGTAATGAAACATATCGGCGTACCTCTCACCCGTCATGGTAGCAGTTACTGACGTTTTGCTGTACAGCGCCATCTGTCGGACATTTTGTGAGACTTTTTGATCACTCGGTATGTTAATTGATTATTCACATATTGTCACATATTAAAAGAGACTGCTAATGAACTACAATGAAACAAATAATGACTTAGGTATTCATGAGCGGTCATCTAGACCGCCTGTTAGTTGTTGGAATAATAACTTACATGATGTTTTAATTTCAACAGGGCAGTCTACCGGGAGGCGGACATTTACTTGCTGGATGATCCTTTGTCTGCAGTTGACACTCACGTAGGAAAACATTTGTTCGAAGAGTGCATAAGTTCCTACCTGAGTGGCAAGACGAGGATTCTGGTCACTCACCAACTTCAGCACTTGCAGACTGCTGACAACATCGTGGTGCTTAACAAAGTGTGTTGTTCTTTTCTGACAGCTGTAACAACTTTATGGTTTTGTGCTCTCATTCTAATGGATGTTTACGTTGCAGGGGAAGATCGAACATCAGGGAAGCTTCGAGGAAATCATAAAGAGCGGTGTCGGCTTCTCAAAACTGATGTCTTATTCTGAGGAAGAATATAAACAGGAGGAGTTCGGCATTTCACGACTGCGAAGCACTAGAAAATCGTTTCGTGTAATTAGTGATCAATTTATTCTAAAATTCATTTTGCTTTTCGTAATTTATGACCGTTCTGCTGTAAATCTGGTTTCATTTGTAGAGAAAGGAGGATAGTCGTAGGACGCCAAAGCTTATTGGATCACGAAAGGGTTACAAAGGAGGAGCTCTCCGGCGAGTTTCTGACTTATCACAAGTGGTGAGTACTGCTAACTGCTGTTGGACTTCTACCGCGCGCGCGCGTATGTGTGTGTGTGTGTGTGTGTGTGTGTGTGTGTGTGTGTACGTGTGTGTGTACGTGGTGTGTGTGCACGTGTGTGTGTGTGCACGTGTGTGTGTGATTATATGTCGGAGATGTGCATTTCAACTCTGTTGTTGTTGTTGTGGTCTTCAGTCCTGAGACTGGTTTGATGCAGCTCTCCATGCTACTCTATCCTGTGCAAGCTTCTTCATCTCCCAGTACCTACTGCAACCTACATCCTTCTGAATCTGCTTAGTGTATTGATCTCTTGGTCTCCCTCTACGATTTTTACCCTCCACGCTGCCCTCCAATGCTAAATTTGTGATCCCTTGATGCCTCAAAACATGTCCTACCAACCGATCCCTTCTTCTAGTCAAGTTGTGCCACAAACTTCTCTTCTCTCCAATCCTATTCAATACCTCCTCATTAGTTACGTGATCTACCCACCTTATCTTCAGCATTCTTCTGTAGCACCACATTTCGAAAGCTTCTATTCTCTTCTTGTCCAAACTAGTTATCGTCCATGTCTCACTTCCATACATGGCTACACTCCATACAAATACTTTCAGAAACGACTTCCTGACACCTAAATCTATACTCGATGTTAACAAATTTCTCTTCTTGAGAAACGCTTTCCTTGCCATTGCCAGTCTACATTTTATATCCTCTCTACTTCGACCATCATCGGTTATTTTACTCCCTAAATAGCAAAACTCCTTTACTACTTTAAGTGTCTCATTTCCTAATCTAATTCCCTCAGCATCACCCGACTTAATTTGACTACATTCCATTATCCTCGTTTTGCTTTTGTTGATGTTCATCTTATATCCTCCTTTCAAGACACTGTCCATTCCGTTCAACTGCTCTTCCAAGTCCTTTGCTGTCTCTGACAGAATTACAATGTCATCGGCGAACCTCAAAGTTTTTACTTCTTCTCCATGAATTTTAATACCTACTCCGAATTTTTCTTTTGTTTCCTTTACTGCTTGCTCAATATACAGATTGAATAACATCGGGGAGAGGCTACAACCCTGTCTCACTCCTTTCCCAACCACTGCTTCCCTTTCATGCCCCTCGACTCTTATAACTGCCATCTGGTTTCTGTACAAATTGTAAATAGCCTTTCGCTCCCTGTATTTTACCCCTGCCACCTTCAGAATTTGAAAGAGAGTATTCCAGTCAACATTGTCAAAAGCTTTCTCTAAGTCTACAAATGCTAGAAACGTAGGTTTGCCTTTTCTTAATCTTTCTTCCAAGATAAGTCGTAGGGTCAGTATTGCCTCACGTGTTCCAACATTCATACGGAATCCAAACTGATCTTCCCCGAGGTCAGCTTCTACCAGTTTTTCCATTCGTCTGTAAAGAATTCGCGTTAGTATTTTGCAGCTGTGACTTATTAAACTGATAGTTCGGTAATTTTCACATTTGTCAACACCTGCTTTCTTTGGGATTGGAATTATTATATTCTTCTTGAAGTCTGAGGGTATTTCGCCTGTCTCATACATCGTGCTCACCAGATGGTAGAGTTTTGTCATGACTGGCTCTCCCGAGGCCATCAGTAGTTCTAGTGGAATGTTGTCTACTCCCGGGGCCTTGTTTCGACTCAGGTCTTTCAGTGCTCTGTCAAACTCTTCACGCAGTATCTTATCTCCCATTTCGTCTTCATCTACATCCTCTTCCATTTCCATAATATTGTCCTCAAGTACATCTCCCTTGTATAAACCCTCTATATACTCCTTCCACCTTTCTACCTTCCCTTCTTTGCTTAGAACTAGGTTTCCATCTGAGCTCTTGATATTCATACAAGTGGTTCTCTTCTCTCCAAAGGTCTCTTTAATTTTCCTGTAGGCAGTATCTATCTTACCCCTAGTGAGACAAGCCTCTACATCCTGACATTTGTCCTCTAGCCATCCCTGCTTAGCCATTTTGCACTTCCTGTCGATCTCATTTTTGAGACGTTTGTATTCCTTTTTGCCTGCTTCATTTACTGCATTTTTATATTTTCTCCTTTCATCAATTAAATTCAATATTTCTTCTGTTACCCAAGGATTTCTATTAGCCCTCGTCTTTTTACCTACTTGATCGTCTGCTGCCTTCACCACTTCATCCCTCAGAGCTACCCATTCTTCTTCTACTGTATTTCTTTCCCCCATTCCTGTCAATTGTTCCCTTATGCTCTCCCTGAAACTCTCTACAACCTCTGGTTCTTTCAGTTTATCCAGGTCCCATCTCCTTAAATTCCCACCTTTTTGCAGTTTCTTCAGTTTCAATCTGCAGTTCATAACCAATAGATTGTGGTCAGAATCCACATCTGCCCCAGGAAATGTCTTACAGTTTAAAACCTGGTTCCTAAATCTCTGTCTTACCATTATATAATCTATCTGAAACCTGTCAGTATCTCCTGGCTTCTTCCATGTATACAGCCTCCTTTCATGATTCTTGAACCAAGTGTTAGCTATGATTAAGTTATGCTCTGTGCAAAATTCTACAAGGCGGCTTCCTCTTTCATTCCTTCCCCCCAATCCATATTCACCTACTATGTTTCCTTCTCTCCCTTTTCCTACTGACGAATTCCAGTCACCCATGACTATTAAATTTTCGTCTCCCTTCACTACCTGAATAATTTCTTTTATCTCGTCATACATTTCATCTATTTCTTCATCATCTGCAGAGCTAGTTGGCATATAAACTTGATTTCAACTCTACGTTATGTAAAACTTTCTCTCCGTGAAGAGTATGATCGTCTTGTTGTCTGTACCCGATTCTGTAAACTACACTCCTGGAAATTGAAATAAGAACACCGTGAATTCATTGTCCCAGGAAGGGGAAACTTTATTGACACATTCCTGGGGTCAGATACATCACATGATCACACTGACAGAACCACAGGCACATAGACACAGGCAACAGAGCATGCACAATGTCGGCACTAGTACAGTGTATATCCACCTTTCGCAGCAATGCAGGTTGCTATTCTCCCATGGAGACGATCGTAGAGATGCTGGATGTAGTCCTGTGGAACGGCTTGCCATGCCATTTCCACCTGGCGCCTCAGTTGGACCAGCGTTCGTGCTGGACGTGCAGACCGCGTGAGACGACGCTTCATCCAGTCCCAAACATGCTCAATGGGGGACAGATCCGGAGATCTTGCTGGCCAGGGTAGTTGACTTACACCTTCTAGAGCACGTTGGGTGGCACGGGATACATGCGGACGTGCATTGTCCTGTCGGAACAGCAAGTTCCCTTGCCGGTCTAGGAATGGTAGAACGATGTGTTCGAAGACGGTTTGGATGTACCGTGCACTATTCAGTGTCCCCTCGACGATCACCAGTGGTGTACGGCCAGTGTAGGAGATCGCTCCCCACACCATGATGCCGGGTGTTGGCCCTGTGTGCTACGGTCGTATGCAGTCCTGATTGTGGCGCTCACCTGCACGGCGCCAAACACGCATACGACCATCATTGGCACCAAGGCAGAAGCGACTCTCATCGCTGAAGACGACACGTCTCCATTCGTCCCTCCATTCACGCCTGTCGCGACACCACTGGAGGCGGGCTGCACGATGTTGGGGCGTGAGCGGAAGACGGCCTAACGGTGTGCGGGACCGTAGCCCAGCTTCATGGAGACGGTTGCGAATGGTCCTCGCCGATACCCCAGGAGCAACAGTGTCCCTAATTTGCTGGGAAGTGGCGGTGCGGTCCCCTACGGCACTGCGTAGGATCCTACGGTCTTGGCGTGCATCCGTGCGTCGCTACGGTCCGGTCCCAGGTCGACGGGCACGTGCACCTTCCGCCGACCACTGACGATAACATCGATGTACTGTGGAGACCTCACGCCCCACGTGTTGAGCAATTCGGCGGTACGTCCACCCGGCCTCCCGCATGCCCACTATACGCCCTCGCTCAAAGTCCGTCAACTGCACATACGGTTCACGTCCACGCTGTCGCGGCATGCTACCAGTGTTAAAGACTGCGATGGAGCTCCGTATGCCACGGCAAACTGGCTGACACTGACGGCGGCGGTGCACAAATGCTGCGCAGCTAGCGCCATTCGACGGCCAACACCGCGGTTCCTGGTGTGTCCGCTGTGCCGTGCGTGTGATCATTGCTTGTACAGCCCTCTCGCAGTGTCCGGAGCAAGTATAGTGGGTCTGACACACCGGTGTCAATGTGTTCTTTTTTCCATTTCCAGGAGTGTATTTTCCTTGTATATCGTTAATTTATGTATAGTTAATAATCATTTTGCACTTGTGGATCGCTCAGGAATGACGAGACCTTTACTTTCTTGTGCTAGTGATTCATTTAACTGAGCAGCAGAGCTTTCACACAGGGCTCGGCTTACAACTGAGAAAACAAGTTTCGCAGTTTTTCAGCCTCTCAGTCGACTGTTATCAGGTTCACCTTTTTCCGTGAAAATGTCTATCACCCTTGTCAAGATTATGAAATCAGATAATTTCTACTAACTGACGTCCTGGGCGCTAAGTGAACAGTTCGTGTTTGTGCATAGAAAACTGACGTGTTACTGTTTTCAGATGCTGTTTAAACTTTTTGAATGCGTCAGTATCAGCTGAAATTGTCAATTTTGGTATTTTACATAATATCTGTTCTAGGACCAAAACTGTACACTGCCTCAAGAAAAAACAAAAAACTGACGGTATAGAATCATTGAAATAGTTCTTAGCAACTGTAGACTTTTGTTCGAAAAATGAAACAGTTCTTCTAGACGTTAGTAATATATTGCCTTAGGCAGAAATGCTTAAATTATTAAGCAGTTAATAGATTTTAAGTAAGGACTGATTACTTGACTGATCGCCTAAATAAACATGCAGTACTGAATTCGTAACCTTGAACACTACTGAGGTATGCGTGAATGACTGCTTGCTGTCACTGTCAGTAGCAAACACTCAGAATACCACCTCAAAAGCTGCTACTGTTTCGCCAAAACAATTCAGTGCTTAACTAATGCTTTCGCTGTATCTTTATGTTTCTACTTCCACGTCTGCTCTTGTCTATGGAAGATGACTTAGGTCCATACACAAAACGCACACTTACACAGAACTGGCACAAGTAAAACGACAATAATATTTATACAATTATTTAGATCGATAAGTTACTTCTCTGTTTTAACTAAGTAGTTGTGCAACAATGTAACTAGAGTCGGTTTTTTGTGTAAAATTACGGGCGTGTGAACTGTTATGAATTATTGAAGCTGTTTCGCAGTCTGTATGTAAAATGGAAGATTGAATGGAAACAACATGTTTATTATAAGATTATTACTGCGGTGTGGGGGACCGTGTATGTCACACTTGGTTTTGTTAACATACGTTGACATGATGGAGTACTAATGGACGTAATTTTATAGAGCAAATTACTAACAGCATTCGAACTACATAACATTACGTGACTACATTACTGCCAAGTGAGCAGCATAAGCTAAACAGTAAGAGAAAACATTTGACTGCTAGAGAACCCTGCGTTTGAATAAACTTTTGGTAAATAAAAAATAATTTAGGAGAATATTATTTACTGCTGCTGCCGATTTGGTGTGCGAGCACAGTTTTTTTTTTTTTTTTTTTTTTTTTTTTTTTTTTTTTTTTTAGGTACATCAATGGACATCTACATATCTACATAAGGATGTATTTGAGTGGCGAGGCGTCACTTCACTGTCATTCACTGTTGGGTGCAGAATATGCTTTGGTACTCAGGTTACATGTATTTGGCATATAGTTCAACAGTTCATAATACATTTCCTAAAAACATATTATCTATAACAGCTACTTTTACAAGAGAGTCCGTGCCACCATTTTACTTCAGAGTCCACCTACTCTTTTCTGAATCAAAATAATGACCTTTGTCTATTTCGTACATAGTCTCCGATAGCACAAATATACTAGCGTTTTATGTTGACACCTGGAACTTTCCCGTATTTTCGATGTTTTTGTTCCTCATCAAGAAAATCTTCTGTTATTCTGCGACTCTCTTGTGCTGAATATGCAATCCTTGAAAGCTCGTCTCTTTGTGTCCTCTCGCTCTTCTGGCTTCTGTTCTCTGTCGATGATTTCGAAAAAATAGTGATTTCATCTTACATTTCTGTATTTTACTGCAACAATAGTGCAATGATTATCTGCTGACAACTTAAGAGTTCCGCTCCTCTCTGCACGCTGAAGTGCTTTCATGAACTAGTACTACGCTGCTCCTCTCCACATAACAGCTTCCGTCTATTATCATACAGAAAACTGTGTCCTTTCTGCAAAATCATCACTTTTTCGACAAATAAAATGATTCGTCCCTTCAGAGCGTCTTAGCACTGCCACATACCAACTTCAACTAACTCGCTTGCAGTAGTTGCTTCTCTCTTAACGACTTTTGGCAGATTGAGTTTCTCCTATGAGACTAAACATATTTACCGAGTACACTGAATTCGTTTACCTTTAAAAATCATATAAAATCATCATTACATACGTTGTTTCTCATCGAAATTGCGCTTTGTTAGTTTGTGGCAGGGAAAACCTCCATAACAGTATATGTAAATGAAACCTAACAAGACAGAACATTTTAGTACTTTACCACTATAACAAATTTAAAACGTTTAATTAAAAAGTATATGGTTTTTTGTTGATAATAATTAATATCATTTGTGTTTGTCACAGAGACCCTGATCCTTTAATACCGATTTCACAGATATAATGTATGTATGTGTGTGTGTGTGTGTGTGTGTGTGTGTGTGTGTGTGTGTGTGTGTGTGTGTGTGTGTATGTGTGTGTGTTGTTTTGGGGGAGAAGACCAAACAGCGACATCATCGGTGTCTTCAGATTGGGGAAGGATGGGGAAGGAAGTCGGTCATGCCCTTGCAAAGGAACCATCCCGGCATTTGCCTAGAGCAATTTAGGGAAATCACGGAAAACCTAAATCATAATGGCCGGATGCGGGATTGAACCGTCGTCAATAATTAGTCCAACTGCTGTTTGGTAAAAAGTGAAGAAAATGCTACTGCCTTAGCAAAGTCATTATATGCGCAGCTAGCAGTCCATGTGACAGTCTACAGACTCTACAACCTCTGCTACCTCTACTACCTTGACATTACAATCCAGGCCACCCTTGTCAATGATGTCATAAAGCTGCGCTAGCAGAGAATTTAATGAAAACTCCAAGATGGCTGAACTAGCCCAGATGCCATTTGTGATTCCTCCCTGTCTCCTCACCCTTCGATCTCAGTGTAGTATTAAAATGAGGTGGTTAAATCAAATAAATAATATAAATTTAAAAAATCTGCGTAGGCAGCTAAACTATACCTTACACTTTCATTCCTCTCCAGACAATCACAGTGACTTATTATAATGAGGCAACCCGATCAGAATGTAGTTTATTAGAGAAATCAAATAAATTAAATATTTCATAGCAATTCCTCAAGTTCAGTTCTGACGATAAATTTTGAGTAATGTGTATTTTTCTAACAGTGAAACAATTCATTTTTATCCCATGTAGTTGTCACAAAATGCTAAGTATGTAATAGATGACGAAAACAAACATTTTCCATGCACAGGGCATACTTGATAAAAGAAAAATCAATGCATTCAGGCACTTGAGCAGTAATAATTTACTAGTTTTATTTAGACAGAACTGGGATGAAGTAAGAAATGGTCGTTGATACTGTTCTGAATAGTATGCTGCGTAATAGGTATACTTGATCAAATTAGTAAAACACTATAATACAAACTGACAATGCGCAAATATTCAAATTTAACATTACTGTTACACTGATGGACCTGAAATGACAAAGAGTTATTAAAATTTATATTGCCCAACAATTTCCTGAATAATGCCTTAGACTGTCGAAAAATTTCTTTATTGAGGGCTGAATTACACTATTAGTTAAGGGTGGAATCGGAATTAACAGTATTTTGTCGTCCTTCTAAAGAAGTGTCGTTATGTCCAGGCCAGGAATCCAACAGTAACAAAAATTATTTTCTGCAAATGGTAAGATGTTCCCCCCCCCATGAACCCTGGACCTTGCCGTTGGTGGGGAGGCTTGCGTGCCTCAACGATTCAGATAGCCGTACCATAGGTGCAACCACAACGAAGGGGTACCTGTTGAGAGGCCAGACCAACGTGTGGTTCCTGAAGAGGGGCAGCAGCCTTTTCAGTAGTTGCAGGGGCAACAGTCTGGATGATTGACTGATCTGCCCTTGTAACATTAACCAAAACGGCCTTGCTGTTGTGGTACTGCGAACGGCTGAAAGCAAGGGGAAACTACAGCCGTAATTTTTCCCGAGGGCATGCAGCTTCACTGTATGGTTAAATGATGATGGCGTCCTCTTGGGTAAAATATTCCGGAGGTAAAATAGTCCCCCATTCTGATCTCCGGGCGGGGACTACTCAAGAGGACGTCGTTATCAGGAGAAAGAAAACTGGCAGTCTACGGATCGAAGCGTGGAATGTCAGATACCTTAATCGGGCAGGTAGGTTAGAAAATTTAAAAAGGGAAATGGATAGATTAAAGTTAAATATAGTGGGAATTAGTGAAGTTCGGTGGCAAGAGGAACAAGACTTCTGGTCAGGTGAATAAAGGGTTATAAATACAAAATCAAATAGGGGTAATGCAGGAGTAGGTTTAATAATGAATAAAAAATAGGAGTGCGGGTAAGCTACTACAAACAGCATAGCGAACGTAATATAGTGGCCAAGATAGACACGAAGCCCATGCCTATTACAGCAGTACAAGTTTATATGACAACTAGCTCTGCAGATGACGAAGAAATTGAAGAAATGCATGATGAGATAAAAGAAATTATTCAGGTAGTGAAGGGAGACGAGAATTTAATAGTCATGGGTGACTGGAATTCAACAGTAGGAAAAGGGAGAGAAGGAAACATAGTAGGTGAATATGATTTGGGGCTAAGAAATGAAAGAGGAAGCCGTCTGGTAGAATTTTGTACGGAGCATAACTTAATCATAGCTAACACTTGGTTCAAGAATCATAAAAGAAGGTTGTATACATGGAAGAATCCTGGAGATACTAAAAGGTATCAGATAGATTATATAAGACAGAGATTTAGGAACCAGGTTTTAAATTGTAAGACATTTCCAGGGGCAGATGTGAACTCTGGCCACAATCTATTGGTTATGAACTGAAGATTAAAACTGAAGTAATTGCAAAAAGGTGGGATTTTAAGGAGATGGGACCTGGATAAACTGAAAGAACCAGAGGTTGTACAGAGTTTCAAGGAGAGCGTAAGGGAACCATTGACAGGAATGGGGGAAAGAAATACAGTAGAAGACGAATGGGTAGCTCTGAGGGATGAAGTAGTGAAGGCGGAAGAGGATCAAGTAGGTAAAAAGACGAGGGCTAGTAGGAATCCTTGGGTAACAGAAGAAATATTGAATTTAATTGATGAAAGGAGAAAATATAAAAATGCAGTAAATGAAGCAGGCAAAAAAGAATACAAACGTCTCAAAAATCAGATCGACAGGAAGTGCAAAATGGCTAAGCAGGCATGGCTAGAGGACAAATGTAAGGATGTAGAGGCTTATCTCACTAGGGGTAAGATAGATACAGCCTACAGGAAAATTAAAGAGACCTTTGGAGAAAAGAGAGCCACTTGTATGAATATCAAGAGCTCAGATGGAAACCCAGTTCTAAGCAAAGAGGGGAAACCAGAAAGGTGGAAGGAGTATATAGAGGGTTTATACAAGGGCGATGTACTTGGGGACAATATTGTGGAAATGGAAGAGGATGTAGATGAAGATGAAATGGGGGATACGATACTGCGTGAAGAGTTTGACAGAGCACTGAAAGACCTGAGTCGAAACAAGGCCCCGGGAGTAGACAACATTCTATTAGAACTACTGACCGCCTTGGGAGAGCCAGTCCTGACAAAACTCTACAATCTGGTGAGCAAGATGTACGATACAGGCGAAATACCCTCAGAGTTCAAGAAGAATATAATAATTCCAATCCCAAAGAAAGCAGGTATTGACAGATGTGAAAGTTACCGAACTATCAGTTTAATAAGTCACAGCTGCAAAATACTAACGCGAATTATTTATAGACGAATGGAAAAACTGGTAGAAGCCGACCTCTGGGAAGATCAGTTTGGATTCCGTAGAAATGTTGGAACACGTGAGGCAATACTGACCTTAAGACTTACCTTAGAAGAAAGATTAAGGAAAGGCAAACCTACGTTTCTAGCATTTGTAGACTTAGAGAAAGCTTTTGACAATGTTGAATGGAATACTCTCTTTCAAATTCTAAAGGTGGCAGGGGTAAAATACAGGGAGCGAAAGGCTATTTACAATTTGTACAGAAACCAGATGGCAGTTATAAGAGTCGAGGGACATGAAAGGGAAGCAGCGGTTGGGAAGGGAGTGAGACAGGGTTGTAGCCTCTCCCCGATGTTATTCAATCTGTATATTGAGCAAGCAGTAAAGGAAACAAAAGAAAAATTTGGAGTAGGTATTAAAATCCAGGGAGAAGAAATAAAAACTTTGAGGTTCGCCGATGACATTGTAATTCTGTCAGAGACAGTAAAGGACTTGGAAGAGCAGTTGAACGGAATGGACAGTGTCTTGAAAGGAGGATATAAGATGAACATCAACAAAAGCAAAACGAGGATAATGGAATGTAGTCGCATTAAGTCGGGTGATGCTGAGGGAATTAGATTAGGAAATGAGACACTTAAAGTAGTAAAGGAGTTTTGCTATTTGGGGAGCAAAATAACTGATGATGGTCGAAGTAGAGAGGATATAAAATGTAGACTGGCAATGGCAAGGAAATCGTTTCTGAAGAAGAGAAATTTGTTAACATCGAGTATAGATGTGTCAGGAAGTCGTTTCTGAAAGTATTTGTATGGAGTGTAGCCATGTATGGAAGTGAAACATGGACAATAAACAGTTTAAACAAGAAGAGAATAGAAGCTTTTGAAATGTGGTGCTACAGAAGAATGTTGAAGATTAGGTGGGTAGATCACGTAACTAATGAGGAGGTATTGGATAGGATTGGGTAGAAGAGAAGTTTGTGCACAACTTGACTACAAGAAGGGATCGGTTGGTAGGACATGTCCTGAGGCATCAAGGGATCACAAATTTAGCATTGGAGGGCAGTGTGGAGGGTAAAAATCGTAGAGGGAGACCAAGAGATGAATACACTAAGCAGATTCAGAAGGATGTAGGTTGTAGTAGGTAGTGGGAGATGAAGGAGCTTACACAGGATAGATTAGCATGGAGAGCTGCGTCAAACCAGTCTCAGGACTGAAGACCACAACAACAACAACAACAACAAGATGTTTTGGATGTAACACTGAAAGGTCTTCTCTCCCATTTTCCAAATTTTGCTACCTCTACTACAAGACTTTTGCAAGTAAAAAGTCCCTTTTTTTTAGGTTTTGGTCCTAATTTGCCTTGATGCTCTTGAAGACAGTGGTAAAGGTGTGGAAATTGTAATCGACTGATAAGACCCCTGGCATTGTTGTATGCGAATGTGTTATAACATTCGTCGACTGCACAAGCAACTCTGTGGTTTTTCACTCGAAATGATGAAAGTGCAGTATGCATGAAACCTGACTGATTGGCCGTATATGCAGCTTTTATGGGGTAACAAGAAGCTTCTTCGTGACAGCTACGAATTTCTCTGTAGTATTACCTATCAATGACATCTCCCCTACATGTTTACTTGAGGAAAACGTTGTAATTTAGATTTTTCCGTATAGTTTCCTAAATCTGTTTAAGCGCTGGAAGAATCCTGGAAATTAGCAATGTTCACCTTACTTGCAATTCAGAACTTTCTGTCTCGTAGATCTACCTCGGTAACAGTACATTGACTCGCACGAGGAGCTCTAAACCTTTCGGATAGTTTTTCTTTCACGCTTTTGCGAGTTTTGCGAGTTTTGCGAGTTTTGGCGCATATTTCGTACTTCGTGTAAAACTTCCTTCCATTTATACAATTCATGTTCAGATTCTACGAAACGAAACCGGCTTTACACACTGCTTAAGTTTAAGCGTTTTCTCCCTCCTCGGTTTAACCAAAAAAATCTACAGCCTTTTCGTTCTTACTGAAAGTTGTTACTGTACGTTTTTCTTTTGGGCTTGGAAGGTACTCTATATCTGTTATGGACGTTAAGTAGTACAGCAGTCATCGTTCAACTACTATTCAAGGAAGTATCCACGCTGTTTCCTGTTTCTTCTAATGTTTACACAATTTCTAGCAAAATGTCAACATCATTGGAACGAATGACCAAGAAATTAACTAGCAAATAACACATATGCAGGTCTTCAAAAGAAGTAGGTGATTTCGATTAATATTGGTAGCATGTTCTTCATATTTCATATTTGCAAGATTGAAAACATTAATTGGATTCTACGTTACGTGGAACTCTGGAACTTACATAGATACAGATGCTAATATCAAGCATATACCAAGAAATCTCAAAGAATATTGATTCAGTTTCACCTCCATTGTTGACACTTGACGATACTGCAAAGGCAAATGCTAATTATTGTGGATATTAAATGAGCAGCAAATTTGAGCGAATATATAGTAGTTATGAATAATTGTGTCAGAGAAACTGTCGATGGAAACTGAAATTCTCTTTACAAATTACGATCTTGCTGTGCCATGTTATATTTTTACCGATGTGTCATCAGCAAGGACATGTGCCCGTCATTTTGCACATGCGCCATCTGCCACAGCTAATGCAGCGGTCTACATTTCGCCAGCCACCTGGCGAGCTAAGAATTTGGCGTATTTCAATTATTTTTTTAAAAAAAAGCTTGCCCTGTGTCTTAGCAGCTAAAATTTTCACGTTGTGTTTCTTTCTGTGTGCTCTTCAAAAAAAAAAAAAAAAAAGTTTCGATACATTAATCTGCTCAATTTGCTCAGTTTCTAACATTTACATACAAAGTAATAATATATTTTGTAGAGGTTTTTAGCACCTTTAATGTTGATTAGTTTTGTTCTTATTTGCCTTTTGGTGCAAGAACAAAGAATCTCTTATGTCACAATTTGAGACTGAAGCTAACTGCGTATAGTGAAGTAATTCCCCAGGTATATTACATATCTACCACAATCCAAACAAAACAGTAAAACTGAGAGCAAAGTAAATTACGATTGTAAAGAGTCACGTAAAAAGTTAACTTTCTGTCACAGTCAGACTGACTAATCGCTGCATAGTGCAAAATCTTTCGAATATTTTCCACAGAAATATTATTTACAAATATTACCAAGTAATTATACCCCATCACAGTCTGGAAATACTACGTTTTACACAGTCACAGTGACATTACATGAAATATGTCTCAGACCGCAATCTCTATACGATGTGGATGTCGAACTTCAGCTGTCTTAACGCTCCAGCCAAAGATGTTTCTGTTTCGTTTCTTGCCTAATTACAATATGGATGCTATGAAATGTTACGAGAACGCAAAATGAAATTACTTTTCGCTTCTGTTTACACATCAGCCTATTCATCGCTTACTAATACCAAGTTCAGAGCTAGAAGTAAGTACAGAACGTTTTTGGCCAATTACAACATGGTGGACTATGCAGATGACAAGAATCACAGGAACGTCGAAATCCCATGCACTGAAATCAGAGATCTATATCCCGATAATATACAGAACTTAGGCACAGATTATAATCGTTTTGAACAATGGACTGTGGTAAAATATTACTCGGTGCATTCTAATTTAGAATGGACACGGTTACAGATTATCCAGCACTGACAGTTCAGAACTGTCGTGCGCTCCACGTAGTTAATACGGAATATTGTAAAACTACGTCTCCACTTTCGTTCTTGTATGTACACTTAGGTGACAAAAGTCATGGGATACTTTCTAACAACGTGTTGGACCTCCTTTTGCCCGGTTTAAAGCAGCAACTGGACGTGGCACGGACTCAACATGTCGCTCGAAGTCTCCTGCAGAAATAATGAGCCATGCTGCCTCTGTAGCCGTCCATAACTGCGAAAGTGTTGCCGGTGCGGGATATTGCGAACGAAATGACCTCTGGATTATATCCTACAAATGTTCTATGGAATTCATGTCTGGCGATGTGGGTGTCCAAATCATCCTCTCGAGCTGTTCAGAATGTACCTGAAACCAGTCGCGGCATCACATCGTTGTTTGGGAACAAGAAGTTCTTGAAGGGCTACAAAGGGTCTCCAAGTAGCCGAACACCAACATTCCCAGTAAGTGATCCGTTCAGTTGATCCAGAGGACCCAGTTCATTCCATATAAACCCAAGCCTCACCATTATGGAGCAACTATTAGCTTGTACAGTGCATTGTTAACTTGGGTCCATCGCTTCGTGGGGTCTGCACCACACTCGAGCCCTACCATCAGCTCTCAGCTATTGAAATCGGGACTCATCTGACGAGGCCACGATTTTCCAGTCGTCTAGTGTCCAACCGATATGGTCACGAGCCCAGGACCGGCTCTACAGGCAATGTCGTTCATTTAGCAAAGTCACTCGCGTCGGTCGTCTGCTGCCACAGCCCGTTTATGCCAGATTTCGCCGCACTATCCTAACGGAAATCTATTTCACGCAGTGTTGCTTGTCTGTTAACACCGAAAACTCGACGCGAACGCCGCTGCTCTCTGTCATTAAGCGAAGGCCGTCGGCCACTGTGTTGTGCATGGTGAGAGGTAACTCCAGAAATTTGATATTCTCGGCACACTCTTGACACAGTGGAGCTCAGAACATTGACTTCCCTAACGACTTTCGAAATAGGATGTCCCATGCGTCTAGCTCCAACTACCACTTCGCGTTCTAAGTCTATTAATTCGCATTTTGCGGCCATACGCACCTTGGAAACCTTTTTAAATGAATCGCCTGAATGCAAGTGACAACTCCACAAAAGCACTTTATAGCTTGTGTACATGATATTATCGCCTTTTACACTTGTGCATATCGCTATTCAATGACTTTGGGCGCCTCAGTGCACACAAGCTACTCTTTGAACTCTTAGGGAGGCCTAGCGATGTAACGAAAGTGCACAAAGCTGTCAGGCTGAAGAAAAATTCACTCACCCATATGTCACTGCACCAATTTTTGTGTAGTACCAATACAAAAATGTCTGCATAAAATTTAGCTCTGTACATTAAATAACGGTGATTTGCCAACACTGTAGCGACATACACGAAAACTTTCTTTAAATATTACAACAGAGCGGTGCTATACGTGCTCTGTGTAGAATTTTTGGGATATAAAAGTCGAGTTGAAGGGTTCGGTAGTTGGTGTAGGCGTATGTCTTTGTCGTGTGGTACATGAATTCTTAATTGTTATGTAACAATTATAGCTGGCTCTGCAACAAACACGTGCGATGACTCAGTACCAACACAGATATGAGAGAACCATCGTTTACAATCATTTTTATTACTTCTCTCTTAAAGACGTTGTCTTACGACTCACCAAAGATAAAATCTATCCGCCTCCCGTTTGGTATACCACTATTTCTCTAATCCTCCACTACTGATTTCTTGCTTATTGTAGGTAGGTTGCCCCTCAACAATAAGCTTCATATAGCCAGAACATTTAAGTACACTCCTTCGTATCACTTCATCTACTACTTTCGAATCAGATTCTACACACAGATCCATGCTCTGCAAAACAGTATGAAGCGGACGGCAGAGGGCAGTTCTCATTATGCCACACAGTGAGAATTTTTCTATTTTCATTAGCACATGAAACTTATATTCCTCAATGTTCGCAGTTATTAGTCTAATTTTGGCTTTGCGGTTCCAATGGGAACGAATCATAGGGGACTGTGACATATTCCTAGGTTCCCCTCTTAACACTGCTTGTTGAAACTTAGTAAGTAATCTTTCATGGGGTAGATGGAATAGACGATTATCTTCAGGCCTCTGCCAGTTGAAGGTTTTGCATTTCCACGACGCTGTCCCGTGCATCTATTTGTTGCATACTTTTTCAGATACTTTCCGTATAACCAGATAGTCCCATCTGGCATTAGTCCTGCACAAGAAATATACTAGGATGGATCGCACGAGTGCTTTGCAAGCAATATACATTGTAGACTTATTGCATTTTTCCAGTGACCAGAAATGTGGGGCATGGTTTGTCCACGACTAAGCCTACATGACTGTTCTAGTACACATCCCCGGAAACCTAGACAATTGTATGAATTGACAGATACTAATAGCGAATCATTCAGATTCTGGTCATAGGACTACACTTTTACGTTTTTTTGAAGTGCACAGTTCTACATTTCTGAGCATTTAATTTTCCAATGTTTGCACGAATCTGAAATGTTATCAAATTCTGCCTGCACGCTTGTTGGTTGGTTTTGGGGAAGGAGACCAGACAGCGTGGTCATCGGTCTCATCGGATTAGGGAAGGAAGTCGGCCGTGCCCTTTCAGAGGAACCATCCCGGCATTTGCCTGGAGTGGTTTAGGGAAATCACGGAAAACCTAAATCAGGATGGCCGGACGCGGGATTGAACCGTCGTCCTCCCGAATGCGAGTCCAGTGTCTAACCACTGCGCCACCTCGCTCGGTTGCACGCTTATGCAGCTACTTACAGATAGTAGGCTACATCTGCAAAGTATGTAAGGTTATGATTAATATTGTCTGCTAACGTACAACATGAACAGAAATGGCCTTAAGACACGTCCACAGCTTAAGCTCCTATCATTGGTGTTATCGATTAATTCGTTACTGCCGCTTTCTCACTCATTGTGTTAAGTTTGGCTATAAAGTAAGTAGTAGGACTACCAGCTTTGCAGGTAATTTCCAAATTCTGCTACTAATTGCTCTATATATTTTGCGGAAGATGGTAGGAGTGTATAGCGTGCTGAGAAAGCAGAGCTGCTAGCATTTGAAGGCACAATAAGTGTTTAAAGGTAGAAAATAAAAATGATTAGAACCTAATTTTTGCATTAGTATTGAATAATTATACACCTTTTGTGCAAGATCTGTTGTATTTTATTAAAAAGTTAGATGCCACTTGACACAGACTGAAATTGGTAAATATAAACAATACATCTGGGCGAAGAGTGGAATCTTCCATACAGAACTTCATACCCCAAAAGCTTTATGCAGTTCAATATCTTCAGAGCACTGCTGTCGGATATCAATGGAATGTATTTGTATCACATGTGGGCACTCCGTTGAGATATTACCAGTCTTCGACGACCAATTTCTTGTGGCAATATGCCCACCGAAAATTTTTGTCCCGTAAATGTTTTTACTGCTAGTATACAAGGATTGACTCTGTGAAGGCCTAGTGTGCAGATTTTCTGCTCTCTGTGTTCTACGTGAATTGTACGTTGCAAAGATACTGAATGTTCTTACTGCTGTTCATTTCACGTGTATTTTCCTTACACATGTACAAGTGGTCACTTTGATTACTACTTCGAACAGAAAACTAAGAATATAGTGTATATCAGAAAAGAACCTTTAGCTCCTTTTCTTGTCAATAAAATTTTGTATATCTATGACAATATATTAGTGTCTCCCATGAGTACTGTCGCTCTCAAAATGGTCTTCACATGCAGTCATTATGAAACTAATTTTGTTTGCTGTGTAGGAATTACAATAATAGCTTTGAGTGGAAGACAAATAAGGAACTGACTTCCAGCTGATGCACTGGTGTCTTCGTTACAGGGCATTGCTGCTGACCAGCCGGGGAAAACCAAACTGGACGCTTCCCAGCAGGACAGTAACGAGGAGAAGGCGCAGCAGTCGCTCAGCTGGTGGGTGGTGTGGGAGTACTTCAGGGCTGGCGGCGGCGTGTGCGGGGTGTCCGCCGTCGCGGCGCTCATACTGGTGTCCCAGGTCGTCACCAGCGGCTCCGACTACGTCATCACTTACTGGTCAGCACGCCGCAGCGCTCTGCCCTGTACTCTCAGCTGTCACTCTACTATGACAGAGTGAAGCGTACAACTGATTAACTTGTAGAAAGAAGGCTTGTTGACAATGAAATTTAGGTTTTGATTGTACGAGGGGCGTTCAGTAAGTAATGCAATACTCCTTTTCTGTCGACCAATTTCTGTTGAAAAAAATGCTGACTCTGTTGTGGGACATCGTGGAATATTCCCGCTTCAGCCGAAACCACCCCTTAGAAAAAATTATGAATTACTGTGCTGGTAAACCCCTTACGTTATTTGCTTTTCAAACAGCTGAGCAGAACTGAACGTACTCAGACACTTCTCTTTACTTATTCTGATCAACACTAAACTGAAACACAATATTTTTAGCGCAACGCAACCTGTCTTTCAATAATCCCTACAAAAGAATGGCCCTGACTAACAATAAACTATACCTTTCATGAATCACTTACCTCACAAAAATCTTTGTTACTGGAACTACTGCAATATAGCGAGCGCCAATACTGCCAGCTAAATAAAAGATTCTAACTACTGTAGGCACAGTTAGCAAATGAAAGATTTTGATAGAGAACAAACAATTTATTTACCTTAATAGTGTTCAAAAGTCATCATCCAGTCTTACAAATTTCGTTTTTCTGACAGATACACGTCCAGATCGTCCGCTCTCAAAACTCTGCCATCTCTCTTCTCACATCCACCACTGCTGGCGGCTCGCCTCCAAAAGCGCAACGCTACACGCTGTTCACATCCAACTGCCCAACATTACAATAGCAAATATTCCAACAGTGCCAACCAGCCACAGACTGCACACAGCACAGCCAGTGATTTTCATACAGAGCGCTACGTGACATTACCAACATAAAAACCTAAACAGCCTACTTACACAACTCCTACAGTTTCATGAAGTTCCGATAAGTGGCGGAGCTATGTGTAACCGTCAAAATGGCGTCGTATGTAACAGAGATGCTTTCCAAGCAGAGAGGTGTTATTGTGTTTCTTTTGGCGGAAAACCAGAGCATTGATCTGATGTGTAAATTCGACTTGTGAAATTTATTTCTTTGTCTAACGTACCAAAGTGTCCGTCATTTGGTACGATGGTGTTACCAGATATGAGGAAATGATACACGTTTTCATCTTTCGAACCCAAACAAACAAGGGCATAATATAGTTTGAAGACTGATATAGTTTGATTTTTGCACCGCCCGCTGTGGCCGAGCGGTTCTAGGCGCTTCAGTTCGGAACCGCGCTGCTGCTACGGTCGCAGGTTCGAATCCTGCCTCGGGCATGGATGTGTGTGATGCCCTTAGGTTAGTTAGGTTTAAGTAGTTCTAAGGCTCAGGGGACTGATGACCTCAGATGATAAGTCCCATAGTGTTAAGGCCATTTTTTTGCACGGTGTAGGTAGGACTGACACAACTCACATTACATAAATAATGGTAACGCAGCGTGTTTCTCGTCATAAATCGCATCTGAATGTTGCTTGTGTCTAAGATCTTTCTGCGACGCTGCTGCTCGCATTGGGCGGAATCCAACGACTGCCTTGCGAGTATTGGTTCGGTGGGTTCAGGCGGGCCATACTTCGGCACGTTGCAGCACCTCAGCTGTACTGCGAGACTAGCGGCAGAGAGAACTGTTTGTCTCGACCGTGCCGAATCGTACTGCCTCGTGAAGTCCTCTGAGTCTGAAAGCGGGCTTGCGTGCAGCAGTATACGGTAGTGCGATGACGTCACGAGCATCGCCGACTGTCTGCACTGCGACCATTGTTGCGGCTTCCCTTGACGCGCAAAGAAAGAGGAGCGAGCCGACAACAGTGCGGTTGACATCACTGCTCTAAGGAGAGGCACCTCGTTGTATTTCTGAGGAGCAGCGTACACCATCATGATAGATGCATCCGTCATTGGAGGCCCCGAGGGGCTGTACGTATTAAATTTCGCACTCCATACACCTACATCTACATCAGTATTCCGCAGTGACACTAAGGCGGAGGGTCCTCTGGTACCATTAACTAGACTACCCTTCCCTGTTCCACTCGCGAAAGGCGCGTGGAAAGAATTATTATCGGTAAGCCTGTCTGTTAGCTCTACTTTCTCAGATTTTTTCATCGTGGTCAATTCTCCAGATATATGTCGTAGGACGTAAGATTATGTTCGACTCTTCCCGGAAAGTAATCTTTCGAAATGTCGATAGCAAACCCTTCCGTGATGCGCAACGCCTCGCTTGTAGTGTCTGCCACAGGAGCTTGTTGAACGTCTCTGACGACTAAACGATCCCGTGACGAAACGCACCGCTCTCCGTTTGGTCTTATCTATCTCTTCTATCAGCCCTATTTGGTAAGGGTCCCAGATTGAGGAACAACACTCAAAAATCGGTCCAAGAAGCACCTTGTAAGCGGTTATAATGAGTTACATTTCTTTAAGATCCGTCCTATGAATCAGTGTCTGACATGTACTTTCTGTAGTGTCGGCAGACTTGCCAACACTACGCCCACTAATTGAAAGAGGCGGCCAAGATGCACGCGCTAACTCACGAAGGATGGAGTGAGGTCTGAAACAGGAGACTTAATGAATGTGATAAAGAAAACACATATCTTTGGAATATACTTAACTTTTAATACATCCTTGTATACATCGTTCTTGATGAGACATCTGGAGATTGTGGCGATACAAGTGACTCTTTATATACAAGCTATTTAAGGCTAATGGCGCCTTGCTAAGTCGTAGCCATTAACTTAGCTGAAGGCTATTCTAACTGTCTCTCGGCAAATGAGAGAAATGGCTTCGTCCGTATAGTCACTAGCAACGTCGTCGTACAACTGGGGCGAGTTCTCGTACGTCTCTCGAGACCTGCCGTGTGGTGGCGCTCGGTCTGCGATCACACAGTGGCGACACGCGGGTCCGACATGTACTAATGGACCGCGGCCGATTTAAAGCTACCACCTAGCAAGTGTGGTGTCTGGCAGTGACACCACATTCCTCCCCCGCAAATCGGCGAACGGTCGTGTTATAAGGCTTCCGCCCGCCGTGGGGAGGACCCCATTTTGACGTATGCGATGAGGTGGGGAGCCTAACAACAGGCGAGGCTGCGCCACCCGCACCCGGCCATTCGGTTCGAGGGGAGCTAGGAAACGCCTGAAAACCTAGTCCAGGGTGCACGTCAACATGTGGTGTACGCGCCCGTAAAGAAACAGGAGGGGCCGAAGGGTCGACCTCCATTGCGTCGGGGTATCCGACGCGCGAAGACGACATCGGGTCCGGAGCGGGCAAGCGTTCCATGGCGGAGGACAGCTGGTCACGGGAAGCGAGCGGCGGTTGCAGCGACGCGTCCACTGCCGGCGGCGCCGGCGGGAGAACAGGCGGCGGCGGCGGCGCGTCGCCATGAGGCAAAATGGAAGGCAGCGTCGGTAACACCTGGGGATGAGGCGAGCCAGTAGATGGGTCCCCAGGGCGCTGACCGGACGGCACCGTCGCTGAAAGCAGACGGGGAGCGGCAGAACCCGGGCGACGACAGAGGCGCAGCTGATTGAGATGCCGACGCACCTCACCAGAGGCCCCCAAAACCAAATACATCGCGCGGCCGAGGCAGCGAAGATGCACCCTGCGAGCCAACGCCGTGAACCGCGATAGTTTCGATAGAAAACAACGTAGCCAGGAGCAAAAGCAGTAGTCTGCCGCTGCACTGGAACCTGATGCGGCGGATGCAGCAAAGACATCAAGGTTCGATGAGGACGACCATGGAGCAACTCAGCCGGCGAGCGACCATCGCGGGGCTGAGAGCGATACGAAGACAAAAAGAGCAACAATGCGTCCTCCCTAGAATGCGACTCTTTCAACTTCAACATCTGTGACTTGAAAGTCCGGACCAACCGTTCAGCGGCACCGTTTGACTGAGGCGAAAACGGCGCGGATGTCAGATGTTGAATACCATTGGCCTTGCAGAATGACTGAAATTCTGCGGACATGAATTGTGGGCCATTGTCGGAAACAATAGTCTGTGGTAGACCTTCAATACAAAAGATAGCCGATAACGCTTGGATGGTGGCAGATGACGTCGTGGAAGACATACGGACAACAAAAGGAAAATTACTGAAGGAATCGACAACAACCAACCATCGAGCATTCCAGTATGGACCAGCAAAATCGATGTGCAAGCGTTGCCAAGGGGAAGTGGCTGTCGGCCTTGCAAAGAATTTCCGCAGCGGGGCGGATTGTTGTTCGGCACACGCCACGCAAGAAGAGCACATATTCGCAATCGCAGCATCGATTCTGAACCAAGTACAGTGCCGACGAGCAAGTTGTTTCGTACGCACTATACCCCAATATCCTTGGTGAAGAAGCCGTAAGACAGAGGACTGTAACGAACGTGGGACCACGACTCTGGAGTGATCATTATCCGAACGCAACAACAAAACACCACGTCGTACAAAAAGTCTCTCCTTGTGAGCAAAAAATCGGCGAACCAACGGATCCTCGATCCGTGACTTTGACAAGGGCCATTGCGTAGCAACAAAACGCAAAACAGTAGCAAGGACAGGGTCAACAGCTGTGGCTGTAGCGACACGACGAAAATCAATCGGAAACGATTCGACCACGTCATCGGTTTCCGAATCAATGAACATGCAAGAAAGTTCGGAAGAATCGAATGCTTTATCCTCAGCAACAGGCAAACGGGACAACACATCAGCGTTTCCGTGCTTAGCAGTGGACCGATACAAGATATCGTAGCGGTACTGCGAGAGGAAAAGAGATCAGCGAATGAATTTCTGTGCTGTACGTGGAGGTACAGGCTTGTTCGGATGAAAAAGCGATGTCAAAGGTTTGTGGTCTGTGATGATGGTAAAGTGACGACCATACAAGAAATCATGGAACTTAGTAACACCAAACACGAGAGCTAAAGCTTCTTTCTCTATCTGGGAATAATTTCTTTGCACTGACGAGAGCAATTTGGACGCAAAGGCAATAGGACGATCATGCGATCCATCTTTGTGCGCAAGCACAGCACCGATCCCGAATTCCGATGCATCGACCATCAACAAAAGGGGTTTCTGGGGATCGAATGGCGTAAGGCAAGTATTTGAAAGCAACGCCGATTTCAACCGGCGAAAGGCGCGTTCGCATTCCGTCGTCCAGACGAACGGAACACCTTTACGGCGTAAGCGATGAAGCGGAGCAGAAATGGAAGAAGTGCGCGGCACAAACCTGGCATAGTAGTTAATTTTTCCCAACACACTCTGTAGCTGTTTCAAGTTCTGTGGCGAAGGCAACTCCTGGATGGCACGGAGGTGCTCTGGACTCGGATGTATGCCTTGAGCAAAAAACACACATTTGTCCTTCCTCAAGCGAAGACCATTGTGTCACAAGACCTGAAATAACGTTCGTAGGTTGGCTAAATGTTCGTCTTCTGTCTGTCCGGAGATCACAATATCGTCCAGATAGTTCGCAGCAGGAGGGACCGACACACAAACAGT
Organism: Schistocerca nitens; assembly: GCF_023898315.1. Lineage (NCBI taxonomy): Eukaryota > Metazoa > Arthropoda > Insecta > Orthoptera > Acrididae > Schistocerca > Schistocerca nitens. The sequence goes on along the minus strand of NC_064615.1, from coordinate 456,786,113 downwards.
TTGTAAATATTGCTGAAACAATGCAGGGGCGGATGCACACCCGAATGGCAGTCTTTTGAATCGGTACAATCCAAGATGCGTGTTAACCACCAAGACGCGCTGGGATTCTGCGTCCACCGGTATTTGCAAGTACGCATCTGCTAGGTCCAATTTCGAAAAGTATTTATCCGGGCACAGTTTATCAAAAAGATCTTCCGGTCGGGGCAAAGGAAAAGTTGCAGTCACAAGTTGTGGATTCACAGTTGCCTTGAAGTCCACGCAAAGTCTCAGTTGTCCGGAAGGTTTTGGCAAAATTACTAAGGGTGAGGCCCAGAGAGAAGCCTGCACACGTTCAATTACACCTTGAGATTCTAAATCGGTTAATGTTCTTGCGACCTCATCACGCAATGCGTGGGGAACATTGCGCGCTCTGAAAAATTTCGGTTGCACGTCCACTTTGAGTTCCAAATGTGCTTCATAGTTCTAAGCGCAACCAAGGCCCGGTGCAAAAATGTCTGCAAATTCGTCACAAAGACGAGAAACACTGGCTGAAGGCACAGTCTGGTTCACTGATAGGACCTGATTTACGATAGACATGTTAAACAACTGAAATAAATCTAAATCAAACAAGTTCACTGCCTTAGAAGAACGAAGAACGTAAAATGACACAAGTTTTGTTTGTCCCTTGTATGTGGCAAGAAGGCTGCACTGTCCTAACACAGGTATCTGCTGTCCTAAATAACTATTGAGCTGAACATTTGCGGCACGCAACGGAGGTTTGCCCAGTTGTTTGTACGTGTCTTGATTGAGCAATGAAACTGCAGCTCCGGTATCAAGCTGGAATGGTATCACTTTGCCTCCAAAGTCTAAGTCTACAAAAAGTTTATTATCCTGCTGACGACAAGAGCGACTTTCACGTGCAATTTGAACTGAGACAGGTACAGAAGCACTTGCGACTTTACGGGAGTTCCGGCGACGTCGACGCACACTTTTTGTGGGACGAACACAGTCACTGTTAGATAAAGTGGCACTGGACGGGGTGGAATTAACGACATGAATGTCCATGGGCGAAGGTCCACGAGCCTTATTGTCCCTGGTTTGATTCCGGCGCGAAGCAAAGGGCCTGGAATGGTTTTGATTGCCTGATCCTAGCTTTTTCTGGCAAACACTTTGAACATGTCCTTTCTTATGACAGTAAAAGCAAATAGCTTGGCGTGACGGGCAATTTTCACGCGAATGTCGAGTAGCACACCGCGGGCATGATTTGAGCACGGCATTGGCCTGCTTACGCGGCACACGTGTTTGCGAGCTAGGCTGCAGCTGCTCGGACGTGCGCGAGGGCCGTTTAACGTCCCGTGCTGCGCGCCCGGCGGGCCGGTCAATGTGACACACTGCTGGCGAAGTTTCAAATGATTCCTGAGCAAAGTCAAGTGTGTCTTGCCTATCTAAAATGTCTATCACTTGTTGAAGGGAGGGATTTACTAGTTTCAAAATCTGTTCCCGTATGCGAACATCAGAAACGTTCTGTGCAATTGCATCACGCACCATGGTATCTGAATAAGGAAGTCCACATTCACATGCAAAATCACAATCCCTAGTAAGTCCTTGCAATGTTGCAACCCACTCCCTATTAGTCTGACCGGCCGTACGTTTGGTACGAAAGAACGTATACCTTTTGGCAACTACATTAACTGGTTCTTTGAAATAGGCATCTAAAGCAGACAAAATTTCGTCGTAGGACAGAGTTGCTATGGGCTGCAGTAGCGATGAAACGGCGGCGGCCGCATCGGGGTGCAGCACACATTGACCCTGGACGAGCTGTCCAAGGGCATCCCATAACGCCTGCGTCTGCTGATTCTGCAAGCGATAAAATTCGGACAGTACATCTGGCGAAGCCATGACACAAGTAATGTAAGCAAAGCAAAAAGAACGGAGACCGTTTTTACGCTCGTCGCCAAAATTGTAGTGTCGGCAGACTTGCCAACACTACGCACACTAATTGAAAGAGGCGGCCAAGATGCACGCGCTAACTCACGAAGGATGGAGTGAGGTCTGAAACAGGAGACTTAATGAATGTGATAAAGAAAATACGTATCTTTGGAATATACTTAACTTTTAATACATCCTTGTATACATCGTTCTTGATGAGACATCTGGAGATTGTGGCGATACAAGTGACTCTTTATATACAAGCTATTTAAGGCTAATGGCGCCTTGCTAAGTCGTAGCCATTAACTTAGCTGAAGGCTATTCTAACTGTCTCTCGGCAAATGAGAGAAATGGCTTCGTCCGTATAGTCACTAGCAACGTCGTCGTACAACTGGGGCGAGTTCTCGTACGTCTCTCGAGACCTGCCGTGTGGTGGCGCTCGGTCTGCGATCACACAGTGGCGACACGCGGGTCCGACATGTACTAATGGACCGCGGCCGATTTAAAGCTACCACCTAGCAAGTGTGGTGTCTGGCAGTGACACCACAGTTTCCCCACTATTTGTTTTTTGTAGTCATTCCACTTAATGTCGCTCTGAATAGTTACTCCTAGATTTTACGGTAAATACTGTTTCTAGAAATTTATTACCAGTAAAGTGTAGTGGATTTCTTTTTTTTATGTACACACAAATCGGCACATTTATTTACGTTCGTGGTAAACTGGCAGAGACCGCACCATGCATCAATTTAATGTAGAGCATTTTACAAATCGATGCCAACGGCCTTGCCGCAGTGATAAAACCGGTTCCCGTCAGATTACCGAAGTTAAGCGCTGTCGGGCTGGGCTAGCACTTGGATGGGTAACCATCCGGTCTGCCAAATGCTGTTGGCAAGCGGGGTGCACTCATCCCATGTGAGGCAAACTGAGGAGCTACTTGATTGAGAAGTAGCGGCTCCAATCCCGGATACTGACATACGGCCGGGAAATCTGAACGTTGACCACATGCCCCTCCATATCCGCATCCAGTGGCGCCTGTGGTCTGAGGATGACACGGCGGCCGGTCGGTACCGTTGGGCCTTCATGGCCTGTTCGGGAGGAGTTTAGTTTTTTTATTTTACAAGTCGATACTGTCTTCTGGCGTTTCTTCTTTCTCATAAACAACCGCATCATTTGCGAACAGTCTTAATGAGCTTCCGATGTTTTCAACTAGATCATTTATATTCATTATAAGCACTAACGGTTCTATCGCACTTCCTGGTGGTGCTCCGAAAATTACTTTTAGACCTGTCGATTTTGTTCCGCGAAGAGCGAAGTGTAGGACTATCTGCAAGGCAGGCCGGAATACGGTCGCAAATCTGGTCTGACTTTTGCTAAGCTCGTATTTTCTTCACTAGACAGCAGTACACAACAGTGTCAAAAGCCTTCCTGTGGTCAATCAAGAGCCCTAAATCACTTAAAATTTAATAAGGTAATCTTATTGCTTTGCTCTATACGCACAGTACGGAAAATTTCGCTATTTGCTGTCCTTCCTGCTGTTGCAATTTGAATGAGTAGCAAGGTGTGTACTGTGACCTTGGATTTATGCCTCTCTCTTATCATTCCTTTTCACAAGTCGATACTTGTCAGCTATATAAGTAGTTGTCCTTATATACACGTTATTGGCAGTGACACGCAGAAAATAAGCGGGCGGGGTAGCGCCGTGATTGGCATTCTGGAGGACGACGGTTCAAACCCGCGTCCAGCCATCCTGATTTAGACTTTCAGTGGCTTAAGGCAAATGCCGAGATGATCCCTTCGAAAGAACAAGGCCGCTTTCTGTACCCATCCTTCCCTAATCCGAGCTCGTGCTCTGTCTCTAATGACCTCGTTGTCGACGGGACGTTAAACACTAATCTCCTCCTCCTTTCTGTCAGGCGGCGAGGAACTGAGCGGGCACAAACCTTTGAGTACCTCAACCGATGGACGAGTGTGTCAGCGCTACCAACAGAGACGTCCACATGTGCAGCGAGGTGTTCGATTGTGATCCGTCTGTCACCTCGAATGAGAGTGTCCACACACTCCAGGAATCGCAGCTGTGTGCGGCCGGCAGGCACGCGGGAGGTCGGACAAACTTGCTCGGCCTCTCTGCGATTATGACAGACGCTTAGCCCAACGACTCTTCGAGCTTGTGTTAACTGCCGGGTCACCGTAGACATTATGCAAGTCGCTACGAATATCTACGATGTTTATGTTTTCCGACGAAAGAAATTGAATGGCAGCTCCCTGCTTGAAACGTACCTCCGTTACAGACGCAATTTTGAAAGTTACTTATAGTGCCGTAGCATGTCGGAAGTTCATGAAACTATAGGGACCAAAGCGGACATATTCCACTATGTCCCACAACGATTTCCGCGTTTTTTAACCAAATTGGCCGAGAAAAAAAACTGTTGCATCACTTATTGACCTCCCCTGCTATTTCGGGGATACCGACCATTGTCACAAGAAGATATACAGTCAATTACCTCTACAGTGACTTGCTCTGCTCTTTACCTGAGTACTTTTTACTATTTCAACTTGTGAAGTGATTCGTTCTCATACTGGTGTTCCCTGCTAGACCCATCGCTGGCAAAAATGTTCGATACATCGGGTCATTCCTTATGGATGCTGCTATTTTCTCAGACGTTATCGTATTTTGAACAATAATGAAGCCAGCTGGTCTTTCCTGGCAGGTCCAACACAGAGGTGAGGCGCAGCTCTCTGCGGCTGACCAGCGCCGCCGACCAGGCGGCGGCGTCACAGCTGGAGGCGCTGCCGCCGGCCCGCTTCTTCCTGGAGCTGTACGGCGGGCTCGTGCTCGGCTGCATCCTCCTCAACCTGGTGCGCGTGCGCGCCTTCTTCTACCTGTGCCTGCGCGCCTCCAGGAACCTGCACGACCGCATGTTCAACTGCATTCTCAGGGCAGCCATGCGCTTCTTCGACACAAATCCCTCAGGGCGGATTCTCAACAGATTCTCCAAGGATATTGGCTGTATCGACGAACTCCTGCCGATGTTTGCGATGATGATGATTCAGGTAGCTTTTGTTTCTAAAGAGAATTTCTAAAATTTAACTATGTCCATTAAATTTATTTAATTGTACTGGTTGAAAAATAGTGGGCTGTGAAGTGTGACAGTGTTACATGACGCAGTTGATGCGGAGAGTTAGCGGTGAAGACAATTACGTTTGGAGAAAATAATACGAGAATGTAACGGACATTGTAAATTTCTTGCACAATGAAGTATCAGAACAATAGTCAATGTACGGGAGCCACTCAACTTCACCAGAACCGAAAACATTCAAACAGTCACTTTACTCCAGTCGAAAAAAAAAAAAAAAATGGCCATCGCATCTTTTCTGCAACTTGAAGAGTCTTATTTGGTTGATTTCGCAGATGTCGCCAAACAGTTCTGTTAACGCGCACTGCAAAACGCTCAACAAACTGAGACGAGCCTTCCAAACTGGCCGGAGCAGGAAACTGTCGTCTGGGATAGTCTTCCTCCACTACAACGCTTGTCCAAAAACCACCACCCGTACCAAGGGTAACATTCAATTTCTCCGCGGGGAATTTCTCGACAGTTCATCCTAAAATTGCGACCTCGAATACAGCGACTATTATCTGTTGCTGCACTCAAAGAAATGGCTTGTTGGACAACGGTATGACGAGGACGACGAAATCAGGACTGCCTTTGTCAAATGGTTCAATTGGCACCAGGAGAACGCTATTCAGATGAGTTGCAGAACTTAGCGCAACATTACAACAAGTGCTTGGAGATGAACGGCGATTACACGGAAAAATGAAGTAGGTTTGAATGAAACTAATACCAGTTCTATAAGGTTTTTCTAACGAACACGTTTCTTTGTGATGTATCACCCGACTTTTCGAATATACAGCTTAGATCACATCACCTAATTAACAGAATTATTGTATAGACTCATAAGAAAGAAACTGCTCTCTACCTTGACAGCTGCTGGCGGCCCTTCGAGACTAATCTTAGACATTTCCATCCGCGCGAGTTTAGGAATTGTCATCAGGGAAGATTTGGACACTTTCTGCGAGCAATATGTATCTCTCTGAATGAATATCATCATATAAAATGATATCCTGGATGTTACTGGTTAATTTTCTTTTCAGTATTATAATAGTGTCCGTAGTAAACCAAAATATGAATACCCAATCCAGTACAAAGCTTCTTCTGTGTTTCACAGAAGTGAAGACTGCACTTTTCTTCTCAGATTTTCTGTTCGTTAATGCTCCCTTCTGTATAAGACAGTGTAAGAGTTATTTCATCAGATCTCATTACATGCTTTCATTTGTCACCAGTCGTATTTCTGTGCTCCTTGTACCACTGAAACCTCTTCTTTGATCCGACCTGATTTATAAGCAGTAGCGGCTCTAAACGTGCTATTTGTTTGACGCTGTTTTCTCTAAACTGAGAACTGTATTAATCTCAGCGCTTACTTTTCACTAATTGGCTTGTTATTAGAGACAAAAATCGTCTTTACTCTCTTATTGTGTCTGTCAGTACAATTATTTTATCTCCAAGACTACACTTTTTTTCCATTGTTTCCACTACGCAACGTAGTACAGTAGTTAAGGCACTGGCCTGGCACTTCGAGCAGGATTTAAATCCTCGTTCGAGCACCCATAGTTTGGATTTTAGTTGTGTTTTCCTAGAAACCTTAACCCAAATGCTGGGATAATTCCTTTGAATGGCCGTCGGCTGTTTGCCTTTCATCCTTTTCCTGTCAGGGCTCGTACTTTGTCTCCAACGAAATCGTCGTCCAAAAAGTATTAAACCCTTATCTTCTCCATTTCTTCCCATGAACTCCGTGTATTTTCATGGTACCATATTCATAAGCTCTAGCTATTGCACTAGATTAGCAACTGTTGACGTGCTTGAATCAGCTATAGCAACATTGGCAATTTGTTTGTTGCTGTTTTTTTGTATTGCTATTGTCTCAGGTTTGTCAGGCTATGGTGATAAAGCAGGACTAGCAGGGAGTAGACCGGTCGCCTGGTGCAAGTCTTTTGAGTTGACGCCATTTCAGCGACTTGCGCGTCGACGGGGATGATGATGATGATGAGGAGGAAAACACAACACCCAGTCCCTGAGCGGAGAAGATCTCCGACCCAGCCGGGAATCGAACCTGGGCCTCTTTGCACGGCTTTCCGTCGAGCTGACCAGTGGTTATAGTGCCCAAATAAAATAAACAACATTAGTGCGTTTCAAAGCTTGCAGAAAGGAGCTGTGCTCTCTGATATTTATGATGCGAATTGAGATTATTGGGCCCGATCCCTATAAGAGGCTGCAGCTGCTGCAGCAAGATGATGGAGGCCCCCAAAAGAACAGTTGTTTCATCGTAGGAATGATTACATCGAGGCTCATTGGAACACGTGTCGCATCGAGAATAAAGAGGAATCAATCCGGCGTTTTCTATGCAGAATATGGGTGACGCCGTGATTCAAGGGATTTCACATGGGCAGATATTCAAGGCGTTGCGGCTACGAACGCGAAGTAAATAAATAGTGTAGGTTGTCGATACTCACTTTCCACCGCCATTAGTTACCATCGAAAGTTGATGAATTAAGGTAGAACTAGACTTCCATGTCTCATTCCGAATTTTAGATGATGAAAAATAGGCCCATTTTCTAAAGCAGATAAAGCAGCAACCTAATGTACATCTCTTATCAGAGTATAGTACAATAATAACGAGGTTACAAGAATTTCAAAGCGATCGCTTTGTTGCTCAACGAACATGTGACGGACCCTATTAGTATTTATACTTGTCTTATTCTCGTTTTTTACCTTAAATGAGTTTGGATTAATATCCGAATCTTATTTTGATTTAATTTAGCGGCTTCATTTTCTTTATACGGTAGCCTAATAAGATTTTTGGAAGCAGTTTACATTAGTTATAAAATGACACACTTACAGTCTATCACCATTTGATCATAGCAGCTGACAAGATACCTAATGAAACAATTATAACGTTTCTGAACTATCATCCATTCACAGCTCGTAAGTAAGTGGCAAGGCAAAAGGCTTCCGAACATACAATGACACACTGAACAATGGCGTTTATATCACTGTATACTTACTTAGCATCCTCTAACATCGTCACAGTTTTGTGGCAGTGCAGTACACACGGCTAAGACAGTTTTACATTTTTGAAAATGTTTTACTCAATCAACGAGGATGATGGAAGTTAGCAATTTTAGTAATGTACACATAACTTCATAGCTATGAAGCAGCACTTGTAACTATGCATGTCTGTGTACTGTTAATGAAAGAAATACTCTATGAAATTTCTACGTACACAAAGGGATATTGGTTACCATTTGTATAACACGATAGTTTGCAGTCAAACTAGTTGAACTTCTTACGTGATATATTACTAAATTCTAGAAAAAACACAAATTTTCCCCTTGTTGCAAAAATTAACTGAAACAGCAACTCTTGCCTTTTGTGATGGTGCGATTAACCCTCAGTTCGTTGGTGTTCAGACATGGTGCGTCATATTTCACCACCTGTACGTTTTTGTTTCTTGCGTACCTCTTTAGGTACAATTACTATTCCAACAGTTGTACTTATTGCAGCACATTGATCAGAGGCTCATAATAATTATGTTGAGTAGGAAGCAGCCACATCTTGTCTGCCCTAAGATTTCGTCTTGCCTTACACGAAGCGGAAAACAGCTACGTATTTCCAGGAGCAGACCCCACTATGAAATGTTCTGTACAGAGCTATGCGCTTACACTCCCAGATGCAGCACGCCACTGTATTGGAGGGGGTTGCCGACTCGTTGCATGCGATACGTCCAAAGGTTTACAAACTATCTCACTAACTGTGATAAGATTACATAATCTCTTTGCTTCTTTGATGTAATTACTACACATCTCTGCTGATATAAATTACTTAGAACAACAATAAAGAAATAACGCTACAGTAATCGTATACAATCGATAAGTACAACAAACTGTATCAGACAAATAAAAAAATCGACAACTCAAATGTAAAGCCCCGTTACATGTGCGTAACTTGGCACTTACATAGCCCACAGTAGATGGCCTGTACATCTGTCTTTGTTGGACAGATGAGCTGTCATCTACTTTTGTGAAGTGCACGTGAGCTTCATAATTGGGCAACGAGAAATATAAATAAGTTTGCTGGTCAGAGGTAGGAGGCTATCTTCTCTACATGGCACTGCGATGTATGTCATCCTTGATGACAACATAATACTTGGGACGTAGGTATGTTGCAGAATAAACCGTGAAACTATGGACGAAGTAAAACTATTCCTTACCAGTTCATAGTCTGCATAGCTGACATCCATCTACTTGATACCCGATCACTGATACAGCATTTGCATGCCTTAGGTTGAACTGTCTCTAGAAATATTCTGGATAGACACCCATTTCTAGTGACCTCATTGATGTGTCATTAAAAACTAATCTTCATTACTTTTTATTTGGATGCCATATCCATCTCTCTCTCTCTCTCTCTCTCTCTCTCACTCACACACAACTGAGAAGGGACACATCAAATATCACTCAGTCCAGCTTCAAAAGAGACCCATAAACTGTCAGAACCATTCCTGTAACACATTTCACATTGGCCTAAAATTAAGGTTCAGAATTAACTTTTTGATCTACGATTAATCTTTCGAACGTATATATTTTTTGTGGTAGTAACCGCGTTATTATTTCTTCATTAAATACCAAGAATTTGCTTTCTCATTTCAGATTTACCTGGTGCTTTGTGGAATTTTAGCAATGGTGGTAGTGGTGAACTATATTTATATTGTTCCCATCATCATCGTTGGAGCAATGTTCGTCTATATGGCGAGACTTTTCATAATTACTGGAAGAAGTGTGAAAAATCTTGAAGGCATTCGTAAGTAAATAAAACACTCATTAAGCAACTAAGTGAACTGTTCAGGTACCGAGATGAATTAAAATGAGTCACATACTGAGAAAACACATACTTTTTCTCACAGACGTTAAGAAAAACTATTTTAAGCGTTTCTCTAGAAACTGTGTAATCCACGGAAGCTGCATACAAACCCTTTAAGGCAAATAAGGCACCCCGTACTGTGATCAATCTGAAGAATCTGGCAGATTGCAATTGCGATATTTGTTCAGCGTATATACTGTGTTGTTTCAGGAAGAAGTCCCATTTATTCACATCTTTCCGACACAATCAATGGCCTGGCAACAATAAGAGCCTCAGGGACGCTGGCTCATGTCAAGGAGGAGTTCGATCTTCACCAGGTATGCAGCATCTCTTACAAGAGCAAAATTACAGCTGTACAAAGTTACTACAGAGAAACATATTTCACGTGACAAAGAAATAGGAATAAGAAAAAATACATTTGTCTCAAGGTAAATAGTTTTATTGGAGTCTGACGACACATCGACTGCTTTCGACACACACTTTTAGACGTTTGAAAATACTTCTCTTCTATAACTTCGTTTGAAGAATCTCCCAGGGTTTGATGAGCACACTGTTTCACATCTTCACTGATGATTTAAAATCAGTTTTTTTCCTTGTCTAATGTGTTACTAAGGACGAGCGTATTCATACTGAACAACAACAGCATTACTTTCAGGAACTTACAGTTTACTGTACGTAGGAACGTTTGTAACCAAACCAAAACTGTTTTATCCATCTCCCCACTCAATATCCATGCTTTGGTAAACTCTACAGTTAACCTGCGTAATAAAATGGGCCACCTACAGCCGTCCTTACGATCTTATTTACTATGTGGCTAACAGTTTCGGTGCTTCAGTGCATCCTCTTTAACACTGTTACTTATAATCCGTCTTGATTGCAAAAATGTTTATTCACATGACCGGTTTCGGTTCCTCTAGAACCATCTTCAGATCTGCAATATCTGTTACAGAAGTAACCCGTCCACACTCAGCAACCTTCACATGCTGCGGTACCCCTGCAGACATCATTTCATTTTTTGCAAAACCATCCTCTTTAAGACGTAACTGACGCCGAGGGGGGAGAGGGGACGGGTCAACTCCAATTGTATACATGATTCATCAGTGGTAAACATCTATGACCTGTTTTTCGCACGGGTCATAGAAGTTGGCCACTGATGATTGTGTATACGGCTGGAGTTGACCCCTCTCAGCATCAGTTAAGGCCTAAAGATGGTTCAATGAAGCACCTAAGCTAGTAGCCATATAGTAAATACCATTGTAAGGACGACTGTAGGTGTTCCATTTTATTACGTAAGTGAACGGCCGAAGTCCCTCAAATCTCCAATCACAAGGGTGGGCATACACAAGTTAACTTTTACTTGTGTTGTTGAAGTAGCTTCGTTCGAGAACTCACTGGCCAACATCGACACGGTTGCTATTTTACCACAGTTTGTGTTGTCCACCTTCTTGAAGCAAGTCATTCGGCTTTACTTCCAAAGGGACCACCTGCCGCGTTACAGCAAATAATACAAACGCACACATGACCTGGGAATAAAATGCTGACGACTTTTTGTTTGATATTAATGGGTCGAACATAAAGTATGAGACTTATACAAGACTACTACGAATCTTCATAGCCCATGGAGTTACCGAGCGGTTCTAGGCGCTGCAGTCCGGAACCGCGCGACTACTATGGTCGCAGGTTCGAATCCTGCCTCGGGCATGGATGTGTGTGATCTCCTTAGGTTAGTTAGGTTTAAGTAGTTCTAAGTTCTAGGGGACTGATGACCTCTACTGTTAAGTCCCATAGTGCTCAGAGCCATTTTGAACCATGGAGTTAGCAAGGTACCGAAAAAAAAGAGACCAGTAATTAATTATTCACTAAACCAGAGATGGATGCCGTATTCCTCCCACATGAAATACACTACACTCAGCCAATGGCCTGGCATTATGAGAGTTCCAAATTTATACAGAACTTGTCACTTTCAATGCACTAAGTATTGACAGTATCTGCAGGTGTAAAATTAAACTGGTAATAACATCTTACTGCGACTGTTAGGCGCGTTAACACTGGGCTGGAGAAGCCACAGATGGCAGAGGGCATGGGTCACATTTCAATGGTGCCAGTTGAGTCTATCAGTAGATCGGGTTTCACTAGGCATGGCCTGCACCTCAATAGGTTTGGGAAGTGGAGGCTGGCAGAACTTACAGGTGTAGTGGGTGGTGGTGAGATCACTCATGGAAAAATCCCTGTGGTAGTTGGTGTTAGAACTGCACCTTTTTTAGATTGAAGTCAGCTGTTAGGTATACCTGCTTAAAGGAAGTCCCTCTAACAAAGGGCTCACCTTCAGAGAACGTCATGTTTCCAAGTAGAGAAGGAATTAGCTTATTTCATCAAAATATAAGAGGTATTAGAGATAAAGTTAATGAACTGCTTATAGATGTTGATTCTGAAATTATATCGGAGCATCACTTAAATAATTTGACAGTTCAGAGGCTTCCTTTACGAGGATACAGATTAGCTGGCTGTTTTTCAAGAAGTTTCTTGCAGGGTGGGGGAGTGGCCATGTACGTAAAACGTAAAAAACAGTATTCCATTTGAGTTCATAGACGTATCACGGCACTAAACTGAACAGATATTTGAATGTTGTGCAGGGGCAGTTCAATTTAGTGAAACTAAACTTCTAATTTTTGTTGTTTATGGGTCCTCTAACTCTGACTTCAGAGCATTTCTACTCAAGGGAGAGAGCGTGCTTCATTCACTTTATAGGAAGTACCAGAAATTAGTTACATGTGGTGACTTCAATATAAATTTTGTATATGATGGTGCAAGAAAAAGGATGTTGGTAGATCTCCTAAATTCACATGATCTGATGCAGATCATCTTTTTTTCAAGTAGGGTGCAGGGGAACAGTAGCACAGCCATAAACAATATTTTTATTCATTCTTCATTATTAGATGGGCATTCTGTTAGTAAAACGGTGAATGGCCTTCCAGACCATGATGCACAAATTTTAGCACTAAAAAGCTTTTGTACTCAAACAAATGTCACATATAATTACAAACTATGTAGGAAAGTTAATCCAACAGCAATAGAAATTTTTTTAAACCTCGTCAAGGAGCAAAAGTTGCAGGATGTTTATAGTTCCGATAACATAGATGACAAATATAATGCTTTCCTTAACACATTTCTTATGCTCTTTGAGAATTTCTTTCCATTAGAACGTTATAAACGGGGTATTAGCAGTAAAAGGCAACCCGGGTGGCTGACTAGTTGGATAAGGATATCATGTAGAACAAAGAAGGAATTATATCAAAATTTTAGAATTAGTCACACTCAAGCTACAGTAGCCCATTAAAAACAATACTATAAGGTGTATAAAAATGTTATTAGGAACGCAAATAGTAAGTGGTATGCAAACAGAATAGCTAATTCACAGGATAAAATTAAAACCGTATGGTCAGTTGTGAAGGAAGTGTCTGGTCAGCAGCACAAGGTCGACGACATTAAGTCAGTTCGTAGTAAAAATATTTCTCTTACTGATAAATCATATACATGTACAATATTTAACAATTATTTTCCGAGCATTGCTGGTGAATTAAATAAAAACTTTGTTTCTACAGGGAATCATATAACTCTCTTGGAAAATGCCTTTCGAGATTGATGTCTGAAATACTCCTCTATGATACTGACAAGGAAAAGATTGAGTCAATAATTAAATCATTGAAGACTAAGAACTCTCGTGGATATCATGGAGTGCCTAGTAGAATATTGAAGTACTGTGCTGCACATGTTAGCCCTGTACTTAGCCATATTTGTAATTTTTCCTTTAAGAATAGTCAGTTTCCTGAACGGTTAAAATACTCAGTAGTAAAGCCGCTTAATGAAAATGGAGAAATGGGTAATGTAGAGAATTTTAGACATATTTCTATGCCATCAGTGTTTGCTAAAGTTATTGAAAAGGCTGTATTAGGTAAGGATAACTGATCACACGATTTGCTTATCAAATGTACAGTTCGTCTTCAGAAGTCGTTTAACAACTGAAAATCCTATATTTTCTTTTCTCTGTGAGGTGCTGGATGGGTTAAACGTAAGGTCTCGAACGGCAGATATATTTTTTGATTTACTAAGGTGTTTGATTGTGTTCATCACAAAATATTGCTCCAGAAGTTGGACTATTACGAAATATAGGGAGTTTCTCACAATTAGTCCACCTCTCACTTTAGCAACAGACAGCAAAAGGTCATTATTTACTGTGTTGAGAATGGCTATGAGATGGGATCTGAGTGGATTACGGTCAAGTGGGGGTGTCCCTGGGATCAGTGTTGGGGTCACTCCTGTTCCTTATTTATATAAATGACATGCCCTCTAGTATTATGGGTAACTGTAAAACATTTCTATTTGCTGATGACACTAGCTTGGTAGTAAAGGATGTTGTGTGCAACATAGTCTCGGTTCAAATAGTGCAGTTCATGACATAAGTTCATGGTCTGTAGAAAATAAACTAACGCTAAATCACAGTAAGACTCAGTTTTTACAGTTTATAACACACCATTCAACAAAACCTGACTATTTAATTTCACAGAATGGACATATGATTAGTGAAACTGAACAGTTCAAATTTCTAGCTGTTCAGATAGATAGTAAACTGTTATGGAAAGCCCGCATTCAGGATCTTGTTCAAAGACTGAATGCTGCCATTTTGACTATTCGAACGGTTTCTGAAGTGAGCTATCGTTCGACACGAAAATTAGTCTACTTTGTTTATTTTCATTCGCTTATGTCGTATGGTATTATATTTTGCGGTAACTCTTGCCATTCTAAAAGGATATTATTGACTCAGAAACGGGCGTTTCGCGCAATAAGTGGTGTAAGTTCACGAACCTCTTGTCGATCCCTGTTCACGAGTCTGGGTATTTTCACATTGCCCCTCAATATATACGTTCTTTACCGTCATTTCTTGTTAACAGTATTAGCTTATTCCCAATACTCGGCAGAAATCAAACCTGCATTTGGAGCGGATTTCCTTAACTCTTGTGCAGAAAGGTGTGCGGTATACTGCTGCATCCATTTTCAATAAGCTACCACTAGAATTCAAAAATCTTAGCTGTAATGCACGCGCTTTCAAGTCGAAACTGAAGAGTTTCCTCATGGCTCACACCTATTATGTCGAGGAGCTCCTTGAAAAATCAAGCTGATTCTTGTTGTATTGTTGATTGCGTTTACTTAAACCTATGGCTTCATAAACATTTTATTTTTATTTGTTATTACTTTTATGTTGTAATTTCATGTACTGACACGTTCCATGACCTTGGAGATTTGCTCCTCAATTTGGTCCTACGGAACTTGACGTGTAGATAAATAAAATAAATAAATTTGTTTTTCAGTTTCGGTTATGACATTCTCAGGTACATATCAGGTGGTTATAATTAAACTGACAGTGTTCCAAGTTCTGGAGTGTGGGCTGTAGAGATCACAGGAAACTGAAACGCCAAAAGTATGTTCATTTAACAGTGCGCTCGCGGAGCATGCTGAAAATATACCGTAGTAGTTCCACTTAGTGCCACCAGTTGAAAATATTGTGATATAAGTAGTCAGAATGCGGTGTGGAGGCAAAAAAATGGAAGGAGCGATCAAATACATGATAACGACGGTTCTGGCACATTTATTAGGTATGATCACAAGTTATAATATGCACTGAATATAGTCTCCTCACTCACCAATATGTCGCATTTGTAACACGCCAAGGTTGACTGTTGCTCGTAGCATATCCGATGTAATCCAAGCGAGCGATATGTCGTAATATGCTATCCTTCAGGTCAATATGAGTCTGAATACATCCCTGAAAGGCACAGCCTTTTAGATAGCCCCACAACGAGAAGTCACAGGGATTTTGATCGGGGGACTTGGAAACTCGCACGTCTTGAAATTGCCTAGAGATGCTGCAGCCGTTAACGAAGGTTTCTCGAAGCAAATCTTTCACCCAGCGAGCGACATGTGGTGTCGCTACATCTTGCGTAAAAAAGAAAAAGAAAAAAAAACGAATAAAAACTGACCGAGAATGTGCTTGTTAAATCACACCATATAATAAAATGAGTGCAGTAGATGTTCCTGCACGACATAGCCACATGTTATCCATCCCCGAACGTGCACACACACACACACACACGAAAAACAAAACAAAAAACAAAAAAATCGGAAGGGAAAAATTGCGGCGTTGTAGTCTATCTTGTGGCCTCATTTGGTGCGCATTCTGTATCTTGTGGGGATACCAGAGAAAAATGTGCCGCAAATCTTTTGAACTGCTGACCAGGGAAAAGGGAAAGACAGGTTCGTTGTCAGAGCTGGAGCACTGGCCACAGAATTCGAGGCATGTGCTGCACGGACGGCTGTAGCTACAGCATCTTCATCAAGGACTGCAATGAGAATCGGCCACTTCCCTCTCCCTGCTGCACTAACTAATCTATTTTTCCTTCAGATTTTTTTCATATTCTTTAGCTCATTTACTGACATGAGGTATCTTCACAGCTGTTATGTCGGCGATATTCCCGCAATGCTGTGCTGCTATTGCTGCCATTCTGATAAAACGACTTTACGAGCGGTGCAAGGTCTTGCTTCTTAGTAACTATTGGATTTCGTACGGAAAACTGCAGCCTTCTTACCCCTTTACACCAACATTCACTTCACAAAAGAAATGAACACGTTTCGCCAAGCGACGAACAGTCAAAACGAAACATTTAGCGTTCCGACTGCTTGCAGCGCCTTGTTTCCTCCTGGTGGCAAAAAAGGAACTTTTTTCAGCATTCTGCGACAGCGTGCTGATTAATAATATACCTAGGATATTTCAGCGTCCTACAATATATATAGCGTGTGTAAGTTTAATTATAACCCCACCTGGTACTTGTCAACAGTTAAGAAAAAACATATTCAATTTATTTTGTAGCGTATACTTTGTTAAATTGCTTGATGAGCACTCACAATTTCCTAGTCTAGTGATTCCAGAACGTTGCTACTATTTGTTACATTCATTATAGCACAGAGAAAATTTTTGAATAATATACTTTTATTTCCTTTGATTAACATGCTTAGATCTGAATCTTGCAAGAGCACTTCTAGTGACTGGTCCCCTATTGATATTTTATTAATATCGTAACAAACGACATCGATATTCAGGAAGACCTTCAAAGCACTCGTTAAATTTTTTCGTAGCAACAACTGCGAGAAAACTGAAAAGATTTTGAGTTTATGGTACTGCAAGTAGTTCGTTGCACCTTGATGTTAGGTGTCGTTGTTTATTTATTCTGAGAGCTTCCCAGATGGCCTCACGACACTTAAAGAGGGAGCGCCTACTCGTCATTACCGATGTTGTCCACGTTTATGATATGTACACGGTTTGGCCAGTAATGAAAGTGACGGAAGTGGGAACTGAATCTGACCAAGCGTTTAGAAAAAATTTCCATTTTTGCCGCGGGTCGGGCGAGGCATGAGTCATCTACGTTAGCGCTGTTCGCAGATAGCAGTTAGGCTAGAGGAATGAGTACAGACCTGTAATACGAGGTTCTTAGGCTCGAGTCTCCCACGGAAATATTCTTTTTAATTATCAATTTTTACGCCACTCACAAACAAAAAACTGAAAGAGTGCTCAGCATAGTGTATTTATTAATATTTGCGAAAAAGGTATGAAAAGGAAAGCTTCGAAACCCCTCTTATGTAATAGAGAGAGAAACAGAAATCGAATCTCAAGAAGACAGCATCAAAATACAGTACATTGCACATCACCAGCTATCCTTGCCAATATTTGATGAAATGACACGATGCGCGTGGTTTACTGCTACACTGTTCGATGAGAGCGAACCTATGACTTACATTCATAAAAGTTCGTTTTTCTATAGAAAATTTAAAACAAGCATGTAACTGTAAAAATGTAGCGGTTGTAGCATGTGCGAAATGCTGGAAAATTTACTGCTTCTCTTTTTTTTGCCATGATTATCACCTCAACAAAGACAGATCATCAAATGCAAAGTAATGTAAGTACAGCAGAGTGTCGATTATCCGAACGTTGGTCAACTGAACGACCGCCTAACCACACCAGTGTAGCCAACTCTCCAAAACGAAAGAAGCCAAAAGGCTCTATAAAAAGAAGACAGAAAAAAATCTGAAATAAAGTAAGGTGCAGTTTTATTTTTTCAGTAATTTTACTGTGTGACAGGCTAGTATGAATTTATACTTGCTTTGTTAATTTGGTATCCGCTGGACATTGCAGTAATACAAACAGTTGACTGTCAGTGTATAACATTATTTGACTTATATTTTCTTTATAATATGGAAACAATAGACCTGCACTCTAAAAGGTTCAAAACAGACGATATGCATCACTATGCATGTAAATTTAACATTATGCTGTACCAATGAAACGTATATTTAGTAGTGTTTCATCCAAATCGTCTGTGAATTATAGTGGGGATGATACCTTAGTAAAATACTGCACGGAGTAGACGTTCCTCAGTTCAGTGCTCCAAGATTATTTACTGGAATTGTAAAGCGTGCAACTTCTAATCCATCCTGCATAAATCAAAGTCTGCTATGCTTAGAACAGCTTCCACCGTTATTGTGCAGTTGCCATACTTTCCTGATATCAGCTGTGCTGTAACAGCGTTTCCACTCAGCGGTTTATACTTCGTTGTTAGGTTGTTCTTGTGTAACACAGCTTTAGTTTGCTTTGTTCTGTTTTTCAATGCAATCTAATAACAAATTTCATGCGATATTATAACGTGTTTTGAACTCTTAGTTCAGTGTAAATAACTTTCCTTTAATCAACATGGATTTTAATCCTTTCCAATAATCAAGAAATAGAAAGCCAGAAAAAATTGAAATGATTGTGAAAATAGCCATATTTCTGGACTCCAGCTAAATCACTCATTTGCCAGCTAAATGGTATTTAAAAAGCCACACTAGGCCTGAAACAGCTAATTTGGCTGAACCGAATTGTTTCTCGCTCGCACGTGCTGCATCCTCCCCATAAGCGTTAATTCTATACATATCGACCGTCCTTGCAGCATGCATATGCATTACATATTTTCCGTTTATTAGGCTGTACAACAAACATTCTACTATCCTT
Organism: Schistocerca nitens; assembly: GCF_023898315.1. NCBI lineage: Eukaryota > Metazoa > Arthropoda > Insecta > Orthoptera > Acrididae > Schistocerca > Schistocerca nitens. The sequence continues at coordinate 456,767,135 of NC_064615.1, read as the reverse complement.
GCCTTTGTGATAATAAAAGATTTATTTTCTAATTAATACAAGTAGTTTTTATTGCTAAATTGATAGACGAGAGTATACAGTTAAATTATCCAAATAAACCGGTTTTCCGAACACCCATGTCCTCAATTAGTTAGGATAGGTGTTGCTCTACTGTAATTTTATATACGAAGTTCTCGTATACGCCTCACAATCCCTTCCTGGAAATTCCATTTCCAATCTCAAATTTTCTTTTCTCTTTCCTTTTTATGTATTTTACAAAAATATTAATAAATACAAGATATTAAATACTATTTCTCGTTTACTTGTAGTGGAAGTAAGTGAGTAAAAATTGAAAATAAAAAATGTACCTTAGAGGGACTCCATTCCACGATTGTCGGATTACAGCTCTGTACTCCGTCCGCTACGCCAACCGCTACGCGAAAACTGCGCTTACATAGATGGCTCATGTCTCGCACGCTCGCCAAAGGTGCTATTTTTTTCTAAACGCTCGGTCATCTGAAGTTCCCAAATTCGACACCTTCATTTCAGGCCAAGCCCTGCATATACCATTTATCTGGACGAAATCAGTGATAACAAGTAGGCGGTATCTTTTTGTGAATGGACAACGTTTTAATATTTCCCACCAGAAAAGTTTGCTTGTGCCACCCAGAATCGAGCCGGAACCTCGTCGCTAATCTGTTTGTTCACTAAATACCATTTACTACGATATTTTCATAAAACGCTGCTCTTTTATTTCCGTAATTATCAGCTAAAAATTTTAACTGGTATACCGCTAAGTTTTAATTTATGAATGTAACACGGGTAAAATACATGGAGCGAAAGATTATTTACAAGATGTACAAAAATCAGACCGCTGTTATGCGAGTCGAAGAATATAAAAGAGAAGCAGTGGCTAAAAACGGAGTGAGACAGAGTTGTAGGCTATCACTCATGCTGTTCAGTCTGTACATTGAACAAACAAGGGAATTAATTTAGGAAATGAGACACTAAAAGCAGTAGATGGGTTTCATTAACTGGACAGTAAAATAATAATCGAAGTACAGAGGATATAAACCCCTCCCCCTCCCCCCGTCTACCCGCGCGGTCTAATGCGCTGCTTCTCAAGCGGGAAGGCATGGCATGCCGATCCCCGGCTCGAATCCGCCCGGCGTGTTAGGGGTTAGAGTCGAGGTTCTCTGTGCCAGCCAGCCTGTGGATGTTTTTTAAGGCGGTTTTCCATCTGCCTCGGCGAATGCGGGCTCGTTCCCCTTATTACGCCTCAGTTACACTGTGTCGGTGACTGCTGCGCAAACACTGTTCCACGTACGCGTACACCATAATTAATCTCTACCACGAAAACATTTTGGGCTACACTCGTCTGGTATGAGACGTTCCCGGGGGGAAATGGGGGGGGGGGGGGGGGGGCGGTCCACTGGGGGCCGAACCGCACAATAACATAAGCCTGGGTTCGGTGTGGGGCGGCAGTGGGGTGGGTGGACTGATGTAGCCTGTTGTTGGGTTGTGAACCACTGAGGGTTACAGCGGAACGAAGCCTCTCCGTCGTTCGTAGGTCCCCGGTTCAATATACAATACAGAGAGGGTATAAAATGTTGAAGAACAGCGGAAAGGAAAATGTTTCTGAAGAGGAGACATTTGTTAACTTCGTAGACATTCGAAGACATCAAGAAATCGTCAGTTTAGTACTGGAGGGAAGTGTGGAGGGGGGTAAAAATAGCAGAAGGGGATCAACAGAGGAGTCAGGAAGCAGGTTTAAATGTATTTGGGCTGAAGCAGTTATCCAGAGACGGAGAGGCTTGCGCAGGATAAAGTAACTTGAGGAGATGCATCAAATTAGTCCTCAGTCTGAAGACCAAACCAACAATCACCATGGAGAAAGATGTAGTTCTTGAAAACAGGCTAATTCCAGATCGCGTTGGACATCTGAGAAGTAGTAAAGCATAACAATAACTTAAAACGTTTTACCATTATTAAAGACTAAATTTGAAGTTATAGTCATTGTACCGTATAAGGACTGAACTGTTCATTAATTACGCCATCGCAAGACCGCTACGGTCGCAGGTTCGAATCCTGCCTCGGGCATGGATGTTTGTGATGTCGTTAGGTTAGTTAGGTTTAACTAGTTCTAAGTTCTAGGGGACTAATGACCTCAGCAGTTGAGTCCCATAGTGCTCAGAGCCATTTGAACCATTAATTACGCCATAATGTTGTTGACTTAATAAATATATTTGTTTCCAAGCCTTTCTGACAATTAGCTACCTTGAATAAACATTACTGATATTTTTGTTTAGAGTTTTTATGTTTTGCCCATTTTTAGGATAGGCATACATCAGCCTGGTTCCTGCACAGAGCGAACGGAGCCGCACTTGGCATATGGCTGGACTTCCTCAGCAGCGTTTTCGTCGCCGTAGTGACGTATGGTTTCTTCGCGCTCTCAGCAGGTGAGATCAATGAAGCGCTTCTGTGCCCTGTGAGACTCGGTTCAGCGCCTCTTGTGCACACTTGTACTGTTTACATCCTTGTTCTTAAGGGGATCGTCTTTGCTTTGGGTAACAGTCACTTGCAGAAATCCTGTGTGGAGAGGAGGCACGGTTTTACATGAGCCTTTGGTGTGTGTTACTCTGTGTCCGTCGACAGACCGAACTCCTCCAAACAGGCCACGAGGGGCCAACGGTATCGACCGGACGCCGTGTCATCGTCAGCCCACAGGCGTCGCTGGATGTGGATATGGAGGGGCATGTGGTCAGTACGCCGCTATCGCGACCGGTATGTCAGTTTCCGAGACCGGAGCCGCTAGTTCTCTACACAATAGCTCCTCAGTTTACCTCACAAGGGCCGAGTGCACCCCGCTGGCGAACAGTGCTCGGCAGACCGGATGGTCACCCATCCAAGTGCTAGCCCAGCCGACAGCGCTTAACTTCTGTGATCTGACAGGAACCGGTGTTACCACCACGGCAAGGCCGTTGGCAGACCGAACTAAAAACGATAAATATTACCGACTATATATAAAAATCCTGTCACTTAGAGTCAATATACTGGTTGACAGTTATTGAACAATTTGAAAAAAAAACGGAAATTAGTTTAAAACAATGGCGCGCACACACTTTATTCAACATACAAACGTCACTACACATATTCGAATGTAGGTTATGACATATGCGATATGCCTGCCATCATTGGCGACGATGTGGCGCAGAAGAATAGTGATATTTCGCATGACCCTCTGAAGTGTCGGAACATGGATACGGTTGATGACCTCCTGAATGGCTGTTTTCAGCTCAGCAATGATTTTGGGGTTATTGCTGTACACCTTGTCTTTAATATAGCCCCACAAAAAGGAGTTGCATGTGTTCAGATCCGGAGAATACGGTGGCCAATCGAGACCTTCTGGGTACCCCAGAGCTAGAATGCGGTCCTCGAAGTGCTCCTCCATGATATCAAACTCTCACCTGCTTCGATGAGGTCGAGCTCCGTCTTGCATGAACCGCTTTTTGTCTAAATCAGGATCACTTTGGATAGTCACCGTGCCATCAAGAAATATCGCACCGATTATTCTGTGACTGGACATTGCACATCACACAGTCACCCATTGAGGGTCAAGAGACTTCTCGATAGCGAAATGCGGATTCTCAGTTCCCTCTACACATCAATTTTTCTTATTGACGAACCCATCTAAACGACAGTGGGCTTCGTCGCTAAACCAAACCATGTATGCAAGTACCAATTCCCACCATGCCCCACAGCCAGCCTTGCAGTTTGAAGAAAGCGCTTTCTCAACACTCTTGTGTACGGTACGTGCATCCACCTGTATAATAGAGGTGAAACTACTCTCACATTCTAGGCACAGTTCAGTAGAACGGGTCATTGCGGCCTGTGTACGCTGTTCAGTAAGTCAGTATGTCTGGAAGGGTGTTTTTATGCTTAGCGCGCGTGCACGTTATCACTTTTCGACGAGTCGTCGTAATGGGTATTCGCCCGCCGCGCTGTAATAAAATACTGAAGGTCTCCTCCGCCATGTTGAGGCGTAGCGCCGTATAACGATCCTGTCTTGGAGGCGGTTAAGTGGGAGATGTGTCTCAGAGCTGGATAGTGACAGATGGTGACGCGAGACTGGACGCACACGTAGTTTATGTATCAGCCGAGAGAGTACAGTATTGGATAGGGGGACTGATTTTAGTTTCGATTATGCCCAGTAGAATGCACTAAAGTAACAGAATGTTTTTCATAAAGTGTTCTAATATTTTCATAAAGTGTTATGTCTTTTTGTGCATGTAAAATTTTATAAATCTGTTTTAGCAGTATGAATGATGCGTGAGTGTGGTTTAAGGTTAATATGAAGATAATTGTTTAACCAGTTATGTAGTAGGATTTAGTGTGGGAACATTTCGAAGAAGTATGGATATGAACAAAGGGGATTTTTGTGGAATAGATTTGTAAAGTACGTTTATGGTAAAGGGAAAGTTAATTCAGGTATAAATAACAATAGTAAATAACTTTATGCATAAACAAAAATTCAGCATATTAGATAATTACGTCAGTAAAAAGTGCAGTCGTGAGGTTTACTATTTTGCGATTGGTTATGGATGAAAAGCGCGGACTGACGTGGGAGAATGTTGTTTTGCTATTGGCTGTTAAGTAAACTGACCAATAGTAAAGCAGTACTCCTCGCGCGCCTTTCTCTGCTGGTAGAGAAGACTTGGAGTATTCTAGAGAAGAGTCGGAGCCTAGCTGTGAAACAGTTCGGACGTGTGTATTAGTAGTTCCGATGGAAATGATAAGTTGCCGAATCTAGCAGTGTTTCATACATCAGAGGTGTGGTAAAGTGACGGCATAATTACTCCAATGGGCGTGTAGAAATTTCGGAAATTTTAAGTGAATTTTGTGACGAGAAAAGACATATATTCCGCGTGGCGTATTGAGCAGGTTGGTGGCTAAAAACTTTGACTGCATTTGGTACCGACAGACTTAATATTTGGCGAGAATTCTCAATCAAAAACAATCAGTATTTTCGTAGCTATTACGTTTTCGGGAAATGCTACACCATAAACTTGCTAACGTGAGTGAGAGGGATTGTGAGTGACTGTGTTAAGACTAGCACGGGCTTGGCAGTGATACTTGTTCATCCAAGTTTCAGAATAAATTAATTAAGGATAAAATTGCCAACCTTTCATATCATGTGAAAACTTTCTCCCGAAACGTAGGTTTAGTGACTTTAATTGCAGCCTGGTTCACGTCGAAGTACAGTAGGTTTCGCTCGGCTTTCCTACTGATGATCTGCTGAGACAATGTTCACAGGTAGGTGCAGGTTCGCCGTAAAGGGACGGAAAAAACCGCGCCGCCGTAATGTCACTCGTGGTCTCGACGATCTGACGACCTTGATAGATTATAGCTCGTAGGTTCGCCGAGTAGGCTGAAACGGAAGCGTTCGCTGCCATTTTAGAGGCGAATGGGAGGGCTGTGTCGTACTATGAAGTACTCAACTTTCTCCACACGATCAGTTTGACCTCTAGGTGTCAGCTACCAATAACAAAACCCTCGCAGCATCGTGGTGGACTAGGGAATTCCTGCTGTTGAGCCTAGATCACCGGACGATATCGTGAGACTCCCCATGATTGTCTTCCAAAATATCCATCCCTTCCAACGACTGCACACCCTCCAACAAATTTCCCTTGCAGCCTGATCTGTATTCCCAATCCACTTACTCCCAATAGCAAGCGCACTTCCTATTCACCTGTCTTGACCACCTCGTTTAAACCCTCTCCGCTCCTCACTTGCATAGCCCCACTCCCTGTCCTCTCATCATGATGTGACAGCAACACAGCATCTGGCACCGCAACATCAACTTCCTTCCAACTAATAATCCCCTATTAATACATGCCGTATCCCAACACAGTTTCCATACTTTCTTCCTTAATGAAATATTCCTCCAACTCTATCTTACCATCTGGAGCTCTCTGTATCTCCTCCACCATACAGATAATCTAGAGGTCACGTTTCAATTGGCCACCATAACAACATCACTGTTCGCCACAATCCTGACAATACTTGCACTGAACACCTTACCTTTTGCTCCATAACCTTAACCATTACCTGTGCCATCATCTTCACACCATCCCCTATGACTTCCTCGCTCGCACCGATTACATATTTTCCACCTATGTTAGAGCCAGTGACCTTAATATCCACAGCAGATCCCCTGCAGAACTCCAGCAGTGGCATACGTTTACACATTTCCTTCAAGGTAACATTGTCCTCATTCTATAGCATACCCATCCTGAAAGTAGCACCACTCCAGATGTCGACTTAGCGTCTCCCAGTCTCCTTGGACATCTCACAGTAGAAGCCCTTGTTCCAACTGGAAGTGACTTACGTGTTCTTCATGGCATATTACCTCATCTCAAAGCACCTCGTCCCAATCTCCACCAACAGATTATCCAAAGGTCCCACCTACACGAACAGAATATATACCAGTACAGTAACCGCTACATAATTTGGAAGCCATATGCTCGTCATCCAGAAGCCTGGTGACATCCCTCATGCCATGCTCTTCCTACAGCACAGACTGTATATCGTTCCACATTCCTACCAAGTCCATATATCTTCCTCAGCTCCCTTTTCCCGCAAGCCATGCTCCTCCTCCAAGAATCCCATCGATTATGCTGCTCCTTCCTATGGACTTGTGGCAGGATACTGTCAAGTATCGTTGGCAAATACGCAGATGTCTCAGGAACTTACTAAACTCTACAAGCTGCCGAGACTGGCGCACATCAAACCCAGTGCTACAGTACCCCTTGACTTTTCCAAGTATAGGAATGCGTTCCATAGAATTACTTGCAGTAATCCTGTCCCTTTCTATCTGCTCCTCCACAACAAACATCCACTATCGGACAACCTGAGCAAATTTGACCCCTTTGCATCCTATCTGTTCGACATCTTCAGCATTCCTGAGGCACCTCATTCCAATTTATCTGTATTCCTCGCAATCAGTGAACGCACAGATACTACTTTCGCACCTCTGGCTCCCAGATTTCACTATTTGGAAACAGAATTAAATTGATCTATCACACTACAGACAAAAGAAGCATGTCACTATAAACAGACACATTTCCCCCCAGCCATGACTACAGTATTAATCGACGCCTTAAAGATGCCCCCTCTCCTTTCTCCCCACCCTCGTAACATGACCCTCTCCACGGTTACTATCCTGAACTATGGAAAACCTGTAAAGTACTACTTTTACCCAAAAGGCACAAAACGCTACTGATACGTCTCCTTACCGCCACATGAGCCTTACCTCAGCGTTTATTAAGGTCACTGGATCTATTCGCTCCTGACAACCACCTACATCTACATATATACTCCACTAGCCACCAAGCGGTGTGTGGCAGAGGGCACAATTCGCGCCAAAGTCATATTTCCCACCCTCTGTTCCAATCGCAGATCGCACGAGGGAACGCCTCAGTACGAGCTTTTATTTCCCTTAACTTTGAATGATGATCATTACGCGATTTGAAAGTTGGTGGTGATAATATATCCTCGGTGAAGATTGGATTTCGGAATTTAGTGAGCAGCCCTTCTGTTCAGTGCGTCGTCTATCTGCAAGTGTGTCACACTTCAAACTTTCTATGAGATTTGTAACGCTCTCGCGATGGCTAAATGTACCAGTCACGAATCTTGCCACTCTTCTTTAGACCTTCTCAATCTGTTGAATCAGACAGAACTGGTAAGGGTCCCATACAAACAATACTCTAAGACTGGAATAACTAAAATATTGTAAGCTATTTCCTTTGTTGAAGGAGTGCATCGCTTCAGGATTCTACCAATAAACCGCAATCTAGAGTTCGCCTGACCCGTTACTTGAGTAATCAGATCATTTTATTTGAGATCATTTCAAATAGTCACACCCAGATACTTGACTGATGTTACCGCTTCCAAAGACAGATAATTTATTTTGTACTCTTACATTAATGGGGAGTTTCGCCTTGTTATACACAGTAGGCTACACTTACTAATATTGAGAGATAACTGCCAGTCATTACACCACACATTTATGTTCTGCAAATCCTCATTGATTTGTTCACAACTTTCATGTAATACTACTTTCCTGTAGACTACAGCATCATCGGCAAACAGTCTAAGGTCGCTGTCAATACCATCAACCAGATCGTTTATGCAAATCGTAAAAAGCAGAGGACCTATTATGCTGCCCTGGGGCACACCTGAAGTTACTCTTGTTTCTGTTGAAGTTACCCCGTTCAGGACGTCATACTGCTCCCTGTCTGTTAGAAAACTTTCTATCCAACCGCATATGTCATTGGATAGACCGTAAGCGCGCACTTTTTGTAGCAAGCGACAGTGCGGAACTGAGTCGAACGCCTTTCGAAAGTCGAGAAATATGGCATCAACCTGGGAGTCGGTATACCGAGCCTTTTGTATATCATGCACAAAGAGGGCCAGCTGTGTATCGCATCACCGCTGTTTTCTAAAACCGTGCTGGTTTCTGCAGATGAGCTTCCTAGAGTCTAGAAAGGTCATTATGTCAGAACACAAAATATGTTCCATGATTCTACAACAAATCGATGTTAGTGAAATTGGCCGGTAATTATGTGCATCCGATTTTCTACCCTTTTTATAGGTTGCTATGACCTGGGCCTTCTTCCAGTCCCTTGGAACTTTTCGCCGTTCCAATGATCTCTGATAGATGACGGATAAGAATGGTGCTATATTTGTAGCATAGTCAACATAAAATCTTACGGCGATACCGTTTGGGCCAGATGCCTTTCTGGCGTCTAAGGGTCTTAACTGTTCTACAATTCCAGGTACACTAAACACTATGTTAGCCATCTTTTCGTTTGTTCGATAATTGAAAGGGGGAATGGTGCTGCAGTCCTCTATCGTAAACGAGGTTTTGAAAGCTAGGTTTAGAATTTCGGCCTTGTGTTTATCATCATCACTTACATTACCAATTTATCTGTATTCCTCGCAATCAGTGAACGCACAGATACTACTTTCGCACCTCTGGCTCCCAGATTTCACTATTTGGAAACAGAATTAAATTGATCTATCACACTACAGACAAAAGAAGCATGTCACTATAAACAGACACATTTCCCCCCAGCCATGACTACAGTATTAATCGACGCCTTAAAGATGCCCCCTCTCCTTTCTCCCCACCCTCGTAACATGACCCTCTCCACGGTTACTATCCTGAACTATGGAAAACCTGTAAAGTACTACTTTTACCCAAAAGGCACAAAACGCTACTGATACGTCTCCTTACCGCCACATGAGCCTTACCTCAGCGTTTATTAAGGTCACTGGATCTATTCGCTCCTGACAACCACCTACATCTACATATATACTCCACTAGCCACCAAGCGGTGTGTGGCAGAGGGCACAATTCGCGCCAAAGTCATATTTCCCACCCTCTGTTCCAATCGCAGATCGCACGAGGGAACGCCTCAGTACGAGCTTTTATTTCCCTTAACTTTGAATGATGATCATTACGCGATTTGAAAGTTGGTGGTGATAATATATCCTCGGTGAAGATTGGATTTCGGAATTTAGTGAGCAGCCCTTCTGTTCAGTGCGTCGTCTATCTGCAAGTGTGTCACACTTCAAACTTTCTATGAGATTTGTAACGCTCTCGCGATGGCTAAATGTACCAGTCACGAATCTTGCCACTCTTCTTTAGACCTTCTCAATCTGTTGAATCAGACAGAACTGGTAAGGGTCCCATACAAACAATACTCTAAGACTGGAATAACTAAAATATTGTAAGCTATTTCCTTTGTTGAAGGAGTGCATCGCTTCAGGATTCTACCAATAAACCGCAATCTAGAGTTCGCCTGACCCGTTACTTGAGTAATCAGATCATTTTATTTGAGATCATTTCAAATAGTCACACCCAGATACTTGACTGATGTTACCGCTTCCAAAGACAGATAATTTATTTTGTACTCTTACATTAATGGGGAGTTTCGCCTTGTTATACACAGTAGGCTACACTTACTAATATTGAGAGATAACTGCCAGTCATTACACCACACATTTATGTTCTGCAAATCCTCATTGATTTGTTCACAACTTTCATGTAATACTACTTTCCTGTAGACTACAGCATCATCGGCAAACAGTCTAAGGTCGCTGTCAATACCATCAACCAGATCGTTTATGCAAATCGTAAAAAGCAGAGGACCTATTATGCTGCCCTGGGGCACACCTGAAGTTACTCTTGTTTCTGTTGAAGTTACCCCGTTCAGGACGTCATACTGCTCCCTGTCTGTTAGAAAACTTTCTATCCAACCGCATATGTCATTGGATAGACCGTAAGCGCGCACTTTTTGTAGCAAGCGACAGTGCGGAACTGAGTCGAACGCCTTTCGAAAGTCGAGAAATATGGCATCAACCTGGGAGTCGGTATACCGAGCCTTTTGTATATCATGCACAAAGAGGGCCAGCTGTGTATCGCATCACCGCTGTTTTCTAAAACCGTGCTGGTTTCTGCAGATGAGCTTCCTAGAGTCTAGAAAGGTCATTATGTCAGAACACAAAATATGTTCCATGATTCTACAACAAATCGATGTTAGTGAAATTGGCCGGTAATTATGTGCATCCGATTTTCTACCCTTTTTATAGGTTGCTATGACCTGGGCCTTCTTCCAGTCCCTTGGAACTTTTCGCCGTTCCAATGATCTCTGATAGATGACGGATAAGAATGGTGCTATATTTGTAGCATAGTCAACATAAAATCTTACGGCGATACCGTTTGGGCCAGATGCCTTTCTGGCGTCTAAGGGTCTTAACTGTTCTACAATTCCAGGTACACTAAACACTATGTTAGCCATCTTTTCGTTTGTTCGATAATTGAAAGGGGGAATGGTGCTGCAGTCCTCTATCGTAAACGAGGTTTTGAAAGCTAGGTTTAGAATTTCGGCCTTGTGTTTATCATCATCACTTACATTACCCATACAGTCAGCAAAAGAAGGTATTCGATTATTTGTAGCGTTCATAGATTTTACGTACTACCAAAATTTTTTGGGGTTATTTATAGAATCTGCAGATAAAATATTGCTTTCAAATTCGTTAAAAGAGTCTCTCATTGTCCTTCTGACAGCTGCTTTCATTTCGCATAATTTCTGTTTGTGAGCGGGGCAGTGACTGCGTTTAAAACGACTGTGCAAAATTCTCTGCTTTCTCAGCAACTTCCTAATATGTTTGTTGTACCAAGGTGGATCCTTTCCCTCCCCTATACTTTTACTAGGCACATACTTCTCTGGCACGTGGTGGACAATACCTTTAAATTCCGACCAAAGATGCTCAATATCTTTGTGTCCCGTGGTGAATGCTTGGAGCTGATTATGAAGATATTCATTAATGACACTTTTATTTGCTTTCCCAAACAAGAAAACTCTACGCTGTTTCTCTGTTTGTTTCTCAACTTACACTGACTTAGAAGCCACAATGACATTATGGTCGCTAATACCTTCTTCCAGATTAACTTACTGAAAAAGATCAGGTCTGTTTGTTACCAAGATATCTAATATGCTCCCATCTCGAGTTTGTTTTCTAGCGAATTGCCCAAGGTTGTATGTTCGCTCCTAGAATAACTTCACACGAATCTTTGCTTCTGTCCCCTGTGATAAACGTGTAATTTTCCCAGTCAATGGATGCTAGATTAAAGTCTCCACCTGTAATTAATGGCCGGCCGCGGTGGTCTTGCGGTTCTAGGCGCGCAGTCCGGAACCGCGCGACTGCTACGGTCGCAGGTTCGAATCCTGCCTCGGGCATGGATGTGTATGATGTCCTTAGGCTAGTTAGGTTTAAGTAGTTCTAAGTTCCAGGGGACTGATGACCACAGTAGTTAAGTCCCATAGTGCTCAGAGCCATTTGAACCATTTTTTGTAATTAATGGATAAATTGGATATTTACTTCCTATGTACTCCAGACTTTCCCTGAAACGTTCTGCGACGTTTGTTGCGGATGCTGGTGGTCTATAAAAACATCCTAATACAATAGTCAATCCTAGTCTGATTGACAGCTTTATCCAGACTATTTCACAGTCCGATGCAATATCGATCTCAGCTGCGTTTAAACAGCTTTTAACTGCAATGAACACACCACCTCTTATAGCATCAGTCCCATCCTTCCTAAACATTGTCCAATCAGAGTTCAAAATTTCACTGCTTTTTATGTCTCGTTTCAACCAGCTTTCGTTACCTAGTACTATATTGGCGTTGCTACTGTTTATTTCAGAGATTTACTCGGGGTTCTTGCTACAGACACTTCAACAATTTACTAACATGAGATTAAGCATATTTAAATCGTTTGGAATGACCTGCTTAGGCGAACTAACAATTTTTACAGTTGGCACACCAACACTTGAACCAACACCACCTACTTCCTGTCAATCAGTGTGACTTCCACCCAACTTCTCCTCTGATGACCAACTCCTCTCTCTTACTCTAATCCTATTTCACCATCTCAACACACAGATATCCGGCATTTTTATCTCCCTCTACCTGGAGAAAACCTGTGACCATGTATGGCATTCTAGTGTACCTTCCAAACTCTAGACTTATACACTTACAATTAACTGTGTCTACCTTTCTGCATCCTTCCTATGTAATCTACCAACCTTTGTCACTATTACCAGTACCAGTTCCCATAGCTTACACCCCATTGCGGGTCTGCCCAAAGGCTTCCCTCACCTCTCCTCTTCTTAATTTCCTGTGCACTGTTGGTACGCCGAAAACAGCTTCACCAGTTCACCTTCTTTTGTGTGCTGACATCACGCTTTCCTCGTCCTACACCAAACACTGCAGGAATCACAACGACCCTTCCAAATCAACACTGATCACTTTAGCCTAGTGGTGCAACCAATGGCTCCTCAAGATCAACCGCTCCAAAACCAGCGCAATAATTATAGAACGAACCATATGCAGTTTGCATCTCTATGGGTTCCACGGCAACATAACCTACTAGCTATGCAACAGAAAGCCCACATTAGATTAAAACTAGCAACTGGACGATCTTTGCGATTGCATCCCGCTACTTTCCTCCATACCTACTAAACCTTGATCTGACCTACCCTCCCCTATGCAAATCCATGGATGTCTGCTTCGCCTAAGACTCTCAAAGTCCTTGGACGTCATACACTCCATCTTGCTATAAGCATCTATTTATCCTCCCCCATATGTATCCTTTTACCATCTGGTGAAATTCCCATTCCTCCTCGCTAACACTAAATACCTTTATATATCCTGAACTATCTGCAAACTAGACTCCAGTAACCCAATATTTTCCCCTCTGATCACCAATCCTAGTATGCCGTTGCACCTCTACCACACATCCCACTGTCACTACATTTGCATGCATGACATATTCTACTAGAACACAGCTTCAACCGACTCCCTCTCCGAGACAATATAATCCACCCAAATATTTATTGGTACTACCAACTTTAGTTCCTCCTCCAACTATCACACTCGTCAACAGGGCTCCCTCCTCCTTCTTCCACATCCTCTTCTTCCCATCCATTCTCCTCTTGATACTACGGCCCTGCCCGCCCACCAGGGTCCTCCACATGTTCTCTCTACCCACTATTTACTTTATCACATACATTTATCTCTATTCTTTCCCACGCAACCGATCCCTATATGTTTGCCTCCACCCCTCCACCATATAGAACTCATTTTCGCCATCTCAAATTCATTCCTTCTATTGGAAGGTCCTTCAGTACTTAAATGACAGTGCAATGCTGTTTTTTTTTACAAGAATGCTACCATTTCTGTAAATTGTTTTACATATATTTTTGTTTTTGTCTTTCAGGCGTTAAGAGGCAATGAAAAATCAACATTTTTAATGTTTTATATAAACGCCAACAAAATTTATTCTTTTATTGTTTTTAAAACAATCTGTAAACTTTTCTTCTTTTGATGAAAATTCCAGAATGAGATTTTCACTCTGCAGCGGAGTGTGCGCTGTTATGAAACTTCCTGGCAGATTAAAACTGTGTGCCGGGCCGAGACTCGACACAATTTTAATCTGCCAGGACGTTTGACGAAAATTGTTCATTATTTGCTTATGTTTAAAAGCTTTCGGCTGAATAGAGGGTTTGATGTACTGCTGACAGTTCACTTAACGCTAATGTGAGGTAAGGGGGGTGGAATAACGATAAAGAAAGCAAATTATAAATTCTCATTCAGACATCTCTATTTACTAACTTTGTGAGTCAAGTTCGTTAAACTGTGTTTATCGAATGGTAGCACATTACGCCTTGCAGTTTGTTATCGATGCGTTTTATTGTTTTCAGTTTTCGGCTTGTGCCTAAAAATTGCTATGTAGGCGAAATCGTGATAGTGAAATACGTATATAATGAAAACTCACAGGCAAACGGCAGCAGTGAAAAAAAGTTTATTGGTGAACATGACACGCACGTCACATGGCATAAGTATTTAGGGGTAACAATAAGGAGCCAGGTCATGTAAAATCTATATTAGGGAAGGCGAATGGAGTTCTTGGGAATAACAGTGCACCTCGAAAGGCAGTGCTCTGCTCGCATCCTTTCAAGTAGGAATAACGATAGAAGTGGAAAAAATTCAGAGGTGTGCTGCTGGAATCGTAAGAAGTCAGCATAACCCATAGGAAAGTGTAACAGAAGATAAACGAGAAAGAGGCTTAGCTCTTGTGAAACACTGTCGAGAAAATTTAGAGAACCTTCTTTTTTCGAAGAAGACTATGCGAGCATTGTGCTTCTTCAGTTGGATTTCTCATGTAGGATGCAGAGGATAAGAAGCTAGAGGGCGGGCAGGAGTAGGCAGACCTTCTCTCTCTCCCCTTGCTCAATACACGATCAGAGTAGGACAGAAACGATAATATCGGTAATAAATATGCCCCCCGCAATGCACTGTACAGTGGTTTGCGGGGTGTACCGTGTGTCTCTCTCAAATGCGTCAGGAGCATTTCCTCTGGTGTTTCTGCAGATATTTGCAATTTCGATCTTGCAACTTGCTTCTGGAGTCAGCTCAAACAAATACAGCTCATCACGTCTTTTATACGATGCCCAGTGTCGACAGAAAGCGCCGGTTTGTTTCCCGTTAGCAACAAAATGATTTTTAAATCGTAATTTTACGCGCTAATTCGTTGCAGTGGCTCCAGGTTAATCTAGTGCGATATTCGTTTCATCAGCATGTTTTATCTGGGACATTAAAACACAGGGAACAGCCAGTACT
Organism: Schistocerca nitens; assembly: GCF_023898315.1. NCBI lineage: Eukaryota > Metazoa > Arthropoda > Insecta > Orthoptera > Acrididae > Schistocerca > Schistocerca nitens. The sequence continues at coordinate 456,751,905 of NC_064615.1, read as the reverse complement.
CCAGCAGCGAGGAGCGACTGAGCAGCGCTGCTGCAGTCGGCACAGGCCTGGGCGGAGCTGCCGCTACTGGGGTACCGGCTGCTCTGGGTGTTGTACTGTCCCTGCTAATACATACTGACAAAGCGAATACCACACTGGATTAATCTGGGATCGTTCTATAGAATGAGCACGTAAAGTTCCTCTTCAAACATGATTTTGTTTGTAAAGGGAAGCAAACCGACGCTTTCTGTCGACACTGGGCGTCGTATAAAAGACGTGATGAGCTGTATTTGTTTGGGACGACTCCAGAAACAAGTTGCAAGATCGAAATTGCAAATATCTGCACATACACCAGAGAAAATGCGACTGACGACTCTTAGGAGATACACCCTGTATAAGTAATGAATGTGTCACTGCCACTATGCAGATGTTACAGCATCAATTGATTAATATTGCAGCGATGCTCGAGAAAAAGGATGAATAACGTTATCGAAGGTGAACAACATTTCAAATAACAATGCCATCAGGGTGAGATACCAGCAACGAGGTAATATCAGTGGACGCAACCTTTTAACAGGCTAATGACAACGAGAACAGTGAGACAGTAATGAATTCTGACGAGAGAGAGGCTTGAAATAACTGTGCAGTGTGCTTCCCTCGGTCACCGACGCATCATCACTGCGCTATAGGTGGTGGACATCTCTCGCCTGTACACGACGCGTATGTTACGTCATGTCGAGTTCTCATATCCTTGGGAGAAGGCACAGGCGTTGGGACACAGCGTATTTACTATCTGATTCCGTTCACTACTGCACTACCGTGCGCAAACACTTTCGAACTTGGCTGTTACTGAACCGTGTGATAAGGCTGCCCGTCACTTAGTCCCGGCTGCATAAACGCGCTACGCCTTCTAAGCAGACAAACGAAAGTGGAGCGGGGGAAAAAAGAAAGAAAGAAGTAAACCGGAGTTGAACGTCCCGTCTCCGACGAGGGCGCTAGAGGGCGAGGCCACTTAGCCAGCCTGTTTAGTACTTCTTTATAATGCTAATGTAGTTCGATTTTCTGAAAAAAAGGAGCAACAAACAGCCATGGCGGCTGGAAGGGGAAAGTCCCATTCGCTGCACGCACTGCTGATGTGATTGTAAAATTTCTACTGAAGACATATCAATCGTTCTCTGTAACAATAGACTGCATTTGCAATGAATTTCAACATTTTTCTTTATTAATAAAAGAGAAAAATACCACTATTCTACTGGTCTCATTCCCTGTTCTCTCCTCGAAGAGGAACACAAAAATCCAAAAGTGAACAATAAAAGGTTTGAGATCTACAGTTAAACTAAAATTTAACTACTTACAAATTATGTCACTTTAAAATCATTCCTAATCATTGTCACATTTCACTTTAAAAACATTGTGTTACGATCTTTGTTGAATATTTCCTCTTCTCTCTCACATGCCGACATGCATCAGGGGGTTTAAGGGGAGCCGGAGGTGCCTATGCTGCCCATGTTAAAATCACTAAGTTTGAGGAACATTTATGAATAAACTACCAAATAGAAAAATTTGAATTTTTTTTACATATAGAGTGGTTTAGTATTGCAGTTATGACAGAGGGATTTTGGAGTATCTTTTCTAGTTTCCTTCCAATTATTTTTTTATTAATGACCCAAATTTTTTTACAAATAATTGCTTTATAATTAAACTGAAATGAACCTACTGAACATATTGCCAAATGGCTGTGTTACAATGTAAGTTTGACCACTAGGAGTGCTGTAAAAAAATTTCATCTCTCTAGCTTGAGTGGATTTTGAGAAAATGTTCCTTATATTCGAAAAATTCTAATTTACGGGAAATGGCTATCAAAGTTTCTCAATACATTCCTGCACTATAGGATGGATTACCAGGGTCTTCTTCTTCATCCTCCAAAAGCTTTTTAGCCGGCCGAAGTGGCCGCGCGGTTCTGGCGCTGCAGTCTGGAACCGCGAGACCGCTACGGTCGCAGGTTCGAATCCTGCCTCGGGCATGGATGTGTGTGATGTCCTTAGGTTAGTTAGGTTTAACTAGTTCTAAGTTCTAGGGGACTAATGACCTCAGCAGTTGAGTCCCATAGTGCTCAGAGCCATTTGAACCAACCAAAAGCTTCCTCTGTCTTCTTTTCTGGCCTGTTCCATCATACTTCATATGCCTTTCTCTTCTTTCTGCTCCTCTTATCCTTTCTCTATCAATATTTCTTAGTGCTCGTACAGTGTTCACCCCAGCTGTAAATCCTAATGCCTTCAGAACTTCACACTTCGCACTGTTCCCTTGGTTGAAGGTTGCTATTGCATCATAAATGCCAAAGTGCAGTGTTTTTATGCTAACAAACACCCTTTTAGGAATCACTTTCCAAATCAAATTGTTTACGCTCTCATCAGGATTCTGCGTCTTTCCGTGTAGACATTTGTGTAACAATTCTGGCTGTGCTAAGTCATGAAAAATTGGTTTTATTGCATTTATCACAGCTGTGGCAAACCATGTTTGTGATCATAGTCCTTTTTTGCATTATATTTGCACCAGGAATCTTTTGGGCACAGGCTGGGTTCAGGGTATTCATTGGAAGAGGCAGTATGAAGGAACAATGCCCACACTGCTTTTCGCATGTCACTAACATTACTAGTATTTTGCCTTATAGCATACCCATAGTATCTCTGTAGACGTTCAATCACCTCATCAGTAAGCCTGCCTCTCCCTCCTATTGTCTTTCCATCACTGAGCTTACTTGAAACCAAAGTTTGTTTGAGCCTTCGAAGCCGTGCACCCATACGCTTTTGCACATGCCCAATGCATTCCAACTTTTCAACTACAAATTCATTTCCATATGGTTTCAGTTCCTCTATAGTCTTGAAACCTTGGGAGTCACCATCCCCAAGGTAGTATTTGTACCTAACGTTGTATCTGGGAACTGAACGTTCAAAAATTTGTTTCACTCCATCCACTTCCATTGCTCCATTTGATCCACTAAAATTTGCCTCACAGGTCCCACTGTGCTCTCCTTTGATTTTATTTTTGCACCTACAATGTTTTGATAATATTGCAACATCTATCACTTTTGCACTGTCACCACAAGTAGCAGTTACAACCCCATTCAGGGATTTATGACCCCTCTTTTGCCAGGAACCATCTAATGCCACTACCAAATCCCTAGAACCACCGTTCATTTCTACAGATTCCTCCACTGCTTCCTTCATGGTTTTCAAAGCCACATCTTCAACAGAGGATCCTACCAGTTCACAGTAGTACCCAAATTTGCTTGGAGGCGATGGCAAGTTCATAATACCACAAAACAGTTTACCAGCAGCAGACCCTTTTCCAATGGATCGAAGACCATACACAAGTCGAACATTCACATCAAACACTCTAGATCGTCCATCTTCACCAAAGAGACTGGCATGTGAATTGTAGAAAGTCACTTGATACTTGCAACATGCACAGATTATCTTCATCTCACAAGCTAAACCAAAGTGCTTTGTTATCTCTAGTCCAACTCCAACACTTGAACACATTTTGCACAGAACACTTTCTTTCAGCACAGAAGATAATAATCCAATATTCAGTACTTCGTTAATATCATCACTGTCACTAACATATTCACGAAATCTGTCACTTCCACCAGTCAGCTTCTTGCTAGAAGATGTCACAGGGCTATGGCCGGCCATGTGTTGCTTAGCAGAAGAACGCACTGTTTCAGTAATTGTAGTATCGCAACTTGGTATTAATGTTAATTTTCTTTTCCCTACGTTCTTCCTCTTCTTATATACACGGTTACTAAAACGTGTCATCGTAACCAGAACAACGATTTACACAAGAAGTATAATACTACCAACAACAGGCGCAACACTGAACTAATTCGAAACGGTAAACAGCAAAGAGACGATGTTCCGCGCTCTTAGCGCTTCATTTGTCACAGAAAACAATGTAACCAACCCTTGCACACTCGCTGTATGCGTAACATAAGGCGCTGTATGCGTAACAGGCCGAGAAAATCCCAAGCAGTTCGCCAGGAAGTCATGAGAGGGTGTTTGATGCATTCAGCGGCCGCCCATTTCATCTGCAGGCGTGGGGGAAAATGGTAATAACTCCACTTCTAGGGCGAGTAGAACAATAATTCAAAGTTTACATTAAAGAGGAATGTTCCAATTAATTTTCGGTAGCAAAAAAAAATTGTAATTTTTTGGATTTGACCACCTCCGGCTCCCTTTAAAACCCCCAAGTGCGTGTAACAGTACATGTGTATCTCAGTGGTGCCTCCAAGGCTTATAATCCATTCCGCTGGTCCTGTAGATATCCGTTAACCAAGGCGGAACGGGCAGGGGGACGTAGTTCATTTGTTACCACCTGGCCTCTGTAATCTAGCAAGGACAGATGTATTTGCAGGCAGACTGCAGTAAATCTCGTCTACATATACAGCAGCATGAGCTTGGAAAAAAAAGCATAAAAACTTTCCCTATTCTATGGCTATACAAGTGCAATTGCATCAAGCATGTGTATAAGCACCGGTTTTACGGGTATTTCATGGAGATTACTTTTTTGTGGCAATTCATCGTACCTGTTTCCCGCCCCCACTCTCCCCCTCTCTCTCTCTCTCTCTCTCTCTCTCTCTCTGTACTGCTAATTGAAACTACTCATTCTTCAAATCTGTAATAGCAATTACATTCAACAACCAAGGAACAGACTGTAATAATAACTGAAATAGTAATTTGCATCATCAAAGTAGCTATGTACGTGTTTTCCATTTGGCATAAATAATTAATCGAACAACCGACCAAAATCATAAAACAAAGAATAAATAGGATTAAAATAAGCATGTGCGCATGTTATGTGGCAACCGGACATTGTTGTAGCGCATCACGTACGACGCTGCAAGCTTCTCCTTCGCATTCGTTTCTGAGACTGCCGACAACCTACCTTTTATGTGGTAACAATTTTTACATCGGCGGACATGACTACGAAGGCTTTCCCGGCGTAATAATTGATAATATTCTTCTCGGGTATGCAGCCGGATCATGACGTCTTCATGACATTTCCGCGGTCCAACTGGCCGCCATCTTCAGGTGAGAGCGCTGGTTCCGGCGAGATTGTGCACCAGCGCTCTCACCTGAAGATGGCGGCCAGTTGGACCGCGGAAATATTGTCATGAAGACGTCATGATCTGGCTGCATACCCGAGAAGAATATTATCATCGGCGGACATATTATCAAGCAAGGTAGCGCAGGTAGTTAGTTCACTGGAGGACAACGGTTCAAATCCCCTTCCGGCCATCCAGATTCAGGTTTCCCGTAAGCCAAATCGCTTAACGCAAAAGCTGAGATGGTTCCTTTTAAAGGGCACGGCCGATTTTCTTCCCATACTTCCTTAATCAGAGCTTGTACTCCCTCTTTAAGACCTCGTTGTCGATGGGACGCTAACCAATATCCTTCCCTCCCCGGGGAACGTATTGTGGAATATCTGAAAATAAAGTTGGACATTGTGCTGTTTCACAGAATTTCCAGCTTGAAAGGTAGCTGAAATATAACTCGCTGCTGCAAATTAAATCATTGTAACAATTATTGTTATTGAAGAAATTCTGCTTTTTCAGGAGAGTTTGGAAGCTCTGGAGTGGGACTTGCCATTTCGCAGTCGCTGATCCTCACCGGCATGCTTCAGATCGGGATAGTCCAGACGACGGAAGTTGTCAGTCAGATGACGTCAGTAGAGCGAGTTATTGAGTACACCAAGATCCCAGCAGAAGGCGCGCTTGAATCAAATACAGGTAAGCAAATAGTTCCGAGTATGTGAACTGCCCCAGAAATCGCATTACTTGTAGAAAAAAACAGACAGCTTATCTACCCATTTTGTACCACACTTTTACGAACCCATAAGATATGCTGGTTTCATAGTGCCTTGATGGCCTGAACAGCTTGTGATACTTCTCCGTGCCTGATAATTGGTGGATGACACCGGATGAGCACGTACGAGTACATTAGAAATAGCCGTAGCCTGATATTCGGCGGTGTTACAGATCCGTTGCTTAGCGCTGAAGTTCAGAGAATCTGGAGGCCAGATCATCAAGGTGAACTTATCACTACAATAACTATCCTGAAATCTACATTTACATCTACATCACACTCCGCAAGCCACCTAGTGGTGTGTGGCGGAGGGTACTTTCGGTACCACTATCTGATCCTCCAACCCTGTTCTACTCGCGAATAATGCGTGGGAAGAATGATTGTAGGTAAGCCTCTGTATTGGCTCTGATTTCTCGAATTTCCTCCTCGTGGTCACTAAGCAAGATGTAAGTGGGGGGGGGGGGGGGGAGTAATACGTTGTCCGACTCCTCCTGAAAAGTTCTGTCCCGAAATTTCAATAGCAAATCTCTCCGTGATGCCCAACGTCTCTCTTGTAACGTCTGCCAGTAGAGTTTGTTTAGCATCTCCGTAATGCTCTCTCCCCAGCTAAACGATCCCGTGACGAAACGCGCTGCTCTTCTTTGGATCTTCTCTATCTCCTGTATCAGTCCTACCTGATAGGGATCCCAGATAGATAAAAAGTGCTCAAGAATCGGGCGAACAAGCGCCTTATAAACTTCTTTCGTGGATAAGTTACATTTCCTTAAGATTCTTCCGATGAATCTGAGTCTGGTGTCTGCTTTTCCCACTATCTGTTTTATGTGGTCATTCCACTTTAGGTCGCTCTGGATAGTTACGTCTAGATTTTTACGGCAGACGCTATCTCCATCAGTTTGTCATCAATATTGTAGCTGGAAAGTTGATTTCGCAATGTTACAAATGCGGCAATGTACTGTTGGTAAGCAACCAGCTGAAACATTCTTTATGAGGCTCAGAAAATACATCTCGTGAAACGATGTGGTAATATGGATGTAATCCATTACTTCCACGATTCTTCTACAACAAAAACAGGTTCGAAGGAGATGCAGGAGATATTCCCCTCTGCATAATACTTATGACTTCACGATTAAAATGTGGTGTCACCGCTAGACACCACACTTGCTAGGTGGTAACTTAAATCGGCCGCGGTCCTGTAGTACATGTCGGACCCGCGTGTCGCCACTGTGTAATCGCAAACCTAGCGCCACCACATGGCAGGTCACAAGACACGGACTTGACCTCGCCCCAGTTGTACGGACGACATAGCTTGCGACAAGACGTATCACGTCTTCCTCTCATTTGCCGAGAGACAGATTAAATAGCCTTCAGCTAGTCCATCGCTACTACCTAGCAAGGCGCCATGTGTATCATTGCTAATTGCTTACTACTATGCAAGAGATGTATTTCAACAAGAAGAACATCATTAAAAGTTAAGTAGATGACAATCTCTCTTCTTTTCTTTATAGTTTTTCATCCAGTCTCCTGTTTCAGAATTTACGCCCGTCTGCGTTAGTTTCGCGTGCACCTAGCCACTCATTGTGTCGAGACCTTAGGGAATCGACACAACATAAAACCTTCCTAGGCTATCTTTACGAAAATTTTAACTATAAATATTAATTAGCGTTGTGTAACTATTACTTTTCATTGCAAGAATTGTCGAATATCGTTAAATTATTTTCCATTCCATTTTAGAGATCGCAGTTGCTCACATATCTCGACAGATAGAAAATACTAAACAAACTATCACTGAAATGAGCGATTAGGGAGACCCATGGCCATTAGCCTGTTTACCTGCATTAAGTGAGGTCTCTCTATATATTGCATGGGGGCTTAATTATTTACTATTCAAATATTTTTTAATTTTAGTAGGTGAATGTACGATTACGAAGTCTCGTAAACGGTTGGCGCTGATTAGTATTTGTACGCAATCTGACTGCATAGAACAACAACAAGGAATGAAAGGAAATTTCCGTTAACACAATTAATTAATTAGGTCCCCAGCAACTATAAAACTTACGAAACCAAAGCACAAGTGTACCTGTTCTGTGTGTGGAAGTGTGATTCAACGTACACATCTGGCACGGTTCTTCCTCAATACGACAAGCCATTTACCATGAAGGAATTAAAAAAATAAACATAAATACTTTAATTGCACATCGAAACCAGAAATACAGTCTAATACAAGAACACGAGCCAAATGCTTTGTTGACTGAACCTGTGACCAAGGGGCATTATTGTTTAACACATTTGAAATAAAAATAAAAAAAAAATAAGAAAATTTCTTTTACCTTTATATATCTTGACGAAAAGTACTCTGATCATTACAATATCTCCATTCGAACAGCATCTGGTGTCTAGCCGATCAAAACATCTGCACACAACATGGCCTCAAATATTACAGGTATCAACATCCTCTCTCCAAAGCACTAACTACCACCACATCTCAACAACGACTGACTACTGCTACATCTCAACAAGCACTGCCTGTGGAGGCGGCGGAATAATACTCTCTGGCGCGATCTCTGGCGCTGTGGCTCAGTGTAGCCACCTTTCAATATATTGCAGCCTTCTTCGTGTCTCTCGTGTAGAAACCGCGAAGTCAAAATTAGGGTAATTACAGAGTGCTGAGTGGCATTTAAGCACTCATTCTTCTCGCGCTCCATACGTGAATACAACGGGAAGAAGCCGTCACAACTGATAGAATGGAAAGTATTGTGTCACCGCCAGACACCACACTTGCTAGGTGGTAGCCTTTAAATCGGCCGCGGTCCATTAGTATACGTCGGACCCGCGTGTCGCCACTGTCAGTGATTGCAGACCGAGCGCCACCACACGGCAGGTCTAGAGAGACTTACTAGCACTCGCCCCAGTTGTACAGCCGACGTTCATAGCAAGGGTTCACTGACAAATCACGCTCTCATTTGCCGAGACGATAGTTAGCATAGCCTTCAGCTACGTCATTTGCTACGACCTAGCAAGGCGCCGTATTCAATTAATATTGAAATTATAAAACATGTACCGTCAAGAGCGATGTACTCCAATTATGGATTAAAGTTAAGTATTACATCATCTACGTACTTTATTTGCAATTCTCAAGACATTGTCCTGTTCCAGACCTCACGCCAGTCTGCGTGTAATTAAACGCGTGCATTTCGGCCTCCTCTAGCAACACGGTGTTGGCTCTTCTGCCAACACTTCAAGTATGCTCTGTTATGCACTGTCATTTTGCAGCGTGTAGATGCAGATGTAGATGTAAATATTCATGTACAGTCTAGACCTGGTATGTTGCAACTGTAATCATTATGAAGTAGAAGGAATATACGGAGTGTCCCAAGTCTGCAGCTTCAGTATTATACAGATGGTAGAGGATTCTACTTTGAGGTAAGGAACTAACGAGATGGTTTTTATATGAACAAGTAAAGCCTTATAGAAAGATTTACCCAGCTTACCTATTGTTCAAAGTGACAATCGGCCTCATTGTTGGCTAATGTATTCTCGGAACTGAGCTCTAGGTTTATCATTAGTAGCGAATACTTCCGCAGCTTGTTTAATGACAGCGCTGTATTCTCTGCTCCAACAGCACAAATTTCAACCAAACTGGGTACACGTATCCGTTACTGTCAGGCAACAATCGCTTTGGGGGGTAAAAGCCCCCTACTTATCAGAGTTCAGGCGAGATGGCGTCATAAACTGTGAGATGCTTGAGAAACTACCACATTGTGCTTGACATTTAAATTTATTGCTTCGTTGGTACTAACACTGTTCTTCACATATTTAGCTGGTCAATATCCACACATGCCGCTAAATTTACCTACACAAATAAATCGTTGTACGACTCGTAGCCCAAGGGATATGACGTCATAAATACTGAGACGCGTTGTGCATGCAGTTTTAATGCATTTGTTCTTTACTACTAAGACACTCCTGTAGTTGAGTCAACTTAAGGAAATCCCTGGCACTTGACAGCGTTTTTGACAGCTTTTCAACTGCGAAGCGGCAGTAGGCGGAAACGGTAGCCGTCTATACATGTAGAGTTATGAAGAGGCGTTGCCATAGATATGCTTACAGAATAACGTGAAGCAGCTGCTCCCAGCGCACGGAAGCTGTGCAGTGCGGGTTGATGTGTCTTACTTTGGGTACTGTACTTCACATTAGTACATTATGTATATGTCTCAGTGCGACTGTCTTCTAATTTCAAATGTGTTTTCAGGAATTTACGCAAATGAAATTTTTTCGATAATTCACTACAAACGCAGTTCATTTTTTGTTTTCGTTTCTAATAGAAAATTGTCAAAATCTAAAATCGGGCAATGCCGGTTTGTCAGCTAGTAAAGCTAGACAAACATGTTCCAGGTTGCTGTATTTCTTCAAGTAAGACAAACTTGTTTGGCAGTAAGACTCCTCCGTTGGCCAAAGAAAAGTTCTGCTTACGAGACCAGAACCTCTCAAGGGAGCAGACCCACTTTCGTTTCGTCACGGTTACGTAAATGATGGGACAACCGATTGGTTTTAAAACAACCGATTGGTCAGTCGATTATTTTTTCTTTCATTCGTTCTTTTCAGTCGAATGAAACAACCGTGGTCACATCAACTATATTAACGTTTTCACTCACCATCAGTGTTGTCCGCCCCGGTAGCTGAGTGCTCGGTCAGAGGGTTAGCTACCCTCTGTAATAAAAAAAAAAAACTGAGTGAACGGATCAACGAAGAACCTGAACGGCTGTCATCGGACGTCCACCCCGAACAAATTCAACGAACAATATAGAACAAAATGAGATTTAAAAAAAAATGGTCAGCGCAACAGAATGTTAATCCTAAGGACCCAGGTTCGATTCCCGAGTGGGTCGGAGATTTTCTCCGCTCAGGGACTGGGTATTGTGTTGTCCTAATCATCATTATTTCATCCCCATCGACGCGCAAGTCGCCGAAGTGGCGTCAAATCGAAAGACTTGCACCCGGCGAACGCTCCACCCGACGGGAGCCCCTAGTCACACGGCATCTACATTTTTTACCATCAGGGTTTGAGCGGTTTCGCTTAATATGAGACAACCGATTCACTTAAGTCCCTGAGGATTACGTGTGTTATATGAGTGTTTTCGCTCAGTCTCTTGGGTGTTAGTGGTTTCACCGGCTCCGCCAAAAGCAAGGCGGCATCCCGGCCCCTGCGCCGGCGCTGTGCAGCCCCGCGGCAGGAGGGGGCTGACATGGGGCGCACGGGGCGCACGCACAGTCTGAGTGACACCAGTCACTTCTCTTCAGGAAAACGGAAAGCAAACAGGCACTGAAATTGGGCCATATTCTTGTCCTCTTCAGGTACCCCTAGGGAAGCTTTTACACTCAACTCTGTAGCCGCAACGACACATTAGCTTAATTAGTTGTGTCTTAATTGCGTCTGGAACCACTTTATCCACAGCAGTGTATTAATGAATTTTAAATGATGAAAAAAGAATTAGTCTATGCAGTACATTATTAGACGAATAAATGCAATGTTTATTTTAACGTTAGTATATTCTCTGAGATGTCTTCGCGTAAACGCGGGAGACGACTAGTTTCACTCAGAGGAGTGAATGGAGAGCTTAGTCAGTTAAAACCCTAAAGAGTAGTTTCAGTTGAAACGACGAATACATGGCTCAACCGACAGAAGAACAACAGACTGGTTGAATTGTGTCGACTGTTTTCATTCGGTAGCTCCAGCTTATCTCGAAATAGAGTGAATAGTAATCGGACTGATTCGTGAAACAACAACCGACTGATTCGATTCTTTTCATTCTGCTGCTCCTATACACTAGCTCCACTCAAAAGAGCTAATAGTTCAGCTAGTATGTAAAACTACAACCGAATGAATCGATTATTTTCCAACGAATGACTGAAAAGACTGTTTTCATTCGACTATTCCCTACATTTGTCCGGATGTCACGAGGCCTACTTACATCGAACGGGGGAGAAAGAAAGAAACGATGGTGCCTGTGCAGGAGGAGGCAGACCCTGCCCTTTGGCACGGCCCTCCGTATGCTAACTTCACCAGTGCCGCGTAACAATAGCTGACTCAGCATCAACCATGGGTGAACCTGAAAGACCCTAAAAGACATTTATGAAGTCTTTGAAGGACATAATGTCAGTCAACTGCTTCCCCTTCACCACTCGCCAGCACATCCAAAGACTCCGTAAAAACGGGGTGACGGTGACAACACTGACCTTAGCAACAGCAATAATTTCTCCGTTTTCAATTTTATCGTCAGAATTACTTGAACAAAAGTGATTGCAGAAATATAATTCTGTACAAGAAGTAAACGCTATTGTAGAATACGAGATAATAAGCTATAACGGAAAACAAAGAAAGAGATAAATCAATGTTTATTCATTTTCCGACCACAACACTATTCCCACGGCACATTGAATGCATGTCATTAACTTCCTGTTATCACTTGAATTCATTATCTTCAGCCGTGTCCATAGAACTTAGCTGGTGAGAATATATCAAAAGTTACAATCAGCATTCAACACGGATTGGAATCGTATTTAACATTTCTATGACTGACAAATGTCTATTTGTTAGCTCAATACCCACCATTTATGTTTCAGATCTGGGTTAAACTACTCTGAACAAATAGACAAATATCGTTGAGCAAATCTGTAGTCTTGCAAAATTCATGCTACACAAATGAAAATTGTATTGAACGTTTGTTGTGATCACATAACGTATACCAGAATAGATACTCTCCTTAGTCACTACAATAATCGAACATTGGACTATTATATCTTGCAGTGCAAGCAAAATTACGGAGCACCTACTTAGCATATTACAATATCTCTTTTAACATACGGGATAAGGGAAAACTTTTGGAATGTGTAAGTCAACACACTGTCACGTAAAGCCAAACGTAGTAAAATATTTGACCCGTCATTTTTACTCAGTTATGTAAGGTTGACTAATTGTTGTTGATGTTTATTAAAAAAAGCAATACATTTTTTTATTCCAGATGCTATTCCACCTGCTGAATGGCCGCAGAGAGGGAAAATTGTCTTTCAGAAGCTATATCTCAAATATAATGAACCAGATCCTCCCGTACTGAAGGATCTTAATTTTACTGTTGAAGCTACACACAAGGTAAAAAATGGCTCTGAGCACTATAGGACTTAACATCTATGGTCATCAGTCCCCTAGAACTTAAAACTACTTAAACCTAACTAACCTAAGGACAGCACACAACACCCAGTTACACACAAGGTAGTCATAATATTAACATTCAGTAGGAAAAGCAGTTTTTATGTAATTTATGCCTTCTGTGATATTTTGTAAATCTGTTTCAGGTTGGCATTGTGGGGCGAACTGGCGCTGGAAAATCTTCTATAATTTCCGCGCTGTTCCGTCTTGCTCCAACAGAGGGCACCATCGTTATTGATGATATCGACACAAGCCGCCTCGGACTACACGACCTTCGGAAGCACATTTCCATCATCCCCCAGGAGCCGGTGCTCTTCTCGGAGAGCCTCCGGTATAATCTCGACCCATTCTCAGAGTTCGAGGATGCAAAACTCTGGGAAGCTCTTGAAGAGGTGAGCTCGTATAGCATCATATTCGTCTTCTGTGGGAATAGGAAATGCTACAAAACCAGATGTGAAAGCGACTAGCAATCAGATTGTTGTTTAAAATGTGACAGGCCTCTGATACGAGTATTCCTATAGAAGACGGTTGACTGCTTAGCTCAGCTTTCTAGATAGACTTGCAGGAGGAACATTAGTTTAATGGTGGATTCCGAACAGCGGGGCACCTTTGGACGTTTTCATGTCCAAAAAAGTATTGCAAGAGGTGAATGTCATGTTGAGTGAAATAATTCAGTGACAGACTGCAGGTGAAATTCGAAATCTGTAGATTTGTAATTAGACACTTCAGCAATGCTACTTAAATAATGTTATCTGCCTTTTCATAGGAATACTTAAATAATAGTATCTGTCTTCTTACAGGAGCCTTCAGAAATAACAATTATTAAAATGTGAAATCCTAAGAGAGAGATAAACCGAATACAAATGAAGTTGAAAATCAAAGGCAAGTTATATGATTCTTTGTCTTATGACGAATCACAACAGAAAACACAACTCCTTATATAGCATTAAGTAGATAAATCATGATATAAATTAAAGATAGAGACGAATCCCAATGAATCAGCAAGCTATCGTAAAAAGTTATGGTTCAGTTCGAATATTTAAGATTCGTGGCGGAACTGTTGCTGTCGAATAACGAGTGATAAAGAAATGCTCACTGAAGCTAGAGTTTAATTTCATGATACTGAAACACTTTCTTTGAAACACGCTGATACTATAATCACAGCTGTCAGAGGATGCCAGCGGCATTTCCATTGTAGAGCTTGTCAGTATCGTAACACTATTTTGTGTTCAGAATGACTCAGCATGAATCTATGGTTCACTTTGGTGATAATAAGAGAGATAACATAACCGCAGCTATAGTATTCCTAAGGTGACTGGTACTTTGGCTAAAAACACCTTTCGAAGAAAACATTTTATGTCTACTCATGGAGCTCCACTTTTCTCTTCTAGTGTGTTGTCTGCACAGAACTTTTAGTCCAGCCTTTTCTGCTACCCACGACACCAAACTTACCTCCTTTCCAATACGTCCTTCCATTTCGAACCTCTTGCTGGTACTCTGAATGGTGGCGCCTTTGTTCTCACCGTGTCGTATCCTGGTCTAGCAAGAAGGCGAACAACCTTCCATTAGGCCTCCTGCTGGTTCTTGCTGGCTTAACAGTGTTAAAATTAACGAATTCCCTGTGCTGATGGTAGACTTTACAAATCGCCGCTGTTGTTAATATTTAAGCAAACATTATTTCTTCAAATCAAAACATCTTTCGAACGGCGGCCTTACAGGTTCTTTGTCTTCACGCGTGTCGTTGCTGGAACCATCACAACTCAGGATCAAAATACAGAGTGATCGTTTTCCTTCTGGATATTATAGAACACTCTTGCTGTATTCCTATGCAACAAAAGCATTAAAGTACGACGGTGTATGGCTTATGTCGCTTTAAGTGCAGAAAGCAGTGGCACGAGGTCTGTATTACAATTTTCAGATACTAACAACGCCCACGGTTACCTTCACCTCTGTGTCCTGCGAACAACTGACACGCATCACCACATCGTGTGCAATACACTCATGGGGAAAAAAATCGCAACACCAAAAAATGAAATTTCGCGACTATTTTTATATAGGTCAAATATTTAAGCGATTAACATTGCAAAATCGCACGTTAATGTACTCGCGAAATAAGCCGTTGCAAATGTGAAATGCTGGTACATTAATAACCGGTGTAACCGCCAGAATGTTGAATGCAAACATGTGTGCATGCTTTGTGTCGTACATGTGCCGATGTCAGTTAGTAGGATGGCGTTCCAAGCCTGTTGCACTTGGGCGGTCAATATCGGGACGGTTAATGATTCAAATGGCTGTAAGCACTATGAGACTTAACATCTGAGGTAGTCAGTCCCCTAGACTTAGAACTACTTAAACCTAACTAACCTAAGGACATCACACACATCCATGCCCGAGGCAGGATTCGAACCTGCAACCGTAGCAGCAGCGCGGTTCCGGACTGAAGCTCCTAGAACCGCTCGGCCACAGCGGCCGGCGGGACGGTTAATGCTGATTGTTGATGACGCTGGAGTTGTCGTCCGACGATGCCCCAATGTGCTGAACTGGAGGTAGATCTGGTGACCGAGCAGGCCAAGGCAACATGTTGACACTCTGTAAAGGCTGTTGTGTTACAACAGCGGTATGTGGCCGAGCGTTATCTTGTTGGAAAGCTCCCTTAGGAATGTTCTTCTTGTATGGCAGCACAACAGGTCGAATCACCAGATTGGCGTACAATTTTGCAGTCACGATGCCTGGGATAACCAAGGGAGTGCTCCTGCTGTCATACGGAATCGCATCCCAGACCATTGTTCCAGGTGTAGGTCCAGAGTGTCTAGCACGCAGATAGATCGGCAGCAGGCCCTCAGCTGGTCTCCTCCTAACCAAGACACAGCCATCACTGTTACCAAGGCAGAGCCAGATTTCTTCCGAAGACACAACAGACCTCCACCCTACCCTCCAATGAACTCTCGCTTGACACCACTGAGTTCGGAAATGACGGTGGTTTGGGTCAGTGGAATGCACGCTACAGGGCGTCTGGCTTGGAGGTGTCCTTCAATTAAGCGGTTTGTAACAGTTCGTTGCGTCACTGTGGTCGCAACTGTTGCTGGCTCTGAGCACTATGAGACTTATTTTCTGGGGTCATCAGTCGAAAAATGGCTCTGAGCACTATGGGACTTAACTACTGAGGTCATCAGTCGCCTAGAACTTAGAACTAATTAAACCTAACTAACCTAAGGACATCACACACATCCATGCCCGAGGCAGGATTCGAACCTGCGACCGTAGCGGTCACGCGGTTCCAGACTGAAGCGCCTAGAACCGCACGGCCACACTGGCCGGCGCAACTGTTGCTCTCATTGCTGCTGCAAAAGCAGAACGATGCGCCAGAGCCATACGCCGAACATGACGGTCTTCCCTCTCGATAGTACCACGTGGGCGTCCGAAGCCCCATCTTCTGGCGACCGTACGTTCTTGTGACTATCGCTGCGAGCAGTGGCATACAGTGGCTACACTCCCGCCACGTCCTGCAATATCGCAGAAGGAACATCCAGCTTCTCGCAGCCCCATTACACGACCTCGATCAAACTCCTGAGGTGTTGTTAATGGCGTCCTTGTTACCTTAAAGGCATTCTTCACTAGCATCAAGTCACCATGTTCAATTTCAAAGATAACTAACACTCACGACCGTTACAGGGTCTATTTAAGGCAAACAGATTTGCATCCCTATAGTGGCGCTACTGACACCACTCTCATGTGACTGGCGCGAATAAGCATCAACTTTCGGATGTAGAAACATGTCTAGCTAATTTCGTTTATGTCGCACAACTCCTTCATGGTTCTGCGATTTTGTTTCGTCACTGTGTAAGCAACAGCAGCGAGGAACAAGAAATACTGCAAAGGTCGCCACAGAAATTCGAAATAAGGGAAGTGGAATGAAAAGATAACGGAAAACTGCGTTTTTCTGTCAAATTATATGGAGACATTAGATTTGGAGGTAGCCGGTTTGATGTTGGTGGTGAAAGAACAGGGCGTGCGGCACTGATGAGGGTGATTCGGCTTTCAGATAGGGGTGTTATGCTCATCGGGAGACAGGTGCTATTACAGAGGAGTTGACTGTTCGCCGGCACCTGGTTTTACTCTGACCCTTCTCTCATCGGCGTACCGCACGAACATGTCACCACACTAATCAGTCCTCTGTTTTGAAAAAAATACATTTTATAGCCAAGATTGCAGTAACTAATATTTATTACTGACGATGCGTTTCGAAGCTGAAACTGTCATCCTCTTACTTTTAAAATGTTTCAGCAATGATAATTCACATGTCTTTCAGTACACACTGCCTTATGATCGGCTGACAGGATCGTAAGCCGGCCGATGGTGACCGGGCGGTTCTAGGCGCTTCAGTCTGGAACCGCGCGACCGCTACGGTCGCAGGTTCGAATCCTACCTCGGGCATGGATGTGTGTGATGTCCTTCGGTTAGTTAGGTTTAAGTAGTTCTAAGTTCTAGGGGACTGATGAGCTGAGGTTTTAAGTCCCATAGTGCTCAGAGCCATTTGAACCATTTGAACAGGATCGTAAACATCGACACGATGCTAAGCGACACACCACGAGCTTGTTGTGAATTTAAGAACAGTGGTATAAAAATCGCGAGATTGGAAAAATACGAAAAACTAAAAATGTGAAAAAATACGCAGAATTGTAGAAAATATGGAAAAGTATGAGAAACTTGAGAAATGACAGTACTTACATATCTGACTGGGTGTGGTTTCTGCTGGTTTTTCTGCACTTGTAAGCCAGTGTAATCTGATGCTGGGAGAGACGTCGTCAGTGACCATGGATTTGTGTTCGTATACTTAGCTGCACAACATAATACTAGCCCACATCGAAAGTGTGACCTTAAGATTTGGCTCGTTCTCTCTTCGAATAGCTACTGGAGCATACTGCTACTTCAGTTTGGATTTTCGGGGGGATTTATATAACAGAAAATCATTATCAGTATCATAAAATCATATATATTCTGAATAATATTCGAAATAATTTCATTGCATCAAGTTGATGGTAAAGAGTAGATGCTATAATAATTCGTGGAACTTGAAGTGTGTTGCACAAAAGAAAATTACTAAGAAATATCTCAAAGAACCGATGAGATCGGAAAACATGTAGGAACAACGTGGCTGCATACAGCTAAAGACTGAAACGGACAGAAAGGCTAGATGAGACCGTCATTAAACAGTGGATGTTAAATGGCAGTTGACTATGATGACAGTGATGATGATGATGATGATGATGATGATGATAAACAAACAAACCGACAAACAGATTCCAGGAAGCCTAGGAAGTAATTGATTCACTATTTACTTTACTTTCCGTGTCAGAGCAAGAATTTATAAACTCTCTTCTTCCAAAATCATGCTGCCTCAAAAGCCTTGTCTTTGCATAAAAATCAGATCTTCCGCTAAGTAAGAAAACTCAATGCTTGGACACAAGAGAAAATGTTCAATCGTCTGTGCTTCTTCACGTTCATTCACTACGGGAATCATTAATTTTGACCATACACAGCTATCTAGTAACATGTGTATTCTACAGGTTACTGTTATTTCAGTCAAGGTATCGAGGAATTTAATACTAGATGTGGCAGAAACAATGGCGTATTCTTAACAGTGTATTTGACCACGAACATGCACGGCTAAACATCTTGGTGTGCACTGTTCGAAAGACTAGTTCGTACAAATATACTAGACATGCTATATTTTACAAATAATGTCCTTTAGGTGTCCACCATCGTTGGCGATGAAATTTTAGTCACCAAAATGCACAATCGCTGTAACTTCGCAAAGAGTCTCGATTTCAGCTTGAATGTTGATTTTCGAGCTCTCAGAAGCTGTTGGTCTGTTTTCATACACTTCTTATTTCATAAATCCCAACAGAAAAAGGCTCTAACCTATAAATGAGCGAACGGGGAGGCCAGTTGACACCAGCAAAGCGCGAAAGAAGACGCTACGGAAACTATCTGCTTAAGACCCTTATGGACGTTCTCGTTGCGTGAACGGCTGCGCCGTCCTGTTGGATCCACGACTGCGTATAAATCTTCTGAGAACACATTTTCTGCATTATGAACTATTGCAACATAACAACATACCCACCTGATGTTACTGTGGCAGTGCCAGCCACGTCATTCTCAAAAAAGTACGGAGCCTGTTGTGAAGTGGTGTGCTATGCATTTGGTGGGGACTAGTAGGCACCGACTACCGAAAGTTTTGTTTATTCACATAGACCGGTAAATGAAACTAGACGTAGACGGACATCATTAAATTGTTGAGAAAATGAAGTCCATTGTTGTTCTTTTCTGGAAACTGTGAACAGAACTTATGACATGCTTGCTGACCTCCTGGCAATAACTGTTGCACCACTCGGAGCGTATAATGATAGGCATGATCATCGAGATGCAAAATTCGTCGCAGGTTTCCGTCCAAGCTGTTCAGCACTTATTTTACGAATGCCGACAAACTGACCACGCCGACCTTCACTGGAAGGCAGCTGTTACAGTTGCAGTGTTGTTCGGAATACGAACCGTTCCTGGTCTACAGGATGATGCCTTCCTCGTTGCAGATGCTGTTGTTCTGAACTACAGCAGTCATTTCGTAGTCTACTTCTCTGAAGGAACTTGATGATTACGGCAAATGTTAAAATGTTGCAGAAGCAAACGCTGCGTTAGCACGAGACCATCACCAGATTAAAAAAACTTTTCAGTTGCCTAACACACGATGTTCGTTTGAGCAACGACTCACACTGAATGGTAACGCTCAAAACCGTACTAAGCAGTGGTACAACCATCGACTCTTTAGGAAGCCGTGCTCAACAACGGCGCGCAATTTCGAACAGGTCATTGTTCTTGCCGCATCCTGTAGATCGTTTGTTGTATGTTTATATTGGACAATACTTTAAAGCGTCATCACGTACAAAAAAAAGTCATACTCATTGACGGAAAGAACGCACAATACTGTGAAATATTTGACTCACATTTACAATGAAGAGCCAAAACAACCGGTACACCTGCCTAATATCGTGTAGGGCCCCCGCGAGTGCGCACAAGTGCCGCAACACTACCTGGCAAGGACTCGACTAATGTCTGAAGCACTGCTGGAGGGAACTGAGACCATGAGTCCTGTAGGGCTGTCCATAAATCCATAAGAGTACAACGGGTGGAGATGTCTTCTGAACAGCACGTTGCAAGACATCCCAGATATGCTCAATAATTTTCAAGCCTGGCGTGTTGGTCGCCATCGGAAGTGTTTAAGCTCAGAAGAGTGTTTCTGTGGCCACTCTGTAGCGATTCTGGATGTGTTGGGTGTTGGGTGCCCAAGTCCGCCGGAATGCACAATGGTCATGAATGGATGCAGGTGACCAGACAGGACGCTTATGCACGTGTCACCTGTCAGGGTCGTATTTAGACGTATCGGAGAGGGGGGGGGGGGGGGGGGGGAGGAGGGTCCCAGATCACTCCAACTGCACACGCCGCATACCACTACAGAGCTTCCACCAGCTTGAACAGTCCCCTCCCCTGCTGACAGGCAGGGTCCATGAACTCACGTGGTTGTCTCCATACCCGTACACGTCCATCCGCTCGACAGAATTTGAAACGAGACCAGGTAACAGGCTTCCACTCATCAAACAGTTCAATGTCAGTGTGACGGGCCCAGGTGTGGCGTAAAGCTTTGTGTCATGCAGTCATCAAGGGTACACGAGTGGGCCTTCGGCTCTGAAAGCCTATATCGATGATGTTTCGTTGAATGGTTCGCACACTGACACATGTTGATGGCCTAGCATTGAAATCTGCAGCAATTTGCGGAAAGGTTGCACTACTGTCACGTTGAACGATTCTCTTCAGTCGTCGTTGGTCGCATTCTTGCAGGATCTTTTTCCGGCCTCAGCGATGTCGGAGATTTGATGTTTTACCGGATTCCTGACATTCACGGTATACTTCATTTCAGGGAAATCACGAAAAACCTAAATCAGATTGAATAGATGGAGATCTTAACACTGGGCTTGCCGTATGCAAATACAGAGCATTAAACTCCACGCAACCTCGCTTTTACCTTCAGTGTGGTATGTGTTCCGATCACATCTTTTTCGGTGATTTTCTTTTATTAGGAAAGTGGACTAAATGTAATTGAATATATTAATCATTTGGTTTATTTACCATCACGACAATTCGCAACTACGACAAAAATGCTTGATTCTCAATACTGTTCATAGAGGCATCTTGTGCCAAAATCTCGATAAACAGGTGCTTAAGGCAACGTGTACGAACGAAAATCTGCTGATCTGACGTGAGCGTTAGGGAGAAAACTGGAAATAAATCGCATAAGTCCTGAGTGATCATCGTGAAATTAGTTAGTAATGAAAAGAACTGCTGAAGACAACACGTAGAATTATGGAATATAGTACCTCGCACCTGTTATGGAATTTCGAAGCAAACCGTTCATGACTTCCGAGATAAATCGTTACAGTGAAGCTCTAAGATGTTAAAGTTCTAAATTTGACTTTCCCTACGTCTCATGCAGAAGCGGGCCGGTCTCGCCATATTGTAGCTGTCGGGGATAAAAATACTGCGGCCTCAATCTGCAGTGGCGCCGGAGTCCTTGTTTCTACGCAAGTTAGCATCATAAGTTGGAGGTTTGTGATGGAGATCTGATAGACTCATTGGGGTCGTGCGGATGTGTATATACAGGGTGACTCACTATGGCCACCAAGAATAACTCCGAAAGTATGATAGTAGCTGAAAAGTTTGTGGGACAAAAGTTGCATGGGACAACGGGGGTCATAATATGAAATTTTTTTTTTTTTTGTTGCTAGGTGGGGTAGCTTCGGAGATGTGAAGGTCAACTTCGTTTTCTTAAATTGAATGCTATAGTTTGGTACTTATTTTCTGATAGCGGCTATCGAGACGAATCCGATGATGTGTAACAGTAAGGTCTTTGCAGGTCAACGAAGGTCAAAAAGGCGGCATGAACGTCCATTTACAGAAGGTGTTCGAAGTGATGACTATTGGTATCAATGCAGTGCTGCAATCTTCTTATCATGGATTGAGTGGTATTCGTTATCACGTCGGCACTAATCGAAGCACATGCTCTGACAATTCTGTCTCGCATATCTTCAGGTGCAGTTGGAACGTCTTTATAAACAATGTCTTTCAAGAATCCCCACAAGAAAAAATCCAGAGGAGTCAAGTCTGGCGAACGAGCAGGGACAATCTCCTCCGCGTCCAATATAACGATTTGGGAATTGTCTCTGCAACTCATTCAAACCATCAGCGAAAAATGTGCCGCTCACCCACCTTGTCGATATCACATTCTGTTCCTTGTTCCTAAAGGTATTTCTTCCAATAACAGACCTAATATTTCTTGCAGGAATGTGGAGTACTTCCTACCATTAAGAATTCCTTCGATTAAATAGGGGCCTTTAATTCTGTCCTCCAGAATTCCACACCACACATTCACCGACCACGGTTTATGGTATGCAACTTTCCACTGCCAACATGGATTTTCAGTTGCCCAATAATTCATGTTATGCAATTTAACATTTCCATGGTTCGTGAATATAACCTCGTCAGTAAATAAAATTAAATTAAGAAATGTGTCATCCCTCTGAATCTGAAGTTGAGCCTATCGGCAGAATTCAATGCGACGCATTCAACCCGTACCAGTTAATTCTTGGTGGAGACTGATATGGTAAGGATGATGTTTATGGCGATGCAGAACACGAACAACACTACTCTGATTCATGCCAGATCCCCTTGCGATTTGACGCGAACTAACACAAGGATCTGGAACCACAGTGACAAGAGTAACAATTTCCGTTTCCTCGTTAGTAATTTTCCTTTGCCGGATATGTTTCCGATGCATTAAAAATCCAGTTGTTCTCACTTTATCATACACATATTTAAATGTTCGACGTGTAGGGTGAGTACGTTGAGAATATCTATCAGCGTATAAGTCTCTAGCTCTCACTGAATTTCGTTGGCATTCTCCATAAATGAGAAGCATATCGACTTGTTCTTCGAAGGAATACATCACTCACATTCGCTTGATTCGACTATACTAGTCTTACCGTTTCTATAAGCGTTGTCTTGCGAAACCGTCGGATTGTGTCTACATGTCAATGGCACGTTAGATGGATACGCTGTATTCGGCAACTATTTACTATTTGCACGATATGCGAGAGAGAATTGTCAGAGCAAGTGCTTCGATAAGTGCCGAAGTGATACGGAATACCACTCAATCCATGATGAGAAGATTGAAGATTGCAGCACTGCACTGATACCAATGGTCATCAATCACTTCGGACTCCTTCTGTAAACGGACGTTCATACCATCTTTGTGACCTTCGTTGACCTTGAAAGACCTTACTGTTACACATCATTGGATTCGTCTCGATAGCCGCTATCAAAAAATAAGTACCAAACTATAGCTTCCCATTAAAAAAAAACAAAGTTGACCTTCGTATCTCTGAAGCGACCCCACCTAGCAACAAAAAACCAGTGTCATATTATGGCACCCGTTGTCCCATGCGTCATTTGTTCCACAAACTTTTGAGCTACTATCATACTTTCAGAGTTATTCTAGGTGGCAATAGTTAGTGACTCACCCTGTATACTCCGTACCAATTTACGAGTTTTATAGTGAAGCTGAACACTAATATTGCGAGAGTTACATGTCTTTTTATTGTGCCTCGGGGCCCTGGCAGATCTTGTCCCTAGTCAGTGTGCTTCCAGAATTGTGTTTATGAGCCTTATATCATTGCACAAACTGATAATATTGCATGGTTTATTTGTATAAATATAAACAGGGTGATGTTATAGGTTAGTAGTAATGACTTGTCTTACCATTATTTAAGCACATATTTATATGAGGTCTCATTCATTACTAATGCACAGATTAGTGTCCATAGCAATACCTTCTTTTAAAATACTGCTGCAAACTAGCTGTCTAGTTTGTATTTAGAATATGCACACAACGAATACCCTTGTTGAACGAGAATAAGTCTTGATGATCTTGTGGTAATGGTATAGTATTTCTGCTTCTCATTGGACTTCACTGCAACACTGCGCCTCTAATGTCACCAACTCACGTGAAGCTTTCACCGATGATAAGTAACAGCCCCAAAGTCTAAAACGCCAGAGAAAATAGATTGTGGAAGCTGTCGCCCGCTTGTCAGTTAAATCATGTTTAATGCTTAAACAAAAAACTTTGTAGCAGATGATTTCCCTGAGATTTAATATCTAGATATTCTTGTTTCTACAGTTGTAAAGACAAAAGTTATCGGTACTGGTTATATTATAGGGTAATTTCTGGTAACTATGGTCCCAGAGCTGCCAGTCTGTTATTACATTGCTGGGTGCAGTTGTGCAGTTTCTGTTTGCATTTCTTTTGTGCTCCATCTGGAAGTCCAATAGGCGCTGAATTCTGTGAAACTGCGAAATTGTTATATCGGCATACTTCTGAAAAATCAGTTGCTGTTGAACTTTCTTGAGAAGCTTGATTTCGCTACAAAGTTCTGCGCCTAACCATAAATAAGTAAGGAAATTTGAAAAATACTGTATAATATTCATGTTTCTGATTATTTAGCAATGTTATGTCAACTGGCATTACGTTATATTTTATTAAAAAAATTTAACTTGAGACACAACTAAAGCCCAAAATTTCCTACTACAGTCTGTTCGTGTTACATTAACTTACATTGCTGAGGCGGTATTGCAGGTCATACTGCAATAAATAATGACCAATAAACATCAAAAGGGAACTTGTGTTGAAGGGAAACGCTTGAACAAAGTTGAGTCAGATGAAACCTTCTAAAGTTAAAGATTTTGTCATTGTCAAATACGAGGGCAAATTATAGGTAGGTAGCGCCATTCAGATCTACAAAACAGGGCCAGAAGTGAGTTGCGTGGCAACAAGTAGGAAACTGTAAATCTGACATAAAGAAGAGGATCTTCTTTTGTACAACGAATATGATGTAATTTACACAATTCAGCCCCCAGTTAAGGCGTCCAGGAAAGGAGAATGATATTCTGTAAAAGAACCGAAGATGTCTGGGACAAATAGAGAACTGTGTCACTTATTTTCTTATGTGTTTGTATTTAAATATAAATTACAAAATGAACGAGTTTAGTAATGTTTTTCTTTCACTTTTTACTTAAACAAATCGACATAAATACCGTAACTACAAGCCACCTTAATATATGTGAAGTGGACTACGGTTAGAACATTGGGACCTAGATATGGTCCAATTTTTAATAATTAATATCTGCTGTAATAATACTTGAAATTAAGAACTGAAATAATACTAATTTTCCTTTCACTACAGTAAACACTTTAAAAAAATGTATACATGTTCTGCAGACAACACGGAAAAAACTGTGTAAATTGGATCATGGTTTTGGTATGTACGGAAGCAAGCAAATTTTTTTCGTTCCACAGACATCTACTTCATACATTTATTCCATCTTTGCCATATGTGGTGAAAAATATAAATAAAGAATAAGTTGCGTTCAATTTCGATTTCGCCCATGCGAAACAGTATAACCACCAACTATAGCGTTCGATGCAGTATTTATTTCTTATATTTCTGCAAAGAACAGCTGAGCAGTGTGAAACAACTAACCCAGCCACTCTCCACGGTGAACTTCGTCACACACACATGATCTCAGTAGTTGTTACTCTGCTTTCTTTTAATGTTGACAGGTGGAGCTCAAGTCCTGTGTCGAGACACTAGACTTCCAAGTTACGGAGGGCGGCAGCAACTTCAGCGTGGGCCAGAGGCAGCTGATCTGCCTTGCTAGGGCCATACTCAGGAACAACAAAATACTCGTACTCGACGAGGCCACTGCCAACGTCGACCCAGAGTGAGTGTCGCATTACTTATATTAATTCCTTCCTAATCCCTTTACTGAACACAGTTTATGTTTTCATAATCGTGCCTGTATCCATCTAAATACACAGAGGGTGTGTAGTTAATTGCGTTACACTGTAAGTGGTCGTCTCTGTGTATACCTTCATATTGTGGGTTGTGATTTTATCACCTATATGGTTTAGATTGTGTGCCTAAGTTCCTTGGACCACCTTCGCAAACAGGAGAGTTCTTCTTAATGGTAGGAAATTCTCTCTGTAGAGACATTTATGTGATCGAATTATTTGAAAATTTGTGTTACAGGACGGATGCCCTGATTCAGTGTACGATTCGCAGAAAATTCATGCACTGCACGGTGATTACTATCGCCCACAGGCTGAATACTGTTATGGACTCAGACAAGGTGCTCGTGATGGACGCTGGAACTGTAGTGGTGAGAAACAAATATGTCACTAGACAATGTCCTACAACAATCGTCAATAATAGCTTTCTTTTACCAAACACACACTGAAAAGCAATTTCTTCTTATTATATTTTGGACACAGCAGTCTGTCATTTAATTTTGCGAAGTTAAATCTTTTAAACAATGGATTTAGCACCAGGGTAATTCTACTGCAGCTGTCATAGCCGCGTAGGGTTGCCAGCTTTTTACAGTGATAATAAGGGAGCGAGGAATAAGCCTACAAAACAAATACTTCAAATAGGGTTTTCTACAAATAACAGAAGAAATTATTGCTTTTGTTTACAGACTTTACTTCCTTCTGCCACGATTCATTCTCTTTTACATTTTTAAATAATTCACTGTAATTAAAATTAAAATGCATTGCTATTTGCAGATCTGCTTTTATAAGGTCAGTGATACCTTTGTTGCGCATCTCTGGCAATTTATGGTTCCATAGGGAAAAATTCATTCTGCCTCGTGGTTTGAACCAGGAATGCTTAATACAAACCCAAACTACTTTCAGCAAATTTGGTAGCTGAACATTTTTTGCGCTGAAGGTACAGGGAACATTAGCTCACTTGTGACTCTTCAGGCTCACTTATTTGCATTGCCTTCTATGTATATGCTTTTCTTCAAAATATCCTTTTCATTACAAAACCCATCATGCAAACAATTTCACCTACATCATCTAGCTGAAATGAGTCAATTATTTCTTGAAGATGGTTAAATTTTAGCTCTGAACTTAGAAAAAGAGGCATTCAAAACTCTTTTGGAATTGGCAATTGATCTTCAAATTAGAAACTCGCACATTGAAACAAGATATTTTTATTTATTTATTTCTCAGTAAAGGAATTGCACAATAAGACAGAAAACACAAATTGTGAATATTCGGTTGTTTTACCAGTAAACTCATTTTTCTGCCCACATAGTCGCCCTTAGGAAATAGCTACATGCAGTACAACACCCGCAGTTTGGATTTTACCCTTAAATAATTTTCGTTTGTTTCTCTGCTCCCCTTCCACTTTCGTTTAGCTGTTGGTGTTTCCCAGACTGGAACCCTAAACTTTTAATATGACGAGGGAAAACGAAACGAATCAGAACTGTTTTATCACGTCATACAATTGATAGTATCAAGTGCGACATCGAAACACCGTTTCTTTCGTAGTTGCATCAAGAAACTGTAGAATTAAAGAGGGAAGACAAGTGAAAAATCAGCTTAAATCAATGCAAGCAAGATAACTCTTTCTCGGAATTTGCAAATAAGAAGGTATTCGAATCGACGCGGCTTACAATTAGTCACAGAAAAATGGAATAACTTTGTCCAAAACGAAGACGTTTAAGGACGCAGGAATGTTGTTTCTAAGTGCGTTTAATGTTTGACAGCACTCCAGTGGTAAGGGAGACGGAAGGTTATTGCCCAACAAGCGGTTTAAATGGATAGACTGAAAAAAAAAGAAGCTGCTTTGCTTTCAATTTAAGTAAAGTGAGAACGGACTCAAACGTGAGGGAACTGTATATATCAAAACCTATTACAAATCATGTTTTACCAAACTTCTCGTTGCTATAAGTACTTGTGGCTCAGTTATGTATACAGGGTGTTAGAGACGGAAGTGCAGGTATTTCCAGTGCTGACTGAGGACAGTATACTGAACAACATTATATCAGCATTTGCTTCATTTGCAGACTAATAATCGTAGCTATTAGTATAGCATGTTCTGATGTTGGTTAGTACCTTTAAGTGTGTGTGGCACAAGCAAGCTATTAGAGGTTTTTCTTTCTCACAGATAGCAGGTTAAGTATTGAAGAGTACCTGCCGGGGTGGCCAAGCGGTTAAAGGCGCTACAGTCTGTAACCGCGCGACCTCTACGGTCGCAGGTTCGAATCCTGCCTCGGGCATGGATGTGTGTGATGTCCTTAGGTTAGTTAGGTTTAAGTAGTTCTAAGTTCTAGGGGACTGATGACCTTAGAAGTTAAGTCCCATAGTGCTCAGAGCCATTTGAACCATTTTATTGAAGAGTGGACAGGTGTAGTCCACTTCGTGGTGAAATTACGAAAGTGAAAAAAAAAAAAAACATCGGCTGTAAATCGTGCTTTGTGGTTTTGGGAAGACTGTTAGACACAGAGAAAAAACAACTTACAATCTGAAGTGGGTACATATTACGGTACCAATGATCACAATATGTCGCCCACGGTGGCCGTACGGTTCTAGGCGCTACAGGCTGGAACAGTGCGACCGCTACGGTCGCAGGTTCGAATCGTGCCTCGGGCATGGATGTGTGTGTTGTCCTTAGGTTAGTTAGGTTTAAGTAGTTCTAAGTTCTAGGGGACTGATGACCTGAGAAGTTAAGTCCCATAGTGCTCAGAGCCATTTGAACCGTTTTTGATCACAATATATGCACCTGTACCCTTGACACCCTCTCTATCAGATGTACTATCATGAGAATAATTATAACCGTCGATGCAAATAATAATAGTGAAAAAACTAATAAATACAATTTCACACTAAGAACTACAATAAATGTAAATCGCTTATCACGTTTGATGCTGTGTCTACCATCATCAGAAACACGATGGAAAATGTAATGACAGAGGAAAAGATTGAAATGACACTGATAGTGGGTGTTAAGGTATAGAAAGCAGACAGTTTCAACAGGTGACTCTGCAGACAAAGCTGATGGCTTGGGGAAGTGAGATTGGAGGGCGGGAATTGACTAGAGACAGCTGCAGGTACAGTGTGTGACAGAGAAAACTACTGTAATACAATGTCGCCCATTCTTTCTTTGCGTAGCAAACGCGTGAAATTTGTCGATATCTTTGGAGAATTATATGTAAGTTGGCAGAGAGGAAAGGAAGAGATTACAGAATTATACTGGCCTGGTATTTGACCCCGGGATCTCCTGATTACTAGGCACTTGTATTGACCACTCCGCCATCCAGGACACAGTGTTATCGCACCTGTGCGTCTGTCTCGACGCGCCTCAAGGCGTACGCACACTCCCACCGAGCGCCATCTATCCGCAGTCCCTGTCAATTTCCTCCACGCTCGCTACTCTGAGATTCCCGCAGGGGGTCAGACGTACTCGTGCATCCACACTAAAGAAGGTGGATCTATCTAAGTGAGCCAGTTGTACACGAATGTGTGGTGTCTGTTGTTGCGGACATATCCGAAAGAACAAACACCACATATTCATATATAATTTTCGGATAAGATCGTGTCAAAGTCAGGTTCCTGATACAGGACTAAATTGTTGTGAATATGGCTCTATTGTATAGTGATATGGAGGTAGAACAACAAAACACAAAGAGGATACAGTCTCTTGAAAATTCTTCTCATTAACACAGGTTTTCCAAGACAGCTAACCTCAACAGAGCCAGCATGTTCCTTCGGTAATTACAATGGTTCAAATTCTCTGCACCACATAAATACTAGCTTTCCTTTCACATTTACTGTACTTATAATTTTGCTCACTTAAAGATGTCAACGTTTTTGTCTTCATAATTAGCAACAATTCCGCCTTGATATTAATTTTATCACTTCCCCGTGAAACGGACTGTTCTCGTCCTGTGCTCAGTAACATCCTAATTTTGATTACCACTGCACTCAACGTCAACACTTGCTATTTTTATGTCTGTCCTTTCCTGTTTATTGCTTCTCTTATTTTATTCTTGCCAAGTTGGACGCAAACCAGCGACGAACTAACTTTAGCCTTATTTGAAAAATCCCAGCGTTTACTTGAAGCTATTTATCGCAATAAAGGTCACAAAAAACTAAGATAGCCGGTGTATGAAAGTTTCTGCACTCTGTAGGACAATCAGCAACGAAAGGAAGCATTAAATATACATAGATATTAAGCTATTTGCTTGCACCAAATCAATGCTGAGTTTGATGAAGGCAATAATTTAGTTCGCGGAAAATATTTCATATTTCATGAACCGTCGATACTTCTACATATTTAAAATTGCTGATAGTCTTCAGATTAATGGCGTGAACTGAATACAAATATATGGACGGTGAGGACTAGTCGTATGGACTGACCGTAATTTCTGCGTATGGGTTATATTCTTCTTGCGTTACGGCCTCTGTTGGACCACGGGTAGCCCCTTCGTGGACTGCATTCTCCTTCTCCCAGAACCTCTTCATTCTTTTTCTTCTTCTCTCCCGCTCTTCTTCCGAGATCTTCAGTTTCCGTTTCTCCTGTCGGCTCCACTGGTGACACTCTAATCTTTTACTGTATTCTTCTCTGTCATTGATCTCCGGCATATTGGTTGATGTATATTTGTTCCTCAAATTTTCCTTTCCTTCGACCTTGATCCCCAATTCCAAACAGTCCTTCCGAAGCTCAACAACACACTTGGTTCCTGTCTTTCCCCTTGTCCTCCCTGTTGTTTCCCACACTCTCTTTGTCATTTTGTCCATACTCATCCTAACTACATGCCCAGCAAACCTTGCCCTTTTGAGTCTGATTTCCCCGGAAATGGTTCTCCTGTTTCGGTACAATTCTTCCATAGGTCTTTGCATCCACCTCTCTCCACCTCTTTTGGGACCTAATATTTTTCACAGTATTTTTCTGTCTTCTTTCTCTAGTTGTTCTGCCCCATTTCTTCCTAGTGTCATCGTCTCAGCAGCCTATAATGCTGCATTCCTTACTGTTGCCTTGTAGTGGCTTATCTTTGCCTCTGTGGATATATCCTTTTTATTGTACATCTCTCTTGCCATGCAGAAGGCTGACTTCATCTTCTTTATCCTCTCTGTTATTCCCCCCTTGCTCCTGTTCCTTCCTGTTATAAATTCTCCCAGGTATTTAAATTTGTCCACCATTTGCACAGTGCCTTCCGGTGCTTCCCAGTCTGCAGTGGTATTTAATGTCTTTGTCTTGTTATAGGCGATCCTCAGTCCTACCTTTCTGGCTACCTTACTTAAGTTGTCGAGTAGTGTCTTTGCGTCTTCTTCCGTCTCTCTTACTATTGCTATGTCATCTGCGAAGGCTAGGCAGTCCACTTGAGCGCTGTTGTCCTTTTTGTCCCCCACATGGGTCTTTGGTATTCCCATTTCCTCGTTTATAGCTCTCCACTGCCTGATCACTTCGTTCAGTGCTATATTGAACAACAATGGTGACATTCCATCTCCCTGTTTAACACCAGTCTTGATCTCAAATTCTTCTGACAGTGCTCCTCTGAATCCCACCCTCGCTTTTGTGTCTGTCAGAATTTCTTTTATGAGTTCTTGTGTAGTTCCATCAAGTTCTCTGCTCTTCAGGATCCTAATAAGAGTCTGTCTGTCGATGGAGTCATATGCCTTTGTGAAGTCCACGAAGGTTATTACTGTCTTTTTGATTTTTAGGGCCTTATGTTCTATCAGTTGCTTCAAGATAAATATCTGTTCTATACAACCTCTTCCCTTCCTGAATCCCGCTTGGTAGTCGCCAACTGTACTTTCTACCTGTTCTTCTACTCTCTTGAGCAATAGTTTTGACAGCACCCTGTATCCGACCTGTAGTAGCGATATTCTTCTGTAGTTGTTTGCATCTCTCTTGTTCCCCTTCTAATGTATTGGTACTACAATTGCATTCTTCCATCCTTCTGGCAACTTCTTTGTTCTGCAGGTCTAGTGAATTATGTTGGTCATGTTGTCTATTGCTTTGTTGTCTCCCCACTTTATCATCTCGGCTGCTATACCATCTTCTCCAGCTGCCTTATTATTCTTTAGATAGCTTATGGCATGTGCGACTTCATCCCTGGTTGGAGGGCGTGGCTCTCTCTCTTCTGTGTCGGTCCCCAGTTCCAGCTCTTCTTCAGGTGGTTCGCAGTTTAGCAGGTCCTGAAATTGCTCTGCAAAAATCCGACAGTTCTCCTTCGCACTGACAGCCAGCTCCCCTTTCTTATCTCTCATAAACAGTTCTCTACCCTTGTATCCAACCATACTCTTTTTGAATTTCCCGAAAAAGTGTCTGCCGGTGTTTTTTCTGAAGTAGGTCTCAATATCGTCCAGTTCCTGCTTCATCTTCTGTCTTCTGGTCCATCTTATTGTTCGGGCCGCTTCCTTTCTTCCTCCTAAGAAAACTTCCCATTTTTCCGGGTCCTTCTTGCTGCTCCAATCTCTCCAGGCTTTCCTGCGAGTCTCTACCGCTTCCTCACATTCCTTGTTCCACCACCAGTGCTTCCGTTTCTTTTCTTCCTTTCCCCATAGTTCAGCCTGTTTCGTCATATTTCGCTTCCTGTCGTCCCAGTCATTGAATGATTCAATTACTTCCTCATAGATGGATCGATTGTGTCTTAATTTGTTTCTGTCTATCTTTATTTTTTCTGTTCTTCTATTCGTCTGTGGCAGTCTGTCCCTGTTTGGAATCCAAAGGCACTTAACTTCTGTAGATAGTGATCCGATTTTATTCTTGTGTTCTTCCTGACCTTTGTGTTCATGATCTCTTTAGCATTTATCCAGCTGATTGCTATGTGGTCAATTTGGAATTCCCTAAGGCGGGTGCATGGGTTTGCCCATGTCTTTTTCTTACGCAGTTTGGCCCTGAAGTGTGTTGTCGTCAGTCTCATTTTGTGTTCTCGACACAGTATATGTAAAAGAGAATTTTGTTGATCATGTAGGTTACCGAAGACTGTATTAACCCCACCAGGCTTCCGGAATCAAACTTACTTTTAATTATTTTAAGTTAATAAGAATTCAGGATTTACGAAAACTTTTGAAAGAATAAACATTTGATTTTTCAGGAGTATGACCATCCACATATTCTGATGAAGAATCTGGATGGTTTTCTGTCGAATCTTGTGGCAGAAACGGGAACTGCGATGGCGGAACAACTGAGAAATATTGCTGAGAAGGTGAGAGCTTTAACCAACGTTTTTAGAAATGCACAAAAATTAGGAAATATCTTTCTCATGTTGGAACTTGAAACATACGTAACGACCTTATTACTTCTTTCAGAGCTATACTACACTGACTGTCGTGGAAGAAGAAACGAAAGGGGAAGATGATGATGAAGAAGGAGAACAAGTCACGAGGCTATAGTTCTTCAGCCACTTCCTACACTCCCTTTGCTGTCGCCGTGACACTTTCCCATCTGTTGTGAAAGAGCCCAAAAACTGTTAGAGACATTTCATTTGTCACGTGTAGAGTGGAGACATAAAATTCATCAGTGCCTGTTACTAAGACTAATTTTATTTATTGAGTGTTTATTTGCTATTTAGAAGCATCGGTTGTAATTTTTTTACCGACTTGCCTGTTACTGACACGTACCTTGAAATACATTTAAAAGCCATTGATGCTCTTTTTTGTCCTGTGTTCTTTATTATAAATTCGTTTTTAATATGGAATCACGTTTATAATCTTATTGCTAATAACAATCGCGGATTTTTTAGCTTAATGTCTAGATTAATCCAAGCACCGAAGTTTAGTTTGTGACTGAATGAATCACTTTTACGATTGGAGTTGTTCTGTGGCACAAATGAGTCACTGCTCGTACCGTAGGATATAAAGTAAACTTGTAATAGACTACTCAGTAGATTCAGAAGATTCAGAAGCAACGTCAGGGTACTTCTGTTGAAGAAACTTCATATGGTACCTTTTAATGCCATTTATTACGAAAGCTCTACATACTTATGAAACGTTTCGTTGTTGGTTCAGTTTCGTCAAGACGGGAATAAAAGCCTAGATTCAGTACATGAACTGCGTAATACACGGTTGTAGTACAATTAAGAAGCATGGTAGGTTACACTAATGCTAGTTTCGACTGTGATTTTCATACGTAGAAGCCTGAAGATATCAACTTAGTAAAATGCGAAATGTCTAGAGTTTCATTTATTTTAATCTCCGTAAAGACAGGTGACTCTGTAACACTTCTGCTAATCCAAACTGTCATTGACCATATTAGGAACCCAGCAACCAAAGACGATCGATTCCTACGCCGCCTGAACTGTCTGCCAGGAACTAATAGGGTCTTTTTCTGTTGTCTTCCTTTTAAATAAAAGCGTCCACATGAATCAACTACATCTCTGGTACTGCCACATTTAATATCGTTCTAAGCCTACGTATTTTCTAACAACGAACTGTTGTCCGTATTGTGTAGGAAATACACTTTTCTGCATTATGTACAGAATGTATGGACAACATTTATGATGAAACCATTTTTTTTTTTCAATGGATGTAAAATATTAATCTCTCACCCTTACCTTCTGTTGTCCTTCCTGTCCACAAACCTGAAAGGTAAAGATGAAATTTTTGCGGTCTGGTTGTGTAATAGAGTTTTAGAAAAAAAGTACTTATTTTCGATGTACTTCCCATTAGCAAAAATAAGAATGACAAACCAAGAACTAAGTGTTTGAGATGGTATAAAATAAGGATGCAGTCTTTCACTCCTATTCTTCAGTCCATTCGTCATAGAAGCAATGACAGAAATAAAAGGAAGTTTCAGCATTGTGATTAAGTTTCGGGTTGAAAGGACATCACTTACATGATTTTATGACGATATTTCTATCCTCATTGAAAGTGAAGAAGAATTGGAGGGCCTGGTGAGTGGAGTGAGCAGCCTAAAGAGCATACAGTACGGTCGAGAGTAGACTGAGGAAAACACCCAGCAGTGCTGACTCCAGTAACTTACACAGCCGCGTGTGGCCTACTTAGTGGGAAACTGCCAATCACAGACAGAGTCAGTGTGGCTGAAGATTGCCAAGATGCTTGCAGGGATGTCAGCCTCCGGTGGTGGAACTCGCTCCAACGAGTGGTGGCGTGTGGCACCTACTATAGGCGCCTGCGCCGGTGCAGGAGTGTGGGTGGCTGTCCTGTCGCGGTCTAATTTCGTTGCCTTCCCGGGAAAGATTCTGGCAGGTGCTGGAGTGGGACAGCAGGCAGGCTGCAACAGTGGTCAACATACATGGCCACAGGGTACAATTGAATTTATTGTGCCCGTTTAGCCCTTCGGCTCCACATTTACATATACCGCACAATTATCCCTAGTAATTTACAAGCAATTGCTATTGTCACTTTATGCTCAGTCAAGTCACCTTGGAATATTTCCTTGTGCTGCTAAGCTACAGGCCAAATGCCCTACACAGTACCGCTTTATAATACCTTAGGTACTAGGGAACATACCTCTTACCACTACTCGCATCATATTGCCAAAGTACACTACATTTGTCTGTTGCTTTCCCCTTTCGACTTATAGACTAAGAATAATATTACAAAACTCTTTCTCCTTAACAAATTACCTTTAATAGCATGTGGAATGAGTAGATTAATCTTTTATGCTCAGCATCCCTTTTACGTTTACATGTACACAGATACTCCGCAAGCCACTGTACGGTGGGTGGCGGAGTGTATCTCGTACCACTACTAGTCATTTCCTATCGTGCTCCACTCACAAACAGAGCGAGGGAGAAACGACTGTCCGTATGTCTCGTATGAGCCCTAATTTCTGCTACGTTACCTTTGTGGTCCTTAGACGCAATGTTTGTTGGCGACAGTAGAATCATCCGACAGTCAGCTTCAAATGCCGGTTTTCTAAGTTTTCTCAATAGTGTAATTCGAAAAGGAAGTCCCCACCCTCCCGGGATTCCCATTTGAGTTCCCAAAACGTCTTCGTAATACATGCGTGCTGTTCGAAACTAGCGGTAACAAATCTAGATGCCCGCTTGTCAATTACTTCGATGCCTTTGTTTAATCCGACCTGGTGGAGATCCTAAACACTCAAACAGTACTCAAGAATAGGCCCACTAGCGTCCTACATGAGGTCTCCTTTACAGATGAACCACACATCCCTAAAATTCTCCCAATAAACCGAAGTCGACCATTCGTCTTCCCTACCACAGTCCTCACGTTCTCCTTCCACTTCATATAGCTTTGCAACGTGACGTCCTGATTTTTAAAAGACATCCTGTGGCAAGCAGTACATTGCTAATACTGTGTTCGAGGATTACCGGTTTGTTTTTCCTACTCATCTGCATTAACTTACATTCTCTCACATTTAGAGCTAGCTGCCGTTCATCACACAAACTAAAAATTTTGTCTAAGTCATCTTGCATCTTCCTACAGTGACTCAACTTTGACACCTTACCGTACACCACAGCATTATTTGCAAACAACCGCCGATCGTTGCCCACCCGGTCCACCAAATCATTGATGTATATATACACTCCTGGAAATGGAAAAAAGAACACATTGACACCGGTGTGTCAGACCCACCATACTTGCTCCGGACACTGCGAGAGGGCTGTACAAGCAATGATCACACGCACGGCACAGCGGACACACCAGGAACCGCGGTGTTGGCCGTCGAATGGCGCTAGCTGCGCAGCATTTGTGCACCGCCGCCGTCAGTGTCAGCCAGTTTGCCGTGGCTTACGGAGCTCCATCGCAGTCTTTAACACTGGTAGCATGCCGCGACAGCGTGGACGTGTACCGTATGTGCAGTTGACGGCTTTGAGCGAGGGCGTATAGTGGGCATGCGGGAGGCCGGGTGGACGTACCGCCGAATTGCTCAACACGTTGGGCGTGAGGTCTCCACAGTACATCGATGTTGTCGCCAGTGGTCGGCGGAAGGTGCACGTGCCCGTCGACCTGGGACCGGACCGCAGCGACGCACGGATGCACGCCAAGACCGTAGGATCCTACGCAGTGCCGTAGGGGACCGCACCGCCACTTCCCAGCAAATTAGGGACACGGTTGCTCCTGGGGTATCGGCGAGGACCATTCGCAACCGTCTCCATGAAGCTGGGCTACGGTCCCGCACACCGTTAGGCCGTCTTCCACTCACGCCCCAACATCGTGCAGCCCGCCTCCAGTGGTGTCGCGACAGGCGTGAATGGAGGGACGAATGGAGACGTGTCGTCTTCAGCGATGAGAGTCGCTTCTGCCTTGCTGCCAAT
The DNA here is from genome assembly GCF_023898315.1 of Schistocerca nitens. Lineage (NCBI taxonomy): Eukaryota > Metazoa > Arthropoda > Insecta > Orthoptera > Acrididae > Schistocerca > Schistocerca nitens. The sequence goes on along the minus strand of NC_064615.1, from coordinate 456,714,657 downwards.
GATGGTCGTATGCGTGTTTGGCGCCGTGCAGGTGAGCGCCACAATCAGGACTGCATACGACCGAGGCACACAGGGCCAACACCCGGCATCATGGTGTGGGGAGCGATCTCCTACAATGGCCGTACACCACTGGTGATCGTCGAGGGGACACTGAATAGTGCACGGTACATCCAAACCGTCATCGAACCCATCGTTCTACCATTCCTAGACCGGCAAGGGAACTTGCTGTTCCAACAGGACAATGCACGTCCGCATGTATCCCGTGCCACCCAACGTGCTCTAGAAGGTGTAAGTCAACTACCCTGGCCAGCAAGATCTCCGGATCTGTCCCCCATTGAGCATGTTTGGGACTGGATGAAGCGTCGTCTCACGCGGTCTGCATGTCCAGCACGAACGCTGGTCTAACTGAGGCGCCAGGTGGAAATGGCATGGCAAGCCGTTCCACAGGACTACATCCAGCATCTCTACGATCGTCTCCATGGGAGAATAGCAGCCTGCATTGCTGCGAAAGGTGGATATACACTGTACTAGTGCCGACATTGTGCATGCTCTGTTGCCTGTGTCTATGTGCCTGTGGTTCTGTCAGTGTGATGATGTGATGTATCTGACCCCAGGAATGTGTCAATAAAGTTTCCCCTTCCTGGGACAATGAATTCACGGTGTTCTTATTTCAATTTCCAGGAATGTAGAATAATAGGGGTCCTACCACACTTCCCAGGGGAACTCCTGACGAGACACGTGTCCCTGATGAGCACTCGCCGTCGAGGACAACATACTGGGTTCTATTACTTAAGAAGTCTTCAAGCCACACACGTATATGTAAATTTACTCCATATGCTCGTACCTTCGTTAGCAGCCTGCAATGAGGCACTGTGTCAAATGCCTTTCAGGAATCTAAAAATAGGCCATGTGCCTGTTGCCCTTCGTTCATAGTTCGCTGTACATCATGTGAGAAAAGGGCAAGCAGTGTTTCGCAAGCGCGATGCTTTCTAAAACCATGCCGATTCGTGGACAGAAGCTTCTCAGCCTCAAGAAACTTTATTATGTTCAAACTGAGAAAATGTTCCTAGAATTAGGCAGCCAACCGAAGTTAGGGATATCTGTCTCTAATTTTCGTTCTTTTACCCTTCTTATCTACAGGAGTCACGTGATTGTCTCTCCACTGGTTTTTAACCTGATGTTTTGGAACATAGTTCAGATCTTTGTACCTGTGAGAACAGTTCCCGTTACGCTTTACCACAACACATAATCCCATAACTTTCGGCACAACTGTTGACTATCATTTAAACCATCTGCGCTCGCACATCCGTCATTTGCAAATGCGGTGTAATCGCTTACATTGTTCGACACCATTTTGATTTCTGATGGCACATTATGACTGGGATCTGACTCGACATTTTTATGGTCTCCCAGCAATCTTACCAATACTACGATACCGTCGAAAACAATTTCACGCAAGAACTTGGACTATTTTGGTCACCGTATTGGAGGTTTTCGTCTTAGACTTTACGAAATTTCGTTTAATTGAACGACTACTATCACAAACTCAAGTCCTATTACGCAAAGCCACGTATAGCCGAACCTTCTGATGTTATCAATTTTCGATCTCTTGACGCAACAAACTAATATTTCCACTACAGTAATTGCTTTATTATTATGTAATGACGCATGTGATCTACTTTACTTTCGTTCCTTTCACTTTACAATGCGCTGAACTCTCACGTTTAACCAAACTGTTAGTGTATATAATGCACATTTGAAGGCCCAGGGGAATGAACCAGGTAAGTCAGTTTTTATAAAACTCGAGGAAAAGCTCTTTTAATGTTTGAACTGTGATTACACTAATATGTAAGAGCATACAGCACTTTTTTATTTCATAAATTAAACATCCTGGGTAGATCGAATGCGGAAACGGTGTTACAGGCGTCCAGAGTGTTCCCAGGGTGATGTAATTCCCAAAACGCAGTCAGACGGCACTGTGCAAGGGGAAACAAACAGGTAAGCCAAGCGGAACAGACGCAGTTATTCCATAATAATAACGAATAAACGTATTTAAGGTTGTGATAATTCAGCGGCGGTACTCATATCGCGTATATTTTAGCTGTATGGCAGCCGACTGAAGAGCTTCACAGCACAAAGACGGAAAAACTTGATCTGTCTTGGAAAATCTCTATATCTTAGTCTGGGAACTGGTAGCAGATAAGAATGGACTTTTTACAGTTAGCTTACAGCAAACAGAAGATAACTGCAAACGTATTGTGCACTATACAAATAAGGAATTCTGAAGTTAAACATATAATATGCAGGTATGGACAGTTCAAAGTGTCGATCCATTCGTTGACACTGTCATGGTGTCCTTATGACGCCAGTTTTCATTCCTCTGTGATAAGTGATTTGATATTTAACCATAGAACAGTGCCTGGATTCAGATGATGTTATGTTAACATACTGCATTTTGAAACGGCATCTTGCAGCGTACTATGGGCTCAACAGAATTTTCCATTTCCTGATTAACAATGACCACAGTTAAAGGAAATGGAGAACAATTGGATGTTTTGAGCCTTACCTTTAACTTCTCCGGTGCTTCATTAGCACCACTGCGTTCCATAATCCATCGTTCTATCGGGCCATGATCAGAGAGCGTAATTTCGATCTTCTTTAGGCTATTAATTTGATTGAGGGTTACAGAATGAGTAAAGGGGAAGACAGTGTGGTATTTACACTGAAGCGCCAAAGAAACTGGTACAGGCACGTGTATTCTAGTACAGAGATATTTAAAAAGGCAGAATACAGCACTGGGGTCGGTAACGCATAGAGAAGTGTCTGGCGCAGTTGTTAGATCGGTTACTGCTGCTACAATGGCAAGTTATCAAAATTTAATTGAGTTCAAACCTTGTGGACAAGCGATGGGATAGTATCTCCGAGGTAGCGATGAAATGGGAATTTTCCCGTACGACCACTTCATGAGTGTACCCTAAATATCAGGAATCAGGTGAAACATCAAATCTGCGACATCGCTGCGGCCGGAAAAAGATCCTGCAAGAACGCGGCAAACGACGACTGAAGATAATCGTTCGGAGTGGTAGAAGTGCAACGCTTCCTCATATTGCTGCAGATTTAAATGCTGGGCCATCAACAAGTCCCAGTGTGCAAACCATTCAACGAAACATCCTCGATGTGGGCTTTCGGAGCCGAATGCCCACTCGTGTGCCCTTGATGACTGCATGACACAAAGCTTTACGCCTCGCCTGGGGCCGTCAACACCGACACTGGACTGTTGATGACTGGAAACATGCTGCCTGGTCGGACGAGTCTCGTTTCAAATTGCATCGAGCGGATGGACGCGTACGGTTATTGAGAAAACCTCATGAATCCATGGACCCTGCATGTCAGCAGGGGCTGTTGAAGCTGGTGGAGGCTGTGTAACGCTGTGGGGCGTGTGCAGTTGGAGTAATATGGGACCCCTGATACCTCAAGATACGACTCTGGCAGGTAACACGTACGTTAGCATGCTGTCCGATCATCTGTATCCATTGTGCATTCCAACGGACTTGGGCAACTGCAGCAGGACAATACGATGCCCCACATATCCAGAATAGCTACACACTCTTCTGAATTTGAACACTTGCACTGACCACCTCACTCTCCGCACATGATCGTTATTGAGCATATTTGGGATGTCTTGCAACGTGCTGTTCCGAAGAGATCTTCACCCCCTCGTACTCTTACGGATTTATGGACAGTTCTGCAGGATTCATGGCGCCAGTTTCCTCCAGCACTATTTCAGACATTAGTCTAGTCCATGTCATGTCGCGTTTAGGCACTTCTGCGTGCTGGAGGGGGCCCTACACGACATTAGAGAGGTACCAATTTTTTCGCTCTTTAGTGTAATTCGACCGCCAGCAGAAACACAAAATGTACATAGTGTCCCAGGAGGAATGGTCAGTATTCATGGATATGACAGGAGCGATCTTTCGAAGCAAAAACGTTTAGTAAACGGGGGCTGTAAAGTACATATCTCAAGAGCTATGGCCAGTTTTTCATCTTCGCACCTGTGAAAGACATCTCTTCTACTGAAAAAGTCGTCATAGCTCTTAAGGTACACGTTTTAGAGCCCATGTTTACTGTAAGTTTTATCTTATTTTGGTTTATACAACTCGTTCCAAAAATGTGGAAAGCCGAAACATTGCAGTAGAGGAAACTTTATTGATAGTACCGAGGATGAAAAACTACTCATAGCTCTTAATGTATTTATATTATAATCCGTTTCTGCTAGACGTTTTTGCTTCGAATGATAGTTTCTGTCATACCCCTGAACACTGATCACTCCTCCTGGGACACCTTGTATGGAGCTCCGCAATGTCTTCATCCAAGGCATGTGTGATGATGTGAAGAATGATGACCTCACTTCATTTGCGCCATTTTTCGCAATGCGTTCAGCGTAAATAATAAAAAAAAAAAGATTCGCCTGTTGTAAGAACGCGGATATCGAAAATCGCCGCTTAAAGTAAACGTCATTTGTTACTACATTTGGCAGGGATACATTTTTTGCAAAGTATATGCAGATAGGCATCTTCTTTTTGTGTTACCTTGCCTCCAAATTACTAGTGGGAGAGATTTCATCAGAATTCTGTTAGCTCTGCACTCTAGTGGCCGGATGAGTCGCCACTGACTTGCGTGTTTCATCCTCGTGAAGAATTGACTTACCTAGTCTTTCCTCTTACAGTAAAACTTTAAATGGTCATATCTCTGGATTCACTTGTGTTTTTTTTTCAGTTTAAGCCTCTCAACAGATTCATATGATCAGTCTGAATCTAGCTGTAGCAGTAACTCAATTTCTAAAAAAAAGGACTTATCAGATTTTTTTCCCCCTGACCCTTCATTTCTGGACTGAAACTGTCGCTTACTCGGCTGATCGGCTGCCCAACGTAACGTAAATTGTGCCCTCACCACAAATTATTTACAGAAGTGTACAACCCAGTTTGAGCTAACTGAGTGTAAACCTATGTCTTACACTCTAATCACAGTTTTGCATAACTTTGAGAATATACAACTCAAACTGAAATTTATTAAGGTTATCGACTATTTCTTTCCAAAGCGTACCGTGGATACTAAGTTCGATCGTAATCTGCAACGCACACATATATTTCCCTTCGTTGCCTACCTTAGATATCCTCCAAGTAACATGGTTCTACCCCTCAAACCTATATTGGGTTTGTTAGAAGACTGACTGTGAACTGGTACTAACATACCATATGACAATCCCTCTAAAATAAATGTTAAACTAAGATATACGAATGCTAGCTCTGAAGGAGAAAAATTTAATCCTCTTGAAATTTACTTTAAGACTGAAGTTACCTGAAAGCAAGACATATACAAGATCTACAATTCTTACGTAGTCCCAACACTGAATAATGTCACTTAAAATAATAACTAATAACAGTAGAAGTGTTTCAGGCAAACTTACCATTCATAAGCAAAGACAAACTCAACATATGAAATTATAGCTTCTTGAGCTAGAGAATCTTTTATGAGCTTTTACGACCGTCAGGAGATTATGGTCCTATAGAGGGTTACTCAAAAAGAAGGGAAAGATTCCAGCAATTATTGCTTTCAAATTACAAAGGACAGAAACACAATTCCAAAGTTCCTGGAAATGAGAAAAGTTCAAATGCATTCAATGTCAGGACCAGTTGTTACTAGACAAATATCAAAACGGTGGCTCATTTCCTGTCACACACGAAGCAACTGGTCTCTCGTTATGGAATTCACAGTTTCAACAATGCCATGTCACAAACTTTCAAGAGTGTTAGGCATAGGGGGAATAAAAACACTGTCTTTTACGTAACCCCACAGATAAAAGTCGCAAACTGTGATGTCTGAAGACCTGCGAGGCCGTCTGCGATGCAGTTCATCTTGCTCCTCCCCTTCCAACACAACGTCCTTGAATGGTGTCATTCAGGTAACATCGGACGCGCTTAGAGAATTGAGATGAAAATGTACTCTTTTGTGCTATACCACCATGAGGAAGAATACAAAGTGTACGATTTTCTATCTGAGTTACGTGATTGCAAGTAGTCCTGTCCTCCTCCTCCTCATATAATAAAATTTATCCGAACTTTTATCTCTTCACCATCATGTGTAATTAACAATGTGCTCATAAAACTACTTGAAGTCCGCCGAAAGTGACTATCACAAGAGCTCCATAGAGAGTACCATAAAACAGCAACAACAACAGTAATAATAATAATAAATATCTGCTGTTCACCTTGTAGATAAGAGTAACTGTTTCCTGTTTGGCAATTAAATTGCAGTTGCGAGGTGCCGGGGTGGAGAAGAGGTTGTACCTCTTTAATTCGGACGAATTTTGCATGAGAACAGGACATGCACTCGACCCCTTCCTTACATACCACCTAATTGATTATGTGCGCAACGGTAACAGAAGAAAATGAAGAAAATGATGGTGGACCCAGCTGGTTGGTAAAATAAGGAGTGCACACTCACAATAATTTAGTAAAAATCGCAATCTACTCAAAAAAAGAACTTTATCATAATAAACAGCAGGAAATGGGAAACTGCATATGTCTACGAAATGATATGCGGATTAAATATTACAATGAGATTATACATCAGAACATAAATGTACATGATTATCGACACAAACAGTGGGTTAAAGAATAGGGTATATTGAAATATTATGAGAATAAGAGTTGTCTCGAGAATAAGGGGCTCCTACTTCTGTGATGCAAACGATTGACGATAATGACTGGAGGTCTTAATGAATCAAATATTAATCTCCCGACTATATAGCAATATCGCAATTAGTAGTGAGAGCTCAAATGGGATCACATGGAGAAACAATTAAGGTGCACTTGTAGCAAAGCGAGCGCGCGTGCTGCTAATGGATTCAGTATAAAATTGATAAGGTCCTACAATGCCAGAGCCACAAAATACAGTACCAGTACTGAAATCTGCAGCATGTCGTCGGTAGGCAGCGTCCTGATGATGTAGGCGCCGACTTCTGCCGTGCAGCAACTCAGTGTCAACCCCTGGCCTCGAAGGCTGTCCGAGAATTCTAAGTTCTTCCGAAAATGAGCGACCAAGTCGCAAGATCGTCCGACTCCGAGGAAGATCACATCCCAAATCCTTCTGCCCGCGCAACTAAGAGCGAAGCCAACATTGCTCTACTCCCTACTCTCCTCGGAAACTGCGAATCAGCATTCAGTTCTGATTCCAAAATTCCTCCACACTGTCTCAGAACATCATTCGCTCCAATAGCGACTGTTCCTTCCAACTTCGAGCAGGGATTTATGACGTCAACTAGCCTCAGTTTAAGTTGACCAATCATGCCTCTGCCATTCAGCTGAGGGCAATGAACTTGCCTTTTGACCGGCTACTTAAACAACCTGCCTAGACCACCGGCCAACCGGTGCCAGGCAGTCGCACTCAGCAGGGCACAGTCCACAAGTTTTCTCCGAATCAAGAGGACAATGTAGTCAGTCGGAGCCAGGAATCTTCGTTCCGGACGCGCCGGAACGGTAAACACATAAACTGCGGCGACACTCAGACGTCTCGCAGGTCGTTTCGCCCTGCATACAAAATGTGAAATTCGACCGATGTCAGTCGTTCCGCCAGGCACTTAAGCCTATTGTATGAACCCCTCAGAATTCAGGCAAATGCAGCTCCCAACCGGAAACGCAGTGTGCCGATTCCTACGATGCTCGCCTCGCCCAGACCACCCACGGAAGTAAAACAACATGTTTAGGAATCAAGTGAAAAGTATTTTTTGAGCTCTCAGTACAAATACTCTCATTACAATAACCTTATTCAGTCTGTTACTACCGTGCAATGACATAGAACATTAATAAAACTGATAAAAATGAGAGGAGACATGCAAAAGAGGGCATGGAACCTCTCGCAGTTTCGAAAGACATAACATTTATTGTGAAACTTCCTGGCAGATTAAAACTGGTGCCGGAACGAGACTCGAACTCGGGACCTTTGCCTTTCGCGGGCAAGTGCTCTACCGACTGAGCTACCCAAGCACGGCTCACGCCCCGTCCTCACAGCTTTAGTTCTGCCAGTATCTCGTCTCCTACCTTCCAAACTTTACAGAAGCTCTCCTGTGAACCCTGCAGAACTAGCACTCCTGAAAGAAAGGATATTGTGGAGACATGGCTTAGCCACAGTCTGGGGGATGTTTCCAGAATGAGATTTTCACTCTGCAGTGGAGTGTACGCTGATATGAAACTTCCTGGCAGATTAAAACTGTGTGCCGGACCGAGACTCGAACTCCTACCTTTCCCGAGTGCTAGTTCTGCAGGGTTCGCAGGAGAGCTTCTGTAAAGTTTGGAAGGTAGGAGTTTCTTATCAGCGTGCACTCCGCTGCAGAGTGAAAATCTTATTCTGGAAACATTTATTGTAAGCTCCAGACTAAATAGCATTGCTGTAGAAATAGAGGAAGAAGTAATGCAAATATAAACAATTGTAATTGCAGTGTAGTCCGAACAAGACACAGCTAGTGAAAAAGCACCACAGGCGCAAAGATACGAGCTGGTGCCAGTGCCACAGAGACTGGCCACTTGCACAAGTTCCACCAGGGTCACGGGCCGTGTTGAGGATGAAAATATCGACTTCACCTCGGTCAATTGCCGGTCGAGTACAATCCGCCAATGACTGGACGACAACGGACAGAAGCCTTTTCGGGAGATGGAAGAGCAGCCCTAGCCCACTTGGTTATAGGTCATCGTCCAGGGCTGACTTAGGCAGGGAACATCGTTTAGTGAACTCTTAGAAGTGAACAGATAGTTGTTATAAATTGCGTTTGCTATTTACTGTGAAGTTTGCCTACGATTATTTGCATTTAGCCATTGAGGGCCTTTTTTGTGTTATATTACAAACAGTGCTGCAGACTTCATATTTCACCTAGTCACAAATATAAGTAAAGTTTTTAACTAATTTCTGTGACTTTGTTACTAATTTGTTGGAGTGTTGTAGAGCCTTCGTTCTCCTAGCCTGTTACCTGATCCTGAAGCATTTCTGTGTAATGGTGGCAGGGAGAAATTGTCTTAGCGATGTACTTACTGCACCAGCAGCCGTTTCACGAACCCACAAACTCGGCCCACCGTAACTACAATGGCAACTCGGCCTCCACAGCAGTAGCGACGAGATCTTTACAGAACTGTCGACGAGGGTTTACAAAAGTAATGGTTGCTGTTATTAGTTGTTATCTTTAACCGCACTACAGTATTTAAAGTCTCACATAAAACGCTTTACTTGATTGGTATTTGTTACGGGTTGCTGCTGCTTGTAACCGAATCCGTCGATTACACATGTGACCGATTCGCCTTTTTATTTTAAACGTCCGAATCGCATGAAGTCGAACCGTTTTTTAACTACGAACTTGACAATATTTAGTCATATTACCCACAAATATTGGTTACAGTGGAATTAACAATGGGCAGAATAATTTTTATATCTCTCCATAAGTAAAAAGTGTGGCGTTGGCCGCACTGCGGAAAGTGAATCCATTTCGCGGTCGGGTTCAGACAGCCCGCGTGTATACCGCTATCTCCCCGGTATTTGTTACCTAACAGAATACTGTTGTTAGTAAGGTACATATTTATGATTTAAATTTCGTTCCCAAGCTAGGTGTGAATGATGGGGTTCGTTTTTCAGGACTGGTAAACCACAAAAGTTATTACACATCTGATATGGCCAACCTGGATTTGGTCTTATTCGCACCCCAGTTGCAAACAGCTTGCAGTCATGTAGCCTTACCTTACGACAGCTCCTCTGAAATAAAACTACATTAACAAAGATTGTTTTGGTCGCCAGCTGTGAAGGAGTAATTTCAATATTTTCTTTCAGTTTATGTTTTTAAATCTGCCAGAAGTAAATTTACGTCAATGACTTTTGTGGCAACAATTTTAATTGGAAACAAGATGGAGGCAGGCAGTGATATTCTTACACTCCTAGTGGCTACCATCTTCACTTTGAACAATCAAGATAAAGTTAAAATTCTGATAAAGCAAATTTTACGGTAAGAAATACCATAAAATTGTACTTTACATGGGCATATCAAAGTGACCAAAATTTTTGTCTCTTCAGAGTAAACAATTATTCTTGGAGGATACTTTTATACCACACTGAAAGATTGTCGCAACACAAAAATTACTTAACTACAATATTTTGACCGTAAAGAATGACACAAAGTTTACATTTAAAAAAATGGGACAGGGAGCTTTGGATCGGTATATTACTTTGGAAGAATAATTTTAACAAATACTTTTAACAAAACTATATTAAAACTGAGGTAAACTAAGATATTGACTATAAAATCTCAGTAAACTGCTAAATATGGCTAATACGAAAATGTCTTGCCTTGTTGGCTGACGTCTTATCGCTGTTAAAATTATTGCTTGCTTTATTAAAATTTGGATAGCCTCTTCACATCTCCAGTGATTGAATTAATTTATAACTACCACACCCAAGCAGTAGCCATGTTAACTTGTTGTATCATCGGCTCCGTACTCCATCATATAAACCCAGTCAGGTATTCTTGCATACTGAAGACGACATCAGGAACTATAAGCCACTGCCACAGCAAATATTAAGCACTTTCACACCAAATTTTTACTGTTTAACCCTCACATCGCCAGACATGGCACGCCACGATACGTACACTGCCGAGCTGCAACTGCCTCTGGTTTTTCGCTCTTTTCCTCCCTTGCAGTTCCCGTGCTAAGATCATTGAAGAGACTGGCGGTTGAATACCCACACTGGATTCCGTACCTTTATGATTTCAATTTGTTTAAACCAGGTACATGTTCTAATACCCTTAGAGTGTTGCAGTCAGTACATTTATAACTTACATTCATTTCCATATTTTTCACAAAATACCCTCTTTTTCCAACGAACATTTATCGCAGAAATAACACTTTCACGCCTTTACATAGTTGTTAAGATTTCCTTAACACGATAATTTCATGTAGTCGGTTAACATTTGATACATTTAAATGAATAAAAGTTTTCAGGCATTTCAGTTTGAATTTAACTCTATCATCACATGTTTCCCACTTTCCTTAAGTTTTCTTTCGTGATCTGACTTTTCAGTTCCTTCGTAATGTCATCTTTACTTTTTTCTGTATGGTTATATTCCTTGTAGCTCTTCAGCATATATAGTCCAAACTCTTTATGACTCCTACTTTCTCAGTCAATCCCATCGTTCGTTTCTAAACAGAACTTTACTGAGAACTACCTTTTCGAACATAAAAGCTGTTTGTTGCTTGTCAGCCGTTTTAAAATCCACGTTGTACCACCTTACTGTTGTCTACGCTTTTTCTCATGCTTAAAATAGAGGTCACCTTGACGTTTGAAATGATTCTTCATTTCGACAATCGTAGTACACTTATTGTACACTGTCTCAAATGTATGTATGGGATTTCTACGTCAGTAGATGGGAGAAATGCGTCAGAATGTTCCCTCAGTGAAACGTATAGCCGGCCGAAGTGGCCGTGCGGCTAAAGGCGCTGCAGTCTGGAACCGCAAGACCGCTACGGTCGCAGGTTCGAATCCTGCCTCGGGCATGGATGTTTGTGATGTCCTTAGGTTAGTTAGGTTTAACTAGTTCTAAGTTCTAGGGGACTGATGACCTCAGCAGTTGAGTCCCATAGTGCTCAGAGCCATTTGAACCATTTGAAACGTATAGCTACTATATACAACGTAATTCTTTGTTTTATGATTACTCGTTAGTTCCAGGCCTGCGCACTGAAACAGCTCACGTAGTACAGTGACAAGTTGGAAGTGTCCTGTTTAGTTATTCGTATCCGAAGTGACGGACATTTACAGCCACCTCACGCTCTACATATCCGTGCAAGCACTTCCTCTGAATGTAATGATCCAACTGTTTGCATAGAGATTGAGGCCGACTAAAAACCGTAGGAACTTGGAGGATAGGTGTTACTTTGAAGTCGTAAATGTACTCTAAAAGTAGTTTTTAGAAACTTCTAAATATATCTGAAGGGCCTTTGCCTTTTCTAAATGCCCCGTGTGCATGCAGTATGCAGCAGTGGGTGACGGAACACCGCACGTACCACTTACCGCCACTGTCGGTTTAACAGACCTGTTGCCACCGCCACTCGGTTAAGTGACTTCTCAACTGTCACTGAGAGACTGAGTGCACCTCGTGCCATTCCTCACACCAACGAAAAATCCCTGGCAGTAGCGAGAATTGGATCCAGGTCCTGTGCGTATTAATCAGTCACGCTGACCACTCAGTTACAGAGACAGACTTGTTTTTACAAACTGAAACACAATTTAACATCTCTTATTTTGAAAGATTTTCTCGGAAGTTTCAACTACTTATACAGGTTCTCACTCTGTGTATGTTATGTTACTCATCCACTATTTAAGTAATATTGTGCCAATGCATACAATGTATCTAAATACTCATGTTCTGACATAACGCCTTTTGTTATTATACTATATGTAGGTGGGTAACAAGACTTGAACGTGAGTAATATTTCATAAATAAATCAAGCGAACGAAGCAACAAAAGACATCTTTTCGTTAAATACAAGTCCTTTGATTTGTTATCTTATGTAACACCGTTTCATGCAGCTATGCCATTATCTTGTCCACAGTTGTTGCTGCAAGCCTTGTCTCATCTGTGCTAAGATACGACATGAATAGTTAAGTGAATCAATAATATACTACCACTGCAAGCCATAACAATAAACATTCTTTTCTTTGAATGGATTAAGGTTATGGGTGGCGAAATGTAAGTCTTTGGATACTGTTCTGCAAGACTGATATTTTTCAGTGCAGTACGCAATTTTCTGGCATTTTAGTGAGATGTTTTGTGAAACGTGTGATAACAAGAGGTTTTATCTTTACAGTAGTATGCAGAAATTTTGTTCTTAAACTATATTCTGATCTATGTGGTTTGATAAAGTTTTTGAATAAGTATTCCTTTAAAATCTAAATGCAGTGACTGCATATAACAGGCATCATCCCAAGTGCAAGGCTTTTAGCTATAAGCTGAATGCATGTACACTATGTGATCAAAAGTATCCGGACACCCCCAAAAACACACGTTTTTCATATTAGGTGCATTGTGCTGACACCTACTGCCACGTACTCCATATCAGCGACCTCAGTAGACATTAGACATCGTAAGAGCAGAATGGGACACTCCGCGGAACTCACGGATTTCGAACATGGTGAGATGATTGGCTGTTACTTGTCATACGTCTATACACGAGATTCCCACACTTCTAAACATCCGTAAGTCCACTGTTTCCGATGTAATGGTGAAGAGGAAATTAAAGGGACACGTACAGCACAAAAGCATACAGCCCGACCTTGTCTATTTACTGACAGAGACCGCCGACAGTTGAAGAGGGTCGTTATGTGTAGTAGGCAGACATCTGTCCAGACCATCACACAGGAATTCCAAACTGCATCAGGATCCACTGCAAGTACTACGACAGTTAGGCGGGAGGTGAGAAAATTTGGCTTTCATGGTCGAGCGGCTGCTCACAAGCCACACACCACGCCGGTAAATGCCAAACAACGCCTCGCTTGGTGTAAGGAGCGCAAACATTGAGCGACTGAACAATGGAAAAACGTTGTGTAGAGTGACGAATTACGCTATACCAGGTGGCGATTCGATGGTAGAGTGTGGGTATGGCGAATGCCCGGTGAACGTCATCTGCCAGCGTGTGAGGTACCAACAGTAAAATTCAGAGGCGGTGGTGTAATGTATGGTAATGTTGTTCGTGGAGGGGGCTTGCACCCCTTGTTGTTTTGAGTGACACAATCACAGCACAGGGCTAAATTGCTGTTTTAAGCACCTTCTTGCTTCCTGCTGTTGAAGAGCAATTCGGGGTGGCGATTGCATCTTTCAACACGATAGAGCACCTGTTCATAATATACGGCATGTGGCGGAGTGATTACACGACAATAACGTCCTACAGAACATCTTTGGTATATTTTGGAACGCCAACTTTGTGCCAGGCCACACCGACCGACATCGATACCTCTCCTCAGTGCAGCCCTCCGTGGAGAATGGGCTGCCATTCCCCAAGAAACCTTCCAGCACCTGATTGAACGTATGCCTCCAAGAGTGGAAACTGTCATCAAGGCTAAAGGAGGGCCAACACCATACTGAATTCCAGAATTACCGATGGAGGGCGCCACGAACTTTAAAGTCATTTTAGGCCAGGTGTCCGGATACTTTTGATCACATAGTGTATTTTGGACAGGTTCTTGGTGACTGATTATCTACTGTTTAATGATTAAATATCTAGTTACGCAAAATAAATTTCGATTATGTCTACATTAAGTAAGTGTATGTGTACGCGACTATTTCGTTTTGAGTTTGTGGTCCGATCACGTTTCTAATTTGTTTTCTGGAGCATAAATATTCACATAGTACTGCAAAGCTTAGTAACTGATGACTTAATTCAACTGCTCATGGTAGTATTTCCTTTCTATTATACAACACTCTCATTCTCTGTACTGTTTCCACCTCTTCGCTTTCTCCTCAGCGCTTAACACTGAAATATCGAGTGCAATATTTTGACTTAATGTGTTTCTCACTGCAATGAACGAGCATGAGATATCTCCTCGAAAACAGTTATATTCCATTAGATGCTGCTGCTCCTGCTGCTGCTGCTGCTGCTGCTGTGTGTGTGTGTGAGTGTGTGTGCGCGCGCGCGTGCATGCACCCACAAGCATCGCGCCAGTCCTCTTCTGCCCCTCCATCACATCCCTTATCAGAGAGCGTGTGACGTCATAGGCATAGAGTTAACCTGGCTACATATAGTATATATATCCTTCCCCTGAGCTAAAGCTGGCGTACACTTCCAACAGGTGACGAAAGACACGTGCAGAAAACACTAATTAGAAGTAGGGCTAAGATTACAGACAGGGGTGCCTGGAGATTATCATGTCAGTAAGTGTGGAACATTATGTGCATACATGTGGTTTACAAATTTTCAAGACATTATCATGTGTTCATTATTTTCCCTATTACTTTTTATATTGCACTTTTAGTACCTAGTCAATGTTTTACAGCGTCTCTAGCAGGATAACAATAAAATTTGTGAGAAGATGTGGTGGAGCACTGCATTAGCCACTGATGACTGTTCAGCACATCATGTCGATATTTAGATTAAGACAATGAGCATGTAAAATTATTGCGATATAGGATAGCCTCGATCAGCATAACTTGGCAATCCAACGGTGATACAAGTCACAGCCAAGGCGACATTTTCTTCGTGGGGGTTCAATGGTGTTGCCAAGTGTGTGAACAGCAATGTCGCACTGATATAACTAGGGTGCTGGTGTCTGTTGTAAATGACTGTTGATTTTGTAGCAGAGTCATTCACAGCCCAGCAGTACCAACAGGACACAGAGGCTATGTCAGCCCCCACAGACTCAGTGACACAGCAGAGCAGGCCTGCTAAACCATTCCGCCAGCCGCCAGACTCCTGTCAGGAGGCAGCAGGTCACATCCCATGTGCAGTAGCCAACTACCAGCAACACTGTATCTGCATCTCTTGCCACTTGCCTTGGCTGCCTGGCTAGTCATTTGCTGAAGAGGGCTACCACTGCAATGATCTCACACCAGTGCTGTGGCTACCACATCATTGCTGCCGGCTGGGTGCTGAATGCAGACATTAACAAGGCAGGGCATCAGCACGTGTTACAGTCAGCTGGACAGATGCTGGCCACCAGCTGACCGACTACCAGCCCACTAATGTGGGGCAGGGGCCGGATTACCTCCAATATGCAACAGAAGTAATTTTGTTGTTGTTGTGGTCTTCTATCCAAAGACAGGTATGATACAGGTCTCCATGCTACTCTGTTCTGTGTGGGCCTCTTCATCTCTGAGTAATTACTATAACCTACATCCCTCTGCATCTGCTTGTTGCATTCATGTCTTGGTCTCCCTCTACGATTTTTACTAACCCCCCCCCCCTTCCCCATGCTTCCCTTCAGTACTAAATTGGTTTTGGCTTGATGCCTCAGAAAGTGTCGTGTCAACGATCCCTTCTCCTAGTCAGGTTGCACAACAAATTCCTCTTCTCCCCAATTCTATTCAGTACCTTCACGTTAGGTACGTGATCTACCCATGTAATCTTCAGCATTCTTCTGTAGCACCACATTTCAAAAGCTTTTATTCTCTTCTTGTCTAAACTGTTTATCATCCATGTTTCACTTCCACAGATGGCTTCACTCCATACAAATACTTTCAGAAAGGACATCCTGACGCATGAATATATACTTGATGTTAACGAATTCTCTTCCTCAGAAACACTTTCCTTGCCATTGCCAGTCTACAGTTTATATCCTCTCTACTTCGGCCATCATCAGTTATTTTGCTTCCCAAATAGCAAAACTCATCTACTACTTAAAGTGTCTCATTTCCTAATCCAATTCCCTCAACATCAAGTGATTTAATTCGACTACATTGCATTATCCTCGTTTCAATTTTGTTGATGTTCATCTTCTGTCCTCTTTTTAAGACACTGTGCATTCTGTTCAATTGCTCCTCCAAGACCGTTGCTGTCTGTTACAGAATTACAATGTAATCAGCATACCTCTATGTTCCTGTTTCTTCTCCCTGGACTTTAATTCCTACTTCAAATTTTTGTTTTATTTCCTTTACTGCTTGCTCAACATACAGATTGAATAACATCAACGATAGGCTACAACCCTGTCCTACTCCCTTCTCAACCACTGCTTCCCTGTCATGCCCCTCAACTCTTATAACCACCGTATGGTTTTGTACAAATTGTAAATAGCCTTTCTGTCTCTGTACTTCACCCAAGACACCTTTAGAATTTAAAAGAGTGTTCCATTCACAGTTGTCAAAAGCTTCCTCTAACTTTACTAATGCTATAAACGTAGATTTGCCTTTCCTTAGCCTATTTTCTATGAGAAGTCGTAGGGTCAGTATCAACCGGAAATGAAGTGCTAATTTTGCAGCCCTTTCACCCTGGGCCTCACTGGCCTGCCATTTATCCTCACCCTCAGCCATTCAGCCTCCTGAAAACCTAGCTGCCCCATACTGCCTTTGGGGTCGGCTATAATGTGCTGTCGGAAGTGCTGACGCCGCCTTAGTGGCCAACAGATGGAGCGGCGTCCACACAGTGCGATGTCTGGACCATAATCTGGTTATGAACACCGTGGCATGAGCGGAGAAACTGTTTGTTACGTTTTACGTGTGTGATAGACATGGGATCTAATAGGGAGTGTCACCGTAACTTGAGGGTTTGTTGTGCATAGACCATGAGAATGGTTGATGGGTCTGAATTTCGTGGCAACAGTAAAGATCAGAGCTTAGAGCTTGTGAGGTGTTCAGGAATTACTCTGCTAATGCATTCTGTGCTATGTGCTGAATCTGTAGCTGTGACTAGTTTTACATGCTATCATTTCGGTGATGTCGCAAAGTAGTGTAAAGAATTTACACTACTGGCCATTAAAATTGCTACACCACGAAGATGACGTGATACAGACGCGAAATTTAACCGACAGGAAGAAGATCCTGTGATATTAGCTTTTCAGAGCATTCACACAAGGCTGGCACCGGTGGCGTCACCTACAACGTGCTGACATGAGGAAAGTTTTCAACCGATTTCTCATAGACAAACAGCAGTTGACCGGCGTTGCCTGGTGAAACGTTGTTGTGGTGCCTCGTGTGAGGAGGAGAAATGCGTACCATCACGTTTCCCACTTTGATAGAGGTCGGATTGTTGCCTATCGCGATTGCGGTTATCGTGTCTCGACATTGCTGCTCGCGTTGGTCGAGATCCAGTGACTGTTAGCAGAATATGGAATCGCTGGATTCAGGATGGCAATACGGAACGCCGTGCTGAATCCCAACGGCCTCGTATCACTAGCAGTCGAGATGACAGGCATCTTATCCGCATGGCTGTAACAACCATCTGCACGAACAGTTCGACGACGTTTGGAGCAGCATGGACTATCAGCTCGGAGGCCATGGCTGCGGTTACCCTAGACGCTCCATCACATACAGGAGCGCCTGCGATGGTGTACTCAACGACGAACCTGGGTGCACGAATTGCAAAACGTCATTTTTTCGGATGAGTCCAGGTTCTGTTTACAGCATCATGATGGTCGCATCCGTGTTTGGCGACATCGCGGTGAATGCACAAAAGAAGCGTGTATTCGTCATCGTCATACTGGCGTATCACCCGGCGTGATGGTATTGGGTGCCATTGGTTACACTTCTCGGTCACCTCTTGTTCGCATTGATGGCAATATGAAGAGTGGACGTTACATTTCAGATGTGTTACGACCCGTGGCTCTACCCTTCATTCGATCCCTGCGAAACCCTACATTTCAGCAGGATAACGCACGACCTCATGTTGCATGTCCTATACGGGCCTTTCTGGATACAGAAAATGTTCGACTGCTGCCCTGGCCAGCACATTCTCCAGATCTCTTACCAATTGAAAACGTCTGGTCAATGGTGGCCAAGCAACTGGCTCGTCACAATACGGAAGTCGCTACTCCTGATGAACTGTGGTACCGTGTTGAAGCTGCATGGGCAGCTGTACTTGTACACGCCATCCAAGCTCTGTTTGCTCAATGCCCAGGCGTATCAAGGCCGTTATTATGGCCAGAGGTTGTTGTTCTGGGTACTTATTTCTCAGGATCTATGCACACAAATCGCGTGAAAATGTAATCACATGTCAGTTCTAGTATAATATATTTGTCCAATGAATACCCGTTTATCATCTGCATTTCTTCTTGGTGTACCAATTTTAATGCCTAGTAGTTTAGATGGCTCATAAGGTGCAAGACGTAAATGTTTTATTCTTGTCAGTTAGTGATTATTGTGCATTTGTATTGTGTATGAATGAAAGATTAAGTTGTTGCAATGGCTGAGAGGCAAGATGTCACTGAGTCGTAGGCAGTTAGGCATTGGCTAATGAGCAGCACGGTAGAGAGTAGAAAATACGAGCTTCCGTAGTACGTTTGCAGATATTGGTGAGGAGTTAGCGTTGCTCATTCTTTTCCTGGAAAGTCGTCTGAGGATGTGATGCTGTTCATGGGGGCCCTGTCAACATCAGCGAGTGCTGAGAGTTGGTCCGATCACCATTTGTTGCTGGTAGCGAAGTTACTTTGGAAGGGAGAGACATTTGTGAGATGACGGAAGCGTTGAATAAGGTGGGGACGTCCGAGCAGTTGAAACAGGGGCCTACGCAGAGGTATAAGAAGCGTATTCTTTGGAGTGCAGTTGACTGCTCCGAGCGGTTCTAGGCGCTACAGTCTGGAACGGCGAGACCACTACGGTCGCATGTTCGAATCCTGCCTCGGGCATGCATGTGTGTGATGTCCTTAGGTTAGTTAGGTTTAAGTAGTTCTAAGTTCTAGGGGACTGAAGACCTCAGAAGTTAAGTCCCATAGTGCTCAGAGCCATTTGAACCATTTGAGTTGACTGATCTTACAAACACGCAAGGGGAAACAGCGCAAGATTTTGCTGAAAGAATAAGAAAAGTGAATGTAAGAAGATATGAACTGATTCAGAGTGAACAAGAGGATAGAGATTTGCTGCAAAACCCCCTGCACAGAGCGCTCGATGCCTTCCAAAGGGGTCTGATGTGAGATATGTCGAGCAGGGTGCGGACATGGGCGCTGAAGGATCTCCATTCGGCTGTGAGGTTTGCGATGAGTGTGGGGAGAGTGATGTGTCAATGGGTGTGAGAGGTAGGCAGGTGTATTCCCTACAAATGTTAAGTGGAACAATTGTGCTCATACATGCACGTGGAGAGGCAGTGGCACCAGTCTCAGTGGAACAGAGGTGGTATGGATCATCTACAGCATTGTGATAATGGAAGTAGGAGCGGACAACGAGGAAGCATCCAACCATTCAAAGCAAGAGGGAAACTGCTGCCTACCAAAAGCCGTTCTCGATGGAGCAAGTACGTATGCAGAAGCAGAATGTGCAATAATTGATGGGATGAAGGCAAGGAAGCATAAGATTTTATTAGGCACAGGGGACGCATGTGTCGGTTGCTATTAGGGACCTAGTTAGTTAGAGGTGGTGGAACCCATCACATTGTAGATAACGTGGGTTATAAGTCAATGATATAAGGGGATCAGTGGAAATAAATTGTCAGATAAGCAGTGTGTGGAAGTAGTGGTTCATATAGGTGAAGGCTACCGCATGACCCTGGGTCTTTTTGCATCAACGTCATACCATAACAGACCTTCAGTGACATGTGGTAGGACTTCATAGGGACACATTCCAGCTAGAACAAGTTGTCGCCAAGGTAGATCTGTCGTGAGATGCATTCGTCATAGCGGGTAATCTAATGAAACCACAAGCAAATTCATTAAGGCTTAATTCACATTATTGTATGGTAAGTGGCACCACGAAATCACTTTGCGTGAGTGTGGAGCCAGACTTACCAGTCGATATGTTATGCATAGTAGAACCGTTAGAAGGGATGCTTGGTTAAAGGAAGTATCGTAAGTGTATGAGAGAGTGATGGCAAAATGTAGTACCTGTTAGTATTAACAATTTTGGCGCTAAAGTAATTAAGATGAGGTAGGAGATGATGATAGCGAGATTGGACATTCTGAACAAGGAGGATTGTTGCACAGAACGTGTAAGCCATAAAAAACAACAGAACGCCACTAAGTCTGCGTTACCTAAGGTGGCGGAGCATCTGAAGTGAGTAGAGTGAACACAGACGGACGTGTTATGGGTGGAATTTTAGGATTTGTTTTTTCCTTGGGGACCATCTCCTGCAACACTCGTTACGCAATACAGAATTCCGGTGGGGAATGAGCACAGGTTTGCCATAAACGATATTGAATACCTCAGTATTTATAACTTATTCTGGACCAGGTAATTAACCAGCAATTGGCTGATGGGATAACAGAAGAGAGTAATACTCCATGGGTAGCAGGAATTGTGATTGTGCCGAAAAAGTCTATGGACGTTCCCAGAAATACAGATTTTGCTGTGATTACCACCATGTTAATAGTAAGATTGTAACGGATGCACAACCCATACCCAAAGTCACAGAGAACATTGATAACTTGCGACAGTGCCAGTCTTTCTTAGAATTGTGTTGAAGAGACTGGAGCCTCACCACTGTATAGTTTACCTGGACGATATAACAGTGTTCTCAGGGGACATGAAAGAACATAAACAGCATTTGACAGAAGTATTTAAGAGACTGTGGGCTGCACATCTGATGCCTTTAGAGGAAGTAAATTACATAAGGAACGTGATTAGCAAAGACAGCGTGAGTACAGATCCAGGGCTGGTACAGGCTGTGCTGGATTTTCCAGTGCCAAAGAATAGTTAAGAACTAGAGCAATTTTTGGGACTAATGCACTATTATAGGAATTTCGTAAGGGGGTACTCAGATATAGCCTGACTACTCATGCAATTACTGAAAAAGGATGCGAAATTTATGGGAGAGCGGCTTTTCAGGGGGCATTAGAAAAGCTGAAGAGAGTTCTGTTGTCGAGTCCACTTTTCGTGTTTCCGGGTTTCCAGAGGGTGATTGTATCATCCTGTGATGCCTCTAATCATGTTGTTGAGGGTGTTCTCAATCTGGAGATCAACGGTGAGAAAAACGCTATTGCTTATGTGTGAAGCCAGCTTAATAGGGCCGAGAGAAACTTTTAAACCATAAAGGGAGAAATGTTTAGTCTTTTATGTGGACTGACGTGTATTTGACGTCACGTTTAAGTCAAGAATTTTTAAGTGATGAACATTACTGTTGCTCTGATTTGTGTAATTGGACTGAAGGGTCCATCCAGCAGACAAACGAAATGGGCATTGACTCAGTGGGTTTGACCGCAAAGTAGTTCACAAGCTGGGAAAGAAACATGTAAATGCAGACGCATTATGGAGAAAGGTAGTGGTAGTAGAAGTTCTGGGTCAGGGCCTTGCTGAATGGTAAACGGAGCAGTGACTGCAAAAAATACAGAATGCAGTCACATTTCAGCATGTGTCGAGGTCTGTTGTGCTATGTAATAAGGTTAGGGCTTTGAGTGGTTGTACCAGGTGAACTGAAGGAAGAACTTCTAAAGAAAGATCATTATCATTTGTGGTCTGGTCATTGTGGATGCAGAGCAACAAACTAAAGGTAGTAGAGAAGTACTGGTGGACCAGAAGAAAAGGAGACGGGGATCAGTATGTGAAGAATTGTGTCAGTGAGCACATTGTAGAGACTTGCATCATAAGTGAGTACCATCACAGAGACTGCTAGAAGTTTCAAAACCGTTTCAGAGAGATTGGGCTGGATTGTTAGGAGTGTTTATCCAGACTGCAGCGGGGATTATTTTGTGCTGACAGATCATTTCTCTCAGTATGTTGAGATGATACTTGTGCCATACTAGAAAAAAGGGTTACACTCAGACTGGCGATGGTCGATAGGTGGATACTGAAGTCTGAAGTACCAGAAATGATGATTATGGGTCAGGGGACGAACTTCATGTCAGAGTTGATGATAGAATAATGCATTTGTTATATTTGAAGAACAAGTCCACTTCACCTTCAGTCAAACAGGGAGATGGATCGTGTGCATTGGACTATTGGAAGGATGCTGAGCTACCATGTGAACCCTCACTAGAACGACTGGGAAACTTATCTTTCGTTTATAGTGCATGCATACAGCTGAAAGATCCACACTAGTGCAGGGTTGTCACCATACAAGGTGGTACATGGGAGAAAAACGTTATAACTATTTCATATGACAGTAGCAAAAAGAGGCAAGGGCAGGGAGTCAGGCCGAGAGCTCGTGAGAATGGTGAGAGAGATATGGAAGCGAGTACAGACGGTACTGGAGAAACAGGAAGGAGCCGTCAAATGTATGAGAAACGTACCGCAATGTAGGGTGGGGCAATTTGTGAAGTTTTCTAGTTATTTTACACTTAAAGTCAAGATAAAGAAATTTGTGGTGAGATACCAAGGTCGTTGTAGCTTATAGAAACCAATTTACCAGTCAATGTCAAGCTGCAGTTGCCAAGAAGGATGGCAAGGGTGGAACCAGAGAAGCAAAAAGGAGGAAGTGTAGGGGAATGCAGCAAGCATCAATAAAGTTGTACAAGAAGTTCCATATGCATTGCAATCATGAAAGCAACAGAGCCATTTTGTTTATTGATGATTATTTAGAATTTTATGTCCAGGCTATCGAGAGTGGTATGTTAAAGGTGAATACATGAATTTTATTACAATAAGGGTTCTTTAGTTTATCTTTTACGAAAGATGCTGACCAGTGATAGCAGACTTTTTAAGGGGGAGAGAAAGATAGTAGTCGCTGTCCTCAGTTTGCTGTACACAAAGCACGAGAATTGGAAGGATGCTAGTCGTGGTGGTGCTGCACGTCTTTCCCTGGGTTGCGGTGCTATAGAGGGAGATTGTTATGCAGTGGTCATAGAGGAAGAGGTGTGACAATGACAGAGGGGAGAGCTGCAGTATGTCCAACTTATGTGATTCAGACGAACAGTAATGCACGCATAGTGCAGTTATTCATGGGCAGAGAAGGGGTACAGCATTGTCTGAGGGTTTGTGTAACTTAGGAAATAGTTCCAGCAAGCGGATCTTCATTCGGTTTCTTCCATGTACGACAATGTGGTAGTAGCAGCGAGTTGCTACGAGAAGGGAGGCTGACGAGGGCAAGATGGGTGGAACTGCAAGATAATGGGTTACTGGTTAATGGAAGAGCACGCAACATAACAGGATCAACTTCCCATTTAACAGCCGTGATAACCAGAGTTACTCATGTGAATATTACAGAGCCACAGTGGCCAGAGGAGCAACTGGAGATACTCCCTGTGAAGAACATAACCTTCCTGAACTATATATGCATACCATACCTGATCCATTCCGTGAACCGATTAATTTCCGAAGAGTAGGGCTAAACCACTGCGGGGCTGTTAATACAGCATGTTAAACAAAATCGGGAAAGGCAACGATGAGTAACTGTGACCTTGAATGTCATCATAACTGGTGCCGTAGTTACTCTGACTGCTTTGCATAGACTTTATCTGGTCTGTCCAGCAGACCGATGCACCAGTAGTACAGATGCTAGTAGACTGGATTCCTTGAGTGTGACTGAATATGTTGCGGACAAAAAATTGTATATGACAGAATATAAGACTGAAGGCCACAGACTAAACAGAGAATTTTTGGAAATTATCAAGGACATTTGTTTTTATGGAATATGAGAGGCGTAGAAACATAAAGTGATGAAAGGTTTAAAGGAATTATAAGAGTGTTTAGTGGCGTATAATTCATTTAAAATTTTCATCACTTTGTGTTATAAGAGTGTTAAGTGCCGTACCCCCCACCCCCAACCAACCAACCACCGGCCATACATCTTGCCGTTGGTGGGATGACTTGCATGCGTCAGCGATACCACAACGGAAGGGTATCTTCATACAATGTAGGCTTTCACGGTCGGTTTTGACTTCAGTTGAAACTTCCGGGCTGAGAGGCCGTGGTCGATGTATAAAATTTCCACCTAACGTTTGAACATTTTATTTCGGTTGTTCCAATGTGATACATGTACCTTTGTGACCTTATCATTTCTGAAAACGCTTGCTGTTACAGCTTGATTACCTGTAAATACCACCTTAAATCAATAAATGCTCAAAATGATGTCCGTCAACCTCAATGCATTTGGCAATGCGTGTAATGACATTCCTCTCAACAGCGAGTAGTTCGCCTTCCGTAATGTTCGCACATGCATTGACAATGCGCTGACGCATGTTGTCAGGCGTTGTCAGTGGATCACGATAGCAAATATCCTTCAACTTTCCCCACAGAAGGAAATCTGGGGACGTCAGATCCGGTGAACGTGCGGGCTATGGTATGGTGCTTCGACGACCAATCCACCTGTCATGAAATATGCTATTCAATACCGCTTCAACCGTACGTGAGCTATGTGCCGGACATCCATCATGTTGGAAGTACATCGCCATTCTGTCATGCAGTGAAACATCTTGTCGTAACATCGGTAGAACATTACGTAGGAAATCAGCGTACATTGCACCATTTAGATCGCCATCGATAAAATGGGGGCCAATTATCCTTCCTCCCATAACGCCGCACCATACATTAACCCGCCAAGGTCGCTGATGTTCCACTTGTCGGAGCCATCGTGGATTTTCCGTTGCCCAATAGTGCATATTATGGCGGTTTACGTTACCGCTGTTGGTGAATGACGCTTGGTCGCTAAATAGAACGCGTGCAAAAAATCTGTCATCGTCCCGTAATTTCTCTTGTGCCCAGTGGCAGAACTGTACCCGACGTTCAAGGTCGTCGCCATGAAATTCCTGGTGCATAAATATGGTACGGGTGCAATTGATGTTGATGTAGCGTTCTCAACACCGACGTTTTTGAGATTCCCGATTCTCGTGCAATTTGTCTGCTACTGATGTGCGGATTAGTCGCGACAGCAGCTAAAACACCTACTTGGACATCATAATTTGTTGCAGGTCGTGGTTGACGTTTCACATGTGGCTGAACACTTCCTGTTTCCTTAAATAACGTAACTATCCGGCGAACGGTCCGGACACTTGGATGATGTCGTCCAGGATAACGATCAGCATCCATAGCTCACACCCGTTGGGCATTTTGATCACAATAGCCACACATCAACACGATATCGACCTTTTCTGCAATTGGTAAACGGTCCATTTTAACACAGGTAATGTATCACGAAGCGAATACCGTCCTCACTGACGAAATGTTACGTGATACCACGTACTTACACGTTTGTGACTATTACAGCGCCATCTATCACAAAGCGAAAAAAGTGGTCCAACTAAAACATTCATATTTCTTTACGTACTGCACGAATATGTAATAAAAATGGGGGTTCCTATTTTAAAAAAACGCAACTGGATATCCGTTTGACCTATGGCAGCGCCATATAGCTGGCCAACCATAGCGCCATCTGGTTTCCCTCTTTAAGTTAGACGAGTTTCGTTCTTTGTAGTTTTTTCGTTTGATGCTTATTTCGTGAGATATTTGGCCCGGTCACGATCAATGGACCACCCTGTATACCTTGTGGCCCTGCGTCCAATCCACCCTTTTAATTACCGATACATCCAGGAAATTGAATTGACCGTTGCTCTCTTTCTCCATTGTAAACTGTATCTTCGGATTAATACTGTTCAGATGCACCAAGAAGACATCCAACTCTTCTTCACCATGAGTCCACACTATAAATGTGTCATCAACATAGCGGTACCATTTTTATGGCTCTTTACTGGCAGTCCGCAGTGCTCGCTATTCGAAGATCTCCATAAATAATTTGGCAACAGCTGGGCTGAGAGGGCCTCCCATCGCCACCCCATCGGTCTGTTCGTAAAACTCGTTGTTATACTGGAAATAAGTTGTCGTCAGGCAGTGTTTAAATAAAGCCACTACGTCAGTTGTAAAAATATCTGCCATATATGAAATAGCTTCGTTTACAGGCACCATGGTAAACAATGACACTACATCGAAGCTCATAAGAATATCACTTGGGCTGACGTTAATCTCCCTCAGTTTTTCAATAAAATGCACCGAGTTTTGAATGTAACTGTCCGTTCCGCCAATGTATAGTTGCAGCAAGCAGGCGAGATATCTGGCCATCTCTTGTGTTGGAAATCCTATCGCACTCACAATCGCTCTCAACGGGACCTGTGGTTTATGTACCTTTGGGAGTCCGTAAAGTCTGGGTTGATAAGCTTCCGTTTTGCAGAGTTGTTTTTCATCATCAGAAGAAAAAGAAGATTGTTCTACCAGTTGATTGGCATTTCTCAACATTTTTGTTGTAGGATCCTTCTGAAGCTTTTTATACGTAGTGGGATCCGAAAGGTCACTAAACTTCTTACGATAATCTTCGGTGTTTAGCAAAACCGTCTCCCGAAGATGGAGACGAAACGTTAGGTGGAAATTTTATACATCGGCCACGGCCTCTCAGCCCGAAAGTTTCAACTGAAGACAAAACCGACCGTGAAAGCCTACATTGTATGATTAAACGCCTCTACAGGGAGGAAATGTGAGTTTTGGTTCGGTGACTGGAGGGACTGCGCAAGAAGAAAGCACAACTGTGTAGGCTTACTTTCTCGCTACTTCCTCTATACTGAAGCAAACACTGCACAAAATACTAATCCCACAGCCTTCTACTCATCGTCGTTAGGAGAATATCCACAGATGGGCCACGCTTTTGATATGTAAGAGCACCACTGGTTTCTTTTAAGTAGATGCAACAGGTATCAGAAAAAGAAGCATGTTTGGAAACCACCGAAATGGAAGACTCTTCGATAACTATGGCCTCATTACTGTTTTGGTTTCTTCCATCATGGATTGCATTCTCAGCATTCTCATATATACCTCCTGCAGGGAGCTGTGCCTCTTACATTGATTTATATCGTCTTTCTTTATGCTGTTGCGCTGTTTGTACGCTCTCTGCCTTTTTTTCCAGCTCTTCCTCAATCTCTAAGTCTTGTAAAATGACGTCAGACGTCCAGAGAAGTTCTACAGTCATTCATGTTTAGTTTTGGTAACACGCTACGTACTGTAATCAGAACTTGCTTCACAGTGCTATAGTGAAAGAAAACGGATTCGTTCACCAACAATAAAATCAATATAAATGCACTTCATGATCTCAATAATCATCTCCAAAGTATTTCAATTTCAACCTTCATTTTCACATTTAATCATTCTTGTCTCATTAACTCGTATACCTCATTTACAGGGTGTTTCACTAAATGTGTTTGCCCCAAAGAGTTTCAGTAAAATGATACGATTTTTTAAATGGAACAATAGTTGTTTCTATCATGCACTGGAATCAGTAACACCAGCTGTGTGTACATCAATTGAAATTACATTCCTATCATTTTAGTTTGGGAGCTACAACGCACCAAAGTTTCAGGGGCAGAAACTACATGCCGTACATAGTACATGGCTGTGCGGTGGGTGATGGATGTTCTGCGGGTGGGAAGTTGATCTAAATGAGATGATCAAATGTGTGTCCATGTTCCTGAATGCACAATCCAATGCACCTTGTAAAGGATGAGGACGAGATGTAACATCGCCGGTGTCACGGAGCAACATGCGTCCTCGATGCGCCGTTTTAGATCATCTGGGCAGGTGGGCTCAGTGACATAAATACGATCCTTTAGACATCCCCCAAAAAAGAAATCTAATGGTGTTGAATCGGGCGACCTTGCGGGCCATGAATGAGGACCATGGCGCCCCAACCACCTTCCTGCAAACCTGTTGTTTAGTTCTTCCACAACAGCACGCTCAGAATGGGCTGGGTGACCATCGTGCTGCATCCTCATATGGAGTCTCGTGAGTAAACAAACATGTTCAAGGAGATTACCCAAACTGTTGACTATAAACGCGCGATATAACTCACTTGTCAGTGTACCTGTGAAGTAGTGTGGACCGATGATACCATCCCCAAGGATTCCACATCATACATTAATAGACCACCTACGTTGACGGTCGACAGGCGGTACTCAGCCGAGGATTGTCTGCGGCCCAGTAGTGCACGTTATGGCGATTCACTGCACCATAATTTGTGAACGTGGGCTTATCAGAGAACATAACGCCTTGTAAAGACTCAAGCGTGAAATTACGCATGGCCCAATCACAGAATGTAACTCTCGCACGGAAATCGTTGCCATGCAGCTCCTGGGTCAGTGACAGGCGGTACGGCTGAAACCTGTGGCCGTGTACTGTACGCCACACAGACGAGAGACTGACACCAGCGACTGCAGCAACGGCTCGCAGGCTGACACGAGGATCGTGGTGTACTGCAGCTAAAACAAACACCTCCGTCTTCCCACTTCTTGCAGTTCTTCCTCTATTACCGCGGCACATTACCAGGCTGCCTGTTTCCCGAAGTCGTTGTTCGGCACGGAAGAACGTACGCCATGGCCGTTTCAGTGGCATCTTGTCGGCACTAGCCGAGCACCAGCAACATGTCAACGTACTCGTTGTTCGTGTAAGCCATCTTCATCCGATGTCATTAACAGTGGTATATTGTGCCCCGTTTGTTTGTGTGGCTCGGGTATACGGCCGTGTGCAGCCACAGTCGGCAGTCTAACAGTGCATCGAGGAAGCTTCTCGCTCCGTGACACCGGCGACGTTACAACTCGGCCGCACCACATTTAGAAGGCTCATTGCGTTATGCGCAGAGGGTGTGGTATCTGCCCCTGAAACTCTGAAGGGTTGTAGCTCCCAAACTAAAAATGATAGGAATGTAATTTCAATTGATGTATACACAGCTGGTGTTACTGATTCCAGTGCATGATAGAAACAACTATTGTTACATTAGAAAATCGTATCTTTTTGCTGTAACTCTTTGGACTATGTTCATAGCTACGCAGACAGTGTAACGTTTCTTATGTTGACCTACTGTAATAAATATTTCCGTCGTCCATTACTACGTGACTTACAGGGGCAAACAC
The DNA here is from genome assembly GCF_023898315.1 of Schistocerca nitens. Lineage (NCBI taxonomy): Eukaryota > Metazoa > Arthropoda > Insecta > Orthoptera > Acrididae > Schistocerca > Schistocerca nitens. The sequence goes on along the minus strand of NC_064615.1, from coordinate 456,685,179 downwards.
ATTTAGTGAAACACCGTGTATACGGGGTATACGAGTTAATGAGATAAGAATGATTAAATGTGAAAATGAAGGTTGAAATTGAAATACTTTGGAGATGATTATTGAGATCAGGAAGTGCATTTATATTGATTTTATTGTTGGTGAACGAATGCTTATTCTTTCACTATAGCTCTGTGAAGTAAGTTCTGAATACAGTGCGTAGCGTGTTACCAGAACAAAACATGAATGACTGTAGAACGCCTGGCACACAGATGTCACGTTGCTGCAAACCGGCCGCGTAACATGGCGCTGCTATCCCCATCTTCCTGCCCGCCTTCTGCACCTTACAGTGGCTACCTCTTCTTATGTTTCCTCTCCAGGGGAAGCTGTGTCTTACTACTGCGAGGAGTGACCCCTCCCTCTCATCTTCCTGCCAGCCGTCACGAAGTGTCGGCCTATCACACACCGCTACCACTTACTGCTCACATGGTCCCAGTTCACAGGTACTTCTACACGCGATCTGACAGGTCCTGGATGCACGCGACTTCTTCCTCCACTACATTTCATGCTTTCAATGGAACATAGCACTTCGCACTTTTTACGCTGCTTGTAAGGTAGCTACTCTTGTACTCTGAATTTGTTTAACGACTTCGGCACAGTAATTTTATTTCTCTACCACTTTCCTTTTTTTTACAATAGACAATAAACTCCGTCTTCTACAAGTGGTTCGCTACGGCCGAGTTTAAATGACGTTGATGGCGGTCGCTACTCTCTCTAACTCTCTTATCTCATGCCTCACTGCAGTTGTTACGATTACTGTATTAACTACCTGTAACAATTACCGTTATGTGTTAAGAAGCTTTCTACTGTAAATTTTGTATTTAGTAAGTAAGATTTGAAACACTGCCTCAGCTGAAGGTACCACATGGAAAGTGGTGTTCTAGAAAACTGCCATGGAAATGTGTTAAAAAAAAACTAGTGCACCTTACCATTGAATTTGTGAGAACAATATGTAGGTAAGTTTTGTGAATGACAGTGCAATTTACCTGTCGCTGCATTTTGCACTTTTTTTTTTTTTTGAGGCAGTTAAAGAGACAGCACATCTGTTGACATGGAGCAAACTAAACAGAATTTTGTGTTTGTGTTTTCCTAGGATAACGGTTATTGTATTTACTTTGATGATGCACCATTCTTGAAGTGTATGAGTTTTTTAAGGTGAAGGAATACTGATTTACTGGTTTTCACATATTAATTTGGTCTCCCCATGTGCACGTACCCAAGTTCAGGCAATGACAGTTTATCAGACGATCTGGCTTCTTTGTGTTGCCATTTATTAGTTGATGCTACAATGTTAGTTAACGTTGATCTAGATGTGGGATTTGTATATTTACTTCAAGATTCATTCAAACTCACGTTCATTTCATTTTAGGGAAGTGGTTAAAATAATATTTCATTAGTACCAGCCTCACTCATCCTTCAAACATTTTCTCAACGTGAGTTCTCACATCGGGATACATATCTGGTGGAACCGTTCTTGCTGAATATGTTAACACGGTGAGACCCTTTCTCGTTGTTGCTGAATAAGTTAACATGGCGAGACCCTGTCCGCCTCTGCTGACAAAAATAATTACACGCGCTACTCAGATGACAAATAGGGAACTTGGGAGACGAGTCACGCGTGTGGTTGCTGTAGCATCTCGGAGGACAGTGCCGACTGCAGGTACTTTCCTGTAATTGAGCTTTCGGCCAGAGCGGACAGCTCCCGCCATCTGTCCCTGGCCCTGTACACCAGAACCGGCCATCAGCGTGAACCGCCTCCTCTTGTCTACCTATTCCATTTATCTTATTCACGCAACGCCTAGACTGCTAGTTGTCCTTCACTTCAGGAGAAATTTCTGTATATCATAATTTCAAAAAACACTAAACGTACAATGAGTTTCACTTTTTAACTTCAAGCCACTTCTCTTCCGACGCCCCCGTCTCCTATACTTCACTCACGCCTGTACAGATGAGTTCTACTTTGGTGGAACATAGTGAGGTGTCTGTGACGCCTGAATTTCGTAAAGCACTAATTTATGTGAGGAACTGTATTTTTGGGGTAAGCCTTCTTATAATTGTAGTTGTTTTCCTGTTTTTCTTGTTATTTGATGTACATTTGGTTCATGTGTCACTGTAAATTGTGTACGTCTGTACGCGTAATCCGTATAGCGTTTACTTAAGATTTAAGGCTTCGTTGTGTATCCTCGTGCTTATTGTTATTGTAGGACATGTTTCGTGCCTCTTTGTAAAGTTGATGCCTGTAGGGCCAAACATTGTACTGGATGCCATGTGTAAGGTTAAAGTTTGCTGATTGTACATGCACGTGTGCCTTTTAAAGATTTTATTTGGTATTAGGATATAAGAGTTAATTTTGCTAAATATTACTTTATTATTTCAGGTGTCAAGATTATGCATTCTTCCATGCAGATGACTAGTTTTATAATCAGTCCAAGCATACATACAGAAACAGACGAAATTCTGAACAATGTTCTTTTCTCGATACTGCTAAAACAACTTAGTTGAGCCACATTTGCACTTAGAATCATCGTGAACCTTGAGAGAGATAAATCAATAAATTGACATATTTTGCGAATTGTCATTCAAAAATGCCGTGTAGAATAATGTTTAAAAAGGAAACTCTTCACTGCTCAAAAGCGTGGTGTAAGGATAATATGTGACGCTCGCCCACGAACATGTTGTAGACATGTGTTTAAGGATCTGCGTATTCACAGTATATTTATTTCCTCGTCAAGTTTCTTGTAAATAATCCACTAAGTTCAAAAGGAACAATGATGAAAACATAATTAGAACATGAGAAGGAAAAATACATTCATTATTCCACATTAAGGTTGTCTTTAGCACAAAAAGAAGCGCACAATACTGAAACAAAAGTTTTTAATCACGTACCCACTGATATAAAATGTCGGACAGACAGCAAAGTAAAATTTGAAATCTAACTGCAAAAGTGATTCCTCGACAACTCCTTCTGTTCCATAGAAAAACTTCTATTATTGTAATGTGTAAAAGATACGAACTCACATCTGTATACTTAAAAAATAAATAAAAACCTTATAAACATTCAGTATGTAGCCATGTATACAAGTTCATTTGCAGAGTCAATATAAAATGAATCGTTCCAGGTGATTATTATTTATCATGCAAAATCATCCATGGAACATGAAACTAATTAACTTGTTGTATGGTACTTCTTGGTAATAAAGTTACTTGCATTTGATCAAGAATCCATGCTCACACAAGTTCACGCAAACTCCATCCCCACTGAATACTTGTGCCACATTGCAGAACGTTCCTGAGTGTTACAGAATCTTTTAGAAATCTCGAGAACCTTTTAGAATGCTCCAGAGCGTTATAGAACCAGAATTTTTGAGAATGTTGTAGAATATTCCAGGATGTTCGAGAAATATAGGCGATGGTGAGGCGCATGTGTGCGTATAGTATCGGAAATGGATTAGAGCGGATTAAGGAAAAGTGAGAGTGACAGAAAAGTAAGTCATTTTAAGAATTTCTCGGAATGTTGTAGAATATCCGAGGGTGCTCACTAATGCTCTTGAGGAAGCTGGACTGTTCTCAGAAAAAAACGTAAATAAGTAAAGAAATTCCTTTTTCAGTTCATACTCCATAATTGCAAAAACAATGTATGAGAAGGATACTATCGGTATACGAGAAGGGTGAACAAATAGTAGAGATGTTCTGCAACGCTTCAAAAGTAACGAGTAAAACGTTCTGTTGCTTCTCTTACGATCCAGAAACATGTTTATTGATGAGAAGTTCTCACAAAATACTGACATTTTGCATTTTATTTACTAATGTAGTATACATCAACCAACACTGCCCAATTGATACCTCACATGACGTGTATTCCACCTGCACAAATGGTCAAAAATGGTTAGAACTGTCCATTAGCCTAGAATACAATAACGATTTTAAAGTAGTACCTTAGCTTCAAAATACCTCAGCTCTTAGCCTGATTTAATATTTGCCTGAACAGATCGATTATTACTTCCACCGAGTTAAATCGCCGCCACCTAACCTTTAATGACTGTACGAAGCTTTGGAGATAGCACGGCTCCATATGTCCTCGTAAATATAACAGCAGCGCCATGGAACACTTCCATGAGTACTAGATGGCAAGAGAGCGGAAAACTTTTGAAGCCAACACGTGGTCATAATAGTGCGGTAGACTATGCACTTCGTAAGTAAGTTTCATTCAGTGCAGATATGACCTTGTGCAACCAAACGGTGATACGAAATTCCATATCTTTTGTCATCAAGAAAAACCTGTACTTTTGGTCACTAATTGAACGTGAGCTGTCCCAGAATTACAAGGTACGTGACAACAACAGTGAGAGCGGAAACTATCAGACGGCGGTCGATTTTGACGAATCCAGCGGCGCTGAATGACAGACGAGGCCCATGAAGCGTGAACCTCAAGAAGTCATCGAGGTTCGCCGCGTGCCGTTGAGGTACCAGCGATGCCCTGAGGAGGATCACCCCTGTGGCTGCCGCTGCGTCTTCTGCAGCCGCACAGGACAGCGAGAGCGATAGGAGCTTCATGCAGTGCAAGGCGAGCCACGTCCCCGATGTGCCCACGGACAGGACGAATGGGAGATCCGTCACACTGGTAGGTGACAGCAACTTGACGAGGATCTCGTAGGAGCTGCAGATGGCACCACAAACAGAGCCCGCGATGTCGAGGGCCAGTGGCAAGCCAAAGTGCCGCATTAGGTGTTCAGCGGCGCGTCCCAAGACCACATAGGCCTTCTGCAGCTGCAACAGTGAGCACCTCCGAGGTGGCGACGGCCCCACAAACAACTCAGAGCAGGAGGAGGACAGAGCCACATGGCGAGCTGCGTTCAGTCTGGAGAACCTGGTCCACATTTCCAAGACGAGCAGGCTGAACTGTAGTGTGATCACCAAGTCAAAGAACACCCGTAACATGATTGTGAGACGTATGTAAGTTGTTCCAAAGTCGGCGAATGACACCGCCACCAAGCCCAACAACACCGAAAGGATACTGGCTATGCAGAATCCTCCCAAAATTTTTCGATGTTCCATCTTCTTGGCTGTAATACACATATCAGCTGATTTCATCTCCTTCGTGGAATCTAGTAAGTATTGGCACCTACTTACAGCACATATTCCCAACATTAACAGCAACTTCGTTTTTCCGAAGGCTCCTATGATAAAGTATATGGTGTGCATTATAGGTGAAACCTGTCGATCAGTGTTGAAATAAACGGAGACTAAGAAACCTTGCGACGTAAGATTCACGGCCAGTACGAAGAACCATAACGCAGAAGGAGTAAGATAACTCTTGTAGAAATATCTCTGTCGCTTCCTGCAAAACGCTGCAGGACGAAATTCCCGCTTCGTAGATGCCAATCCAAATACTTTCCACATTCCATAAAAACATTTCAAGAATATGTTAAAGTTTAACATAGTCTTCTTTTTGTACCCTCACGTACTGTTAAAGCGCAAAATGTCGCTGTACGTCTGCTAGTACTGGAGGGGAATTATATAGTTCACCTCGTCTGAAAACTAAGCAATCAACTACTATTGTGTGCAGCAGTCAGCTTAGTTCCTACCAACAGATTGCTTCACAATAGAACATTAAAGTACGAAATTACTTTCGTTTGCATCTTTTAAGTACTTGTATTGACGTTTCGAATAGGAAGTGAATTGCTATTATGACTGTGTATTCCAAACGAGTTTGTGCATTGTGCTCTTAATGTGTTTGTGATTTTCATCTTAACCCTGTCTACAAACTGCATTGCTCGTATTGTGAACGTCAACTAGCGACAATAGAAATATGGACTGTCCTCTGCCATAGACGAAGGTGTCAAGTCTCGTCTCCATTTTGTTATTATTGGATTCTTTTGTTAGGTTCCTTCAAAGCGTAATACATTCACTGAACAGATTGCATACATCACAATTCTTAAAACAAAGACAGGGGATTTCACCTCTCAGAAATACTCTGTATGCAAATCTGTAATTTTTTTCTTTGCTGCTTCTTGTCTCAAATACCTTCGAGCGCCACCGCAACCCATTCCATAATAACTGTATCTTCATTCGATCATCAGTGTTCAGTACTGCCACGATTTCCTCTCGTGTGCCAGTCTCTTCAGTTTAGAGTACTAGCTGCATACAACGTTTCAGTTATTTGTCCTATATGTTACTGGAATTGTGTGAAAACCCGGAATTCTATAGAATGCCTAGGTAATGTATGGAACACCTCATAGTTTTAGGCAAACTATGGAGTACAAGATTGTGAAAATGTCCCAGGCATTTTATACAATTCCTAGGCACTATATATAATAACCAGTAACATTTACGCAAAGTGGTAAAAGGGCACAAGATGAGTATCCTTCATTAATTAATACGCATTTAAAACTGAAAAACAAAATTACGAAATAAAGCACAGGATATTCTTACCTGAAAACAATGAAAGCAGAAGTGAGATTGATGTACTTGTAACAGGAAGTATTCACTTTTCTTCTTCACAAAAAACACGTTACATTTTGGCAGTTTCATGTTGTACACACATTTCAGAACTTAAAGAAGAATGCGAACAGAATATTGTTACCGGTAATATCAAAACCAGAACTTGTTGCAGCAGAGAAGGCTGGATTGACGTTTTGAATTGCACTTATTTTTTTCATATTTTGTTGCTGTGCTGCAATTTCATATTTTGGCGTTTCGTGTTGCACTTACACCTAACGAATTTTTGGCCTCTTCCTGTGGACTGGCAAGTAGCTGCAGATCGGAGAGGTATTTCGTGGTCAGGAACGTCTTGAGTTCTCATTAAGTTCTTTGAACATGCGGTGAATAGAGCTGCTTCGGGATTCCTTCTGCAGTTATCAGTCGGTAAAAGCCGTCTTCCGTCACATTCACAACTGCCAGCAGACTTCGTGGGTCACCCTGTCCTTTGTCGACGTTGGCTGTCGGAACTCGCACTGCTGCAATCAAAGGCACAGGGGGAATTTTTTGTCAGAATCCTTTTCATTTTTTTATCCTGAATCACAAGGTACAATTTCAGAGGTAAACACATTTAGTGAAACACCCTGTATATCTCATATGAACGTCATCCATCAACTTCCACTTACATTGCTGCTCTATAGATTGCGACAGTGAAAATATGTTCATTAAATATATCATCCCGTTAAAGTAACACCATCCCCTAATCCACAGTTCAAACACATTTACCCACTAGTGATGAGTTCCAATTACAGAATTCCCCGTAGAAGAAAAGAAGAATACGAAGAAGACTAACGAAAGGGAAGAGGGCAAAAAGCGCATCCTTTCATTCCTGAATTCGATATGCCACACAGCATCCTAGAAGTTTCGGCAATGCAAGTGCTAATCATGTAATTACGACTGTGTATTCCCTTGTGGCCTAAAGTCACCTAGTCCTGCTAGCGATGTGATCAATGCTAGCAGGATTGTCTAAACAGTTTGTGGCTCTTCTTGCAAGGCCTACAGGTCGCTCTCACGTCTGTTTACAGTAAAAATTTATCGGAACGAAATATTCCGACCTGCTCGGAATGTATGTGGTTCCTAAGGCACATCTTGCCAGCTTCATGGTCCTGGACATTGTGTGGAATTGTAATAAATTTTGAAATATTCCCTTGCCTCAGCAATCAACAGTCTAACACCGACTGCAGCAGCGGGTGCGGTAGGTGTTGGCTTTACGTCCCGAATAAAGACAGCCTCTGCTTGCACTTTAACTTCTTATAAAAGGACTTGGTTACGTGTTGCATCTCTTTCTAAGGTGTATGACCAACTGGAAATCGTTCTGATTTTGTCTTCTGTCAGCAAATGCTCCCTCTGACAGTGGGTAATTTATCACAGTAATGGCTGACTCTTCTGTTATCCAAATCGTGCTTTGTAAATCCTTCACCAAGGCTCTCTGCATTGTTTAACGCATTTACTCATCCTTTGTAAGTTCTTCGTAGATTTCTTTCAGAGCGTCCCACGCTTCTTTAGCAAATGAACATCTATCCACGAATGGACAGAGTGTGATTTGAGCTTTCCTTGCATATACTTCAGTTACCACGGTTATTTTGCCTGTTACGAAGAAACAAGCAGAAAAAAACAAACACCTTAAACAGGCCATGTATCCAACGGTAGCAACAGCTTTTAGGCGTCACCGAATGCGGATATGGATGTGAAAGGACATGTAGCCAGCACACCGCTCTCCCAGTCGTTGTCAGCCTTCGTCACCAGTGTCTCTACTTCTCAGTCAAGTGGCTCCTCAACTGGCCCCACAAGGATTGAGTGCACCAGTTACGCTATCCCCCAATTGCTTGCGTTCTAGTCAACCAACATACGGCTGTCTTCTACGTGTATCTCGCAAAGGGACCATAAGGGTAGAAATAAAGAGCTTTCAGCAGATACAGAGGCCGACCAACAAAATAAGAGATGATGTCCCCAGCAGTTACGCAAGGAGAAAGAGAATTCAATGACCCGCACGCAACTGGAAAGGAGGAACTGACAGTGGGACGCAAACTATCCTCCGGCACACACCATAAGGCAGCTAGTAAAATATAGACGTAGATGTACGTGTAATTGAGTCTGCATTGCAAACTGCAACATACTATAGTTCGTTCTGCCCTTTATAAGCTGTAAACTAAATTAGTGTCTACAGAATTAGTGTGCTCTCAGTATCTAGCACTACATTTTAGTACTGTTAGTCGAATTTAGAAGTCATCATATTTGCTGAAAACAATTTTGTACATGCTGAATTAGTATATTTTAATTCTCAACGTGCTTTTTCTGTGAAAGGTGACATTCTGATTTATGTTAGGGAATGTGTAGTCTATTTTTCTGAGATTTTTTGGGTGTTTCGTACTGTAATCAGTAGTGTTTTCACTTCATTTCCTTTGATTACGATATTTCTCATTCTTGTCTGGTTTTGTTTTTTTCTTACACACTATGTTGCTGTTTCTAATTTGCTACAATTATTTCTATCTATAGTTATAATTTAGTTTAACCGCGATTCATCGATGTGAGAAACTACATCTACATACCATCTACATCATACACTGCAAACCACCTAATGGTGTGTGGCGGACGGTACTTATGGTACCACTATCTAATCCCTCCAACCCCGTTCCACTCGGGAATAGTACGTGGGAAAAATGGTTCAAATGGCTCTGAGCACCATGGGACTTAACTGCTGAGGTCATCAGTCCCCAATCACTTAGAACTACTTAAACCTAACTAACCTAAGGACTTCACACACATCCATGCCCGAGGCAGGATTCGAACCTGCGACCGTAGCGGTCGCGCGGTTCCAGACTGTAGCGCCTAGAACCGCTCGGCCACCCCGGCCGGCAGTACGTGGGAAGAATGACTGTCCGGTAGCCCCTGTATTGCCTCCAATTTCTCAAATTTTCACCTTGTGGTCAATACACGAGATGTATGTGGGGAGAAGTAATATGCTGTCCGACTCCTCCTAAAAAGTGCTGTCTCAAAATTTGAATAGTAAATCTCTCCGTGATGCACAGCGCCTATCTTGAAACGTCTGCCAGCGGAGTTTGTTTAGCATCTCCGTAACGCTCTCTCGCCAGCTAAGCGATCCCGTGACGAACGCGCTGCTCTTCGTTGGATCTTCTCTATGTCCTCTATCAGTTCTACCTGTTAGGGATCCCACATAGATGAACAATACTCAAGAATCTGCCGAACAAGCACCTTATAAGCCACTTCTTTCGTGGATGAGTTACATTACGTTAACATTTTTCCGATGAATCTGAGTCTGGTGTCTGCTTTTCCCACTATGTGTTTAATGTGGTCATTCCAATTAAGGCCGCTCTGGATAGTTAGTTCTAGATATTTTACGGCAGAAGCTGCCTCCAGCTGTTTGTCATCATTAGTGTGGCTGTACAGTAGTGGATTTCTGTTCCTATGTACGCGCAATATGTTACATTTGTTTACGTTCAGAGTCAACTGTCAGAGCCTGGACCAGTTTTCAATTCTCTGCACGTCGTTCTGCAAGTTCTTGCTATCTTCTGGTGTTGATACTTTGGTATAGACAACTGCATCATCTGCGAATAGCCTAGCTTTCTACTAGATCATTTACATATATTGTAAACAGCAACGCTCGTATCACACTTCACTATGTTACTCCGGATATTACCTTAACATCTGTCGATTTTCTTCCGTTAAGAGCGACATTTGAGCTCTATCTGCAAGAGAATCCAATCGCAAGTCTGCTCCGATACTCCGTAAGCTCGCAGTTTTTTCATTAAACGGCAATGAGGGACGGTGTCAAATGCCTTACTGAAATCAAGGAGCACGGCATCAACCTGAGCGCCGTTGTACACTGTGCTGTGAATCTCATGGAGGAACAGAGCGAGTTGAGTTTCGCAAGATCTCTGTTTGCGGAATCCACGTTGATTTTTGTGGAGGATGTGTTCATTTTCCAAGAACATCATAATTCTTGAGCATAAACATCTTCCGTAATTCTACAACACATTGGCGTCATCGATATACAGGGTGTTACAAAAAGGTACGGCCAAACTTTCAGGAAACATTCCTCACACACAAAGAAAGAAAATATGTTACGTGGACATGTGTCCGGAAACGCTTACTTTCCATGTTAGAGCTCATTTTATTACTTCTCTTCAAATCACATTAATCATGGAATGGAAACACACAGCTACAGAATTTACCAGCGTGACTTCAAACACTTTGCTACAGGAAATGTTCAAAATGTCCTCCGTTAGCGAGGATACATGCATCCACGCCTCCGTCGCATGGAATCCCTGATGCGCTGATGCAGCCCTGGAGAATGGCGTATTGTATCACAGCCGTCCACAATACGAGCACGAAGAGTCTCTACATTTGGTACCGGGGTTGCGTAGACAAGAGCTTTCAAATGCCCCCATAAATGAAAGTCAAGAGGGTTGAGGTCATGAGAGCGTGCAGGCCATGGAATTGGTCCGCCTCTACCAATCCATCGATCACCGAATCTGTTGTTGAGAAGCGTACGAACACTTCGACTGAAATGTGCAGGAGCTCCATCGTGCATGAACCACATGTTGTATCGTACTTGTAAAGGCACATGTTCTAGCACCACAGGTAGAGTATCCCGTATGAAATCATGATAACGTGCTCCATTGAGCGTAGGTGGAAAAAACTAAAATGAGCTCTAACATGGAAATTAAGCGTTTCCGGACACATGTCCACATAACATCTTTTCTTTATTTGTGTGTGAGGAATGTTTCCTGAAAGTTTGGCCGTACCTTTTTGTAACACCCTGTGGATCTATAATTAAGTGGAATGACCTGTGCTTTTTTCCAGTCGTAAGGGCCCCTCGCTGCTCAAGCAATCTACGATAAATTACTGCTAGAAGGGGAGCAAGTTCTTTCGCATAAACTTTATAGAATCTTATAGCTCTCTCATCTGTTCCTGATGCCTTTCCACTACTAAGCGATTGTAGCTGCTTTTCAGTTCCGCTATCGGTTACCTCAATATGTGCCATTTCGACGTTCGTACGACGATTGAACGGAGGGACGGTGTTACGATCTTCCGCGGTGAAACAACTTCGGAAGACCGAATTCAGTATTTCGGCCTTCTCTCTGTTATCTTCCGTTTCGGTGCCGGTGTGGTCTCTGAGAGATTGAATAGATGATTTTGACCCACTTACTCTCTTAGGTTTTCACTAAGGTCGGTTGACAACGTCTTATTTTCAGAGTCATTGAACGCTTCTCTCATTGCTATCCTTACGCTCATTTTCGCTTCTTTCAGCTTTTGTTTGTCAGCTAGGTTTTTACTTCTCTTGAATCTGAGATGAAGTGCTCTTTGTTTATCTAGCGCATTTCTGAAACGGCTGTTAAACCATGGTGGATCTTTCCCATCTCTTAAAACCTTACTCGGAGCATACTTGTCTAGGGCATATTGAACGATGCCTTTGAATTTTTTCCGTTTGTTCTCCACATCTTCGTACTTGTCACCGAATATTTGATTCTGACTGCTGAGATATTCTGAAATTTGTATCCTTTCATCCTCGCTGAGCGAATATATATTCCTACCTTTCTTAACATTCCTTGTAGGACCCGTCGTCACATACTGTCACAGCCTTATAGTCACTGATAGCTTCCTCTACGTTAACTGATTCGATAAGTTTAGGTCTGTTTGTTGCCAGGAGGTCTAGGACGTTACCCTCACGAGTTGGTTCTTTAACTATCTGCTCAAGTTAATTTTCGGACAAGACATCCATAACAATGTCACCGAATGCCAATGGCACCAGTTTTGATGGCGTAACACTCCCAATCTATACCTGGAAAGTTGAAGTCACCCCCTATTACAACGGCATGATCAGGAAAATTACTAATGATATTCTGCAAGTTCTGTCTGAAGCGCTGTACAACTACAGATCCTCACTCAGATGGTCTATAAAAGCATCCGATCACCATTTTTGACCGTTCAGTGATACTCTTTTTCACTCAGATTAATTCACATTCGGAATCCGTGATAGCTTTGCTAGATTTTATCGACTTCTTTTATTGCAATAAACACGCTGCCAACATTGGCGACTAACCTATCCTTACAATAAACATTCCAGTCTGAACTTAGGATTTCCTTGTCATTGACGTCTGATTTCAACCAGATTTCTCTTCCCATTATGCATTATAAACTTCCGTAACCGATAATAATTCTAGGACCTTTCCTTGGATGCTTACTAAAATCATATTAATATTTTATATCTCCGATCTGCGAGGACCAAGATTCTCTGAGGTCACTGTGGCTGATTTAAAAGGCAAATCGTCTTTGATCCCAAGGGAGGGGTTCTCTAACATAAAACAGCCCCATGTGCAGGCCACACGTACTCTGCTACTCTAGTAGCAGCTTTCTGCGTGTAATTCACGCCTGGCCTATTGAGGGGGGAACCCTAGAATTCTTATTTGTTAACGAATTTATTTAGTTTGCTATTCATATCACTTCTGTCATCTTCCAGTTATTTAATTTGAGTTGCAGAAGGTATATGTAATCATTTGTTTCATGTTCTGTTGTCAATTTATTGCTTTATTGCATGGTATTAAGTTATTGGTGAAATTCGTGAAACTTCGCCGTTGTATGCACGAGAAGTGGATAGAGCTTCTTCTACAACATACTGTGAGCAATTTAAACTCCAGGTTCTCGTAGAAAATTTTTGAATTTTTACCTGATGGTCAACCCAACATTGTGAACGTACGTAGCCCCCTCCCACCCCCTACTAAATAAGTGAAAATGGGGATAACAGCTGTGGTTTTTGTGAAATACAGAGAAAATGAATGTATCTTCCCACTTTCCAACTGACATACTGACTGTGGCATCTTTGACCATCCTGCTACACTATGAGCGTAGTGATAATCAAAAAGTTATGAAAACCGTCATTGATTGAAAACTATACCTAGTAATCCATTTTAACAACTATAAGAAGAGCAAATATTAATATACGTCATTCGGCAGGAAAACAGTGAAAGTGAAGAAGTGAGTATTATGAAATACATTTTATTGAACGGCTGAGTGCCGTTTATCGAGACATGCCAAAAGTGCATTCTAGCTCAGACAATCGACATATCTCCTGAAGCTGGACTACAACACCAATGCCTTGATTTCATCTTGAAAGAAGCATATGTGTGCACATTAAAAATATCATTCATTGTATTATTTTTTCAGTATTACCCATTCGCATAATTCAAAAAATAAACATTTCTGTTATGTTTCTCTTCATTTTCTAAACCAGGTCAATTCATTCAAACCTTCACGCATACATGACTTGCTGCTCACGTGCAATCCAGGGCTCAGTCTGCCTCAGTAGTACTCGATACACCTTGGCTGTGCTCAGTCCTTCTCAGTATAGCGTGTATTTAATTTATCAGTGCACTGAGACAATGTCTTCCAGGATCTGGTGCATGTCTTTCTTCATATGGCGGAATTGTGGTGTAAGTGCTGTTTACGCTTTGTTAATTGTTCTGGTATAAAGAAAGTTCACAGGTACAGTGGCTGTTTGCACAAAAAGAGGCTGTCTAACAATAATTAAAAAGAATGGGAACCAGAGAGTTGAAGAAGAAGAACCCTCAACATCTACTACATAGTTGCATAATCGACGATTACCGCAAATGTGCTACGAAACAGCATTACAATACCAATTAAAAGATTTAGCTGGCTACGAAAGAGTTAAAAATTATATCGACTGACAGATGATTTGTATGGGATTCATTGTTCTGTATACCAAGAAGCATTTTGCGTTAAATATGCAGGCATGGAACACATACTGGAATTGGTGGTGTGAGTAGAAATTTTATTAAATCATACACGTTATTAAATCATCAGTTATTAAAGCTTTTGATAGAAATGACGATTAATATGGAGACGTTATACAAGACAGCAAAGCATGTTGTTAAGTCAAAGGAGATGCAGAGAACGAGTTTTTGGTTGAAGTGCCACTATCGTTAAATTTCTGAAGGGAAAGCAAGAACGAAAATTAGAAGATCTAGAATGAATTACAAACCTTGCAGTTTGAACAGAGTTGACTACAGGCTCTGCCAGTAAGACATTTCAAGGTGAGAAGCAACTTATTTCTATTTTCATGTCGAAAGTGGCTCCATTTGAAAAGAAAATCGTATTTTCAGAGAGACAGCTTGAGACAAGGAACACCATCCATTCCCTTAAGCTTACTGGTGCTGAAGATACGCAAATTTTGAACAATCGATTGTATCATTGAAAAGATCACAGGAATAGCATTCTAAAGTTAGAGGACACTGACGTTTTACATCTGTTTCTAAGTTATTTTCGGAAACATTCGTGATTTCAATTAAAAGCACCACTGTGCTTGTGAAGTTGGAACTGGTCGATCTATAATGCAGTTCCTGTTTAAAAGACAAATTTTTTACACTAAAATTACCCATGAGTTCTATGTTGTTTTCCTCAGAAAGAGTTCTCACATCTCCATAATGAGGTTGCTAACATGATATCAAAGTTTCGATCAATACGCGTGTCTAAGAGGTTTTTTTTCGATTCTGAAACGAAATGTCTTGATACATAGCAACAAGAGTAACGAAAATTTGCGATACTGTCTGCATCTCTCTGACAAGTATTTTTAATTGGCTCTTTAATTTCTGTTGCTGAAACTATTTCATGTAACATTAGATTAGTTTCAATGTTATTATCTTTAATAATCTTAGTTGGTAATTTTGATATATAATTAATCTGATGAACTATGAGCTTTGTTATCGATTTATTATTATTTCTTTTTCTTTGGCTTTAGATTGCTTTGCTTCACATTTAGCTGAAACTAATTATACTCTGTTTAATTTTGCTGAATGAGATTCAGAAGCAGTTTCAGTGTAAATGTTGAATATGGTGCAAGTATTTTTATTTTAATTTTATTAGCACAGCAGACTAGAATATTTTTGTATATTATTGGGCTCGATGTTATTAGATCTTAATTTTTATTTTTTTGTGTTTTCTATTAAGCTTGCTGTGATGTCTTTAGGTTTTATTTCAGTTAGAGGATTTCAACCCAGCTCCATCATGATAATTTAACATAATTCAGTCTGAAATTGTTTCTACCTTTATTTTCAATTTTTTTATTTCCTTTATTGGTTTAAAGATTTTATTTCTTACACTTATTTAGTGAAATGTTTAAAAATTCAAAACTTAATAGAAGAATTAATCTTCTAGTCTTATGTTGTCAAAACATGTGCTTTTCCTAAGCCTGATAGTTACATTAAAATTTATTTCTTCATTAATTTATTTCATATAATTACTAACAGGTGTTAATTATGAAATAAATAAATAAATGTTAGAGTTTGTAATGTTAAAATATAAGGTTCTTGAAGTGGTCATTTTCTAATTCATGTTAATAGCCATGCAACAGTTAGTATAATTCAATTAAGAATTGATATGATAAAACTAGGTACCTCCAAATGGTGCTTTGATATAGAACAGTAGAGATATTCAGATTCTAATTGATAAGAATAAAGCAGTAACACCCCCAGCGTTATTTAAAATTGATTATAAAGTAGTATATGGTAACAGTTCATTCTAGTTCAGATGAACTGGTGTTTCAAGAGCATTTGCAAGTGCAAAAATTGTCTGAATCTCCTAGGAGATATGGATAATTAAACATAACAAAATTAATAATGATGTTCTTAATACAAATGCATCTGAGTCTTTAATGTAAAATAAGGATGGAGTTGAATTTTTTTGATATATTTGTTTACTTATAAATGGTCATATAGTATTGTCAGCTGTAAGAAAAGTAAGTGGAATAAAGCTATAACTGCAATCAAAAGTGGTAATACAGAATGGAATGTGAAAAATCAATTTAATGCTGCATTATCTGTGGCAAATTCTCCTCATACTCTCTGAACTAAATATGCTCTTAGATATGGGATTATTAATAATAGATTTATAATTACTGTTGCTCCTCACAAATAATTACACAAACCACAACAATTTTTTGTGTTACATACAAGTGAAAAATATAGATGTTCCATTTGCATGTAAGGTTGGGATACTTCAACCATTGCCAGCATCTCAATAAATGTGAATGCTATTTCAGAATATGAGGTATAGTCAGCCTACAATCTGAATTATTGAGCATCACCCTATTAATGAAATGTTTGAAACTAGTAAGTCAACTAAAAAGCTATTAGGTGACGGAAGGTCCAGGTTAGATTAACAACAATATTATGAAAAGGATAAATAGCTGCTCACCATATACAAGTAGAGCAGATATTAAATCAGAGACAGGCACAAAAAGAGACTACTAAAAATTTTAGCATTTGGCCAAAAGGCGTTTTCCTGAAGTAGAAAACACACACTCACTCAGACAAGCATAATTCACATGAACATGACTACTGTCTCTGGATGTTGCTAAATAAAGGTTGCTGATAATTAAAGCCTGTATTTATCAGATGTATGTTTTCATTATTGATTATCTTATTTGATGAATAGGTCCTTGGTTATAGTTAGCAGTTTTGACTACTTCTGATAGTGCTAGGATTAAATAAATAATAATTATTTTTTCTGTTATAATTAATGTTGGATTATCATATAATTTTTGGAGGTTTTGTTACTTCTTGACAATTAATTGAATTATTCATATTTACAATTTCTTTGTTTTAATGGTGTTAACAAAAACTGTTTTATCTATTACAGTTAGTGAAATTATAATGAAGTCATGTTATTAAAATGAAGATTGTAGTAATTGATTTAGACTGAAATAACTCATTTTATGCACTCCTTCTGATATAAATAAAAAGGAGTATTAAAAATAGTATATATGATAGTCAGAATCTTTCTGAGTTCCTATAAGTAATCCAATAAGGAACATTTGTAAAATAATAATAATATTATTGGTATGGGGTAACTTAACAAAACTTTTACCATGTTTGTTAAGATTATTGTTATTTTTTTACAACTTCAGTAGTAAGTTTATTAAAATATCGTTTTCAGAAGCTAAAGATGGGAAAATTTCCTATCTCTGCAGTTTTAAAAGTGGATGCTATTCTTATTTATAGTTTACAACAGCAGCATTGTTTTAAACCATTACAACTAAAGTTTATATTTCCTCTTTCTACTCCTTTATTAGTTTATTTTGCTGACATTTTCGTTGTTCTTCAAAAATGTAAGTACTTATTAAAAGTTTTATTTACATTCCAATATAACGTTCTTCCTTTATTTATAAATTTTAGTTGTGCATTTATTTATTAGTTATTGTTTTCAGTTTGGTGGTGACAATTTCTTCTTCTTATTTCTAGATTTATCTGTTTGAGAGGGTACATTGTGCCTTATTGCGTTATATCTGCAAGTAGTTCTCATGCTAATTAGGTTTTAAGTTATCTTATTTTACTTATGTAAAACATATTTATTTATAACTAGTTTTTCACCCTTCATTGTTAGCTGGGTGATTCTTCATGGGTGGTTAATTCTGTAATACATCTGTCTGATTTTATATGATTTGCATTGTTATTATACTGATTTGAATATAATTAGGTAAGCTTTGGGTTTGATTATTTTTCAAATTGTTTGATTTTGTTGAGGTTTTGAATTTGTTCTTTAACAATAACTACTATATATTAGGTTTACTTATATTCTTGTCAGTCTAATTTTTTAACGTTATTGTTTTGATTTTAATAATTATAATGTAAGTTTCAGTTGGTAGATTAAGTTAATTAACTTTTCATACTTTTTAGGTTAGATTGGTTCCTATTTTACTTTTAATTTGGAATTGAGGATATCAATGTGCTTTTTATTTAATGTTTTATACTTTAATTGCTTGTTTACTTTTATTGTTAGTTTAATTGAAGGCTTATGAATAGTAATACTCTTCATTTTTTTTGTCATTATTCTTTTGATCGCTTTTGTGTTTTATTTATCTTATTTTACCTTATGTACTTACGATGGCTATATTTTTATTCAATGTTGGTTCTCCAAGGTTCATGTAGAGGTTCAAATGGTTCAAATGGCTCTGAGCACTATGGGACTTAACATCTATGGTCATCAGTCCCCTTCATGTAGAGGCTCAAATCTGTGATAGAATAATTCTTACTGATGTTATACTGAAGCTGGAAAGGTTTGATATTTTTCATGTGATGAAGGTTATTTCTTACTTAGGTTTAATATTTAATTAATTTTTAATTCTCCTTAGGATCAGCAGGAGGTATTATTGTTAGATTTACTTGTTTTTGACAAGTTGATTACAGTCTGTATTCGGTTTTTTGTTTGTAGCTCATATAAGAATATATAGGTCAATAACTATAAATTGATGAGATTATATAGCCTTATTTCCTTTTTTTTTTGGCTATGTTATAAGTTCTTCTGATTTTCTTTATTTAGCAAATACTCTCTGATAATGTTTGAGAAAACATAGATGATAAATTAATAAGGATGTAATTAATCTTATGGGTAGAATGAGACTTTAATGATTTCTTTTAAAATCATCTGATAAGACTGCTCCTTCTTCTTTTAGTTCATTAAACAAGGCGATATATTGATCTTCTTTTTAGCATCTTTTCTTAGTGCTGTCTGTAAATTATATATGTATTCTTATTCACAACATATTTCTTATTATTTTGGTGTATATACTTGTTCTTATGGTTATCTATACGAATAGCATCTTTTACTAGTACACAAGATACCTTTAAAAATTCTTTGTTTTTGGAATGAATATTTCTTTGTTTAATTTTGGTTATCTTCTTTATTAAAAATATTGTTTAGATGCATCAATGATATCAAGTTTTCGTATTTGGCTGTGTAACTATTTTGCATCTGTTCATTTGCTTTTTCTTGATTTTTGTCAAGGACTTTAATTTTTTTTCTTCAGTTATTTATCGTTTATAAATAACTGTGGGTTTTTTACTGAGTGAGAACCTTATGATTCAAATGGTTCTGTGGTTACAATAACTCTAATTTTCGGCTGAATGTCTCCTATCTTTATGTCTTTTGTTTTACATACTTCTTCTATGGCTATTTATCATAGATAGTATATCTTGTGAAGCCTTAGAATCGATTTATTATATTTGCTTTAATGTTTTCTTCTTTCAGTAGATTTCCAGTTATTAGTCCAAATTTAATTAGAACTTTGCGAGATTTCTTCAGTTTAGGATTAATTTCTTACTGTTTTGTTATTTATTATCAAAATTCGGTATCTTATAGTGCAGGCATATTAATGCATTAACTAACCATATTGGTGATGTTTCTATTTTAATTTCTATTGGTTAAATATTAAATTTAGATGAATTATATATATTATTATCATTTGATCTTGAATTTTTTGATATAACGTTTATTACTTTGTTAATTGTCTTGGAGGTTATAACTTAGAGCCTCAAACTCCTGTTTCTCCTTGATGTTCTGCAGCTACAGCAGCTCCTTCACTGTGTATGCTGTGGTTCATTCATCTACTCTTGTTACTGCTGTTACAACTCGTGTTGATTTATTGGTTTGTTTTAGTCCAGTGCTTATGTTTTTATTATTAATTGATAGTGTAGCTTGTTCACAATTTTAAATTTGGTTTAAAGATGGAAACGGAAATGAGCATTTGCATCATTGGCTAGGAGGCCCCTAATGGGGCAGGTCCAGCCACCTTGATGCAGGTCTTATTACATTCAACATCACATTGGGAAACCTGTGCATTGGAGGGGGATGAAGTGATGATGAAGACAACACAAGACACAGTCTCTGAGCAGAGAAAATCCCCGACTGATGCAGATATTGAACCCGGGCCCCTTAGGATGGCAGTTGGTCACTCTGACCATTCAGCTATCAAGGTGGATGGTGTAAAATAATTTTTTCTCTTTATACGTTAAGACATTTTCGTCTCATAATAAAATTTTGGTATGTTACACTTGCTTTTTTACATTCATTAACTCACCCAATGGTTTTCGATTATTATTTATGTGTATAAATCTAATAATTTATAATTTGAAAGATTCTAAGGATGGTAGCTTTATGGGAACTATTATCAATTTTTAACATTTAACTTGTGTTTGTGTACATGTTTCTAGATTTTCTGTATGTGGAAGCTCTTCCTTGTCTGGTTTTTAAACAAAGGACTTCACTTTTGAGTTGCTTAATTTAAGATAAGATATTGTTTAATTTTTTCTTACATTTCTATTCTTTTGGTTCAAGTGTATCTTATTGTTTTGTTTGTTTTATTATTTAATGCTACTGATAATAACTTTTATTGAAGTTTTTTTTATTATAGGATTTATTATATTTCTATTGGTATGTTGGTATATTGTTTGCTGCTGTTTATGGTTGTGGACTCCTGTGTCCATAATGTTTTCGTATTCCTCATATACTTGGTTTATCTTTTTATTTAAAGTTTTTAGTGGTTGTTGTGGTTGTTTTAGATTATTACCCCTGTTATCTTATTTCTAGTTTTGATTTCCCTCATGTTTTGTTCTGTATGGATATATCACATTTTTATAGATTTACTGGTTCCATATGATTATACCTTTCCTTACAACTAAATTTGGTAGATATTCACTTTTGAAAATGGGTTGTTGTTCATCAAAATCTAACGCTGATGGTAAGATTTATATAGGTAGCTTAAGTCTACACAGGTTTATATAGTTAATTTACATTTACACAGTTTATTTATACATGTAATTAATTATATTCTTGAATGGCTTGACTCAATTTTCAAAAGTTATTACTTAGCTTTTGTGTTTTGAATATTTTAATTATGTTACTATTTTTATAGTACCTAAGTAGCTTATAGTTATTGTGTGAAGATGATAACAAAGTATTTTTATCTGTAAGTCTATTTATAAATAGAAATATGTCATTTGCACAGTGAAAATGTTATATTACATTTAAATTATACAAAAATTAGCAATGCCAATGCAGCTTTACTGATTTTATAAAAATGTTAGCATGATTCACACAGCCTTTAGACTTCTTTAGTTGGAATTTCATAATTCAGTAATAGTAATATGCTAATTTTTGACTATAAGTAATTTAAAATAAGGGAATAATTTACCAATCTCTCAGGTGAAAACTCATTACTATAATTCACTTCTTATTCAATGTATGATTTTCTGATTATTATCACTGGTTTCTGGATGCAAGCAAAATGTTGTACTTAACTGCAACCCTGTATTCTGTTCACTGTCAAGCTCATAATACATATACAGAATGGCAAGATCATGTAACAGCTTCAAATCCAGAACTATGTTTTGAAGAGATTTTGATTTATTGATTGTCTAATTATACATGTTTTTGGGAAGATTGTTCCAGTTGTAACCTGCATCCATACAGTCCTGTAGAAACATAGAATATAGGACCTTAAACTGCCTCATCTATAGTTAAGGGAGCCTCTTACTTTCATATGCTTGTAGTGTAGTTAAATATAGCCCTAGAAATACTGTAAAAGGAGAATCATTGTTGTGCAGTGTTGTGTATGATTTTATTCTGTAAATCGACAATGTGCTCATTTTACAGTTACTTAGGGCTCAAGAAGAATAACTAAAGTATGTAGTGAAATTTGTATAGGATTAATAGTTTGGATTCCTATTAGTGGTTATAGCATTCCAACAGTTGGTGCTAGTGTTCTCCTGAGTAAAGCTTGAAAAATGATACAAGAAATAAAACGTCAGATGTAATAAATGGAATTAATCCTGTCCATTACTTAATTGAAACAAATCCAATTGAAAATAAAGTAATTCCAAATCCAGTTATGAAAAGTATAATCATTTGGCTATCCTCATGCTAGAACTATTTCTCAATTGATCCTGTTAACAGTCATGGTCTATTATCTTTTAGCTCATGTAGGCAATTTGAGTGCATTGCTAAAATATGTTTAAGAATATAATGTTCTTAGAACTGAATTATTACAATGACTCATTCAAAAATTAATAATATTTGTCCAAAACTAATATTGAAATTAGATTCATTGCCATTGGTGGTCTTGCATTTCCTAATGGCGTTAACTGTAAGTGCCCCACATTTCTATTTGCTGCTATTCAAACTGCTAATTTTCCTTGAGAAATAAGATTTATATTTGTTTCAGTTGGAACTATAAGTCACATTATTTTAGGAGACATACCTGGAGCTACTAGTTGTGTAAATATGTGATTAGTGTGGTTGATTCACACAAATAATGGGAATAATAGTTATATGGGTAAATAAAATATGAATATTAATCCTGCATAATTTGTAAAAATTTATAGGAATAATTTTATCATATTATTACAAGATACTATAATGAAAATTTCACTGCAGTAAAATGATTATGGTCTTAATAAGAAGTTGAATTCATTATGTAGTATTCTATTTAATTTACTCTGCTAATATCAATTTGTGATCAGGTTAGTCAAAATAATGAGGATATTACTAATAATCTTGGAAATAGTCTAGTTCAGTTTCATGATAAATTAAAGATGTTTGTTAATAGATCAAATAATACAAGTAAATTTCCTCTCTTTTCAGATTAAAGCCTTTCTTTAAAATTATTTCTCTCTCTGCTCTTTCAATAGGATTTAGTTTAAATGAAAGAAGATTAATTAGAAATAGAATTCATCCAACCAAAATATAAAAAATTTAAAAAATAGGAAAAATCATACAAATTGTGACATTTGAAGGATTTAGATTAATAGTCTCCCTAAGAAGCAGGTGTTAATTTACTCTTTTTTGGTTTAAGAGACAAATACTTAACTTTCAGTGACCTGAGGTAGACAGTATAGTAAGTTTTTAGAAATTTGGTTCTCTGATGTTACATTTCAAATGAATTCTAAGATTTTTTAGATAATCAGTCAATAAATATGTTAACTGAAGGTCCCTCAATTTTGATTGGTATAAATCATTTACAATTTTTTACAATTTGAGTTTGTAAATCAGCTCTTTATATGTAAATACTTTGACAGAAAAAGTAATGGCAACACTAAAAAGAACAAATTTTGCAAACATAAACGAAAGCTGAGTAGTGTATTTCTGCATATAACAGATGATGTATATTCAGATTTTAGGTCAGTCGCATAAGAGTGGCACTAGTAGCGCCATTACGAGGATGAAAATCAGGTTTGCTTTAAATACATGCAGTAACGAATGTGAGTGTTACTTACCTCTGAGATTGGACATGGTGAGATGATGTTGGTCAAGAAAGCCTTTAGGGCGACAAAGCCATCATTAATAACACCTAACTGAATTTGAATGAGGTCGTTCAACAGATCTACGAGAAGCTTGATGTTCCTTCTGCGATATTGCGGAAAGACTTGGCAGGAATGTCGCAATTGTACATGAATGCTGGCAGTGGTAGTCATGGGAATGTGCAGTAGCAGGAAGACCTGCTTCCAGCAGCCAAGTGGCACTAGGGAGAGTGAAGACCATCATGTTCTGCGGGTGGGTCTGGCACATGGTACTGTATCTGCAGCAGCGATTTGAGGAATAGTTGACATCACAGTGACACAACGAAACGTTACAAATTGATTTCTTCAAGGACATCGAGGCAAATACCCTGCAGTGCAAGTTCCATTGACCCCAAAGCACCGACGTTTGCGACTTCAGTGGCGTCAAGCAAGAGCTCATTAGAGGGCAGGGTGGAAGTACGATGTGTTTTCTGATGAAAGTTGATTCTGCCTCAGTGCCAGTGATGGCTGTGTATTGGTTAGAAGGAGGCCAGCTGAAGGCCTTCAACCAGCCTGTCTGTGTGTCAGACACACTGAACCCAAATCTGGAGTTATGGTCTGTGATGCAATTTCAGTGACAGCAGGGGCACTCTTGTGGTTAACTTATGCACCCTGACTGCAAATTCATAAATCAATCTGGTGTTTTGACCTGTTGTGTTGCCATTGATGAACACCATTCCAGGGTGTTTTCCATCACCGACACACTGCTGTAATTCAACATCCTTTATGGAGTGCCGACATGTTGCCTTGGCGTGGTCAATCACATGACCTGTCTCCAGTCGAGCACATATGGGACACCATTGGACAGTAACTCCGCATCATCCACAACCAGCATTAACTGTCCCTCTATTGATCGACCAATTGCAACAGGCAAGGAACTTCATCCCAAAAACTGATAACTGGCACCAGTACAGCACAATGCATGCACATTTGCATATCTGTAGTCAATATTTTGGCGGTTACACCGGTTATTAATGTGCCTCTATTTCACATTTTCAATGACTCATCCTGCACTCACATTAACCTGTGATCTTGCAACATTAATCATTTAAATATCTTATATAACCAAATGTATTCCCAAAATTTCATTACCCTACATCAGTTAGTTTTTGGCACTGCAAATTTTTCCATCAATGTATATCTTTCAAGACTTTCATGCAATCCTTCCCTGATAAAGGATCTTTCACTGGTACTGCAGTAGACAATACTATGTTTAGTTTTATTTGCTCCTGATTACAAACATATTATGATGATTTATTACCTGTGCATTTTTTTCTAATGCTATCCTATCACAGGATTTAATTCTTTTATTTATGTTTGTTTAGCTACATGGTAAATTAATGAAGCTGAAGAAAAAAGTGATCTGTATACTAACATTCAATCATAAAAGTTAACATAATGCAGTGGAAAATGAAATGAATGTATACTTGAATTTAATGTTGTAGTTTGCAAGTGAATTTATTACCAACAGGCTCATTGAATTACATCCACAATCACTGAGTGCCACTCTTGTGATATTTTAATTAAAATCCTTTAAATCTGCTGTATACTCCATTCCTTTTCTGTAGTTCCAGGATCTCACACATAAACATTGATGTTAGCTCCCAACCTGCTACGATTATGAGAAATAAATTCGATTTTGTGGGCTATAATGATAAATAATAAGACCACATAATATGAAAACTCACAATGTGGACAGGATTCACACTATTGGTGAGATGTAAAATGATGTAGCAATAAGGACATGTGCTAAGTCTGTATGATGTGAAATCCACTACATGGACTAACCACATACCTGAAGACAGCAGCAACTTGATGTACTAAATTTTTAATATATTTTTATTGATATTCTGAAATATATATACCTTGCTATGTGTAGTGAATTATTTTTAAGAGTTAGCATTGTAGTGGCATATCAGCTTGATGTTACTGTGATTTTTGAACTCTCATAATTATTAATTTCATGTTAGCCTGATATTATTGTGGATTTTTAAACCATCATAATTATTATGTTTTATGCAGCAACTTTAATACCAAAGCCACAATCTTATATATTTTTATTTCATTTATGTTTTTAGAAAGTGTTACGTAAAACTCTGTATGTAAAAGGCAATGTCCCAACTGACTGACTATCTCACTCACTCACTTTCTCACTGGCTGATCATTGCCCAGCTCGAGCCACTAGGGATAAATACTTGAAATTAACGGAGGGTGTTGATCCTATACTGTAGGCATAATTAATAAGGGATTTTTCGAAATTCCATCGCTAAGGGGGTGAAATGGGGGTTGAACTATGTTTTGAGAATATGTCTCTATAAAGGCAATTTTGAAGCTGGACATACAAAAACTGGTATTTGGTTTGCTGGTCATAAATAAAGAAATACACATTTCAACGTTTTTGGCAATTCAACCTCTATGGAGAAGAAAGTTGGGATGAAAGGTCAAGTCATTATTAAAGAACTACTACAGTATTTTTAAAGCTACATTTATGAAAATTGGTTTTTGAATTCTTAGTTACAAACAAAAAATTGCGTTTCAGAGTTTTTGGAAAATCAACCCTTACAAGGGTGAAATAGAAGACGAAAAGTTTTGTGAGACTGTTTCAACTTTGAAAGGATTTCCAATGATAAATCTATAAAAATTTGAATTTTGCTTTTCAGTAAAAAAAATTATGTTCCACTATTTTTGGAATTTCATCCCCTATGGGGTGAAATAGGGGATCAAACATTTCATGGTGAAACCGTTCTTCAAGCTAAATCTTTGAAAACTGGTGTTTGGCTTCCTGGTTAGAAATGAAGTATGAGTTTTTCACTATTTTTGGAAATTCACCTCCTACAGGGATGAAATGGTCAGATTGATTGACTGACTCTTCATCACCCAGAGCAAACTGCTAAGAATAGAAACTTGAAATTTGCAGAGGATGTAGAAGTTATACTGTAAGCCTCATTTAAGAAAAGACCATTTGATTTTCACTCCTAAGATTCTGATATTTGGGAAGAAATGCGTTTTTGAAAATATGTCACTATTAAGGTAATAACAACATTGGTATTTGATTCCTCAGTCAGTACTAAAAAAAATACAAGTTTGAGAATTTTTGGTAATTCAACCACCTAGGGGAAAAATTGAGTGAATGTTTCTTGGAAATAAATCATAATTAAAGGACTACTAAATAACTGTTAAAGCTACATCTATGAAAATTGGTATACGACTTCTTAGTTACAAGTAAACAAAAACAAAAACGGCTCCAGTATTTTGAATTTCAATCCCTAATGTGTTGAAATAGAGAATGGAAACTTCTATGAAATTGTTTCATTATAAAAACAGCTTCTCTGTTAGAAATAGTAAACTATGTGTTCCACTGTTTTTGGAAATTCAACCCCTAGTCAGTGAAATAGGGGACGAAAATTTTAAGCAAATATTTCGTCTTATTAAAAAAATTTTAAAGCTATATCTGTGAAAATTTATATTTCACTTCTCGGTCAGGTAAAAAGAAATATGTCTTCGGGAAAGAGCACACGAAGGCAAAATGCATGAAAAACAAAACCCAGCTACCATAATTACGTTTTGATAAGAAGAATATTCAGAAAAGACCATGCTTATATAGCCTTAATTAATGTGAAGAGTTTAGAACGTTTTGCAATTCGTGAAGAACATAAAAATTCGATTAAAGAAAAATATAAAAGTCTGTGCAGATCATAGTGTATGCGGGCAAAGCATTGGACGCTTAGCTAGTAACTTATATATGCAATTAAGACACATCTGATTTTGAATTTTTATGTTTTGTTGACATGCATGTTCTTTTGTTTGTCTTCACGCATATGTTGTAAAATTCCTTTATTAATTTGTGGCACTTTTCCCATTGCATTTAATGTGAGAAGGGACATGGTTGCAGTTTGATTATCTGCCATAAGCTAGACTTTGTTGTGGTTGTGGCACATACTGTCGAGTAGAGGCACAATTATACCTTTGGCTCAATGGAATTACATTTTATTGACAGAATTCTCCAATTATTTGTAGAATATTATGGGGATATTGTGATATGAATTCACAATCGATTATCAGTTATTGAAGAAAAGTCAATCACTACACCAAGTAACAGACTCTTTGACCCTGTCTTAAATTGCTGTTATTTAAGTTCTATTTTTTGTACGTAAAACATGTTTATAACAACAACACAACAGTGCTGACTGCTTTCTGATTGCATGGATACCATACATAATTTTCTTTGGGCCTTTGCCCCACTTCAATGTGGGGTTGGCCCTGTTACTACATACTTGGCAGTGTTAGTTCCAGAGGGTGGCTGGATGCCCTTCCTGTAGCCACCCCAAACCCCCAGAATGGAATCAGTGTACCCCAGCTGTCGTCATCGAGTGTAAAATGTGAAATATTGCGAACGTTTCCAAATGTATGCAGGTCGTGTAACTGAGGAGGGACGTGGGGACCAGCCAGGTATTCACCTAGTGGGATGTGGAAAACCGCCAAAATCCATACCCAGGTAGGCCAGCACACCGGCCTTCATCGTTAACGCGCCAGGAGGATTTTATCCACAGCTGGCGCCTACCTGAGTCCAGTAAGCAGTGCATTAGCGCTCTCAGCTAACCTGGCAGGTTGTGTGGATACCACACAACCTCTGCGAAACTGTGTTTTAGGATTCTTGTATAAAAATTCCTGTTTAGAATGTTGAAACCAGTGAAATTCATCAACCTATATTTTTCTACCATGAACTCAAGCCCTTTGACAACCAAAGAACATAACAGAATAATTTGTTTCATAAGGAACCAATTGTTTTTTGCTTATTCCAAAACCGTGTCATGTAATAAAGAAAACATTTATGATGCAATATTGAAAATCAATGAAATGACTGTCATCAAAAGTAACATTCATTCATACATACAGTCAGTCAAAGTTAGAGAACAAAATATTACGTTTTACACGTGACACTGTAACACAAATGCCCCAGATGAACCAATATAAATAAACTATAAATCATAATATTAAATTTTCCAGATTCAGATATACTGTAGACACAGAAAGTCTGAGAATAAGCAAAACTTTCCTTTGATTTGAGACATTTTACAAATAATTTCACAGTTGTTTTATATTTCGTAATTATTACCTTCATACAATTTTGCTAAGACGACAAAACGTGATGTGGAAGGAATAATTGACTGAAATATGGTTTCTGCCATATTTATATTATGTTTAATTTAATATACAAAGTAAAACTCTTTTGAATTAAAACTAATTAAAATTAAGATAGTTGTAGCTATCAGGCAGCTTAATTCTACAATGAATTATATATTTATACTTCAGTTACATGACCTGACATCCCTTTAATTAGCGCAAAGATGCATGCATGTCTGTATACAGATTTTTAAGAGATGGAAAAAGATCTTTCAACATGAGTTGACATTGAGAGAGTTCAGTGGGTCTGACAATGCCTTTGTTTTTGTGAATGCCTTTCTTACTGCTTTTTATAGTAGCTGTTGAGCTTTCTGTTTAAAATTACTTTTTAAATGCAGTTACTCCATGTTCCAACAATTTGCTGTAAATAATAAGCAAACTTGACAACTTGACATTATGTCGCCTGAATAACATTAGCTATTAATCTCTTGATTACTGATAACTACAGTGCAAATATTTTACTCCTGATCGAAATGAACATTTGAACTTTACAATATTTATTGCATCTGAATGAGCCTTCCATATTATTAAGGTTTCAGGCACTGGTATTTATTGTTGTCCTTTCACAGTAGAATTCCAGATTAACTTATGCTGAACAGTTGATTAATCTGTTATATTCTTTAAATGGCACTTGATCACTGAAATCCTTTTACTGCTATTGGCATAACATTGTTTTGAAGCTGACAGGAGATCATCCAGTAAGAGACTAGTTTGTGCAGTTACATTTCATGATTCCTTTTCAGTCAGAACTTTTAAGTTATACCAAACAACATTTTACATTATTCACAAAACTTGAAGGGCTTTCATTGGCCTTTTGTTATTTGGGCAGACGTTGGGCATATAGTTTTGGTGCAATATATTGCTTCTATTCATCCAATTTGGAATATTATAGGGTATCAGGGCAGGCTAAGTACTTCAACCTTAAGGCTGAAATCTTTTTGCAAATTTCATGAGCTTCTTACCTTTCTTTACAGGGTAGCAACCATTTACTATGATAAACTTGTAAAAATTCAATTGAAGATTTTAGCGGTAAACAGTGGTAAGGAACAAGTTCTGGTTATCACTGTTAGCATTCAACCGCGATTCTTATACATATTTTAACAACGCGTTTCAAGAGACAATGCTCTCATCATCAGGTTGTAAAATCTATGTCATGAAATTAAACGGACTAAAAAGACAAAATACCATCACCAATAGTTGGGAAGTCCATAGAGTAAAACAGAATTAAAAGTATATTGGACTGTGGGTCCTCGTCTTACATTGAAGTTGTTGACACAAGTCAATGGCCGTCCCATAGCTACCAAATATGCTGTCGACTGCGCCAGCTCGGGAGCTGTTGTGGACTGACGTGCCTAGGTGTTGTGGCGTGGTTACAGCCGTGTGCTTGACGGTAACGCTATGCTATTGGGCGCCTCATTTCCTTATTGCATTGGTCTGCCATCGTTAGCCTCTCGCAACTCTGTCATTGACATGCTACAAGTTTAAAGTCGCATGCCTGCCCTAAAATAATTCTAAAAACCCGCTAAAAAATCTCATTTCTTTAAAGTTATCTTGTACATTTAGGATATTGCTTTGTTTCTTTTCATGGATAGCTATCTCGAATTCCTCTAGTAAATCAAGTTTCCTCCCTTTCTTTTCTACATGCAATATTTCTACGTTTTTTTTAGTCCGTTTAATTTCATGACATAGATTTTACAACCTGATGATGAGAGCATTGTCTCTTGAAACGCGTTGTTAAAATATGTATAAGAATCGCAGTTGAATGCTAACAGTGATAACCAGTATAACGACAACTGCTACCTCAACTCCATAATGGATTATATCAAAAAGGAACAAGTTCATTGTTTCCAGAAACTGTATAGTAAAGTTTCAATAAAATCTCACAAATGAGATATATGAATTTCATCTACTATAATTTTATAGTTCAGGTAAGTCTTTATTTTCAAATATTTCTAGGGCAATGATATGTTTTCAAAATCATATTTTCTATTTAAAATTCTATTCTTAAAAATGTCTGAATACGTTTAGTTCTAAACTGAATGCACTTGTTGATGAGCCATAGTTTTCTTGCTGGCTGAGTTAACAAAACATCATTGTGAAACCTTTCAAATATACAGATTTAAAGGTTTGAATAGTTCCGGTCTATGGTGGTAAGATTAGCATTATTAAATTTTACAGTTATAAAGCATAACAACCTAAACAATACGTATTATTCAAAAACATATAAAATTAATTTTGTTTTCATTGCTACAGGATGGTCCTTGACATTTCTGCCATCATACTGTCGCCTGAGTTCATGTAAACAACAGTTACGGACACAACATTGTTTACTTGCTAGATAATTATTCATATTCCCCTATTTAACAATAACTGCCAGATTTTTGACACTTAACACTGTTTGGTTGGACATGTCCTGACAAAGTTGCCATTACTCATAATCTGAAATCAGAGTTACAGTTACCATTTCTTGGTTTTCCATTGAACTGTCAACTAATATAAATAAAACAAATCAGACACCATGTTTTAAAACAAATAACTCTTTTTCTCATCGACTGTCCCTTACATTTGTTTACAGCTGAGGTCTTCAGTTATGCTCACTTCCACCTATAATTACTGATACGTCCTTGAAATAGTAAACTATGCACATTGAGTATGAACTTTTGAGCATTGTTGACATAAATCATTCCTGTTGGTGACATCGTGTGCACTGCATCCATTTCTGCCAGTATCTCCCTGAATTCTCCTTCTCTGGTGTTCATTCACTGATGGCTTGCGCACCAGGCAAGGGAAAATTTGTTCACAATCCTTATGCTGGTCATGATATTTTCTACATAAATGCGGTTATTGACCGTTCTATACTATACATTTTACAGTATTTTTCTTTGTAATATCTCGTTTGGTTTGGCAAAAAAATAACTATATTTCTTAAACAGCATTGTTTGACCAAAAGTGCATCAGACATACATTGCCAGTGATTCCATTTTTCAAAGCAGACTGTGAATGGATTGTCTAAAGCCAAAAGTCTTAATAATTATGTCAGTAAACGGTAGACTGTAAGGCAGTGACGTGAGACTGTAAGATGTGACATTATAATTGTGTTAAACAAACGTTTTCCTTGAAATCACAGTGCAACTGCATAGTGGCGAGGTGGCGCAGTGGAGAGCATGACTTGTAGTGAACTGTCCGCAGGGTACCAGAGAGTGCAGCACCGTCAGGGCACTGGCTGACTGACAGCTGTGTCAGTATGAGCAGTCCCTTTAGAACCCACAAGAAACAGGTGCAGTCTGCCACGTCAGTTTAGGGAATAGCTAAAACCTTGCTCTTTCCTGTCGGCGGGAGCTTTGCCATCTGCCTTGTTGGAAGGTGAGACCTCATGGACAATCCCTCCTGGATGAGGAGGGATGAGGAGGAGATGCTACCACCATTAAAACTCAACCTGAGTCTTGTGACATGACACATATAATGAGGAAGCTCACACTGAGGTGCCTGTCCACATGTTGGTGGGGCAGTGGTGCAGCGTCTTCTGCCACAGACCTGACCCTGTAAATCACGTTTTCTGCTGTGGAGCCACCTCTCTAGACTGCATTTACTGCCACAG
Organism: Schistocerca nitens; assembly: GCF_023898315.1. Taxonomy (NCBI): domain Eukaryota; kingdom Metazoa; phylum Arthropoda; class Insecta; order Orthoptera; family Acrididae; genus Schistocerca; species Schistocerca nitens. Next base: position 456,652,734 of record NC_064615.1, on the reverse strand, counting down.
AGCTGCCCCTGTAGACTGCATTTTCTGCCGTGGAATCACCACTGTAGACCGCATTTTCCACTGCAGAACCAATCCTTAAATCTGCGTTTCTTGGAAAGGTGCCACCCCTATACACCACGTTTTCTGTTGCGGAATGCTCGCATAGACTGTGGGTTTTGCCCTGGAGCCACCTCTCTAGACCACATCTTTAGCTGCAGAGGTGCCGTTTGGACAGCACTTTCTCCTGCAGAGCCTCCCCTGTACACCCCATATTCCAGCGCAGAGCTAATTCTGTAGGCTGTGTTTCCTACTGTGGAGATGCCCAATAGACCTGGTTTCTGGCATGGAGCTGCCCCTGTAAACCATTTTTTCTGTCGTGGAGCCATTCATGTCGACTGTGGTTTCTGACGTGCTAACTTCTGATCACTACAACTGCGTTTTAGTGATCTGCTAATGCCACCGATAGAAGAGCTCGGAATTGTTCATTTAACGAAACGCAATATTTTAAATACTAAAATCTCATGTCGCTGCTTAATAGTGGCTAATTTTTCAGTATTTGTCATAGTTATTGTTGTGTTCCGAATTTATGTATCATTTCCAGGGATTTGCATCAGGTGCACTTTTGGTTGTTTATTGATGTGTAAGATATGTGTGCAACACATAGACGTTGGTTTTAAAGCTGGAAGCATAAACAGATTTTAAAGAGTGGTAAAATGCTGCATAATGCTGTTCCCCATGTTGCGGACTCAGACTTTCATATATCCATTGCTGCGCATGTCTGTGTGATCAGTATTCTATGTTGTCTGATTTATGTAAGTTTTATTCACAAAACAAGATCAAGTAACTGTTACTTGTATTAATATATTAGCAGCACTTTAATGGAATAGTAAGCACTTAATATATTTCAATATAGATATTGTGTAATGTAAAAGAGAAAAGTGATATTAAAATATAGGAAGATGTCTTTTATTGGTACCGTTTGAACACAATCAATTCAGGTTACAGCTAGGTAATGGAACAGAAACTTAGAGGCATTGTAACGTATTGACCAGTAATCATTTTGGGACGGCTATCGGTTTACTACAATTCGTTTTCTGTTTCCAGCGTGATTAATCAGAATCTAAATGGAAGTAAAATGATATTGGGTCATTGTGAAGCACATACAGAATTGTTTCTCATCCAGATGAACTTGCAGTTTGACAGTAAAGAAATGAGGCAATGATTCACATTATGGGCATTTTGTTGTTTCTTCTTTTTCGTTTTAATCTTACTTTGTGATGGAAGATGTTAATTGTTTGACAAGAAGACTTGTTACATGTAACTGCTGTCTTTGGTCCAGAATGAGTTTTGTGATTATTTCCTGCAGATGGTATGTTCAAGTGCATTTTTTATAAGTAGTTCATTGAAGGCTACGTAGATTCTGAATCTACGAACCACAAGGTAAGTAATTTACTCGAATACAACATTTGATGCCTTACACTGAGATGTCATCGGATACCATCTAAAGATAGTCATCACCAAAATATATGGGTGTGAAAGCAAGCTTTGCGAATGTTAACACTCAGACCCAGTTTTGATCTAGTTTTAATTCGTCATGACAAATTAGCTGGGAAACATAAGAGAATTAACAAAACAACAGTCCATGGAGAATACTTCTCATCAGAGATCGTTGGAAATAACTGTTCCGTTAGCGAAACGTGGAAATAGTCCATTCCACAGGCAGTTCTTGCAGATAACACTTTGTACAAACAAAATTTGAGGCAGTAAATCAAGATTCATAAATTTCATGTCCGTCAGTCTGATTCTTCTTCCAAACCTTGTAGCTGAGTGTAGCTCTGAAAAAATTAAACATATGTTGTGGTATCGCTTTCACACGTAACATGAAGACAAACTAGAGTCGTGACACAGAAGAGTCTCACCTGTCTGGCGACGCATCGCAGCTGTTCTGCCATGGCTGAGCCCGTTTCCTCTACAAGCTTCGACAGAAAACCAGTTGGATTTTTTAGTAGAGTGTATGGATGATCATATTCCTGGAAATGGGATAAATACCAATTAGTCCAACTGCAACTTGTATTTGAAATAATACATGAAACGTTTTCACTGGAATCCTAAACAGCAACAGAGAAAATTGCAGAAAGGTGCACTTTCCTTTCGCAACATGTGGTGTAGTTCCATTTGATACTGCCGCTTAGCGGTACCACATATTCATTTGTATACACTGACGGTAAAAGAAATCACAACACGGAGAAGGAGTTGTGTGAAATTACCAGAAGTTGGTAGGTGTGTGTCTACATATGAAAGATGATGTCTGTCCAGATTTTGTGCCAGTAGCCCAAGGGGATGCAGTCCAGATTCACTTTACATAAAAGCCCTAACGATCATGAGCGTTAATCACCTTTGAGATTGTACGTGGTGAGTTGCTGGTAGTCAAGAATGCTTTTAAGGCGACAAAGATTCCATTATTAACACCTCACTGAGTTTGAGCAAGGTTGTTTAATAGGACTACGAGGAGATGGACGTTCCTTCTACGGTATTGCAGAAAGACTTGGCAGGAATATAGCCACTGTACATGATTGATGGCAGCGGTGTTCACTAGAATGTACGGTCACAAGAAGACCAAATCCTGAGCGACCACGTGGCACTACTGTAAATCTGTACAGCAATCTGGTGATTCAACCTGTTGTGCTGCCATTCATGAACACAATTCCACGGAGTGTTTTACAAGAGGATAACGCCCGCCCACGTACCGCTGTTGTATTATTACATGTTTTACAGAGTGTAGACACGTTGCCTTGGCGAGCTCTGTCACCAACTTCCTCGTGTCGAGCACATATGGGACATCATCGGACGACAATTCCACACAACCAGCATTAACTGTCCGTGTATTGACTGACCAAGTGCCACAAGCATGGAGCTCCATTTAAACACTGACGTCTGGCACTTGTGCAACATAATGCATGCACGTTTACATGTTTCCATACGACATTCTGGCGGTTACATCGGTTATTAATGTACTATCATTTCACATTTACGATGACTTATCTCGCAGTTACAGTAACCTGTGACCTTCCAATGTTAATAACAGAAATATGTTATCTAGACAATGTATTCCCGGAATTTCATTACTCTATATTAATTAGTTTTTGGTATTGCGGTTTTTTCTGTCAGTGTATATGTTGACGGCTGATCCTGGCGGAGGTTCGAGTCCTCCCTCGGGCATGGATGTGTGTGTTTGTCCTTAGGATAATTTAGGGTAAGTAGAGTGTAAGCTTAGGGATTGATGTCCTCAGTAGTTAAGTCCAATAAGATTTCACACATATTTGAACATTTTTGTACATGCTGATTTAGCACACTAACAACTTGCTATTTGCAATACACATACTACCCCCAATCCATCTTCTCTCGTTGTCTGTCACGGCGACTTACTAATATCTCTTTCAGATCTACTTCCGCGATGCAAACAAATATGTAATACACCTGTTAGAATGCGTTAATTTACTTCCTTCAATGGACAAACATAACTGGTATCAACCTTAACGGATAATATTACCAGCTCACAAATATGTAGGAATAGACTACTACACATTTTCAATAGTTTCAGGCTAAATTACAGTGCTTCGTGAACAAAGTATACGTTAACAGAAACACAAGAACAGTGAGCGCAAGAGCTGTAAGTCGATGGCAACGAACACACAGAGGCGCAGAAATTTACACATCTGTGAAGCAGAGCTGTCCATCCCAGCTTTCAGTCCCGCACGTGCGCCCCCCCCCCCGCCTATTCGTCGCAAACTCACGGAGTTGCTGTGGCGCAGGAGGCGGCTGCGGGCATCGAGTGCGGAGAGCCCGTTGCGCCAGCCAGGCTCGTAAGACTGGTAGACGCTCATGTGCCGTGCTGCGGTAACGGAGTAGCATTATCTGTTAATGCTAACAGACTGGATTTACTTTCTAGTACACAGACCCGGAATAACCTGGGCGTACTTCCAGCTAGGATTACTTCAAGGACTACTTCTTTAGTTTTGTTACTAATTTGCAACATTTCATATTAGATGAACGACATGCACTAAACATTGTTATGAGTTTTTAAGAAGTTTCCCTTGTTTACTTTCACAACTATTTCAAATAAGAGCGCTTAAGTTTTATTTACATACCTCTTTTACACTGAAGCGCCAAAGTACCTGGTATAGGCATGCGTATTCAAATACACACAAATGTAAACAGACAGAATACGGCGCTGCGGTCGGCAACGCCTGTATACGACAACAAATGTCTGGTGCAATTGTTAGATCGGTTACTTTTGCTACAATGGCAGGTTATAAAATTTTTATGACTTTGAACGTGAGTTTATAAAATTTTAAGTGACTTTGAACGTGGTGTTATACTCGGCGCACGAGCGTTGGGATACAGCATCTCCGAGGTAGCGATGAAGTTGGGATTTTCCTGTACGACCATTTCACGAGTGCACCGTGAATATCAGGAATCCGGTAAAACATCAAATCTCTGACATCACTGCAGTCGGAAAAAGATCCTGCAAGAACGGGACCAACGACGACTGAAAAGAATCGTTCAACGTGACAGAAATGCAACACGTCCGCAACTTGCTGCAGATTTCAATGCTGGATCATCAACAAGTGTCAGCGTGCGAACAATTCAACGAAATATCATCGGTATGGGCTGCATGACACAAAGATTTACACCTCGCCTGGGCCTTTCAACACCGACCTGGCCTGTTGATGACTGGAAACATGTTGCCTGGTCGGAAGAGTGTCGTTTCAAATTGTATCGAACGGATGGACATGCATGGGTATGGAGACAACTTCACGAATCCATGGACCCTTAATGTCAAAACGGGACTGTTAAAGCTGGTGTAGGTTCTGTAATGGTGTGGGTCATGTGCAGTTGGAGTGATATGGGACCCCTGATACGTCTAGATACGCCTCTGACAGGTGAGACGTAAGTAAGCAAACTGTCTGATCAACTGCATTCATCCATGTCCATCGTGCATTTGGACGGTCTTGGGCTGTTCCGTCAGGACAATGCGATACCCTACACGTCCAGAATTCAGAAGAGCTGTGCAGAAGAGATCTCCACCTCCTCGTACTCTTACGGATTCATGGTATCAAATCGCTCCAGCACTACTTCAGATATTAGCCGAGTCCATGCCACGTCGTGTTGCGCCACTTCTGCGTGCTCGTGGGTGACCTGAACGATATTAAGCAGATGTACCAGTTTCTTTGGCTCTTCAGTCTAGTTTAAAACTTTAAAAACTTAAGCATTTCTTTTGCTCGTCGTCTAATTTAAAACTTCTTGGTTTCTCGTAAGGTAACAAACCCAGTCACGGATGAAAGTTCACGAATATTACCACGTGTCACAGTTACAAAAAATTAAAAAACATAATTTTTTGGAATGGCATTAGATAAGGCGTTCCCTCGATTTCATCAAACAGTTTGAATGCTGTTTCTTAATTACTTAAGGAACTATCATCCAAAATTCAGTTTGCAGTAACTGTAGGAATGATGATCACCATATTTTCAGCTTTGCTTTTTTTGCCCTCTAGTTTAAAAAATTATCTTCATTATTTTCAGGACTTAGGAGAAAAAGATGGAGCTGTAAGTAGTATAACAATGGGGATTCCAGCTTATTCCTCTCTCTGGTACTACACGTCCCCACACAGGCCACAATTGTCTCTTTCATCCACTATGTGGAATTTGAATTAACAGTAGCAAACATTTGTTCTGCTGAATAGAGCAGCAGTATATCATAGTTTAAATTTCTGCTGTTAGCCGATGATGTTGTCACAGCACTGCAGTTGCTAGTGGTGCCAAGAAATTTAAAATCCTAGATCGCGGTAGCTGTTCTCCTTTTATCTATCATGGCACTAGCAGTGTTCCTCGTATCTATCACGTAAAATGACACATGTCCCCTCCCACGCCCCCCTCCGTCTCACAGCCAATATCATTTAAACGAAACAGAAAATCACAGCATAGTATTCAAGCGCACATTAAAATGAAACCACAATGTAATCCCAGAGCATCCATCTTGGTTAAGGTCCAAAGAATCTGATTTGTATGATATTTATTGCACCACGTTCAAAAGTATTTACTCAGAAAATTATATAAAGGTTTAATTTGGAGTATTTACAAATCTAAAATACGTCACCGACACACAAACAAACAAGCACACACACACACACACACACACACACACACACACACACACAAACACACACACACACACACACGCACGCACGCACATACCAGTTAAAGCTGAAGCCTAAGACGTGATTCTGAACTCTCAAATTAATTACCCCCAATGCTATTTTCGTGCTTAGTCATATGTTGTTAAAAAATGACATGCTAAACAGGCAGATAAACTTGATGCCTACACCTGATTTGCGTTTTGTACTAAAACTAACCTGACTGAGATCATAACTGCTGAAAACACATATTGGATAAAATATTGTCATAAGCAGACAACAAGACAAACAAATGGGCATTCTGAATGACTGCGAGCTAGGCAGTTAGTTTGTTAGTTTAATATTCCATTCATCATTTCCATAATAAATCACATTATTGTGTATTTAGTCATTTTATATTCATGTCACAAATTATTTAGTGAATACAGTACAATATCTTTAAGCTGACTACTTTTCCCTTTACTTAACAAACGTGAAGCGATCTGCAGTTGTATTCCGTATTTGACTTTTTCCACAATTAAACTCCCTCGATAACTGACGCAGAGATTTTCCTTTTTCGCTCTCTCTAAAAATAGAAATTAGCTGTTCTAGTGAAAGAACAATAAGTTTTCTTTTATTTTAAGTAACTATGACTGTGTACTACACAGGACAAATCAGAAGCATGTGCTATTAGAAGTACAAATAACAATGAAATTTTAGATGCTGTTGTTCCACATTCTCAACGAGAAATCTTACAGTAAAACAGTATTGTAATTCTCTCTTCTATGGTTGTTTGTGACCGTCTTAAAGGGTGGGGATCGTTAGTTAAGGAGTAGTCGTCGGCTTTGAAAGGGGTGGTCATCTCAAAGGGGAAAAAGATGTGTTGGTCTTGTGGAAATTTACGTCCATTCCTTACAAATGTGGTGGTTTAGAAAGGAGGTCGGCTTAAAGGGGTGTTCTTCTCGAGAGGTTTCACTGTATGGCCAAATCATTTTTTTTAATATAAAAATGTAGTGATGTCAGTAATTGCTATCACCACCTTTTATACATTCCAATAATATAAATTCTTCTACAGAATAGAAGGAGTTATCAAGAACAAACTTTTTCAGTTTGTTTTCAGATTTAATTTGCTGTTTGTCAGACATTTTACATAACTGGGTAAGTGATTAAAAGTTTGATTGCAGCGTTGTGTAGCACTGTTTTGTGCTAAAGACAACGTTAATGCAGAGTAATGAATGTCATTTTCCTCCTGGTATTGTAATTAGATATATCATTCTTCCTTTTGACCTGCAGCGAATTATTCGTAACAAACTTCAGAAAGAGAATAAATATAATGTGAAGCAGTAAACAAAAACCTGACTTTTTTAAACATCTGTCTACTAGATGACTGCCGGTGAGCAACACATTTCTTCTCAAGCCACTATACGTTGAAAACTTTCTTTCTTAAAGATGAGTTACCCCAAACATTATTGCACATGAAGTTACAAAATGAAAACAAAATATGTCCACTTAGTGACTTGTCTCTCCTTAAGATCTGCAATGATTCTAAGTGCAAATGTCGCTGAAGTAAGTTGTTTCAGGAGTTCCAAAATGTGAATATCTAAGATCAAACTCTTATCAACTTGGCAGCTGAGAAATTGAAGGTTACACCCTGGTTATTACTTCCTCACCACCTATCACTTTTATCATTTTTTTAGTATCTCTAGTTGTGCAGAACTGAATATATTGTATCTTTTGAAATTGAGAGTAACGCCTTTCACAGAAAACCAGTCAGTGGCACTTATAAGAACATTGTTTAACTTTTCTTCTATGTATGTATGCTTGGTCTGATTGCAGTTCTTGTGTTGTTTACAAGAAGAGACAATTCTGCTTGTTGTACAATAGACATAAGGTCATTTGCGAGTATGAGCGACAATAAGGAACGTCAAATGTGATTTCTCCTCAATTAGAGGAATCTCACCTGATTACACTGGTTGAGCTACTAAGTACAGCTTTCTGCTATCGCCGGCAGGAGTGGTCGAGTGGTTCTAGGCGCTACAGTCTGGAACCGCGCGACCGCTACAGTCGCAGGTTCGAATCATGCCTCGGGCATGGATGTGTTTGATGTCCTTAGGTTAGTTAGGTTTAAGTAGTTCTAAGTTCTAGGGGACTGATGACCTCAGCAGTTAAGTCCTATAGTGCTCATAGCCATTTTTTTTCTGCTATCTTTTCGTTCGGTCTGAAATTGTACGTTCATTGGCTGTATTCCATTGGCTGGCTTTACCATCAATCTCAAAAAACCTCAATTCGTCTAGGGCAATGTTGTGATTCACGCAATCAAATGCCTCATATCTGTAGTGGAAAATATCAACTGTTTCGGCCGGCCGAAGTGGCCGTGCGGTTCTAGGCGCTGCAGTCTGGAACCGCGAGACCGCTACGGTCGCAGGTTCGAATCCTGCCCCGGGCATGGATGTGTGTGATGTCCTTAGGTTAGTTAGGTTTAACTACTTGTAAGTTCTAGGGGACTAATGACCTCAGAAGTTGAGCCCCATAGTGCTCAGAGCCATTTGAATCATTTTTGAACCAACCGCTTCTATTTCGTTATTGAACCGTTCAAGAATTTTGTGAGTGAATGTGTAACTGACATTTTCAGTACAGCAACTCTTGCGGAATTCGCAGAGTGATTTACTGATAATATTATTGTTGCTCACGTGGAATACTGTTCAAAACTATATCGCCTTCTAAAAAGTTCTGGAAATCAATGTCTGCAGTGAAACAGTTTGGTAGTTATTGACACCTCGCTTGTCACCTTTGATATAGAGAAGTTTAACAACGGCATATTTGAATCTCTCTGGAAAAATTCCTTGAGATAGTGATACATTCAGATAAGACCAGCTTATTGCATTGAAATAAATATTTAATTCTCTGTTGGAAACACTGTCAACTCAAGATGAGCTTTCAGATTTGAGAGAGTATATAATTTTCAAATTTCAGAAGGAGTATATAATTCAGAAAGAGTATATAATTTTCTAAATTCAGAAGGAGAAATAGGCGATACACTGATGTGGCTGATTCTATGGGAGTTGCTTTTTGAACTGCTGCGATTGTTTTCTTGAACTGTTCGTGCATATAACCTCCAATATGTTTAAGAACGATTATTAAACATATTTGCTACATGTCACTCATCATTCATAGGCCTCATGTGTAAATCTTACTAGATACCATTTAGCCTTAACTCTGTTGATGCAATTAATGATCACTGGGATAATGGGCACATTCCTTGGTTTTCTTAATAACTTTTCTTAACAATTTTGAGTAGATTTTGTAGTGTGCAACTACTGCAGGATCTCTACTTGGTCCTGGCAGTACATTTATTTTCCTTTTTCTTCCACAAGACAGTTTAGTGTTCAATTTTTACCCCTCACTCTTTAGTACCTTCGTGATTAGTTTACGCAGAAAGCTATTTTCAAATAATAATCTGAATTCATTGTGGAATAGATTAAATTTTATGTCAGTATTTGGTTCACTATAAATTTCATTCCAGGTCATGCCTTGTAAACTGGTTTTGTAAGCGTTTGTTCTGGAGTCATTAATTATTCTGATTTCCACTGACATGTATAAGAATCTCATTAATTAAGCTGCTCTATGAATGTAATTAATACCATTTCTGCCTACACAGCCGGCCGAAGTGGCCATGCGGTTAAAGGCGCTGCAGTCTGGAACCGCAAGACCGCTACGGTCGCAGGTTCGAATCCTGCCTCGGGCATGGATGTTTTTGATGTCCTTACGTTAGTTAGGTTTAACTAGTTCTAAGTTCTAGGGGACTAATGACCTCAGCAGTTGAATCCCATAGTGCTCAGAGCCATTTGAACCATTTCTGCCTACACATGGTGTAAACATCCTCAGATTAAATATTTCCACATCTACACTACTGGCCATTAAAATTGCTACAACACGAAGATGACGTGCTGCAGATGTGAAATTTAACCGACAGGAAGAAGATGCTGTGATATGCAAATGATAAGCTTTTCAGAGCATTCACATAAGGTTGGCGCCGGTGGCGATACCTATAACGTGCTGTCATGAGGGAAGTTTCCAACCGATTTCTCATACACAAACAGCAGTTGACTGGCGTTTCCTGGTGAAACGTTGTTGTGATGCCTCGTGTAAGGAGGAGAAATGCGTACCATCACGTTTCCGACTTTGATAAAGGTCGGATTGTAGGCTATCGCGATTGCGGTTTATCGTATCGCGACATTACTGCTCGCGTTGGTCGAGATCCAATGACTGTTAGCAGAATATGGAATCGGTGGCTTCAGGTGGATAATACGGAACGCCGTGCTGGATCCCAACGGCCTCGCATCACTAGCAGTCGAGATGACAGGCATCTTATCCGCATGGCTGTAACGGATCGTGCAGCTACATCTCGACCCCTGAGTCAACAGATGGAAACGTTTGCAAGACACCAACTATCTGCACGAACAGTTAGACGACGTTTGCAACAGCATGGACTATCAGCTTGGAGACCATGGCTGCGGTTATCCTTGACGCTGCATCACAGACAGGAGTGCCTGCGATGGTGTACTCAACGACGAACCTGGGTGCACGAATGGCAAAACGTCATTTTTTCGGATGAATCCAGGTTCTGTTTACAGCATCATACCGGTCGCATTCGAGTTTGGCGACATCGCGGTGAACGCACATTGGAAGCGTGTATTCGTAATCGCCATACTGGCGTATCACCCGGCGTGATGGTATGGGGTGCCATTGGTTACGCGTCTCGGTCACCTCTTGTTCGCACTAACGGCATTTTGAACAGTGGACGTTACGTTTCAGATGTGTTACGACCCGTCGCTCTGCCCTTCATTTGATCCCTGCGAAACCCTACATTTCAGCGGGATAATGCACGACCACATGTTGCAGGTCCTGTATGGGCCTTTCTGGATACAGAAAATGTTCGACTGCTGCCCTGCCCAGCACATTCTCCAGATCTCTCACCAATTGAAAAAGTCTGGCCAATGGCGGCCGAGCAACTGGCTCGTCACAATACGCCAGTCACTACTCTTGATGAACTGTGGTATCGTGTTGAAGGTGCATGGACAGCTGTACCTGTACACGCCATCCACGCTCTGTTTGACTCAATGCCCAGGCGTATCAAGGCCGTTATTACGGCCAGAGGTGGTTGTTCTGGGTACTGATTTCTCAGCATCTATGCACTCAAATTGCGTGAAAATGTAATCACATGTCAGTTCTAGTATAATATATTTGTCCAATGAATACCCATTTATCATCTACATTTGTTCTTGGTGTAGCAATTTTAATGGCCAGTAGTGTACATTGTTTTATGATGCTTGTCAGGAGGTAGAACGGTATCTCCACGTCTAAAATTCGTAAAGGGTCTAGTCATTTCAATCCGAGGATGTGTTACTTGTGGTTTATATAACAAACAGACTTCTCCTAGCGTTTATACAAGTTTTTGAGTCATGATTCACGTTAGCAGGTACCAATTTGAGGGAGGACGACGGTAATAAATCAAACTGTTCACAAAATATTGTATACATTATTTTTAACAGCCTACTATTGGTTTTTATTTAAATGTAGACTATACATATTTCAGGTTATGTAGAAAGCAACTTTTTTAGGAATTCTGCGATGTTTATTAATTGGAAATATGGTGCCAAAGTCCTCTAAACATTTATGTACTATAATTCATTAATAAAATGCTAAATAATACCAAAATCTAATCAAAATACATGTTGTTACACATATTTTAATAATACCAAGGAGAACTTCTACAGCCTTTCTGTTCATCATAATAAACCGAAAACTATGTTGGAACTAGACATAGATAGGAGGTCAATGTCTCAAAAATCTAATCTTTGTAATCAAAATAAAATTACTTATAATTATAAGTAACTATTTCCAGTACAAAACACATGCAGATATTTATCATAACAAACAAGTATAATTATAGGAAGACAGAGACTGCATTACATCCATTAAATGTTTGAGGATTTAGGATGCAAATGCTTCTCAGAGATGATGAGGTTGGCGCAGGATAGGAATTCCTGGTAGGCCACTTGAAATCAGTCAGATGACTGATGATAAAAAAAAGTATTAAATATATCTGATCATGAAAGAACTTCCAAATTTTGGAACAAAATAAAACTATGTAATTTCTCAAAATTTGAGACATTTGAAACACAAAACATGCATGGCACTACACACAAAACACACATAGCATTATTGTTGTAAATTATAAGATGAAAAAGAAATATGTATGGCATGTATATTGGCACTCCTAATAAAGGTTATAAAAGTTACAGCTTAAGTAGCACTTGTTGAGTGCTCAAGTTTGATCTTTATACCACAATGTGCAAACACAATGTACTTTCAGATGAATTGTCTGTGTTACTTACAGAAACACACATGACTCACTTATAGAAACCAACGAAGTAAATTATAGGTTAGTCGTTGACCATAGTTTAAACTTTGTACTACTAATTTCTTTAACAATAATAAAAACAGGTTCTATAGCATTGCAGAACACATATGCTGATCTCACTTATAGCTTAAAGTGTACTTGTCACTACTGATCAAAGTAAAAAATGTTATTCCAATGACGTTGGCATTGGCAATATATTATGATTGCAAAAGCAGTGTCTGATAGTTCACCATTCATCTGTATATCTTCCCATGCTTGGAATTCATTTAGCAAAGTAATGTGATCAGAATATCTACCACCAGCATTCGAGTTTATTGATATGTCGAATGGTAATTGTACATGACAGTAACAAAAGTCTCTGAGAAGGTAGAGTTGTTGAAATATGTCTTCTCTAGTATCATCTTATTACTCAGTCTAGATTCAGTTGGTAACTTAGCAATGATCTGGCTTAATGGAGGAATTTCATCATACAAGCAAGAGAGGAGGGCCGCTGCACTATCAGCTACCCACTTTCAAAATCAGCCAAACATTTGTTATTGTCTTTCAATTGACTGCATGTTCTCATTCGCTACTTTCTGATTCTACAATTGAATCTTTCGCTTTACTTTCTGCAGCCATTGTAAACTTCAAGCAATAATCGAGGCTTCTCAGACTTCTATTTCAGTAGTTGTTATTCCATTATCATGTGAATTATTGGGTACTGATTTTGAGGCTAACAAAAAATAACTATTCTACAAGTTAATTCGAATTATTTCAGTGAACATAGTTGATGACTGCAAGCTATTCGTTAGTGACGTTAACCCAGTTGTGATTATCAGCTTCACTTTCTGTCCTCGTAAATACATTGTTTCCTTGGCTCAACGTTTTGACTTCCCTCATTTTGATCTTTCTTCTTCTTCTCCATCATAATGTATGGTGCATACACCTTCCTTTGTCTTTTATCAGTAACACTGCATCATAGCGAAGTCCTTATCTCTGGAATTCTTTGAGTGTTGTCTGGGATTCTTGGTAAAAACTATTATGTCCACTTCTTGCCAAGTTTCCTATCCTTGAATGTACTATCCAGCTTCAACACTCCAACTAGTTTGTGGACAAAATGTTTTAGCTGACTTCAAATAACAGGGAATAAATTATTTTGACTCCTCAGTATCTGCTTCACTCTCCAAGCTTCACATTCGTCACCCTGTATTCAGGAAGAATCCATCTGATTTTGACAGAATATTCACAGAATTTTATATACCTGCATTGTTCTGGGAATTTTGTCGAGTTTACTAGAACTTCGGGCTTCCCATTTTTACACCTGACTTTCTTTGTCCTTGAGGCTTTACTTTTCCTTTTCTATCATCATGCCAATTCATAGCTGAAAAATCGAAAGAAAATGTGCTAACGAGGCAAGGCAGTGATGACAAATCCAAACAATTGTGCAATGAGAAATCAACAAAACAGTAAGTATAGGCCACTGAATTTTAAACAGTATTCTATGGCCAGGCGGGGCAGCGTGTATGAACATTGAATGTCTGCTACTGGATCATAAATAGAGTTCAGTAGTCGTCAGCTACAGGGATATGTGTCCATTCTCATCTACAGGCATCAGCAGGTCTACTCATGACATCGATTAAGCAAGCTGAGATTTGTCCTGGTAAGATTTGACTTGTTCCAGCAAGCAAAAGCGATAAAAAACTTTCTATAGCCAACTTGCGTAAATAATTCTTTATTTTCGACAACCAGTTTTGACAGACATTGATGTCATCTTATGCTCTTAAAATTTTTTTGTGTATTCACTGCGTGCTTGAACCTCATGAAAATTTGTCATATTAGTTGATAAAATGTGGCGTATTAGTCAAAATTTTGTCAGAAATAAAACGTTGACAGTCAAAAAGTACTGTTTGCACATGGCCATGTCTGTACATGTAGTGCTCACAGAGGGTTGTTAAGTTTTAAAAATCACAATATGCCGTGAAAGATACAATAGTACATCTGTTTACTTTAACTGCACTTGTTACAGTCACTGATAAACTAAAATTGACGGCGTATATGGTACCATATACACCTGCTAAGGTGGATCATCATTCACACGAGTTAATTCACTTTAGTTCATAGGAGACATGGTGGAAGAGGACATCTTACATCTTTTCAAACATGTGTGTGCAGCAGAACTTATGTGAATTCTGAAAGGTAGGAAACGAGGTACTGACGGAAGTAAATCTGTGAGGACGAGTCAACAGTTGTGTCTGGGTAGCTTAGCTAGTAGAACGCTTACGTGCGAAATGCAGAGGTCTCAAGTTCGAACCCCAGTCCGGCACACAGTTTTAATCTGCCAGGAAGTTTCACGTGCTTATCTCGGCTTACGTTTTATTTCATGAACAGTATTTTGAGTGAACTAACGGTGGTGCTATGGATAACCCTTTGCCTCCCATAACAGTTAACTTTTTCATGAAAGATTTCGCGGACAAAGCACTTCAGTCAGAGGTTTTGAAATGTAATTGTTTTTGTAGATATGTGGGTGCCAGTTTTGTGATATGGATACATGGTACAGCAATGCTTCCTTCATTTTTGGAACATCTTAACTTCCTCCATCCTAGCATTTGCATTACCATGGAAGTGGAGGAAAATGCAGACCTTGTGTTTTTAGATGACTTGGTCTATAGAAAAGAAGACTGTTCCATGTGTAACAGTGTGTATCTGTTTCTACGATCTACATGCTGTCATCATTCATAACAGTTCAGTGATGTACTACGGACTCTCTTTCTTTGGGCTCGAATTATCTCAGATCCAGAGAGCTTATCATCAGAGCTCAACCATTTTGACTCTGCTTTTGTCCAACATGGGTACTCCGATATGAAAATTTGTAATTCATTTCAACGAGCATGCACTAACCATCACTTACAGCCAGAGGAAACAGAGAAATCAACGATAATTGTTTTCTTATATTATGTTGGTGATGTGTCCTTTAAGATCGGCAGGTTATTCACGAAACATGAAACAAGGTTTGTCTTCCACCCCCCAGCATGTACGCAAATGATGTCGGGTCCCGTTAAAGACAACCTAGATTTAAGAAGACCAGGAATATGTAACATCGTATGTGAGTGTGAGAAATCATACGTTGGTAACACGTATCGCGTTGTTGAAGATAGATTCAATGAACATAGAAATCATTCAAGATTATGTCAGCCAGAAGTACCTTATGTTTATGAACATTGTCTTGACGTGGGATAAAGCATGAACCACAGACATATAAAGATCCTGCCGTCCACCTCCGCGCGCTGGGATTCCTGCATTAAAAAATCAGTCGAAATACGATAACTAAGGGCCTGATTAACAGAGACCAGAGAAATGATATTTCAAATTAGCAAAGCATGAGAACCATCAATGGCAATACTAAGGCAGCGTCTGCCATAGATAAACGAATACAACGAATCCACGCAGACGGAGAGCTAAGGTCAGGAAGCTTATGCTGGACACCACCATTCTGCCCATATGCATGCTGAGCTCACGACTTTGGATGTCGACGTCCTGTAGATTCATCTACGATGAAGTTATAGCCCCATCTATTGGTGCCTGCACTTTTATAACGAACAGCGCATGTACTGCAAGTGTCAACAGCAATACAGCAGTAAGCACCTGAAGATGATAAGCACCTTTCTCATTGAACCACTGCATTTTCCAATGCCGTGCCTGTGAACCACTGAAATAGGCTTGATAAGCCTCAACTCTCTGGCTAATCACTTTTGCTTGTTGGAACAAGTCACAACTTATCAGAACACATCTCAACTTGCCTCGTCAATTTCATGATTAGACTAGCTGATATCTGTGTATGAGTACTGATGCACACCCCAATAGCTGTCATCCACTGCACATACAAAATACAATTTATGATCCAGTTGCAGAGATCCACTGTACATACACTCCCCATATTTTGGCGATAGAATACTGTTTAATGTTCAGTGGCTGACACTTACTATCAGGTTTTGGACCATACTATTTGAGTTCTCAGTGCATATTGGTTTGGATTTGTTATCACTCCCTTGCCTGCTTAACATATTATTTTCTTTCGAGTTTTCAACTATAAATTGACACGGAGAAAGAAAAAGAATAGAAGGTTATCAGGCACAAAGAAACTTAAATAAGACAAGCTTTGGAAGCTGTAAAAAATGAGAATAACAAAGTGCCACTAAACTGCACAAAGTTCCCAAAGCAATGGTGATGTATAAAAAAATCTGTAAATATTTAGTCAAGGTCAGATGTTTTCTTCCTGTATACTGGGTGAAGAATGTGGAGCTTGGCGAGTTAAGCAGATCTTAGAGAGTCAAAAGAATTGATTCCCCATTAGCTGAAGTCAGATAAAAGAATTTTTCCACTAACTAGCTGCAGTGTTTAAGCTGGATAGTACATTTAAAGTTGGGGAACTTGGCAAGAAACAGATAGTAAAGTTCTTACAAAGAGTTCGTACAATACCTAGAAACTGCATGTAGTGACAGAAAAGAAGAAAAACGAGAAGAATAAGGACAAAGAGCAAGACAAAGAGGGCGAAGACATTAAAATCAAAGAAATCAAAATATTTACCAAAGTAGAAAGAGGAGATATTGCAGCGGTAGAAGAAGAGGATAACTATGAGCAAGATGATGATGATGGTGATGATCATGAAGCAAGTTATGTTGCTAATGATGCCAATGATGATGAGGAATACAAAGAAGGAGAATTAGGGGTTGGTAAAGATGAGCAAGTTGACAATTATGATTGGAAGATGGTCTCCAAGAAATCGGCAGTGGATATCCTGTCCATTGGAATGAACTGGGAGATTGATTATCTTTTTTACCTGCTTCAAAAACGGTAGGCAAGAATCCACACGATTATGACATAATACCTGTTGATGAAAAACATCAAGAAGCATAGGACTGTTTGAAGTTTTCAGTAGCTGTGGAAAATAAACTGAAAGAATCAATTACAGTATGGGAAAGCTGCGTATGAGAACATTATGTCAGTTGAAAGAGAAACACATATGTTTGCTTGACGTTAAATGAGGTATTTATAAGCATAGCATCCCTCATTTCTTACCTATATGATGAACTTGCTCTATTGAACCAGATCCTTGTTAAGCTGCAAATTGAATCTAGAGTGCAGTGTGAGTTTAGTGCTTGAAATATTACATATTTTGAGAAATTGTACAGTTTTATTTTTGACCAAAAAATTGAATTTTCATTCACAATCAGAAATCTGTAATTATACTTGTGTATTATGATCAGCAACAAGCATGTGTTTTGTACTTAAAATAGTTACTTATATTAATAAATAATTTTATTTTAGTGGCAAAGATTGTATTTTTAATATATTGTCCTTACATCTCTCCTATTCCAAGAGTATCTTTGGTTGTGCTGTAACAAATGTAAACATTGGGAAAGTTCTCATTGTTTATTAATAAAATATGTCAAAACATCTTGTTTTTCCCTTCTCAAAATAATGTTTAGTTAATTTATTTAGTTTTATTTTGGCTGTATTGTGTGCGTGCGTCATTACATTGCAAATTTTGATTAGTGGTGGTGGTGGTTAGTGTTTAACGTCTCGTCGACAACGAGGTCATTAGAGACGGAGCCCAAGCTCGGGTTAGGGAAGGATTGGGAAGGAAATCGGCCGTGCCCTTTCAAAGGAACCATCCCGGCATTTGCCTGAAACGATTTAGGGAAATCACGGAAAACCTAAATCAGGATGGCCGGAGACGGGATTGAACCGTCGTCCTCCCGAATGCGAGTCCAGTGTGCTAACCACTGCGCCACCTCGCTCGGTTATTTTGATTAGATTCTGGTGTTATTTAGTAGTTGATTACTTGAAATACAGTCTTCAAACGCTTTAGAGAGCCTTGGCATCATAATTTCGATTAGTGAGTATTACAGTAAACGTCAAAAGTTCGGCTTACCACATATATATAGTCATGAAAATAGCACTGGGGCACTTAATAAGAGAGTTTACAATCATGTTTTAGGCACCAATTTTATATTTATCCTCTAACATGTCTAGTTCAAATGCAAATCAAAAGCAGTATTACGTTGTTAGTAACTTAAGCTACATTTTTAGGTCAGACTGTGATGCATTATCTTCATTGCCCCGCAAACTGGTTGTTCCCAATACGAAGCAGTACTGAAAAACTTACAAAAATGTCTATTCTATGAATCATGAATATCGCATTCTCAGATTGAAATATCAATACCCTTTTTGTATTGATGTTGGAGATATCTTGGTAACACTTAACAAGCATCATGGAGCAATTTAGATGCGGAAATTTTTAATTTGAGTCTGCATTTTGCCTTAAATACAGTGTAGGTCTAAAAATAGTATTAATAGCAGTCTTCTAGTAGCTGGTAGTAATTCAGGATATACAGGGGAAACACCACGAGCATGGATAGACATATGCTCGAAATTATCATCCAAGCGACGTCTACAACTGCTTCGAAAAGCGATAAAAACACAATCAGTGACAAATACGAACTGATATGAGTGTTGAATGTACGGCCCTTCAGCTTTGCCACTTGAGAATGGTTTATTAGTCTTTCACAAGAATTAGCTAGCACTGGCGCCAAGAAGGGCACAGTGAGTGCAGAACTTGCTTCTCCAAGAAATGTCTCGACGTATAAAAAATATCGCCAGTGAAGTGAGAATTGAGATGTTGCCTAAATTAAAGGAAGCCATTGACCAGAACGAGTGTACTATGGAGTGCGATCTTGAGACTGACAAACATCACAAAATACATTATCTTACTGTGACGTACAGCTTTGGGTAGCCACTGAGGACGTTGTAAACTAGGAAACAATGTGCTACTCACAAAAAAGTTTAAAAATGTTACAAAGACAAGTGAAAATATTCTTACGGAATCACACGAAAAAGTGTCTGAGATCGGTGTACATTCCCTGGAAGTAAGCAAAATAACATTTGTAACGGACCATGGCCAGAACATAAACAATCTCATCAACAGCAGGACGTCTGACACGTACAGTACATTGGTGAACAAAGCATCAAGGCTCAAATTAGATGAAAATTTCCTTAGTGAAGAATTGCTTGGCATTTATAAATCCATTCAGACACATCGTAGGACTATATGTTTTATGAAATGCTCTGGTTTCATGGCAAGATTAGAAACAACATTGTATTGTACTGTATTGTATGTTAACCGGGGGTCTAGAAACGACGGAGAGGCTCCGTCCCCGCCGCAGCCGCAGTGGTCCACAACCCCACGACGACTACCGCAGTCCGCTTCACCCCTACGCCGCCCCACACCGAACCACTCTTTCAGAGTTAGAAACAACATTACTATGTGTTGAATCTACACTGCACAAAAGAATTAAAGAGTCTTTTTTATTTACACGTCTTCCCCCAATCGTGACGCAGAAGTTTGAAATTTGGCTCAAAAGTGCCTACAGCTTTCCTCTGTCATGGGGTGAATGCGTGTCGCCCTGCGACGCAACGTCTGGCTCAGTGACGCCCCAAACAGCAAGGTGTCGTCGACACATACGAAAAATAAGAAGGTCAGAACTTTAAAGTTCATGTGAGGTGTAAGGCTGCTTAATGATGGGGATGTGTCACACGATGGGAAGGTCGACACACGCCCTCTCACCAACATCTGACCCTTTCCCTTGACGCCTCTGCGATGAAAGTCAGAATGGCGATGCCCAGTACTGAATCACGCGATTTTCTTATGGGTGGCCGAGGAAAACATTTCAGACACACCGTCGCTTAGAATCAACATGAAGACGCCCGACGAAACGACATAAAGGTCTTCAATGAAACCACCCCTCTCTTTTGGGCGTTCATTTACATACATTTCGCCATCGGAAACAACAATCTGCAGTGCGATGTGCAGCACAATGACGTTCCTGACAGCCTGTGCCTCCGCTGACACACACACTGGACGATCTAACCCTTCACTATCGTGGCGCTGCAACCACACTGAAGGTGACCTGACCCGTGTGATGTGTAGTGCGAGCGCAATTTTTGCTCTGGTATGCAGGGAGGAGTCGCTAGGGACCGTCCAAAACTATTCGGTCAAATCTAAACGTGAGCCACAGCAATACATGGTGTTTACTCTTTTTCAGTCCTGTTGTTGTTGTTGTTGTGGTCTTCAGTCCTGAGACTGGTTTGATGCAGCTCTCCATGCTACTCTATCCTGTGCAAGCTTCTTCATCTCCCAGTACCTACTGCAACCTACATCCTTCTGAATCTGCTTAGTGTATTCATCTCTTGGTCTTCCTCTACGATTTTTACCCTCCACGCTGCCCTCCAATGCTAAATTTGTGATCCCTTGATGCCTCAAAACATGTCCTACCAACCGATCCCTTCTTCTAGTCAAGTTGTGCCACAAACTTCTCTTCTCTCCAATCCTATTCAATACCTCCTCATTAGTTACGTGATCTACCCACCTTATCTTCAGCATTCTTCTGTAGCACCACATTTCGAAAGCTTCTATTCCTTGTCCGTACTAGTTATCGTCCATGTTTCACTTCCATACATGGCTACACTCCATAAAAATACTTTCAGAAACGACTTCCTGACACTTAAATCTCTAATCGATGTTAACAAATTTCTCTTCTTCAGAAACGATTTCCTTGCCATTGCCAGTCTACATTTTATATCCTCTCTACTTCGACCATCATCAGTTATTTTACTCCCTAAATAGCAAAACTCCTTTACTACTTTAAGTGTCTCATTTCCTAATCTAATTCCCTCAGCATCACCCGATTTAATTTCCTATTTCTATATATTGCTGGTCTTATTCCAGTCACAAAAGAAGACGCTGAAACTTTGCTGTTGGAGAAAAACAAGCAGGAAATAATATCTTCGTATCACCCTGACATAGTGAGCTGTATATTTAAATTTGTTTTAAATAAGTCACTAAAGGCCTGGGGGGTGAAGCAGAACTAACGCTGTCTTTTGTAGCACCGTGGGCATGTAGTTTACTACCTTCAGGCCAAAGTTGACATGTCAATACAGTTCGTAAATTACTGAATGAAAGTTCCTAAAAGAATAAATCGGTAACGAACTACAGAATTGTCATTACAAGGCAGTTTCAAAGAACTCTGAGACCTGAGTGAAGAAAAGAAAGAAAATGTCCATCGAACTGTCTGTCAGAAGTTAATTAGCTTAGTTGTGGGAGAAGAGAAGAAAGGACCTATCATCAAAGCGTAAAGAAGTTCGAAGCTGACATTCATGAACGCCTACACATTAAAACTGTCCTGTTAGACATAAATCTTCTGCTAGTGATTCCCTCGAATGAAATATGAAGTTGAAGAAGGTTACTTTCTGTTTTACTTACCCTGGTATCAATTGGTTTCATGCGATTCTTTCTTGCTGTATATTTGTGTTCATACACTTGGATTGTGGCGATAAAGTGTTATTATTACTGTGAGAAAGCGATTAGTTTTGCTAATAGTGTAGAGTAATAATTATAAAATGCCTAGGCAAAATAATAAGAGTATTGAAACGCCGTGTTGACTGGAGAAAAAAGTGTTGATGAGAACCAGGTATTGGGCAAAAAATGTAAGAGAGAAGACATGAAATTAGAAATAAAAAAATGTAGGTGTAGTTGCAGACTTAGAGTTAATTTATTTGTGTTGTAAATATAGCGCTAGTTTTTTTTCTTGTCATATTACAGGTGACAATAATAGCAAATTGCACAGTTACAATAGTAGATTGATATATGGCCTACACTAGAATGGGATGGGAAAAGCAGCCGAGGATATGCTATTTGGAGTAATGAACCTGCGTCCTTCCCCACCCAAATTTAGCAATTATAATTATGCATTAGGGTCTGAAGCTGATGATGCTGCCGATGAATGTATGAAAATTGCAGTAGCGGAAGCAGCATTAGAAAACATAGACTGTGACATTGAAAGGGCCAACGGCCTTGCCACAGTGGTAACACCGGTTCCCGTCAGTCACCGATGTTATTGCTGTCGGGCTGGGCTAGCACTTGGATGGGTGACCATCCGGTCTGCCGAGCGCTGTTGGCAAGCGGGGTGTACTCAGCCCTTGTGAGGCAAACTGAGGAGCTACTTGATTGAGAAGTAGTGGCTCCAGTCTCGGAAACTGACATACGTCCGGCAGAGCGGTGTGCTGACCACATGCCCCTCCCTCCATCTCCGCACCCAGTGACGCCTGTGGGATGAGGATGATACGGCGCCCGGTCGGTACCGTTAGGCCTTTCGAGGCCTGTTCGGACGGAGTGGAGGGGAGACACTGAAAGGGCCGTAAGTGCAACATTTCATGACAATTGTCAAAAGCGAGGGCACACTTCAATAAACTGTGTCATCACAGCCACATGTGCGGACATAGACAAAATTACTGATCTTGCTATTACGTACAAATTTTCTAGGTGTCCAGAAAGACAAAATCAACTACATTTAGACAATTGTACAGCAAATTTCAGTGGTGCAAGTGGAGCCATGGAAGTGACAGGAGTAAACAAACTTTTTCAACTCTGTCATCTATGTTATGATGTACGGTACGCCAATCACTTAGGCGACGGAGACTGCACAGCCTATAATGAAGTTGTGACATTAAAACCATATAAAGATGGTGCAAAAATAAAGACACTTGAATATATGAGGCATATGAAGAAGAGAATAGGGGGCCATCTTCAAAACCTGAAGTAGTCTCTAGGGAAAACTTGCCTCAATGATAGAACACCAATTGGTGGCAAGGATAGTCCGTCAGCGTCAGCTATAAAGAGGCTCCAAGATTATTATGATACAGCAGTTAGGGAAAATACTCATTGTGTAGGTACAATGAAAGCTGTATGGACAGTGCATTTTCATACACTGTCCAACAATGATGATCCTCAACATGGACTATGCCTGGCACGTGCGACAGGCTGGTTCAAATACAATAAACAGTAGTAACTGGCGAAAAATGTAATCATAGAAATAGTCCGCTTATTGCAGTTATAGGGGCAGCGAATCCAGTACCAGAAGACTTGGCTAACATTGATCTACTTCGAAAGTGTTTGCAGGGCAGGGCACAGAATGCAAACGAGTCTGTAAAAAATTTCATTTGGTTTCGCTTACCCAAAAAATTGCTTGTGGTCATATACGCTCTACACTTTGTGGTATACGGTTCCGCTGCTACGTTCAATCAAGGCAAAGTTAGTAAATGTGAAGTGCTGCAATCTCTAGGATTAGGTGTAGTCTCTCACACTGTTGAGGCGGTGTGAAATTTGGATAGCGAGGGATTGAGAAATGCGGAAAACAAGTTAAAGATATAAAATAGAGATGTAAGATAAACTGGAAAATTAGCAAAGAGGAAATTAGAACTGAAGAAGCAGAGAACCCTGATGATCCACACTATACAGCAGGCATGTTTTAATGTCCACCTTTGGACTCAGTTTTTCGTATGATTATTCTTTTCAATACAAAAGATACATTTTCTCAGCTTCTACTCAATACAGAAAGCTGGAATTTTCAGGGTATACTCAAACATATATTTTGCATCACCTGAAGTTATTTTTAATATGATAAAGGAAGTTTCTAACATTTTATCAGAAAAATAGGACTGAAATTTAAAAGGAAATTTAAGCTCAAAGGAAAAAGATAACACTAAGTTGCCACAACTTCTTCAGTTACATAAGCAATTTATTTATGAGCCCTAAAAATTTCTAAACTTTTGTTTGCGGAGTTTCTGAGATAATATATCATAAACAGAACCTAATTTTACATTATGCGGATAGGGCGTTCCGTTTTCCCTTAAACGTGTACTTGTGGGTACAGTTTTGAGTGGCAGGTCATTCATTACCACACTCCGATGATTTCAATCGAGCTACGAGTCACGTCATTCGCGAGCGTCTGTGCTTAGTGCATGAGTGGCCCGCTGCCCCACTGCCGAACAGCTGTCCAGCTCACGAGCAACGAGCGAGCCTGATGCGCACGTGCTCACCGCCGCTGCTGGAAACCATACTCGCAGAAAATGTATCAAGTGAGACAGAGTTTAAAACCACAGGCCACTCGCATAGCGGTCGATTGACGGTCTCTGCAAAAACAATAGGGCTCTCGGAGAATAGCACGATAGCTCACGTTAGGTCTTTACAATGCCCTTACACACACCGATAGTCTTTAGCGGTATGAGACTTGTAGCTCAAGAAAGTCATACCTAAAACAGTTCCTTGCTTTTGAGAAATAAATTTTCAGGTAATATACAGACTTGTTAGAGACAGCGAATCCAGGTGATAAAAACTTGTCCACTTAGGAAAACTATTGTCCAGTATTTTTGGGCTGGTGAAGGACAGTACCCCAGAACAGAATAAGCATGTGGTTAGGATGTATAATTAACGACAGTAAAGGATAGCATGAACAAATAAGTAAATGGCGCAGCTGCCATGCAAAATCCTAAGTAAAAGAAGACTTTCAAAAGTTTAAAACCTGGTACAAACGGAGAAGCATTGCAGGAAACAGAATGGAGTGGAGGGTCTCAGTCGTGACGTCGTGTGGTCTCCACGGTCTGGCCCAGCGAAAGAAGGACAAAGGGAGAAAATACAACAACATTGCTGCCTACTGACAACTTCCTAAATTACCCTTACTACTCATTGTACTTTTACATTAATTGTTAACCGCAATTCGTGGGCGACAGTGCTACACGAATTGTGAAACATAAAGATGGTCTGTGCGCCACGAATTAAAGAATGGCTGCAGCAAGTTACATGAAAAATAATAATCGCCACCGACTCACATTAACAACGAGCAACCTACGTCAGTTCGGTTGGTTGGTTTGTGGGATTGAAGGGACCAGACTGCTAGGCCCATCGGTCCCTACGTCAGTTCGAAATGTTTGTTTCCATATTATACTTCAGGGCATGACCAATCAAACAAACCACAAATTGCTGAATGTATAACAGTATTTTGATTTCTTTTGTTAAATATTTAATAACTCATGCTTATTGACATCCTTGGTTTTAGAGATTACTCAAACTGAAAAGTTTCTCGTGTGATGACGAGCTATCACCGGCAGTACAACCATGTCTAGTAAAGCACTGTTATCTGAGAAGCGATATCATACGCACTGGGAAGGTATTTTGTTTGTCCTGTAGTCTGCGGTTTAGTACTTGCAGCGAAACATCAGGTGCAATTAAAAATTAGATAAGCAAACATTACGTATGATTCCTATAATTTGTGTTACTTGAAATAAGATGGCTGATGGGCTACAGATAATGTGATTTTATTCAACTACCGTTTCAGTAACAATATTTCAACTTACCACCATAGCTCCAGCGTCCATTACCAAAACCTTGTCGGAATCCATAACGGTATTCAGCCTGTGGGCTACGGTGAGCACTGTACAGTGCCTGAATTTTCTGCGAATTGTAGTCTGAATCAGAGCGTCTGTCCTGGAACACAAGTTATTTTACAGATCATCAGAGAAAAGCAGAAATAAAAGCACTCCACTGTGCGTGGCTTGGCAGAGGGTACTTCGTACCAGTATTAGTTGTTTTCTGTCCTATTATATGGAGACTGGTTGGTTGGTTGATTTTTTTTTTTTTTTTTTTTTTGGGGCGGTGGGGGGTCAAACAGCGTGGTCATCGATCTCATCGGATAAGGGAAGTATGGGGACGGAAGTCGGCCGTGGCCTTTCAAAGGAACCACCCCGTCATTTGCCTGAAGCCATCTAGGGAAAATCACGGAAAATCGAAGTCAGGATGGTAGGGCACGGATTTGAAGCTTCGTCCTTCCGATTGCGAGTGCAGTGTGCTTACCACTGTGCCACCTCGCTCGGTACTCAGGTGGAGAGCGAGGGAAAAATGAATGAATGTGTATGGGCCTCTATGCGACCTAACCTCTGTCACTTTGCTTTCAAGTTGTTGTAGCCGATTAGAAAGTCTGTTATAGATGCCCAGGGAATTTCAATTGGAATCTTTGAATCAAAGGCATCGTGTTTTTCGAAACGAGTGTAAGTAAATTTAGAGACCTAGTATTTCAATAGTGTTCTGTGACAACTCTACAACTTCCATCACATATGAAATTCTTTTTCCATCAGCGGCGTTATCACGGTTTATTGGCTCACATAAATATGGTTGAGAAAAAAGGCAGAGAATTGAATTTTTATTAAATATTGTAAGGATAAAGATACGTATAAATTGGAAGAAGAGAGTTTTGGGAGCAAACATTGCAACTGTGTGGATCACGTCACTCACTCTGGGTCGACGTTGGCGGTGGCCTCGTCGAGCACCAGGATCCTGTTGTTCCTGAGTATGGCCCTCGCCAGACACAGCAGCTGCCTCTGGCCCACGCTGAAGTTACTGCCGCCCTCCGTCACCTGGAAGTCTAGCGTCTGTATACCGGATTTGAGCTCCACCTGAAAATTCGTCAGTATAATTGATACAAAGTCGTGAATCACATAAGATGGTATTGATATTTTAGATTGTGAAATGCTACACATTCGCAAATAAATTATTTAAAAAAATGGTTCAAATGGCTCTGAGCACTATGGGACTTAATATCTGTGGTCATCAGTCCCCTAGAACTTAGAACCACTTAAACCTAAGGACATCACACACATCCATGCCCGAGGCAGGATTCGAACCTGCGACCGTAGCAAGTCATGCGGTTCCGGACTGAGCGCCTAGAACCGCTAGACAACCGCGGCCGGCAAATTATTTTACCATGTACTAAAAAAAAAATAAAAAAAAAATAAAAATAAATAACGATTTTAATAATTTCATGAATAAATGATACACAACTCTCTGCAGTGTGTACAGCAGAAACAAATGTATTACTAATTTTTCGTTAATGTAAATGTTGCAGTTCCTTCAGTTTATAATAACTCGACATAGCACATTATGCTGGGACACTTCTTAATTGTGTATTTCTGCTAGAAATTCTACTAATAAGTTGTTGGCCATGCGTACCAAACTTGTTTTGTTGGGACGAGAAGCGACTCGTGCGACTCGTCAACCAACAACCCTTACAGAACAACGTGAACAGGTCGCGCAGGCGTGGCATAACGTGTCCCAGGACAGTATTCGCCATCTGTAGGGCATATATAATATGTTTCGTCTGTTATCAAATTTGTGCATACGATACTTAAACCCGCCAACGAAAGAGGTCTGGGTAAAAAGAAGGAAAAAAAGAACAATGTTATTGATCCCTTCTGCCCATATTTGATCTCATTCTTCCTGAGCTCTTTTGAATTTTAACTCTAACACTGGACACCCCATGTCTTCCATAACGACTCCTATTCTAGTTCTATCACGTTGTCAGACAGGTTCCTCGTCCCCCACCCCCTTCCCAACACAGAGACCTTCAATGTACTCTTTCCCTCTACTCTCTCTCTCTCTTATGCATTCAACAATGGAATTCCCATTGCACTCTTAATGTCACTAGCACTGCTTTTAATTCACCGAAGGTTATTTGTACTTTTCTGTATGTTGTATCAGTCCACCCGACGATTGTTTCTCTTCCGATTTAGGCACATCTTCCTGGCAGCCATTTCACCTAGGCTCCCCTGCACTTCCCATTTATTTCATTCGCCAGGGATTTATATTGCTATATTCATCTCTTTCTCTGAAAATTTTTGTATTTCCTTCTTTCGTCGATCAGTACTGAAGCATGTCTTCTGTTGCCAATGGTTCCTTTGCAGTTTCCATCCTTATACCTGTGTTGTCTGTACACCATCTGTAATTTCTCCTTTTCAGAAATGTCCACTCCCCTTCAACTAAACTGCCTACTCTGGTATTCCTTACCGCAGTATACACATCCTTAGCGAGCTTCAGACGCGCCTCGTCGTTCCTCAGTACTTCAGTAACCCACTTCCTTCCACACTGATTCCTCCGGACGATTCTCTTGAACTTCATTCTTCTCTTCATCCTCACTAAACTGTGATCCGAGTCTGTATCTGCTCCTGGGAAGGTCTTAAAATCTAATATCTGATTACGGGGTCTCTGTCTGACCATGTCATCATCCAACTAGAATGTTCCCAAGTCTCCCAGTCTTTTCCACGTATACCTCCATTTCTTGTCATTCTCGAACACAGTAATCACTATTACCATCTGATATTTATTGCAGAACTCAGTCTTTCTCCTCTCTCATTCCTATTTGCAAGCGCATACCATCCAGTTACTTTTTCTCCTGTTCCTTCCCCTGCAGGCCCCCATGATTATTAGATTTTCATCTCCCTCACGTCAACTCTTTTACTGAAATGTTCACAGTAGCTCATTTTCTGCCCTAGTTTCCTACTCATGACGAACCCTGCTACAGTTATACCATTTTCTACTGTTGTTGATATTAGCCTATAGTCGTTGTCCTTGTTTTCGTTCCATTTCACTTCGACCCCCACTATATCTAGGTTGAACTTTTATGTTTACCTTTCACACTTCTCAGTTTTCTTACTGCGTTAAAACATTTTACACTCCAGTCCCGACTCATAGAACGTTACTCTTTCGTTGGTTACTAGGTCTTTTTCTAATGGTCACCACCCCCTTGGCAGTCACCTCCCGGAGAACCGAATGGGGGACTATTCCGGAATATTTTGCAGCTGCAGAGATTGTTACAGGCCACATGTCCTGTGGATACACATTAAATGTAATGCAGTAGTTTTTGTTGTCATCTGTATCCTCATGGCGTTGATCACTGCTGCTTCTTTCGCCTTGTTGGGGCTGTTTCCAACCCAAGGGCAAGAGAGTTCCCTGGACCTCTGTCCACTTCTCCGCCCTCTTTGGCAGAAAGAGGGCAACTACTAATCCCAGAAGTCTTCGGTCGCCATTGCTAATGATTTTTGTTCAAAATGGAAAGACTGGCTGGAGTCGACCTCTGGACCGAAGGCTTTCTGAACAGTAATCAAAGACTCTACACCCTCCCCCCTTTTTTTTCCTCCTAGGCCGCACGTCAACTCCTCACTATTAACGACCAATAAACAGTCCATCCAGTACTTTGCACGTGTCTTATATGCCGCACAAACTCGTCTCCTTGTGTTGCTATTCGATTATTTCCGCATGTGCAGGAATCTTGTTGAACTTTCTTTTCCTGATGCTCAGTTTGGGGGGCTCCGAGCACTTTGGGACTTAACATCTGAAGTCATCAGTCCCATAGAACGTAGAACTGCTTAAACCTAACTAACGTAAGGATATCACACACATCCATGCCCGAGGCCGGATTCGAACCTGCGACCGTAGCGCTCAGTTTCGGGATTACACACCTAAACTTAGGTTCACTTAGACCATGAAAGTTTTCAGCTTAATTTTTAAACTTTCCCTGTAATTGTTGGAACTTCTGTCATCTGCCACTATCTTTGGTGGTACAAGACTTGGAGTTTTTCGATATTTGGTTGATTTTCGGTCCACCATATTATCACTGAGAAATAGCAGTTATCTTTTCTGGCTGTAATACGCACAAACAGTCTGTGCCTTCATGTTGTTGTTGTGGTCTTAAGTCCTGAGACTGGTTTGACGCAGCTCTAAATGCTACTCTATCCTGTGCAAGCTGTTTCATCTCCCAGTATCTACTGCAGCCTACATCCTTCTGAATCTGCTTAGTGCATTCATGTCTTGGTCTCCCTCTGCGATTTTTACCCTCCACGCTGCCCTCCAATACTGAATTGGTGATCGCTTGATGCCTCAGAACATGTCCTACCAACCCATGCCTTCTTCTAGTCAAGACGTGCCACTAATTCCTCTTCTCCCCAATTCTGTTCAATACCTCCTCATTAGTTATGTGATCTCCCATCTAATCTTCAGCATTCTTCTGTAGCACCACATTTCGAAAGCTTCTATTCTCTTCTTGTCCAAACTGTTTTTCGTCCATGTTTCACTTCCATACAAATACTTTCAGAAACGACTTCCTGACACTTAAATCTATACTCGATGTTAACAAATTTCTCTTCTTCAGAAACGCTTTCCTTACCATTACCAGTATACATTTTATATCTTCTCTACTTCGACCATCATCAGTTATTTTGCTCCCGAAATAGCAAAACTCCTTTACTACTTTAAGTGTCTCATTTCCTAATGTAATTCCCTCAGCATCACCCGACTTAATTCGACTACATTCCATTATCCTCGTTTTGCTTTTGTTGATGTTCATCTTATACCCTCCTTTCAAGACACTGTCCATTCCGTCCAACTGCTCTCCCAAGTCCTTTGCTGTCTCTGACAGAATTACAATGTCGTCGGCGAACCTCAACATTTTTATTTCTTCTCCATGGATTTTGATACCTACGCCGAATTTTTCTTTTGTTTCCTTTACTGCTTGCTCAATATACAGATTGAATAACATCGGGGAAAGGCTACAACCCTGTCTCACTCCCTTCCCAACCACTGCTTCCCTATCATGTCCCTTGACCCTTATAACTGCCATCTGGTTTCTGTACAAATTGTAAATAGCCTTTCGCTCCCCGTATTTTACCCCTGGCACCTACATAATTTGAAAGAGAGCATTCCAGTCAACATTGTCAAAAGCTTTCTCTAAGTCTACAAATGCTAGAAACGTAGGTTTGCCTTTTCTTAATCTAGCTTCTAAGGTAAGTCGTAGGGTCAGTATTGCCTCACGTGTTCCAGTATTTCTACGGAATCCAAACTGATCTTCCCCGAGGTCGGCTTCATAGCATACGAAAAGCAGCTGGTTATATGAGGAACTCAACAAATAGGAAAAAGATTAATTTTGCACAAATGTCGCTTGGAAGTATTCCTAGATACACTACTGGCTATTAAAATTGCTACAACAAGAAGAAATGCAGATGATAAACGGGTATTCATTGGACAAATATATTATACTAGAACTGACATGTGATTACATTTTCACGCAATTTGGGTGCATAGATCCTGAGAAATCAGTAGCCATAACAACCACCTCTGGCCGTAATAACGGGCTTGATACGCCTGGGCATTGAGTCAAACAGAGCTTGGATGGCCTTGTACAGGTACACGATACCACAGTTCATCAAGAGTAGTGACTGGTGTATTGTGTCGAGCCAGTTGCTCGGCCACCATTGACTAGACGTTTTCAATTGGTGAGATATCTGGAGAATGTGCTGGCGAGGGTAGCAGTCGAACATTTTCTGTATCCAGAAAGGCCCGTACAGGACCGGCATCATGTGGTCGTGCATTATCCTACTCAAATGTAGGGTTTCGCAGGGATCGAATGAAGGGTAGAGACACGGGTCGTAACACATCTGAAATATAACGTCCACTGTTCAGAGTGCTATCAATGCGAACAAGAGGTGACCGAGACATGTAACCAATGGCACCCCATAACATCACACCGGGTGATAAGCCAGTATGGTGGCGACGAGTACACGCTTCCAATGTGCGTTCACCGCGATGTCACCAAAAACGGATGCGTTCATCATGATGCTGTAAACAGAACCTGGATTCATCCGAAAAAATGACGGTTTGCCATTCGTGCACCCAGGTTCGTCGTTGAGTACACCATCTCAGGCGCTCCTGTCTGTGATGCAGCGTCAAGGGTAACCGCAGCCATGGTCTCCGTGCTGATAGTCCATGCTGCTGCAAACGTCGTCGAACTGTTCGTGCAGATGGTTGCAGTCTTGCAAAGGTCCCCAGCTGTTGACTCATGGATCGAGGCGTGGCTGCACGATCCGTTACAGCCATGTCATCGCGACTGCTAGTGATACGAGGCCATTGGGATCCAGCACGGCGTTCGTATTACCCTCTGAACTCACCGATTCCATATTCTGCTAACAGTCTACATCTACATCTACATTTATACTCCGCAAGCCACCCAACGGTGTGTGGCGGAGGGCACTTTACGTGCCACTGTCATTACCTCCCTTTCCTGTTCCAGTCGCGTATGGTTCGCGGGAAGAACGACTGTCTCAAAGCTTCCGTGCGCGCTCTAATCTCTCTAATTTTACATTCGTGATCTCCTCGGGAGGTATAAGTAGGGGGAAGCAATATACTCGATACCTCATCCAGAAACGCACCCTCTCGAAACCTGGCGAGCAAGCTACACCGCGATGCAGAGCGCCTCTCTTGCAGAGTCTGCCACTTGAGTTTATTAAACATCTCCGTAACGCTATCACGGTTACCAAATAACCCTGTAACGAAACGCGCCGCTCTTCTTTTGATCTTCTCTACCTCCTCCGTCAACCCGATCTGGTACGGATCCCACACTGATGAGCAATACTCAAGTATAGGTCGACGAGTGTTTTGTAAGCCACCTCCTTTGTTGATGGACTACATTTTCTAAGCACTCTCCCAATGAATCTCAACCTGGTACCCGCCTTACCAACAATTAATTTTATACCGAGCGAGGTGGCGCAGTGGTTAGCACACTGGACTCGCATTCGGGAGGACGACGGTTCAATCCCGCGTCCGGCCATCCTGATTTAGGTTTTCCGTGATTTCCCTAAATCGCTCCAGGCAAATGCCGGGATGGTTCCTTTCAAAGGGCACGGCCGACTTCCTTCCCCGTCCTTCCCTAATCCGTTGAGACCCATGACCTCGCTGTCTGGCCTTCTTCCCCGAAACAACCAACCAACCAATTAATTTTATACGATCATTCCACTTCAAATCGTTCCGCACGCATACTCACAGATATTTTACAGAAGTAACTGCTACCAGTGTTTGTTCCGCTATCATATAATCATACAATAAAGGATCCTTCTTTCTATGTTTTCATAATACATTACATTTGTCTATGTTAAGGGACAGTTGCCACTCCCTGCACCAAGTGCCTATCCGCTGCAGATCTTCCTGCATTTCGCTACAATAATCGAGACTTTCTTTCGCAGGTCGTGCAGCATGTGTATGTGGTTGCTGTTGGATCTCGACCAACGCGAGCAGCAATGTCGCGATACGATAAACCGCAATCGTGATAGGCTACAATCCGACCTTTACCAAAGTCGGAAACGTGATGGTACGCATTTCTGCACCTTACACGAGGCATCGCAACAACGTTTCACCAGGCAACGCCGGTCAACCGCTGTCTGTGTATGAGAAGTCGGCTGGAAACTTTCCTCATGTCAGCACGTTGTACGTGTCGCCACCAGCGCCAACCTTGTGTGAACGCTCTGAAAAGATAATCATTTGCATATCGCAGCATCTTCATCCTGTTGGTTAAATCTCACGTCTGTAGCACGGCATCTCCGTGGTGTAGCAATTTTAATGGCCAGTAGTGTAGCTCGAGCTCTCTGTACCGTAGCTTCCTCTGGTAAGCCTAGTACGGTTACAATACAGTTGTGTCACCTGGGGAGAGACTTTGTTACAGCACAAGTGTATCACAATTATGTTGAGGAACTGACGTAGCAAACAAGAAGGAAGTTTTTGCATGACGCAGGAGATTCTCGTACTACCTCTACGATCACAATTTTTTTTTTCATTTTAGGCTTAATATTGATCAGAATATACTAGTTAGTAACAAGCAAAATAAACAATAATTATCGTTAGAAAAGTGCTATTAATGGGACTAATTCCGAATTACCTGTCAATCACGGATCATTCCGTGCGACTCTAAATAAATTGTGACCCTGCACATTTATTATGCTAGCAGAAACAGATTAACCGTATGGACCTTTGCTTCATTGCGATAATACAGAAGTAATGCATCCTACGTAAAAAAATTTAATAATGAACATATAACAGAGGATTAAAATAATGCCGTGTGGCTAGGGCCGCCCGTCGGATAGACCGCTCGCCTGGTGCAAGCCTTTCGAGTTGACGCCACTTCAGCGACTTGCGTGTCGATGGGGATGAAATGATGATGATAAGGGCAAACACAGTACCCAGTCCCTGAGCGGAGAAAATCTCCGACCCAGCCGGGAATCGAACCGGGGCCGTTAGGTATGACATTCCATCGCGCTGACCACACAGCTACCAGGGGCAGACAACACAGGAATTAGTAAAGGTCATAGTCTGAACCGCCCCGTGCTCAACACGTCCTTCAACACAGTCACCATGCATTTGTGCAGATTTTTATCACCTGTGAACTCACGCATCAAAAGCAGTTTAAAAGAATTCAGTGTTTTGCTTCTTGACCCACTGTTTTAAAGTAGTTTTAGACTTACCTGTGAAGAATGTGTATGGGGTTGCTGTAATAGACTTCAGCTATGTACAGCGTTGGGTGAACAAGTTTGGTAACGGAGACTGATATCGCAAACAAACCCGCAGCGGGCAGCCGACAACGTCTGTCACAGACGCCAGTCGAGGACGTGCTGGTGAAGTGATACGAGGTGACAGACGCTTTAGATTTCAAAATCAACAGCAAAGCCAGGCGTTTTAAAATAGTGGGCTAAGAAGAAAAACATTGAATTTTTCCATGCTGGTTTTAATGCACAGATTCGACAATGTGTACAAGTGCATGGTGACTGTTGAACGCCAGTGTTGTGTAGAGGACAGTGAAGACTACGATCTGCACTAACTGCGCTGTTACACGTTCACTAGTAAATTTTTTAAGACACAGAAGACATTACCTTTTTGATTCACCTTTGAACAACGCTCTTTTAATACCTACTTACTTCTGAATCACTCATTCGACTTGTACATGTTAATAACTATATTTAGTAGGCCATTGTGACAAACTTACCTCTTCAAGGGCATTCCAGAGCTTGTCATCATCAAACTCAGAGAACGGGTCCAGATTAAAGCGGAGCGTCTCTGAGAACAGAACGGGCTCCTGGGGAATAATCGAGACTTTCTTTCGCAGGTCGTGCAGGCCGAGGCCGCTAATGTCGATGTCATCTATTAGAATAGTCCCATCTATATTGACCAGGCGGAAAAGGGCGGAGATTAGAGACGATTTTCCAGCGCCAGTTCTTCCTACAATACCAACCTACATACAAAAAATCAAAGAATAAGTTTTAGAAACGTACGAAGACAAAAGTAATGAGTTAAAAGCACACTGGAAAAATACAAGGTTTACCACCTTATGCATTGCTTGAATAGAGAAATTAAGATCTCTGAGGACTGGAGATTCTGTTGGCTTATATTTCAGATGTACCCTCCGAAAGGTGATGTGACCTCTCTGAGGCCATGTATCTGGTGGTTTTTTATCTGAAATGACAAATGTTGGAGGTGAGACACAGATATACATTTGTCAAAAATTGTGGACTATGAATTTAACTTAACACACCTATTGCACTTGAAGTATTTCAAACATCTTTTAACGCAAATGAAGAATACGGTTAGGTTTCACTGTAGCTGTATTACTAGCCGAGAAACAATAACAACGTTAATGAAATTGCGTGTGTGACATGGTGGTAGCACAGAGGCCCACTTTTCTGTATTATACGACTCTAAAACGATTGGATGTGAATTACGACTTCAGATTTTTATCGTTTTTACACAAAATGGAGACAAAAATGCGTTCGATGTTATATTTTCTACATTGTGTGTGTTGTATCACCCGCTCATAGTATTGTACAAAATGATAAAACGAGGAATGAACATTATATTTGTTATTTTATCGTTGTTCATCACTACTTATAGGAATTGTACGGTTCGGTAGAGCAGAAAAAATTAGGTAACGTAAAAGTCTTCATCTTTTCAACTGCTTTGGCTAGCTTTCTTCTTGCTAATCTCCATATAATGAACAAAGTGACCGAAGTCTGAGAGATTACTGGGTTTCTCCGAAAATAAGTAAGAATTGGTATCATCAACTCATCGTTTCATGTGTGTCTTATAACATTGCAAATAGATGCTCTATGCTTTTTCTGTTAATGAATAGACATTACTCAGAATCCGGAACGAATGATTTTAATAACACTTTGCGATTGTTCCTGTTTCGTTTTACTGTCAGAAGTTGATAACAACAGATTTGAGATTTCACTGTAAAATATGGTCTGAAAAATGTAATATTTTGTGCAGTTTATATCCTGATACGTTTAACATGGGTTGTCGAAGACTAGCCTAGCACGTCCATGACAAATGTTATTTCGACCTACCGTTTGTCACGAAAATGCCGTCTGGGTTTCCGTGCAACAAAATTCTTTCACTCCCTCAAGTCCTCGAAAGGCGAGGAGTCCGCTACGCCTTCGATATGCGTTCTCCCTCCCTACTGGAATCCCGTTGTCACCTTCTTAATTTAAACCCTCTCCTTTACCATACTGAATACCCCCACTTTCCATCACTTCCCGAAAGCTCGACACCAATTATCCAGTAGTTCCATGACTGATGAGTTACCTTCGTTGTCTGTCACGCTTATACCACCACGTCCTCTCAACCTGACGTCTACAGGCGCTTCACATTCTTTCGAAAGGAACATAACCGCTTTTGCCTAACTGACCACGGTATGTGCCCACAAATCCACTCACCCATCCACATCCTTTCTACTACATTTCAGGACTCTTCTCCTTCTCAGTCTTCTCCGTTTACTTCAAACAGCTTGATCTGATGTCCCCATCCCCAACAAATCCATATCGCAAACCATCCAAAACAATGTCTCGCCAAATGTCGTGCCGTCCATTGCTTACTTCTCTCTAAAAGTCAACAAACCTCAGCCCTATTCTCTGACAATCCCTGATCTTGCGCTATCATCCCCAACAACTCTAAACCCTAGAGGAAGACGTGAGTTTTATTTACTTACTCCTAAAGGACATCGGCTCTTTTCTTTCAAGAAAACCTTACTGGAAACCATCAGTATTTTAAATTATACGTAATACCTAATTTAATAGCTTTTTAATGTTTCTGCATCACTTTTGCACGTTTCTCTAGCTGAAAAGGGGCTCTGTTACCCGTGACAGCCCATAATTTGCCCGTGTGTTGTGAGGTGGTTGGAACAACCATAAAAAAGGAAAGAGGGTACTAAACGAACGATTTGAGTAGTGTCAGTTACTAACAAAGTAGAAATGGCTGTTAAGATAGATAGAAAAATAACAAGTGTTATAAGAAATAGACTGCAGATTTTACACGAAGAATCAACATCGTTCGTCTCTGTGCTGAATATCTCGAACATCGATCTAAAAAAGAGAATGTGAGTGTATTAACACAATTAGTTTCGACTGCTATGGGTTGAGTAATGTTTGAATATAGAAAAGATACATTGTTGGTTAAAACTGTATTAGAAACTTGCAACGAAATAAAAAAAGCTAAGTCACAGTTTTAAGCTGAAAGCCTTGTTAACACATGAAATCTGAAAGAAGCCGAAATGAACGTAAGGAGCCCTATGCGAGATGCGGTCAGTTAGTGCGAAAGAAAACTTGCAGCTACGGATATTGCAAAACAATCCTAAAAAGTTTGGTCTTAACCAAAGTAAGACAAAAATCATCTGTTCGATCTCTGAATCACGAAACCATTTTAAAAAGCACTTTAGACCGTCAAGTTCTATAATGCAACATGACCTTTCCTGAACCATGTACACATTTCTGTCTATTCTCAGCCTGTGGCCATTGTGAAATGTATTTGAGTCGATGATGTGTGCGTCATATTTAAAATCTGTTTAGTGACACACACATCACCAACGGAGGTATGCTGGAAAATAGCCACAGTCCTAAACTGGCCCGTACTGTCATGTATAAGAGCGTACTGAAGAGAGATGCCTCTGAATGTGAAAACTCTTAAAGTTTTTCAAATAAAACAAGCATTATTAACATTCTACATCTTTATTCGCCATGTATTCATATTTTCAGCTCTCTACCGGTACCAGGTACAGAATTGCAGCGTGTAACACGCCGCTATGTAACGTAACTGTGGTGGTGCGTGAAAAACAGAGTGCTGTAATCGAGTAACAATTTCGAGGAGTGAGTTCACACATGGAACACCCTCTCTTTCAGCTTGACAATGCTAGACCACACACGAGCGCTGCGACATCTGGAACAATCTGACTCCTTGGGGCACTGTCATCGATCATCCTCCATACTCCCCGACCACTCGAATTTCACATGTTTCCAAAACTTAAGAAACACCTTCGTGGACTTTACTTTGATGAAGATGAAGTGGTGCAATTAGGGATGAGCTTGTGGCTCCGCCAACAGTGTCAAACATTCTACAGTGACGATATGAAAAAACTGATCTCTCTTTGGGAGAAATGAGCTTGTCGGCAAGATGACTATATGGAGAAAAAATACATAGACGTGAAGGGTAAAGATGTAGAATGTTAATGTCACTTGTTTTACTTAAAATTTTTTAAGAGTTTTCACATGCAAAATTCGGAGACAATTCTCAGCATGTTCTCGTATGTACACGATGTAATAAAGGTCATCTTGCATTATAGAATTTGACAACCTACTTTTTTTTTTAAAAAAAAAAGTTTCATCATTCAGAAATAATTTCGAGGCTGTGGACCCATACAACAAGAGATTAAGCTACTCAAACGTTCCGTGATACTACTAGCGTTGACATGAAGGATGACACACAGCATCTGTCGACCTCCGAAGTTATTTCATTGAGGAAGTTCATACTACGGTTTGCTCTTTCAACCGTAGCGCGAACGCCGAAATGAAAGATTTTAAGATAAGTGATTGTTAATATAAAGACGAACTACAGTTGCTCAGTAGAAGTAAAGCGACTGTACATCTACATCCACATATATACTCCGCTAGCCACCAAGCGGTGTGTGGCGGAGGGCACAATTCGCGCCAATGTCATATTCCCCCCCCCCCCCCCCCCCCCGTTCCACTCGCGGATCGTACTGTCTGAACGCCTCAGTACGAGTTCAAATTTCCATTATCTTTGAATGGTGATCATTGCGCGATTTTAAAGTTGATGGTAATAATACATGCTCTACATCCTCGGCGAAGATCGGATTTCGGAATTTAGTGAGTAGCACCTTCAGTTTAGCGTGTCGTCTATCTGGAAGTGTATCCTACTTCAAACTTTCTATGACATTCGTAACGCTCTCGCGATGGCTAAATGTACCAGTCACGAATCTTGCCGCTCCTCTTTGGACCTTTCCAATCTCTTGAATGAGACTCAACTGGTAAAGCTCCCATACGGATGAACAGTACTCTAAGACTGGACGAACTAACGTATTGGAAGCAGTTTCCTTTGTTGAAGGTCTGCATCGCTACAGGATTCTACCAACAAACCGCAATCTAGACGGGAAACCCGTATGTTACTGTATAGGTTACGTGAAAGGTCGAATGAACAGCCAAGCGTGCCAGGCGTTTGAAATCGGGCATAGGCCATTCCAGTTTTCAAGACGGGTTGTTGAATGGATGCCCATTACCGTAATGTGTCTGACTCAGTCTGTTGTCGAATTATGGAACATTATTCCTCTGTATGAATGGGTTCTATAAACACTGAACTAGAACTCAGTTCATTTTGCTCGTCCTTGAATACCAGATGGCAATGAACAGCGGGGACAACACGGAAGTCGCGGTTCTCGAGTACTGGAACCTATTCCGTACAGTCTGGCACTGTAACTGGTGAGCAAAGCAGGAGCTGCTTTGTGACCGGATTGTATACCTAGTAAACAGAACTCGCAACGTCGTTAATAAACTGGGAGAAACCGTCAGATACTGAAGTAATTTGTCTGTATCCCTTGAGAGTATTATTAGTCGTACGACAGTTATTTTGGACGATTTATGCCTATTTTGTGAATCGTTTTGTGGATAATTACGTAATCTTCGTAAGGCTGTTTCCAGGTGATGTTACTGAATGTAGGTAAGTTGTAAGGCCAGGAAATTGTAACGAAATTTTGGAAGACCTGCATGTGATTGAATCTTGATACTAATTCTGGCATTTGGCAACATAAACGAATATAGCGTACTTAGAATAAATGTGTGGAGAGAGTCACAGTTATTTCATTACTAGTTTGTCAATAAATAAATGGAAATAAAATATCGTGGAGCATATGTGCCATAGATTTTGTATGGAACGACCACATAAGGAGATATTTAATAGCCTGAGATTGATTGTAAGAATCCTAAGGGAATCTAGTTCACCTAGGAAAGAAATAGTCAACAGAACCATTATTCGTCCGGATTCTTGAACATTGTTCGTTTAGGGCGCCTACCAGGTAGGATTGATAGAGGGCGTAGTGGAGGTTCAAAGAAGAGCAAACCATTTCGTGACAAGTTTGATTAGTAATGGCGAGAGCGTCACGCAGCCGCTCAGCCTGCTGCGGCGAGGACTGTTGTGAATGCCTGGAGAGAGAACGTTCTAGCAAGAGTTGGGCAACGTGTTCCTGCCTCCTTCACACATCTCACGAAACGAATACGGTGGGAAACTCAGAGGAATCAGAAATACGAAGGCGTAAGTACAGGCTCTCTCATCATGCAGATTTCACGGAAGGAGCAGCAAAGGAAGGATAGGATAGTGGAACACCGAGTACCTTCTGGCACACGCCGTAAGCTGACCTGCGGAGAACAGATGTAGGTGTTGGGAAATACAAATAAATGGGCCTGTTGTCTTTTACCACTTCCTGGTTTTACGAAATCAGTCTAGGTAGTCACTAATTTGGTTAGAAAATATACCAGGGGACTTCAAAAAGTAGGTTACACATTATTCCGGCAGGTCGAGTACCTTGTATTGAGTGCTGCACTACACCTCAAAGTAACACACATGGCATTATTTTTCATCATAGTCACCAAATATCTGCGAGAAACTGTCGGAACTTCCTACCAATCGTTCAGTTCCTCGGCGATGGCAACCCGCTCCTTCGGCACAAAGACATTGGGCAGCTGGTGTGTGAACGTCCTCATCGTTGGAACGTTTCTTTCCCTCCAGTCTTCCAGGTATGTTCTCAGCTTGCCGAAAAGAAGCAAATGGCATGGTGCAGGACCTGGACTTCACGATCAACAACCCACGCGTCTGTGAAGCCTTGGCCGATTTGTTGTTGTCATTTTATTACGGCTCGACGCGACAGTTCATTTGGTCCACATACCGCTAGTATAGCATGGTGAATGTGAGTGTAGTTTAGACGTCTTGACCACAAGAATCGAGACGACCCACTTACTTCAGCTTGGGAGTACGTTTCCAGTTGCATCGCCATGTCACTCCCAAACTGTGATGCGCTTGTTATAAGTACTGCAGCAGAACTATGTGTGCTGGAAACCCGCAGTGGTCTTATCGTGCGACGTCATGTGTAACCTATTTTCTGAAGTCCCTACGTAAAAAATATTGACTAAATAAAAAACAACTGTTCACCTGATTTACTTAAGAAATGAAATAGAGGCTATATGGTGTAATGGGTGTTAATTAATGGGTGTGAATTCCTAAGGGACCAAACTGCTTTGGTCATCGGTCCCTAGACTTACTCACTGCTTAAACTAACTTATACTAAGAACAACACACACACCCATGCCCGAGGGAGGTCTCGAACCTCCGGCGGGAGGGGCCGCGCAGTCCGTGACACGGCGCTTCAAACCGCACGGCCACTCCGCGCGGCGAGGCTATACGCTCAGGTAACAAAAGTCATTGGATACCTCCTAATACCATGTCGGATCTCCTTCACGGCATAATGCAGCAACTCGACGTGGCATGGACTCAACAAGTCGCTGGAACTTCCTGTAATAACATTGAGCCATGCTACCTCTACGGCCGTCAGTCATTGCGAAAGTGTTGACGGTGCAGGATTTTCTACACGTACTGACCTCCCGCTTATGTCCCATAAATGTTCAATTGGATTCATATCAGATGATTTATGTGGCCAAATCGTTCTCAGATCAATTGCGAACAATTTTTGCTCAGTGACGCGGCCCATCGTCATCCAAAAAATTCCCTCACTATGTCCACGAATGGCCGAATATAACCATTTCCAGTGAATGATCGGTTCAGTTGGACAGGAGGATCAGTCCATTCCGTGTAAACCCAGGTCACACCATTTTGGAGCCGCCACCAACTTACACAGGGCCTTTTTGACAACTTGAGTCCATGGCTTCTTAGGATCTGTGCCAGACTCGAAACCAACCATCAACTCTTACCAACTGAAATCAGGATTCTTCTCACCAGGCACGGTTTTCCGGTCGTCCATGGTTTAAACGATATAGTCACAGCCCAGAAAAGGCGCTGCAGGCGATGTCGTGCTGTTAGCAAAGGCAATCGCGTCGGTCATCTGCTGCCACAGCCCGTTAACGCGAAATTTCACCGCACTGTTTACGTTCTTCGTACAACCGACATTGATTTCACGCAATGTTGCTTGTCTGTTAACGCTGACAACTATATATAAACGCTTCTGCTCTCGGTTCTTGGGTGAAGGGCGTCGGCCACCGCGTTGCCCGTGGTGAGAGGTAATGCTTGAAATCTGGCATTTTCGGCACACTCTTGCAGCTGTGGAAGTCGGAATATTGAATTACCTAACGATTTCCAAAGTGCGTCTAGCTCCAATTACCGTTCCGCGTTCAAAGGCTGTTAATCACCGTCGTGCGGCTATAATCACGTCGAAAACCTCTTCACGTGGATCACCTGAGTAGAAATGACGGCTCCGTCAAGGC
Source organism: Schistocerca nitens (assembly GCF_023898315.1). NCBI lineage: Eukaryota > Metazoa > Arthropoda > Insecta > Orthoptera > Acrididae > Schistocerca > Schistocerca nitens. The sequence continues at coordinate 456,609,871 of NC_064615.1, read as the reverse complement.
ACTGACCTTTCGTGCTCTGTGTACACGACAATACCGCCGTCTAAATATGTGTGTATCGTTATTCCATTACTTTCGTCATGTCAGTGTACATGAGCTTAACAGATAATCTGAAATCAATATTCCGACAGAGTTAATGTAACCAAAAGGTAAAATGGGAAAGAGACATAGCGCCCGTTGAACGACGACATCACTAGAGACGAGAGGGGCGCCCTGACTGGACAGACATTGTGAAGGACGTTGGCCACGTCCCTTTCGAAGGAAGTATCGCAAAGTTTCCCCTGGCAGATTTTGGGTAACAGTGAAAAACCTATAAGTGGATTGCTGGATAGGTAATTGAACTTCGATCTTCCCGAATGCTAGTTCAATGACTCACTACAGCGCTACAGCACTCACTGAGTATTTATACAAGTTATTTACAAATACTATATAAAGATCAGCACCGCAAGTTCTAAAATATGAGACTGGCAGCATTGGCACAAAATCGGTATTGGTACTATACAGCCTGACGAAAAAGTAAAGCACCTGGAATACATGGCCGAATGTCAATCTAATTTCGCACATGAGCTCACTATCGTGACATATAGAACGGTCACCATACTGCGTTAGTACTGTTCACGTTTACTGATGTTACCAAGCCTGATGTGGTATATAAGGGCCATCAACAGCGTCAAACGGTAAGTGAACGCTTTGAATGACACGGAGATGCCGCCTACTCGTGAGAAACAGCGTTATCAGCAACTGACATTGCCTGGACGGGGCGTCATTGTGGTTCTTCATTGGTGTCTTGGTGGAACTGCGCAATATCCAGATTTGTGGGACATTTGGATGTGATAAAAGCCCGATATTGATCTGCGTGGGTGAGCGAAGGCAGGCAGACTAGTGGTCAGGTTTCCGGTCGACCAAGTCTGACCACTAAAAGAGATGATCGTCGTCTTGCACATCAAGCAGATCGCAATCTCTTCACATCTGCGTCTGCGCGTGCTCCGAGAACAAGAAATGGACCCCATGCGACATAATGCGTCACCCCACATGATTGGTCAGAGATCAGCAGCATCCTCACTAGCGAATAACCGTCCCATGCGCAGGCTGCGGGCAACAGCACAACACAAACGGCTGCCTTTGGAGTGGTGCCCTGGCCGGGCCGGGAAGCGTGGACAGTTGATTAACAGAGCCGCACTGTGTTCAGCGATGAGTGGAGATGCTGTGAGTATGGCGGGGACCTGCGAGACGTCCCATACTCCTAGGGCTGGTAGTGGCTGACGGAACTGACGGCGCGAGGCGTGGCAGAGTCATCCCGCGCCTCGTGTATTACCTCTCATGCGACAGATTCGTGGTGCCATTTGTTTGTAGGACATTGCTCATTCACACATTATACGTGTCTCTATCAGCTGCGTGATACTGACTATTCCTGTGGCCAGGAACACCAAGCAGACCTGGCCTTCAAAGAATATGTCTGGGACCAGTTCGGAAGTGAACAGTATCTCAGACCCAGTATCGAAGGCATCAAGAAATGCTTGTAACAGCTGTCGTGCAGCTTAGCTCGGGAGAAGATACAGCGCCTTCCAAATCCAATCAGCGCTTGCATCACGGCAGAGGGGGTGTCACGCATACATGTAATTGGGCCCATAATGCCAAGTTTGTAAATCTGAGTCGATTTTGTAATTACTTATAAATAACATCACAGGCCCTCCCAGCCCATGAAGTTTCATTTCGTTTCCTCCTCCCCTTGTGGGTGCCCCACGCTTTTTGTGAGGCAATTTAATCGCTAGCAGAACATTCAACATCTCTCTGTTGTTAAGCAGCGTCGAGGAGCCTATTACATTTAAATGTTGCAATGTTTAATTTACTATGAAACTTCCTGGTAGATTAAAACTGTGTGCCCGACCGAGACTCGAACTCGGGACCTTTGCCTTTCGCGGGCAAGTGCTCTACCATCTGAGTTACCGAAGCACGACTCACGCCCGGTCTCACAGCTTTACTTCTGCCAGTATCTCGTCTTCTACCTTCCAGTCCGCTGCAGAGTGAAAATCTCATTGTTTAATTTACTATGCTTGCTTACCTGGTGTCGACTCCAAAGCTGCTTCGGATGGAATTTTGGTATATTCGAGGATTCTCTCCACTGACGTCATCTGACTAAGGACTTCGGTCATTTGCAGGATACCGAACTGTAGCATAACTGTCAGAGTAAGTGACTGTGAAATGGCCAGTCCGACGCCAGATCCACCGAAGGAAGCTGTATAACATGCATTCGAACAGTGAATGATTCTTCAGATCTCTAAACAATGAAATGTAAGTGATTTGCGTACATCGAAACTTCTGTGAATGAAATTTATTAAACAGATCACCATTGGCATATAAAGTACTAAAGACACCACATACAGTTAATTTTTGTACATAAGTAATAAATAAATAAGGATTAGCAGAGGATAAAAGAAGATTCCTATATTACTTAAAAACGAGCTCTTCGTCCAGTCCGTGAAGGGCCAAGGGACGTCTACCGGTGACTGTGTGATCCGCTGTCTTGTGCCTTCATGTGGGTGCGGTATGGAGCGTCATGTGGTCAGCACACCGCTCTCCCGTGCGTTGTCCGTTTTGCAGACTTTCCAGACCGTAGAGCCACTACCACTCGGCCACGTAGCTTAATTGGCGTCACGAAACTGAACGGATCCCTAACAGTCCTCGCATCAAAGAAAATTCGTTAGGACTACCCGGATCGAACCTGGGTCCTCCACATGGCCGATGACCACTCAGCTGCAGATGCGGATTTTCCGATGTTATAGTTTTAGCACAATAGCAAATTGAATGGAAAATGTATCGTTGACTGGTACAAACAATTTATTTTTTCACAGTGTTTTCCGAAGACTATCTCTCATCATTAGGTAGATCGTTTTCCATAATTATGTGTGATTCTGAAAGCAGGCGCAGAAAGTTGTATTACATACACAACCTGGATGAAAAGGCTTATTGTGATTCGGATATTACTTATTAACAAATTATTGTCGTTCTGAAATAACTGTGTAATGTCGGGAGAACATCCTTTCGTATGATCAATGTATTCGTCAAGAATATAAGAAAGACATTATTCAGTTGATTACACAGATGCATTATTAATTCTATAAGTCGACAACATTTCGACGCTCTCAGTGATTGGTACTACGTCTCAGTGATCAAAAATGTCTGACTCAAAACTGTAGCTATCATATTTATATCCAGAATGACACAGGCCAGTTACAACTTACAAAGGTGTTTCTAGAAGATTCGTCCCATTTCATAAGACTGGAGAAAGTATCGGGCAGGTAAGCTCTTTCAAACTTACGACATTTTCTGGACGTTGTGTGGGTACATTCTTCTCACGAAGCACTACTATGGTACGTAACATAATACAGTTACAAAGCTCCACGTCGAAAGTAAAAAAAAAAATGTCTAGTAACATTAATGTGACGACCTGTCAAAAGCAGGAATAGCCACCTTTTGCAGCGAGCACCGTTGCGAGACTTGCAACAAGTCACTGCGGATGTGAAGCCATGACGACTCCAGCGCCGAGGCAAGTTGCGCTAGGTTTCTCGGTTGAGGATCCGTGGCGTGAGCAGCCCGATAGAGGTGCTCCCACAGATTTTCGATTGGGTTTAAATACGGTGAGATTGATGGCCAGGGGCGTATGGTAAACTCATCCTGGTGCTCTTTGAACCACGCACGTACACTGCGAGCTTGATGACACTTTGTACTGGCCTTCTGGTAGACGCCACTGTGCCGAAGAAAAATAAACTGCCTGTAGGGCTGGGCATGGTCTCCAAGAACATGTGCACACTTGTGTTGAGCCACTGTGTCTTCCAGAATGACAAGACCACCCAGGGAATGCCACGAAAACATTCCCTGGACCACGTTGCTCCCTCCCGGTTGCAGGGTGTCTGCTTTCAGACGTTTCGCCCCGTGTGCGTCAATGACCATCAGTCCGATGGAGCGTAAAACGTGATTCACCTGAAAAGGCCACTTGTCAGCACTCAGTGGACGCCCAGTTACGCTACTGGAGTGCAGATTCCAGCCTTCGTCCCTGAAGAAGTCAGCACGTGTCCACAAACCAGGCGCCTGCTGCGGAGGCCCCTCCACAGTAACGTCCACTGTACGGTCGTTGAGGAGACGCTGTTGGCAGCCCCTTGGTACATCTGAGCGGTCAGTTGCCCAGTAGTTGCACCTCTATTCGCCCAAGAGTATCTCCGCAGACGCCGTTCACCCCTGTAATCTGTGGCTCATGGTGCACCACAGTTGCCTCGGAGCCGGTTTTGGACAGCGCCGTTCTGCAATGCACGGTATATTTTAAAAACTGCTGCGTGTGAACAGCTTACAAATTCAGCATTTTCGGAAACGCTTCCGCACTTGGCCCGAAAGCCAATGATCATGTCAGTTTGGACGTCACACAAATCGCTCCGTTTCCGCCTTGCGGCAACGACTGCACAGTTTTCGGCGTTCCCCCGAACGCTATATACAGCCTCTACTGCGTGTTCTGCCACCTGCCATCTGTGAGTACTTAGTGCACGTTGACGTCGAACATGGGCTATTGTTACATTACTGTGACTGGACAAAGTGTAAGAAAAAAACTGAAGTGTAATAATGTCATTTTTGATGCAAAAGTTTTTCATTCAGCTGCATCTACATACATACTTCACTAGCCACACCGCATGTATTTGCTGAAGGGTATCCTATACCACTACTAGTTACAGTATTTCCTTTTCTTTCCCACACGAAATTAGAGCAAGAGAAAAACGACTGTCTAGACTGTCTATATACCACGGTACGAGCCCTAATCTCTCTAATCTCATCTTCATATTCCTTCCGCGAAATGTATGTTTACGTCAGTAGAATCGTTCTGCAGTAAGCCTCAAATGCCGGTTCACTAAATTTAGTCAATAGCGCTCTTCGAAAAGAACGTCGCCTTTCCTCTGGCGGTTCCTATTTGAGTTCTCAAAGTATCTTCGTAATACTTGTGCGTTGTTCGAACCTACCGGTAACAGATCTAGCAGCCTGCCTCTGAATTTTTTCGATGCCTTCCTTTAGTCCGATCTGGTGCGGATCTCAAACACTCGAACAGTGCTTAACAATGTGTCACACTATTGTCTTATATGCGGGCTCCTAAAATTACCCTAATAAACCTAAGTCAACCATTTCCCTTTCCTAATACAACCTGATGTGCTTATTCCACTTCATATCGCTTTGCCATGTTTTGCCTAGATAATGAATTCTTGTGTGCAGAAAAGGAAACCGTGGTGAACATCTATAATCCATGATCCTGGACGTCCTACCACAGCCATTGGACATCATTGCCTCATCCACCCTGCGGTCCAGACCTGGCACCCTCGGACTTCCATCTCTCTGGGCCCGCTTAAAGATGCTCTATGGGGAACACACTTTGAAGATGACGAGAGTGTCGGTCATGCAGTGAAAACATGGCTACGCTTACGGGACAAGAGCATTTACCAGCAGGGAACCAGGGAACACATGGTCTTCCACAACGCTGGCGTACGGCCATAGAACGTGATGGAGACTAGTGGAAAAATTGGACATAGACAAGACATGTTGATGTATATTGTCACAAAATTCGGAAAAAACACGGTTCAAATGGCTCTGAGCACTATGGGACTCAACTGCTGAGGTCATTAGTCCCCTAGAACTTAGAACTAGTTAAACCTAACTAACCTAAGGACATCACAAACATCCATGCCCGAGGCAGGATTCGAACCTGCGACCGTAGCGGTCTTGCGGTTCCAGACTGCAGCGCCTTTAACCGCACGGCCACTTCGGCCGGCTACAAAATTCGGACTCTTAACAATAAATATGTTCTGAGAATAAAATGTGTGGAATCACTTATTGAACGACTCTCGTAGTTACGTTGCAATAAGATCCTGCAACGCCGTTCTTACGCGTTCCAGCCAAAATTAAGCCCTGCTGCAACGTTAAGTTCGTGCACGGAAAAACTCACCAGGAGTGAGGAGAAGATAACTTGTCCCTCTGAAACACATTGTTACTGCTGATTTGATTCAGATTTTCGCTAGCTGTCTTGTTCCTGCACAGTTCAGACTGCAGTGGCGCGACAGGTGCTGTCACCAAAGCTAGAGTTTAGAGACAGCTCTTGTCCGGTACAGTATGCCGTCCGATACCGCCCGACCTTTCCCTGTATCTTATACATGCACTTAGACAGAAACTTGCGACGATGTTCACTCAGGCATCGAAACTAAAAGTGTCTGTCGGCAGGAGACTTCGTGGTGCAGCTAGGTGCAATTCTGTTACAACTGTGCCGTGGTGTTTTCGGCGAGAGAACAACATAGCACCTCCTACAGCTCAAAGCACTCGACAGTAGCACTACAATGGCACTAATAAATCAACACTTTTCTACAACTGCGAAATCATAGCGGAAATTTCATATTTCCAAGACGATCGAGCACCAATGCACTGTTACCTGCAGCCGGCCGCGGTGGTCTCGCGGTTCTAGGCGCGCAGTCCGGAACCGTGCGACTGCTACGGTCGCAGGTTCGAATCCTGCCTCGGGCATGGATGTGTGTGATGTCCTTAGGTTAGTTAGGTTTAAGTATTTCTAAGTTCTAGGGGACTTATGACCACAGCAGTTGAGTCCCATAGTGCTCAGAGCCCACTGTTACCTGCATTTAAGAGCAACTTCAAATAGAGATCCGCTTCAGCGGTGGATCGTCCGCAACGGCATGCAGCACTGGCCATCAAGGTCGCCTGATCTCACGGTATGTGATTCCTTGTTTTAGAGGGTTCGTGAAGATCTCCATCTCTGTGTCTCTTCTTGCAGCAACTTCGGGTGAATGTGATGCCGCAAAGCAAGAGCAGCCAAGCTCCAGACATGCTTACGGAAGTATGGGACGAGTTTGACTGTCGTCTGGATGTTTATCGCGCGTCCAGTTGAAGAAATCGTACATTTGTGAAAGGCGAATGAAAACTCTGATACGAAACATAGTTGTAAAATATACCCCAAGAGTTTACGTTTAGTCATGTAAAACATATAGCAGTGTAAAATCAGATTAATAATCCTATCCGTTACACAAAATGTACTCTAAGATTCCCTCTTCATTGAAGTAGAAGGTAATTTTATAATCTTGTGACAGGATGAACCATTCTGAAACACTCTTAAAATGAAGTGTCTCATTGACTTTTGCCTTCCGAGAAATATTTTTTCGTCACCTTATGCAGGAAGTCATTGAGGGTGTCTGCGGCTATATTGGCGCTAATGATTACGCACTTATCTTGGTTGCTAAAACCTTTTTCTTTATTTTTAACCTCTCATCATGCCTTTCGGATTATCCCATCATAAGATCTATGGCATAAGAATACAACGTAAAACGAAATAGAGAAATATACATTACAATGAAGCAATAAAGCTGAGTAACAAATTTTTAACATCGAGACACAGCATCTGGTCATTCATAATCAATTCATTACAACATCACTGCCCAAAGTGGCACAGGCAAACAATCTTTGCCATCAGGCTGCATTAGTCACAGTATCAATACGTCTATGACAACAAGCATATCTCTGACATGTCTACGATTATTACAACTGCTTGTTATTTAACCTCAGTTGTATAAAAAGATAATACAAGAGCCCTAATAAATAAGGGCATAACAGTTAGATTTCAGTGCTGTTCGGATTATAGTGCAGAAGTTAACTGTCGCAAAGGCTGGGTATAATCGTATAACTAACAATAATTCACAGTGCTCACACACAATTTTTATGCCACAGACCAGATGATGGGGTAACACAGAACCCACAATGGGATGTAAAAAATAATAACAAAAAATTACGACGAAGGTACGTGTATAATCATCAGATACTGTTTTTTATGATTCACAAAGGTTAAGCAACATTCTGTATGATTCAGCCAGTGTGTGGTTAACAAGTGGGGTTTGATAATATATTTATAGACCACTGTATCTGGCTGCACTGATGTACGTTGTTAGCTTCTATACGAGATCGGCGTTCATTGACTCCCTTTGGTGGTATCTGTACATATTTCGTCAGTGGTCATTAAACAATTCCATTAATCAGCAATCAACCGTTGCCTCTGATCTGATACTAATCAGGCGGTAAGCAATTAGTGTTCGAAGCTAGTAGCAGTTCAAATGGTTCAAATGGCTCTAAGCACTATTTGACTTAACAGCTGAGGTCATCAGTCCCCTAGAACTTGGAACTAATTAAACCTAACTAACCGAAGGACATCACACACATCCATGCCCGAGGCAGGATTCGAACCTGCGACCGTAGCAGCAATGCGGTTCTTGACCTAGTAGCAGTGATAGCGAAGTGGAATCACCTTGTATCGGGATTAAAGGAGCAGATGATGCATTCTTACAATGACTCGGTCCGCCGGCCGCGGTGGTCTAGCGGTTCTAGGCGCTCAGTCAGGAACCGCGCGACTGCTACGGTCGCAGGTTCGAATCCTGCCTCGGGCATGGATGTGTGTGATGTCCTTAGGTTAGTTAGGTTTAAGTAGTTCTAAGTTCTAGGGGACTTATGACCACAGATGTTGAATCCCATAGTGCTCAGAGCCATTTGAACCATTTGAACAATGTCTCGGTCCACCACACAGTTTCAATCTGCCAGGAAGTTTAATATATAAATTGCTGTAGGTAACTACATTTGTCAATATATATTTCAATTTAATGTTGCTGAACCAAACACATAAGTATTATTTATGCTGCTATGATCAAATGCGCAAGGCAATGTCATATAATGATTTATACAATGACTTATTTGGATATTATTAATACGCATGATTATGAACTGAAATTTTTTACATAGAACCACTTTGCGACATGGCTAAATAATTGGCTGTATACAGCAGAAAAACTTACTAAAATAATTATGGTTTTACAGTACAAAAGAAAGCATGTATTTCCTAGGTATCTTATATCAATAGGAAAACGGAGTAGCATTTTATAAACCTCACCTGTTGAAAGGACGAGGAAACTGTACGTCACCACACCAACAAATGTGCTGCTCAGCAAATCCAGCCATATGCCGAGGGCTGCCGTATTCGTAATGTAAAGAAACCACGCTGACGTATGGCGATCCTGAAGAAGTTGAAAGGAATAAAATGATAAATCATTCTACAACGAGTAAGAACAATAGTATTGAGAAATAACGGGTACTTCAGAAGTCCGATGTAAATTCTCATATCGTAAAACTATTTACTGTCACTATTAATTGAAGTTGATTTCAGTAGAAACTAACTTTAAGTAAAATAACATGGAACATTTAAACTTGGTTTATAATCTTCTTGAGTATGCGACTGAGTACTGCTGTTAAACGTTCACAACATTACGAGTCAACTCCGTCCTAACGTGATACGCAGGTGTTCAAGGAACGTTGCTGATAGTGTAATTAAAAAAATAAGAAAAAAACATCAAATTGAAAATCTCTGTTTTTGTTCAAAAGTAGTCTAATGGTTGGTATTAAGGGTATCAGGAAATACCTTAATTATTACTGAATAGGAGCAAGAGTACCCTAAGACATCTGTAATGGTACCCCTACAGTTTTCAGTAGCATTGTACTTCCAACACGTGATATTATTTCTTATGTTACTAGACTAAGTCAGAAGCTACTGAAGTAGGCTACTTGCATGTATCTGAACGTTAGTTGTCTAATAGCAAAGTAATACATACAAATCTTATGTAGAATATATTCTTTCAATTACGTGCGATGTAGGGAGTAGGTATCTAATAAAATGTATTAAGAGTAATGCACAAGATGGTAATTAAAAACTATTTTTCAATAGTTTCAAGTGCTATTTTCTAATAAAAATACTTCTTTTCCTCCACGTCTCCCCATTCAGCAAATACCCTCCCCCCCCCCCCCCATCCTAATCCCCTTACTTTAACTCAGATCCTGGGTGCACTCTTCGTACCCAACATCAAAATCAATAAGGTCATGTAATGACAGGAACTTAGCGTCACTGGAATGATGTACCACAAAATTAAGATGTGTGGAATAGTACTTAACGTTATTGTAATAAGGTGCATAGATTTTGTTCTCAGCAATTACAGTCTTTCTGGGCCCCAGATGTCGTCTGACTATTAGTAGACGAAAGATAAATTAAAAAATGACAACACATACTAAGATGACGAAACTGATAGGATAACGATATACACACATACAGATGACTATAATATCCACTACACAAGGTATGAAAGGGCAGTGCTTTGGCCGAGCTCTCATTTGTACTCAGGTGACCCATGCCGACGTGATTATGGCCGCATGACGGAAACTAACACACTTTGAAGACGGATTGGTGGTTGGAGCTAGACTTGCCATTTCAAAATACGTTAGGAAATTCAATATTCCGATATCCACAGTATCAAGAGTGTGCTGAGAATAGCAAATTTCAAGCATTACCTCTCACAACCGACAACGCAGTGGCCGACGACCTTCAATTAACGACCGTGACCAACGGCGTTCGCGAAGAGTTCTCAGTGCTAACAGACAAGCAACACTGCTTTGAAATAACCTCAGAAATTAATGTGGGACGTACGACGAACATATGCGTTAGGCCGGTATTACACTATCAAATTTCTTTGTCAAAGATATTTGATAGTGTAATAGGGACTTTGTCAAATGTCATCCAATATTTGATCAAATCTAGAGCCTCGCTGTAGATTTGATCAAAGAAATCGCTTGTCTTCTGTTCACTGCAATGTGACATGTTACTACATGGAGCGCTAGCATCGCTACAGCATTCTGTCGTCTGTAGTGTTTTTATAAACATTGCCGGTAAATACAATTGGTGTTTGCCGACAACTACAAAATTAATAGAGATGTATGAAGCTGATGCGCTTTACAACGTGAGGCACCCTGAATACAAAAATAGATTAAGAAGATTGGAGACCTGACGTGACCTGGCCTAACCTAACCTAACACAACCCTCTCTTGTAGCAAGGAATCGGAGTGTTACAGTGAGCCTGTCTTCTGAAGATGTAGCAGTTCTTCAGTGAATATTGTACTTTGTGATATGAGGATACACTTCACTGAGCACATACAGAAATGTATGCTCATCCATTCTTAAGTAATTAATGTACGACTTGACGTATTCCACTGTAAGCTCACGTAACAAGTTTTGTTGAATGATTTTATCGTGTCGTCGTAAAACCCACGGCTTCACCCAGATTAGATTAGTTTTTCGTTCCATAGATCCGTGCTGAGGAGATCCTCGTGGATGTGGAACACATCAATTTTTTTAAGCTGAAATAACAATACTAATAGTATGAATAAATACATCATTTGTTTCTATTAAAAATTTCGTCAATGGAGTAGGAGGAGTTGGCCACTAGTAAGTCTTTCAGGCTTCTTTTAAACTGATCTTCATTTGTAACTAAATTTTTTATGTTTGCTGGCAAATTATTGAAGATGAGTGTTCCTGAGTAGTTGACCCATTTTTGAACTAAAGTAAGTGCTTTTAAGTCCTTGTGCAGATCATTTTTGTTCCTGGTATTGTATATCTGAACTGAGTTGTTTGTTGGAAAAATAGATATATTATTCAGGACAAATTTCATTAAGAAGTAAATATACTGAGAGGCAGTAGTTAGTATACTCAGTTCTTTGAAGAGGTTTCTGCAGGGCGTCCGTGAATTTACTCCACAAATAATACGTATTACACGCTTTTGGACTCTGAAAACTTTTGTTTGACTTTACGATTTATCCCAAAATATTATACCATACGACATTATGGAATAAAAGTAGGCAACGTACGCAAGCTTTTTCATTTTTATGTTGCCTGTGTCTGCTAACACTCGAATTGCAAATACAGATTTGTTAAGGCGCTTCTGCAGTTCTGTGGTGTGCTCCTCCCAACTGAATTTATTATCAAGTTGTAATCCTAGGAATTAAAGACTGACAACCTTGTATGTATGGTTCCTTTTTTTCCCCCACATCTTTTCCGCATGTGCACACAGTGTAATTGCGGTAAGTGCAACTGCTGCGCTTAATAACAAGTTGTTGTCAGCCATCTTGAACTTTGACGAAAAATTTGATGACAGTGTAATACCCCTTCTAGCTCTACGTCAAAGATCTTTGTCAAATATATAGGACGGAATATTTGATCACATCTTTGATCAAATCTTTGACAAAGAAATTTGATAGTGTAATACCGGCCTTAGGACCGTGCAGCGAAAAGTGGCGTTAGTGGGGTGTGGCAGTGGGCTATGGCAGCAGACGACAGACGCGAGTGCCTTTGCTAACAGCACATCGCGTGCTCAGCCTCTCCTGTTCTCGTGACCATATCGTTTGGACCTACCTAAGACGACTGGAAAACCACGACCTGGTCAGATGAGTCCCGGTTTCAATTGGTAGGAGCTGTTGGTAGGGACAGAACAGTAGTTCCCAAACTGTCTTAGACCATCACCCCTGAGTGCAATCAGACATTCGCTAGTATCCCGGCCCTAGCACCTAACTAAATTATGGAATGAAAGACTTCTTCGAAGGCTTTTATTTTTAAAATGATGAAATATTAATGATGTGTAGTTTTTGTGGGTATGTCGGCAGGGGACGGGGGGTGTTAGATTGAATGGCGAAGGAATTCGTTGTGCATTGCAAGTGGTACCCATAACTTCCAGATAAGAAAGCTAACTATTCACAATGAGAATAGACATTTGTTATAAAACATACTTTCCCTGCATTACTACTCTCCACAGCGGCACTTGCTTGATCTGGACATTGCAGGCCCATTTAAAATCAACCAAGCTGTGTGCACTGCACTTACTGTTCCTAAAGCACTTGACTGCTGCACTTTATTGCTTGGAAGACTTCAGGCTGTTAATGCTTTGTGTGTCACACCACAGCCACTAATAGTAATAGTAATAATACAGCACTACAGTAGCCCGTATGTAGTTACTGCCGCGTCGTGCTGTTAGTTAATTTATTTATCTGTTTCGAAGCTGTAATGAAGCCATTTCTGGACTATTGCAGGTACTATCTACAACTTGGAGAAGACTTTTCTTGAGATATTTAGCATTTGTTTATACAAGGGGGTAATTATCCTCAGGTTGGGAAACACTGGGACAGAGCGTGGCGCAGGCCCCACGAAGACATGGATCGAGGCTGTCAACAGGGCGCTGTGCAATCTTTTGGTGACTCCATGATGGTGTGGACCGTCGAATGAACAGGGTCTTCTAATGCAACTGTCCGCCCCGGTAGCTGAGTGGTCAGCGTGACAGACTGTCAATCCTAAGGGCCCGGGTTCGATTCCCGGCTGGGTCGGAAATTTTCTCTGCCAAGGGACTGGGTGTTGTGTTGTCATAATCATCATCATTTCATCCCCATCGACGCGCAGGTCGCCGAAGTGGCGTCAAATCGAAAGACCTGCACCAGGCGAACGGTCTATCCGACGGGAGGCCCTAGCCACACGACATTTCCATTTCTAATACAACTGAACAGATCATTCACTGCAAATGGTGTGTTCGGCTACTTCATTCACAGACTTCGTTTTTGTGGGTGACAATGCCGGGTCACAATTATTCGAGATTGATTGGAAGAACTCTTGACGATTCGAGTGAAAGACTTGGCCACCCAAATCGTCCGACATGAATCCCATCGAACGTTTATGAGGCATAATGGAGAGGTCAGATCTTGCACAAAATCTTGCATTGGCTACACTTTTGCAACTATGGACAGCTCATTACTTCTGCATTAATGTTCAGTCCTTCCGACGTTGAGTTGCTGCACCACTCGGGTAAAAAAAAAAAAAAAAGTGCCGTCATGATCCCTCTGAGTTTGTCATCTCATTGTATTTTCTGAACAGCGTGTCAGAAGGATTAAAGTTATCAATGAACTCTGATGTACTCTGTGACGTGAGTTTCACGTGCTTAAAGCCAACTGAGGTCTCTTCGCCGTAAAACTCGATACAAATGCCGTCTTTGTGACGTTATGCTCTAACCTTTATATAGCAGAGACACTAATGCCAATGAAAGTACAACATAACTAATACATTATCGGCGAAAACCACAAAAATATAGATGACCGTTTGCAATATCGCTTTCTCGTTATGCTTGGCTTTTGGATTAACTTGCGGGATAAAGGTGGCCTGCAGGCCTGTAACCATTTGTCAATACTTAGCAAGACTTTTTCACCAGTTTTTGGCCTCTGATAACAGAAATCCACTTGCTAACAAAATTTTATTCATTTACACATTTTTGCCGTTGTTTGTGATAAAAAGATTTAAAATCAGTGTGTACCGTGAGTTAGCGAGTCACCGTAATGTTGAACTACCGCCCCTTTGTCTGTTGGCATCAGCAGTGGTCACCAGCTATGATGTGTTCCTGAGGCAGCAGAGAGCGCGAAAGTGCAAATCAGTCGAGTGCAGCGCCACTGTGAGGCGGTGATCTACCGTAACTGACAGCGGAGAGCCGTCTGTTTTACAACAAGGGAGCGGCAGAAACTCGGAGCAAGCGCCTGGGACCGCAGGTAGCAGCAGCACGGCAACATTTTGCATGCGGCGCCGGGCAGTAGATGGTGCAGCGGCCGATGTTGTTTACGTTCTAGAGTGGCAGGTTCAGGGAGTCGGCTGGCGGACACTGGTGGTGATAGAGGCCCTGTCTGTGTGTGTGTGTGTGTGTGTGTGTGTGTGTGTGTGTGTGTGTGTGTGTGTGTGCGTGTGTGTGCGGTTAGCAGCGGGGGCAGCCCAGTGGAATCTGATTTGTGCATGCAGAAACTTGGTATCAACACGAGCCATAGGTCCCTGTTGTGAGTTAGCGACCGGTGTCTAACGTGTTGGCTCCAAGGAAGGGGGTTAGCAAACGGTGTCTAGCGTATTGGCTGCAAGGAAGGTAGTTAGCCAATTCGATGCAGCTGCGTGTTATGATCCATAGAAATGAATTCAGGGCCAAATGCACCCCTGAGAAGACGCAGAAGACGAAGGGATGCATTGTGACAATGACATTGACCACTGAATGTATTGCGTTCAAAGACAAAGGACGTCAGTACGCCTATGTAGCATTATGCCTTCCCACACCATAACACCTGGACCAGCAAAACGATCATGTTCGAGAATACTGGATATACCCCTCACAAGGCGAGAGGTGGGAACACGTAATTCACTCAGAACCAATGTCGAGCGCTATCGTTCTAGTAGTCCAGTTGTTATGGAGTGCCCGCATCTCGTGGACGTGCGGTAGCGTTCTCGCTTCCCACGCCCGGGTTCCCGGGTTCGATTCCCGGCGGGGTCAGGGATTTTCTCTGCCTCGTGATGGCTGGGTGTTGTGTGCTGTCCTTAGGTTAGTTAGGTTTAAGTAGTTCTAAGTTCTAGGGGACTTATGACCACAGCAGTTGAGTCCCATAGTGCTCAGAGCCATTTTGTTATGGAGTGGAAAAGCGGGCCCTAATGTTGCAAGGAAGTACTGTCCTAAAAACCTTTGAACTCGCTATACCTACAGGTAATTGTTAGTGTTACACCGTACTCCTTTCCCAAGACCTTCTTTTTGGGTGTGTATTCGGCCCTGACTTCACTTTTATGGATGACACTGCGCGGCCGCATCCAGAACCTCGGGTGGACCCTTTGCAAAGAGGGGATATTTGGCGAATAGACTGGCCTACCCTTCTCCCGACGTGAATCCCATCGAGGCCGCTTGGGATGGGTTGAGGAGACGTAATGTGGCAGGCCCACGTGCACCAGCTAGCATCGGTCAGCAGTCAGTCACGATGGTGGGGAAATGGAACGCCCTACCACAATAACTGCTTCCCAACCCTGTGGCCAGCATAGGAGCACGCTGGAAGGCATGCACTGCTGTCCGTTCCTTGGTGATCAGACACAATACTGAGAACGACGTCTCACCTTTTTGTAGTGTTCTGGGTCCTTCATGACTCACGGTGACTGCAGTGCAATTATTGTCTTCGAAGAAAAGTGTAATTTCTGTTCCCCTCATGGCGTATTTCTTTCAGTTATCTTGTGTTCTATACTGCAGCAGTTCTATCTATGTATGGTAGTGTCATCGAGCTGTGTTACTTGCCAGTGACACATCTTGTGAAAGTTACTTTCGTCCTTATGTTTTGCTTAACAGAGTAATTACAAATTCAGAAGAGTCGCAAAAGTGTAACTCATACTCGATAATAATCACACTAGGCACCATGTGGCTGGATCGATACAACAACTGAGAACCATCCAGACGAGTTTGACCATTTAATTATAGAAACAACCCTGTTGTTCTTTCTGTTGGAAAAAAAGTGAATGCAACAGGTTGAAAGAGTCTGTAAAACAGAAAACTGAGGTGGAATTATTATCAAATAGTAATTCCGCACCAGTCAAAAAAATAACATGGGGTTAATTCTGAAACACACTTATTTTGTAATATTTCAACTTCAGTAGCACTAAGAAAAAAGGATATTACAAACCGAAGCGGTCATAACACTTCCATAAAATTCCATTAATGTTATCACGTATTTTAAAAGTCCACACACTACTCGTTTGAAGACGATGGTGCAAAGTCTTCTCCACAGAAGGTCTACTCCACACACTGAACAGGTTTCCTCTATATATTTGCACACGCTGCAGCAATGCGATGTTTTAAATACTTTTGGATCGTGAGAAGTTATGTTCACGACAGAGAAAAAACAGTGGCGTCAAGTCAGTCGAACGTACAGGTCAAGTGTCAATGTCTTCAGATCCTGTACAGGGGCAAGGAAACAGGTGAAAGAAGCAAGTGAAGCCTTTCCTAGCCACTTGAGAGTAGAGCGCAGAGCACCCTTTCACCTACGGAACTTCCTCTACGAAAGCCGTAGCGCTTTGGTTAGAAACTAAAGGACCTGTTATCTGTTAACGTTTCGTCAGTAACGTAATTACATAGTCTCCAATAATCCCACACCAAACATTCACAGTCTACATCCCCTACGTTTGAACCGACCTTACCTACTGTGGATTCACAGCGGACAAACAATGCACAATTCCTTAGTTCGTCTTTCTGTGAGTTGATAAGGTTGCCTGTTTGGTGAAGAGAATTTACTAGAGAAAGAAAATACTGTAGAGACGTCACGTCAGAACCAAGCGACAGTTAGCCGTGCACCTTCTGCTATGCTACTGTTGAATTTGATTGTGACGTGGCACGTTATGCTTACGGGAGTTATTTGTGTGCAATTAATGGACGGTTATAGACTGACATATTCGACAGATAGTTTCTCAAGAGCTGACGTGCGAAATACGATCAACAGCTGCCAGAACACCTATTTATTCCTTTGCTTGTTGCATGTTTTCCTCTCATCCACAGCGTAGCATTTAAGGGAGTTGTCCTTCTTATTTGTTGTCCACAGTCCGTCAGTATATCTTTGTGCGTGCAACTCAACTGCTCTTTTCGAGCTCCTTATGCACTATCCGCAAAGAAGTAGGATATATAGCACTTCATGGTTTGTGAAAGCCTTTTTTAAAGTAATCTGTACTCGAGTTATGTGAACTTCAAAAACAAAACAGAAAGCTACTCGTACATTTCCTCCGTAACCCTTTTGTAACGCGTTCGCCCCAGTGCAATCTTTATTCCCTCCGTATCCTTACATGGGTACGAAATAAACTTATAACGTAAGACAGCGACCGGTTTGACACTCACTTTGATCCTAAGTTGCAAATATTGTAATTTCTCAGAAACCACTCATCGTTTTTCCGGTAGGAAAGTGGCTGAACTCCTCGTTTTGACTTCTAACAAGGGAATGGACCTATCTGACATTTCTAAACCTATCCTGAAATTTTTCATACAGGAAGAATACACTGAAATAAATTCACTGTCAAAATCTTGGCTGATAAGGCACACTGTAAATATTTAAAAAAAAGTTAAAGTTACTCATTTTTGCCAACAAAAAACAGTTTATAGCTGTAGAGTGAAAATTTCATTCTAGAAACATCCCCCAGTCTGAGGCTAAACTATATCTCTCCAATATCCTTTCTTCCAGGAGTGCTAGTTCTGCAAGTTTAGCAGGAGAGCTTCTGTGAAGTTTGGAAGGTAGGAGACGAGGTACTGGCGTAATTAAAGCTGTGACGACGGGGCGTGAGTCGTGCTTGTAGCTCAGATGGTAGAGTACTTGCCCGCGAAAGGCGAAGCTCCCGAGTTCGAGTCTCGGTCCGGCACGCAGTTTTAATCTGCCAGGAAGTTTCATATCAGCGCACACTCCGCTGTAGAGTGAAAATTTCATTCTAGAAACATCCCCCAGGCTGTGGCTAAGCCATGTCTCCGCAATATCCTTTCTTCCAGGAGTACTAGTTCTGCAAGCTTAGCAGGAGAGCTTCTGTGACGTTTGGAAGGTAGGAGACGAGGTACTGGCGTAATTATAGCTGTGAGGACGGGGCGTGAGTCGTGCTTGGGTAGCTCAGATGGTAGAGCACTTTCCCGCGGAAGGCGAAGGTCCCGATTTCGAGTCTCGGTCTGGCACACAGTTTTAATCTGCCAGAAAGTTCCTTGTTCTTTCCCTATTTCTAGATTCTGCTACATCGATTACAAGATTTCTGCAAATAAACAGACGTATTTTCTAAATTTTTGGTTGTAATTTACCTTGATGTTCCTGAAGACAGATTTAAAGCTGTGGCAACAGTAATACATTGTTACTTATCACTGGCATTGTTGTACATGAATGTGTGAAAGCATTCATCGACTGCAGAAGCCACTCTGGCTTTTATTTGCTCGAAACTTTTTATTTGCACGAAACCTAAGTGATTGGGTGCATACACAGTATTTTAGGGGGTTACAAAAAACTTCGTCTTTATGTCAGTTACATAATTCTCTGTAGTATTTACCTCCTAATGAAATCTCCTCCATACGCGTACTTGAGGTAAACTATTTAATTTGGTGACTTTATTTTCTGTTTAATTACCTGAATTTGTTTAAATAGTTTGTAAAAGCCCGGAAATCAGCAATGTTCATCTTACTTGTAATTCAGAGCCGCTAGTCTCGTAGATCTCCTTCGATAACGGTGGATTGACTCTCAGGAGCAGTTCTAAGTCATCCAAATAGTTCTTCTTCCACACTTTTGTGCATATTTCATACTAAGTGTAAACCTTTCTTCCATTTGTACAATTCATTTTCAGTTTTTACGAAACGAAACCGCGTTTGCACACTGCTTATGGTAATCATTTTTTCTTTCCTTTGTTTAACTAAAAAATTATAGCCTTTTCTTTCTCACTGAAAGCTATTACTGTACACGTTTTATTTGGGTTTGGGAGCTGCTCTATTTCTGTTCTGGACTTTACTTAGCAGAAAAGTCATCGATCGAATCCCAATTCACGCAGTCGTCCAAGTTATTTCCTGTTTGCTCTAATGTTTACACAATTACTAACGAATTCTCGACATCACTGGAATGAATGCCCAAGAAAACAACACATATGTAGGTAGGTCTTTCGGAAAAGTAGACGATATCGATTTCATATCTCGTTCTTCACATCTTACCTCTGCAAGGTTGCAAAGCATTGATTGTATTCCACATTACTGTGAAAAGACAGGTGCTGTTTGCAAGCATATACCTAGAAATTATACAGAAAATTAATTCAGTCTCCATTATTAACACTTTGCGATACTGCAAGGGCAATTATAGATGTTAAATGAGTTGCAGATTCGAGTGCATATTAACTGTGAACTTAAAATGTTCAAATGTGTGTGAAATATTATGGGACTTAACTGCTAACGTCATCAGTCCCTAAGCTTACACACTACTTAACCTGAATTATCCTAATGACAAACACACACACCCACGCCCGAGGGAAGACTCGAACCTTCGCCGTGACCAGCCGCACAGACCATGACTGCAGCGCCTGAGACCGCTCGGCTAGTCTCGCGCGGCAACTGTGAACTATTGTGTCAGAGAAACTATGAATGGAAACTGAAATTTGCTTTACAAATTACAATCAGGTTGTGCCTGTTTACCGATGTGCTGTCAACCAAGGATATGCGCTCGGAGTGTTGCGTATGTCCTGCTTGCTACAGATACGGCAGGGGATGGCGGTAGTATCGTGTGTACACAGTATAAAAGGGCAACGCACTGGCAGAGATGTCATTTTACTTAGATCATTCATGCGAAAAGTGTCCGACGTGATTACCGCCACGCGACGGGAATTAACAGACTCTGAATGTGGAATAGTAGATTGAGCCAGACGCATGGGCCATTCCGTTTAGGAAATCGTTAGGGAATACAGTATTCGGAGATCCACAGCGTAAAGAGTGCGCCGAGAGCAAAATATTTCACGCATTACCTCTAACCTCGGACAACCGAGAGTAGCCGTGTTTATGTACAGTTGTCACTGCTATCAGACAAGCAACACTGTGTGATATATTCGCGTAACTCAATGTGGGGCGTACGAAGAACGTATCCGTTTCGACAGTGCGGTGAAATTTGGCGTTAATGGGCTATGGCAGCAGACAACAGTCGCGAGTGCCTTTGCTAACAGCACAACATCGCCTGTAGCGTTTCCCCTGGGCTCGAGGCCAAATCGATTGGACCCTAGACGCCTGAAAACCAGTGGCCTGATAAAACGAGTCCCGATTTCAGTTGGTAAGAGGTGATGGTAGGGTTCGAGTACGGCGCAGACGCAACGAAACCGTCGACCCGAGTTGTCGACAAGGCGCTGTGCTAGCTGATGGTGGCTCCATGATAGTGTGGACTGTGTTTACATGGATTGGACTGGGTCCTCCGGTCCAAGTGAACCGGTCATTAACTGGAAATAGCCATGTTCGGCTACTTGGACTTCACGTTCAGCAACGATGGAATTTTTATGGATGACAATGCGCCATGTCACCCGGCCACAATTGTTCGCGATTGATTTGAGGAATATTTTGGACAGTTCGATCGAATGATTTGGCCACCCAAATCGTCCGATGTAAATCCCATCGAACATTTACGGAACATAACGAAGAGGTCATTTCGTGCAAACAATCCTTCACCGGCAACACTTCCGCAATTATGGACGTCTATAGAGAGCACGCCTCAGTATTTCTGCAGGGGACTTCCAACGACTTGTTGAGTCCACGCTTCGTCGTGATGCATCATTACGCCCGGAAAAGGGAGGTGCGACACAATGTTAGGGGGTATCCCAAGACTTTTGTCACGTGTATTTCTCCAGCCGCTTGGCGAGCTAATAATTTGGCGAAATTCAACATCTTTTAAAAAATACTTGCAGTGTGTCAAATTTATTTTTCTTAGATTTTTTTTGCTTTTTGAGTCTTTAGTCTCTGACTGGTTTGATAGGGTCCGCCACGATTTCTCTCCTGTGTCAACCCCTTCATTCCAGAGTAACACATACAACGTACTTCCACAATTATTTGCTGGACTTACTCTAATCCCTGTGTTCGCATACAGTTTTTACCCTCTACAATTCCTCCTACTACCGTGAAAGTTATTATGTGATGTGTTAACAGATGTCCTATCATTCTACCCCATCTTCTTGTCGTCCTCGAAGGCTCTACGGAGAATCTCCTCATTTCATACTGTTATATCCTAGCCAGTAATGCCACCCGAGCCCGCTGCCAAAAGGTTGGCAGCATCAAAGTCCGGACGCCGTCCGCATAAGCAGCGCCAGCGAGACAGGAAATCGCCGCAAGTCTGCGCGCGCCACCGCTGGCTTCTGGCTTCTTAAGCGCTGGAGTCGCAAGCGCTAGGACAGTTCTGTATTCGCCGCTCAGTTGTATACTCGCCACCGAATTGTGTACCTGCTAGTCAGTTGTGTGTTCATCGCAGCAGAGTTGTTGTTTGTCGTCAGCCGACGCTGACCTAGCCGCTCCGACTCGAACTAGACAGATTTCTGTAGACACGGAGTTCACTACTGTGTTCCTGTATCTTCGTTAATAAAGATAAGTACCGACTTTTATTTAATCAGAGTGTTTGGGTTTTCATCTTTCAGTTCACTGTTCCAGCGGACCGGTCGGCCCGCTGTTAAAAGTGTGGCGGTGACTTCGTAAGCCGTTTCTACAGCGAATTGTTTGTCGCTACGAACGCCGCCACAAAACTGGCGATGAGGGCTTCCGGACTCGTGTGCAGGGCTGGTTCAACTTGTTTCTGGTTATACTAATTATAGCGATAAAATTTTGGGGGCTGGTTTAATTTGTGTTTACTATGTCTGCCGAATTACAACAGTTGATCCTGTTACAGAGTCAGCAAATACAAAGTCTGGTGGAAGCAATCGCCAAACAAGCGGCTAATCCTCCAACACAAAAGGAACAAGCACAGGCAGCACCGCCTTTCCGTGCTTTTGATGCATCAAGCGAAGAATGGCGAGAATATTTCGCGCAGTTGCAGGCGCACATGACAGTCTACAAAATCACGGGTACTGAGCGGCAGCTTTATTTAATTTCCACTGCAGGCGTGGAAGTCTATCGACTACTTTGTAAGTTGTTCCCGGAATCCAAGCCAGAAGCTTTAGACTATGACGTTTTTGTTAACAAGCTTGCTGAGTATTTCGAGTCGCGAGTTCATGTGGCAGCAGCCAGGTTCAAGTTCTTCAGATTAAAGAAACTGCCACATCAATCTAATCAACAGTGGTTAACAGATTTACGGGGCCTCACCCGTCAGTGCCGATTTAATTGTGTGTGTGGAGCTTCCTACAGTGATGTCATGTTACGAGACGCTATTACTCAAAACATTGCAGATTCTCGTATTCGCGCTGCTATCTTAAAGTTGCCTGACCCGTCATTAGAGACTGTGATGAACATTATTGAAGCCCAAGATACTTTTGACTATGCTGAGTGTGAGTTAGATCAGCCATGTATTTCTCAAATTGCCTGTGCTAAGCAAGTTATGTCACGCCCGCGGCCCCACCGGCAGAGTCAGACTGTAAACACTAGCCGGCCGCGTCATGTTAAACACATTCGTCAGCCGCGTGTGCAAAATGATAGAGTTAAGTCTTGCCCTAAGTGTGTTCTTGCTCATCCTCGTGAACGTTGCCCGTTAAGAAACGCGGTTTGTCACTTTTGTCAAAGGAAAGGACACATCCAGACTGTTTGTTTGCGTAAACGCAAGAACAATTCTAGTGCTGCCCAGCCCATGGATATTCATGTTCTTCAAAGCCAGCCCGCCCAGAAGGTCGCGTTTAAAGACTCTTCCACGGTTCGTGTGGGTAATAAACTTGTTCGCAATAAGCCACCCACCCAGCCCTCTGCTATGCGACCCAAGCGTAATTCAAACGCTGTAAAAAGTAATGTACAGACTGCAAGTGAAGCGGGAGTTGTTGTTCCACCCGCCCAACCCACGAGTTGTCGTAAGCAGCGAACACGCGCTAAACGCGCTGATTTTGTGTCTTCCGCCTCCACTGCACCGATCCAGAGACAGTGTAATAAACTATTTGTGAAGCTACGCATCCAGGATAAGACCTTCAATTTTCAATTAGACACTGGTGCGTCTGTGACTCTCATAAATAGTGCTACGTATGCGGCTATCGGCCGCCCTAAACTTTCAGCGGCAAAACATTCTTTGGCTACTTATAGTGGAGAACAAATTCCTGTGTTAGGTGTATGTAGCGTGCCAGCCACATTCCGTGGCAACACAAAAACAGTTTCATTCACAGTGCTCCGCGCTACAGACAGTGTAAACATTTTCGGATTAGACTGTTTTGACTTGTTTGGCCTGTCTATCCAAGACAATGTGTTGCAAATTAATTCTGTTGTTGTTCCTCAAGACAGCATAACCGATTTGTGTAAACAATACAGTGACATATTTAAAGACGAACTAGGTTGTGCTGCGAACTTTGCCGCTCATATTACGTTAAAAGATAATGCTCAGCCTCGATTTTTTCGTGCTCGTCCAGTGCCTCACGCCCTCCGGGCACCTGTAGCAGATGAACTTCGTCGTTGGCAAAACAACGGTGTTATTCAACCCGTTTCAGCGAGCCAGTGGGCTTCTCCCTTAGTTATTATAAAGAAACCGTCTGGCAAGTTACGTTTGTGTGCTGATTTTAAGTCGACAGTTAATCCTCAGACTGTCATTGATTCTTTTCCTTTGCCTAGACCGGACGAGCTGATGGATAAGTTAGGGGAAGCTCGTTTCTTTTCCAAAATTGATCTCCGTGAAGCATATTTGCAATTGCCCCTCGACGAGCAATCACAACAGTATTGTGTCATAAACACGTCGTTGGGGTTGTTCCGTTTTCTGCGTTTGCCTTTTGGTTGTGCGTCAGCTCCAGCTGTTTTTCAGCGTTTTTTGTCACAACTTCTGGCTAATGTGCCATCGTGTTGCAACTATTTAGACGATATTGTTGTGTCCGGTCGGACGCCTGCTGAACATTTCCGTAATTTGGAGTGTTTGTTTACAGTGTTGTCTCAGGCAGGCCTACGTTGCAACATCGATAAATGTTCATTTTTCCTTACGGAGATGGAGTATCTGGGACATGTTATTAATGCTCAAGGCATTCATCCCTCCCAGTCACATTTAGCAGCTATTCGTGATTTGCCCGCCCCTCGCAATCTGCATGAATTGCAAGCAGTTCTTGGCAAATTGACATATTATATTAGGTTTATACCTAATGCATCACAGATTGCTGCACCGTTGCATCGTCTCCGCCGTAAGAATGTTCCGTTTGTGTGGTCAGCTGATTGCCAATCAGCCTTTCAGCAGCTTAAAGAGGCTTTATTGAATGATCGTTGTCTGGTCCATAACGACCCTAACAAGCCTCTGGTGTTAGCTTGTGATGCCTCTTCTTTCGGCCTCGGTGCTGTGTTGTCTCACCGAGTCGGTAACACCGAACGTCCTATTGCGTTCGCATCTAAATTGCTAAACAAAGCTCAGTGTAATTATAGCCAATTGGACAAGGAAGCGTTGGCTATTGTGTTCGGTGTCACAAAATTCCATCACTACCTCTATGGTAGACCATTCTATTTAGTAACAGATCACAAGCCCCTGACGTCACTGTTTCATCCGTCTAAACCAGTTCCTCAGCGGACAGCTCAGAGACTACAACGTTGGGCTCTTTTGTTATCACAATACCAGTATGAGATACTGTATCGCCCTACAGCTCAGCATGCAAACGCTGACGCGCTTTCTAGATTGCCGATTGCTGCGGATGATGTCTTCGATTCCTCTGACGACTCTTGCCATCAGATTGACGCCGATGAGCATCAATCCCTCCGGGATTTTCCGATTGATTATCGTCAGGTGGCACGTGAGACAGCTACGGATCCTCATCTGAGTTTACTATTACGTTTTGTTCGACGTGGTTGGCCGTCCAAGGCAAAGGACATATCGGATCCTGTGGTTCGTCGCTATTATCCGCAACGTCATCTGTTGTCTGTTTCGCACGGAGTTTTGCTGTTACGCACCGAGAATGACCAGCTTCGTGTCGTGGTTCCCCAAGTGCTCCAATCCAAGGTCCTCGACTTGTTGCATCAAGGTCATTGGGGAGTGGTCCGCACCAAGCAGCTTGCCCGCCGTCATTGTACATGGATCGGTATTGATAAGCAGATTACGCAGATGTCTACAGATTGTTCGACGTGTGCCGAACACCAAGCTGCTCCGCCTCAACGCTATTTTGAGTGGGCACGCCCTGCCGGTCCCTATCAGCGAGTACATATTGATTTCGCTGGTCCATATTGGAATTCTCGTTGGCTCATCGTGATAGATGCATTTAGTAATTTTCCGTTTGTTGTGCCCATGCAGTCTACAACGTCTGCACAAACTATACAGGCGTTGACTTCAATTTTTTGTATTGAGGGTCTTCCAGAAGTTTTAGTGTCTGACAATGGTCCACAATTTACCTCTGCTGAATTTGAAAGTTTTTGTTCTGCCAATGGCGTTCGCCATGTTCTTACTCCGCCGTTCCACCCTCAATCGAATGGTGCAGCGGAACGTTTTGTACGCACATTCAAGGATCATATGGACCGCCTTCGTGCTACGCACTCTCGTCAGCAGGCCCTCATCACGTTCCTGTCGTCGTACCGGACCACGCCACGCGACGGCCCTTCGCCTGCGGAGCTTCTCCACGGCCGTCGTCATCGCACCCTACTACGGTTGTTGCACCCCCCGGATCGACCCGCCGCTTCTGAGCATCGCACGCGTTTTCAGCGCAACGACGCCGTTTTTTTCAGAGTTTATCACGGTCGCCGTCGTTGGGAACGTGGTACCGTGATAAGTGTCCAGGGTCGCGGTTTTTATACTGTTCAAGGTGCTACTGGGGTGCACAGGAGGCATCAGAACCAGTTGCGCCGCGCTGGCCGCCCGGATTCTGCCGCTCGTTCTTTGTCCACAGACTTGGTCCGCGGCGGGTTCCAGCCGCGCCTTCCGACTTCGCTGCCGCCCCCAGGGCAGCAGCAGCAGCCGTCGCCGCTACCACGCCGACAGCCCGTCCCGTTGATGCCTCCCTCGCAGCTTCATCCGGGAGCGCCCCAGGTGGTCGCTCCGGCGCCTGCGGTCCCTCTTCAGTCGCCACCGCCTTCGGAGCTGATGGACGTCGACCCCTCAACCGGGCCGCCTTCCCAAGCGGTGGCTGTGCAGCCTGTCCTGCAGCCGCTTTCCTTGGGCACCCCCAAGGAGTCTGACACCGCAGCGCCTTGTCCGGCGCCCTCTCAGCAGCCGTCGACGCAGCGTCAGGAGACGCTGCCTCTCTTCGTGGGTCCCGACGCCCCGTCGCGTCCAGTACCAGAAGCTGCGCCCGTGGTCACAGGCGTGCACCCTGACCTCGGTTTTCAGTCGGTGTTTCCCGAGGCCCCGCGCAGCCAATGCTGGGCTGCGGACCGGGGACTGCCACCGACAACAGTCTCCGCCCCGGTCTCTTCTGCTACGCCTGCGGCCAGACCCCTCCCCCGCCGTCGACGCTCGCCACGTCATTATTCAACGACGGTGCGGCGATTTAGGGGGGGAGGAGTGTTATATCCTAGCCAGTAATGCCACCCGAGCCCGCTGCCAAAAGGTTGGCAGCATCAAAGTCCGGACGCCGTCCGCATAAGCAGCGCCAGCGAGACAGGAAATCGCCGCAAGTCTGCGCGCGCCACCGCTGGCTTCTGGCTTCTTAAGCGCTGGAGTCGCGAGCGCTAGGACAGTTCTGTATTCGCCGCTCAGTTGTATACTCGCCACCGAATTGTGTACTTGCTAGTCAGTTGTGTGTTCATCGCAGCAGAGTTGTTGTTTGTCGTCAGCCGACGCTGACCTAGCCGCTCCGACTCGAACTAGACAGATTTCTGTAGACACGGAGTTCACTACTGTGTTCCTGTATCTTCGTTAGTAAAGATAAGTACCGACTTTTATTTAATCAGAGTGTTTGGGTTTTCATCTTTCTGTTCACTGTTCCAGCGGACCGGTCGGCCCGCTATTAAAAGTGTGGCGGTGACTTCGTAAGCCGTTTCTACAGCGAATTGTTTGTCGCTACGAACGCCGCCACAAAACTTTCCATCGCTGCTTCGTCGATGTATAGATTCAACAGTAGGGGCGAAAGACTGCACCTTTGTCTTAGACTCCTTTTAATCCGAGCCCTTCGTTCCTGGTCTTGCACTATTAATGTTCCCTCTTGGCGCTTGTACATGTTGTGTATTACCCGTCTTTCTCTATAGCTTATCCCAATTTTTCTCAGGATTTCCAACATCTTGCACGATTTGACATTGTCGAACGCTTTTTCCAGGTGAACAAATCCTATCAACGTGTGTTGATTTTTCTTTAGTCTTGTTTCCACTATCAATTGCAACATCAAAATTGCCTCTCTGGTGCCTATACCTTTTCTAAAGCCAAACTGATCATCATCTAGCGGATCCTCAATTTTCTTTTCCATTCTTCTGTATATTATTCTGGCAAGTAACTTGGGTCCATGAGCTGTTAACCTGATTGTGTGATATTTCTCGCACTTGTCAACTCTTGCAGTCTTTTGGATTGGTTGGGTGATGTTTGTCCGGAAGTCAAACGGTATATCGATTGGCCCGCATCTCGTGGTCGTGCGGTAGCGTTCTCGCTTCCCACGCCCGGGTTCCCGGGTTCGATTCCAGGCGGGGTCAGGGATTTTCTCTGCCTCGTGATGGCTGGGTGTTGTGTGCTGTCCTTAGGTTAGTTAGGTTTAAGTAGTTCTAAGTTGTAGGGGACTTATGACCACAGCAGTTGAGTCCCATAGTGCTCAGAGCCATTTGAACCATTTATATCGATTGATTCATACATTCTGCACACCAGAGTGGATAGTAGTTTTGTTAATTTTAGAAATGCTGATAGAATGTTATTTATCTCGTCTGTCTTTTTTGATATTAAGCCTGTCTTAGCGGCTAAAATTTTGACGTCGTATTTTTTCGGTGTATTCTTCCTATACAAAAACTTTGGAGACAGTTTCGACATGTCGAATTGGACAGTTCCCTTGTAGAAGATTACAGTTAACCAAGTGAGTTGCATTAGAAAAAGCAGATTTAATATCGATCTCTCTTTGTAATTATTTATGTATATTAAGAGACGATCTGTCGATCAGTCATCACTCTCTTGTAACTGTATTACCGTGTCTTAAACGAGCACGGAAATATCAAAGTGACGAGTTCAATTGAATCACTTGTATATTTCCCTCTTGAAGCTCTAGATAGTCTTCAGTTTCTGAAATTTTGCTAGTTACTACAAGGGATGAAGTAGTTGTTTTGGTTTCGTGCTCCTACAGCTCCGGTTGTAATTTAGATCTGTTCTCTCAGCCTACTAGAAGTAATTTAGATCTGTTCTCTCAGCCTGCTAGAAGTAAATGCTTCTCAAAGTATTCAGTTGCTGCAAACACTGCAGTCTGCTGAGTGGGACAGTCGAGAGCTCAGAACTGACACATTAGATTAGTGTTTGACTTACTCCCCTTGTTGTCTTTTCTGTTGATTCAACCTTTTTCTGTCACCAATAACTTCTGTGTAATGAGGAAACAAGCGACGTACCTGGTGGTCATCGAATTCTTTTCGTACAATATCTTGAACTCCTGAAGATCTTATTGTCGCCAGGCCGTTGAGTGTGTCCGAAAGATGGGAAAACATGGGACTTCTGCCTGAAAAAATCAAAGTCGTGGTACATGTCCTGATATACGACATGACAGACAAAATGGCAATACTTTGTAGTTTACTTAAGGACACTAAAAACAAATTTGTTGTTTTTTATTGTTACTTTATGTAGTCCATGGAATTTAACAGAAAAAGGAGCGAGAAGAAACAAAAGTTTTTGTTTAGCTTCTCAATAAAACTAGAATAACCTACAGACAACTATCAAAATGATGACTCCGTACAAAGTATTTTATAAAGCACTTGACGCTCAGATGAGAAGCGTACAGTTATTATTTGTGGTTAAAAAAGTAATGCCAACAACTTTCAATAGCAACTGTGAAGCACTCATTGTGCACAGCAGCAGTTAGTACCATCAGTGATTTAAAAGAAAGAATTCTGCCCATTTCCACTTAGCAAAAAGTAGCCACATGTGTTATATGACGTTCAAACCGGGTGGCGAACATGCCATGAGAAACACTGTGAATTTCACACACAAGTTCTACAAATAATTTCTGAAAAGACCTGCCGATGTGACGTAGAATAGTTTCTTCGTGGAAGACGGCCTTCATACCAATGACCAACTCTTATACGATTCGGCAATTTATGTAAAAAATTCAAGTAGTTCATAATCTTCAAGATTATCCTATGAACACCAACACACGATAACGTAATTTTTACTTAAGGAAGTGTGAGCTCAAAAGCTTAATATACTGTAATCAGTAGTTGTTCATTAATGTGGCCCCTCATTAGACAAAAAAATTAAGATGTAATTGCGTAGGTTAATACAAAAGTTTTCTGGGTATGATACCGCGTTGCCATATTGTAAATAACTATCACTGGATGTAATGGACATCGGCGATGGTCGCAGTCGCCACCTTCGGCGAGATGTGCCAGTTTTATTCGGCGACAATTATTTTACAGCATAGAGTGACACCTTAGCTAGGATAAATCAAAGGCCAGGTGACGTTCAGTTTCTGCAGCTTGCTTGTATTCAGACTGCTGAACAAGTAGTTCAACATCCTGACCGAATACTGACAGCACTTGTGTCGTAAGAATTTCAGCATTATTTCTTAGCTTCTCCTAACAGACGATTTCTCTCATTTGCTATTAGTATTAGTTTACTGCTGCTTTTAGTCGTGCAAGGGATCGAGTAAACTGTCACTGTGCTTCGCTACTATTGCTACATCTACATCTACATACATACTCCGCAATCCACCATACAGTGCGTGGCGGAGGGTACCTCGTACCACAACTAGCATCTTCTCTTCCTGTTCCACTCCCAAACAGAACGAGGGAAAAATGACTCCCTACATGCCTCTCTACGAGCCCTAATCTCTCTTATCTTATCTTTGTGGTCTTTCCGCGAAATATAAGTTGGCGGCAGTAAAATTGTACTGCAGTCAGCCTCAAATGCTGGTTCTCTAAATTTCCTCAGCAGAGATTCACTAAAAAAACGCCTCCTTTCCTCCAGAGACTCCCACCCGAGTTCCTGAAGCATTTCCGTAACACTCGCGTGATGATCAAACGCCGGCCGTGGTGGCCGAGCGGTTTTAGGCGCTACAGTCTGGAACCGCGCGACCGCTACAGTCGCAGGTTCGAATCTTGCCTCGGGCATGGATGTGTGTGATGTCCTTAGGTTAGTTAGGTTTAAGTAATTCTATGTTCTAGGGGACTGATGACCTCAGAAGTTAAGTCCCATAGTGCTCAGAGCCATTTGAACCATTTTTTTGATGATCAAACCTACCAGTAACAAATCTAGCAGCCCGCCTCTGAATTGCTTCTATGTCCTCCCTCAATCCGACTGACAGGGATCCCAAACGCTCTTGAGACTCCAAATATCACGACTCCAGCAACGTCCCTCTTCAAAAGACAGAGGAATCTCCAGTTTTCATCATCTACGCTTAGTCGTTTTCACTAGCAAATAATGAGTTCAACAGAGATGAGGATGCGAGGCAGATAGAAAACCGTCATATAAAAAACCAAGATTTACGGTAACTTCTTGAGATTACAGAAACTTGCAATATTACTTTTCTCAGCAAAGTGTACGCAAATTTTCGAATTTAAAGTGTCTCATTCACGGTTTTTCATAATTCCACAAAGATTATTACACTGCCGGAATTCTGTGTCGTTCAAAGTCGATTATTTTACATTTTTCTGTGTTATGCACGGAAATTAGTTTTCCTATAAATTTCACGGTGAAGTAAAAAATACCACTTTGTTTTTACTTCTGCATGGTGGAATTGATGTAATATCATTCATAACAGATGTCACTTATTATGACTAATTTACAAACGTAGTTTATTTGAACCTGATGACGTGCCATACTTTAGAAATGTATTTAATTTGTTTTCATAGTATACCAATATCTTTAACTTTTATTATATTTTTAAAAGTTTTTCATTCACATAAATTATATTTTTTTCAAATCTGTCGTCATTTTTAAAAGCACAAATGACGTTATAGTTAATTTGACTATAATAAAATTCCAGATATTTGTAGAAGGAATTGCAATTTATATAAATGATGAAATTTGCGTATTCGGTCAGTTCAGTTGTTCACTTCAGAACAGTCTCTTATTTTTATGCTCTTAGAACAGTGAGTTATTGCGCAATTTCTCTTCGTTTGAGCCTTACGTCACAGTGCATACAAAAATGCTTCTGAGATTTGTTAAAATATTCTTTGGGAAATCTGTGATGAGTGAACCGAAGATAAAAAGTGTTAATAGCAAGATATGGCAATAATCTTCATCTTTATCAGAGAAAATATCACGGACCTTATGTGATTTGAAAAAGATCATGCAATGGAAGTTACTCCTTGACCCTGACACCAAATTAAACTTAAGCAATAGTCATATAATATCTTTCCTTAGAATAACACAAGTATTGCACATTTGATGTGTAGCACAAGAGTGCAATAAGGTAACAATAATAACAAAATCTCAGGGGGACTGTATAGTTACCAAGATTTTGTGTTGCGGAACACTCTGATAACCATGTGGGTAGTGTTTTCATTGTGCAGGGGAAACTGGAAAGCAGGTGACGCTCAGTACTTACGAATGCCTTCGAGTCTTTTGATGTTTCTCCCAGTTGTCATGAAACGCTTCGCCACAACGCCAAACAGTGCTCCGATAATGACCATAGGAACAATTAGCAAGTAGTTCACCACGAGGACCATTGCCAGGATGCCACAGAGCGCCATGTATACCTGCAGCGGCAAGAACAGTTCGCATTACGTCACTCGAGTGTCAATCAGGCTCTTAGTGAAAACAGAATCGTTTTCGTATCACCTATAATAATATTATTTACTTGCTAAATATTTTTCCGAAGACGTGTTTTTCTCAAATTCACACAAATTATTATGCTCATCTAGTAGTTAAAAAAAAGGAACAATGTAATGTACAAATGAAAAATGTGTAACAGAAAGTAATCTAAGGCTTGTTTACCGCTGGCATGCGTCCTATTCCTGAGCTTATAGGTGATACAAGTCTACATAAATTACAAATCTTCATAACTGAATATTATTTTTGAAATCTTAGTAAGTGGCGATTAGAGGCATCTACCCAGAGACGTTTCCCTTCCTCCCAACGGCAGTGAACATCATAGAATGATCCTAGTCACTCCTCTTAAAGTACATACTGATCGCTTTGGATCTCTGTAGACAGTGTAGAATTAGTATCAGGTGGTAAGCTTACGTATGTCCCGACAGTGAAGTGTTGTGTACGCTATGTGGCACTCAGATGTACGGAATAGTACAGTAAGATGGATCGACGTTGGGACTTGGCAGAAGGCCAAAAAGAAGCTGTCATATTTAGACGAGATCATAAGCACACCATGAATGAAGTTACTCCATTTGTTGTTGTGTCAATGGGGACCTTCCAACTGTTGTACAAAAAATTGTGTACCACTTGCAGCACGGCAACACACACTCAATGCAGCTCTCGTAAAACGAGCCTAACCGACAGGGACTGTAGTTGAAAGTCACGCCTCTTCAACGACAATACACGAAAGGAATTTACGTTTTAAACGAAAGAGTCACCGTGTTCTAGGAATAGGTGGGTGGGGGGTTGGCGGGGAGGAGGGGACAGCACGGCTTTAGCAGCCGTGCAGTGCGGACGTGTTGCCGGCTGCAGTGCCAGCACTCTCGCCCTGTTTACTTCCTTAGGCCGACACTAACGTGACGCCGCAGCGCGACAAGATAATGGCGAATCAATAGCGAAAATCAACATTGAAATTAGCTTTCAGAATCGAGCTTGTTAGACCAAAAGCACTCAATGTAGACTGGTTTTTCAAAGAAGGTGCCAAGATCCCGGCTGCCAACATCATTGGTATGCACTCTTCGATCGTATCTGTAAGTAACACGGCCTACGTGCAACTTATTAACGACGCTACATGCAGCAAGGTTCTTCGAGAGATGAAACAAAGTCTATGAGACGCCTCAATTCGCCTCTCCAAAGAAGGACAATGAAGACCTGGGCAAATGGGGATGGAACATCATTTGTTAATGCACATTTGAATTAGAATTTATTAAAATTACCAAATTCCTCAAAAATCAGCAAACTTAAAAGGATGGCCCCCAAAACCAAATGTATAGTTACCAATTTCTAAATTAAGAGCACTGCAAAGCAAAGATTCAGGTATGACGAAATTTATCAAATATTCTTTACATCAATGAACATTTGAGAATAAAATAATAAATTTACATAAACTTAACGGTGTAGGCTTTAAGTAGTATCATACAGCTCTTAAAAACTTTTAGCAGTGCGTCAAATAATGTACACAAGCTCACAGTAACACCGGACTAAACCTTATCTGGACACATCCAACGACATTTAAATCGATTTAAAGAATGTTTTAGGTAAAGACTTATACAACTGTAATAAGAAATCTGAAGACGAAACTTTTACGTATAGAACAACTGTAATAAGAAGTCTGACGGTGAAGCTTTTGTGTATAGAACCACTGTAATAAGAAACTTTACAAAATATTCGGAGCAATGTTTTGGTACTGCAAGCGGTTCCCACAGGGCGGTAGAACCCATTACACTCCACAAGAAAGCGGAGCAGTAACCAAAATTAACTAATTCTAAAACATACACAAGACTGTCATTACAAACACAATAAAATTAACGAGCGCAGCATAGCGTGGCATCAAGTAGCTGAATCTCACACTCAGGAAATTAGATTTAGGGTTTAGCGCAACTAACATTGTGTTTTACAATACAAGAAAGGACAAGTAAAAAAAAAGTCATGGTACCAGGTGACATAACAGAGGCGTACAATACGTTATTATAATTTTTCTTCATTTACAAGAAGCGGAAATTTTTTTGTTGCATGGCCCACGCTACCGCTCTTAAACAGAGAATTCCATTAATACCAAGAGAAACCAGGCTGAGTCATCTCCATAAGACTGGCTGTAAGAACACAGATGGAGCATTAAAAATCACACCAAACTGTACACTGTCTACAACGGCAAAATTTACTGAATGCCAGTTTTTATGCCCTTACCCACTTCTCTCAACAAAGGACCAACGCAATAAATAACAAGCATGTAATACGAAGGAAGTTTTACTACGTTAGGCTGAACCTTGTCAAACAAATCAAATGATTTAAATAGCAAGATGATAATTAGCGGGTATCGGCTTCTCCCAGAGGCCTGCACAATTAACGAACATTACCCGATTTAGCGCACCTTGCAAGACGCTCGGCTGGTATAACATGTCGTAACTGCAGTTACAACAGAGCTGCTGCACTGCTAAATGCAGCAACAGCTTCAAGCTTCTCACTGGGTGTTAAAGGAGAGAAGTAAACATGCAGCTTGTGGTTCTGTGGTAGCACGCAGAGTAGAACTCTGGCACAGACGGTAGTCTGCAGCGCCACTCCGTAGGCCGCGGTGGAAAAGGCCCCTCTTCCCGCGGTACCACTAACTACGGCGGAACGCGGCCCACACGCCCGCCGTCATAAGCATAGCCGACAACCCCACACCGCCAGGTGCTCCGCACATCACACGAGCTTTCCAGCTAAGCACCACCTAGCTCCCGGGAGGACTGTCTGAGAGAGAGCGAGCGCACCAGAGATCTCTCGTAATCCGCCCGTGGACACCTTCTAGGCAAAGAAAATCGCACACTAAAGCCTGGTGTGATAGGTTAGAACACGGTTAGACTGTGCTTGTGTCCCAAACGGAAACGTTGGCAACGTTGGGGCTGACCATGCCCGACTGGGAGTGTGGACTATAAGCATATTCGAACTACCCTTCGAAACCACGGCGGTAGAAGTCTTGGCGGCGCTCCGCCCCTACGATACAGTACAACAGCGCGTGATAGAAAAGTGGACCCAGTTTAAGACATATCCAGACTTCAACGGAGTACGCCAGGTGTGCACTGAACTCCACCAACACATACCATCACACCTCCCAACAGGAGGCTGTAGGACCATAGTTATTTATGATGACCTACCTAAAGCGTGTTCCGGATGTGGAAAGGAAGGTCACCTACGTTCCCAGTGCCTCCAAAGTCGGTTCACACGACTTCTACAGCAGAGCATGGCACCTGCACCGACGCCTACAATGTTTCCAGTAACTTACATCGCGGCTCTCACGACGTCTCCGTTTGTCCAGACGCAACAGACCGACGTTGTAGTGCCGCAACCACCCTCTGTGGACCGACGCCGGGCCAATCGGTCTGCCTGGCCAGCGGCGGAATTCCCTCCAAACCATCGACACCACTGAACACTGCAGGCGCCGCCGACAGCAGGATGGAATCGATGCACATATCGTACGAACAGAAATCCTCATGTTAGTGAAGTGTGGGTCAATGCCACCATCTGACACGGAAGGCCACACACGAAAACAGTTATCACCAAAATGCCAAAAGGGCCGCTGCAGGACTGTGTCGTAACACGGCAGTTCTCACTTGCAGGAGGAAGAACTGACCCTGTAGGACAAGAACCATGGAGCTGACACCATTGCCATTGACTTTACCCTTGCACAATGGATGGTGGTGTGGGCGGAGGTTGTCTGCAAGTCCTCTGCAATGAGATGAGCAGAAAGTTTCCAGTGCAGGCTTCAAAATGGCTCGCTCCATTCCTATCACCTGCCACGACCATAAGGAAGATGAACACACTGTACCAAAATCGTGGACCGAAGACGTCGATACCGAGCAGGACCCAGATCTGGGGTCCTCTGAGGTCTGAATAAAACTGGGAGGGCCACTGTCGGTGGGGTGCGATATCACTCACGACGTCTGCTTCTCTCCACCATCACCATGAATAACCCTGGCTAACAACAACACCGCCAGGCTTACCGCTTGAATATCATCTTGGTTAGTTCTCCTGCCGAGATTCAACTCTTGAGAGAAACAGTACGAGCCACAAGAGTCGACTTTACATTCCTGCAAGAAATGCGAATGAATGAACTCTCGAACTTTTATGGCTACGCTATGTACACGACTCTTAGTTGTCCCCCAGACACCGGCGTGGAGATTATAGTGCGTGATGGTATCGAAGTCATTGACATCACTTATCTCCATCTGCATGAGGATAAGAAGCCACAGCACTGGATACCCAATTCATTAATATTTGCACACCATTGTGCACCACCAACAGTTGTGACCGACCAGGTACTACTCCACTGACATCGTCCCCTTTTCTTAGGACGGTACAAACACAGAGTCTTCACCGACTATGTTAATTGCGTCCTTCATCCCAAAGACCAAATCCCGCACTACACGACTTGTCTGGAACTGGGTATGGCGATTCACGATCTATACTTGTGCGACACATGGGAAAAGATACACAGTGACAGCTCTGGACATTCGCATCTTACCATTCATTCGGCGAGACAACTGGATGGCATATATACGTCACAAGATCTTACACAGGGAGTGTTGATCACCGAACGATGACGGCCTCTGGCCTTCTCTGATCACAGGGGCTACATCTGCATTATGCATCTCCACCCTCAACAAGTCTAGCATAGTAACAGCATTGGGAAGCTGAATGTAACACACCTCCAGGACCTGGGCTGTCGTCGGCAAGGCGTCGCTCCCGATACCATTCTACTCTGGCATGGTGGCTCCTCTGTGTCAAAGTGGCAATGTGCAAGACGCTTATGCAGTTTCGCAAGGACACAGCTGCGTGGTATAGGGAGATCCTACTTTTAATCCATGGCGCTCAGGGGCCTTGACCTCTACCCGCATCAACCGACCGCCAGCGAGAACGACATCAAAACAAGGCCTACATATTATCGTTGACAAAGCACCAATTAGATGGTGCCATAGTCCGCTCGCGACGACACTACCAAACGACCGCGTAGGCACCCACCAAGCATCACGTTGTGTCAGACATGCGGGATCATTTTCGTCATCTTTATCAGGAAAAACTGTAGATGACCAGGCCACTGTGGAAGCGTTACAACAGGTGACATACACTATCGACAGAGAAACAGCGACAGCATTAATGCAGGAACTGTCGTCTGAAGAGGTGGTGTGTGCCTTAGGCAAAAGTGCGGTCAATAAATCTCCAGAGCCCGATGGATTACCGGTCGAATTTTACCGGACCTTCCATCACATCATGATGCTGGGTTACAATGTTCCGAGAACTCATGTTCCCCAGACTGCCCAGTGTGACCTACCTGAATCAAAGGATTTCTCATAGTGGTACACAAGCCAACAGGAGGGCAATCAGTCACTGAACATCGGCCACTTACAGTGTTGAACGACAGCCAAAACACCTTCGCCAGGCCTTTGGCAAGCCGCATTACGAAGACTTCGCCAATTGATTATCGCCCCATAACAAGTGTCACAGGTGAGAGATGCAAACTTACAAATGTCCTTTGGTTACTGAAGGGACTTAATAGCTATAGCCTCAGTGTGCCGCCTGAGAGTGCATCATAACTTCCTCCTACAAATGATGGACCATATGGGATTTTCCCGTTGGCTCATCGTCATACTGCACTGCCTTTTGGCAGCAACCAGCTTTCAGGTCCTGGCCAATGACAGAGGGTGTGCCCAGTACTCATTAAGAGGTGTCTACCTAGCTTCAT
The DNA here is from genome assembly GCF_023898315.1 of Schistocerca nitens. NCBI lineage: Eukaryota > Metazoa > Arthropoda > Insecta > Orthoptera > Acrididae > Schistocerca > Schistocerca nitens. The sequence continues at coordinate 456,571,920 of NC_064615.1, read as the reverse complement.
GCAACATCGCTTTAGACCCACTCCTCAGTGATTTCAACCACAAACTATCTCACATCTCACTGTGGGGCAACACATTCCGTTATAGGGCGTATGCTGACGAGCTGCTACTGCTAGTTCGTTCCATCGATGAAGTCCATGGCATACTAAACTGGATCGAGCGTTATGGACAGGCTGCGGGCAGTCTTGTGAATATCAATAAGCCGGTGGCGCTGGATATCGGGCTCTGTCTTTGGCTAGGTGCTTTCGCCTTCCTATGGACAGTTACTGAAAGATATTTGGAAGTCCCGTTTACAAAAGATTTGCTCTAAACGGTCGTGGCAAACTATCGATGATTACTACAGACTGTACGCGTGATGGTGCGCCAGAACCTGCTCCAGGACTTAAACCAACTGAGCTTGTGGAATAAGTGAACCTCTACGTGGCTTGAAAACTCAGTCACAAGGTAAAGGTTCTCCACCTACCGAAGGTGATTGGTCACAGACTTCAGGTGGCCTTCAGTTATTTCCTATCGAAACGACACGTATTTAAAGTACGTTATGACACACTCACCCTCCCTCTACATGACGGAGGGGTGGGACTGGTTAATATCCAGGCACGGATAGCTGTCCTTTATATGATCAGTGTGTGAAAAATGTAGACCAGTCAAGACGCCTCCCTCACGGATCGTCTATTGAAGGTACTGATGCCAGTCTTTCACGCCCTTCTGGTGTCGGTGGCGCATGTCCCGACACAGCTCTCTCATGTGTCGACATTCGTTCTGGATACAGCTTTGTGACTTCGGACCTCTGTGAACCAGCCTGCTGAAGGCAAAAGATTTGTACAGCACCCTTCTGCGAGCAGCTCCGCGTAACGTGGTAGAAACAAAGTATCCAACTGTTAATTGGCCATGAGTCTGGAAAATGATACACCACCACGTTCCACCAACTATGGTGCCCGCGACGTGGTATCAAGTCACCAACAAAAATTATGAGGCGGGACACTGGTTCCACGCTATCGGATTAACGGGCCCCCCAATTTACTCTGAGCGTCGCATCCTGAACACCAATGAACATCGCTTCACGTGCGTGTCGTCGTCCAACTTTCGGCGACTGATGCAGAACGGTTTAGCCTGTTACCTCTACGTACCACCTGACGTGATTGAACACCGGACTTTCTTATGTGCGGATAATTATTACTTTCCTCTCGCAAACCATCATGCGCTTATTTGGTTCGAGGGAATTATCATCGACTACATCTACGGCGAAGTGGAGAAAGTGGAGCTTGATTACTGGTGGTACCTGCAAAACACTCGCAACGCTCTTGAATGCTCACTGAGATATCGTACGCTCTTGGCAAATTATTTATGCTGTGTTTTCGTAAACGCCCCTCTAGTTGGGATGTACTAGACTCAGTGTGACGTTCCGTGCAGTATCACATCGAAGACAGAATGATCTGAATTGTAAGCAGTGAAAAAGAGAGAGACTGGCTGATTCATGGGAATCTGCATTCATTGAGGCATTAGCAGTGCAGCATGAGACTGATACACATATTTTCGACGGTATTGCTGGAGACAGAAAACGCCAATGGCAGTCGACAAGAAAATTCCAGTTGCACCATTTCTTGAAGAAAGATTCTGTTAGATGAAGTAGCACAAGTAACGTATAAAGTTATTTTAGTTTACCCTTTGACTCACATTTTTGTAACATTCTGCTTTCACTTGAACACATTTAGTAATTACATCATGTAACAAAAATTACAGACCCGTAGAACCTTGGGAGAACTTTTCGGGATGGCTAGGAACAACGACTGAAGAGGGGTAGCTTTTTTTATGCTATGGTAAAAGTGACGGTGCCAGGTAGCAGTGGATTTGATTTTCGTTTCTTTTTTTGAGATTACACTTAGCTGAATAAGGAGACAGTTCCACCACAGAAAAGGGTAACGTCTTTGATTATTAATCAAAACGTAGTCGGTCCCGGGTAAGAACCTCGCCACTGCTTAAATTTCGAATAAAAAACGTCAACAACGGCCGCCGATAAATTTCGGCATGAGAAGTCACCCACGTGCTGCCAACGGCATTGTCGAAGAGGGCGAGGAGTGTATAGAGGTTCAAGTCACTCACTTACCCTTGGGTTGGAAAACTGCCGCTAACTGGCAGAAGAAACAGCAATTATCAACGACATGAGGATGCAGGATGCAATGGAAACCATTGCATTAAATACACATAATGTGTGTCCGCAGGACATGTGGCCTTAAGTCAAAAAAGTGTCATGACGATATCTCCATCGGCAAAAGATTCTGGACTAACCCCCATCTGGATCACCGGGAGAGCATTGCCAAGGGGGAGGTGACCATGAAAAAAAGATAAAATGACCAACGAATCGATAACGTTCTATGAGTTGGGGGGGGGGGGGGGGCGAATATCACAAGTTTGGACCTATTAGTTAAGCTACAAAATCTTAAAAGGGAAGTGCTAATGCTCAATCTAGATATAGTGGAGGACAGTGAAGTAAAATGGAAAGGAGACAAGGAGTTCTGGTAAGACGAGTATAGGCTAATATAAACAGTAGCAGAAAATGGTATAATGGGTGTAGAATTCGTTATGAGTAGGTAGGTGAGCAGAGAGTGAGTTAATGTGAACAGTTCACTGAAAGGATTGTTCTCATCAGAATCGACAGCTAACAAACAGCGACAACAGTAGTTCAGGTATACAATGTTGTTGTATGGACGGGATCAGAAGAAAGGGTTATGGTAGATTATGGGCTTGGTAGCAGAAACAAGGGAGGAGAAAGATTCAGTTCTGTGACATATATAAGTTTTTGTACTTGAAAATGGCGTAAGGCCGAAATAAGGATCTTACAACAATAAAACAAAAGTTATTACAATCAAATGGCGGCAGTATCATTAAAAAATATCAGTTAGTAATAGCGAATACTGTAAGTACCATAAGAGAAGGTGATATTCCTGGGAAAGGCCGGGAGATACGGGAAGATATTCCGGATTCAAATATTGGATTTTAAGGCGTAACTGGGGGCAGATATAGACTCAGATCACAATAGACTAATGATGAAACGAAGGCTGAAGTCTCAGAGACAAATCAGGAAGAGTCAATGTGCAAAGAAGTCGGAGACGGAAGTGCTACGGAATGAAGTGACAGGCTTGAAGTTCTCTAAGGCTATAGATACTCTGGCAACTCAGAAGGCAGTGCAATTGAAAAGGAATGGACATCTCTAAAAAGGACAGTCACAGAAATTGGAAAGATAACCGTAGGTATAAGGAAGGCATCTACAAGGAATCCATGGATAACAGATGAAATACTTCAGGTGAACGACGAAAGAGGGAAGTACAAAAATGTTCAGGGAAGTTCTGGAATAAAGAGATACAAGTTACTTAAGAACGAAATAAACAGGGAGTGCAGGGAAGATAAGGCAAAATGGGTGCATGAAAAATGTGAAGAAATGGAATCAGACATGATCGACGGAAGGACAAACTCAGCATTAGAAGAGTCAAAAGATTTTTCGGAGAAATTAAAAGGAAGAGTGGTAACATTAACAGTGCAACGGAAACTCCAGTGTTAAATGCAGAGGAGAGAGAGAAAGCGGATAGGAGGAAAGAGTACACTGAGGACCTATGTGAGGGGGATGACTTGTCTGATGACGCGGTAGAAGAAGAAGCAGGAGTCGACAGGGAAGAGATAGGGGGTCTGGTATCAGAATCACAATTTAGAAGAGCTTTGGAAGACTTAAAATCAAATAAGGCAGAAGGGATCGATAACATTCCATCGGAATCACTAAATCATTGGGGGAAGTGGTAAGAAAATGATTATTCACGTCAGTGTGTAGAATGTGTGAGACTGGCGATGTACCATCTGACTTTCAGAACAATATCATCCACACAATTCCGAAGACTGCAAGAGCTGACAAATGCGAGAGTTATTGCACAAGCAGTTTAACAGCTCATACATCCAAGTTGCTGACAACAGTAATATAGGGAAGAACGGAATATAAAACTGTGGATGTGTTAGATGATGATCACTTAGGAAAGGTAAAGGCACCAGACAGGCAGTTCCGACGTTGCGGTTCGTAATGGGAGCAAGACCACAGAAAAATCAGGGAATAATAAGAGTGGAAGACCAAGAACGAAGTGCTCGGATAAAAATGGGTGTAAGACAAGGATTTGGTTCTTCACCCCTATTGTTCAATCTATACGATGAAGAAGCTATGTCGGGAAGATTCAACAGTGGGGTTAAAACCCAGGCGAAAGGATATCATTGATAAGATTTGCTGATGACATTTCTATCCTCAGTGACAGTGAATAGAGGATCTGCTGAATGAGGTGAACAAAAAATTGAATAATCTGAATAATAAAGGTTCGTGGGGGGATTTGAACCTTTTTTTTCGGTTATCAGGTCATCAGTCTTCTGACTGGTTTGACGCGGCCGGGCACGAATTCCTCTGCTGTGCCAACCTCTTCATTTCATAGTAGCACTTGCAACCTACGTCCTCAGTTATTTGATGGATGTATTCCAATCTCTGTCTTCCTCTACAGTTTTTGTCTTTACAGCTTCCTCTAGTTCCATGGAAGTCATTACCTCATGTCTTAACAGATGTCCTATCATCTTGTCCCTTCTCCTTATCAGTGTTTACCATATATTCCTTTCCTCTCCGATTCAGCGTAGAACTTCCTCATTCCTTACCTTATCAGTCCACCTAATTTTCAACATTCGTCTGTAGCACCACATCTCAAATACTTCGATTCTCTTCTGTTCCGGTTTTCCCACAGTCCATGTTTCGCTACCATACAATTCTGTACTCCAGAATTCTGTACTCTCAGAAATTTCTTCCTCAAATTAAGGCCGGTATTTGATATTAGTAGACTTCTCTTGGCCAGGAATGCCTTTTTTGCCATGGCAAGTCCGCTTTTGATGTCCTCCTTGCTCGCTGTTCTCATTTCTACTTCTTCTCATTACCTTCGTCTTTCTCCGATTTACTCTCAATCCATGCTGTGTACTCATTAGACTGTACATTCTGTTCAGCAGATCATGTAATTCTTCTTCACTTTCACTCAGCATAGCAATGTCATCAGCGAATCGTAACATTGATACCCTTTCACCTTGAATTTTAATTCCACTCCTGACCTTATCTTTTATTTCCATCATTGCTTCCTCGATGTACAGATTGAACAGTATGGGAGAAAGGCTACATCCTTGTCTTACAACTTTTTTTAATAAGAGCACTTCGTTCTTGGTCGTCCACTCTTGGCTGTTATACATATCGTATATGACCCGTATCTATCTATTGCTTACCCCTACTTTTTTCAGAATCTTGCACCATTTTACATTGACGAACGGTTTTTCCAGGTCGACAAGTCCTACGAACGTGTCTTGATTTTTCTTTAGTCTTTCTTCCATTATTAACCGCAACGTCATAATTGCCTTTCTCGTGCCTTTACCTTTCCTAAAGCCAAACTGATTGTCATTTGGCGCATCCTCGATTTTCTTTTCCATTCTTGTGTATATTATTCTTGTAAGCAACTTGAATGCATGAGCTGTTAAGCTGTTTCTGCGATAATTCTTACCCTTGTCACGTCTTTCCGCCGGCCGCGGTGGTCTAGCGGTTCTGGCGCTGCAGTCCGGAACCGCGGGACTGCTACGGTCGCAGGTTCGAATCCTGCCTCGGGCATGGGTGTGTGTGATGTCCTTAGGTTAGTTAGGTTTAAGTAGTTCTAAGTTCTAGGGGACTTATGACCTAAGATGTTGAGTCCCATAGTGCTCAGAGCCATTTGAACCATGTTTTCACGTCTTTCCGTCTTCGGTATTGTACGGACGATGCTTTTCCGAAAGTCAGATGGTATGTCACCAGACTCACACATTCTACACACCAACGTGAATAGTCGCCACTTCCCCCAATGATTTTAGAAATTCTGATGGAATGTTATCTATCTCTTCTGCCTTATTTGACCTCAAGTGCTCCAAAGCTCTTTTAAATTCTGATTCTAATACAGGATCCCCTACCTCTTCTAAATCGACTCCTTTTTCTTCTTTTATCACGTCAGACAAATCTCCCCCTTCATTGAGGCTTTCAGTGTACTCTTTCCATCCATCCGCTCTCTCTTCTGCTTTTAATAGTGGAATTCCCGTTGTACTCTTAATGTTACCACCCTTGCTTTTAATGTCACCGAAGGCTGTTAGACTTTCCTGTATGCTGAGTCTGTCCTTCCGACAATCATTTCGTTTTCGATGTCTTCACATTTTTCCTGCAGCCATTTCGTCTTAGCATCACTGCACTTCCTATTTATTTTATTCCTAAGCGACTTGCATTTCTGTATTCTTGAGTATCTCGGAACGTTTTTCCACTTCCTCCTTTCATCAATCAAAAAAAATGGTTCAAATGGCTCTGAGCACTATGGGACTCGACTTCTGAGGTCATTAGTCCCCTAGAACTTAGAACTAGTTAAACCTAACTAGCCTAAGGACATCACAAACATCCATGCCCGAAGCAGGATTCGAACCTGCGACCGTAGCGGTCGTGCCGTTCCAGACTGTAGCGCCTTTAACCGCACGGCTACTTCGGCCGGCTTTCATCAATTAACTGAAGTATTTCTTCTGTTATCCATGGTTTCTTCGCAGTTACCGTCTTTGTACCTATGTTTTCCTGCCCAACTTCTGTGACGGCCCTTTTTAGAGATGTCCATTCCTCTTCAACTGTACTGCCTCCTGAGCTATTCATTATTGCTATATCTATAGCCTTAGAGAACTTCAAGCGTATATTGTCATTCCTTAGTACTTTCGTATCTCACTTCTTTGCATATTGATTCTTCCTGACTAATGTCTTAAACTTCAGCCTATTCTTCATCACTACTACACTACTGGCCATTAAAATAGCTACACCACGAAGATGACTTGCTACAGACGCGAAATTTAACCGACAGGAAGAAGATGCTGTAATATGCAAATGATTAGGTTTTCAGAGCCTTCACACACGGTTGGCGCCGTTGGCGACACCTAAAACGTGCTGACATGTGGAAAGTTCCAACCGATTTCTCATACACAAACAGCAGTTCACCGGTGTTGCCTGGTGAAACGTTGTTGTGATGCCTCGTGTAAGGAGAAGAAATGCGTACCATCACGTTTCCAACTTTGATAAAGTTCGGATTGTAGCCTATCGCGATTACGGTTTATCGTATCGCGACATTGCTGCTCGCGTTGGTCGAGATCGAATGACTGTTAGCAGAATATGGAATCGGTGGGTTCAGGAGGGTAATATGGAACTCCGTGCTGGATCCCAACGGCCTCGTATCACTAGCAGTCGAGATGACAGGTATCTTATCCGCATGGCTCTAACGGATCGAGCAGCCACGTCTCGATCCCTGAGTCAACAGATGGGGACGTTTGCAAGACAACAAACACCTGCACTAACAGTTCAACGACGTTTGCAACAGAATGGACTATCAGTTCGGAGACCATGGCTGCGGTTACCCTTGACACTACATCACGGACAGGAGCGCCGGCCGGAGTGGCCGAGCGGTTCTAGGCGCTACAGTCTGGACCCGCGCGACCGTTACGGTCGCAGGTTCGAATCCTGCCTCGGGCATGGATGTGTGTGATGTCGTTAGGTTAGTTAGGTTTAAGTAGTTCTAAGTTCAAGGGGACTGATGACCACAGAAGTTAAGTCCCATAGTGCTCAGAGCCATTTCAACCAATTTTGAACAGAAAGGAGCGCCTGCGATGGTGTACTCAACGATGAACCTAGGTGCACGAATTGCAAAACGTCATTTTTTCGGATGAATCCAGGTTCTGTTTACAGCATCATGATGGTCGCATCCATGTTTGGCGACATCACGGTGAACGCACATTGGAAGCGTGTATTCGTCATCGCCATACTGGCGTATCACCCGGCGTGATGGTATGGGGTGCCATTGGTTACACGTCTCGGTCACCTCTTGTTCACATTGACGGCACTTTGAACAGTGGACGTTACATTTCAGATGTGTTACGACCCGTGGCTCTACCCTTCATTCGACCCCAACGAAACCCTACATTTCAGCAGGATAATGACCGACCGCATGTTGCAGGTCCAGTACGGGCCTCTATGGATACAGAAAATGTTCGACTGCTGCCCTGGCCATCACATTCTCCAGATCTCTCACCAACTGAAAAGTCTGCTCAATGGTGGCCGAGCAACTGGCTCGTCACAATACGCCAGTCACTATTCTTGATGAACTGTGGTATCGTGTTGAAGCTGCATGGGCAGCTGTACCTGTACAAGGCCATCCAAACTCTGTTTGACTCAATGCCCAGGCGTATGAAGGCCGTTATTACGGCCGGAGGTGGTTGTTCTGGGGACTGATTTCTTAGGATCTATGAACCCAAATTGCGTGAAAATGTAATGACATGTCAGTGCTAGTATAATATATTTGTCCAATGAGTACCCGTTTATCATCTGCATTTCTTCTTGGTGTAGAAAATTTAATGGCCAGTAGTGTATATTGTGATCTGAGTCTGTATCTGCTCCTGGGTACCGTTTACAAATCGGTATCTGATTTCGGACTCTCAGTCTGACCATGATGTAATCTAACTGAAATCTTCCCGTTTCACCAGGCCTTTTCCAAGTATACCTCCATGGCATTCGCTAAAACGTGTTAGAGAACTCAGTTAGTCTTTCTCCTCTCTCATTCCTTCTCGCAAGCCCATATTCTCCTGTAACCTTTTGATCTACTCCATCCCCAATAACTGCATTTCAGTACCCCATGACTATTAGATTTTCATCCCCCGTTAAATACTGAACATTTGAATCTACTCTCCATCTGAATCTACAGTTTTGAATAATTTGTGTACTGCCTGTTTAATGTAGGTACTTGGACATCGGAATTCTGAAATGAAAGTCAGCAAAAAACTTTTATAGACCGTAAATACATGAAATATGAGTGCACAGAAAGTAGGACGGTGAGTACCAGCCAGGTTTGTCAAGTGGTGTAAGAATCAGTTACGCTGGTGCCCACACTTGACACTGAGGTGATCCGACGGATAATATCGAAGAGCCACTCCTATAGGAACTACCGCCCTCCAAAAAGTATCCAATGTCGTATAGTCACAGAGAACTAGATCATTAATCCCCTCACTGCTTGTTACGTGTTTCTCCACAAGTCATCACGAACACCACGTGGTTCACACACGATACTAGTACCGGTCGCTTGGTCATAATTCAGCGATCACTGGCAGTAAGTTTTCTCGCGTATAGTTTCGAAGCTCGTGCCAAGATTTGCTTTGTATCGTTTCCATACGTACCTGTATCATATTCATCATAAACTGCGGAAGTAGATCGTCTGTGGAGCCGACGTCTTTGGAGAATCTGTTCAAAATCCTCCCGGACGGATTCGTGTCGAAAAAGCTCATAGTGGCCCTGAGGATGCTGTTGAACATGCGGCTGTGAAGATTTTTGGAGGCTCGCATGCAGAAGGTGAAGAAGGCGACGGAGCGGAGCTGCGTGAAGGCGATGCAGCCGAGCACGAGGCCGGCCAGCAGCTCGAGGAACGTCTGGGCGGGGGGCAGCGCAGACAGCCGGCGCCGCAGCGAGCCGTCGTCGTCGTCGCCGCCGCCGGACTCCTCCAGCTGCTGCTGCAGCGAGCGCCTCAGCACCTCCGTGTCAGACCTGTGGGCGACGCCAGGGGGTACACGTGGCAACGACTTTTCCCTCTTCTCTAAATGGAACTGGTCTGCGGCTGGTCAGAGAATTGAAGAAAATGATTACCGACATCGGTAATTTTGTTCATTATTTTATTGGACTACCAGTATCGGTGCCTCATTGCCAACATCTTCAGGCTCCTGTATAAATCGACTGAATCAGGCTTAAAATGAACAAAAAATCTGACATGCAACATCAGTTGTCATTATTTGAAATAAATTAACCGTTCATATGTATTAGAAAAAGTATAAGAAGAAAGATCAAAGATATCAAGACGGTAAACTGAAAGTCACGACATACAAACAATGGTCACAGAATTGTCATGTATCTGTCAACTGTATTAAAAAAGCCGCATAAAATACAATGCTAACATAATATTACCACATAAAGTAAAAGTTTTCACATTGTAGTAATTAGAAAAGCTTTTATTGAAAAATAAGCTGAGTCATGTTGTATATACAGTGGTCGAACTGTAATGAGACATCCTGAAGATAGCGAATCTGCCTCAATACATAAATACTGAAAAATAAGAAACTGAAATAATGAATGAGTAAACGTGATAAAGAAATAAAGAAAACTAATCCTAGTAGTGTAACTGAACTGTGAAGGGATGCAATAACCGTTAAAAGACTAAAAACCAGAAATGAACCACTTGTTCATGGTTCAAACGGCTCTAAGCACTATGGGATTTAACATCGGTGGTCACCGGTCCAAGAAACAAAATTTTAAAAAAATGTAAGGAAAGGTGTAAAACACAAGGATATAAAAATAGAAGTCATCAACAAAGTAAAGGTGTGTGTGCTGGTTTAGAAGCATAGAGGAAGTAAACTCTAAATCTTAGTCATTCTTTTCAGTAGCTGTCTCTCTATACTGTAACGTGAGAATTATTGCAATAAAATCTTGTCAATTGTTATAAGCTTAACAGCGTAGAGTAAAATAGTTTATGAAGAAAACTGATATGTCAAAATAATGGGAACACATCCTGAACAAAACATGATTGTAGAAAGAAAGGACTAACAGTGACTCAATAATATAAATGACACAGGATTCAAACCAATATCTGTCTAATCGGAGAAACGCTGGGCATGTGTGGCAGATGAGACAAGAACATGGATAATGTGCCAATGTACTCAATATTTAGGGAAGATAACTCAAGCCACAGAAACAAATAAAGAGGCATGGGGTGCAAACAATCTCCTGTCAGCTGGTTTCTATATATTTTATGCGGGCTATATTAACACAGTAGAGGGATACATCATTCCTCTGGAAATCTACTAATGACTTGTTACATCTATTTCACGGAGACTTATTGCTCTACTGCGTTACAAAAGTGGATCAACACGATTTCCAGCAGGAAATCATATTTGTACATTCACTTTTTTGCACTGATATTACTAAAAACGTTTCGCTACGTTCTTGTGAGAGTTGCTTCTAAACACTACCTACTTTTGTCTCGGACCAAAAGTGCCCCACTAGATCTCTTCTACACCCACTGGTGGGCGGTGCATCCTCGTTTAGAACTGTGATTCAGAGGAATACATTACCACTGAAAGCGTTCGAGGAAAATCACCAGTGAATTCGTAGCGCGGTAAACACAACTAGACATATGTGGTACTTTCAACACAGGTAAAAACTTGAAATTCGGGCTACACTTTAGTTTTGAGACAAAATAACGCTGTAATTTTTTCTCGTTACTATCTTGTAATGGCGTCAGAAGACAAAATTCTTTCCTTATCAGGAGTTCATTATTCATCAGGTCACTAGAATGGGGAAAAGAAATTGGCCGCGGCCATCACATGAGATCCACCCTAGATCCAAGATCGTTTTACGACAAACATGGAAGCGATGGTCGACTTAACACACGCATAGCTTGCTTGTTTCGTGAATCGTCCAGCACGCGGCCCCAGCAACCTCAACCGCGAACAATGAACGTACAGTGAACCAGCCTAGGAAGACGACCGGGTGTCTGCAGATGTCTACGGTCAGGTGACGCAGTTCCCGTAAATTACGGGCCGGTGCTTTTGTGAGAGTGGAGCTGGGGCCCGACATCGACCCTGCCGTTCATCGGGTTCAGTCAGGCGTATTTGGTGGTGATCGAAGAATCAACTTGAGTTCACTACCATTCTCCTCAAACCACTGTAGCACCACGATTCTGGCTTTGCGACACTGATAGTTCCTGTAGGAACGTGCAATTGCAGTCGAGGAAAATACCAAGTATGAAAGGATGCACGTTGTCCGCAATTATGTTCACGTAGTCCACAGGCTTCTATTACTACTACAGGTCCAACTGAAGCCTAAGTAAATATTCTCCAACACAAAATACCACCCCAGCGACATGCATACTCGGCGCTTTGCATGTTTCGAGCAGCCGTTTACCTGAATGACAACGTACCATGCGACCACGTTACACGTGGCCAAGGTCCACGATCCATTCTTGGTGATCCCATGTCCACTGCAGTTGTAACTGACCATGTTGCTGGGTTAATATGGGAATAAGTCATTTTCCGAGCCACTATTTGAGCTGAACGTGTGTTCTAAAGCGCGTGTGCCTACACAAACATTGCACTCAGTCGTCGCGTACGCCACATATCTCCGCATATCCTACTTTATAGGGCAGGCAAGGCTCCGACGCTCACTGTCGACTGGCCGTGGTTTCACCGTCCTCCTGCCGCCTTCAGCAGATGCTCACGACAGTAACACACAAACAGCAGACCAGCTTCACCGTTTTCTATATGCTCATTCCTAGGGCGTCAAGTCAGAATGATCTAACGTTTGTTAAAATCGTTTGTATTGTGGATTTCGCCATTTGCGGGCCATAGCTCCCGCTGGAATAAATCCACATTTATCCATGCTCCGCTTACGTAATTCACCTTCCACCATACGTGCCCGATACACAACGAAGCGACGTTCAGCATCGTGATGAGTACTGGTCATATTATTTTGGTTGATCAGTCTATGTTTCAAAAAGTAATTCTAACTATCTTTCAGGCTAATTCAGCCCTTATTAAAAGTAGATATTATTCACTATTTACATAGCTGGAAAAGTGACAAGTATAAGAATGAAACACCTGAGTAAGAAAGCGAGAGAGCTAAGAAATGTTCTGCAGTTATCTCTCAACTATTCCCTCCCTTTTAACGGACTTACTTCCTCTGGATTCCAAGTATTTATGTCATTGATGAGATTTTAATGTAAAAAGCAATAATATCTTCTCGGGTTTCTTGCGGCGTCAATTCATCTGGAAATTTGTGGTAATTTCCTATGAGACCAAACCACTGAGGTCACCGGTCCCTAGGCTTACACGCTACTTAATCTAACTTACGCTAAAGACAACACACACACACCCATGCCCGCGGGAGGACTCGAACCTCCCACGAGAGGAGCCGCGCGAACCGTGGCAAGGCGCCCTTGACCGCGCGGCTACTCGCCGCGTCGTCAATTCAGTCAACACAAGAGAACGCATTATCAAAGGTTAAACAATCTTTGTGGACCGTCACACACAGGTTGCATCCTCCTGCGTGAAGTATACTCCACATACTGGTAAAGTTGGCGCATTTTACAGCTTGCTGTATTAACTCTCGTAATATTGTAATCTAGTCAGTTACTTTAATTTTAAAATTTTGAAAAAAGGGTTGTTTTTAATGAATTCTTCTATCAGATTCCATTATATTTTTTTTACTTTTTCAGTTAAAGTTAATTAAAAAATTTAGGTCTTAGCAATAGATGCCACTTGTGCAATGATTGTCATATTCAATATTATCAGGTTCGAGATCTCAATTAAACACCAACATCTGTTTAAATAGTATTTTAAGAGTAAAAGTCAACACCAGTTAACGAAATTTGCATTTTTTAATTTTATTTCAGGTATTTCAGGGAGCATAAAGTAGTACACATCACTGAAAGAGTAGTGATATTCATAAGCGTGTGCCAAAAGATATTTTCAGGTTTTGGACCCTACTTACGTATCAGTATGTGTTTGAAAAGTAAGTGATTGGTATAAATCAATAAAAATAACTATTTTTCTGATTTTTAAGTGTTGTATCCACGGACCCAACCAACCAACCAACTCACGCACGCGCTTCCTGACCGTGACATCGCTGGCCACAGTTCCTGTCGTGGCCGTTGGCGTCTCAGGGCGTTACCGCCGACGGAAGAGGTCGCGCCGTGGCTGAGCTCGGGTCCGCAGCGCCCTCTGCCTTTTGCATATAAGGAGGAGCGCTGGCCCTGAGACAGGCAGTCTATTGTCGATTGTCTATTGCTATCCTTTCGTGGAGTTTATAGCGGAGCCATTGCAGTGTGATATTTGCTATTGTATTCGAGTAGGCTCAGTACACGGATTACTCTTGGATATTACTTGGACTTGTATTGCTGGTGCGCGTTTCGTCAGAAAGAAAGATAAGTTATCTCTTCATTCTAGCTGGAGCAATTCTTGTCATTAATTATTTTTCGGCCAACAGACATAGCTACATCCTGGTCACTCCCCACGCTTTATACAATTTGTGGTGGTTGCCCCAAAAGTACCGCCGAGGACCTTGGGTTTGGGAGCCGTCACAAAGTTAAGGTTGGCATAAAGTACCCCCCAGTTACGTGTGTTATGGAAAATGCCTTGGTATTGCTAGGATTAATGGATTTGACTACTGACAACAGTGTCAGTGACGAAGGATTGTTTCTTATTTCACTTTTTACGCTATAGTATGAGGACTTCTATTGAGGTTTATGTAAACAGTATAATGTAACTACGATGAAGGGTTGATCTAAACTGGTACCTGATAATCATTTGTTTCATTAGAAGCTCTTCGTGATTCTGTAATATCTTTTCCAGTATTTACGAGCTGTAGAGCACCACATAAACAGAACGCTCGTATACTGTGTATCAATCAGCAATAAGAAGTGTTTCACAGCGGATGTAGCTTCGACTTATTCAGGAAACAAAGACAAAGATAGACACAGAATCTGGCTTCGGTAGTTGACCTGTACATTGGAAGATACAGGAAACAGAGTGCTGAATTGAGCTACCTCTGGTCTTTTATATGAAGTCTCGTGGTGTGATTTTGGATTAGCGCCGAACGTATGCCTAATGTTCTGTAATCCAAGTCCATCAGTGTCTGGGTCGAAGGCATGCGCATGTACTTGGCTGGATCAGTAGGGCTGTAAGGTGGACATGTCAGTTTGATTTTGTACGTTACCGATGGTCACGTCAGAGATAGAGAGCAAGCTACGTTCCTGTTAAATAATCTTTGGTGTTATTGTGTCACAATCTTTGCTTCCGCGTTGTCTGATACATTCTTAGTTGAAATGCGATAGGTGATGGACGTGTTCAGCAGTGCCGTGTTGGCTTGTGATTGTATCTATTAGATGAAGAGAGATTTATTGTGAAGGATAGCAAGGATGAATATTTTGTATATATTGGAAGACGAAAAGAATATAACTCTGGAAGAATGCTACTTTTTTGAGAGAATGAGTTTGAGATATGACTGCAGCATTGCGCAGCTAGTCGGAATGATTGTTAGCTAGTTAATTTTCTCAGAGCTGAGAAAAAGACCACACCCCTTCCGTGAGTCATGCTTTAAGATATCGACTGATTAAGCCGTTTGGTTTTACAGAAATTCTCTGTTAACGTTGTATCCTTTTCAAATTATTGTTCCCTTTGTTAAGCGTAGCAATGTGCAAACCTATGTTATGAGTAAAGACCACGCGAATTTTTTAATACATACTTCATTCTAAAATCGTTGTCTTGGAATACCATTTCATAGGAATAGTTACTCCCCCATCCACCGTTACGTATCACCACAGTGCATCATGTGGTATGCAACAATTTGAATATTTATTTAGAAACAAAAACCTAGATTAGCCGGTGCCTGCTTGCTGTTTGCTGTTGTGCTTTCGTGAAATCTGCCACAATGTTTTCAAGACGCGAGGTAAGCGGAAATTTTGATTAGGGCCAGATAACTATCTTACATCAGTTGCTCATTTCATATAAACACTAGCTACAATTCAGTTCAAATTAGGTTCTGTTTAGTCACAGGTTAGCATACGAGTTTAAGTTGGATAACACTTTCTAAGTATACAGTTTTGTTACTACGTAGGCTTTTATAGAGTGGGAGGTAAAGTTGGACTAAATTTCATTCAGAAACCAGTTGTGTGGAGGTTACAGACTTCATATTTGTTAATTACAACAATATTAACACGCGTGCAAAGTATCGAATCTACGCTCGTTTCTAGGGGTTCATTAAATATTGCTATAAACGAATGAGGCTCTATATCAGGTATGCTTCGTGAAAACGAAGGCACAAAGAGTCAGCTGAAACAGTTTAATACATTCGACATCTAATCGACTTCATAATAGCAACTGCCGTTTTCTGTGACTAAACTCAGCAAAATGTAGCCACTTTGTAAGAAAGTAAGCAGAGATGTAGCTGCTGTTGCTTGTTAAGTGCAGAAACTGACGCAGTGCAGTAAGAGAGTTCAGAAAATTAGTACTCGTGGAGAAGGAGTCTAAAATTTCAACACCAGAAAGCCCATTCATGTCACGTGATGGTACATGCAGTAACTAGCCGAAATCTTGCCTTGTACAAACATTTTTTTTTCTGGGAGACAATTCTAATGTTTTCTTTGTGGAAAGACCTGATGTTCTCACCCTGCTATTTTTGACAGTTTATAGGAGCACTTATGGAACATTTTAGAAATCTATTTCAGTATATTCTTCCCATAATCATTCTAAAGTGAGTACTACAACCTTTCTGAAAAGTACAAACAATAGAATCATTACTGCATGAGGAGTTCATAGAAGAGTCGACAAATGAAGGATTGAAACTGAAATAAAGTAATTATACAACAAATTTAGTTTCAAAGATAAATTCATGAATTATATCCAGCTTTAAGGGCTGCAGCAAGGAAGATTTTCCATTACATTTTCATCATCACACTGAGATGCCTGCATGTTTGAGTAACATCTGCTCTTAATGGAGCTGGCTTCCACGTAAATCCTTTGATAAAGCAGCAAAGTAATCACTGTCACCAATGTGGTGGTGGTTAGTGTTTAACGTCCCATCGACAACGAGGTCATTAGAGACGGAGCGCAAGCTCGGTTTAGGGAAGGACTGGGAAGGAAATCGGCCGTGCCCTTTCAAAGGAACCATTTGCCTGAAATGAATTAGGGAAATCACGGAAAACCTAAATCAGGATGGCTGGAGACGGGATTGAACCGTCGTCCTCCCGAATGCGAGTCCAGTGTGCTAACCACTGCGCCACCTCGCTCGGTACTGTTACCAATGTTCCCTTTGTCAAATCTTGTGACTTTCTGCTTCATATGCTGTATTCTCGTTTTCTCACGACTGTTTTTATTGTGAGCAGATATCAGAGTGCCTCGTTGGCTCAGACCAATAAGGAATAATTAATATATAATAGATTTCCACCCAGGTCAAACGACTATGAGATTTATAAGACAAAACTGAACTACCCTTTTTATGGAAAATACAAATTAACAAACCATTCGGTTGTTTCAATTCACAGGTCTCACTATTTGCTGTCGTTCCTTCACGTAATCTTTCAGACTCCGTAAACTTTATTTCTGTTGTTATTCTTTCAGTGGTCTGTCCCCGTCAATCATAAAAATAGCTGACTGGTAGTCAAAGGAGAAACAACTGTATGTCAATAGCTCAACGTGGCGTTTCAAGGCTGCAATGATAATTTTGGCAGTAAATGTTGAAACATAAGCATCTCCACCAAGCGCATTCTCCTACTTAAATATTCAGAATTTGAACCATATACCAATATCGTTAATAGCTTTTGAAATAATAATTTAAAAATCTTATTTTTAACAAATAGTACTGTTTAGCTCACCTAAGTGTGCCGACATCGCGTCACTGCTGAAAAGAGTGAGTGAATATCCAATAAGCTGCAAAACTATGAACTATTTTATTGATTCCAAGAACAGGAGTGTGACTTTCTTAACAAAGGGTGGGGTAGGAAAGGAAAACCACTGTTGTGAATATGAACATGATAACTGGACCCTGCTCTCAGATTTGTACTTTGGGTTTGAAAGATGGTGCCATATCCACAAACACTTTTGTTACTCAAATCAACAAACAGGGAACCATGATGCATAAATGGCTCTCGTTTAATTGATGAAAAGGTTGTTGTTGTTGTTGTTGTTGTTGTCTTCAGTCCTGAGACTGGTTTGATGCAGCTCTCCATGCTACTCTATCCTGTGCAAGCTTCATCTCCCAGTGCCTACTGCAACCTACATCCTTCTGAATCTGCTTAGTGTATTCATCTCTTGGTCTCCCTCTACGTTTTTTACCCTCCACGCTGCCCTCCAATGCTAAATTTGTGATCCCTTGATGCCTCAAAACATGTCCTACCAACCGATTCCTTCTTCTAGTCAAGTTGTGCCACAAACTTCTCTTCTCCCCAATCCTATTCAATACCTCCTCATTAGTTACGTGATCTACCCACCTTATCTTCAGCATTCTTCTGTAGCACCACATTTCGAAAGCTTCTATTCTTTTCTTGTCCATACTAGTTATCGTCCATGTTTCACTTCCATATATGGCTACACTCCATACAAATACTTTCAGAAACGACTTCCTGACACTTAAATCTATACTCGATGTTAACAAATTTCTCTTCTTCAGAAACGATTTCCTTGCCCCAAAACTCCTTTACTACTTTAAGTGTCTCATTTCCTAATCTAATTCCCTCAGCATCACCCGATTTAATTTTACTACATACCATTATCCTTGTTTTGCTTTTGTTAATGTTCATCTTATATCCTCCGTTCAAGACACTGTTCATTCCGTTCAACTGCTCTTCCAAGTCCTTTGCTGTCTCTGACAGAATTGCAATGTCATCGGCGAACCTCAAAGTTTTTACTTCTTCTCCATGAATTTTAGTTCCTACGCCGAATTTTTCTTTTGTTTCCTTCACTGCTTGCTCAATATACAGATTGAATAACATCGGGGAGAGGCTACACCCTGTCTCACTCCCTTCCCAACCACTGCTTCCCTTTCATGCCCCTCGACTCTTATAACTGCCATATGGTTTCTGTACAAATTGTAAATAGCCTTTCGCTCCCTGTATTTTACCCCTGCCACCTTCAGAATTTGAAAGAGAGTATTCCAGTTAACATTGTCAAAAGCTTTCTCTAAGTCTACAAATGCTAGAAACGTAGGTTTGCCTTTTCTTAATCTTTCTTCTAAGATAAGTCGTATGGTTAGTATTGCCTCACGTGTTCCAACATTTCTACGGAATCCAAACTGATCTTCCCCGAGGTCCGCTTCTACCAGTTTTTCCATTCGTCTGTAAAGAATTCGCGTTAGTATTTTGCAGCTGTGACTTATTAAACTGATAGTTCGGTAATTTTCACATCTGTCAACACCTGCTTTCTTTGGGATTGGAATTATTATATTCTTCTTGAAGTCTGAGGGTATTTCGCCTGTCTCATACATCTTGCTCACCAGATGGTAGAGTTTTGTCAGGACAGGCTCTCCCAAGGCCATCAGTAGTTCTAATGGAATGTTGTCTATTCCCGGGGCCTTGTTTCGACCCAGGTCTTTCAGTGCTCTGTCAAACTCTTCACGCAGTATCTTATCTCCCATTTCGTCTTCATCTACCTCCTCTTCCATTTCCATAATATTGTCCTCAAGTACATCGCCCTTGTATAAACCCTCTATATACTGCTTCCACCTTTCTGCTTTCCCTTCTTTGCTTAGAACTGGGTTGCCATCTGAGCTCTTGATATTCATACAAGTGGTTCTCTTCTCTCCAAAGGTCTCTTTAATTTTCCTGTAGGCAGTATCTATCTTACCCCTAGTGAGACAAGCCTCTACATCCTTACATTTGTCCTCTAGCCATCCCTGCTTAGCCATTTTGCACTTCCTGTCGATCTCATTTTTGAGACGTTTGTATTCCTTTTTGCCTGCTTCATTTACTGCATTTTTATATTTTCTCCTTTCATCAATTAAATTCAATATTTCTTCTGTTACCCAAGGATTTCTATTAGCCCTCGTCTTTTTACCTACGATCCTCTGCTGCTTTCACTACTTCATCCCTCAGAGCTACCCATTCTTCTTCTACTGTATTTCTTTCCCCCATTCCTGTCAATTGTTCCCTTATGCTCTCCCTCAAACTCTCTACAACCTCTGGTTCTTTCAGTTTATCCAGGTCCCATCTCCTTAAATTCCCACCTTTTTGCAGTTTCTTCAGTTTCAATCTGCAGTTCATAACCAATAGATTGTGGTCAGAATCCACATCTTCCCCTGGAAATGTCTTACAATTTAATACCTGGTTCCTAAATCTCTGTCTTACCATTATATAATCTGTCTGATACCTTTTAGTATCTCCAGGATTCTTCCAGGTATACAACCTTCTTTTATGATTCTTGAACCAAGTGTTAGCTATGATAAAGTTATGCTCTGTGCAAAATTCTACAAGGCGACTTCCTCTTTCATTTCTTCCCCCCAATCCATATTCACCTACTATGTTTCCTTCTCTCCCTTTTCCTACTGACGAATTCCAGTCACCCATGACTATTAAATTTTCGTCTCCCTTCACTACCTGAATAATTTCTTTTATCTCGTCATACATTTCATCAATTTCTTCATCTGCAGAGCTAGTTGGCATATAAACTTGTACTACTGTAGTAGGCATTGGCTTTGTGTCTATCTTGGCCACAATAATGCGTTCACTATGCTGTTTGTAGTAGCTAACCCGCACTCCTATTTTTTTATTCATTATTAAACCTACTCCTGCATTACCCCTATTTGATTTTGTATTTATAACCCTGTAATCACCTGACCAAAAGTCTTGTTCCTCCTGCCACCGAACTTCACTAATTCCCACTATATCTAACTTTAACCTATCCATTTCCCTTTTTAAATTTTCTAACCTACCTGCCCGATTAAGGGATCTGACATTCCACGCTCCGATCCGTAGAACGCCAGTTTTCTTTCTCCTGATAACGACGTCCTCTTGTGTAGTCCCCGCCCGGAGATCCGAATGGGGGACTATTTTACCGCCGGAATATTTTACCCAAGAGGACGCCATCATCATTTAATCATATACATGGCTCATGGGGGGGGGGGGGGATGAAAAGTTAAAGAACTTTTAACACTATTGGAGGAAAACTTTTTATATATATAAAAAGAAACTACTACGGCCTGTGTAGGCAACTGGGTTTCTTAAGAAAATTTGTCCATCCAAATGGTTACTTTGAGTGGCATTACGATTGATTCTGCGTTCTTCTGTTCTGTGTACCTGTACATCTAGTGTTACAGGGGCCAAGAAATCCGAATCTCTGTGCGACTTAATTTGTTGATATTCAAAAAGTGTTGCCTGAAAATGTTGATCTGATTCTACCATGTCATTAAGGTGTATGAAAAGTTCAAAATTATCACTAGATTCTGTCCATCAAAGGCTATCTGAATTTAAAAATGCATCGTATCAGTAGTGGGGTTAAGAATCTACTGCACTTCAGGCTTTCCCGACGAAGCTGTCGTTTCTTCAGGCATTTGTCAGCAGCTGATACTCGTATATGTTTCAGGAAACTCATGACA
Organism: Schistocerca nitens; assembly: GCF_023898315.1. Lineage (NCBI taxonomy): Eukaryota > Metazoa > Arthropoda > Insecta > Orthoptera > Acrididae > Schistocerca > Schistocerca nitens. The sequence goes on along the minus strand of NC_064615.1, from coordinate 456,550,708 downwards.
GCTGGCTGCATTAGAACAATTTATTTATTTGCTGTCGGTTTTGGACAATGAACATCATCTGGCACCTGAATGAACAAAAAAATTGACAGCAAAAATTCAATGTAAAAAACAGCGTAAAGACACGAAAATATCAAACGTAACTTACGAAAAACTAATACAACTCACAAGTCAATCTTGTTGAACCACAAAATCGTTTTAGCTGTCAAACTCATGAAACACAGAAGAACAGTTTTTTCCCACATGAGCAACTTTTATCATCCACACAACAGGAAACTTGAAACATGTACTCTGAAAATGGCTTGAAAGCCAAAGTACTCGTAGCCTCAAAGATAAAACCATAGAGATATCCAGTCGATATGGGCCAAGATGCACAAAAGTAATTTTAACATAAAAATAATCAGTATTACATCGATAACAGTAAAGTTATAAGTGATATTTGTATAGAAGAGAATAATGGGATGACCACTTAATCACAAGCAACTTTTATGAAAAACATTTAAATTTTCATTTTTCTTGTACATTAAATATCACATGCACATCACGATGAACTGTCCTTGTAATACGTATTGAATGAAAATTATGTAAATAATGTAACCTGTGACAAAACCTATGAAATACACTTATCATGTCTGTATACTAGCCTTCATGTATTTCTTGGTAATTGTTTTGTTACATTTTTACTTCTGGTTGCTCCTGTAAAATATAAGATTTAATATGATTTAATATAATTTCTTTGTGATGGATGTATGGCTTATTGGAGTTTACGTATGCTTGTTTGTGCTATGATTAAGTCTCCCATCATCGTTGCTCAAAATTGCTTATTGGTTATTTAAGAGTATCAGTGAGTTTTAATGGTCGAAGAATGATTTTATGTTTTTTTTGTTTATAGCCAGTTTCAAAACCCACTACTTAATTTATCCATTTGTTGATCACTTGCTTCGTCCCACTCTATACAATGTTCAGTTACCTGAACCAGATAACCTGATTCTTCCTTGTTTTTGTATAACTATTGTAAGCTAATTTGCTATTTGTCTGTCGTTCCATGTTGTCAGGTGTCAGGAAAATCCAACACCTTCCATGAAAACCCTGACATGATAAGCAACTCCAGTAGTATGTCACATAGATCCGAATAAATCGTCACATTAAATTAACCAAAGTAATATGAGTAACGAGTGAGCAAATGGAATACCACAGACTAACACAAGAATGCCTAAATGCATGTCATACCTTCCCACCGTGAGACAGTTCCGAGAGGAGAAACGAGAACAGAAGCCGAGAGCAGAACCGTGTTAAGCTGGAAGGCCCTACGATACGGGACGGATACCCACGTCGCCAGCTAACCGCTAGGACCACCCCCCAGCCCATGTTAAAAGCTAGAGCCCTCCAGAAGAACAGTATAGATCTTACGATAACACAAAAAGGGTCACCCCAGCTGCAAGTCTTAGCGTGAGACTTTTTTGCGTCTCTGTTACGTCAGGACCACCCCCCCCCCCCCCCCAGCCCATGTTAAAAGATAGAACCCTCCAGAAGAACAGTATAGATCTTACGATAACACTAAAAGGACCCCACCAGCTGCAAGTTTTAGCGTGAGACTTTTTCGCGTCTCTGTTACATTGCAAACTTTAAAAACATTGCCCCACCACGAAAAGTATAACGTTTCTCATTGGATAGACAGAATTTTTGTACGCGGAGCTTAAGGTTAACATTGAGACCCTGATTGGTCAGATGAAAACACAGCCAGATAGTTTTTTTAAACCAACTTCGGTAAATTGTAGTAAGGAGAAGTTAGGAGAGAGTTGCTTCCGAGACGGCGAGGTGAGCGGAGATGTGCTGCCAGTCGCCCCCTGACGAACACCGACAAGGTAATGAACGCACGCGATGCCGCATAACAGCGCATAAAGCTTCACTCAGAACTGCAGAAGTTTCATCTGTTACACCCCCTTTTTGCGTAATACTAGTGTCGATCGTCAATTAAAGCTCATGGTGTTCACATTTGCCACTTGAAGTAAAAATCTGAAACTCGATGATTTTTCTGTTTTATAGTTATTGAGAAGTCACATCAGCCACTGTAATTTACAAGTTAGATAAGTAATTAAAGATAATTGAGGGTCACTGTAGACCATTTCGATAGTTCTCTTTTGTGAAACTTAATTTAAACTTAGATTATAGATGTGATATGGCATAGGTCATCCTTCGATCCATTGTAGAACTTGGAAACCCGTTCAGGGAATATTCGTTCACATTTTTGTTGAACGCAGTTGGTTTTTACCATCCTGTATTAAAACATTTCCTTTTATCAATAGTGCAATTAATAAACAATGTTTTGTGAGTAGAATAAAATTTCCAATGATAAACTTAACTGATTTTTCGACGTTATTTTACCAGCTAACTAAAAATAGGAAAGCCTTGAACCCCTTCCCCTAAATTTAGTTAGTATTAAGATTCTTTTACAGGGAGTGCAGTGGAGCTGACGCTGAAATCATTAAGTATTTGGTTATATCATCGCTAGTCTCACTGAACTCTTCTGAACTCTACATGTCATGTCTGGTCTGACGTCTCCGTACCATCAACAGGTCCCAGGTTCAAACTAGTCAATTCCCTAAAAAACACGCTCAGAGCGTCGTTGCGCGAAAGTGGTAGGGAGACACGATATAGAACAACAGACACCACGCAGAATGTTAGAATGTTGATCTGACATTGTAACGTGGTGTACTGATTCTTCTTGGGAAAATGTATTCCGTGTAATTCCTGTTTGTCTATAGATTAGATGTGGTGTGATGCATTATTTTAGCCATACATGTGAACATGAAATAATGCTTTTGTTAACAGATTTCTGCATACTGTGATTAAAATACCCTTTATTATACTATTGAGTTTTACACTGTATGCTTTGTATTGTTTAAGCCTGGTTAGTTCTTACTTAGATCCATAATGATGTAACTTCTCAGTAATATTCCAGGAACCTCAATCTTAATCATTTGTTCCCGAGTCTCTGTCTATTGGGACACGTGATACACTGAATTGTATATTGTAGTCAGAAATTATATGTAACATTTACTATTCGAACTTTTGTTTATGAGCCGTGGCGGCTCGGCTTTGATCTATCGAACGTACCGCGTATAATATTATCGCTGTATCGCGGAGGAAAGAGAGAAGTGGCGCCCCTTCGTGGGGGCAGTCGGCGAGGCACATGTGACAGTCGAGTAGTTGGATTTTGGAGGGCGAGCAGAAACAGTGAGATAGGCAGTAGTGCGCGGAGCGTGAAGCCGTGTCTGCCGACGCCATGTGTGGTGGCAAGAGGAAAGTTTGCCACTTTACCTGATTGTGTTTGGGCGTTTGCGGCGGACTTGGTGGGTCGAGGCGCCGATGCTGTCGGGAACATGCTGCTTCCTTGTTTATGATGGATTTACCGTTTGCTTCTAGTGACTACAATCTCGTCTCTATGGCTCTGTGACTGATGTAATGCCATTGCGAGCACAGCTGGTTTGGATATAAGCAGCATTTTGTTCTCAGTGTCCATCGTTCTGGCGATTACTGAGTGTGCTTGCCGTTGTGGTGTATTTATTGAGCAGTGTGCTTTGGACGCTTGACCTTGCTATTAGGGGTCCATTGCGTAAGGCCGCGCTTATGCCGTGAGGACTTGTGTTCTGCATTTAAAAACTTAGTCGTTGTCAGTCACTGAATTGTTCAAATGCATTCATACTTCTTTGCTTAAGTGTTATTGTTTTACGCCCCTCTGAATGGGAAAATGATAAAGGGCCTTACTATTACTGACCTTCTTGTGTGCCACTGACTTGGTTGTGTTTTTCAGCCACGTGATTTGTGCGTTTCTGATTGTTTCCCTGTGACATTGAGTGTTAACCTTGTAACGAACACGGTTTTAGATATTTTAATCAGTGTGTTGCAGGACGTATCCTATTTGTGCCTCGCAAGTGGAGAGGGGAGGCGGTTTATTGGCCATGATGATGTGTTGGTAGATCCATTTCACGAGTCCAGGCCAGTCACCCGGAGATTTAGAAGTTGTATGTTGTGTTAAGTTAATACTCCTTATTTTAAGCGTAGTGCGCTCATGCAGGAAGTTTGTGGTTTTGCTCAGATTGCGCGGTATGTTTAGATGACTGAATTCGCTGTGTTAAGTGGTGTCCTCTGAGGTGCTGGAAGTAGTGGATAGACAGCTGTTTTGGACACGTTGTATATGCAAATAATTTATGTCCTTATCACGTTGGTGAGTTGCTTGCCCTTTGCGTCACAGGTGTTGCTAATTTCATTAATTTCGCCACCGGTCTTCGCAGAGGCTTGCGGGAGGAACCGACCCACTGTGGCAACCAGTTACGTAGTCGCGCCCGCCCACCGTAGCGGACGTTGTTTACTAGCCCGACGCCTTCCTGTACTTGGTGGCGGGAGCGTGTTGACTGGTTTCTTACGGCTTGCAGTCTGGGAAACCTTGCCTTTGGTGTACACGTGGAAGACTTATGTTTTGCTTCCAGTACCTCGGAGTGGCTCTATGTGGGTAATGAGAACGACTTATGTTGTTGGTGGCTCAGGCTGAAAGTGGTTCATTTGCTAAACAGAATGTTTATATGCATTTCTTTCACATAATTCTGTAAACATGTTTAGGTGGTTGTGTTTTCTTTTAAGTCAATTGAATTGTTGTTCAGAGGTTACTATGTATGGCCATTAACTTATGTAGACATTTAATAGCAAGGAAGTGTATTGAATTCTGGTTTCAAGTTGAGTTGATTATGTGGGGAAATTGCTTTGAACAGACATTTAATGAATTAGTAAACAACTGAATGCTATTTGTGAGTTGAAGTTTATTGTGTTCCTAAACATATTAACGATTATTTTTAGTAGTTCACTTACGCAGTTAGGCGATTTACAAGGCCTGTTATGTTGTTTCCTTCCAAAAGTATTATTAATATTATTAATAAAGAAATGTGTTGTAAAAAAGTAAACAGTGAATGAAGTGCCTCAAATCCCTTTGGTCCACACCTTACGTCATTCACCCTTGGGTGGTATTAACAAACCGTGAAAGCCCATTTCAGTTTTAATTATGTTTCAATTGTTTTTGCACAGTTTACGTTACAAACGTGACTGTCATTAAAGGCGATTAAACATTTCCATAAACAATGGTCGTGATTTAGTGGTCATACTACTATCGTCTTTTGTACAAATATTACTTATGACTTTACTGGAATCCTTGTAGTTATCTGAAAATTATTTTTGTGTGTCTTGTTTCATATCGACAGGACATTTCTATGGTGCTGTCTTTGAGGCTGCGCCTACTTTGGCTGTTCATGCTACGCCCAGACTTCATACGGCCAGCTTCTTCTTGTGTGTAGATAACGGAAGTTGATTATGTGAGAAAATTTATTTTCTGTTATTATTCATGAGTTTGACATCAAATGTGATTTTATGGTACATCATGATTGACATGTGAATTGTGTTGCTCAATTTTTCGTTACTTTTTGTATTTTCGTGTCTTTATGAAGTTATGTACATTGAGGCTTTATTGTATTTTTTGCCTTTTATCCATTGACCGAAACCGATAGCAAATAAATAAATTGCTCTAATGCAGCCAAGTATCTTGATGTTGAATGTACGGCTATTGGATCTGCATCCTCCTCTTTTTGTATAAACCCAACAGTATTTTGTGGAGACAGCTGCCCTACATCTTTAGGCGTTTTTCCTCCATGAAATACTGCGATATTTACACAATATGATCCGTGACTCGTGTACGCAATGAAGCATTGTTAGGAAATTATTTGAGATAGTCTGTGCGAAGAGGTGAGAGTTCACAACACCAACTTTGCCACTGAAACGTTACCAAGTAAAGCACTTTGCTACTCAGTCGGTAAATGTAACGAATGGTCGCGAAAGAAGCAAAATGTTAGCTGTTCTGAAGTTACCTATCCCTGTGGCTGTTGAGATGACGCAGGCCTCTCAAGAAATACCGGTGTCGATGCACTAACCTACTGAGTAACAGCGTGGGCGACATGAATCAGAACCAACCAAATGAAAAGAAACTCTCTACAAGTAGACATTGATGCAGACCATTTCTTGCAAGCTGAATTTAGTGTTTAAGGGTATGTGACTGCGAAGAAATTAAAAGTGATGGTCTTTGATTTTGTAGGATGTGTGTTTAGGGTGGGTATCCGATAGCTGTTTACCATTGTAACAATTATTTAATTTGGACAGTTATTAATCAGGTAAATAACTTCAGATGTCCTACGAAACTATCGCAGTTGTCATCCCACAATATTTGTACCTTATTTATTTCAATAACAAAAAATTTTATTTAATTATTGAACGACACTGCTAAAGACATTTCGAGAAATCATAAAAACTTTTGAAAATGCTGGGAATATTAGTCATATTCATTGGCATCCAGTAAGTGATCCTGCACAAATTCATCTGTGTACTCTATAAGCTGCACGCATACCTTGCAGGTGTGGAAGCATGTGATGATACGGGTATAAAACAGTGTTTCCTTACCAGTACGTTACCACGTAGTCCGAACCACTGGTGATGACTTGGGCGACGACAATCATTGCCATCACGGAGAAGAGCAGCCACATGCCTCCCGCGGCCCTGTAGTACTGCCACACGGTGGACCACCTGAACCTTGCCTTCAGCATCTTCTCGCTGTTGTCCTGCTCAGAGGGGTCTCTGTGCAGCTTCCCGGTCTCGTCCATAATGACACTCTGCAGGAAAGAAGGGCGGCGCAGGCACTTTAGTGGAGCGGCTACGCCAGCAGAAGTCATGAGAGCTGTATGGTATACTCATACGTAGGTAAACGCGGCAAAAGCGGGATCTGACGCTAAACGTAAAATAAAACGTAGTTTTATCAGTAAAAAACGTTTTGAATACTCCTGATGGTAAGGAAGTGATCACGACTGTTATGGAAATGAACTCAACAAGAAAGGGATACAGTTGTGTTTGCATAGCTGTTCATAATATATGAAGATGTGAAGTGCAACTTACGCATGTGACCAGTTAAAGATAGGGAAGACAAGTTTAATTTCGTTGCTTGAATACTGTCAGATGAGAGGTTACTTAGAAGACGTTCGTACAGCATGTGCTGGAGTGTTTCACACGTATGTGGGATGCATACCAGGTGGAACTAACAGGAGCATTTAAACTACGTAACGAAGGTGACGTGGATTCTCAGTTAACGTACATCAGAAGAGGAACGTCCAACATTCTGTCACAAACATAACTGGAAGGTTTCAGGCATATCTTTGCAGGGGCAAAGTAAAGATTTTACTTTGCTACAGTGAAAGGTATGTGAACAAATCTTAATCAGTGCATTTTGAAGTATCCTCTGCGATGCCTCATACAGTAATAATGTATGAAATCTACCCATAAATGCGAACGTAATGTTGATATTTAGTTCCAGTATCGTAAATAACTTTCCCCAGGAGTCAAATAAACGTGACAGGAAACATCATATCCAACACTGCTGCAGTAGAGTATTGAGTACCAGCAAGTCATCCACATGAGGAAAGCACATATCCAGGAGTTTGTTTGGATGTTTGTTTTTCGTGCACTATACGTTTTCCCGATGTTCAGCCGTCTTTCTGCACCCAAAAACCTTGTAAAACATGAACTTTTACAGCCGAAATGTCACAGTTAATAAAATATTCCGGGCTATTACGCCTTGGTCGGATGGATTTCACATTAAAATCCAGTGTTTTGTCCTCATCTGTGGAGAATGTTTAAATGGGGATCGTAGCTTCATTGAGTGTCCGATTCACACCCTAGCTCGCTACTGACTGCAGGGAACTTTCACCCACGTGTGCTCTCTCCGACATACCCGAGGAAATTTCTAGGAGGTGTCGCTCTCTCCTGGCGCAGTGGCGTGGCTTCGCATGCTTTGAATACCAAGGCGGAAATGCACGTTGTCGGTTGCCGTCGTCCGCTGTTGCTATCACCCCAAGGCGGAAGACTTGTACACACCTTATTTACTACCGAGATCCAGATGTGAATCAATTGCACGCATTCGTCCTTCCTATAGACATTGCTGAGATGTTTCATCATCTCTATGGCCTCAACGTGTAGCCTGTCATGGTATCTGCTTGTGGCTTTCAGTACTTGAGCCCTATCAAAATCAATGTGACGGACTCCTGGCTGCAAAGCATGTTCGGGAGCAGCTAATCTGTCAATCTCTCCGCGTCTATAGTTCTCCTCGTTCCACGTGTGTGGCTTCGCGTGACAGCACGGAAGCTCCTAGTACGGACGAAGGGAACATTTGAGTCTTTTAAATGTTACATCAGAACATTTTCAACTCCATATCACATTTCTGTTACAGGTGAAAGGGGAAACTGCTCCAGCTTGGACGGAGATAGTCACAGATAATGAACGGGAACAAATTAGCCATTAACTAACGTATGCTACTTATTTCAAATAAAAAGTGAAAATAACTTGACCAATGAATAAGATAATCAAATAAGTAATAATTAATAAATATATTTTTACTATTTGGCTTCTAGGCATCGCAGCATTCAAACATACTAGGTTGTGAGCACCAGTGATTTAAGCAGTAGCAATACTTACCACTTCGGACAAAGTGGAGATTTCGCTCTGGAGAACATTTGCATTAACCCTCCGTGATCCTAAACGCTTCGAACGTCTTAGGATGTTGTCCTCGCCCTGTGAATGAGGCAAGTGTTAGCAACTAGGCCTAGATGTCGTTACGGATTTTTACGCCCACTGACATTTACCTGCAACGACTTTCTCGTACTGTGTTTTCGCATGATGGTGAACTCTTCTGAAACATCTTCTTCCGCTTCGTTGCTCGACATCAATTTTGAAAAGCTTACGCCACTATCCATAATCTCGTCGAAGGTTCCTTGATAATCAATCTTGCCCTGTGATGAAAGTCTTAGTTACGGTGTGCTCCACGGAACAGATTTAAAGTAACAAAGACGTAAGGATGGAAGCAGTCACCTTGTTGAGCACCACGATGTTGTCGGCGCCCTTGACGTGCTGCAGCTGGTGAGTGACCAGGATTCTGGTCTTGTCGCTCAGGTAGGAGTTGATGCATTCATCCAAGAGATGTTTCCCTACGTGGGTGTCCACAGCAGATAAAGGATCATCTAGCAGGTAAATGTCTGCATCACGGTAAACAGCTCTGTAAAATTAAACAGAAAATTACAAACTGCGCACTTGAATTTTAGAGCCAATTTGTTCTCTTTGAAATGTATTGTAATGTACACTGCGTTCCGGGAGGGATGATCAATATTGAGAGAGATATGACAAAAAAAGCTCATTTGAAACAAAAAGCGTCATATGGACACAAGCCCTATTATGAAAGGTTTCCGAGACAGAACAGTGTGTTTATGGGATATAGGCGCGCACTATGTACCTTACTCTCCCAATCTCTTTCACGTTTAATTCAAGGCCAAACTTTCCTCATTGCTTTCAGTGACTTTGCTCGGGAGGTCTTTGTAATATTAAACTAGCCCGTTGAACGCACAGTTGCCTATGACGTGTTGTGAGTAAAGTAGTGTGAGAGACTGAGAGTTTATCAGAGAGAATCTCCGGTTATCTGTGTTTGTTCACGAGTTGGCTAAAATACTGCACGTCTACCTAATGAATAGTATGAAGGTATGGTGTCTGCTTACGGCTTCTATGGCTACTGCTGTAGAAAAATACCGTCGGTGCTTTCCGACACGTCGAAGTCCTGATCGGACAGTCTGTACCAGAGTTTTCAGCATATTGCGTGAAACAGGTAGTCTTTCAAGTTCTCATTTTTCTTCTGAACGTGTGGTTCAACAACCTATGCAGGGAAAACAACACATTATTGAAATAGTTCAGCCTGGTCTTACTGCAGTCCTAGCAATGTACGGTGACCGGTGCTCAGTGGCGATTTTTAGTCCTAAGCGCTGGGCGAGTTCATTCACTTGTCTGGAAGTGGGTGGCCGCCGTCGTTTGCCCACTTGCGTCCAGTTGTCGACACGCTGGGCTGACAGAACCGAGGTATGCGCCCTGCAATCTTTCTCAAACGATTTACAGCAACTATTCGGCAAAAAGAAAAAAAATTACCGTTGTGTTGCTTGTAACTTTACGTGTCAGCTTTACGACGAAGCGCCCATCATTTCGTTAAAGGTCATAATTACTATGATATTTTGATTTGTGGAAGACACTGTAGAAATTCGAAAAAGTTTTCAATGAAAACTAATGGTCGCTATGATTTTGCATTTGGTGCATAATACATCATGTGTTGCTGCAAATGAAATTTAGTTAAAATATTGAATTTTTCTTTAATCTTGGATGGAGGTTGTGGTGTGCGTACTGTAAGACCTTCAGTACACACACCATCTGATTGTTTGACTTGTCGCTCTAACTAAGTAGGCGAGTGTCAGCAATATGTCTCGTGGTCTTATCGTGGAGTGTTTATCTTCTGCCGTCAGGTCAGACGATGGAAATGCCACTTGCACGCTTAGAGAAGCAGAGTGACGATGACCAACTTTAAACGGAACTTGATTAATTTTCACACACAATTATTAAAATAACAAGCATAAAAATTACTTAACTTGGTTCTGGATGCTATTTACAATTGAAAATCTGAAGTTCCTTTGGTATTGGTACGTTAATCTTATTCTCAAATACACTCCTGGAAATTGAAATAAGAAGACCGTGAATTCATAGTCCCAGGAAGGGGAAACTTTATTGACACATTCCTGGGGTCAGATACATCACATGATCACACTGACAGAACCACAGGCACATAGACACAGGCAACAGAGCATGCACAATGTCGACACTAGTACAGTGTATATCCACCTTTCGCAGCAATGCAGGCTGCTATTCTCCCATGGAGACGATCGTAGAGATGCTGGATGTAGTCCTGTGCAACGGCTTGCCATGCCATCCACCTGGCGCCTCAGTTGGACCAGCGTTCGTGCTGGACGTGCAGACCGCGTGAGACGACGCTTCATCCAGTCCCAAACATGCTCAATGGGGGACAGATCCGGAGATCTTGCTGGCCAGGGTAGTTGACTTACACCTTCTAGAGCACGTTGGGTGGCACGGGATACATGCGGACGTGCATTGTCCTGTTGGAACAGCAAGTTCCCCTGCCGGTCTAGGAATGGTAGAACGATGGGTTCGATGACGGTTTGGATGTACCGTGCACTATTCAGTGTCCCCTCGACGATCACCGGTGGTGTACGGCCAGTGTAGGAGATCGCTCCCCACACCATGATGCCGGGTGTTGGCCCTGTGTGCCTCGGTCGTATGCAGTCCTGATTGTGGCGCTCACCTGCACGCATACGACCATCATTGGCACCAAGGCAGAAGCGACTCTCATCGCTGAAGGCAACACGTCTCCATTCGTCCCTCCATTCACGCCTGTCGCGACACCACTGGAGGCGGGCTGCACGATGTTGGGGCGTGAGCGTAAGACGGCCTAACGGTGTGCGGGACCGTAGCCCAGCTTCATGGAGACGGTTGCGAATGGTCCTCGCCGATACCCCAGGAGCAACAGTGTCCCTAATTTGCTGGGAAGTGGCGGTGCGGTCCCCTACGGCACTGCGTAGGATCCTACGGTCTTGGCGTGCATCCGTGGGTCGCTGCGGTCCGGTCCCAGGTCGACAGGCACGTGCACCTTCCGCCGACCACTGGCGACAACATCGATGTACTGTGGAGACCTCACGCCCCACGTGTTGAGCAATTCGGCGGTACGTCCACCCGGCCTCCCGCATGCCCACTATACGCCCTCGCTCAAAGTCCGTCAACTGCACATACGGTTCACGTCCACGCTGTCGCGGCATGCTACCAGTGTTAAAGACTGCGATGGAGCTCCGTATGCCACGGCAAACTGGCTGACACTGACGGCGGCGGTGCACAAATGCTGCGCAGCTAGCGCCATTCGACGGCCAACACCGCGGTTCCTGGTGTGTCCGCTGTGCCGTGCGTGTGATCATTGCTTGTACAGCCCTCTCGCAGTGTCCGGAGCAAGTATGGTGGGTCTGACACACCGGTGTCAATGTGTTCTTTTTTCCATTTCCAGGAGTGTATATCTCTGATACTTGCCAAAAGTGGCTATACATTTATCTTCATGGCTATGTACAGGAATATGGTAATCTTATTAGGCGCATACTGAAACTTGTCTATAGACTGGTACAGACAAATGTAGAACTCGTACAGACTGGTACAGACTAATAGACTGGTACAGACTGATGCAGACTGACTAATCGGAGGTCTTTACACTCGTTATAATACCTCGCGCGTTCATGTATCACTGCGCGAGTGTGATTCGCGAAGAGAAAAGGTTCTACGTTAGCAGCAATCTCATTGGCTGCGTTACATAATAATACGCGGATCGGCGGAAGCAGAATTTGGTCCGTCTCTATCTCGTAGTGCGGAGGCGGACGAGCACTGCGCCTGCGCTGTTGATCTTAGCGGGGCGCGCTCTAGTGGGAAAGTTGCGTACGCGCTGACTACGCGGAACTATGTACACAACAGAGGTCTTCTTCTCATGAAAAATGATTTTACGTGGCGTACTCATTTTCGATCGCCGCACCAGTAATGCTGCCAGAATGAAATATCCATAAAATTCCTAATATCTCATTAACAGTTTGAAATATAGAAACGAGATTTCAGCAAATGATAGTATATAAAGAGGAGAATATTTTGCAGCATGGCAAACATACAAAACTTCATTATCTGTTAGACTATACCAGTAACTACAGAATTTTTGATGATACTATGCAATTATTAAGGGCCATTGCAAAACGGGTGAACTGAAAATTTCTGTGGGTTTTGGAACAGCACAAGTGAAGATATTACACGTTTGTTTTTGTACTGAAGATCTTTTTCATAAGCTATTGACCTAATTGTCCTCACTTAGTAAACGTAATAAACCACTGTTTATGGATTCCGTCGCTGCTGCATCCGCAAAACATGTTAGTGAGGTGACGTTGTGCAAACTCCGCTGTGTTTTGGCAAAAGAACCAAATTTTAACACAGACAAGAAAATTGTAGGTTTTAGTCATAATTCGCCACTCATGATGCTTCTTAGAGAATTAAAAATAATTAACAAGTCAAGTAAAATAGATCGCAGTTTTTGTTGCATTTTCAGCAGAATTCTTTTCTGGTACGAATGAACCAGTGGTGATAGTAGACCGTTTCGGATGATCACCGTACAAGTTTGGGTGTGAAGGCGCTGCACTTAATATTTACAAAAAATATGAACATAGGCTTCAGTTTAGAATGGAAACCCTCCTCCAGTGCTTGGCACTTCCCATACAGCACACTGACGGCCCACCCACAACCACTACCACTTTCCCCATGCTTGCCCAGCCAATTGCGCAGCTACTAGCTATGTAGTATGTGCACACTCTATCATCACACAGCGATTTTCTGCACGAATGTCACATGAACATGTGTATAGCTAACATCAGATATGGAAAACTCGTACGCATTTCACATGCAACGTGTCCATAATCTACACATTGGTTACAACACCACATGACTTGGATCTTGTCAGTAGTTGAAAGAGAATCGCCATGTGCTTCCGTTAATACTATTCCCTGATCTAGCCACGTTTTCAAAGAGTGGAACCAAAAACACATGTAATAATCATCGATGGTCACAGGAATATTCACACGCTACAGTGGAAACCAAATCCAAGTTCACTTTTCAATCGATTCTGGTGTGGCATCAATGGTGACAGTTGATAGGTCCAGTGATTTTAGCAGAGCAAATGACGGGGCAGAATTACTTCCATTTTTGGAAAATTCGTTTGTTGAACAAACTGAAGACGTTTCTTTGGTCTCGCAGACTGCAGTGTACTTAATGAGTAATGTAGCCCCTCCACATTTCATCCGATTTCTGATGGAACATCTTAACTGCACTTAACCTAATCGCTAGATTAATCATGGCAGTACAATTAACTGGCCAACTAGATCGTTAGCCGTTGCGTTATTAGATTTCTCTTTACGGGGACGGTTGAAGCCTAAGGTGAACAAACGAAAGATGAACACGCGAAATTTACTGCTTGGTCGCAACACTGATGCTGTTGCCGTCATTAGTGAAACTCAGACAACCAAGAGAACATGTTCTCCCAGGAGAGCACAAATGGACGGAAACTGACTGGGAGACATTCTAATATTTATTGTGAGCTGTAAAACAGCGGTAATGTGGTATGTAAGATAATGATGAGATTATGTATTTTTCATTTGATAGTTTCTGAAATGCCTGTTGTAGTGTTTACTCATTGTTGTACATATATACATGAGCAAACTGACAATGTATTGAGTAATATAGGAAATAACTAATAATGTACATTAAGTACATTCTACCTCAGAAACCATTTGGGAAAGGGCACAGGTCCATATACAGATTTTTCCTTCTGGCAGGTGCCAGCGGAATTGGAGCTGTGAGGACGGGTCGTGAGTCGTGCTTGGGTAGCTCAGTTGGTAGAGCACTTGCCCGCCAAACGCGAAGGTCCTGAGTTAGAGTCTCGGTCCGGCAGAAAGGTTTAATCTGTCAGGAAGTTTCATGTCCCTGAATACTGACCGTTCCAACTGGGACACCCTACAGACCTTGAATTAATGATTAATTAACTAACGAGCGCACATAATTGACAAATACGGTTGACGTTAAGCGGAAGATTTATTTATAGACCCCTTGCCTCTGTCGCATAGAAGTGGAATTTACCGAGGAAAACTGCAGAATGTCACGGACAAATTTGTTAATTATGTTACGGTATTTAAAGGAGATTGCAACTTGTCTGTCTCTTTTGATGTTGTCATTTTTTGTATTGTTATTTTGAGAACTATAAACAAGTTTAATAATATTACGGCAAGCGCGAGCAGCACACCAACGGTAACGTACATGTACAGCGAGAGAGTTAGGCCCTGTCTGGTTTGTGATGGCACTACTCTGTGAACTTATGATCACACAAAAGGAAGAAAGGATAAAGGGCCGTTGTTCTAGAGTTGGAGGAGAACGGTTGCAATTACTTTTTATGTAACAACTAGCGTTGTTGTGGTCACCATTAAAGGAACTGATTTAAATATAAAAGCTATGTCAGCATGTCGACTAGATTTCAATGGCGATGATGTCCGGGGATAGGAAAAGTGAAAATGTATAAACATTATTGGGCCATATAATTATAATTTAAAGGTATACTGTGATTATTAGTCCAGTATTTTTTTCATTGATATCGCCATATATCATTACCGGCAGTTTGAGGACCGTAGGGATAGATGTAGGATGGATGAGTAGTAGAAACCTGCATCTCGGTCATTGCTCTGTTTGGGGGAAATTATTATTTCACTGATTTTCAGTTTTCACCCAATACAACAGCTACCAATCACCCTCCACTTATAGCCCTACACCAGCACATGTGTGAACTCTCTATTGCTCATAAATGAGAGAGCGATTTGACAAATTTTCTAGGTCAAAGGAATAACATTTTTTGTCTAGTTTATTTCAGATATTTCGCCGAAAACAAGCCAGAGTTACACAAGTTCTATTCCCATGAAGGCTGTTGGGAATTTTTCTCTCTTGCATGGTGCAAGTATTTTAAATCGTAATACCATGGTTAATTAGATATTCTACACTGTTGTGTAAGGTGTCAGGACATGTACTGTATTTTTAATGTAAAATGTGTTAATCTCTGTACTGTTTTATTGTTTCATGCTTTACCCTCGTGGAAACAGAGGTACCTGGCTGATGAACCTAGTTCCGTTGAGTGCGAATTTCACACGACTGCAACACATAAAAGACAAGCACGAACTTTAACTATCATCACTTCCTCACCTATGCCACTTCATTGCTATTAGCATTCCTCTAAGTTAAGTGAGTTGCACAGCCTATGACTATTTTCAGTGTTAGTGATGAATTTTTTTGCTGATTCACTGTCTCCTGTGTAGATACGTCGGAAAGTGTTTAGAACGATACCTTGTTGTGTTCCCTCTTTCAGAAATTTATGTGTAGAGTCTTCTTTGCTGTAAGTTGACAGTGTTAGTTTTAAGTTGTGTTCCTCTGTGAAGCCAGAACAGACCTGCATATTTACTGAATTTAGTGTATGGTGGTTAAAACTCGTTCAAAGTTTAAAATTGAGCATCAGCAGTTAACTAAAGTACAATTCGTGGAAGAGGTTTATAGAATTCAGGAGTCAGCAGTAGCTAGTCAATTAGAGATAGACGCAGTAGCTCAAATTTTGCAACAATTAAGATTGTTAGCCACATGACAGACTGAGATGACAGCAGATGTTGCAGATACGGTAACGAAACAGAGTGGAAAGTCAACTCAGGTAAATGAGATAGTTGTAATCTGTTCCTACCAAAGAAGATTTAGCTGCTGTTACTATTCAGGTTTATGATACAGCAGTTATTAACGTGCTGTGCTAACTGGCAATTGCAGCTGCGTTGTCTTCGCCGGCTATCATACGTGTTGCGATTACTAATAATATTTGAAGTAGGTCTCCAGAGAAGAAGGTGGTACAGCTGATCATAGGGCTACTGTTGTTACACAGATTCGAATTGTTCTGTGGAACGCGTCAATGAATATTTCATGGGACATCAGGAACCTGATCTCAAACAATGGAAGTTCAATCCTAAATCAGTTACCAATATTACTTTGCTTTGAAACGTTATAGATACTGTGCGTGTTTTCGGCATAGTGTCTCAGCACGGTTGTCTGACGGCCTTATATCACTGCTAAATGGCAAAGGCATGTTTTTCACAGAGGCAGATGACTTTATTTCATCATAGGTCGGCCAGTTAGGACGAAATATTTGTAAATTAAACAGACAGGCCTTTCTTGTGAATCACTCCACCTACTAATAAAAATCATATCAAAATACCTACGGTACTTCCCGATATTTGTGACAGATTATGAATGCATCTAAATGAGTAATCGTATAAAATATGTTTATGCTACATAATTATAATTCAACAATTTTCAGATTTTTTCCCTTTTCTTGTACTGTGAAACCTCGCTGCTTGCAAAAATATCATGATTCTAGGGGTTCTAGGTAATGTTCATATAGATTTTAGTGAAGGAATTTTTCGATTATCAAAATATGTAATATAAATGGCCGAGTCATTTGATTAAATTGACATAGAAGCTTAAATTTTTTACACCGGCCATGACCTTACTTTGTGACATAAGTATGAACTTGACACGTCTACCCGCTCCTGACAAACAGGTGTGTTAACAGTCTGACAGACGGACTGACAGACAGACGGACAATAAAGCGACCCTGTAAGGGTTCCGTTTTTACCAAATGACATACAGATCCCTAGAAAGAGGGGTAGATGACAGTAATTAGCTAAGTACCCACTGCCACAAGCCGTAATGCTGCTTGTGGAATATGGTTGCAGATTTTGGTAGAATAGTTACGTTGCTCATTTGCTCACTCCCAGTTGAAATTGGTACTCCCTAGTCTTACTCTGACTTGGCAGCTAGCTCTTGCATTTCTACAGTCGAATTCAGAGCAGAGACCCACTTGGCATTCGTCACACATGAAAGACTTCGGGAAGTTAAAGTCACTAAAATTCCCGAGTTCAATTGGATAATTAATCTAGACCCCCCCCCCCCCCCCCACACACACACACACACATAATCGTATCAGCATTTGATCAACTGACTCGTTTCGATTTACGCGTGATTTATAGTTGCGCATATAATGCAATATTTCAACGTAATCAACGCAAAATGACCGCGACAGGAAAATTAGTGGTCATACGGAAACTTTCTGACACTTGTGCACTGCTTGTAATTGGAACGCGAAAGAGGGATTGCTAATGGTACCTGAACTACCCTCAGCCACACACCGTAAACTTGACTGTGGAGTAGGCCTATTTATTCAGATTTAGATGCATATATGACAGATTTACTTTGTTTTAGTTCTGAAGATGATAGCCACATGGCTATGTGGTACAAGTTTTAATGTACATTCATCTTTTTGTCCTTAAGCTATATTATTGTGCAACAGATATAACAACGTAACAGAAACAAATAGTTATAGATTCCTACGCTATATCAGTACCAGGCTGAGAAATTTACTCTCGTAACATGTATCCAATGATTAGAATTTCATTTCTTCAACAAATAACAAATGAGAGTAAATTTATACTCCAATAATACATGTTTCTAATCTAATATCAAAAGGCCGACAAGCTTTCAAAGGCAACATATTTTTTTACAATGCTGTGTTTCTGAAACTCAAGTTATTTAACCATTAATATGGTGTGAATGGGCGTACGATGATAATCTGATGTTCGAAACTCATTGTGACTTACTGATAAAAAGCACATATAACAGAAATGTATAGTAGTGCCTGGTACATACATACAAAACAGTGACGTATTCGTTTTAATCTCCGGATATTATTATTATGTGGCGTGTTTTGTAAAAAAAGATTTCTTCCCATGATTCAGACGTAAATGTTGCAGATAAAGGCCTATTTCTGGAAGCAACTGCTCACATTTGACTTTCCGCCTAGCCTGACACACGTGCAGAGTGCTTGGGTTCTCACCTGGCGAGACTGACCCTGGCCCTCTGTCCGCCGCTGAGGGTGATGCCCTTCTCGCCCACCAGCGTCTGGTCGCCGTACGGCAGCAGCTCAAAGTCCCTGGACAGGGCGCACGCCTCCACCACGCGCTGGTACTTCTTCCGGTCGTACGGCTGTCCGAACAGGATGTTCTGCCGCACGCTGCCCACGAATACCCACGGCTCCTGGCAAGCGTACGACACTTTTCCACCAATCCTCAGGCTTCCAGACGACGGAGACAACTCGTTTATCAGCAGATACAGCAGAGAGCTCTGAAAAAAATAGACTCACTGAAGTGAAAAAGAACGCACTGAATTAGTCAGACAGCAATTGTTCGTTCTCATAACTTTTTCATTATCTTCGAAGAGGTGTAATGCTGACATTTTTGATGCCAAGGAAAAAGGTCTCTTTTTTATTTATGCATTTTTAAGAGGTGTTTGCTTCTTTCACAGGACTATAGAAAAGGATCATTTCTAATTATATTGTAAATTTGTTTTTCAGTGTATGTAGGATAAGAACACGATCTTCGACAAACTGATTTTTTATTTACGTTATTTTGAAAAACAGTGATCTTCTTTATGTTTTAATCAAATGGGTATGTGGTTAAGTTTATTTGTATTTACTTCAACAATCAGCTATCTATAGATTAAAATCTGTGTTGATGCTCATCTAATTTACTGGGAGTTATTATTTGCATTCTATATGAGGATTAGTGAACAATAAAGTTCTCCATCTTATGAAATGAACACAAATGTCACTTGGGAAAGAGCAACAAAAAGTAAAAGTGCTGTGCACACTGGAAACAAAAGACAGTAACTGGACAATAGAGAACTAGATAAACTAGGAAAACCTCTGCTTGAGAGCATATAAACAACGTTTAGTGCATCAAAGCTGTTCCACTACAGACATTTACGAAAAAACTGATGAGAAAATGTTGACTAAAGAACAAATTTGTTGTGTTGCCTGGCTTAAGCGAAAACAGATAACAATTTTCCATTGCATACTAAGATTAAAAAAGAGTTAAATGTTCATTCTATTACTGACAGTCCCAGAATTGCTTTCTTGTCAATTATAACTCATTTTGGGATAAATGGAAAATTCGAAGTCAGACTTTTCCTCTAGTGTTCTAGTGTATGTAAAGGTGCATAGTCAATGTGTCCTGTTTCACGCGAAACAGGAGGGCCTCCTGCCGTTAGTCCAGCCTAACTGGAGCCGGCTGGACGAGGCGTCCGACTGCTGGTCACCGGCCCTTACGGTGAACCTCTTGAGCGGCCTTCCAGCTACAGCTGACGCTGAAGCGTCTCACGTCAGCAGTACAAGCAAGGTGAACTTAGTAGGGCTGCATCGAAATCCTTGGTGTTTCCTGGCATTTTGCAAAACTCTTCCTGGGTGTGCCCTTACGTTTCAGTGGACCACTCGGGTTTTGAAGCCTTCAATTGAATTATTTGTACATCAATTGCCTGTAACTGATACTCTCTCTCCCTCTCTCTCTCTCTCTCTCTCTCTCTCTCTCTCTCTCTCCCTCTCTCTTTCTCTCTCTCTCTCTCTCTCACACACACACACACACACACACGCACACACACACGCAAACACTTGTCAATCAAGTTTTCCTTGTAAATACTTTTAGCTTGTCGATGCATCTCGCACAACTTACAAACTCCACATTCCATAACATCATAGTATTTGACGAAGCCCTACCAGAGCTTTGGCTCTTCTGTTCAGCTCCATCGCTAATCTGCAACCCTCTGCATTGTCAAACTCGTCTGCGGAGGACTAGGTTATCACTCTCTGGTGAGATGTTTCGTTTAATGTCTCTACAGAACCTTGAATAGACCGAAAATGTTTATGGTGAGGTACTGCGTCGAATTGTCGAATGTGTTGATTTAGGGACAAGTGGTAAAGTTCTCTTTTGAGAGTTGAAACTGTTTAATATATATTTATGTGACATGACCCACTTTCATCCATTTAAGGTAGTCTCAACTGCTGCTACACAGCGATATACCGCTCAGATCAAAATATATTTATTATCCCTGACAAACTCCAAGGGATTCTATTTTTAACTGAAAAATTATTTTAAAAACGTCAGATCTAAATAAATATGTGTAAAACTCAAGGAACTTTTATTCCAAGAAAAGACAGGATTTGCACACAACACGGTGTTATTAAATGAAAATATTTCGTGGACTGATTTCCACTAAGCACCTTGGAGTTCATTCGGATAAACGCGTTAAGAAATGCATAATGAAAATAACAAATAAAGCAAATAGTATGTTACCTTCTCTACGTCCTTTAATAAACAGATCATACCCAAACCAGATAAAATGTGTCTTGCACCATCTTGTAGTCACAAACAGAAGAAAGTCTTTTACCGTGGCACACATGACACTTGCAAAAGAACTAAGTTTCTTTAATGCGTGAACAATTTTACCTGTCTTGAAAAAGGAAATATGCTTAGTTTCCAATAAATTCTGTTTCAAAATGTATTTAAGTTGTAACTGCTTTTTATAACACTTTTACTTAATTTGATTTCACTTACTGATTGCTCATGTGTAGTAGGGTAATAACGTAACAGGTAGACGATTAAATACAGTACTGACAACACTTTCTCGTTTTCGACGCTTTTGTGTAACAGTACTTCATTTCTTTCTAGTTACATGACAATGTTGCGCCTTGGAACATGTTTTGACGTTGGTATAAATTTCAATTTTGTAATTCCAGAAAGGACTGTGGCACATGAAAAGTGAATGTCAATATTAAAAAATGGAATAAGAAAATAAATTAAATTTTCATTACAGGGCTGGCTAGATGCGAATGTCTGAGGAGTGTACTAAGGTGCAGCACTCTTCCCTATCTACAAACGTTAACAAAATCCAGACTTTCCAATAAAAGACACTACGATTAATTTTAAATGCCCCACCGTTTGTAAAAATTTCAGCAGTTAATAATGACCTAAAAACAAATTCACAATTACCTACGAATAAGGACCGATGCAGAAACGACTCGCTCCATATCTAAAAGGAATTACAGCAAACTACCCCACTCGGCCAATGCACAAATTCGTCAAATATCCAACTAGACATCCATGATCAAGAAAGTAATAAAGTTTCGAAACTGGGAACGTTACCACTTGAGAAGGAAAACATCAAAAAAATACTATACATATACGCGTGATCATGTATGTTGGAAAGTCATGGAACATGTAAGTAATAATTATTTTTGAAAAAAGAGACAGCATTGGTCGTATATTTTTACTATTGCAGAATCGATTTTCTGTCACTGAGTGACCATCTTCAGTGCTATATTGTATAACTTAAATTGGGATGCACTGTTGACACTATGCATTACGGCGATCACATAGACTCCAGACTTTCCAATAAAAGACACTACGATTAATTTTAAATGCCCCACCGTTTGTAAAAATTTCAGCAGTTAATAATGACCTAAAAACAAATTCACAATTACCTACGAATAAGGACCGATGCAGAAACGACTCGCTCCATATCTAAAAGGAATTACAGCAAACTACCCCACTCGGCCAATGCACAAATTCGTCAAATATCCAACTAGACATCCATGATCAAGAAAGTAATAAAGTTTCGAAACTGGGAACGTTACCACTTGAGAATACAGTACTTACTGCTTGAGTCTATGTGATCGCCGTAATGCATAGTGTCAACAGTGCATCCCAATTTAAGTTATACAATATAGCACTGAAGATGGTCACTCAGTGACAGAAAATCGATTCTGCAATAGTAAAAATATACGACCAATGCTGTCTCTTTTTTCAAGTATACCTGTTATCTGGTCGTTGTGCACAAGACAACATGGAGTCGCCAATCAATAATAATTATTTGTTGTAGTAATGGAGGGTCTTGTCTTTGTAAAGTTTCCATTGTTTAAAAGTATTTATGCATTGGTCAAATTGTAATATTTACTTGAATCTGTTTTATAGTTATCTCTACCACGTCACTTTATTGAGACTTTGTTGACTACATGGTAAATGTTTGGCTCTATATCTGTGACGTGTTAGTCATACGAAGTATTTTGTGTAATTGTATGTCACCTATGGGTCAGAGCCCCACGCAAGTGAAATAAAAAAATTCCTGGTGACAAGCACAAAGACAGTGAAAAGCGGCGCCACGTGTCAGCAGACACCTATTAGCGTGATCGTTGCAAATGAAGCCTTGGTTTTGCAGCCACCGCTTTCTGCAGTAGCTTGCGTGTGTCCCAGCGAACGGCGCCTGGTCAGGGCATATTCGGTGTCGGACTGACTCTGTCCCGTCTCTTGATGGGTGGCACCCTTCGAACAAGGTGCCCGCTTCGACAGCTCTGCCGCCCCCCGCCCAACGTTACGCGAATAATTGTTTTATTATTACTTGCACTGCCATAAACTACGCAAGCTAATTACTGTAGACGCTTAACACGTCCTCTTTTATGCCATCGAGCACAGTTATGCAATGATAGACGCTGAACCAGCAGTCGGGAGGGCAGCGGTTCAAAACCCAGCTAGTCCATTGTCCATCCAGATTTAGGTTTTCTAAGGTTTCCCTAAGTGGCTTAAGGCAAGTTGCTTTGAGAATAACACGGACCATTTCTTTGTTTATCCTTTGTTAAAATCGAGCTTTTCTCCATTGACGAGACGTTAAATCCTAACATTCCTTTCATTTTTCTGTCATCTCAGTGCTTCGTTGTGGTAGCATCGCTCATTTGCTTTACTTCTATCGATTTATCGTTTATTTTATGTCTGACCAAGTGCTTTTACTTATACTGCAAGACGGAAAAAAATCGCAACACCAAGGAGTTGTGCAACGCAAACGGAAGTTGGTAGGCGTGTCTATGTAAATTTCGCGCCAGTCGCATTAGAGTGGCAGTAGTAGCGCCACTATAAGGATGCAAATGAGGTTTGATTTAAATACACGCTGTAATGGCAGTGAGAGTTAGCTACCTTTGAAATTGGACGTGGTGGGCTGATGTTAGTCAAGAATGCCTTTAAGCTGACAAAGACGCCACTATCAACACCTCACTGGGTTTGAACGAGGTCGTGGAATAGGCCTACGGGAAGCTGGGTAGATGTTCCTCCTGCGATGTTGCAGAAAGACGTGGCAGGAATGTATGTACTGTAGATGATTTTTAGCAGTATGGTCACAAGAATGTACTGTCGCGAGAGGACCAAATGGTACTACCAAGAGGGAAGACCACAATGTTCGACATACGGCTCTGGCGCATCGTACTGTATCTGTTGCAGCAATTCGAGCAGCAGTTGGCACCACGGTGACACAACGAACTGTTGCTTATTAACAGATAACTGATGTGCGAAAACTCCGAGCCATGCGCCCTGTAGCTTTCATTTCACTGACCCCAAACCACCGCCATTTGCCACTTCAGTGGTGTGAAGAGAAAGCTCGTTAGAGGGCAAGATGGAGGTCTGTTGTGTTTTCTGGTGACAGCTGGTTCTGCCTCTGTGCCACCGATGGCCGAGTGTTGGTTAGAAGGAGGCCACTTGAGGACCTGCGAACAACCTTTATGCGTGATGCACACTGACCTATACTAGGAGAAAATGAAATGAAATGATCGTGTGGCATTGTTGGCCCGAAGGCCCCACTGGGGAAGTTCGGCCACCGAGTGCAAGTCTTTTTTCAGTCGACGCCACACAGTGCGACTTGCGTGCCGGTGATGAGGATGAAATGATGATGAGGGCAACACAACACCCAGTCCACGAGCGGAGAAAATTTCCAACCCGGTAGGGAATCGAACCAGGGCCCGCTGCATGGTAGGCAAGCACGTTCCACTGCGATGAGCAGGAGTTATGGTCTGGGGTACGATTTAGTATGACAGCAGGAGCACTCTCGTGGTTGTCCCACATACCGTGACTGCCAGTTTGTACATCAGTCTGGTGATTCGACCTGCTGTGCTGCCATTCAAGAGTTGCATTTCAGGGAGTGTTTTCCAACAGGATCACGCTCGCCCACATACCGCTGTTGTAACCCAAAACGCTCTACAGAGTGTCGGCGTGTTGTCATTCCCTGTTCGACCGCCAGGCCTGTCTCTAGTCCAGCACGTATGGGACATCATCGGACAACTCCTGTGTCGTCCACAAACAGCATTAATCGTCCCTGTCTTGAGCGGCTTGGTGCAACAGACATAGAACCCCCAAACTGGATATCTGGCATCTGTACAACAACATGCATGCACGTTTGCGTGCTTGCATTCAACATTCTGGCGGTTACACCGACTTTTAATATACTAGCGTGTCACATTCGCAATGCTTCCCTTGCAAAGTTAATCACTTAAATATTTTATCTAGACAAATGTATTCCAGAAATTTCATTACTCTAGATTAATTACGTTTTAGTGTTGCGATTTTGTTTCCTTCAGTGTAGTTTTCGCCATCGTATCGTAAAAAGTCACGCACTTACATAAACTTCTCCGTGTGAAACCCAATAACAGTATCGGTAATTATCTAACACAGTCAAACTGTATAATTGTAAAAAACAACGTAGAAGCAAAAATTGTAGGATTAAGAATAACTTTGCACTTACATAGTCGAGACTTGTCAAAGAAAAGATCGTTGTGGAACTAGTGTGTTGACAACGTAACAGAGTGAGCGCTTCCAACACCTCAAAATTTATACCTCTACTTCAATGGCAACGCTGAACAGCAGGCAGTTCGAGGCTTACACAAGTTTCCTCGCCTGAAAATTCTCGTATAGGTGATAGTACTCCAGTCAGTAGAGAGAAGGGGCGGTGATTGGCGCTCTTATAGCATGGGACGTATTTTGTTAACCATGAATTAAAGAAAAAAAAATTTTTGGTATCTATAACGGTGAGGAGATTGTTACTTGCTAGCAGAATAATTCCATTGGTATTCGCTGCACTGTTGTACAGATTTTCCACCAGTATAACATGTTAGTAGGTGAGGATACTTCCGATAGGTCATCGAAATCGAGCTGTACATGTACGAAAATGAACGCAGTAGCAACTTACGCCCACGTCCACGGACGCCGCACCTTTCACAATAGCAGGTGAAGTGTGTTACCTTTCCGCAGCCCACAGGCCCTACGACAGCGCACAGCTGGCCGGGTAAGACGGTGAGGTTGATGCCGCAGAGGACGTCGGCGTCGCCGTCCCACGTGGCCGACACGTGCTGCAGGCTCAGCTCTCCCGTGGCGGCGTCCTGGCTGGAGTGCTCCACGCTGGCCTCTGGCTTCAGAAGGAACTCCTGAGGGCAGCACAACAACAGAACACCCGCCTTGTGTGTAACGTAGAACGGAAACTAATGTATCTGAACATAGAGGACAAATTCCTCTGAGTAAAGGAAGTGAACCTCAGAAGTAATGGAAAATCTGTCCTGAGAACCATTCGAAGAACGATTACACTTCAAAAACTAGTGATGCACAGCTCACATAAGGGAGGGATCCATGTTCGAATTTCTGTGTGGCACACAGAACTTGGTCGCATAAAATCGAAAAAATGGCTATCTCACGAACTTTCCATCTACAAAATCTTAAACCTTGATGTTGCACGAGATATTTAAAATACATTGCACATCTGACATTGTGCACCCTTAGAGATTCAGAATTCAAGATTAAAAGTAATTATATTATAAAACAGAGGAAATTTTCCACGTCCTATTTCGCACAGTAAATAATGCACAAAAATAATTTTACCTGACAGACACCTTTCAGTGGTTTAGGAACTATATGTTAATGAGCATCTATATTAGAATATCCTTTTTCGCTCGAAGGATGAGTTATTCGGTTTTACATAAGTGTGTACATAAATATTAAAAATGTATATGGAATACTAAATTCTTATCTGACTCCTCGGTCTGCCGTGATAGCGTTTCAACCTGCGACTTGTATACAGGGTGTTATAAAAAGGTACGGCCAAACTTTCAGGCAACATTCCTCACACACAAATAAAGAAAAGATATTTTGTGGACATGTGTCCGGAAACGCTTAATTTCCATGTTAGAGCTCATTTTAGTTTCCTCAGTATGTACTGTACTTCCTCGATTCACCGCCATGATTTCATACGGGATACTCTACCTGTGCTGCTAGAACATGTGCCTTTACAAGTACGACACAACATGTGGTTCATGCACGATGGAGCTCCTGCACATTTCAGTCGAAATGTTCGTACGCTTCTCAACAACAGATTCGGTGACCGTTGGATTGATAGAGGCGGACCAATTCCATGGCCTCCACGCTCTCCTGACCTCAACCCTCTTGACTTTCATTTATGGGGGCATTTGAAAGCTCTTGTCTACGCAACCCCGGTACCATATGTAGAGACTCTTCGTGCTCGTATTGTGGACGGCTGTGATACAATACGCCATTCTCCAGGGCTGCATCAGCGCATCAGGGATTCCATGCGACGGAGGGTGGATGCATGTATCCTCGCTAACGGAGGACATTTTGAACATTTCCTGTAACAAAGTGTTTGAAGTCACGCTGGTACATTCTGTTGCTGTGTGTTTCCATTCCATGATTAATGTGATTTGAAGAGAAGTAATAAAATGAGCTCTAACATGGAAAGTAAGCGTTTCCGGACACATGTCCACATAACATATTTTCTTGTGTGTGAGAAATGTTTCCTGAAAGTTTGGTCGTACCTTTTTGTAACACGCTATATAGAGAATTACTTGTTGCTATGTTATTACAGAAAGTTCTTGAAATAGATAAATATAGATAAATGTAAATTAATGCAGATGAATAGGAACAAGAATCCCGTAATGTTTGAATACTCCATTAGTAGTGTAGCGCTTGACATAGTCAAGTCGATTAAATATTTGGGCGTAACATTGCAGAGCGATATGAAGTGGGACAAGCATGTAATGGCAGTTGTGGGGAAGGCGGATAGTAGTCTTCGGTTCATTGGTAGAATTTTGGGAAGATGTGGTTCATCTGTAAAGGAGACCGCTTATAAAACACTAATACGACCTATTCTTGAGTACTGCTCGAGCGTTTGGGATCCCAATCAGGTCAGATTGAGGGAGGACATAGAAGCAATTCAGAGGCGAGCTGCTAGATTTGTTACTGGTAGGTTTGATCATCACGCGAGTGTTACGGAAATGCTTCAGGAACGCGGGTGGGAGTCTCTAGAGGAAAGGAGGCGTTCTTTTCGTGAATCGCTACTGAGGAAATTTAGAGAACCAGCATTTGAGGCTGACTGCAGTACAATTTTAGTGCCGTCAACTTACATTTCGCGGGAAGACCACAAGATAAGAGAGATTAGGGCTCGTACAGAGGCATATAGGCAGTCATTTTTCCCTCGTTCTGTTTGGGAGTGGAAAAGGGAGAGTAGATGCTAGTTGTGGTACGGGGTTCCTCCGCCGCGCACCGTATTGTGGATTGCGGAGTATGTATGCATGTAGAAATATTTGTTGTATATAGATCATAAATGTTTTTCTTTATAACAGGTCATTGCAGATCCTACAACGGTATTCAGTGTTTTTCAGAGTTAATTAATGCTAAAAATAATTTCTCTTTTTTACACTATATAAATGTAAACTTGCTTTGAACCATCTCAGTACTTGTGTCAATGTATAGTTAAATTAGCAATCATGTACCACATGCGAAGGGCTATAAAATTAACCAACTTCATATGGTCTCTATGGGAACAATAATTTTATATTTAAAGCTAATCAAATTTGCAAATAATAATTTTCTGTTTCATCTCAGTAGTATGAGATGATGAAAATAGACGTTTCTTTAAATATTTGATTGTAAATAGTAGAATGTTTAGAGTGAACAGAAAACGATTTGTGAAATTTGGATACGTATCTGAAAGCGCCATAGTAAATGGGCTCATAGGATTGCGTCAGAGATAAAGTTTGTAATTGTGCGATGACGAGTACTGAGAGAACCAGGCAGTCTCAGGATGGCGATGGACGGGAGCAGATATGAGGTTCGCTGGTGGTGGCGGGGTAGTCAGGTACAACGAAACAGCCACATCTTACTTTTATAGACGAGGTCACTTGAGCACACGGACTCCATTGCAGTCAGAGTATAAAACATTTATTTGTTTTCTTTGATATGCCACAGATGGTTTTGGAAGATACACCAGTGTGACGTTCTTCTTGTATAATTCGATATGAACAAACTCACTATGTTTCTTATATAATGCATTCTCCTGCCACGAAGATCAGTTATACTAGATGTGAGACTCATTACTCGTCACAACTACTCCTTCTATTATAATGACATAAGTTCTACTCCAGAAACGACCATTAGAGATGTCGTGTGTACTCTCACCATAATGTCTTCATACCGTGCTGTCCTGATTGACGTTATTCTTACTGCTATTGGTATGGTATATTTTGACTGGCTGCTGTTGCCATTGCATCCTATAGAGTTCGATATTCACTGAATTTTCTGGTGTCGTTCATTACATAGGGGGTATTGGATGATTAAACGTCCATTCAATTCAGAAATGATGTCCATTATCAACATCGCTACGAGGTGTGACCCGACATTCACGCTCTTGCATTCGTTGCAGCATTGAAGCAAACAGCCTTTGAAAATCATCATAAAGAGTTTCTGACAATGGCTGTGTCGTACAAGATTGAGGGCCGGAGTCTGGTACGGAACAGCACATTTCCCGTCGTGTAAAAGGCACGCTGAATATAACGAAACAAGAGAGAGGGGGAGGGGCCTAGTTACATACTAATTACTTACAATAAAAGAATATAAACACTAATGTGAAACAATACAAAAACAATTTTCTATCAAAAGTGTTTCATAGCCCAGAGTCTACGTGCGTCATTGGAAGTACGAGTAAATTGTAACCTCATATCTACGCTCATTAGTTAGGCTACACAACATTAAACGAATACTTAAAATTTTTACATATGAGAGGGAAACTAAAACATGTAATAATTACATAAAAGAAAACAGCATAAACTTAATAATACATCTAGTAATATGATTGCATTCCAGCAAAAAGAGAGTTCCTTGGCCCAGAGTCATGCAATCTTTTGGGACTGCGTCAAAACACACACATGCTCACAGTCTTAGGAAAGCACATGTAAGTAATGTAGCAAAAAGTCTAACAACACGAATCGTAGCCCGACGTCGCCAAGGGCGCTAACAAGCGGAGTATAAAAATATATACAGGGTAAGTCACTAACTATTGCCACCAAGAATAACTGCGAACGTATGATAGGAGCTGAAAAGTTTGTAGGACAACGGGGGCCATAATATGACGTTGGTTTTTTTGTTGCTAGTTGGCGTCGCGTTAGAGATAGAAAGGTCAACTTTGTTTTTTTGAATGGGATGCTATAGTTGGTACTTATTTTCTGATAGCTGCTGTCGAGACGAATCCAGTGATGTGTAACAGTAACGTCTTTGAACGTCAACGAAGGTCCCAAAGATAGCATGAACGTCCATTTACAGAAGGTGTTCGAAGTGATGGCAATTGGTATCAATGCAGTGCTGCAATCTTCTTATCATGGATTGAGTGGTATTTCTTGTCACTTCGGCACTTACAGAAGTACATGCTCCGACAATTCTCTCTCGCATATCTTCAGGTGTTGTTGGAACGTCTGTATAAACAATGTCTTTTACGAATACCCACAAGAAAAAATCCAGAGGTGTCAAGTCTGGCGAACGAGCCAGCCACGACACTTCTCCTCCAAGTCCAATTAAACGATTTGGGAATTGTCTCTGCAACTCATTTCTAGCAATAAGCGAAAAATATGCTGGACGCCCATCGTGTTGATACCACATTCTGTCCCTTGTTGCTAAAGGTATTTCTTCCACTAACAGAACTAATGTTTCTTGCAGGAGTGTGGTGTGCTTCATACCATTAAGATTTCCTTCGATGAAATAGGGGCTTGTAATTCTGTCCTCCAGAATCTATGGCGTTGCAGAACACGAACGACACTACTCGGGCTCATGGCATATTCCCTTGCGATCTGTCGCGAACAAACACAAGGAAAAAAATTGGAAATTTGTGGTAAGGTATTATGGGAGCAAACTACTTAGGTCATCGGTCCCTAAGCCTACAAACTACTTAATTTAACTTAAACTTATGCTATGGACAACGCACACCCAAGGCCTAGGGAGGACTCGAATCTCCGACGGGGGTAGACGAACGGACCGTGACAAGACTCCCGAGACCACGCGGCTACCCCGTGCGGCCCGAGCACAAGGATCCTGAACCACAGTGGCAAGAGTACCAATTTCAGTTTCCTTGTTAGTAATTCCTTTGCCGGATATGTTTCCGATGCGTTAAAGATGCTGTTGTACTCAATTTATCATACACGTATTTAAATGTGCCACGTATAGTTTTAGTACGTTGAGGATATCTTTCAGCGTATAAGTCTCTAGCTCTCACTGAATTTCGTTTGTGTACTCCGTAAATGAAAAGCATATCGACTTGTTCCTCGAAGGAATATATCATTCAGATTCGCTTTATTCAACGATTCTAGTCCTACCGTTCCTATTAGTGTTGTATTGTGAAACCCTCGAATGGTGTTTACATGTCAATGGCACGTTAGATGGATACGCTTTATTCGGCGAATATTTACTATTTGCACGATATACGAGAGAGAATTGTCAGAGCATGTGCTTCGATAAGTGCCGAAATGATAAGGAATACCAGTCAATCCATGATAAGAAGACTGCAGCATTGCACTGATATCAATGGTCATCACTTCGAACACCTTCTGTAAATGGACGTTCATGCCACCTTTGTGATATTCGTTGACCTTCAAAGACCTTTCTGTAACACATCATTGGATTCGTCTCGATAACCGCTATCATGAAATAAGTACGAAACTATAGCATCCTATTTAGAAAACAAAGTTGACTTTCATATCTCTGACGCGACCCCAACTAGTAACAAAAAATCAATGTCATTTATGGCCCCCACTGTCTCATGCAACATTTGTTCCACAAACTTTTCAGCTACTATCATACTTTCGGAGTTTTTCTAGGTGGCAGTAGTTAGTTACCACTCTGTATATGAGGGAGTCGTAGCTCGAAGCCTACACACATCAGTGGAAGTCAATAGTAGAACTAGGCGAAACAATACAAAAATTACCGATACAGTGAAGACGCGTCGGTGATACCAAGTTGGGCCAAATAAAGACAAGTTCACTGGATCTGGGGTGGACGTGATGAGAGGTAATTGTCCTCATTTTTACATTAGTCATACAGGTCGTTTCTTTGAAACTAGGTAGATGGTTCAAATGGCTCTAAGCAGGGGACTTCACATCTGAGGTCATCATTCCCCTCGACTTAGAACTACTTAAACCTAACTAACCTAAAGACATCACACACATCCACGCCCGAGGCGCCTAAAACCGCTCGGCCACAGCGGCCGGCAAACCAGGTAGAGAGAACGTACTAATTATCAGAATTGGACAGTTTTTTTAGTACATTTAAGTCCATCTCATCCTCAACGATCAGCGCGATTTTAGTCAAGGTTATTTTTTCAACAATTTTCATGATCACTCATAAACATTCTTGTTTATTACATGTATCTCCGCTGCCTACACAGCTTCTATACAATTTCAGTCATTCAGTGAACTTAGACACCTGGCTTCTTAGACAACTGGCTTACTTACGGAAGACACAGACGTCGGGCTACGAAACGAGTGGGATGGACTTCTGTTACAGTATTCACATCTGTTTATCCTTACTCAGTCTGTGAGCATAGATGTGTGCTATGACACATTCCAAAGGATTATATAACTCTGTGTCATGAAACCCTCTTTTTGTTGGAATGCAACCTCAAAATTAATTTTACTACCGTTTACGCTGTTTTCTTTTTGTGTCATTGTGAGATGTTTTTCTTTCCTTCTTATGTTTACAACGTTTCAGCGTTCATTTTATATTGTGTAATCTAGCTAATGAGCTGAGATATTAGGTTACGATTTACTACCAATGATGAACATAGACTCTGGACTCTGACACACTTTTGATGGAATAAGGTTTCTGTATTCTTTAACGTTAGTGTCTGTATTCTTTACTCGTAAATAATTACTGTATAAGAAGTTCCCCTATCTTTCTTATTTCGTATTATCCATTACATACTGGACATTATTACATTATTAAATTTAATTACATTGATAAATTTTTTCTCCCATTGAATTTGCTTGCGCATTTGCATGTCTTGTTCAAAACATTATTTGTGCCTTTAAGACATAAATTTCATCGTTTTGTAACTTCTTTTATATTTTCTTCATTTATTGTATTTCTTTATTTATGTTTCTTATTTTTTAATTATTTCTACCCGACTGCGACTTGCCGGCAGTTCGTTTCCCTGCGAGCATGAGCGCGGGCACGCACACACACAAGCACACACACACAGTATAATTATTGCTCTGAACTCACCACATAGTACATGTTGTTGACGAATTACTGGAGCAATGAGACTGTTTACGCAGTATTATGAGCTGATGATTTTTTGTAAGAAAGGTTTGTTCCTCATCCGCTTACGGTGGACTTATTGAACGTTGTGTCACGTTTTTATTGCTTTGAATGTTTATTTTTAAGGTTTTTCTTACATAATGTTTCATCTCAGTATGTGAGCTATAGCCATGTTGATGACTGATGGCAGCGTGTGAAATCTCACGATGAAATATCGCAGTCCAATGGACAACTGGTATGTGTTGAACTCGTTTATATTTTTTTATAATTTTAATTAATTGTTCATCATTCTCCCGCCTGAAGTGCAAATTCGGTTTCAGTTTAAGACCCGAGCATGGTTGAATATGCAATCGAATCTAGTAATCACTGAATATTATACAATTTCGATTAGGACAGTTAAAAGGGTTTTTCCAGAATTTTTTAGCTTCATTAACCTTTTTAGATCCCTTATCTTCTTCCTGATTATTTTATGATGTAATGGTAATACGAAAACTATAGCCTCCAGGGAAGCTTTCCGATTATTGAATAAATGTAGCAGAGTAGACGAACGAAAAGCTCGCACAGAAATCTAACAAGGTGGAGAGAGACACAGTGAAAATAATTTCCAACCAATCTACATGTCGTGCAAACTGTTAAGTACTCTCATTCCTATCACTGCAGCGGACGTAATCACTGCTTATGTCTCTGATAACGGCACAGCGAATATAGGAAAACTTATCAAAATAAATAATTGAATTTTAATACTTCTTTAATTCTTCATCATAAATTCCATTTGCACCCTTCAGAAATTTTCAACATAGGAAACAATATCACATTTTGAGATTCGCTATGTTGGAGATTGGGTGTTATAAAAGAATATACAGTAATACTTTCATGACTAGTGAAAAGACGGAGTATTGAGAGTAATTCGCAATGTATGGTGACGCTAGTGAAATTTCTACGCCGCTAAGAAGGATACCGCAGGTACAACTGTGGCGCTTTCCCCGAACAACTGGTACAAAAATAAACCTTAATTTCATCGTAAATATTACGATCAACATTCGAAAGGAACAAGACCCACCTATTCACCACATACATCGCATGTTGGGGAAAAGGCTTCGATTTCCTGTGTGATTATTCCATAGTTTTCCTAAATCATATCAATCCAATGGCAGAAACGTTTCTTCTATAAAGCTTTTGCCAAGCTAAAAACTTTCCTCGTGAAATTAATTTGACTGAGTTTTAATAATTCTGGGTAATGGGGACATAAAATTCCAACTCTTCCATCTATGTGTATCTGATCGCTTTTAAACAGCAACATTAGAGTTGCTCAGCAGGAAATACCAATCAAACGCGCACTTTGGGGGAAGCTTCCTTTCGTATTATATCTCAGAATCTTATCAAACACCTATTTTATTTAACATTGTGGCATGAAACAGCTTTTCTTTAATACCTAGCAGTTTAAGAGAATACTGAAATACTGGTAGACATGTGTTCATATCCTTTAACCGAGGTGACTTTGTGATAAAAGGGAGGGGATGACATTCTGAACATATTTTCGTTTCTTTTAACAGAACAGACTCTTCTCATTACTCTCAAACAGGAATGCAGTGTTCTAGAGAGACTAGTGCACCACAAGGATTGGCTTCATACCTTATAACAATGGTACATTGTTGTTAAGCACTTGTGTCTAGGTATGAAACCTCTTCTTCGTTGAAAAGGTCTGCTTGTGTAGCTCACTTAATGTCCTGCTGTAGGCGTGAGTGAAAGTGTTAAGAGAATAGTTCATTGTAGATAATTGTATGTCAGATTTTGTTCACATTTATCCGTTTCTCGTACATGTTCCGTAATGTTGTTTTAAAGCGACTTCTGTAGTGATGTTTTATTTGAAATGGGTATTATAGTTACAAACAAAATGTTGCTAGAAAAGAAAATTGGGATACTCAGAAGAAACTGCCAGTGGTGGCGGTTCATCATTACTAAAGGACGAGTTTCCAAGACTCCTTAATAATGTGGTAGAGACCTTGGCAAAAAAAAAAAAAAAGAGAAAACCTAGAATTCAGCATCCCGGACGGCTGGGAGACATCCATTGAACAGGGTAGAAGCCTGGTTCCCTTTTCGAAGAGAGTTCAATCCTTAATGTAATTAGTAATGCTTACTTCTAGGAGATTAAGAGAATACGTCTTCACGCACTCAAAGAAGAATTATGGCAAGACACAGGAAAAGGACTGTATTACAGAGGCTAGGTCCTGGTGTGACATATGTAGGTTGCTACGACCCAAATAAAATGAGAAATAGTTCCCGGCATAGACCTCTTAATGGAACCAGTTATATAAAAAAATTCTCCAGAAAAAGTTGTAAATTCTCTGTAGGTGACACCGATTACAATGGAGGGATGAGTTTTGTTGAGGTGATGGCAACAGCTTAGACACTGTAGCGGAACTAAACAACTTACCTACAAATTATGTTAGTCGAGGGATGGGTGCTGCAGTTCGTTGTAATGGAAAATTTTACAATGATTTGCTGAAAGCATGAACAGCAAATGGATATATTTCTTGTGCAATGGCAGGAAATGAAAAATACTGTAAATAGACTCCTGGAAATTGAAATAAGAACACCGTGAATTCATTGTCCCAGGAAGGGGAAACTTTATTGACACATTCCTGGGGTCAGATACATCACATGATCACACTGACAGAACCACAGGCACATAGACACAGGCAACAGAGCATGCACAATGTCGGCACTAGTACAGTGTATATCCACCTTTCGCAGCAATGCAGGATGCTATTCTCCCATGGAGACGATCGTAGAGATGCTGGATGTAGTCCTGTGGAACGGCTTGCCATGCCATTTCCACCTGGCGCCTCAGTTGGACCAGCGTTCGTGCTGGACGTGCAGACCGCGTGAGACGACGCTTCATCCAGTCCCAAACATGCTCAATGGGGGACAGATCCGGAGATCTTGCTGGCCAGGGTAGTTGACTTACACCTTCTAGAGCACGTTGGGTGGCACGGGATACATGCGGACGTGCATTGTCCTGTTGGAACAGCAAGTTCCCTTGCCGGTCTAGGAATGGTAGAACGATGGGTTCGATGACGGTTTGGATGTACCGTGCACTATTGAGTGTCCCCTCGACGATCACCAGTGGTGTACGGCCAGTGTAGGAGATCGCTCCCCACACCATGATGCCGGGTGTTGGCCCTGTGTGCCTCGGTCGTATGCAGTCCTGATTGTGGCGCTCACCTGCACGGCGCCAAACACGCATACGACCATCATTGGCACCAAGGCAGAAGCGACTCTCATCGCTGAAGACGACACGTCTCCATTCGTCCCTCCATTCACGCCTGTCGCGACACCACTGGAGGCGGGCTGCACGATGTTGGGGCGTGAGCGGAAGACGGCCTAACGGTGTGCGGGACCGTAGCCCAGCTTCATGGAGACGGTTGCGAATGGTCCTCGCCGATACCCCAGAAGCAACAGTGTCCCTAATTTGCTGGGAAGTGGCGGTGCGGTCCCCTACGGCACTGCGTAGGATCCTACGGTCTTGGCGTGCATCCGTGTGTCTCTGCGGTCCGGTCCCAGGTCGACGGGCACGTGCACCTTCCGCCGACCACTGGCGACAACATCGATGTACTGTGGAGACCTCACGCCCCACGTGTTGAGTAATTCGGCGGTACGTCCACCCGGCCTCCCGCATGCCCACTATACGCCCTCACTCAAAGTCCGTCAACTGCACATACGGTTCACGTCCACGCTGTCGCGGCATGCTACCAGTGTTAAAGACTGCGATGGAGCTCCGTATGCCACGGCAAACTGGCTGACACTGACGGCGGCGGAGCACAAATGCTGCGCAGCTAGCGCCATTCGACGGCCAACACCGCGGTTCCTGGTGTGTCCGCTGTGCCGTGCGTGTGATCATTGCTTGTACAGCCCTCTCGCAGTGTCCGGAGCAAGTATGGTGGGTCTGACACACCGGTGTCAATGTGTTCTTTTTTCCATTTCCAGGAGTGTAGCTTGAGAGACGGGATGAATATTTTCCAGACATTTTCTCCTAATAAAACTGGCATAAAAGTTAGACAGGCTTGACGTATTTGAAGTGCCTCAAGTGACAATACAAAAGAGGAACTTTTAACTGTCAGAGGATATTATTCCAACAGCGAATCTATATGTACTAAGTTTATGAATCACAGTTCATCAGTTTTTGTCAAAGCTGAGAATTTCTACAAAATAGGAAAGCCCCAAAACTGTCACAAAGCTATATATATTTACGGTTCGTCTGAAACTTAAACTATCTAACCTTATCATTCCTAAAGCCATCATTGTTACTATGACCGACGAAGCTTCCACATTTTTGCATTTCATATGTCAGGCAATATACAATATATATGTAATGAATAAATTACTGTGTGTATCCTCGGAGCGTGGACCTATGCATAAGAGCTATATTCAACACTGATTAGTGAAGACTTTGGCTCACAAGCACTATTCCTTTCTCTTGCGTCGTATTCTAGAATGTTTGCAGTTTGTTACCATGACAATCACTCATTATGATGTCTATCAGTGCTGGAGAGAATCGCATGTATGCCTTAGCATCTAACGAACAGAAATTCGGTATACTAGGGATGGTGGTAAATGTTGAGGAGAGCTCGCAGACACGTGGACTGCGCTTACCTGAATACGGTGGGCGGACACACGTGCCTCCTGCAGAGCGGACATGCTGAGCGGCACCCACAGGGCCAGAGACGAGTTGAGCACGTTGTAGAACTGAGAGATTGCGAAAATCTGAAACATACGAGAACAAATGTAGGTTCTTGCAGGCAGAGGTATTCGAAGTAATTCGGAGCTAAAACGGGCAGTCATACCTGCTCGGGTCCGGCAATTTTCCCACCCAGAAAGTAAGCTGCGAGCGTGACCAGAAGAGCAGACCTCTCTATAAACACACTGGATGCCAGTATAACACTCTTCAGGTAAGCCACGTGCAATAGTTTGTGAACTTCAGATCTGCAAGCAACACACAACTGTATGTAGAGTTTCCGTCTCGTTGTATATGAGAGAAAGAAACTAAATCTTATGGAGATAAGAAATGTAAGAAACCGTTGGCCTTCATGCCTCCATCACGCGTACTGTATCCATATTGTCAGCGATTGGCAGCTTCAAGATGTCTTAAAACAATTGGCGGTGCGATGTGACGTGGAAATCGAGAACAGCCCTCTCTGTGATCTGAAATGGCACATGTGCGACATTTCCCTTCAGTTTGACATCTAACAATAGGTTTGAAGGCTTTTGTAGAAACGTTGACTGAAAACCCGTAGTCAAAGAGTTTGGAGTGTCGTTAATCCTTACCACATGAAAGATGATGCTGGGAAACTTCAGCGTTAAACATGAAAGGGGGGCGGGGGCGGAGCGGGCGTGCAACCTCTCCCTAATTGGGAAACACGCTCGGTGGCCGGTGGTCACTTTTGTTGGGCACTTTCATAATGTTCCTGTAAAGAGACAGTCGTTCACTGATTCTTATGCACCGATGTGATAGGCAACCATTTCAATGACCCTGAGCTAAGTGGTGGTATGTAGTTGAACTAGCACCTGCTGTCCACAGGCAGAATCTAAAGGATATCGAAAGGGATTCCTGTGACACTGGCGCCTAGGAATCCGTGAATCGCTGTCTCGCTACATGAACACTTTTAAAGTGCTGAACAAAGGTATGAGGGTGGTACTGAAGGTGTTCTGGAACTGGAGGGTCTCAGGGGCGCCCTTTGCCGTTTTCATCATGCACGTGTCAATGTTGCACCCCAACAGGGCGCGAAAAGGAGGATCGAGAAAGTATAAACGCCGCTTGCTGTTTCTCGTCGAATGGTTTTGAAAGGTCCCTAGTTGTTTCATCCTGCGTACCAGAGCAAAAATTGCGATTGTGCTACATACCAAATGGGTGAGATCGCGTCCATTGGTGTTGCAGCCCCAAAGTGTCCTTAAAGAATGGCTGAATCGTCTGGTGGTGTCAAAGACTGTCGGCCTGTTTGCTCATCACACTGCGAACTGTCGTTTCCGAATGCAGAAAGTGTCGGAATCAACGCCACTAGGGAACCGTTGCTTTCATTATCGCCGTTTATCCCAACGCTTGAAGCCTATTCGTGTCGATTCTGAGCTGCGATGTGTCTGAACTGTTTTCTTTGTCCACCCATAAGAGAACCGCGCGGTTTCAACGCTGGGCGTTTCGTTCCTGACCTCCATCGCAGAGGCACCAAGAGAAGGGATGAAATATGGGTAAGGAGGGAGGGGCGACAACCTTCCCATCTTGTGACATTCCACTTTGTCGTTGGGGAGAAGTGTGGTGAAATTTGGTTCCAGTCTGACATCATTAACTCATCTTACAACTCACACGAACTTCTGGCCTTTCTTTGGCACGTGTCGGCACATTGCTGTTTGTAGCGTCGCCGTGCCCAACAGTGACGTCGCAGGGCGCCACGTTTTTGCGCCATTACAGAGGAACGCTGTAGGCAGTTTTCACCCAAATTTAAAACTTTAGTGTCGCAATGGGAGATAAATGTGGGGTTCCGAAAAAGTGAGCCTTTAATTGTGTTGACAGTGTAGATTTCTACGAGGTGCAGTGACTGTCATTTCCATTATAGGATACATCATTTTCTTTGTGCTCGGTAGTTCGTCTTTTTCTTCATAGATATAGTGAAAGAAAAGTAAGTTTACTTTTATTTCCAGTTAATCGCAGAATGTGTAGTTTTTTTCTTTAATAACAATTATAGCTGTCTGAGTTGCACTCATCACTGGAATTGAGACGGCTGGTAATTGTTACTGTTAGTTTTATCAGTCAGTATTCTCTGAAGCTGATCGACGCCTGGAGCTGTGGAACTTAATTATCGAGGTCAGATGCATTTTCTAGGGCCACAATAATGATTTTATGCTAATAAAGTAATATTCCCAGGGGATTTTTATTTTAAACCCCTAATATCGCGGATTACCCATACAAAAGCTTAGATACTGGGTTGCAATTCTGAGTCAAACTTATTCGTAGCGAAGAGGGCCGCTATAAACGTTGAAAAGTGGATGGCGCAACAGATAATATCAATGCAGTAGTCCGCCCCCTGTAGCTGAGTGGTCAGCGCGCCAGAATGTCAATCCTAAGGGCCTCGGTTCGATTCCCGGCTGGGTAGGAGATTTTCTCTGCGCAGGAACTGGATGTTGTGTTGTC
Source organism: Schistocerca nitens (assembly GCF_023898315.1). Taxonomy (NCBI): domain Eukaryota; kingdom Metazoa; phylum Arthropoda; class Insecta; order Orthoptera; family Acrididae; genus Schistocerca; species Schistocerca nitens. The sequence continues at coordinate 456,510,634 of NC_064615.1, read as the reverse complement.
CTAATCATCATCATTTCATACCAATCGACGCGCAAATCGCCGAAGTCGCGTCAAATCGAAAGACTTGCACCAGGCGAACGGTCTACCCGACGGGAGGTCCTAGTCACACGACATCATCATCAATGCAGTGCAACTGCTACAACTGACAGTTTCCCCAACATGCTGTTGTGGTCTACAATTACGGCAGAGGAAAGAGATGTGTATATTTCGGAGAAAGAGACGTCGCGAAGTTTCAGCTCGCTGCAGCGAGACACATTTCAGAGTACAGGATGGCGCACGCGCCTGCTGCTTCCAACGCTGTGAAAGAGCATGCGGCCCCAAAGGCAGGCGGGCAGCTCCCATCACTGCACCACCCCCAAGGCTTGTTACTCGAACTGTGTGGTGGCTGGGCTCACAGATTCATCTTGGAATAAATAAAACACGTCAGGAGCGGCCTTTAAAACAACTCTGAGAAAATGGTTGTGGCATTTAGTACCTGAGATGCTGTGTCAGCGGCATCTGCTTAGAGGGCCGTGTATAATCTGAACTGCCAATACAGTTACTACTGCTTGACTAGTGTATGGGTTCAGATATCGATCCTGCACCTAACAGATCGAATCCACCCTTACTAAACTTCGCTCTGGTGAAGTAGCACCGATGGCGTGGGAATGTCCCGTTCTACATTCAATGAGTGTGCATTAGTCAGTACATTGGCTATCGCGTCGAGCGGGTCTTACGGGCGCGTGACGTGCGCGATAGCGTATAAAATTGTCTAAATTGAATATCAGATTAAATTTCATAATCTGTGTACATATAAAAGGCAATGTCCTGACTTACTGATTCATCAACGTCAAGCCCAAGTGGGTAAGACAACAACTTGAAATTTGGAGATAGTGTTGACCTTATACTAGAGCCATTGTTTAATAAGGGATTATTCGATATTCCTACCTAATGGGGTCAGGAAATGTCCTGACGACTGACTCATCAACGCCAAGCCCAAATGGGTAAGACAACAACTTGAAATTTGTATATGGTGTTGATCTTATACTGGAGACATTATTTAAGAATTTAGTGTTTAAGGGTGTGAAAAAAAAGGAGAAAGGTATTTGGGAAACACGTTATTAAGGCAATTTTGAAGCTAGACCTACGAAAATTGATATTTAGTTCCTCGATCAGAAATAAAGAAATACTTGTTTCAGCATTTTTGGAAATTTAAGTAAAAGTTTTTTTGAAAAATAAGTCATTAGTAAAGAACAACCGAAGTATTTTTAAGCAAAGTTTCTCGGTTACTAATAAAAAAATACATGTTTTAGGAAACCTGAAACTTTAAATTTGGAGGTGTTGGTTTTATACTGTAGGTATCGTTTAGTAAGGGATTGTTTGAAATTCCATCCCGAAGGAGGTAAAGTAGCGGATGAAAGGTTTTTTGAAAATATGTTGCTGTTAAGGCAGTTTTGAATCTAGAACTACGAAAATTGGTATTGGAATTCTCGGTCCAAAATAAAGAACGTGCGCTTCAGAAATTTGGTAAATTCAAGCACTAAGGGGGTAAAATAGTGACTGAAATTTTTTTGAAGAGAAATTGTAATTCAGTTACTAAAGCTACATATGTGAAAATTGGTATTTGGCTTCTCGGTTAGAAATAAAAAGAAAAATGTTTCACTAACCTTCCCGGTTAGATGTAAGGAAATATGTGTTAAGGGATGAAAGTTACTGTGAAGATATTAATACAAGAATGCAAAAGTGATGATTAACAAAATCAGTTGCCAGAACCTTTCTTTCTGTCAGTAGTACATTCGGAAAGGAGCATGTTTCTATGGATTTAATTAATGCGAAAAGCTTAGGTGTTGCAATCTGCGAACAACATAAAAATTCGATTAAAGAAAAGCAAAAAATATCTGTACAAATCATACAATCCCCGTAAGCGAAGCAGCGAGCGCTAAGCTACTTACATAATAAATGGGCGACCCTAAAGTACCGAACACCAGTGGCAAACTCAGACAGAACTGTGTTAAGTGAGTGATTGTGACTGTATTGGGAGTGTCATAAGTCCACCTAGGGGCATAGTGCTTGTGCCTGGAGAGCAATAAATCGAGTTTTCCTTAAAACAGTGTTATCATCATTCAACCCTATCATCATTTTTCTAGTGGTTTGGTGCGAACTAGTGATGAGAAACAGAGAACGTTTTGATAGGACTTGTGGTAGTGGGTGCACGATTAGGAACTTTGATAAAGTGGCACGTCCCCTTGGCCGTAATCCTGCCTTCCTAAGCCGTCATAATTTACAAGTCTTATGCGTCGAACTTTCGACAGCCATACAACTCAAGCATTCCTGGAAGCGGAACATCGGTAGTGTAACTGATTAACTTGCCATGTCTGTGGTTCACAGTCATTTAGAACTTTTTAAACGATGTTCTATCTGCCATTGGCTGTCCAAAGCTTTTGTTTTCACAACTGTATATCCGGCCTTAAGGCCATTATTAAGTGGTGTACTCTAGACACTAAAAAATAAAGAACAGTGTACAAATAAAATGGTATTAACATGCCTTACATACGTTTGCTGTATATTGCAAATTGGTGGAAATTACATATCACTTACACTGTGCTTCAGCACATCTGAAGCATTAAAATCCTCCGATATGTACAGATGTCATCATCGCATCTGAGCCTTATAATTGTAAGAATACAACATTAAACGTGCGCGAGACTGCGTACATCGTGAAAAGGCTATAAATTACATAAAATATTACAAATGTAGTCATCCTTAACACGAATCCCGATGAACAGGTGTTCTTGTACACCGCTTCCATACTGGTATGATCTAAGGCAGTTGACGCGAAGATACATGCAGAGGTCGTATTTTATTTGCTCTTGTGAAATTTAGTACTTTCGAGCGACAACAATTTTAATCATAGTGCCGTAGCACGATTTTAGGTTTTTTGAACAAAATACAGCTTTGTATGTATTGAGACAGTCATAGGGTACAAAGTGACGAGTTAGGAATTTTATTTACAGCAGAATAACTAAAAGTGCATATATTATTTGTCATAAAGGACTTACAGTAGTTTTGCTATTCATAAAAGCATCGCAGTGGTTAGACACTGGACTCGCATTCGGGAGGACGACGGTTCAATCCCGCGTCCGGCCATCCTGATTTAGGTTTTCCGTGATTTCCCTAAATCGCTCCAGGCAAATGCCGGGATGGTTCCTTTCAAAGGGCACGGCCGACTTCCTTCCCCGTCCTTCCCTAATCCGATGAGACCGATGACCTCGCTGTCTGGTCTCCTTCCCCAAACCAACCAACCAACCATAAAAGCATGGCAGTAATAATCTTTGACATAGCTTTACATGCGTGTACTCGCAAAACCCTTCATCCACCCACTCTCTCCCAAGCAAATATTGGATGGATATGTGCCCCACTATAACTCCCTTCACATCCCTGAATGGCAAGCACTCCGCTTTCTGCGTCCGTCCATTAGTGGATCCTTTACCATTTCATCAACTTCCCACCTCTACTCAATCTCGTTGAACAGCTTCTCACAACCTAATTTCTAGTCCTAGTACGTAGCCGCGCCTCTACCGACATATTACACCAACCCTAAGCCTCCACACCATCCACATCCTTTCCGAACAGCCGTTGAACCGTATTCTTCCCCCAGACCATGCAGTCCGTCCAGACTGCCAATTATAAATTCTACTTCATAACTGCTCCCTTTTCGTTCACCTCATACATTTCCCTACGCCTTTTCCCCTTCACCTATTCATTCCCTACTTCCTTTTTCCCTTTCAAATTATGGCTCCTCTCTTACTAACATCCACTCTTGCTCCACCGAGACCTCGCATCAGTCCCCCTTCTTTACGCCCCCATTCTCGTTCCCTTCTCAGTGCCCAACCTTCTTCCCTTCAGCTACAGACAACCTTCCCCAGCACAGGTCTTTCCAGTTTTAGTGACAGTGGTGTGCTTCTTTACGAGATCAGTGTCTTACATTTAGTTTTAAATGTGCTCTCATTGTTTTTCATTTTACCTTTTTATTATTACTGTTTTAAATTCAAAACCAGGAAGCCGTGTTACGTGTATACAAAAACGTTCAACAGTTTCACCTTTAAAAATTTGTATTTCACTTACAAGTATCTCACCTTTATGCTAGCGTTTGTTTCACCTCTGTTGTAATTGTACCTTGGCTATAAAGTGGGTTGAACGCACAGCTCCGACCTCCGCCCCCATACTGGGCGAGAGGGGACAAAATAACAATAAAAAATAAATATGGTACAAATGCAATTGGTGAAACAATATATTAAGGCCAAAAAATGCTTGCATTGGAATTGATCCAACAGGACAAGCCAAAGTGCAGCACTGCTGACAGACAAAAATATGTAACGAGACACTTCTCATTAAATACAAGTCTTTGTATCAACCTACAGCAAGAGAAACACATTGTATGTAAAAGTAATACGTAAATGTAGTCGTGCAGTTCCCTGGTGCTTAGAATGTTAACGAGGGAAGTCCATATGGGATGCACTTATAAAACTGGTTGAACAGTAGTTTTGGAGAACTGCTAAATTAGATTACATAAGACAAAAATGCTCTAAAGATAAAAATAGAAATAGAGTGAACTGTACGAGACTACATGCGATTTTTACTTGTTGTCATACAAAAGAACAAACGGTGTAGGTATCATACATATTGTGAAATCAAGCTACGTACGTTTCTGTTCAAGTCGTTAGGGCAATAAACCTAAGTCAAACAAGGTAGAGTATGTATCTTTATGCCCACATTCTTCTGCAGTTAGCACATAAAATAGACTGGAAGTTATCAAAAAATCTTCTGTTCCTTAGATACGGCAGTATTTTAACCCTTTCAGATCCACTGGCTACAATTATGTACATTAACTTTTACTGTGAAGTAGGTGGAACAGAAATATTTTCCTCAATGGAAACGTCATGCATACTTTTGTGAATGTTCAGTCTTTCCATCATGCAGAGGTGCTGTGTATCTCTATAAAATAGACTGTGATTGTAGCAGTATACAGCAGCTTGTGAATGTCAGGATACACAGATGTGGTTGGTTATTTATATGAGAAAGCAGACAAGTAGTTGGAGGAGTTTATAGGGAGAGCGGCGTTGTGCTGTATAAAGGCCTGTCGCCTGTCCCAGCGTTTCTTTGTTGTAATGAGATTCCGAATGTGTCGCTGTATTTGCCGATGGCATTAGAGTGTATGCCTGTCATGCAACGTATATCCATGTACAGCAATATGAAATATTACTACTGCAATCCTTGTATCAGCACCTAAGCTGCTCTAAGTGCATTAGGACGAATAACATTTGCGCTTTACATCACTGTGCTATAAATGCAGTTCCTATCTCGTCTCTTTGTGTTGTATGACTGTGTCAATACACAGAAAGTTGTGTTATGTCAAAAAATGTAAAACGATGCTATTGCACTAAAATTACTATTGTTCTCGCTGGAATGTACTATCTTCGACAAGAGAAAATAAAATACGACCTCTGAATGTATCCCCACGCCAACTGCTTCATTTCATATGCAGACAGTGTACAAGAACAGAGATTCATCACGATTTGTGTTAATGGTGTGAATATTTATGTAATTTATGTCATTTTCATGAAGTACGCAACCTTACGCTCGGTTGATGTTGCTGTATTCTTACAGTTACAAAGATCAGGCATTATGATGATATGTCCCTTCGTGTTTCCTCTCCTTCCCCCCCCCCCCTTTTTTCTTTCCCATCATCTGTCCAGGATCCCCCCGTCTGCCCTCGGCTGTGGTATGTCATATTTGCCAACTTTTCAGTGCAGTGTTCAAGTGAATGTTCAGTGTTGTTCGTCTTTCCAAAGTGTTGTGAACGGAAATCATGTTATCGCTGGGTGTGAATTTTACGTCTCTTGCGAACAGAAACCAGTCTGTCGCCGTGTTTTTTAATTGTCTATTATTTTACCTGTCTGCTTCATATGTATTTTCTTAGCATCATCATCCCTTTGTTCTATGTTTTAAGTTCCACAATTTTCCGCCATGTTACCATTCAAGTCTCCGATTTTATCGCCTGTTTTTATTATGTATTATCTTCATCTTTTTAAAACAAATTGTGTAGGCTGAAGAGCGGCATACTAAGCTGCTGCCAGCCCGCCGCCCCCTTCGGGGGGAATCGAAACTCAATAAAGAAAAAAAAAAAAAAAAAGGATGGTATGTGTACATGTCACAGGATTATAATGTCTGGCATGTACTGAACCATAGTGTAAGTGATGTACTACAACAGTATGTATGACAATTTAGTAACATTTTAGGGATACACTCTGTTCTTTGTTCTTCAGCATATGCAGCACATCACTTGATAATGTCGTTAAGACCGGAATTGCAACTGTGAAAACAAAAATTTTGTAAAGTAATGGTGCATGTAATGCTTTACAAAAAGCATCTTAACTGCCAATTTTTTCTGGCGAAAAATGGAGGTTTTTATTCGAGAACATGAACTCACAGAACAACCGACGCTATAATTGTGAAAATCATGAGCTACACCAAGAGCCTCTGCGAGGTGTGTAAACATGTGAGCAGGAAACCATGTATTGTAGTGATCTGTGGATATCGGAATGCAAACGTTTTTCAGGGAACCAACAGTTATTCATTGGTGGACAGAGTAAGAACAGACACTGCCAATACGTCTGTGACTGTACTACACGGTGTTTTTCATAACTGAACAACTTTATGTTCAACGCGTCGGTCATACAGAGACTGCAACAGTCAGCTGCTATGCAGATATCGAGCAATAAATAGTACCTGAATTGGTCAGTCGATGCACTGCCGTTATTCTGTGGGGTTTCAGTTCGAGTTTCTGTGTAGCTGTTCGAGCGAATGCTACTGACACACGAGGTGAAGTACAAAATGACGCATTGATTTACTAGGAAATTTTTCCAAGGCCGGTCGTAACAAACCTACTTTAAATCTTGGTTAAAACCGATAGTACACTTGTCAGGCAATCCGAAGAACAGCTAAGAGAGTCATGGAGCGATCGGAGCCTGCCGGAGACTTATTCAGCGGCCGGGCGAACGACACCGTGTGCACGGCTGAAGGATGTAAAATAAACTGTGCCTCTCGACGGCCGCGTAGTAGTCAGAAAACTGTGAACGGATGATAAGGGAGTATTGATTCCGTCTTAAATTCATTTACATTACACGTCAATCAACCTTATTTTGACAGAATCGAATATACGGGTTTTGTAAGTGTAAGACGTAAACATTTGATAAGTTTCACTGAAATGTGCTTTATTTCCTTTATGTCATGTATATACTGCTTTTGTTTCTTCATAAAGTCACTGATTTTCTCATTTACTATAAGTTTGCATACACTTGTTGAACTTGTTACAAGAAGACTTTTCGAAGCTATGTAATGCACATGACACGCTCACAACGAGTGTCCAGACCACTTCATATCGCAGAGAACCGGGAAAAATTAATTCAGTAGTTTCAATCACAGACTGAGGTTTCTTGCTAAATTCCGAGGTCATTGATAGCAGTCTTAGACGAGATGAATCATTAATTAGAAAGTCAGAAAACTAAATCAATAAATTAATGTAATTAACACAATTTTCCCCAGCCATTGAACATAGTTGAAGGTCCCCTTGCGTGGAAGACCATCGAATGAAGAGGGCAAAGTAATTTATACATTCACCATTTTAATTAATTTAGGATACACAAGTGGTTAAATTCTCTAAAGGAATTGCGCCGTTACACTTAATATTTTAAGCTGAAGCCACACCACGTTTCCGGCCGCTGTGGCCTAGCGGTTCCAGGCGCTTCAGTCCGGAACGGCGCCCCTGCTACGGTCTGAGGTTCGAATCCTGCCTCGGGCATGGATGTTTGTGGTGTCCTTACGTTAGTTAGGTTTAAGTAATTCTAAGTCAAGGGAACTAATGACCTCACATGTTAAGTCCAATAGAGCTTAGAGCCATTTGAACGACATCATGTTGGAAGTGCAATAATACTTTCCTCATTCAGAGAACAGGAGTCCCAACTTGAAAGTCAAAAGACAGCACCGCACCGCCCCTCCGGGCTGAGACTGCAGCAGTGGTTCCGCCCCACCCCAGTCTCGTTAGCTAAGGGAACATATTTCCTAACTGTGGACGCAAAATAGGAGGTGGCGCCTAAGTTTATAAACTGTTTGGCGAGCCGCTCTCCTGTCCGATTCGTTCGCTGATCGAGGACGGCTTCATTCTGCAGAAAGTGGTAGAGCGGAAGTTACCACCATTTTTATACGCAAATGTTTCCTTCCATCACCTCAGGAGCAATCTTGCACTAAGACCACACGGTCTGGTCAGCATGATTCGCGATAGGAAGCTTAGAGCAACGACATCGGTTGCCACAGTGCTATCACACCGTTTGCACTGCTATTATCCGGCATTACGGTTCCACTGACCCTAATGTGGTAAGCATTGTCGTTCGGCCCCTATCCTGTATTTGTAATACGGAACTCATGGCTAGCATTTCTCATTTTCTTGATTCATATCGATTCAACATTATCCGCTCTCTCTATGGACTGGACGTATAATCGTTTAGTTTTCATTGCATATCGATGTACTTGGTACTTCATTCTTTGTGCTACAGCAGGGTGGCTACTAGTCAAGTCACTCAGAATTGCGACCACATCGTGACAGGGCTACCTAACATTTGTGTCTTTTTCTGCGATATATTCAAAGATAATCTTATTCACTGACTATCTTTGAATGTAACTTTCCCACTATCTCTTTTTCTTCAGTTAAGCTATCAATTACGTGATGAATAGCCTGTAAAAGAGAAGACATGTTCAGAGTGCGAGGGCAGAAAACCAAAAGGTGGCTTAGGGGACAATGATAGGTAGTACATTCATCCATTCCAACCGCCAGACTTTTACAACCTGCACAATTAGATCGTATCTGAAGAAATGTCATAGACGCGAATGAAAGTAATGAATAACTTTGATGTACAGCGACATATCAAAATGAAACAATGAACAAAGGAGTTTCCAAAAAAATCGCCCTGAGCACTATGGGACTTAACTTCTGAGGTCATCAGTCCCCTAGAACTTAGAACTACTTAAACCTAACTAACCTAAGGACGTCACACACATCCATGCCCGAGGCAGGATTCGAACCTGCGACCGTAGCGGCCGCGTGGTTCCAGACTGTAGCGCCTAGAACCGCCCGTCCACCACGGCCGGCAAAGGAGTTTCCATTTACAGTTTAAGGTCTGTAATATTTGCGGAAGCAATGGTCTGCTGGTACTTTGCTTCTGTTTGTTGTTGTCTGAAATGGTGGTGCTGCCACTTACTTCCTGGCCATGGCCACGAGCTTCGCGAAGGGCTTCTCCCAGGCGTACATCTTGACCACCTGTATGCCCTGCACCAGCTCGTTCATCATCCTCATCCTCTCGTCAGTGCGGACGGCCACTCGCTTACGGAATCGCGCTGACAGTCTCCCCATGTACACTGTGAACAAAGCGAGTTACCCACAGTAACACTCTAGTGCAAGTACCCACACTAAGCGAATCAGTTTAACTCACTGCCTCATTTCCAGTATCTGAGCTTAATCTAATAGTTTTCAAAATAACCATCATATTTGGGGTGGAAATTCTTTGAGACCGTGTCAGATACCATCGACTAAAAAAACTACACAAAATTTTGTAGTCAGAGACAATGATCCAATTGGGACAGAGTTTCGAAATACAGTTACACAGATCATAAAGGTGGAAGAGTAGTACAAGTGGAAGAAAAGTCATTACTTTAAAACACGTAGCAACGTCGTTTCCTTTACAGTTTGTATGGCTGATGTGATGCCTCTGTGTTAGAAATGTGAGTTCAAACTATCATTATGATGAGAGATGGAAGATGGTTAACTCATCAAATACATAAGAATGATCAGATTAATAGCGTCATACAAATAATTTCAGAAAAAATCAGAAATATCTACTTCAAGCTAAGCAATAAAAGAAACGCTTCTTCTTCGCTTACTTGCGAACAGACTATCAATGCAGTGGTCTAATATGAGATATCACAAAAACTACTTGGAATTATTCAGAACAAATACTGAGGAGTGTTGTCTCGGCAACTGCAATTATATTACGAGAGTAGGTGTCCGTATGTTTTTTATGGTACGCAAGAACTGCTGGAGTTCTTAGGTTCATGAATTTTAGCTTATCTGTTGTATATTTTAGATCCCTCACCAAGTGAGTTTCACGTTTTTCGGAAGTCAGGGTTGCACCTGAATAAAAATGTTTTTTTCAAATGACTACTAACGATGCGACAAAGACAGGGCGTTGGAGAAAGTAATCTAAAAGTTTCTACAGCATAACGATAAAGAATGACGTTGCTCCCAACAGAAATTAAAAGTAACTAAGACAAAGAATACCCTTCCGTTTCAATTCATTCAGTATCTTGCTAAGTGTATTGGTGTGCTGAATAAAACTATAAGTTAGGATAGCTCACTAGACTTTCAGAAATCTCATTGATTGCAGTTTTAAACATGACTGTTTCTCAGCAACCATATACAGTTTTCAAACATAGGAATCACACAGCCAACCGGTTACAAATAATTGTTTGGTACCTTGTCCTAGGCTGCGACACCTCTTTTTTAATTAAAAAATATAGATAAAAAGTTATCTTTTTCACTAACAATAACTAGCAAAGAAATCTGGTTCACAATCTCTACAACTCCTCCTAAACACAATTCAGGAGTGTATTAAATCAATTGTGTTACGTCTGCCTTTTATTATATAGGACAAACAGGAAGATCTTTTAGTGTCAGGTACAAATAACATTTATTGAGAAAGAGAGACACTACTCTACACAATTCCACTTTTGCTGATCATCTTTTAATTTCCGGTCACAAACAGAAAAGCGGTGAAGAAATTTCCATTTCGACGTACTGGAAGAGCTGGAGATTTTCAAGCATATTTCTAAGAACGATGGCCTCATCCTCAATGAACAGTTACTATTACATAACAAAAATTATTTCAGTGGTTTTTTTATCCACTAGTCGCAGAATTTTGAGTCGTCTATTTTTTGCTATATTTTCCTGCCTCTAGTTCCGAAACATCATTTTCTTTGAATATCATAGATGTGTAGTACTAAAGTTACTTTCATGCCGATCTTTCTTGGGTTGTAAAGCTATTTGTATCAAATTTCTATATTATTCTGCCCTTTATGCAAAAGCAAATTCTGTAAAGCCTAATAGGTGGTTCTTAGTTATACTTCATTGCTTCACAACCATGTATTAAAAAAAAATGCGTTAAGCTCTCCTCCTAATTTTCTTTTTGGAATTAACTGTCGGTTTTTCAATTTTTTCTGTTATACTGTTTCAAATGGGCGGATGGCACTGTCCGCGCCCGGCAGGCTGCGCACCTTGTGTTGTTAACATGGCAGCGATGTAAACCACTGGGCCTATCAGTCTGATGTTGTTACTAGCTAGGCATAAGTGCCAAAGGCTGGAACGTGTTTTATTTTATTTTTTACTTGCGTTTATCTGCTCTATAATCTGACGATTGCCTTCTCGCACTTTAATTTTATTGTCATCTTTATTAATGGTTCTTTTTGTCATACTTAATTTTATGTGTATTATTTTATAGAGTTTCTAAAAGTTTCACTGTGATGAAGACATCCTTAGAGGTGTCGAAATTTAGGTCAATGTACAAAACCGTTATTTGCAACCGGTTGGCTGTTGGAAAAGTTTCATTGATTGCATCATCCAAGCATTGCAAAATGCACAGAACAACCATCTGATTGAAACCTGAAAATTTCTGACTCTTAAAACTTAATATACTGTGAAAGTGTGACAAAATTAAACCAGTCGTATAGTAAAAAAAAAAAAAAAGCTCCGTCTTTAGGCCACAAGTGGCCCTTCCGGGACCGTCCGGCCGCCGTGTCATCTTCCGAGGAGGATGCGGATAAGGAGGGGCGTGTGGTCAGCACACCGCACTCCCGACCGTTAGGACGGTATTCTTTGACCGAAGCCGCTACTAATCGGTCGAGTAGCTCCTCAATTGGCATCACGAGGCTGAGTGCACCCCGAAAAATGGCAACAGCACATGGCGGCAGGATGGTGACCCATCCAAGCGCCGGCCACGCCCGACAGCGCTTAACTTCGGTGATCTCACGGGAACCGGTGTAGCCACTGCGGCAAGGCCGTTGCCTCGTATAGTAAAGAAGAGCCAAAAACAGATTTTTGAACGACGTAAAAGATTATTTTTAAGTTCTCGGGTTTGCAGCCGAGTGAGCAGGACTTATAGGTGCAACGTTTCGATTGGCATCAACTTCCGTAGAAAAATACTATGACAAATTTCCTTTTCGATTCTGTCTCGGTTTCTTCCGTCGAGGTTTGTTTGGTGATTTTTATGACTTTTGCCAGCACAAGCAGCTGGAATTGTCATCGCTTTACCCTGCCTTGTTGGTGGTGTACTGGAGTCGAGCTGGCGGCGCAGATAATATATAACTGGCGCGCCAACATCGCAGGGCTTTTCCGTAGTCATTACCGCTGTGGTTCTGCCCTTGCTATCTGCATCACGAGAATCCAGAACCTGTTTACTTTCAGGCTTTCTTTTTTCTTACTGAAGTAACTGTCATGTTTGTGTATGCCTACAGCTACCGCGAAGAAGCTGACGTGATAGTGCATCTCTATAGCAAGAACATTCGTGTCGGCGAATTTTGCTATGTGGTCGGTATCAACACAGGGCGCGCTTCACCGCAGCAAATTTTTTCACCATCCGCAACCTGGAATGTCGTTTACGTTCGGTGATCCTGGAGTTGAGCGGTCATACAGTCATTCCAACATGAACTTTTCCACATGTGCGTAGTATGCGGTATATTCGCGACATTACAAGTTGCTCTCTTTTCTCTGTTGGCGATCTACCCTTTGATCTTCTTTGTCCGTTTGTAAACAATCTTTATGTAATAATTGCGCAGTAGCCGGCCGAAGTGGCCGCGCGGTTCTGGCGCTGCAGTCTGGAGCCGCGAGACCGCTACGGTCGCAGGTTCGAATCCTGCCTCGGGCATGGATGTGTGTGGTGTCCTTAGGTTAGTTAGGTTTAACTAGTTCTAAGTTCTAGGGGACTAATGACCTCAGCAGTTGAGTCCCATAGTGCTCAGAGCCATTTGAACCAATTTGAACTTGCGCAGTACACGGGCGAGTCTGTCCGTCACTCTGAAATCTATGGCGCAAGGCGTTACCAGACTTTTCTCTTTCCAATGACTTCGTCGAGTGTTTGGTTCTGTGACACTCCTTACGTAACTTGTGGAGTACCGATTGCTTCTCAAAACCTATTCTAGGTGTTGCATCTCGCGTCTGAGGTTCTGCGACTCACATATTCCTCTTGTTAGAGTTACGGACGAATTAATCATGTTCATTTTCTGGTTCGGATGGTGATTTGACATTTATTGCAGGTAACGGCCCGCCATTAACATAAGAAATGTCACATTGGGAAAAGAAATCTGCGCTACGGCCTTTCTGCCATACATACCCAGAGTGACGGACAGAACCGGCCGTATAGTGTCCAAACACGGCGTAATGATTGTTTATAAACTGATAAAGAAGATCAAAGGATGCCTCAGATCGACAAAGGAAAAAAAGAGACCCACTTGTAATGTCGGGAATATACCGCACGCTATGGAGATGTGGAAAAGTGTTTGTTGCAATGACTGTATGAAAGATCAACACCAGAATCACAGAAAATAAGCGACATTACAGGTTGGGGCAGGTGAAAAAATCGGCCGCGGTGGAGCACGGCCGGCCGTTGTGACAGAGCGGTTCTAGGCGCTTCAGTCTGGAACCGCGCTGATGCTACGGTCGCAGGTTCGAATCCTGCCTCGGTCATGGATGTGTGTGATGTCCTTTGGTTAGTTAGGTTTAAGTAGTTCTAAGTCTAGGGGACTGATGACCTCAGATGTTAAGTCCCATAGTGCGCAGAGCCATTTGAACCATTTTGGTGGAGGACACGCTGCCTGATACTGACCACACAGTAAAATTCGCCGACACGCAAGTTCTTGCTATAGAGAAGCGTTATCATACTTGCTTCTTCAGGGTAACTATAGACATACACAAACGTGACAATTACTTCAGCAAGAAAAAAGAAAGCCTGAAGGTGAAGGGATCCTGGATTCCCGTTCTGCAGCGAACGTCCGTTGCAGATAGCAAGAGGAAAACTGTAGCGGTAATGGCCACGGAAAAGCCCTGGGATGTTGGCATGCCAATTATATATCATCTGCGGCTGCGACCTCGACTCCAGTATATTATAGAAATGGAGGCTGATGGATGGATGGATATGGTGTTATGGGCGCCCAACAGTGTAGTCTTTAGCGCCCGAACGGAAACAACGGACGAGTGTCACTAAAATGCAGCAAGTGCAAAAATAGGACTAAAATTAAAAGTGTCTACATAGGCAGTGTGCACGTCAACAGTAGCAAAGTGGAAAGCAGCACGTAAAGAGGAGAACTGCAAGAAAACGTAGGGGAAGGGGTTAAAATGAAACACATAGCACATGTTTGCAACTGGCCTATTACAAGAATAAAAAGGAGTGGTCACCCACTCGGCAACACACTAGAAATTCCAACCTAAAATTTTAGGCTGAAGCCCAGAAACATCACAGTACCTTAAAACTTTCTTGACACTCGCCTCGTCATCGGCTAAAATCGAGGGCAGATCCCCACTAATATTAACTTCCGCCCTGACAGAACGATATAAATTACACTCAACTAAAATGTCTCATACAGTGATTCGTACGCCACAGGCATCACACAGCGGGGGTTCCTCTCGCCGTAGTAAGAAGGCATGCGTAAGAGGACAGTGCCCTATGCGAAGACGTGTAAGGGTCACTTCGTCACGCCTAGGTGACCGGCAGGAGGAACACCACTGTTGGATGGTGGGTTTCACCAACCGCAGCTTATTTTCCCTTACCGCCAACCATTCCTCCTCCCACAATTGCAGATACTTCCGCCGCAGCACAGAAACGACACTTTGCAAAGGAATAGAACATTGTGTCACCTCCGGTAATCTGCAGGCGTCCTTGGCAGCTCTATCAACTTGTTCATTTCCCCGTATGCCCACATGCCCTGGCACCCAGCAAAAGGACACTTGCTTGCCCTGTCGTTGGAGGATGTACAGTTGGTCGTAAATCAGCTGTTCCAACTTCTCCGCTGGGTACAGGTTCTTCAGTGACTGTAATGCGCTCAGTGAGTCAGAGCAAATTAGGAAGTGTTTGCCCTGACTACACCGTATCTGCTCAAATGCCTTCAGGATCGCGTGAAGTTCTGCGGAAAAAACAGTGTATTCCAGGGGAAGGCGAATCCTGATGACACGTTCGGGGGACAGTACTGAGCAGCCAAGAAAATCCCCCTGCTGGGATCCATCAGTGTAGACTACTATAAAATCATGATGCCTATCTAAAATGTTAAAAAACAAAGATTTGAAAGTAAAATTTGATGTACTGTCTTTCTTAAAATTTGCCAAATCTAAAATCAGTCTGGGCCTCTGGAGGAGCCAAGGTGGATATCTGCTCCAACCTCGACGTGAAACATTAAAACCGGCCACACCCATCTCTAAAATGCAATCCTTTGCACGAATCCCATAGGGCCTTGTTGCTCGTTGCCGATTGCGAAAAAGCCTTTCCAGTGAAGGCCGAGCAACAGTGTGGTATGTAGGTGTGTATGGTGTGGATAATGTTTGATAGGCCTGGCGCACCATTAGTAGACGCCGCCAGAGGTGAAGTGGCGTTTCACCTGCCTCTGCACAGAGGCTCGGTATGGGGCTCGTTCTGAACGCTCCAGTGGCCAAACGAACCCCCTCATGGTGCACCACATCCAACAGCTTCAAATAAGTGGGTCTTGCAGACCCATACACCGTGCATCCATAATAAAGCCGGGACCGCACGAAGGCTCTGTAAAACCGGAGCAGACAAGTCCTGTCTGTTCCCCATGTGTGGTGACTAAGACATTTTAAAATAGACAGTGCCTTAAGACACCGTTTTTTCAGTTCCTTAATGTGTGGCAGCCACGTAAGCTTAGAATCAAAAGTGAGGCCCAGAAACTTCACCGTGTCTTTAAAATTTAGAACGGTGTCCCTCATCCTCAACTCAGGCAAGTCGAAAATGGAACGAGAACGGTTAAAAAGAACACACACCGACTTATCAGTTGAAAACTTAAAACCATTCTGCTGTGCCCATTCACTCAAACGTCGCAGAGTGAGTTGCAACTGACGAGTCGTCGTTGCAAGGCTTGAAGAAGAGCAAAATACAGAGAAATCGTCCACAAACAAGGAACACTGCACAGGACTTTTCACAACAGACGTAATACTATTAATAGCAATAGCAAAGACTGTCACACTTAAAACACTACCTTGAGGGACACCGTTCTCTTGTTCAAAGTGACTAGACAGTACGTTTCCGACTCGGTACCGAAAATAACGTGGCGACAGGAAGGACAGTATAAAATTGGGAAGATATCCACGAAAACCCCATTCGTGGAGCTGCCTTATGATAAGATGCCTCCAAGTAGTGTCGTATGCCTTTTCAATGTCAAAAAATATTCCCAAGAGGTGATGCTGGCGCAGGAAAGCCTGTTGTATAGCCGCCTCCAGGAGGGCCAGGTTATCAAAGGTGGAGCGATACCTCCTGAACCCACACTGAAAGCGACTAAGGAGTTGTCTGGATTCTAACATCCAGACAAGGCGGCAGTTGACCATCCACTCCAAGGTCTTTCCCACGCAGCTAGTGAGGGCAACACTACGGTAACTACCCGGGCATGTGCGGTCTTTCCCAGGTTTTAAAAGAGGAATTAAAATTGCTTCACGCCACGAGTCGGGGAAGTGACCGGACATCCAAACAAGATTAAAAAGTCGGAGGAGGATTTCTTTATTTTTCCCTGTGAGGTGCCGCAGCATGCTATAGTGGATTCTATCCTGACCAGGGGATGCATCACGAGCCCCACACAATGCAGAATCCAGTTCCCACATGGAAAATGGGCAGCTGTACTCTTCTGTATTGGGTGAGCGGAAGTCAAAACTGGTCCTCTCAGCAGCCACTTTGTGGGGCTGGAAAGCTGGATTCGGACTGGCGGTTGCAGTAATAGCTGCAAAGTGAGCCGCCATAGACTGGGCAATATCTTTTGGGGTCGTTTGGAGAGTACCATTCCACATTATAGCAGCCATAGGGCACCTCCCACCTCTCCCAGAAATCCTCCTGATGGTCTCCCATACAATGGAACTTCGCGTAGAACGATTAATGGTGTTCAGGAACTGCTGCCACGACCTCTTCTTGCTCTCTCGTATAATCCGACGACACTTTGCCCTCGCCACCCGAAAGGCTGCAAGGTTCTCTACAGTTGGCCGGCATTTGAACCTACGCAGAGCTGCCCGCCTAGCCCTGATTGCAGAGCGGCATTCGTCGCTCCACCAAGGGACAGGCTGCCGCTTCGGTTGTCCCGTGGACTGTGGGATGGACGCTTCACTGGCGCGGTGGATCGCTTCAGTAATATGATCCACCCATTCCTGGACACTGATCCGATGTTCAAACTGGGCTAGTTGACTATACAGTGCCCAGTTGGCTCTACCGAGCACCCATCCAGGCGGTTTCCGTACCGGTTCCACTGCATGCGGTAGGTGAATCCAGATGGGGAAGTGATCGCTGCCGTGTAAGTCATCAACCACTTCCCATGCAGCAGTGTTGGCGATGGCTGGAGAGCAAAGCGATAGATCAATGGCAGAGAACGACCCAGTTGCAATGCAAAAATGCGTGCTTTGACCTGTATTTAACAAATGGGCACTGGAAGACAGAAGAAGCCTCTCGATTGCTCTACCCCTGGGGCAAGTACTCACAGAGCCCCAAAGCATATTGTGTGCATTAAAATCACCACAGAGGATGAAGGAGTGGGGGAGCTGTATAAGAAGGTCACTGAGAGCCTCTTCGTCGAGCACATCATGTGGGGGCAGGTAAAGCGAACATACTGTTAGCATATTACGCACATGTACTAATATTGCAACTGCCTGTAAATTTGTCGTGAGGGAGAGAGGCGAGGAGTGGTAGTTGGTGTTGACGAAGATACCTACTCCTCCTCGAGCTCTCTGTCCACTCAGGTCGTCCTTTTTGTGGCGGACATAACCACGTAGCTCAGGGGTGTATGTTTCACTGAAATTTGTCTCTCGCAGACATACACACATAGGTCTATCCTGAATCAATAGACGTAGTTCCTCCACATGTGTCCTGAACCCTTGCAGGTTCCATTGTATTTTCTGCCTCCCTTTCCGCCGAGGTGGGGAGACTGCAGCGGGTGGAGGCTCAGTCTTGGGGCGAGATGATTGCCCCATATTCTCAGACTCCATCAGCTCTGGGGAAGAGTCTGATGAAGCGTCTAGTGGGACCACATTAACATGATCCGAGGGTTTACCAGCACAATTAATCTGTTGGTGCTGGTTGATGTGTGCTTTCCTTTGTTTAGGGGGCTTTGCTAGAACTGGAGCAGGGGTGTTTATGACCACGCTGGGCTTTGGAACAGCCTCAGCAATCGGAGATGCCTGGGGCTCTTCAATGTTAGCTACTGTACCTTTCTCTGCTGTTCGAGGAGGGGCTACAGGTTCTGATACACTTGCTGCCTTGCAAGCGCACTGACACGTGCAGGTGTTCGTGCCAACACTAACAACCTCCGTCTGTGTAGATGCATCGACTTTTGGAGGCGGCTTCTGAACAATGGAAGCAAAAGAGGTAACGAATGTGGGTGGCTGCATGGCCTTAAACATCTTTTTGGCTTCACTGTAGGGGATACGCTTAGTTTCTTTTATTTCTTGTATTTTAAGTTCCTCTAGGAAGATTCTACAGTCCCTACTCCAAACAGGGTGGCTTTCAGAACAGTTTATACATCTGACAGGCGACGAACAGTCAGTTCCGTCATGGGCAGCCTTACTGCAGTTGCCACACATCGCTTCTCCTTTACACCTTAGAGTTGTATGCCCAAAACGCTGGCACTTAAAACAGCGCATTGGGTTTGGGACATACGACCGGACGTTTGGTGTAAGAAATCCTGCCTTGACGTGTTCTGGAAGTTTGGGGGTATTGAAAGTAAGGATGAAGGAGTCAGATTTCACCAGGTTCCCATCCACCCTTTTCATGATGTTCTGAACGTCAACAATTTCCTCCCGAGCCCACTCACTCTTTAATTCTTCTACAGGAATGTCAACGAGATCCCTACAGGTAACAACACCCTTACTGGAGTTCAGGGTGCTGTGAAGCTCTGTATCGATTGTGTATTCCCCCAAGCTTTTAGGTGTTTGAAGGTTAACTGCTTGCTGAGCAGTTGATGTTTCAACAAGCAGTGTCCCATTCCGTAAACGCTTCACTGATTTTAAAGTTCCAGCTATTCCTTCTAGACCCTTTTGGGTATAGAATGGCGAAACCTTTTCAAAGGAACCCTCTTTCCTTTTTATTATTAAAAACACATTCTGGTTGTCAGTATGTGCTCTGTTACTCTGAACTGCTGTACGTTTGTTGACGCCTGAGTCAGGAGAACTGGCTAACCTAGCCCTCTTGTTGGATTGGGTGGTAGTGCCTACCAGCGGTCCACCCATCCCACTGGCCAGCGAAAAATTAGAAGGAGGAAAAGAGGAAGAATTTGTGGTATCCATGGTCGTCCCACGAGCAGCTAGGGAAACTTATGTCCATCCAGACAGAGCCCCGCATGCCTGGATAAGCCTTGTACAACTGAGGTGCGGCAGGTTCTCCAGAGGTTGCCCGCTAGCGACTGTTCCACCTCAACAGCCATGCATCTTGTCGGCGCGCAGCACACCTTAAGATTGAAGGGTTTTTATAGAGGTATGTACCGTCCTCGCGATCCAGGCAATCAAGCTAAGATCCCCGGTCCCTACGACACACAACGTTCCACCGTTGCGCCACACGGTGGTCGCTGAAGCATGCCCAGAGCTTACGGTATCAGCAGACTGGCGGCGCACACCATTCCACAGCTCGAGGACCCCGAGTTCGCCAAGCCCGTACCCAGCAAACGAATGCTGAGCCCCCTGAGGGCGGACGCTGAAGCTTCGACATTTGCATCTACTAGTGCTGACGAAAGATCAGAAAAATCATCAAAGAGACGTCGATGGAACAGCACGAGTAAGAAGGCAATAGGCAACTTGTCAACAAGTGGCCACGAGAGCCCAAACAATTTTCGGAAATGTTATACTGCATTGTGTTTGGTTCCTGACGGTAGACATGACTGGCTGAACGCACTAGATTACCTGCCAGCGGAAAGGGACCTTGAAACACAGCTGGTACAAAAGTGTTCTGGATGATCAGCCTCGATCACTACCAGACAGTTTCTAGCTTTTAGTGCAGCTGCTGTCTCACTGGTGCGTAATAACGTGGTTGCGCCTTACTCTGCGGTGGTACTGTCATGAGGACGATGTAGACGATGCCGGCGTAGGCGGCCCAGGAGACGTAGCAGTAGAGGCAGTAGGTGACGAGCGCCAGCTGCAGCGAGCTGAACCACAGCCAGTTGGCGTGCAGCGACGCCTGGTCGAAGCGCGCCACGTCGTTGGACAGCAGGTTGATCACCTGCCCGGTCGCCGTCACGTCCATGGACTGCTTGTTGATGCGCAGTATCTGAGGAAACGTTCCAAAGTACTGGGTACTGTTTTATATAGGGTTCGACGTCCGATGCGCGGACAGGCTCATGTGCGTGTTAAACGTGGTCATTTCCACTTAGAGCTGTCAAACATTATTTTTATTTTTTCATTTATTGCAATTGCACTGACGAGTATTACTCTTCTTCAAGAAGAAATCACAGATGCAGGCGTAACTGCAGTTGCCGCCTGTCCAAACACCAAGAGAGTACGAGCTGTCACCGAATCATAGAGTACGTGAATAAACACAAATCCAGATAAAAACTGCAGCATAAAGTATTTCTCATATTCGTAGTATGTTACTTTCGAACGAAGTGGATAAACAACGACTTTAGTTTGTCAACATGCAGTGCGGGTCGCTGTTTTGTTTATGGGCTCTAAATATACTGTATATACAGTTCCTAACATACACGAGTGCCGTAGTTAATGAAAGGCATCCGCCACTGGAAATGAGGTTATCGTTGTGGTACCAACAGACTATCACAGACCTTAATACAACACTCGGATATCATCGTATCGGTCGTTTGGGTAGCTCAAAATGCACTGTGCACTCTATAAAAGACTATTGTCTCGCCAGCAGCAGTTTGCGCTTCGCAACTGGAAGCTGGCGACAGTGCTGCTATTAGGGATGTTGTTATATCGTCTCGACTAATGACGAACAGGCAAGTTGCATGTCCTCTTTCCGGCACGATCGTGTAATCACCAGTTTCATTTCACGATTGTGTTTTACGGTATTAATACATCGGGAAGGTGATCTGCATGAACCCCTTCACCCTGTTGAATTATCTTTGCCAACCGTATTATAACATAGTTTCATGTCTCATTTTTCGATGTTTTTGTTGTAAAGTCCATTATAAATTTGTGCATATTAAGAATTTTAATAAATACGAGAATTTACGGGCGCCAAGCGTCTGACTCGTAATTATGAAACAGCCTTCATGAAGTTATTTAACAGTAAGCTAAGGGATACCTGTACCTGGAAGTCAATTCTAGGGCTACCCACTTCCATTAATTGCTTTACTCAGATTTGTCGTGTAAGTTTTATTAAGCGTTTGAGTTTCAGGGAGTGATCTGCCGCTCAGAAGACCCAGACTGAAGCAGATCAGCTGAAGGCCTCACACCGGTATTTCCACAGATTACAGCTAGATAAATGCCAAACATTCAGTGCCATCCAGTAGACCACGAGTACAGCACGACAAAGAACAAAACACACCAGAGTTTGTTAAAGCTGCAGCCCAACGGACGAAATGTACCACTGAAACGATTCTTTAAATACACACGAGATACAGGACAATATATAAATGATCAGGAATACAAAAACACAGCATGTTTCAGGAAGAGTAGTAAAATATTAGGAGATAGTAGTTTTCAAATAAAGTTTTCCCTATGTGTCCAATTATTGTTACTGATCGAGATACTACTGGTTAAAGAGATAAATTTTTATTTCGTGCTTTAGTACTCTAGTTGCTATTGGTTTATGCATCGACTGCCTTATTTTTTTAAATTCAACCTGCGAAATTGCGCTTGAGTTTATGTAACTGAATTTTTTAATTGTAACTGTGATTGTGGATTATTCGCCAGTTCTAAGACACCGATTAAGCACGACGCACGTATTTCAAATTGTTGAGTATGCTGATGTGGTATATATACACGGGTTTTGTAATGGAGACGCACCTGCTGCTTGTAGAGAATACCACGGACGATTTCCTAACGGCAGAGTGACAGATTCATGACCGTTTACTCGTGTTTTCATCAGACCGCATGACACTGGTGCAGTGGCCAGCCATCATGTCATCTGAACGCGTAAGTGAACGGAGTGTTGATGAAGTAGGAGACAGTTGGTAGAATGTAGTCCTTTAACAAGCACACACAGAAATTCTACACGTATCGCTGTTCAACACACAGCAATATGTCGATCATTACGCATAAATGACCTCTATTAAGATTATTTACAGTGGAGTCAATACTTTAGAAAAAGAGATGAAGGAAGATTATTGGAACTACGTCGTTGGCTAATGGCACATGACAGACTGATCCCACTAACACTGTTTACTGCTGATGGAAAAAAGAACACATTAACACCGGTGTGTCAGACCCACCATACTTGCTCCGGACACTGCGAGAGGGCTGTACAAGCAATGATCACACGCACGGCACAGCGGACACACCAGGATCCGCGGTATTGGCCGTCGAATGGCGCTAGCTGCGCAGCATTTGTGCACCGCCGCCGTCAGTGTCAGCCAGTTTGCCGTGGCATACGGAGCTCCATCGCAGTCTTTATCACTGGTAGCATGCCGCGACAGCGTGGACGTGAACCGTATGTGCAGTTGACGGACTTTGAGCGAGGGCGTATAGTGGGCATGCGGGAGGCCGGGTGGACGTACCGCCGAATTGCTCAACACTTGGGGCGTGAGGTCTCCACAGTACATCGATGTTGTCGCCAGTGGTCGGCGGAAGGTGCACGTGCCCGTCGACCTGGGACCGGACCGCAGCGACGCACGGATGCACGCCAAGACCGTAGGATCCTACGCAGTGCCGTAGGGGACCGCACCGCCACTTCCCAGCAAATTAGGGACACTGTTGCTCCTGGGGTATCGGCGAGGACCATTCGCAACCGTTTCCATGAAGCTGGGCTACGGTCCCGCACACCGTTAGGCCGTCTTCCGCTCACGCCCCAACATCGTGCAGCCCGCCTCCAGTGGTGTCGCGACAGGCGTGAATGGAGGGACGAATGGAGACGTGTCGTCTTCAGCGATGAGAGTCGCTTCTGCCTTGGTGCCAGTGATGGTCGTATGCGTGTTTGGCGCCGTGCAGGTGAGCGCCACAATCAGGACTGCATACGACCGAGGCACACAGGGCCAACACCCGGCATCATGGTGTGGGGAGCGATCTCCTACACTGGCCGTACACCACTGGTGATCGTCGAGGGGACACTGAATAGTGCACGGTACATCCAAACCGTCATCGAACCCATCGTTCTATCATTCCTAGACCGGCAAGGGAACTTGCTGTTCCAACAGGACAATGCACGTCCGCATGTATCCCGTGCCACCCAACGTGCTCTAGAAGGTGTAAGTCGACTACCCTGGCCAGCAAGATCTCCGGATCTGTCCCCCATTGAGCATGTTTGGGACTGGATGAAGCGTCGTCTCACGCGGTCTGCACGTCCAGCACGAACGCTGGTCCAACTGAGGCGCCAGGTGGAAATGGCATGGCAAGCCGTTCCACAGGACTACATCCAGCATCTCTACGATCGTCTCCATGGGAGAATAGCATCCTGCATTGCTGCGAAAGGTGGATATACACTGTACTAGTGCCGACATTGTGCATGCTCTGTTGCCTGTGTCTATGTGCCTGTGGTTCTGTCAGTGTGATCATGTGATGTATCTGACCCCAGGAATGTGTCAATAAAGTTTCCCCTTCCTGGGACAATGAATTCACGGTGTTCTTATTTCAATTTCCAGGAGTGTATTTACAGCAACTGTTCACTGCTAACATGCGGGTTGAAATGGTAGACAATGACTGCATTGGGCCTGTTATGACACCGCATGCCCCGTTTTGTAGGCTTCCCTGAGGAGAGGTTACTTTGATTACAAGACTGGGCATGTTCCTGAAGCATGGCGGAGCCCCTAAAAGTTTTAGTAATCGGATGGTACATCAGCTAAACTATACTTTCCCCCACAAATGAGTCTGTAGGAACGGTATTGAAGCTAGGCATAGAATTTAAGAAAATTAAATTTTTGAACTTTATCATTTGCGTTCGCTTAACGTGTTCTGTGTGCATTTGTTTGCGTTACATTTTAACCATGAATCTCTCTACCCAATAAAAATAGGACATGTGTAGAATATTTTATTTGAAATCATCTACCACTACCTCTTAAAATTTTTACTGTTTTTTCCTGACCACAACTTACACATGACTTCTGAGAGACAGCACTGTGTGAAGCAATGAGTGCTGGAATGAGTGCCATGGAATCAAAAATGACTCAGACATATGACGAACGTCTCTTCAAAATATTTGTACATCACAAAGCAACAAGAGTGATTTTTGTAGGTCTTGTGAATAAAGCTGGCCTTCAACCGTACCCCTGAGATGTTCGGTGGGCGTCGTTTCATAGAGACGTACAAGCTATAGAAGCACACATTTCCTTGCCTTTTTTGAAGAACGCTTACACATTTTTCGAATCAGTGGTGCGATAATGAAATACGGAATGCTGATTAGTTCGAACTAGGCTGTTAAACTTCCGCAAATTAGCAGCTACTGTTCGAATCAATCTAATATGAACGAGTCAGAATCAAATATTCAGATCGGGCGAGATGGTGCAGTGGTTAGCACACTATACCCGCATTTTTGAGGACGATGGTTCAAACGCGCGTCCGACAGTCCTGATTTAGGTACTCCGTGATTTCCTTAAATCGCTTCGGGCAATTTCCGGGATAGTTCATTTGAAAGGGCACTGCCGATTTCCTTCCCCATCCTTCTTTAAACCGAGCTTGAGTTCAGTCTCTATAGCCCCGTAGTCGTCGGGACGTTAAACACTAATTCCCCCCCACCCACGTATTCAGACGCGCCCGAGACATTCTACTTGATGTGAAAGATGAGACAGAAGAAGCATTAGGGCTTAACATCCAGTGGATGATTAGGTCGTTAAAGAATGAGCGCAAGCCCAGAAAATTCAGAACTAGCACTCCTGGAAGAAAGCAAATTGCGGAGACATGGCATAGCCGGCCGGAGTGGCCGTGCGGTTCTAGGCGCTGCAGTCTGGAGCCGAGCGACCGCTACGGTCGCAGGTTCGAATCCTGGCTCGTGCATGGCTGTGTGTGATGTTCTAGGCGACTGATGACCTCAGAAGTTAGGTCGCATAGTGCTCAGAGCCATTTGAACCATTTGACATGGCATAGCCACAGGCTGGGGGATGTTTCCAGAATGAGATTTTGACTCTACAGTGGAGTGTGCGCTGATATGAAACTTTCTGGCAGATAAAAACAGTGTGTCGGACCGAGACTCGAACTCGGAACTTTTGCCTTTCGCGGGCAAGTGCTGTACCATATGAGCTACGCAAACACGATTCACGGCCCGTCCTTTCACCTTCAATTCTGCCAGTATCTCTTCTCCTACGTTCCAAACTTCACAGGAGCCCTTCTACGAACATGCAGAACTAGCACTCCTTTCTTTCAGGACTGTTAGTTCTGCGGGTTCACAGAAGAGCTTCTGTGAAGTTTGGAACGTAGGAGAAGATATCCTGGCAGAATTGAAGCTGAGAGGACGGGTCGTGAGTCATGCTTAGGTAGCTCATATGGTAGAGCACTTGCCCGCGAAAGGCAAAGGTCCCGAGTTAGATTCTCGGTCCGTCACACAGTTTTAATCTGCCAGGAAGTTTCACACCACATCTTGTTGCTCAGAATTCTGTGGACTGTGTACACGTGACCATTACAGTCGGAGGCATCTGTTATCTCTGGACAATAGAAGGAAAAGTACATGGCGTGTTTGAACACTAAACCGGCACAACGGCTTAGAACCGTGGAAGCACACAGGTCCAGCATTTAACCAGGAAATTGCACCATACATTTCTGACGCATGAAGAAGATGGTGGATATTCTGTGCCTTGGTAAAACTGCGTAATCTAGAATCTGATCGTCTAAGTAATCATTTGTCAATAATCATTCTGCCTCGTTTGAACTCAAAGACAGACGCCAAGCGTCTCAATTGTAGCGGCTGACGCTGAAATTTGTTGAGGATCTCCGTAACAGTCTTGAGCTTACTTAAAGAGCCCGTGGCGAAAATCGACACACTTCATTGCGTCATCTTCAACTCTACTATTAATCTAACCTGGTAAGTGTGCCAGTCTGACGAGCGAAACTTAATAATTCGTCGAAAAATTATTTTGTAAGCCACTTCTTTCGTTCACGAATTAAATATCCTTAAGATTCTTGCAACTCATCTCAGATAGCTAAATACTTTCCCTAAAATCGGTTTTGTTGTTTCCAGTAATTTATTGCCAACAGTGTAACAGAACAGTAATGGATCTCTCTGGGTGTCTATACGAAGTATGGCACAAAGTATGGCATATACGTTTAGGGTCAATGGCACTGACTGCAGCAATAGTTGATCATCTGCAAATTTTTCTACATTTCGCTACAGTTCTCTGACTTCACAGCCTCGCTACTATAAGGGGAAAGACACCAACACACTTCCTACGCATCGAACCTTGCCATCACTCATCTCTGCTGGACCGGAGTTCACAGGTGGAACGATGACTCCTCATCATCTGAGAAAAGGGATCGGCTTGCAGCCTGCAGATTTGGCGCGTGAGAGTTGGGCAGTTGGTCTTAGGGATCCTGCAGAATGATTCGCAGGCGAGCTTGGTATAGAGAATCACGCGTCGGAGTGCGGAAACCAGGCACCAAATTTAACAATTATTGACTCTCGTTGGTTTTGTGTGAAATGAGGCAACATATAATATTTTACGACGACTAGGCTGAACCAGGAATGCAGTCTACCTGGATGGAGTTTCCGAATCATGAGAATGCTGTCAATGAACTCTACACATCGTAGGGATGTTTTCCATGAAAATAACGTATAATAAAAACAGTTCTACAGACTGTTCTGACTTCAAGAGATATTTCTCGTCACTTTCATGCGTTACTGACCTACTTACCTGGAATAGTGAGACCACTGATTTGACACGACATGCGTTACGTGGGCATAAGGTTAAGAATTTCTTCTCTGTCCGTATTAGTCTCAGAAATAGTCGTTCAGTTGTTACTTTAAGTTTCGGTAAACAAAATACGTGGTTTGCCACAGATATTATGAGTTTTTTATATTGTAAAATTTAATATGTAACATATCGTCTGCACGTAAATTTTAAATACGAAACGTTGCAAAACACTATAAGACGACCTGAAATTCCCCTCGAACAGTAACTAATTAGTACTGGTTGTAGAATTTCATTTACCCTAATCTCTGTACTCTAGTGAAACGTGCAGTTTGCTTATTCTCATTTAACTGAATTCGTTTCTGAGCTTTGTAACATATACTGTGACTGCTGGGTTGACAAATTCACTGTCTTTGGCCACAAATCGACCTATATCACTATTCAAATTTAATTTAGGCAACGAAATCGCAAAATTCTCTATTTAAATGTGGGCCAAGTACCTTTCGCATTGATAGAATCTGAAGCAGTCAGGATGGGACGTGGCTTGCAAAGTGTTGTTTACGAAGGGTTTATTTAAGATTTGATGAATTAAATTTATTTTCATTTCCAACAGAAATCAAAATCGACATGAGGCAATCAGTACTCTAAATGAGACAATAATCTGCACTCGTAATAACTTTAAGCCATAAATATACAATTACTGGAAACGTACTCCCGTTTATCTCAAATTGGGATCATTGGATCGTAATGTGAGGTTTGGAGGAAACTTGTGGATTCATAAGGAAAACATGAGTTGGCAAAGCAGTATTAATTGCATTTATATTAATTATGGAAAATAATAACTACGATCAAAACTATGGAGACGTATAATTAAAGAATAATGGCACATAGCTAATTTTTATGAATGTATGACCATTATTGGCCATATTTCAGTCACTTGTTGGATTCTAAAGTACGTGTGCCTAAACAACTGTATCATGACCATAATTGTACATTTTTCCGAAATTAAAGTTGTCATAACTGGCCCTGAGCTCCCAGGAAATTAAGGTAATGAGATTACACGTATCAGTTCTCTGATTGAGCTGATGACCTAGACCACAGTACATGCTACAAATCGCCAGTCCATGACTGATAATTCGTAGTTACATTCACTGGCTTCAGACTATTACCTTGCAGTCAAATTTATTACTACATAACGGATTTGTCTGCCACAACATTCCAGATTTGTTACACTCGAACTTTGTTTCCTACCGCATTTCAGTTACACATAGCCGAAGCTCCATGGAGCACTCTATTGAGTATTCATAGGTCTAACTACTTACAAATTTTTGGTCGACTGGTGAGTAATGTCAATTGCGTCAAAAGACAAGTTTTGGACGAATGTCACCCGATGCTGTTGGTTACAGATGCCTCCCTTATGGTTTCATGAAAGTTACCCATCAGCATCAGATATCGACGCACAGCCTCACAACGGCGAGATGCAATTCCCTTCACCAACGAGAAAACACAGTCGTCTCGCACATTCAAACCAACTTGCAGAATCAAAGTACAGGCTTAGGACACAGGAGAAAGAAGACTGGAAGAAAATCGCACGTCTTTTCCTATGTTGACTTCCATCTCATACTGGAAGCTTGAGGTATCCAAAACCCAGAAACAATACAACTTAGTGACACAAATATATTAAATGGATCTGACGGATCCTTTTCAAGAATTCCATTTGGTACAAAAATCTGAGTATTGCCTTGTTGAAAATATATTGTGCATATCATGTATAAACAACAATTATTGTCGTATAAAGCTGATTATTTACAAGATCTAATTATGGCATAAAACAGTTTGTGTAAATATTGAAACTCATGAGTGTAACTGAACCTGGAATATCGATGGAGTGACACTTGATGGTATGACTGTTAACTACCATTTATGAAAACATCATCAAAAAAATGGTTCAAATGGCTCTGAGCACTATGGGACTTAACTTCTGAGGTCATCAGTCCCCTAGAACTTAGAACTACTTAAACCTAACTAACCTAACGACATCACATACATCCATGCCCGAGTCAGGACTCGAACCTACGACCGTAGCGGTCGCGCGGTTCCAGACTGTAGCGCCTAGAACCGCTCGGCCACTCCGGCCGGCTGAAAACATCTTCAAAATCTAAAATGTTATTTGTTGTGTTATGATTATGAGATCAGTGCCAACTATCATCACAAACTATTGTTCTACAGTATCGAGAAAAATCTCAGTTTTTTTTTACTTACGTCTGTACATTCACAATGACTACTGTACTCGTTTTCTTTTCTAGCTATGACACATCTTCTAAACCCATGATAAGATAAAGAGAAAGGTTTTCATTTTATGAGTGTTACGTTTAGAGAATAGTGGATGGAGGGAACTCAGCTTCTTTTTTTATACCATTGCATGTTTTACAGAGTGGTATCACTGATACTTTCTTAGTAAATGTCAGTGTTATAATGAAAAGAAAGTGATACCAAAAACTGCAGATACACGACATTTATTTGTGAAAATTGCTCCGAGAAAACTCACCTTCCTGTAAATCAGAGCACAACAGGCAACTCTGATTCTCATGCCAACGTAAGTGGTCAACATTGTGTGGTGATGATGCCAGAATAGCTTGAGGAAGTTGATTAGCACCATGAGGCTGCCATAAATGTATGCTTCCTGTTCCGTAATATTACTATCTGGGTTGAAATACTGTATAGTCAAGCCCAACAGAATTGGCTGAGCTACTCTGTAACAAGGAAAGAAAGCAAATGTATGAAGCTAAAACAGCAAGAAAGTAGATAGTTGGCTTAACCCTTTGTTTAGTTTCGTTTGAATATTATTGATTAAAATGTGTAATAGCTCAAATGGTAAAAAATAAGTAACATATTTTCTCATTGATGGAGTTTGCACATAAAGGTCATTTATATGGTACCATCACAGACATAAGTATATTTCTATTAATTCTAGATTAACGTTACGCAACTCACAGACATTTCATCTGTCAGTCTCTCGTTTCCACTCCCTGTTATCATCAACATTTCATTGTCACATAATGAAGACTCAAACAGTAATTGGTACTTTTAAAGAACAGTAAATGCACACAAGTTGCTGTCGTTGTCACCTGTCTACTATTCTGTGGCATAATGTGTGCCAGTGGATTTTGACTAACGTGCTAGAGCGTAAGCGACTTCTACACTTTGTCGAGGAATCATCACACAGAGGCACAGAGCACAAGTAATCAGTCATTCAGAAGGCAGTGATCATTTGCAACTACAAAGGGACATGCTTATCGGTATTTGACAGATGGAGCATCTTGAAGACGCTAAGAAGCACCTGGTACGTTATCCATAAGAGAACACAGTATTGCAAACATTAACGAATGCTAAAAAAAGTTTCTTCAGTATCTCCCCAGCCAGAAATTTCGTTTGGTAAGGCTTTCTCAGCCTTTTAGTTTCAACAACTATTAATTTTTTTTTTCAAATTTCGTAATGTCTATGAGCTACCTGCGGCAATTAACCTTGCATGAAGTGCCAATAAATAGCCTTCGACGATTTTTATTGCCATAACGATCTTTAACTCAATTATGAGTAAGACAGATGTCATAACCATACAGTTCGCTTGTCTCAGCGATGTGATAAGGATAAAGAGCATCTAGAGTAATCATTTCAGACAATTAAATCTGGATTTGTTTCCGAATTGTTGTCAGTAGCTACTGAAGAACACCATTTGTGAGTAAAGTCATTATAAGGCTCTTTTGGGAATATCTAAGTGCTAAAACAGTTCTCTATAGTAGAGTCCGGATTGTACAATCCAAATTTTATTCTTAAATCCTTTTTACGTGTTTATAGGTTTAGAGGAAGCTTGTGAAAACATCGAGGACGTAAAGTGCTCTAAACATTTTTCATAATAGATTGTAAGTCTGTAAAAACTAACAGAAGAAACGTAAGCAATATTCACAATATTCAAGAACCTACAGAAAAAAAAGAATCCTTCTTACTGAGGAAACAATTGGACCCATATGATGAACACACAATCTGGGGGAAGAAAAAGATTCTCTAGACAGAAGTAAAGCAACGTTGAAGGAGTTTCTTTTCCTTTATTGTAATTTCATTCCCCGGCCCCATATGAGCAGGGGAGGGCTGGCAGCGACACAATCCGCCCCTCTTCAGCTGAGGGACATTACAGGCACGAAAAAAGATGTAAAGAGACATCAATAAAGGGCGATAAAAACGGGATCACAAGTAGTACGGGGGGAGACAATGCGGGTGAAAATATACGTTTACACGGAGACTTTCATTGGGAGGCACAGCTAAAAAAAGGCCACATAAAGATAAAAACACAGTTTGGTCGTCAGTTTCAATCATTAATATACGTGCCTACCGAAAATTAGGATCGCCAAAGTTAACAGACTTTAAAAGTTCGGTTTCCAGTTACAGCCGTCGTGAGATACCAGTAAAAGGGCAATTTTTCAACAGAAGCCACACACAAACAATTTACGAAACAGGCTACAGTCCTAGTTGGAAATTCAATTTACTACAACTGAAGCTTCTTTTTCACTTCTCACGAGGAAGTGAATAAAATTGTAAATGAAATTATAAATCGTAAGTTGAAACAGCTGTTCGAAAATTATGACGCATCATACGTTACGTGAGACACATTACGCTGCAGCTGAACGTGGTGGCGAAATTTTGCAAAGCACATGACATTTCTTTTGTGTTAGAAAATAAAATAAACCAGGAACATGTTAGTCTTGATGAGAATGAGTTTATACGAGTAGAAGCAGTGACCAGTAGTCGATGGATAATACGGATCGTAGATGTAACGAATCCCAACGGTTCACAACGAATCTGCAAAAATTTCAAAGCGACGACTAGTGCTCAGTCTGTTGTTGACTCACATTCTGTCCACAAGCCGGGAAAACTGTTGTCAGAATTAGATGGTTATGTGTACCTTTGCCAGGAATGTTTGCAAATCCGTTTGGACGAATGCACACAGCGATTTATGTTGATACATACTCCATTTGGTCTCTAACACTACAAAACATTACCTTTTGGAATTGCCAGTACATTTAGTTTTTTCCAGCGGTATTTACAACAATTAATTCAGCAAGTTCCGAATAGTGTGAACTAGTTGGACGACCTAGGTGTTCCTGCAACAACTCCACAAGAGTTTCCATAATTTGAAATTTGTTTTCAAAATTCCACAAGAAACAAATCTGAAATCCAAGCGTGATAAGGGCAACTTTTTTTCAATGTGAAGTACAACACTTGGTGCACAGGGCACCAAATCGACGCCACAACATACCGACGCCATTAAAAACCTTCCAGCTCCCAAGGATGTTAAGCAATTATGTTCCATATTAGGACAAATAAATTACTGCTGGAAATTTCTCAAACATGCAGCTTCCATCAATGAATCACTGTACCAAATGTAACTGGAACAGTGAATGCCAACGCGCATTTAGCAAATTAAAACCATGTTTAGTTGACGCTAAATGTCGTACGACATATGACCCGAACAAAAGGCTCAAAGTTGCTGCGGATGCTTCAGACTGTGGTAAAGGCGCCATTCTGTCCCACCGACATCATAGTTTTGAATGGTCAATTGCGTTCACTTGGAATCCAACAATGGCACAAAGAAATTGCAGTCAGATCGACAAGGACACTTTTGTGATTGATCAAATCTGCAATCAAGTACTCATTATATTAAATTTACGGACGAAAATTCATCCTCCTCACAGACCACAAACGTTTACTGGCTGTCTTTGCACGGAGTAATACTGTTCCTACACGGACAGTTCAACGTTAGGAGCGTGGGTACTAGTTCTTTCGAATTATGACAATGAAATTATATTCATATCCCCAGCACAACACACTGATTTGCTTTCACATCTGACAATAGGGTAAGACAAAAACTTTGACTCATCAGCTGGTGTTAGTAGCCATGATACTGCAGAAAATTTTCCAGTAAACTCAAATTAAATTCTCAAACTTGTGCCTAAAGAACCTAATTTCTCTAAGATCAGACAATATATTCAAATGGAGTGGCCTAGTGACAAGACGTTACTTAACCAACCAGAGGTTAAATCTTAATTTCACATCAATGCCATTTGGGCATAGTACCAAACGTATTGCAAGAGAAAATTGGTCTTGGGAAATTTTGATAAAGACACTGAAATGATTCTATCTCAATGCCACTACTGTCAAAAATACCAGTTATCTCCACCACAGTAATATTTTCCGTGGCCACAGGCGTCAGACTAGTCGTCACTTCTGCATACTTATTTTGCAGGAACGTTTCTCAGAAGCTGCTGCATCATCCTCTTCAATGCTTTCTTTAAATTTCCACTTGTGGTATAGATGACTTTTCAGGCTTCGTCAAAGGTCTTCTCTGAAGAATTGCCTAAATGTCTTGTCGCCGACAGCGGCTCACAAGTATTTTCCCAGGAATTTAATTTTGAGAAACCAATGGCATTTCAAAGTTCAGAACTATACCGTTTCATCCTGAGACCAATGAACTTGTTGAAATATTCGTACGATCTTTCAAATCGCTGATGACGAATCTTGTTCAGCAGTACGATAAAGACAGTGCTTTATTGTTCTTTCTCCGCCAGTACAGAACCACTCCATGTGATGCATTCCTTCCAGCAGAGAAATTACATCTACCAGCGCACTGAAAATTGATGTCAATCTTAAAGCCACTTGTGGATCTAGAAGCCAAGCTTTGACATCAGTCATAACAAAAATTTTTGAAGCCGGGCAGTGTATAAGAATTGTAAAAAGACATGGGTAGGAGGAATAGTCATTGAGCAGCTTGGCAGTGTCATGTGTAAAGATAAATATTCACACGCAGTCACAACACGTCATAAAAAGCAAATGAAGCCGCTCCACGCTCACATGCTTATAGGCAGAACTCCTAGGCTGTTTTCTTTTCCAGAATCAAGAGGCCTATACGCAACCAGAAGTTTGAGCGACCTTCCGACGAAGTCGGGAGTCGTCTCCGCCAGCACCTCCACCTTCTCCTGTATCGCTGCTGGCAGTTTACGTAATTATTATTAGTTGTACCACTGTTTGTGTACTGATTGATTCACCTCAACACAGGTCTCGTTCCTCCAGTCTCCGAAAAATTTTCTTGAGGCTTCTATCACATCATGGTCATATCTTCTATTTTAATACAGGCTATTCTTAATGTCGTTTTGTATCCTTGCCGACTAGTTGTAATCTAAGAATTCTCTTTGTAATTCAGCATATGCATTGTCCTTCCCTATATGATGCTTCAAACCTTATCTTGCTGTGATCGTCCCACAGCTCTGCATATGTCATTAAATAGGTCAAAAAATTCTACTGGGTGCAGTCTCCTGTTTTGACACAATTGCCTAATATTTTCTAAATTGATAAATACTCCTTCATTGCATATTCCCACCAAGTAGTTGCCAGTTAAGGGACCATCATTTTTCTCTCTAGTTATTGTCTTACTTCTTGGCTCACTGTCCCCATGTTAACGCATTCACCTAATGCATGCGTCTTATATTCAGAGTCATCATTCCATTACTTCAAGTGTTTTGCATTGGAATCAGTTAGGTTGCTCAAGTCTAAATGTTTCCAGATCGCTTATTTGTGCTCTGATCTCTTTAAGTCGTCTGTTCTCATTTCGTTAGCTGAGTTAGTTCTCGCATATCTTTCTTACATTCTTTATTTACTTTATAGATCTTGTTCTTTACATTTTCCATCACTTGATCACGTTTATGCTCTTGTTTTCGGACTCTTTAATTAAACTCTCGAAACCTTAGAGCGAGGTCTCCACGGATTTTCTGTGCTTTTTGTTTATCTCATGAGCGTTTCTATTTAATTTGACAACTTCCTTAGTTTTCTTCTTTGAGTATCTCCTGAGCTCTCCTACTTCCTCTAATACCTTTCCTAGTCTGTTTGTTATCTTTCCTGGTCTGTTTAATATGTTCCCTACGCTGGTTACTATTTAGTGTGCTGCTTCACGATAGGAAGAAAGTCCACAACTGCTCATAATCTTCTCCTTGAACAGTTCCAATAGTAGCACCTGAACTTCCCATGTCGGATGCGACAATCATGCCATAACCATTTGACACCACATTGTCAACAACTTGTCTGTATTTTCTCTAGCTCTACTGCTCAATTCATATTTGGATGATACTATTCTACCAGTAATGTCTACACTTATGTTTGTAGTTGCCACGATAAAGTTAACTACCTTGTACATTGCAGTAAAATTCACTGACACAATCCACCAGTGATATATACATCAATAACAAATCAGCATCAGTAACACTGACTTCGCCGAAACTCAATACCAGAGAACACTTAAACAGCGAAAAACATACACATAGTGTGCAATAGCAGCAGTTCCTAACGTCCACTGGTTAACGAATGTTACGTTCCGTACAGGTACATTCAGCTCTCCTATGAAGTAACCATGGCTGCCTACTTGTAGTGTAAACTGATACAAAGCAAATAAAAGCTATTTTCGAAATGTTATTGACGCTATGGAGAGCGCTATATTTTATTATACACTCCTGGAAATTGAAATAAGAACACCGTGAATTCATTGTCCCAGGAAGGGGAAACTTTATTGACACATTCCTGGGGTCAGATACATCACATGATCACACTGACAGAACCACAGGCACATAGACACAGGCAACAGAGCATGCACAATGTCGGCACTAGTACAGTGTGTATCCACCTTTCGCAGCAATGCAGGCTGCTATTCTCCCATGGAGACGATCGTAGAGATGCTGGATATAGTCCTGTGGAACGGCTTGCCATGCCATTTCCACCTGGCGCCTCAGTTGGACCAGCGTTCGTGCTGGACGTGCAGACCGCGTGAGACGACGCTTCATCCAGTCCCAAACATGCTCAATGGAGGACAGATCCGGAGATCTTGCTGGCCAGGGTAGTTGACTTACACCTTCTAGAGCACGTTGGGTGGCACGGGATACATGCGGACGTGCATTGTCCTGTTGGAACAGCAAGTTCCCTTGCCGGTCTAGGAATGGTAGAACGATGGGTTCGATGACGGTTTGGATGTACCGTGCACTATTCAGTGTCCCCTCGTCGATCACCAGTGGTGTACGGCCAGTGTAGGAGATCGCTCCCCACATCATGATGCCAGGTGTTGGCCCTGTGTGCCTCGATCGTATGCAGTCCTGATTGTGGCGCTCACCTGCACGGCGCCAAACACGCATACGACCATCATTGGCACCAAGGCAGAAGCGACTCTCATCGCTGAAGACGACACGTCTCCATTCGTCCCTCCATTCACGCCTGTCGCGACACCACTGGAGGCGGGCTGCACGATGTTGGGGCGTGAGCGGAAGACGGCCTAACGGTGTGCGGGACCGTAGCCCAGCTTCATGGAGACGGTTGCGAATGGTCCTCGCCGATACCCCAGGAGCAACAGTGTCCCTAATTTGCTGGGAAGTGGCGGTGCGGTCCCCTACGGCACTGCGTAGGATCCTACGGTTTTGGCGTGCATCCGTGCGTCGCTGCGGTCCGGTCCCAGGTCGACGGGCACGTGCACCTTCCGCCGACCACTGGCGACAACATCGATGTACTGTGGAGACCTCACGCCCCACGTGTTGAGCAATTCGGCGGTAAGTCCACCCGGCCTCCCGCATGCCCACTATACGCCCTCGCTCAAAGTCCGTCAACTGCACATACGGTTCACGTCCACGCTGTCGCGGCATGCTACCAGTGTTTGCGATGGAGCTCCGTATGCCACGGCAAACTGGCTGACACTGACGGCGGCGGTGCACAAATGCTGCGCAGCTAGCGCCATTCGATGGCCAACACCACGGTTCCTGGTGTGTCCGCTGTGCCGTGCGTGTGATCATTGCTTGTACAGCCCTCTCGCAGTGTCCGGAGCAAGTATGGCGGGTCTGACACACCGGTGTCAATGTGTTCTTTTTTCCATTTCCAGGAGTGTATTTTGCTACGCATCTTCGGCAAACTTACGTCAGCTCATTTGTTGCGCTCAATCTGTGTGTGTTGTGTACTCCTAAAATCACCACTCCTGTCAGGGCGCGGTTTCAGTCACAGTAAAATTGTTCTAATTATCTCACGTCGCATCTGCTCCATACCCTGGGAATGGGGATTATATTCCACTGTCTTAAGTCAGCTCTCCTGTTGCGTCACTGATTCTCTGCCGAACTAATTCCAGCGTCTCCTGTCACATCCACTCCATACGTCGTTGGTGGGAGGGATAGCTGTCAGTGTTTCACTGTCACTTCTTCGACATCACGATCTTGTCATGTGATTGCCCAGATATGCAGTGATATCATCGTGCACTCAAGTTCTTTGTCTGTAAAATTTATTGCAATTTGCTATGTCACAGGCGCGCTATTTTTCATTTATTAATAAATGTGATCTCATTCCTATCAGAAAATTGCATGTTCTACTAGAATGCACGTCCTCATATCCTATCACAGTCACTACGTGACCAACCTGGCAGGAATATGATGGCAGGGGAGCAAAATTTATTATTCAGCATCGTGGCTTACACCACTTACCTGAAACTCCAACATAGGCTGCTCCTTCCTCCGTCGCACCATTCGGTCTGTGCGGATATACCAAAACTAGTGACCGACTCCGGTTTCGTACCGGTAGCACTAATTATTTATGGTGGGATTTGGATGGCAAAATGGTCAATAGATCACTCAAGTCTACAGATCGCCTACTCGTGAGCGTTGTTGCGGACTTACTATGCTGCAGATGTATACAGATATACGGGGGACGGGGTTCTCGTTCACCTGATTACAACGCATTTGTCTCATGGGACCGCCTATACCAGACGTCCGTCGAGAATGAAGTACTGTCCTGGAAAGAATTCTGTCTGCATGCGACACTGTTCAGACGACACTGGAGATATTGGAACGGGTACGGCATAACTTTGTGCGACGATGACATGCCAACGCCATTTTGAACAACTGGTGTAAATTTAGCAGCTTATGGAATTTATTATTAAACTTTTACGCACTGAGGACTTTCAGTCTCTCTGACATCAAGTTGTGTGCACCGTTACTAGTCCATCAGCAGGAGAAATTATCTGAGAGTACGAGAGTATTCGGTGGGAATTCTGTACGTCACTATATGGGTTCGGAAGTTGGGGCCCTCAGTTTGAGCACTGCTTGAGACTAAGGCGGAATTTGAATAGTCATACCTTTGGACTCGGTCGTTTCTGGACTAAGGTGCTTAACCTCCTTACCTCAGCTTGATACATTTGCCGTTCTCCATGATCCCCGAAAGTTTGTAACATCACTACTGAATCACCCTCTATGTTTATATCACGCATGATTCGGTTAGATTGTGCTTTAAACATATCATCTGCAGTATTACGTGGGACATGCGTACACACGCCATCAAAAACCTTTTTTTATCGATGAAATCAACATTTCTAGCTTCACCTTCCGCTCCATGCCCCAACAAGCGGGCATGTTTTCCTACACGCGCTAAGCATCAGCGCTTGAGCGCCAAGGAAACAGATGCGACACTAACGGAGCTAACGTAACCACCGATACGTAGGACATGTAGCATTGAGATGCTATGTATTGGAGTTCTACAGCCTCCCTGAACTGCACGTTGTAGTTAACAGTGACCAGCAAGCATTGCACCTGTTGTACAAAATAGCAGATTGAACGTACCTGGTGTTCGCCCAAAATAATACAGCAATTCTATGGAACTCTGAGCCGTTGCTGCCTCAGCATGCAATGGGAGGCGAAATTCAGTGATTTACCAGTCAGAAATCTGTCGTGTTGCCAGACAACGTATGTTTATACACAGTCCAGTCACATTAATGTGACCACCGCCTACGTTCGACGGCAACGTGCTGCCTGTGACAGCAGGGGGTAAGACTAACACTGGGGTGTGTATAAACCCGGGGGGGGGGGGGGGGAGTAATAGTGCCCAAACGGGTATCATCATTGGTTTTCGGACCAAGGGTGGAAGCACATCCGGAACGGGTAAGTTTGTAAACTGTTCGCATGCTGCCGTGGTTAAAGTATATCGTTCATGTCATGGCGTTACGCGAAAGCGGTGTTGAGGTAACTGTGATGCCACAGATGAGAGAGGTGAACGACGGCTGCGGATGTGTTTACGTGCGAATAGACGTACAACAGTTCAGCAGTTGACCGCCCGTATGGACCAAGGAACTACTAGCGGTGCCTCTCCTCAGCGAACGCTGTGTTATTCATTGGCGACGAAGGCTTGAACTTGCACGCCATTGGTGACAGTAGGCCTTTTCAGATGAGTAATATTTTATGTCCCATCGGACAGATGGACGTTGTTAATCACCTGGAAGCAGACACCTTGCACCAATTGTTGGAAGGGTCCAGGCCACAGGAGCGAGGGTTATGCTCTGGGGAATATTTTCATGACATTCGAGTGATCCCGTCATTTTGGAAGATACAATGGATCAACTCAAGTATGTATCTATCCTTGGAGACCAAGTCCACCTCTAGATGCCCTTTCTTTTCCTCAGCACGATAGCATCTACCAACAGGATAATGCAACGTGGTACACACCCCGCAGTATGCGTGCTTTGTTCAAATAGCACCAGTATCCGTTTACTGTACTCACTGGACACCAAATTCCCTGGATTTAAACCCAATAGCCCGCATCTCGTGGTCGTGCGGTAGCGTTCTCGCTTCCCACGCCCGGGTTCCCGGGTTCGATTCCCGGCGGGGTCAGGGATTTTCTCTGCCTCGTGACGGCTGGGTGTTGTGTGATGTCCTTAGGTTAGTTAGGTTTAAGTAGTTCTAAGTTCTAGGGGACTGATGACCATAGATGTTAAGTCCCATAGTGCTCAGAGCCATTTGAACCATTTTAAACCCAATAGAGTATGTGTGCAACCAACTCGATCGGGCTGATCGTGCCGTGAATTCTCAACCGGAAGACTCAGCGCAGCTGGTCACGGTACTGGAGTGGGCATGGTCCACATCCCTGTCGATATCTTCCAGAACCTCACTTACTGTCTTTCTGCACCAGCCCGTGCTATAAAAGATCGTTGTTCAGGCTCCTGACAAGCGTTCATATTAATGTGACTGGACGATGTATGTCCTTGAAATGATGATTGTACACGAATTCGGTCATTGATCTGCGTGTGTCTGAATATGTGTGGAGCGAGACGGATGGCAGGCATAGCTGTGAAATGTTTCTGGAGATTGACACTCTACGTTGGCAAATGGTACAGACCCTCAGCAAGGCAGAAAGGTGGTTCAGTTCTTTCGACACTCAACGAGAAATTATGAACAGCGAGCCCGCACTCGATGTCAGTGATTCGAGACTGAAAGTTTCTGTGGTTTCTTAAAATTACATCAGACTATTTTCCTCGATATAACCGATTTACTTCTTCCACTGTGCAAGTGATATATGTCTATAACGACTCTGTCGTAGAAGGGACGCTACACTGTAATTTTCCTCTCTACCTTCGTCTCAACAGTAACTCAGCATCAGGATAAGTTTAGAGTTGACTACCAAAAAAGTATCCAGTCATATGAAAAGTTAAATGTTTGATACTTTCCGATGCATATATCGTTTCTTCACTTGCATGACAGCTGGTTGCACATGTCCCAATTAAAAAGCGACTACGGAAGAGTCACCTATCGACTAACCCAGTTACGTCCGTAAGAAGTCGGTATTAATGGACTGTACATACGGGTCTTAAACACACACACAGACACACACACACACACACACACACACACACACACACACACACGTGAAATAGAGGGCACAGTGCTGTGATGACCTACGATAGGACAGCCCAAACAAATAGCTATGTCAGTGGCACAAAAATGGCTCTGAGCACTATGCGACTTAACTTCTGAGGTCATCAGTCGCCTAGAACATAGAACTAACCTAAGGACATCACACACATCCATGCCCGATGCAGGATTCGAACCTGCGACCGTAGCGGTCGCTCGGTTCCAGACTGTAGCGCCTAGAACCGCTCGGCCACTCCGGCCGGCTCAGTGGCACACAACATTGTTTTGATACACAGTGAAGACGAAAAATATAATTCGAAGGCAGAGTCCCCTCAAATTGTTTTCTATATTCTTCAAAGTGTTCATTCATTGGAAGGTTCGACGTATGTCTCTACCCTTGGCAAACGTTTTATTGTTCTTTATTCCAATACCACAACAGTATAGTTCTCTCATTGTCGAACAAGTAAACGTTTTTTTAGGTATGAAATGTATGGTTTCTTCTGCTTGATACTTTTTTAACATACCTGAGCACTAACTGGTCAAAAAGATGAATTACGCCGTACATGAAATAGCGTAGGCCGAAAGTTCTAACAATTGCTCTTCCAAAACTTGGTTTTGTACCCTTCTGTTTGGATCTCATTACTTCTTTATCCCATGACCTGAAAAAAATGTAAGGGAGGTTTATAAATGCTTGGTGAGTACTAAAATGTTATTTGGGAGCATGAGAAAATGCTGCGGCTCAGCAGGTAGAGGAGACTTACTTCTGCAGCCTGTCTCCCAGCTTCTCTGTTGCGTCACAGTCTAGCCTGTCGTACAGGTCGTACTCCGTCAGATTCGCCTTCCACACGAGTTTCCGCAACCACCTGAAACACAGAATTTGCTTCAAAACATGGAGAACACACCTTCCCGCTGCAAGGATGAATTCTCTGTCAGTCATTACAGGCTCTTGAACTTAAAGGTTAACAACACGCGCTGAACTTTCTACGTTGATGACTTTTTCTCATGAAAGAAAATTTTGGCATTTTACCATGTAATATATGACTTAGTTACTTAACTAAATATTGAGCGTTGTGGAATTAGGGGAACAACTTAGCAGTGGTTCTTTGCGTAGCTAGCAAACTGCAGAAATATAGATGTGGACAATGGGAGGGACATGGTTGTGTTCCTGGCCCAAAGCTTTGCCTAATTTTTACGTCAATGATCTGCCGTTAAATATGATACGCGATTCAGTTTTTTTCCTTTATCAGATGAAAGAAGTGGAATTTAATGAAAATGTTCTTTCAAATAATTTAGTGGGTAATATTAGCATGTGGTTTGCAGAAATTATTTTGCCTCTTAGTAGGAGGAGAACTTAGTGCAGACTATTTCTTATAGAGACATTTTTAAAGGAGATATTTTACTACGACAGAAGAATCCTTTCTTGGAAGTATGTTGTATAGAAACTGATTGTGACTGCTACTATACTAAGTATGTCAATAATTCTCTTTTTCACTTACCAATAGCTTCATATAGCTTACTTTTGATCTGTTATTTTCTGTTGTCTCGTATTTTGTGACAACTCTGTGCATTCATGAACAGATGGCGTCCAGAACCATCTGATATGTCAGTGTACAAATTTAGTGCAGGCCATTTTTTCAGGGGTGACAAGACTTAAACTCTTCCTTCCTATGCAAGTACACCCACATACACTCACATAGAATTTATGGTTAACAACACCGATCCATTGAAAAGAGACTGTAGCACTCAGTCGTTAACAACAGCATTATACAGTATAATAGGCACTATGATAACAGCTGCACGAAAATATCTGAGGTGGTTTGCAGCTTCAGTGATCAATAAGTTGTAGGATAACACACACTCTGATGAGCTGTCAGCGGACAGTCTGCGAGCGCTTGAGGTGCTGCGGATCAGAAAAAACGGCCAAGCCGCGATCCAGCAACAAGTCGGCTGGAAATCCTGGAATACTTGAGGTGGGGATGCGGCAGTTGTGTTAGGCGGCAAAGAGGTCCTTCTCAAAAATAGTCGATTTCGCAATATGGAAGGCGATGGCTATTGCAGAATACTACGAATTTACGTAGAAAATCACAGTAATATAGGACCAAAAATCCAAGAATATCATGATGATCACAATGCTATTGAGCTTTGCGACTGGTTTGTCTGGCACGCTACATGAATGGTTGTGGTAATTTATAGATGTTTATCACACTAATGAACTGGAAGTATATGTGAGTGTAGTTAGTAATTGATTTATGACCTGTTAATGTGCTTATGCTGTGGGGCTTTGAAATACGTGGATTTGCGACGAATAGTTGAATTGTGTGAATGTGGTAGCACATGTAACGCATTCATGCTATGTTTTGCTATATTCGTTTTCTATCCTTGTTCTTAATTTTATGTCACTTGCATGTTTTCCTAGTGCTACCATTTCAATTTATT
The DNA here is from genome assembly GCF_023898315.1 of Schistocerca nitens. Taxonomy (NCBI): domain Eukaryota; kingdom Metazoa; phylum Arthropoda; class Insecta; order Orthoptera; family Acrididae; genus Schistocerca; species Schistocerca nitens. The sequence goes on along the minus strand of NC_064615.1, from coordinate 456,467,192 downwards.
TTGTGTTAATTAGCTGAATAAATCATTAATTCGTTAAAACTGAAACAATCGTTGTAGTTTAACTTCGTTTACCCAAAATATTTATTCATTTCTTACGTTTATTGGTTAATTTTCCAACTTGTATTTCATGGGCAATAAGCAGTAATGGCCAATCTCATAAAATTTTCGACTACAGGATCACTTCTTAAGCCAATGTTCACGAGCGAATTTAGCTGCTGGGCATATAGCAGATGGTGTGTAGCCCGACTCTAGGACATATGGCGAGCAACTTTTTTGATTGTATTGTACATTATCCCACCCTCCTCACAAAGGTATTCTGTACCTTTGTCGATAGACACGCCACTTTAAAGGATTAGCCAAGCATGCTTGAGTTGAGTGTTTCGACACGAGGCAAGGTATCTCACAAATGTCAATCTCATCTGGGATGCAATGTGAGATAACAGCTCTTACGTTCCAATTGATTTGTCTCGTCCAGGACTACCAGCTGCGACGGCATATGTTACGTGGCAATTGGAGTTTTTTCGTATGGGATTGTGTTCACAAGTGAGATTGTTCGGCCTAAAACTCGATCCAGGTTCAACTAAATTGTTGTTTGATGTTACTATTGCAAATCTTAAAGTCAAGAAACTTAATGCTTTTATTAGTTTCATGTTCAAATGTGAATTTATCTACCGTAAATCAGAAATATACAACCTCAAATGCGATACATGCCCAAAATTCTACATTGGACAGACAGGCAGAACTTTTGAAATTAGATGAAAAGAACACGTTGATGCTCTAAGGCTTGGACACTTGAACAAATCTGCATTTGCAGCCCATATTTCTGAAGAGAATCATTCAGTGAGAAACATTGAGAACAATTTAAAAATTTTAAATCTAGCAGAAAAAGGAGCCACTATGAATATATTAGAAGAAATAGAAATACATACACGCAAAAACAGCGCCTCAGACTATATCCTTAATAAACAAACAGAGTTAACTAACACCCGTTTCCTGAAAAATTTCCAAAAATTATTTTCCAACCTCCAAAGCAAATAATATTCCTACACCTATCTGCAGATCAAGTAGCAAATTTATATGTTACTATAATTCTCATGATGCTAAATGTAATTAAATAATGTACTGTTTTACCTATACAGTACAAAAAAATTTAAAAACTTTACAATTAATGTAACAGTATGCGCTTAAAAACTAAAAAAAGTCAATGTCTCTCTGTACTAGTGTAAAAGTCGTTTCAGTTGCATAAGTGAATATATGATCTTTTTCCAAACATAGGACATTTCCAAATGTTACGATATATCATAGCATCTTTGATACTCATATGTTTGTAAGCTCTTTGTGTGTATCAAAACATGTGGTGCGTGGTAGAAATCTTTTCAGTGACAAATCTAATGTGTTTAGTGAGAAAAATGTACGTGTGCAACAATAAGAATGCAGTGGGAATGTATTCATATCTGTTGGACGAATGTTATGAAAACAAACACGACAAGCCGACATTTCACGTAAGTCACATCCAATGAAAATCTGTAACGCAACCATCTGTAGGCGGCGTGCTTATAATTATGTGTTATTTATATTTTATGACAATGAATCTGTAGAAAACGCACCACACGTAATAAGGAAAGCATGTAAACCGTCTGAAAATGAATCATAACGACTCGAAATCAGTAACGGTGCCCTTTGAACAAAGGAACAGAAAGTAAATATGTGGCTGGTTGCTGTTCCAACACCATCAAAATTTGTCTTCAAATAACAGCCACGGCCTCCAACCATCTCATAATACGACAAAATTGTATTTTCTGAGTAGATTCTGGGGAGAGGCGAACAAAACACAGCTTTAAAATTAATTTATAGACAAGCCAAATTACTGGAATGCTCCTCTTTGAGGGAATTTTATGTGCAAAAACATTTAAAATTAATGCTCATAAATTTGCTGTCGGGTTTTATGACAGATTACAAAGCTCATAAGACGATTTCCAGATCATTTACAATGGGATCATGTGCATAGTTCAGCAAACTCGGCGGACTAAGATACAAGCCTTAGAAATTTTATAACAGGCTGAGGAACAGAATCCAACATACTCATCAAAATGATTTCCTAAATTACAACCAGAATAATAATAATAATTCTCACCACTATCATAATTATAATTTCTGTGAGGCAATAACCATAACAATTTTCAACATTATCAAAATCAGAGGTTCTAGATACCTGCGATTCACAGACCGCAAATTCAAAATAGGAACTCCGGTAACTAAGATGTGCCACGATTCAGATCCAAATGTAAAAATAAATTTCTGATGAAACAGATGCAAAGGACGTCAAATCGGTTAAAGGGTACGCGGATGTGGGGATGAGGGCCCGTATTATGGCAGATGGATGTCATTAAAAGTGATTAGGAATTCTGAAGCAGCTGGAAGCAGCACAAAAAAAGAAAAAAGAGCGCACTAAAGACTAAGGAACTAATTTAAATTTAGATTTTGAGGCAGTGGGGCTAGACATTTTATTCAGTTCGCGGGAACAAAATGATGGCAATGATTTATGTTGGGTGGAAATTTTTGTATCGGAAACAGAGGCAGAGGTGAACCCCAAATTGTTAGAATTCTAGTGTCAGGGAAATTCCAATCGAGTATGACGAAGTTGTGTCTTACGATAGAATGTCACTGAAAACAGACTGGTGTTTGTTGTCAAAGAAAGTGGCAATGCGATAGGCCCTTCAACTGAAGACGAAATTAATGTCGCATCTGTGAAGGTAGTTGAATTACTGCTAGCGGCAGTTGAAGGTGATAATCAGGTAATGAGGTTATGTATGAGGATGTTGAGATAAATATTTCGAAGGAGGAAATCTGTGTTTTTATTTCTATAGAGGGAGGTGATCCGACAGCTCTTTATGAAGACACTAACTCTGATTAAATGTCGTCAGATGAATGTGAATATAATGTGGTAGACGGGAGGTCATGCTGCTTAATGCGCTAAGCCTTTATTCATTTTTAGTGGGAGGATAATAAACATAAAGTGTTAGAAAACTTGAGAGAAGAAAAGATGAAAGTGGGGAAAAGGACTTTTGATGATTTGTTTAAGGGGGACTGTGAAGTTGAAGGTTTTTTAGTAGTAGATGTGTGTACATGAATACTTTAGATAAAAGTAGGAACTTTGAAAGCGAGCCGGCCGCTGTGGCCGAGCGGTTCCAGGCACTTCAGTCCGGAACCGCGTGACTGCTACGGTCGCAGGTTCGAATCCTGCCTCGGGCATGGATGTGTGTGATGTCTTTGGGTTAGTTAGGTTTAGGTATTTCTGAGTTGTACGGGACTGATGACCTCAGGAAAATGAATTATTAAAGGAAATATGTTCGGAAAGGAAAATAATTGAAAATGAGAAGCTTATTACAGAGACTAATGTTTATGATGAGAAATAAGAATTTTGCAAGTAGGAATGATAAATCACTGAGCTGCGAAGAAAAATGACTCGATTTCCAGCAGGAGAGAAAGGGGCGGCAAGTGAAATTTAAAAGATATTCTCACTGAACAACAATTTATTGCGAAATGTAATGATGCCACGACTGTATGTTGGGAAATAAGAATTGTGGTATAGGTTCAGACTTAAATATATATATCCTTAGGTGTTGTTTATAAGATTTATTGTGAAGTTAGTCTTATGTTATTATGAAATTTGTGGGAACAAATGATCCCATAATAAACAAAGAGAAAAGGAGATAAATGTTTGGTGTGTTGGGGTCGAGAAATGAAGGCACAACTTTGGTGCATGGAGGTTAGAAGATGGTGCACGTTTCTAGGATAAAACAATTTCGATCAATTCAGTATGATAAATTATTTGTGGTCATCTCATTTGGGCAATAGGTTTAGTTTAATATAAATATTTTTTCGTAGAATTGTATGTGCTATGTGTGTAAGTAGTAGGCAGATGGGGTTCTAGGTGCAATTTTGATATCAAATTGATATGCAAATTAATTAAACTGATCAATTAATCACCTCCGCCCCCGCCCAACCCCAGCCCAGACCACTCCCACCCTCGGCCCCAGATGATGTCACGTGTTTTCCTCAGCCTGCACGTGTGCCCCAGCCCCTCCGTCTTCCCTCCCTCACCCCTCCTCCTCCAACAACATACCCTACTGGCGGGAATTTCGAATTTTGGCAGCAATTCCGAATTCTGGCGGGAATTTCTTTGTCCCAGGACTGTGCTGACATACCACTCCATCCACCACCCGGGAATCGGTGGGAAATTAAAATTGGCAGTACCATTTCCAGTACTCGAACCCTGGTGTTCCTGGGCAGAAAGCCCAATTGCACCCCCCTAACACAAGTAGACCACCAGAGGCGTTGACTGGAAATAAAAAATGGCGGTGCCCTTTCTGGGACTCGAACCATGATTCTACTGAATGGAAAGCCCAAGTTCTCTCGCCCAACACATGGAAACCGTCCAGATGCGGGAGAGGAAGGTTTGGTTAGTGTACTTTATTAATTCTGATCGCGAAACTGACGCAAAGATCGATCCTAATTATGTAATTAATCACAAAGATCGGGGAGATAGGGGCTAATTAGACAACTATATCTTTAGATGCTAAGGTGAACAACCGTTCATGGATTGTCAGCGCATTGTTAATTTACCAACTATAGCGTCCTTAACGCGAAAGTATGGTGAGAAATTAGTTTTCAAAGCCACCTCTCATAGCACGTAAGAATCAAACAGTGACTTTATACAAGGTATACTGCCTAGGATATCCTAAGAATCCACTGGAAAACGGAGTGATTATGTCGCAGGACCATCAAGATGACGCAATAGAAACCTATATTGAACTCCCTTCGGTTGGAATAAGGCAATCATGATATAAGAAATATCTGAGACAAATATATTTCTATCTTCTGGTAGAGTTAAGCAAATACTGGATGCAAAAATAAAGAATTTGCATTAGGAAAACATAGAAACTTCTCCATTCAAGCATTTCAGCATCTTAATCCATTATTATGCAGAAGTATACAAAACGTTAAGTTTGCTTACCACACGAAGAGCTTTGAGACCGGGTTCGCTGTAGCCTTCGGGTTGGGGTTGGATATGTATACCTTTGAGTCCATGACGTCAGTCTTCAGTCACCCCGTATCACTCCAGTCACGTTGCAGTGATTCCTTGCATTCGATCTGAAATAACATTCCGAACCTTGAATTCATATATGATTTTAATTAGTATATATAAAGGTACGAAGTGAGAGCAAAAAAAGGTCTCATTGAGACGAACTGATACGATTCAACGGCTGCTCCTCTTTTGAAGAAATTGCACATTTCCCAAGCCTGCAGGCTGAATCGTAGTGCCCTACAGAACGCTCCTTTCGGTTGTAAACATATCTCGTTGGTTTCACTGATAATGAAATCGTAAGTGATAATCTAGGACAACTTTTGCCTGTGCTCTACAATTTAACATTTGTCTTTCTGGATAAGCCTGTCGTCTTATGAACGTGTAATACGATGTTATGAGTACTGTTTCTGGTTAAATGTTATGGTAGAACACAGTACATGTGACAATTCATAGTATATTCAACAATTAAATTTCCTCTGGAAGTAAACTGAAAACTTTATAATAAGAAATTACTTGCAAGGAAGTTTCCGCCATATTTTTCACTGAGTTTCAGGCGTACAAAAGGGCAAATACAATTAAAATATCAAAACATGGACCATTATTCATTCTGCGTACCAGAAATGTTACTTAGGAAGTGAGGGAAAAATGAGCCAATCGAGAGTAGTGCATCTATAACAGTCCAAAGATCATTTCAGATCTCCTACAAGCTCTAGGTGAAGGCTACTCTCCAACCTACCATCCCTTGCCCCTCCCTCTCCCTCTAGTCTAGGCCAACTGGCTAATCTATGGGAAATTAAAAATAAGTGACATGGGGCATTATTCTATTGGTTGGAGTAAGAAGGCAGATTTCTGGGACCCTTCCAACTATAATTAATTTTCCTATCGTGTAGAATTTATTGACCTTATCACTATAATTTATTACCCAATTAGTATAACATGCTACCCAAATATGGCTGAAGGTCACCATGATGTCCGATGTATAAAGCGTTGTATGACCTCACATTTCAAAATTAAAAAAAAATTGCGTATGATAGCATGGTCTGTTTACTTAGGAATGTTTCTGACATGTGTAGCAGTGTTATGTCAAAAAGAATGCTGTGCACTGCGTCAGCATTATACAAAGCTGGGAAGTTAAATACAATCCAAGTCTATTTATGTAGGAAGATTTCTGTGGTGTATATAGCAGTATTTTACTGAAAGAACAAGCTGCAGAGATAACCAGGCAGAGATAACCAAGATGCAGAGATAACCAATGTGCCAAGTTTAAAATGACCCAAAATGCAAAAATAAAACAAAAAATGCAAATAAGATAGTATGGTTTATCTATTTAGAAAAGTTTCCGGTACTAAGATAGAACTGTGAGAGGTATGGACTAGTGTCTGTACTTAAACCACAAAAAAGTAAGGAGAATCTCTTAAGCGTGTGTAACAAAGTTCATCCCAAGTAAGATTCACACATCACAGTGTAGTGTGCCACTTGCCTCCCCTCACAGGCCCGACACTACCATTGGCCCCAGCCCTGACCCTGCAAGGTAATGCATGCCATATGGGTCGGCCGCGTACCGCTTGCTGTGAGCACCACTACGTGTCTAGGAGCCAGTCTGTTGCAACAGACCTGATATCTTCTCGTGAGATGTTCCCAGCCAGGTGTGACCACACCATATCAAGTAGTCCTACATCCTTGTAACACCCACAACCTTTGCATGCAGATGTGTCCGGATTGCATCACTCAGCTCATGTCCAGATGCTCGCAGAAACGGCATATACTTCGTTCCACATCCCGCCGTCAAATGGCAGCACAATCTAGAGATACTTTGAGAGAAATTAGAACTCCTATAAGAGGGTTTGGTTGTGCAATAAATGCAGTTTTTACACCAGCTGTACAATTTACTAAAACTCTTTACTCTATCCACCTTCCACTGTACACAGTTTTAACGAAGAGCTCTGTTAATTCAGGTTAAGGAACTGATCTCAAACTCTGTACAGTTAAAGGGTGACAGCCCTCTCAATACTGTTATTAATACAACTGGTGTGATAAACAGAATGTGCGGTTATTATGGAGATATCTTATGAAGGAAATTAGGAAGCGAATGTCTGCAGTAGAGACTCACTGATTTATTATTCAGTTTATTACTGGAATGGCCGCCATATATTTTTCCTCGACCATAGTTAAAGAATTGTAGCTTAGAGATTTTAGGTAACATGTGTACAGGATTTTCGGCTGTTTGCCTGTCTGTGCAGAGTTGTTTGGACATCGCCATATGGAATTCCGAGACTAGTTTCTTGTCTCTGCATTTTAAACGTTACTAACACAATATTCTGTGAATCTTGCTGCCACATTGTTGTTCCCACGTAGGAGAAATAGTAGCTTCGCCTTGACACCCTGTCTCACAGAGATGGAGCTGGAGAATTACAAAATAGATAACTGTTAAATGCACAGAAAGTTCCCTTTCCTCGACAGATGCTATTAGATGCGTGGTATCCACATGCCACCTTAGACTGTGTGGTGCAGAATAATTCCATAATTTAACACCAATCCCTGCTGAATCGGTGATATCGTTGATGTCTATATTTTGGGTATTAATACACCGCTTCAGCTGTATTAATGCAATTATTTTTAGATAACTACTCGTTTTATAGCATTAAGAGCCACATATCTTCAGGTGAACGCTGCATAACAATAAATCAAGAAATAATTACAATCCTGAGACATCCAATGATATGAAATTTTTTCTAAAATTATTTTAGTATAAAAAAATTAGAACCTCTTACATAAGAATATTGAAGTATTTTTACTCACGTAACTGAAACATTAGATACGTATCTGCGGACGGAAGTGACAAATGAAAATTTGTGGGCCTCCCTCCCAGGAGAGCACGTGTAGTCATGCAGAGCCACTGCGCCAGGGTGCCATAGCACAGTTGCCTAGTCAGCAGGAGACCTGGGTCCGAATCCCGGATTTAGTGCAAATTCTCATTCGTCGCTTCAGTCTACATGTATACATTACATATTTGCGACTTGGAAAGATCTTTGGAACCTAATGATTTCACTTGATTATAACATTAGGGCTAAGAGTGTGGTGACGGTACTCACGACTCCAGACAGTATCGCACCACAATCGAGAAGCCGCGCTCAGAACACTTGTAGCGCAGCAACCGTGTGGGTTGGCTGTACGGACTGTACCGAGGTCCACCAGGAGCCGCGGCTGCCAGCCCATCGGCTTCACGTGTATGGATAGAGATTGATCTATACCTCGTTAAATATCGAAGCACTGAGCTTCGGCGGACAGTTCTCTTCAGTTCACCGAGTCGTGAACATTCTCCAGTTACCGCCGAGTCTACAGACTGCAGTGTTCGTCCGTCGTCTCCGTCACTTAGGCTCCATAGGCATCGTAGGACCATTCTGGAGTTTACATAGGCATCACTCAGAGGCACAGTGACATGCCCTTAATATTTTAGAGGACTTGTAATAATTTCAAGTGTCTAATTTTGCTGGACATCTCACAGGAAGAAGCATCATTTAAATTCTATGGTCCAGTCATCAATCCTTTGCAATTTGACTCAGTCTTCTGGCACTGCTATCTTCTTCATTGCCACTTTCATGTTACAGGCAACAGAATCAACTGCAATCATCTTCACTTAACTTCTGACATTGTCCACTGGATCATTAGTGTTGCCATGTCTTCTTTGCATGTCAGCCACAACTGATCAGTCACTTCATCAACAGTAAGCACTTTATCAACTGTAGTTCAAATCCCATGGTTTTTTAACTGCTACAGAATAAATAAGTGGAGACACCAGCGTTTTGTGTGCTTTTTACCCGGAATATTATGTATTCCGATGATTTATAATGTATACAATGTCTGCCCGCTTAGCTCGGTGCTTGCAGGCACGGTAGCTCGGCCTGTCCAGTCAGAGGGTTAGCTGCCCTCTGTAAGAAAAAAACTGAGTGAACGAATCAACAATGAACTTGAATGGGTGTTATGGGACGTCCGCCCCGAACAAATGTAATGAACGACATCGAACAAAATGAAAAAAAAAAAAGGCGGTAACGTGATGCCTCCCATGCAAGCGAGCCCGGGTTCGATACGCGGCCGGGTGGGAGATTTTCTCCGCTCGTGGACTGGGTATTGTGTTGTCCCCATCATTATTTCATCCTCATCACGGGCACACAAATCGCCAAATTTGGCGTCGACTGCAACAAGACTTGTACTTGGCGGACGAACTTCCCCGGATCGAGCCTCCCGGCCAACAATGCCATATGCTCATTTCATTTTTCATTTCATGTAGACAATTTTTATTTGAATACAAGGTCGAATTATTTTCGTTTGGAATCAGAAATCTGTAACTATATTTATGTGGTAAACACTCTGAACCTGTTTTTTATGTATACCATTACTCACCACTCCGAAACACCTACTTAGGCAGTAAATTTAATGTTGCATACGTACGAAATTGGAACATCGTAGTTTGACAGCCATAATGCATCATTGTACATATATATTAAAAAGCGCCAGTGTATCTGAGATTGTAATACTTGGGTATTATGTTAAGCAACCTCCTCGTGTATAAATAACATACGTCAATACAGGGGGAGAGAGTGTCATAGGATAACAGTCAACAGAACAATGCAAAAATATTTTTGTATCTCCCTCATACATAGGGAGAAAAGTCATCATAACAGAATTAGAAAAATCAGAGCTCATGCGAAAGATTTAGGTGTTTGCTATTTCTTTGTTCATCTTCTCCCATGTGGTATTCGAGAGTCGAATGGTTGAGAAATGATCTATGAATCCTACGGTAGGCACTTGGATGTGAGCCACAGAGTAGTTTGCTATGGCTGTTTTGCTGTAACATCGTGATGTATAGAATCAACTGCCACAATTTTGTTTACTTTTATGAAACCTAGAATAATGTGAGAGATCCTTAAAGAATCTGTTATATGAATCGATGTTGACACAAATTTCATTGTATTCGTTGCAAAGTGACTAATTTCAACAAAGCATTCACAGATTTTTCTTTTAGATTTTGAAACAATTCTGCCTTTAGCAATGATTCAGCGTTCTAACTGGAGGCCTTAACTTAGATCAAAATTTAGCGAACCAAAAATGGCATCGCTTTCTAATAGCTATGCGTTCTACCCAGTGTGCATCTCATGCCTGTGTTTGCTTCGGGTGAGTACGCTCATAGCACAGGATGGCGCACTCAGCGATAGAGCAGTTAGACAATGAGCGCCGCTGGTGGAACAATAAGACGCAACATCATGACTGCGTGACGTGCCTGCTGGCATGGCAGTCAATGATACGATCATCAGTGTACTGCAGATGTTCGTATAATTGAAATAAAACATCGATATGGAAAAGTGGTACCCCAATCCTTGAGTAAAACGCTAGCCTACCCTCCCATCCTATAATACATAGTGACGCTAACACCACTTAGACACTTACTATTAGGTAACCACGTAACTGGTATAATAAAGATGGCTTGATATACGCCTTCCTGACTAAAAAAAATATTAGAGCTGGTATTTATAACTTTATGATGCTGCTAGGCTTTTATCGTACTAATAAGCAGTATTATGTCCTGTGTTCTGCAATGCGTCCACTATAAGAGTAATACATCTAGAAGCTGGAAAGCTGTGTGCCAGGTTTTAAAGACGGTGGAACCACTTTATTTAACGACTATTCGTTTGCTAAAATGGATAACTTTAATGTTACATACTCCAGTAATATTTGAGATTTGGCAACCATCTAACCGATCTTATCAATAGAGACTAAATGAAAGCCAATATTTCCAGAACCTTGGGTAACTCTTAACATAGGCAAATCTAATTGCAAATTATTATAAAACGTAAGTCTCCCATACAGGAATCTTTGACTGGTGAGCAGAGCATCCACAGAGTGTGCTGACATTACAAAACATGTCCTTTGTCAAGTTTTAGGTCAGAGATCAGTGTTGCGAACTATGCAACTTTTCCATAGTAGTTACAGGAACCAATGTAAATCACTGTTGCTTTATTATTATCGAGCTTTGCAACCTTGGCATTGATTCCTTTGCTTATAAAGACAATAAGGACTATATTTTGTAAAGAAACAGGGTGACACTGAATTTTTTTTAAAATCGTGCATTTACCATTGCTATGTTGTTTCAGTGCAACCTACAGTGATATAAAATAAATGTGCAAATCGACAGTCTTGCACGAATGTAACGTTAAACATATTAAAAATATATCTCTTTTTCCGCTATCATGTTGTACTGTACATTTTTGCGGAATATGGAGATTATTTTTTAGTGTCATACATTTGTTAAAGTATACATATGTGATGTCATCTTCCTCTTATATCTAGTGTTTACATTAAAGCTCCACATATGGAGATTATTTTTTAGTGTCATACATTTGTTAAAGTATACACATATGATATCATCTTCCACTTATGTCTAGTGTTTACATTAAAGCTCCACATATTCTATTGCAAATTTCTATTACTTTCCCTGTGTAGCACGTTTCATAAGTATACCTCTAATTCAGTGTAATATTACTAAATGGGATATTGTAACAGATTCAGATAAATGGGTGTGGACAACGAGTTATAATTACAATGTTATGGAGGGTTTATGTGTTAATAGAATCGTATATTTCCCATGCTATACATCACACTCAAACTCAAATCATTACTAGGTCAATGGACAGTGAATAGGTAGTCTCAGGTTTGCTATTCTCACAGTGCAAAACACCTGTTACCAAATGATATAGAACTGTGCAGTACTGGTCTGAATGTCTTAACAATCGAACTCTTCTGGATATAAAATGATATTTTCTTTGTGTAAGGCTGTCTACACCGGCAAATGTTTGTGGTGTGCTGATTTAAATCTGCCAAATCTCATTTTGACTCTGAACTCATGATATCTAATGCTAGTCAATTTTTGTTAGGAACAGTTAAGACTATGGTGTAATCAAAAACATCATATTAATAGTTGCTCTATCTAGGTATTATCTGTCTCGACAGAGAATGTTGACGTGCGGTATACCACAAAAACAACAAAGGCGGCAGCTACATCCTTTGGGTGCATATAGTAACTATATTGTTTTACGAAGTCTACGAGTACTATAGGATTTGTTACTGTGTACCCCTAATGCAATATAAATTATACAGAATATCCAAAAGATCTACTTACCTTCCATGTCTCTCACGTCTGAAGTATCATGTAAATTATTGTGCATTGCTATACGTCACATGTTTGGTTTACTTTCAGAGTACGCATATATAACAGTTCCACATGTAGCAAACATATACAACTTCTAGATCAAGAAATGATCCATACTTAAAGACTGAAAAGTTGCACAGTTCGCACCAGTACTCAAGAAATGAATAATTTCATTTCCAAAATCCTACTGCAAATCTTCATCTGGGATATGGACCTCTAATTCAGCGGATTTTTCTAATATCCGCTAAATTAGAGGTCCATATCCCAGATGAAGATTTGCAGTAGGATTTTGGAATGTATACTGTTCGAACATTACAAACTACTTCAAAGAAAATGATCTGTTGAGACATAACACCAATTCAGAAGCTATTGTCCTTGTGAAACGCAACTAGCTCTTAATTCAAGGGAAGTACTGAGTGCTGTTAATAAGAGATCTGAAACGGAGTCCGTTTTTCTTGATTTCCAAGAGGTTTTTCACATGTGTCCTCACAAGCGACCTTTAAATTGTATAGATACGTAGTATCATGACACTTATGAGGCTGGATTCGTGATATCCTGTCGCATAGGTCACAACTTGCAGTAACTGACGGAAAATAATCAATTAAAATAGAAGTAATATCTGGTGTTCCCCAAGGAAGTGTTACAGACCCTCTGCTGTTCCGGTTCTACATGCGTATAGGATTTAGGAGGCACTCTGAGAAGCTTTCCTAGATTATTTGCAGGTAATGCTTTCTTTTACTATAGTGAGGTCCCCAGAAGATTAAAACCGATTGCAATATAATTAGGCAACATATCTGTCTGGTGGAAACAGTGGCAATTGGCTCTAAGTAATGAAAATTGTGAAATGATCCACACGAGTAGTAAAAGGAATCCTCTAAATTTCGGTTACACTGTCAATCACATAATTATGAAGGTTGTCAGTCCAACTCAAAACTTTGGACTTACATTGTCAAACAACTTTATCGCATAATGTTGTCAGGAAGGAGAACCAAAGAGTATACTTTACTGCCAACATACCTAAAAGATGCAACAGGTCTACTAAAGGGACTGCCAACACTACGCTTCTCCGTCGTCTTCTGGAGTATTGTTGTGCAGTATGGGACCCTAACCAGATACAATTGACAGACACAGAAAAGCTCAAAGAAGGATAACCCGTTTTGTACTAACTCAAAACGGGGGACAGAGTGTCAAGGATACGATAAGCGAGCTGCAGTGGCAGCCATTAAAACAAACTTGAGTTTGATTTCAAAGACGTATCCGACTCATATGATAGTAGTTGGTGATGACTTTAATTTACCCTCGATATATTGGCGAAAATATATGTTTAATTCCGGAGGTAAGCATAAAATATCATCCGAAATTATGCTAAATGCATTCTCTGAAAATTATTTCGAGCAGTTAGTTCATGATCCCACGAGAATAGTAAACGGTTGTGAAAACACACTTGACCTCTTAGCAACAAATAATCCTGAGCTAATAACTAGCATCAAAACCGATTCAGGGATTAGTGAACACAGGGCTGTCGTAGCAAGATTGAATATTGTAATCCCCAAATTCTCGAAAAATAAGCGAAAAATATACCTATTCAAAAAAGCTGATAAAAATTCACTTGACATCTTCCTGAGACACAATCTCCACTCATTCCAAATAAATAATATAAGTGTAGACCAGATGTGGTTTGGATTCAAAGTAATAGTATCGGCAGCAATTGAGTGATTTATACCAAATACATTAACAAACGACGAAGCTGATCCTCCTTGGTACACAAAACGGGTTAGACCACTGTTCCAGAAACAATGAAACAAACATGCCAAATTTAAGCAGATGCGAAATTCCCAAGATTGGCAATATTTTGCAGAAGCTCGAAATTTAGCGCGAACTTCAATGCGAGATGCTTATAACAGTTTCCACAACAAAACTTTGCCTCAAAACCTGGAAGAAAATTCAGAGAGATTCTGGTCGTATGTGAAGTATGTTAACGGCAAGAAACAATCAATGCCTTCTCTGCACGATAGCAATGGAGACACTATCGAAGACAGTGCTGCCAAAGCAGAGTTACTGAACACAGCTTTCCTAAATGCCTTCACAAAAGAAGACGAAGTAAATATTCCAGAATTCCAATCGAGAACAGCTGCCAACATGAGTAACGTACAAGCAAATATCCTCGGAGTAGTGAAGCAACTTAAATCACTTAATAAAACCAAGTCTTCTGGTCCAGACTGTATACTAATTAGGTTTCCTTCGGAGTATGCTGATGCAAAGCTCTATACTTAACAATGATACACAACCGTTCGCTCGACGAAAGATCCGTACCCAAAAACTGGGAAATTGCACAGGTCACACCAACATTCAAGAAAGGTAGTAGGAGTAATCCACTAAATTACAGGCCCATATCGTCAACGTCGATATGCAGCAGGATTTTGGAACATATATTGTGTTCGAACATAATGAATTACCTATAAGAAAACGGTCTATTGACACACAGTCAATATGGGTTTGCCGGCCGGGGTGACCGAGCGGTTATAGGCGCTTCAGTCTGGAACCGCGCGACCGCTACGGTCGCAGGTTCGAATCCTGCCTCGGGCATGGATGTGTGTGACGTCCTTAGGTTAGTTAGGTTTAAGTAGTTCTAAGTTCTAGGGGACTGATGACCTCAGCTGTTAAGTCCCATAGTGCTCAGAGCCAATATGGGTTTAGAAAACATCGTTCTTGTGAAACATAACTAGCTCTTCATTAACATGAAGTGCTGAGTGCTATTGACAAGGGATTTCAGATCGATTCCGTATTTCTGGATTTCCGGAAGGCTTTTGACACTGTACCATACAAGCGGCTCGTAGTGAAATTGCGTGCTTATGGAATATCGTCTCAGTTATGTGAGTGGATCTGTGATTTCCTGTCAGAGAGGTCACAGTTCGTAGTAATTGACGGAAAGTCATCGAGTAAAACAGGAGTTATTTCAGGTGTTCCCCAAGGTAGTGTTATAAGCCCTTTGCTGTTCCTTATATATATAAACGATATTTGGGAGACAATCTGAGCAGCCGTTTTCAGTTGTTTATCAACTAATAAAGTCATGAGAAAATACAAATAAACTGCAAAATGATTTAGAAGAAATACACGAATGGTGCAAAAAGTAGCAGTTGACCTTGAATAACGAAAAGTGTGAGGTCATCCACATGAGTGCTACAAGGAACTCGTTAAACTTCGGTTACGCGATAAATCAGTCTAATCTAAAAGCCGTAAATTCAACTAAATACCTAGGTATTATAATAACGAACAACTTAAATTGGAAGGAACACATAGAAAATGTTGTGGAGAAGGCTAACCAAGGACTGCGTTTTGTTGGCAGGACGCTTAGAAAATGTAACAGACCTACTAAGTAGACTGCCTACACTACGCTTGTCCGTCGTCTTTTAGAATACTGCTGTGCAGTGTGGGATCCTTACCAGATAGGACTGACGGAGTACATCGAAAAAGTTCAAAGAAAGGCAGCACATTTTGTATTATCGCGAAATATGGGAGAGAGTGTCACAGAAATGATACAGGATTTGGGATGGACGTCATTAAAAGAAAGGCGTTTTTCGTTGTGACGGAATCTTCTCACGAAATTCCAATCACCAACTTTCTCCTCCGAATGCGAAAATATTTTGTTGACACCGACTCACATAGGGAGGAACGATCACCAATATAAAATAAGGGAAATCTGAGCTCGTACGGAAACATACGAGATTGGAGTAATAGAGAATTGTGAAGGTGGTTCGATGAACCCTCTGCCAGGCACTTGAATTTGATTTGCAGAGTATCCATGTAGATGTACGAGACGTTTTTCGTTGCGGCGAGATCATTTCACCAAATTCAACCACCAACTTTGTTCTCCAAATTCGATAATAGTTTGACATCGACATACATAGGCAGAAATGATCATTATCATAAAATAAGAGTCCTGATTTTATTGTGAAACCAATAAAACTGTCACACATGCGTCTCCGCAATACCACTGTTTGTCGAAGTATACTGTCTGCCAGAGGATTAAGAAACTAAAAAAACATAGTTCAAATGGCTCTGAGCACTATGGGACTTAACATCTGAGGTCATCAGCCCCTATAACTTAGAACTACTTCAACCTAACTAACCTAAGGACATCACACACATCCAAGCCCGAGGCAGGATTCGAACCTGCGACCGTAGCGGTCGCGCGGTTCCAGACTGAGGTTCCTAGAACCGCTCGGACACACCGACCAGCAAGAAACTAAAAAATTCGTTCCATGTGGATTACTATAGTTAAGACGTTTAGACCTGTCCCATCTGGTAAGAAATGATTTGCGATGTGCTAATAGCACGCCAGAGGCCACTTGCATACTCTACCAACCTACTACCGACTTGAGGCTTCAGTAGGATAAATAGCATGGGAATAGTCTGTTACCACACAAACCGTCCGTAACATAACAACTGTAATTAAAGTTCCTTAGTCTGTATGTGTTGCATTAACGTAAACACTAGATATAAGAGGGAGATGATACGAAATACGCCTACTTTAATTAATACACTAAGGAGCCAAAGAAGCTGGTAGACCTGTTTAATATCGTGTAAGGCTCCCGCGAGACTCAGAAATGCCGCAACACGATGTGGCATAGACTTGACTAATATGTAAAGTTGTGCTGGAGGGAACTGGGCTGTCCATAAATCCATAAGAGTATGAGGAGGAGGAAATCTCTTCTGAACAGCACGTTGCAAGACTTCCGAAATATGTTCATGTCTGGGAATTTGATGGCCTTCTCGCTTACCTTCTCGCTTGTCAGTGGCTCGGGACATTATTTGATGAGTCGTAACTCTTAGGGAACTTTGTATCCTGGGAAATGAGTAAAGCGTGCACCAAGTTCGTTTATGCTCTATTTTGAGAGATTAATTGCTGGACTTTTATCGAAATTAATACACAACTTGGACACTGATTTCCATGCTACAGAGTCAGTATGTCATAGCACCCAAGACGGCATCCCCGCGGCGTACGATTGTACCTCCGACAATTTTCAGAGTCGACGATCGCCGGAATTCCGCAGAAAGAAATAAATTTTATTTCAGCTGTTGGCTTCGACGTCGAGAGGCAAATAGAGTATGGCTACGAACTATAACTGCCTTCTACATACCATTAATCATTTTGCTTTACAGACCTGAGAATTCAAATAGCAATTAAATTAATACCTGGGAGTGTTCTTGATATTTGTGTTAAAATATTATAGAAGCAACTACTCTAGCCCGAATGTTTCCATTCAAGTAACCAGATTCTATTCGGTCATAATAATTTAACTTCAATTTAATAGGGAGGGAAGTTAAACTGTCCAGGAATACTTTGCCTACCTGTCAACGATTGCTTTATTGGAGGGACACATTTTGTGACACTTTGTAATTAGATTTTTATTTAGCCTTGCTTTTGTTAAGCATTTCAATCGTTCCCCATGTATTGGCGTTTGTTTAACCTCTATTTATAAGACATGCAATACCGTTACCAAATGATAATAGTGTTGGAGTCTGTTTAATCGAGCCCCATGTATTTTACGTGCAACGTATCCACTTAAACAAACGAGTGGTAGTGAAATGTAGTGATTCCATCGTTTCCAAGATTCGGTAAATTGGTTTCCAGATTCTACATGCATACTGTTGTATTACAATAACTCCATTGTATACATGTCAAAGAACAGAACAGAATATAAGGCTTGTTAGTATGATAAATGAGTAGAACCACCATGAATTTATAAATTGCACGTTAATACCTGCATATCAGAGAATTTTTCATAAGGTCAGTAAGATGGTTACCTAATCGTATGTGTATATGTCATGTCGTTTCTATTTAAACATTTAGATGCGGTGTTAACACCACTGTGTGTAGTGGGATGGGACTGTAGGCTAGCGGTTTTTATTATTATTGACGTATTGTCTGATTTATTTCGATCACCCACTTCAATCACGCTAACGTATACAATTGCTTGTATGATGGCTACACCGTTGCAACACCAGCAGACACGACACGCAGAGCCATCATATGGCATCCGTTCCTCCATAAATGGCGTTCACTGTCCGAGTACTCCAGCCCCCAGCAGAGGGTGTCCCACCACATGAAGCAGTTCTGACAAATGCACACTGGGTGGGAGACATGGCTGCTAGAAATCGGTGCTACGCTGGTTTGCCAAATTTAGATCATATGGAAGCATTTCTAAAACCACAACTGTTTGAAATTCTATGAAAAATCCACAAACTCTGTGTTGAAATCAGTGATTCTGTAATCAAAGCAATGATATCTAACTATTCGCATAATAGATTTTTTAGGATGTCAGATACTATTCTCGACTGCAGGTAAGTAAGTAAAACTGCGACAACTTAAGCCATAATCGCTGCACTACAGCAAAACAACTGAAGCAAACTACTCTGCAGTTCACATTCAAGTACTTGCCTTAGAATTCACAGACTACATTGCAACCATTCCAGCCTCGAATCACACAGAGAAAAAAAATGGACAAAGAGCATATTAAACGCCTAAGTCTTTCAATGTGAGCTCTGATTTCTCTTACCCTATTCTGGCGATTATTTCTCCCTGTATGGGAGGGGGCCACTAACACATTTTCGCATTGTTTTACTGATTGTCATCCCAAGAGACTCTCTCCCCCAGTATGTACCAATGTTACTTGTATTTGAGCAGGTTACTTATCATAATAAACAATTACGATTGCAGATTTCTGATAATGGAACACAATCCATAAATAGGTCCCAAATAATTTTGGGCTTTGCTGTACGTACAACTTTAGTGTGCGAAGATGAAATACATGTCTCAAGCTAGAATAAGAGTGTCACTCCATTCAGACCACTAAATCTACAACCTAAGTTGGTGTTTTTGGGTACTGGGTAATGGTATGTGTACAAAACAGTCATGGATTGCTTACAGTAAGACGCAAGTATGATAACAGATATTTGCTAAAAACGAAAAAGAAACGATCTTGCCTCAAAATGAAAATTGTCTGTGTTACTATTTATCAAATAGCTATTTTGATTACGAACCACACGTTGCGCTACTGTCATAACTTATTTGCTCTATGGTGGTAAAAAAATACACAGGGACCAGATGCTGAACCACTACTGACAAAATTGTTACATGACTGATTAGTTGTTGAAATGTAAAGCAGGTGCAGCAACATAAATGATCCAGTGAATAATGTCGAACGTCCATGACGCTGCCTGCAGTTGATGTAGTTGTCTATGAAAAGAAGACAGCAATTCACCTACAGTAGACTGATGATTGATATAGGGGCTCGGAGTTGGTTTTGATTTGAGGTAAGTGTAATATACAACGCAGAAAAAGGCGAAGAGACCCAGTATTGTACTATTACACTATTGATGACAACTTACAGGAAACAGTAAATATCGTAAATCATCTGGAAATAGCCATCTACAGCGATCTAAAGTGGAATGAGTACATAAAAACGAAATGAATGGAAAAGAATATGCCTGGCGTAGAGGAATCTTAAGAAAATATAATCCATGTACGAAATAAGTGGCTTATAAAGGAGTTGTAAGATCGATTTTTGAGTATTGCTCTTTGGACTCAAATCACTATCTGGACACAATTATAGAAAAGGCATACACATAGCGGGGTACATACACTCATTACGGAGATGCTAAACAAACTCTTGTGGTAGATCCTACAAGAAAGGCATTGAATGCCATTTGGAAAAATTTACTGTTGGAAAAATCGAGAGATTACGTTCTGGGCACCATATTACTTCCACCAAAATAAATTCGCGCAAGTGCACTACCTAATTGATAGATTATATGTGGTTTCCCTAATTAAAAAGGACAATATCAAAATCATTCATAGCCACCATTCAGTAAAATATAACCAACTGAATAATGAATTAGTTGGTCTCTGCTGCAGACATTCGCTTCCTAACTACCGTTACATGCCTCAAAAATAACAGCACATTACATTTATCACTCTAGTAATTTAAATAACAGTATTAGGTGGGCTGTTACCAAGTAAATGTACAGAGTTTTTTGAATTTCCCGTCATTTTTATACGTATTGTTGGTCATGTCTGAAACTGTTCATTTAACATAATACTGCTGCATACATGTCAGCTACTTTCCTACACAAAT
Source organism: Schistocerca nitens (assembly GCF_023898315.1). Taxonomy (NCBI): domain Eukaryota; kingdom Metazoa; phylum Arthropoda; class Insecta; order Orthoptera; family Acrididae; genus Schistocerca; species Schistocerca nitens. The sequence continues at coordinate 456,446,761 of NC_064615.1, read as the reverse complement.
ACGCTTGTTTAAAAAAAAGTCCCCAGTTAGTGTAATACTGGAGATGTGTGCAGTGTGGTTTTTACCACAATCGTGCTACACAGATATCACAAACGTTCCTAGAGAAATGGTTCAAATGGCTCTGAGCACTATGGGACTTAACATCGGAGGTCATCAGTCCCCTAGAACTTAGAACTACTTAAACCTAACTAACCTAAGGACATCACACACACACATCCATGCCCGAGGCAGGATTCGAACCTACGACCGTAGCGGTCGCGCGGTTCCAGACTGAAGCGCCTAGAACCACTCGGCCACACCGGCCGGCGTTCCTAGAAAAACAGATTATGGTATCTTTAACTTTTTAGTTTAATTTTTTAAATTTTTAAGTGTGATGTCATACAATTCTTTATGTTTCCAATGCTTCAGCCATTTTTGAGTCATAATTTATACTAATTCTTAAATAAATTATGAGGATGCTAAATTTGGTCGTAAATAACAGTGCAATATATTGTAGTGATAACGGCCATAAATTATACGAATTGGATAATAAATTATACCAGTAAGGGACCTGAAGATCTGGCAACCAGGTTGTCGATGTATCCCATGCAAAGGGGCAATGCTTCGTCTCATTTTCTTTTTAATTTTTTGCTGTTTATGTATTACCCAGTTGGCCTAGAAGAGATTGGAAGTACGGAGAGGGAGCGGAAAAAAGATGGAGGAATGGGTGAGGGTGAAGTTGACCTTGAGGCAGATCTGAAAACAATGGATGTTAGAGCGATAAAGCTTCATTACTATCGAGAATTTCCACACAGATATTGCCTGAATTATTTTACTTACTTGAAGCACTGAGTACAGTGAAGCAAATAATGTAAAACGGCTCTTTATAGACTGCTCATTTCATTACATTGCATTGCATTGCATTGCATTACGTTCCACTATACGCAAGCAGTTGCGAACGTTCCATTACACCCATAGTACGGCTCTGCCATGTTTCACAGGAATTTTCGCGTTGCAACTTTCCCTCTCTACTATAATTATTGAATGCTTGACAAACCTTCATCTGTCACAATGGACTCCAAGCACTTCATCATTGGCCTGTCCCTCACGATCGCGAGAAACAGTTTGTTTACTACAACATCTACTGAAGTGTTTCTGACAATTACTAATCCGCGTGAAGACTTTGTTAGTAACTAACGGCTGGTGACACAGATACACAAACACGAACGCACACACACACACACACACACACACACACACACACACACACAGCGCGCGCGAGTGTATTCAACAATTTAGGCATTAGGAAAATGCTGATATAACATTCAAAATGCGATGTTTCTCTCAGTTACCACTTATCTCTAGCGACGATTTTAAAACTGTAGCGTGGTTTCGAGGAAGGCAAAGATGTAGCAGTTCCATGAGATCAAGACCCAGTAAAACACTACAGTGGTTTGAGGACAGTTTTACTTTATTTTAGATTTAAGATGCTGGAGCACATGTTCTGTGTGACTGACGGTGATTTACGATCATAATACGATGGAGATATTTTTATATACTAAGTGATAATGAAACGTTCTATTTCAAGTTTTGAACTCTCTTTGATTGCTATCATGTGCAGCCCATGGAAATCCACTTGAAAGTGTAACTAATCTGAAATTAATGGTAAACAGTTATATCCTGGTGTCGTTCCCTTGGCCTGATTATCAAGACTGCCTTGGGGACAAAAATGGTTCAAATGAATCTGAGCACTATGGGACTTAACATCTGTAGTCATCAGTCCCCTAGAACTTAGAACTACTTAAACCTAACTCACCTAAGGACACCAGACACATCCATGCCCGAGGCAGGATTCGAACCTGCGAGCGTAGCAGTCGCGCGGTTCCGGACTGAGCGCCTAGAACCGCTAGACCCCGCCCTTGGGGACAAATCATACCATTACGTATTCAGTTACTTTTATGCAAACATTAAGACAGTTTTAGAAAGATTGCCGGCCGGTGTGGCCGTGCGGTTCTAGGCGCTTCAGTCTGGAACCGCGTGACTGTTACGGCCGCAGGTTCGAACCCTGCCTCGGGTATGGATGTGTGTGATGTCCTTAGGTTAATTAGGTTTAATTAGTTCTACGTTCTAGGCGACTGATGACCTCAGAAGTTAAGTCGCATGGTGCTCAGAGACATTTGAACCATTTTTAGAAAGATTTGAGCTGAACGGTATATTTGAAACGGAAATTACAAAAACAGATTTCCTTTGAAGTGACCGTCACCTTTCACATAGCTACGCGTATAACTTCCAGGAAGAGTAAAGGATGCTTTTCCAGGCAGCAGGAGTTCTATATATCACAGCAGAGTTGCCACCGATATCAGAGAAACGGAAGTAATTTTGCAGATATTTGCAGATTATCATAGAGAATCCGTGATATTTTTCGATGAATGGAATCCATACTTACTTTGATACACTTTGCAAGAAAATTACATCAGGGCCAAATACGATATTTCATCATTTGCACTAACTGACTGTCTCGAGCACAGGCCTCTGTCGCTCTCTATTTGTAGTTCCACAAAACTGTGATCTGTACATTCACTGCACCATCTTCCAACCAGAAAATATCACAGGTCTCTAATGTCCGTGACTCAAGATAGCAACTGAATCTCCGAATGACGTCGCTGTAGTGACTGCCCATTCAGCGAGCAACTTCCTGCGCTGTGAACTCGCGCTGTGTGCCAACCAGTGCACATAATCTACTGACGACGCAAATGGAAAGTCAAGCCCCTGAATACACAGTGTACATAGCATTCTGCGATACAACAAGAAGTCCGTGGCTACCAAACAAGCCTGAGACTTGTACCCTGGAGAGCCAGTTTTAAAATGTTTCATGTCGCTTTCTGGCGTCCCTCCGCCTTGAAACGAAAGACTGTACTATCTTATCTTTTAGCTCGTTAGCGCTGGTACAGAAATTCACACTATGGGTTTTTCTTCTCTTCGTTAGTAATTATAACGAGTATAGACACATTTGTCAAAAGCTGAAAACGAAACTAATTTAGAAAACAATTAATTCATTGACTGACGCATGATTTTCGAAAGCAGCGTTTCATGAGAGCGCAAATAAGTCGGCGGAATTCCTCAGTCAATTACCACAATACTTTGTTTTCCAGCAAGTTCACGAGATGTGGGATGTTGTGTGACTAACCGCTAATGAATTTTGTGTACCATCCGCGTAATACAAGAAAACGTCTAACCTGTTTTTTATAACGCGGTGCAGGGAAATCCTTAACTGCTTGTAATTTATTATCATCAGGTTTGATTGCTTCTCCGCTGATAACATGTCCCGAGAACTTGATATGATCCTTTCCAGATTCTGACTTCTCTTAATTTGCCGTCACACCCGCTTTTTCGAAGGCCATAAGTACCTCTTCAATTACTTTCACATGGTCCTCCGAATTTGGGGTCGCGATTTACCGTCTACATACACGATCATCTTAAGCAACTTGTGAAATGGCTCTGAGCACTATGGGATTTAACTTCTGAGGTCATAAGTCCCCTAGAACTTAGAACTACTTAAACCTAACTAACCTAAGGACATCACACACATCAATGCCCGAGGCTGGATTCGAATCTGCGACCGTAGCCGTCGCGCGGTTCCAGACTGTAGCGCCTAGAACCGCTCGGCCAACTGCGGCCGGCAAGCAACTTGTCACCAAGAACCTTGTCCAATGACCTTACGAAGTCTGAGATGGAAATGTTCACACCAAAAGGTAGTACACATTACTGGTAGCGCCTTCCTCCACACAGGAATGCTGTGTATCGTCTGGAGTCCTTGTGCAAGGGGACCTGCCAATATCCTGTCATCAAATCGAAGCTGCTAATCACTTTCGCCCTATGAAATTTCTGGAGTAATTCTTCTAAGTTTTCGGGTCTGTCTAGTTGTGGTCTTATTTTGCTCACTAGGTGCGCAGACTGGTCGACCATTTGACGATTTTCATACTCACGCTGGATTTCCTCCCCGCTGCTTCACGTTGTGACTGCGGGATCACGTATGGCGATAAAAAAAACTTAATGTTCCCTCACTTGCAGTTCTCATTCTGCCGTCTTTATCACTCCTAGGTCACTCGAGGAAACTTACCTATGCCTTTTCAGGATCTCCATCAAACTTTCTATCTCCACCCGGTTCTATTGTGCTAGAGACTGTAGTTCCCGCTCAACAACACGCGGCATTTGAGGAGCATGCAGAGAAGGCGGGATGTTAACGTGGCTGCATGTCCCTCCCCACTGGTCTGTGACCTGAGAAGTGTGTCCCTGGTAACAAAAACGCCTCACAGATTTTAACAAGTCCCTGGTGAATAGATTATCAGATTGTAAACCGATCCTGAAATAACGTGGACGTCGCTTTGAAGAACGCCCACACACTCTTTGTGACCGAGTTTGAGTCATTTACACCCACATATAAGGTTCACATGCGGAAGATTAAGGTTTTCGTTATGTTCCAAGGTACATGTTCATTTAGCAAGGAAATTAAAATGTGTTGCAGTCAAGAAACTATAGTCAATACCGTATTTAACAATCTGATACATTATTACTCTGTTACACACCAATAATTAGCAAATGACAGTAAACAGAATAACTATAAAAAACTGTTAAAGATAAAACGGTGACTTGTAACAGTAAACTTTTTGTTTCATTTAATGTCAATAACAGTCACGGTAAAGCCTAACCTAAAATGTACACATTTAAATTTAAACTGTTACAAGTTAAATACATTTTGAAGTATAATCTATTGTAAAGCAACACAAATTTTCATTTCCAAGGTAGGTAGAATTGTGAAGATACTAAAGAAGCTCAGTTCATTGATAAGTATCGCTTGTTCCAGGGCAAAAGGCCTTCTTCTGCATCGAGGTACAACTGCAAGGTAGTGCATGACAGACGGAGTACAGCTTAACTGAGTGCATGTTATGTAAATAATTTTAAAAATATATAACATGAAATCCTGTGCCTGAAGGATTAACAACATACTGCTAACAGTTTCAGTCTATTACACAGAACTTAAATGTGTGGAAGGTGTAATATTTAGAAATGATGCGAAAATGTAGCCTCATGTCTGAGAACAATAAACACAGCGAAAACTGCTTATGGTGGTCTGTAGAGTGTAATTCTTTGCATGATTCCCAAATCGGTCACTAGACTGAAGTATTGAAGAAAATTACGTTGTGTGTCCTCAGGTACACTATTCTCCACGTAGAATATTTGCTTAACAAGAGTGATAGGGCACAAATCGCAGAATATCTGTGTGACCACCATCAAACGTTCATTTCTGAGGAAGAGGATGTGGAACAAAAATGGAAAAAATTCAGAAACATCGTCCAGTACGCCTTAGATAAGTTCGTACCGACTAAGGTCCAAAGCGAGGGGAAAGATCCACCGTGGTATAACAATCATGTACGAAAGGTACTACGGAAACAAAGAAAGCTTCATCATAGGTTTAAGAGTAGTCGAATCATAGCTGATAAGGAAAAGCTGAATGAAGCGAAAAAGAGCGTAAAGAGAGCAATGAGAGAAGCATTCAACGAATTCGAACATAAAACATTGGCAAACAATCTAAACAAGAACCCTAAAAAGTTTTGGTCATATGTAAAATCGGTAAGCGGATCTAAATCCCCTATTCAGTCACTCGTTGACCACGATGGCACCGAAACAGAGGACGACCGAAGAAAGGCAGAAATACTGAATTCAGTGTTCCGAAACTGTTTCACTGCGGAAAATCGTAACACGGTCCCTGACTTCAGCCGTCGCACGGACGCCAAAATGGAAAATATTGAAATAAACGATATCGGAATTGAAAAACAACTGCTATCACTTAGTAGCGGAAAAGCATCCGGACCAGACGAGATACCCGTAAGATTCTACAGTAATTATGCTAAAGAACTTGCCCCCTTTCTATCAGCAATTTATCGTAGATCTCTGGAAGAACGTAAAGTACCTAGCGACTGGAAGAAAGCGCAGGTCGTTCCCATTTTCAAGAAGGGTCATAAATCAGATGCGAATAATTATAGGCCTATTTCCCTTACGTCAATCTGTTGTAGAATAATGGAACATGTTTTATGTTCTCGTATTATGACGTTCTTAGATAATACAAATCTCCTTCATCATAACCAACATGGATTCCGCAAACAGAGATCATGTGAAACTCAGCTCGCCCTATTTGTCCAAGAAATTCACAGTGCCGTAGACACTGGCGAGCAGATTGATGCCTTATTCCTGGACTTCAGGAAGGCATTTGATACAGTTCCGCACTTACGTTTAGTGAAAAAAATACGAGCTTACGGAATATCGGACCAGGATTGTGATTGGATTCAGGATTTCCTAGAAGAAAGAACACAACATGTCATTCTTAACGGTTCAAAATCTGCAGATGTAGAGGTAATTTCGGGAGTACCGCAAGGAAGCGTGATAGGACCTTTATTGTTTACAATATACATAAATGACTTAGTTGACAACATCGGTAGCTCCGTGAGGCTATTTGCAGATGACACGGTTGTCTACAAGAAAGTAGCAACATCAGAAGACTCGTACGTACTCCAGGAAGACCTGCAGAGGATTAATGAATGGTGCGACAGCTGGCAGCTTTCCCTAAACGTAGATAAATGTAATATAATGCGCATACATAGGGGCAGAAATCCATTCCAGTACGATTATGCCATAGGTGGTAAATCATTGGAAGCGGTAACGACCGTAAAATACCTAGGAGTTACTATCCGGAGCGATCTGAAGTGGAATGATCACATAAAACAAATAGTGGGAAAAGCAGGCGCCAGGTTGAGATTCATAGGAAGAATTCTAAGAAAATGTGACTCATCGACGAAAGAAGTAGCTTACAAAACGCTTGTTCGTCCGATTCTTGAGTATTGCTCATCAGTATGGGACCCTTACCAGGTTGGATTAATAGAAGAGATAGACATGATCCAGCGAAAAGCAGCGCGATTCGTCATGGGGACATTTAGTCAGCGCGAGAGCGTTACGGAGATGCTGAACAAGCTCCAGTGGCGGACACTTCAAGAAAGGCGTTACGCAATACGGAGAGGTTTATTATCGAAATTACGAGAGAGCACATTCCGGGAAGAGATGGGCAACATATTACTACCGCCCACATATATCTCGCGTAATGATCACAACGAAAAGATCCGAGAAATTAGAGCAAATACGGAGACTTACAAGCAGTCGTTCTTCCCACGCACAATTCGTGAATGGAACAGGGAAGGGGGGATCAGATAGTGGTACAATAAGTACCCTCCGCCACACACCGTAAGGTGGCTCGCGGAGTATAGATGTAGATGTAGATGTAGATGTAGAACTCTACCCTACCAGATTTAAATTAAAATGTGGATGTATTTCTGGCTACTAAAGATGTTTCTGGCCAAATATAATTCAGTTGCTCATAGACGTAATATAAAAATCGTTAATATAAGTTTTCTCGATATCTGTCGTTGTAATTCATCGACTGTGATAGTAATTATAATGCTTCAAGTGTAAAGTGTGCTTCTCGAAGGAAGACTATTTGGTAACGAGGAAGTTTACCCTTGGTGGATAGAAATGTGTCATTGCACATATTTCAGTTGATTCGGTAGACTTTACTGAAATTTTCTATGCGGGTGTTATTGGTCACACTCATTATAATCCGTAGCCTCTATCTGGATACATGCTGATATTTTTCTGTGTATGTCTCTACTTACGAGTGATCAACTCCGTGAAACGTAACTAAAACGTAATTGAACGGTTCGAATTTTTATTGGTGCTTTTGGTTGACTGTGGAGACGATCCCTTACGACTTATTCCCTGGCTGATAAACCTTGATAGTAAAGTTCCGTTCAGTAGCAATTTCATTAGGCATTACGGTAGCTCCTAATTTTCTGTCTTGACTTAACAATTCGACGTACATCCATAGTAGTAAAAACTACAGTGAAGCGCCAAAAAACTGCTATAGGCATGCGTACTCAAATACAGAGATATGTAAACAGAAAGAATACGGCGCTGCGGTCGGCAACGCCTATATAAAACATTAAGTGTCTGCCGGAGTTGTTAGCTCGGTTACTGCTGCTACAGTGGGACGTCATCAAGATGTAAGTGGGTTTGTACGTGGTGTTATAATAGGCTCACGACCAATGGGACACAGAATCTCCGAAGTAGCGATGAAGTGAGGATTTTCCCGTATGAACATGTCACGAGTGTACCGTGAATATCAGGAATCTGGTGAAACATCAAATCTCCATAATCGCTGCGGCTGGAAAAAGATTCTGCAGGAACGGGACCAACGACGATTGTAGAGAATCGTTCGACGTGACAGAAGTGCAACCCTTCCGCAAATTGCTCCATATTTCAAAGCTGGACCATCAGTAACTGTCAGCGTGCGAACCATTCAACGAAACATCATCCATATGGGCTTTGGAGCCGAAGGCCCAGTTGTGTACCCTTGATGACTGCACGACACAAGGCTTTATGCCTCGTCTGGGCCTGTCAACACCGACATTCGACTGTTGATGACCGAAATCATGTTGCTTGGTAGGAAGAGTCTCATTTCAAATTGTATCGAGAAGTTGGACGTGTGCTGGTATGGAGACAACCTCATGAATCCATGAACCCTGCATGTCAGCAGGGGACTGTGCAAGCGTGTGGAGTGATAAGGGAGCCATGATACGTCTAGATACGACTCTGACAGGTGACACGTATTGTAAACATCCTGTCTGATCACCTGTATCCATTCGTATCCGTTATGCATTCCGACGGACTTGGGCAATTCCAGCAGGACAATGAGGCACTCCACACGTCCATAATTGCTACAGAGTGGTCCCAGGAGCACTCTTCTAACATTTCCGCTGGCCACCAAACTCCCTAGACATGAACTTTATTGCGAATATCTGGGATGCCTTGTAACGTGGTGCTTAGAAAAGATCTCCATTCCCTCGTACTCTTACGGATTTATGGACAGTCTTGCATGACTCATGGTGTCAGTTCCCTCTAGAACAATTTCAGACATTAGTCGAGTCCATGCTACGCGGTGCTGCCGCACTTCGACGTGCTCGCGGGGGCCCTACACGATATTAGGCAGGGGCACCAATTTCTTTGGCTCTTCAGTGTATATGAAGCGTGCACCAACTCCTCTGTACGCACTAATATGGACAGCTCATGACTCTCAGAATTTTGCCTCCCTGTTAAGTTCTGTGAGATTTGTGGTATATCTCTGGAGACCGAAATTGACGCAAAAGGAATGCATAGACATCGAAGCGGAGGACGCTGCCACGGTATGAATGTCATTTGGTCATCATTCACTCATTGAGCAGTCGTAGAAGCACGCCAACAAACAGTAGGAGTCCATAACAGGTCCTACACTGCCTGCTCTCACAGACGCAACACCTACGTCAGCAACAGATACGTCATGTTCGTGCTGGCGTTGCATTCTGGTCCACGTCTTTCGATAGATCTTACGTTGAATCGCCGTCACAGTAGAGGTCAGGCGTCAGCTGTGTGATGCATGCAGCGATCAGCACAAAGTGCTTCTGGAAGCTGCTACACTCTCAGCAAGGCTGCTGGCAACGCCGTCACCAGCGGCGCTGCCACGCTCGCCGTCATCATCTCTGACCTCGCCATTAGCAGCGCATCATCGCCGTTGTCGCTTGCACTATCAGCAGCAGCTTCATAGTTTGCTCTGTTCCGGGCTACTATGTTCACTGCCGTCCTAGAGGACGTATGAGGCCCCCATTACTTCTGGACTACTGGAACCTTGTTCTACAAGGACATAAAGATACTGCTGACCTGCCGACCGGAGTGGCCTTGCGGTTCTAGGTGCTACAGTCTGGAACCGAGCGACCGCTACGGTCGCAGGTTCGAATCTTGCCTCGGGCATGGATGTGTGTGATGTCCTTAGGTTAGTTAGGTTTAATTAGTTCTAAGTTCTAGGGGACTGATGACCTTAGAAGTTAAGTTCCATAGTGCTCAGAGCCATTTGAACCATTTTGAACTGCTGAGCTTCGGAAACAGGAGACAGCTGGTTAGCTCCAACATGGCACTAACAGCCTCGAAACCACTCAGAGGACGCGGCAGAAGCGGGGTTGTGGAGTGGCCAAACGGTTTCAGCATACCTCTCTCCTCGTCTCGCCTGAAGGACAACTCTGGGCATTTCAGACTTTCGGCTCCCATATCAAGACGGAACAGAGGTATGCCTAAGAGGTATGACTAAGAAGAAGGGCCCTTAGGAGCTGCACTGTTATCGTGGTACGTATGTATTCGCCAATGAGACCACCTAAAAGTATCAGATGAGCCCACCACGCTACAGCCTATTTATAAATTGTTTACAGAATAAAAACCCATTTTTTCAGTAATTTTCTTAATTTGTTCCACGACCGGTTTCGAAGCTTAAAGCTTCATCTTCATGTGTCATCAAATAACAAAGAGAACACATGCGTGTCGAGGTCGGTCCACTCAGCCCTTGGGGATCAATTACTCTCACGTCAAACAAACGCATGAGAGCGTAGGACCAGCAACCATAGCGCCCGCCTGCACATCACGACACGGAAGTGATGTTTGTTCGACGTGGGTGTGATCCTCTATAACTGACTGGTTCAACCGTCACACATTTGTGTTCTTTTAATTATTTGATGCTACCTGAAGATGAAACTTTAAGCTTCGAAACCGGTAGTGGAATAAATTAAGAAGCTTACTGGCAAATGAAGTGGATTTTGATTCTATAAATATGTTCCTCAGCTGCGGATGTTTATCTGATCAAATAATTAATAAAAAAATCCAGAGCAGACTGGCGGCAGCCTTGCGGTAATATCGCATTTGTTAGGCTTATTGCTCTGCCAGCTCAAGCTCTATGTGATGGACGTTGCTGTCAGTGACTCAGAGGCTTAACTGTTTCGAACAGTGAAGACTCGTTGTTACACGACATCCCTGAACTGTCTTCTCAAACCGTGTCATCAGCCCCCGTGCTGTTACGTAACGGTTATTAGATCAATCTATGAAATCATTTATTATTTTCCGTACAGCAAGTAAGTAAGCAGCTGCCGATTCACAAGTAAAAATTCGCAAATCCGTCAATGGGCATTCCACCTAAAGAGATCGATGTGCTCAAGATTGAAAAAACCGGAAATATGTTTGCATGGATCCTATTGTATGAGAATGAGACACTAAAAAAATGGCTTAGTACGTTTTATTACAATATCCAAACACTAATATTAATTCAATATTTATGTCATTGCCTTAGAGGGGACAGGACGGAATTCATACTTAACCGCAACAGTGGCTTGGCAATCGTAATAAGAATCTGTGCTACTGAAATATGTTTTCTAACATTGTGAATATCATAAATATTTACAGATATCTTTGAAGCCTGCTATATTGTACACCGTGAGTCTAATTCCCCTCAAATCCGTGTTTTACATTGACTAGACATACAGTGCAAACTTTAAGTGTAAAGATATGTTTAGCATCTCTGAAAAATATTGAGTAAAAACAGAATGTCTACGATCGCGAATAGAAGCAATTTTAGGAATATGCCTGGTGATTAGTGCAATACGTTTTAATTGTTCATCAGAACATTACACTGAGATGACAAAAATCATGAGATAGCTCCTAATATCGTATTCGACCTGCTTTTGTCTGGCTTAGTGCGGCAACTCGAATTGGGATGCACTCAGCAAGTCTTTCGAAGTCCGCTGCAGAAATATTGAGCAATGCTACCTCCATAGCCGTCCATAGTTGATAAAGTGTTGCCGGTGTAGGATTTTTTGTACAAACTGATCTCTCTATCATGTGTCATAAACGTTTGTTGGGGTTCTTTTCGAGCGATTGGATGGCCAGATCATTCGCTCGAATTGTCCAGAATATTCTTCAAACCAGCTGTAGCCCCGTGACATGGTGCATTGTCAACCATAATAATTCCATCGTTGTTTGGCTGCAAATAGTTTCCAAATAGCCGAACATAACCCTTTCCAGTCAATGATCGGTTCAGCTGGACCAGCGGAACAATCCATTCCGTTTAACAACAATCCACACTGTTATGGAGCCACCACCAGCTTGCACAGTGCTTTATTGACAACTCGGGCCCATGGGTTCGTGGTGTTCGCATCACACTTCAACCTACCATCAGCTCTTACCAACTGAAATCGGGACTCGCCTGACGAGGCCACGGTTTTCACAATCGTCTAGGATCCAACAGATAAAAAAAAATTGAACACAGCTGCTAAGGTTCAGTGACCGTGTCAGAATTATATTAGAACAAATAAGCCCTCGGTCACAAATATTAAGTCAAAATTGACCAGGTTTCGACGCTACTATGAGCGTCATCTTCAGAATTAGACGAACTGTTCTAAAACATATTAAGTATATAATACATTAATAAAATTAAAGTTTGTACTGACTGGAAAAAGATGCAGTACTTACAAGTCACATATTAAAAAAGATCTAAGCCGGAAAGGCGACGTCATGAATAGTTGTAAGTAAGATGGTGAGCCGCTAAGGGCTACTCGTACTTTAGTGAAGAAGGGTTGCAAATGTCATTAAAGTACGAGCAGCCCTTAGCGGCTCGCCACCTTACTTACAACTATTCATGACGTCGCCCTTCCGACTTAGATCTTTTTTAATATGTGACTTGTAAGTACTGCATCTTTTTCCAGTCAGTACAAACTTTAATTTTATTAATGTATTATATACTTAATATGTTTTAGAACAGTTCGTCTAATTCTGAAGACGACGCTCATAGTAGCGTCGAAACCTGGTCAATTTTGACTTAATATTTGTGACCGAGGGCTTATTTGTTCTAATATAATCCAACAGATAAGGTCACTAGCACAGGAGAGGCGCAGCAGGCGATGTCGTGCTGTTAGCAAAGACACTCGTGTCAATCGTCTGCTGCTATAGCCCATTAACGCCAGATTTTGACACATGGACCTATCGGATACGTTCGTCGTACATCCCACACTTTGTTGCTTCCTTGTTATGTCTCTCAGTACTGCCAACGCTACGCAAACGCCGCTGTTTTCGGTCATTAAGTGAAGCCGCTGGCCACTGCGTTGTCCGTTGTGAGAGGTAATGTCTGAAATTTGATATTCTCGGCACGCTCTTGGCATTTTGACTTTCGGGATACTGAATTCACTAACGATTTCCGAAATGGATTGTCATTTGCTTCTAGTTCTAACTAACATTCCGCGTTTAATGTCTGTTAATTCCCGTCGTGCGGGAATAATAATATTGGATACCTTTTTTAAATGAATCACCTTAGTACAAACGGAAGCTCCGCCATTGTACTGCCCTTTTATACCATATGTACCCGATACTACCACTATCTGTAAAAGTGCATATCGCTATGCCATGATTTTAATCACCTCAGTGTGCACCTAATAATAGCACCGTCCAATGAGTTGAGTCAGTAAAAGTGTGTAGGTCGCTCAGTATTGTTACATTCCCGCCCAGTTGGCCGTGCGGTGTAACGCACGGCTTTCCAGGCGGGAAGGAGCGCCTGGTCCCCGGCACGAATCCGCCCGGCGGATTTGTGTCGAGGTCCGGTGAACCGGCCAGTCTGTGGATGGTTTTTAGGCTGTTTTCCATCTACCTCGGCGAATGCGGGCTGGTTTCCCTTATTCCGCCTCAGTTAGACTTTGTCGGCGATTGCTGTGCAAACGAGTTCTCCACGTACGCGTGCACCACCATTGCTCTACCACGCAAACATAGAGGTTACGCTCGTCTGGTGTGAGACGTTCCCCGGGGGGTCCACCGGGGGCCGAACCGCACAATAACCCTGGGTTCGGTATGGGGAGGCGGAGGGGTGAATTGGACTGCGGTAGTCGTCGTGGGGTTGTGGACCACTGCGGCTGCGGCGGGGACGGAGCCTCTCCGTCGTTTCTAGGTTCCCGGTTAACATACAATACATACAATACAATACATACAATTGTTCCATACAATTTGATTCTTTACCTTCAACAGGATGAGTCGCGTAGTATAATCAGACGCGTGGATTACAAGTCACTCGGTGCTTTTAATCGCCAGTCCACTGTGGTTGGAGAGCAGGTATGCATCAGCAGCAGCAGAGAGCGACGCGTGGACTCACCCTGGTTGTCGGCGACTGAAGGCGTTCTATGTTCAGTGAGCCGCCGCGAACGACGCATGACGCTCCGACCTCGTAGGTATCAAGAGTTCTCAGCTATCAGTGGACAACAACGTTCTTACACTCGACACTCTGAAATTACCTGTCAAGGGCAGCCGACAAATAAGCAGTAAAATACCAACACCCCCTCCCTCCTCGTAGACCAAATTAGCTAAACTTGCGAAACGTTACTGCAAGTACTTAAGCACAACTCGTTACGAGGTTTCAGTATCTACTTCTCAGTACCTCTGCAGGAAGTGGGTAATTTCACCTGCATAAGTCATAAATGAATGCAGAATAAGGCAGTTAGCAAAGAGAACATGTGACTTTTTCTTTCATTTGTTTGGTACGTTCGCATAATAATTATCCGGGAGGAATGCACGCTCGTATCGTTACCAAACGAAGTTGAGCTTACAACGCTTAATATTGATGAGATGCCTGACCGACTAACACTGGAATACTGGTTTTCCACTATCTGTGTGTGAAGGACGTATTGATAGTCACTGTTATTAGCCAAAACTAGGATGCATGTCTCCTCACTGGCTATTGTTCTATAGGTATAAGCCAGAATTTAACAACTGTCTGCTCTAAACTAATATGTGACCAAGTCTCACGTCTTCACTTGCTATTGAAGTAGCGTTCATGTATTTAAGTAACAATAGTAGGTTACGCGTCTACTCAGACAGTAACCGATTGTGAATATCGCTGCTGCAAAATATTTCTTTGTGAGGCTATAAACGTTGGACCTATTGTGGCACAATTAAAACTCTATTAACAATCTGTGCATAGTTAATTGTGACTGAGGTGAAACTGCGTAGCTATACCAAAGTTCCAACGGTGTGTACATAGTATATAAGACAAGTGCTGTCTTTCATTAAATATGATAACGTAATGCCACGACTTAGCTAATTTTTTTTAAAAAAACTATGTTATCGAGGAAACTCAACTTACGACAAGAACACGGTGAGTGCCGTAAACCAATTTCTCAGAAATTTCGCTCAATGGATGAGAAGTGAAAATAACTGAACACGTGTCTCACTTGTCAGCTTATCTGTAGATATTCGACCGTTTCTGAGAAAACGAGAAGCACAATTTTCGAGGTACTTTATGTGTCTTTTAGGGAGTAAATAACTCAACGGTAGCGCTGCTACAGCGGCTTCACGCTTTTGCGCCCCTTGTTCGAAACCGGATTATCAATTTTTATTTTTGTTTTCCATTTCCTTACCTATGTCCTTAGAAAAATACTACATAAATGTTTTCCCACGTATTTTTCAATAACGTTGTCCTTATTCATCTACCAAGTGTAGCTCTGAAAACACCGTACACATGTAATAAACGTATGATAGTTATTGTGAAACCAAGTTCTAATTTTACAATTAATATATCACCCTTTTTCCCCGCAACAAGGTAAACAACATTCGTGCAGTATGCTTCTACGTACGTGGATAGATAAATGACAAAATAAATAAATAAGTAAGAACAATAGCCGTCCGATGTGGCCGAGTGGTTCTAGACGCTTCAGTCCGGAACCACGCTGCTGCTACAGTCGCAGGTTCGAACCCTGCCTCGGGCATGGATGTGTGTGATGTCCTTAGGTTAGTTAAGTTTAAGTAGTTCTAAGTCTAGAGGACTGATGACCTCAGATCCCATAGTGCTTAGAGCAACTTTAAAAACAAGAGTCGGGTTTCGAACACAGGGCGCAGATCTGTCATGTCGCGACGCTAGCCACTATACCACCATTTCTGCTGAGGTCATTGCACCCTGAAAGACACATGAAGTACCTCAAAACTTTGACCCTCCATTTCTCAGAAACGATCTAGTATCTGTGGATAAGTCGAGACACGTGTTCGGCTATTTTGATTTCTCTTCCAACCGAGCGAAGTTCCTGGGAAACCGGATTTTGGCACTTGCCATATTCTCCTCGTTAGTACTAAATGATTTAAGATTTAAGAGAACAAGAGAACAAGATTTTACAACTCGAGTTTTATTAAGCAATGCTAAGGAATTTACGGCGAGTAATGTGTTAAAGTTCTCGCGTCAAGATGAGGATTCGATAGGAGTCGTAGGCTTTGACCAGTGTCGTAATGTTAATCGCTGCTATGAAGTTACTTTTTCATGCCTATTTTTACAATTTTGCTATTAGTCGGCGAAGCCAACGAATTTGAAAGCAAAAATACTAGTCTATAGTGACAGATTGATCTGCAGCTTTGGCCAAAGTATAAATACACACATATAAAAAGTTTTGCGTCACCCCGGTTCCCAGAACTCCTGAAGACAGATGTTGACTGTGGATATTGTATCACAGTCACAGTCCCTTTGACTGTTCAGAGATGTCACTAAACCCTCCCAAAGATGTAAACAACCATGCATGAGCAGCGGCTCTTAGACGGAGGGGATCCGACGACCGATCAGTTCCAGTCATTCCATCAGGAAAGAGGTACACGGCTCGTGTTGTCTGTAGTTCAACCGTGCCTAGACGGTCAATACCGCGGTTGTATCGCGTCCGCATTCTTACTTTGTGCCAGGAAGGGGCCACAAAAAGGGAAGTGTCCAGGGGTCTAGGAGTGAACCAAAGAGAGGTTGTCCGGACATGGAGGAGATACAGAGAGACAGGAACTGTCGATGACATGACTCGCTCAGGCCGCCCAAGTGCTACTACTGCTACACTGGACGACAGCTACCTACGAATTACGGCTCGGAGGAACCCTGACAGCCACGTCACCATGTTTAATAATGCTTTTCGTGCAGCCACAGGACGTCGTGTTACAACTCAAACTGTGCACAATAGGCTGCATGATGCGCAACTTCAGTCCCGATGTCCATGGAGAGGTCCATCTTTGTAACCATGACACCATGCAGCGCGGTACAGATGGGCCCAAAAACATGCCGAATGGACCGCTTAGGATTGGCATCACATTCTCTTCACCGATGAGCGTCGCATATGCCTTCAACCAGACAATCGTCCGAGACGTGTTTGGAGGCAACCCCGTCGCATTATGTGGGGCTGACGTACGCCGCTGGTGGTCATGGAAGGTGCCGTAACGGCTGTGCAATACGTGAATGCCATCCTCCGACCGACAGTGCAGCCATATCGGCAGCATATTGGCGAGGCATTCGTATTCGTCTTCATGGTCGACAATTCACCCCCCCCCCCCCTTCCTATCGTACACATCTTGTGAATGATTTCCTTCAGGATAACGACATCGCTCGACTAGAGTGGCCAGCATGTTCTCCAGACATGAACCCTATCGAACATGCCTGGGATAGATTGAAAAGGGCAGTTTATGGACGAGGTGACCCAGCAACCACTCTGAGGGATCTACGCCGAATCGCCCTTGAGGAGTGGGACAGCCGTGCGGTTAAAGGCGCTGCAGTCTGGAACCGCAAGACCGCTACGGTCGCAGGTTCGAATCCTGCCTCGGGCATGGATGTTTGTGATGTCCTTAGGTTAGTTAGGTTTAACTAGTTCTAAGTTCTAGGGGACTAATGACCTCAGCAGTTGAGTCCCATAGTGCTCAGAGCCATTTGAACCATTTTTTGAGTGGGACAATCTGGACAAACAGTGCCTGGATGAACTTGTGGATGGTATGCCACGACGAATACAGGCATGGATCAATGCAAAAGGACGTGCTACTGGCCATTAGAGGTATCGGTGTGTACAGCAGTCTGGACCACCACCTCTGAAGGTCTCGCTGCATGGTGGTACAACATGCAATGTGTGGTTTTCGTGAGCGATAAAAAGGGCGGAAATGATTTTTATATTGATCTCTATTCCAGTTTTCTGTACAGGTTCCGGAACTATCACAACCGACGTGATGCAAACCTATTTTGATATGTGTATATGTATATGGTGACTCCGCGAGCGACAGTAGCTGCCGCAGAGAGGAAACTCTCTGGCTAGGGACAGCAGCATAATGTGAAGTATCTGAGCATCTATGATTAACTGCGCTTCTTACCCGCCGTGGACTTAGATGTGAATTCGTCCTGTGTAGATTACGGAATAAAGCGCATATTGTATGTGGCTGTGGTTACCTGAGATCGTCGACAGAAGTTTTATTTAGCTCAGTTCGCATGGAATACATATGCGGACGTATAGTTTCGGCAACAAACTAGAATTCTGAAAGCCTGTATTTCAATAGTATTTTCAACGGTTTTTTTTTCATTTTAATGGTCAACTTACATTTAGATGAACATTTTTCTAAATATGTGCGGTATATACCCGTAACGTACATCAGTTTAGTTCCATTACATGTGGTGCACTGTCTTCTGGTCCTGAATACATAGGAACTTAACTGCAATATAAATAATTACAGAATATCCAACGTAAAAAGTACAAGAAAGCGTATCAGAGGCGCACATACCTCACTAGAGCAGACGCATTGTTGTCGCATCATACATAAAATGATGAACCCGTGTATGTGAGTCAAATTCATAAAACTTAGTGTTAAAGTACATTTTGTATACAAAATCCGTCATTCTGACAGCTGACGGCACACTGCCCAGCAATAGGCAACTGGATTGTATCGTGGTATGGAGACCACCAGACGGCAGCAGTCTCCTATTTAATAGCTTGGAAAACCTAATACATATTTTCCATGTTTGTATGATATGAGGGTAACCCCAAAAATAAGGTCTTTCTTTTTTTTAGAATTACATAGACCTGTTTATTTCTACAGTGGTTTACATCAGTTTACAGGTTGTACATTTAGCTATTTTTCGACATAGTCACCATTTTTGTCGATGCATTTTTGTAGACGCTGTAGCAGTTTTTGTGTGCCCATGAAATACCAGCTCGCCGCCATTCTGTTCAAAAAGTTATGAACCTCTTCTTTCACCTCGTCGTCGGAGCTGAATCGCTTTTGGGCCAAATGTTCTTTTAACTTACGGAACAGGTGATAGTCACTGGGCGCCAAGTCAGAACTATAGGGTGGGTCAGTGATTATGTTCCACTGAAACTGTTTCAGGAGAGCAACGGTTTGCCGAGAGATGTGTGGGCGAGCGTCGTCATGGAGAATGTGTACGCCCTTGCTCAACATTCCTCTTCTCCGGTTCAGAATTGCCCGTTTGAGATCTTTCAGCGTCTTACAGTACCTGTCAGCGTTAATTATGGTCACAGTGGGCACAAAGTCGTCCAACAATATCCCTTTCCGATCCCAAAAAACGGTTGTCATGACTTTACCGGCAGACTGTGTGTTTGAATTTCCGCGGCTTTGGCGAAGACGGATGCCGCCACTGGCGTGATTGTAGTTTGGTCTCAGGTGTCAATTGAGTCCAGAACGTTCTCCTGTTCGGCTGCAAGGCGGTGAAGAAATACGCGGGAAGCATCAACTCGTTGCCGCATGTGGTCCTCAGTAAGCATGCGTAGCACCCATCTTGCACACACCTTTCGGTAGTTCAAGGTTTCCTTTAAAATTCTGTGAGCTGTGCTTCGGGAAACCTCAGGAACCAACGAGCAGAGATCATCCAGGGTGATCCGCCGATCTTCACGCATGCTTTGCTCAACCTTCAACACTGGCTTCTCAGAAATTGACGGTCTCCCGTTCCTTTGTTCGTCGTGAATTTCAGTCCGAACAGCTGCAAACTCTCTAAACCACTTATGAACATTTTTGACATCCGTACACGACTCACCATACACCTCTGTCAATCACTTCTGTCAATTGGCGATGGATTCCAATAGCCGCACTGCCCTTTGCGTTCAAAAAGCGAATAACTGCGCGCAATTCGCACTTGGCGGTAACATCCAACGGGAGCTCGATTCTCAACGGCTGCCAAGCCAAGACTGAGGACCTCAGCGCGGCGTGCGCATGTTTACACACAGCGCGTCAAGTACTCTTCATGGCAATGTGACCAACTGCCACACAAACAGAGTTCTGTACTTATAAAAAAATAAGAGACCTTACTTTTTGGATTACCCTCGTACATACGATGACGATAGTACTCTGCACTATTAAGATCTTTTTATAATATATAAAACAATTTGAAAACAGTTTCTTATTAGTAAGTAACGGCAAATAGGCGTGCCATTTTAAAAGCAGACAATCCAGGTTACCAACGCCTTTTCGAAACATCAAAAGATAATTTCACAAGACTGTTCGGAGAAAACCACAAGTGAAATAGAATACTCGTTTGACAACAAGGTGCTTGTAAGGAGACTTTTCGTTTCTTTTCCCAACAGACCATTACTTTTCATTCACGCAACCTTTATAGCGCTTGAATTACATTAACAACACGACAGACAAGGTTCGTGCTTATTGACAAGTTTGATGTATACAGAAAATCCAGAATTACAGAGAGTCCGTCTACACCAGTTAACACAAGCCGTAATATGCTGTTAAAACCAAGTGAAAGATGTACAGTTATTCAGATTACAATATCTAGGTAACATGCAACAGGTCAAACTATCTACATCGTTAAAGAATATAATCAGCAGCGAAAGGGGTGAACGGGATGGGAAGATGAGGGAGAAGGAACCGGACAGGGAGAGCAGGGAGAATGCCACTGGAATCTAGGACCGTGTTTTGAGACAGCTCATCTCGAGCTTCGGCGAGAGTATCCAAGAGCCATCCTATACAATATGGTATATCATTTAAAAGAAATCATCATTCACGCTGTGTGTGTAGCAGCGTTCTCGTCATTAGTATCGTCAAGCTCTAAGAACGTCTATATGAAACCAATTCTATTTTAGTATTACCAGATGCTTAATACACAACTGGACTATATACTGTATGTTATGTGGGTATATCATGTCTTTCAACCAAGCCTTAATCGCAGAATGGGTTGTGCGTAAAAAGGGAATCCCAAATCTAGATTAAAACAGTTTAACTGAAAACGATTTATAGGTACTGCCCCGGCTCGTCATGATGAGAGCTGTATGTATGCCAATACAGTATTTATGCAGATTTAGACTCTATTCTATATAGGCTAAATGCTATCTCTACATAATTCTAAATTATGCTTGTGAGCTGCTTTCAAGAAAGATGAAGCATTTCACGCACTCAATTACATCTAAGTCGTGGAAGATACAATGCATAATGTTATATACCAGAACAGTTTATGAGAAGAAGCGGTAATGGTCGTATTATGTGGTTGTGCTGTATTGGTTTCAAAGCCGTATGAAACCTAGCTCGATGTCTAGGTCACGATAGGTGACATTACTGTTATTTATTGATAGCTGCAACGTTCGTGTCACGTGGCAATGTTAGATTGACTCTGTTATCTACTGCATGCCACTGGCTCACGCTGGTTAAACGTCTTGGTAAGATTGACACTTAGTTTTAAGTAAATCCAGTAGCTATTTTACCTAGCCACAGCATATGAAGGACTACCATAACCATATAAATCTTATAAAGATTGGCTACATTTCAAAACCAGTGTATCATACCGCACTATATCGTTTGTAACAGTAGGTCTAGGTTATGATTGGTGTGACATCAATTACATGCACACAGCAGCTAATTCGGTAGTAAAAGTATGTACATGAGTTCAGAAACCTACTATTTATCACAACTTCTATATAAAAGGAGTGTGAATGGCTGTAACCTAGGACGCAGAGTGTACAATTCACTCCATAGTTATCATAATACCTAAACTGACCAGTGGCAATGAGCCATATTAGTAAACAGTATAGCTCACACTGGAATTGCGACAGTATGTTACTGATCTCGAAAAAATGTGTGTCATACCCTAGGTCAGTGGCTAGGTAACAGCTGACATTTATATGTTACATTAAATCCATAACTATCATCTGGTATTGTTAAATCAGAATTGAGTTCACATCGTAACCGGCTTAAAGCTTGATTAAGCTGTTAGTGAGAACGTTGCCATACACACAGAGTTAAGTGATGGTTTTTTGAACCGCTACGGTCGCAGGTTCGAATCCTGCCTCGGGCATGGATGTGTGTGATGTCCTTAGGTTAGTTAGGTTTAAGTAGTTCTAAGTTCTAGGGGACTGGTGACCTCAGAAGTTTAGTCCCATAGTGCTCAGAGCCATTTGAACCAATTTGATGGTTTTTTTGAAATGGTACAACACGCCATACAGGACGTGGCTTGGATACATTCGAACAAAGCTTGAGGTCTCAAAACACAGTCCAAGACTTCTTGTCCGTTGCCCACCCCCCTCCCCAATCTGGCTGCTTCCACCTCCCCCCCCCCCTCTTCCCACCGCCCTTTCCTCTTCTACCTGTTGATTGTATTGTTTAACAATGTAGATGATCTGACCTATTGCACGGTACACATATATTGTATTCTGAGTAACTGTACCTCTTCTACTTATAAATAAACTATCACACTAATTGTAACAACACGTTAACGGATTATGTTAACCAGTATAGACGTACTCTGTATAACTCCGTAACATTTCGATTTTTTATATATATCAAACCTGTCTATAAGCACAAACCCTGCCTGTAATTTACTGTCACACTGTTAATGTAATACAAATATTATAAAGCTTGGGTAAATGTAAATTAGTCGTCTTGTAACACTTACATCGATTGTGAGTAGGTTTATTTTATGTAACTGTGTATTTGCAATTTATGAAGTGTGTATTCTGTGTTGTTGAAACTCCTTGATCTATGGCAAGAAAATTAGAGTTTTGTAATGTATACATGAAAAAAAGCAAAAGAATGTTGAAGTGGTAAATTATTATAATATGAATATGTTTATATAATGAAAATGTTTGTTAAAAGCTGGTTGATGCTTAGGGTACTTGTATTTGTAATATGTAAACACCGTAGAGAAGTCCCTCCGCAACGGAAGTGGCATGGTGCGATGTAAAAAGGGGGGTTTGGCGGTCGAACTGAGCGGCTCCTTTGTGTGAACGACACACAGTATGTGGCTAGCCTTAGCACAGTGCACATCGAGGGTGTTATGAGAGGCAACTGTAAGCTGCATTATAAGGGATTTGCCTCGGATGTGGATCTGCCTATTATTTGGTATTCACGGCATAATGGAATGGCTCTAATGTGCTGAAAATCCGACGCCAGGAAGAGATTTTATAGACCATTCGTACATCAAGAGCCGTGAGTACAGTTAGCCGCCATTGTGCCTGCCACCAATCTTCGCCACTTCTTCACAAACTTCATACTTTCAGTTAAGTAATGTATATGGGCATGGATCAGTTAATTTGTGTGTTGTTTTAGTAATAACCACATTAAACATAAATTTATGCCCGGAACCATATTTTCAATCCTGATCCCGAAACTACGCAGGGTCCTCAGCTAAGTGCTATTAAAATCGAGTATCCTGATTTAAATGAACTATTCTTGCATTCATGTGTTTAAAAGTGATCTTGTCTAAACTAAAGGCAGTAGTAAAAGTTAAAGTTAAAACCACAAAAGTAAAGTGGGATAGGCTTTTGCTAAAGTATCCTTAGTTTATTACAAAATATATTTTTGGAGGATTACAGTGGAAGACTGTGTTAATATTATAACAAAGAATACCTACTTCACAGGTAATTGAAGTTCAAGTACACATAAATCTTTAATGAAATCGGTTATAAGCTTTTACATAAAATGACATTAGTTTTAACGTATGTGCCGCACACACTCTCTCATTCATTCCCATGTCTTCACACCAACAAATAATGAGGAAATAATAATTTTGAATGATTTTGTACTTCATAACGTAGAGAATTAGGATAAAAAAATTGGAAAGAAATTATGCACAGTATTAAAGAAGGTGTATTTTTGGTACCCAACATGGAACGTTCTTTTTTTTAAGTTAATTAAACCCAGTGTTGTATTTTATTGTCTTGTAAAGTAATTTATGAACTAGTCCAAGTTAAGTGAATGATTATCTTTTAGAGTTAGTCTTTACTATTGTAATAATCAAAGAGCTTTGACTAGTGTACCTATACTAGTTTAGAGGTACCCCATCATATCCCCCACCTACTAAGAAAAACCTGAACTATTACTGTTACAAAGGAAAACTGATATATGTAGAGGAACTGAAACAGTGTATTTATGATGTTTGTTCATCTTTATTTGTGTTTTTCGTGTCAGTCAAGATAGAAGCCCCTCATGTCAAAATTTATATCTGCACTTCATGCAGTGACATTTCAGTATCTGATCAATTAATGCTCTTGAGTGTGGCTGTCATTAGTATGAACGTGGAGCAAATTTGCTCCCCATAATTTACTGGTGTGTGTGTTATCGGTAACAGCTGCTACACATACTACATGGTGCACTGTGTCAGTTTGTATCCTGTTTGTTATTCAAAGGGAAATCTCACCAAAAGTAATTCCAATGACTAATATTCAGTTGTCTCAAACAGATATTTCCATATTAATGTGCCTAATTGGGCTGGCGACCGTTGATTGCTTTTCATTCATTTATCATTTTGCCACTTTCATTAACTCCCAAGGTTAAAGTCCGTTTGGTTTTTCTGTTACTTTCGCCAAATTCGAAATTATAGTCCGATATCTTTGCCCATTATACACAAGCGCGGTCGAACTTCAAAATCCTCTCAGAATGTAACATTAGCGGGTTTCACGGCACGTTAGTTATATATGTGGCTTTTCCCGTGACAGGGCTAAAGGGTCGGTTATTAGGGAAGAGACATATATGAGAGTGTTATAGTCTGTAGAGAACAAAAACGAAATGCCTGTTTAAAAGCTCCTTGCTGTATCACGTGTAGTCCATTTCACTTGTGGTTTTAATTCTGCAGTTTCTTTCTAATCTGCAATTTCAGCTCACAAATGCCGAGCAACCCAGAATACTATATATCTACGATCATTTGTTTCATCTGAAGCATGTATTCGCTGGTTACAGTTCTTGCCCTCACCTTCTTTCTTCCCTTCACCTTATTTGCTTCCTTCGTTATCATCATCTTCCTTCATCTCCTCTTTATCTTCGTCTCTCTTCTTCTCTTCACTTCATTTTCATTTAATATCGTCTTCTCTTTTTCTTTCCTCTTCCTCCTCTTTGTCTAGTTTATTGCAGCTTGCTTTTGTTGCATTTTCAAGTGTATCATGACCTGCTGTTTGTTTATCATAGGCTCCTTCGTCGGTTAGGTTATTGCAACTCGTCCTTATTTCGTCAACTCAACGTGAGCGACTTCCAGTTTATCAACTAGTTTATCGTAACCTGCCACATTTTGTCGGTTTAATTGTGATGCGCTTCTGTTTTAGTATTCATTTCTCCTGTCATAATGAGTAGTTGGTTAAACATAATATTAATGCTCATTCATTTGCCCAAATCTGTTTTTACTGAAGCAGTACCTAATTTCCAAAGACCGCTGAAATGGTCTCATCAGGGGCTATCTGTTATGAAAATAAGTGCGTCTGCACCACGGTCACCGCCGGCGGAGTGGCCGAGCGGTTCTAGGCGCTACAGTCTGGAACCGCGCGACCGCTACGGTCCTAGGTTCGTATCCTGCCTCGGGCATGGATGTGTGTATTGTCCTTAGGTTAGTTAGGTTTAAGTAGTTCTAAGTTCTAGGGGACTGATGACCTCAGAAGTTAAGTCCCATTGTGCTCAGAGCCATTTGAACCACGGTCAACAAACAAAACGTTTAATAGAATTTCACATAAATAACAATTTGGAGAGTGACTATAATTTTATATTTAATTATGTTAATCACAAAGTTATTGAAGAGAATACTAATTTTGGCTATACAATTGCCACATTCAGAATATGCAATACAAGTAAAGGAATAACATTACTATCTACTCCAGTAAAATATTAAAAGTAAAGTAGAATAAATGGTTCAAATGGCTGTGAGCACTATGTGACTTAACTTCTGAGGTCATCAATCCCCTAGAAACTAGAACTACTTAAACTTAGCTAACCTAAGGACATCACACTCATGTATGCCCGAGGCAGGATTCGAACCTGCGACCGTAGCTGTCGCGCGGTTCTAGACTGTAGCGCCTAGAACCGCTCGGCCACTCCGGCTGGCTAGAATAAATATAATGTAAACACGGTACACCTCTCATTCTGCCGCAGAATATGTTACCCATCAACACAGTAAATTTTCAGTTTCAGTCGTTGGTAAAATTACATGCGACGATTGCAATTGCTTTTATACTGAGTGGAGAGGACGTACTTTTGAAACAGATTTAAAAAACATATATATATATATATATATATATATATATATATATATATATATATATATATATATTTGCAAAAATCGGGATCTGGTGATCACTTAAGAATTCAAAACATAGAATAACGGACATAGCACATATTTTGAAAATTGTGCCCACCGCTCCAAAAAGTAGATGGATACCGCAACATTTAGGAGGAATATTAAATTTTTGGCAGTGGAGACCGTTTACTGGTTGTGTTCTTAACAGGCAAAATGGTTTCAACGAAAACTCTTATTTAGAAATATTTGAAGAACTTGCTCCGTGACATCTGAGCTCCTAGTTTTTAGTGCCATCGTACGCCGTGGAAGGCTTGCAGAGGCCAACAGTACCGCCGTCGCGTCGCCTACAAGTCTTTGTGGACGCAGCGGCACGCGGTGCAGCGCGCCGCTCCCTGCAGGACGTCCGCTGACCCAAATACCGCGACGAGAACCGTAGACGAGATAAACTCACACGGAGCTAAGAGCAGCCAGTGCCATCTAACAACTGTACCGTAGCAAGTTATTACGAGATAACATTCGGTGCAGTAAGGCACGCAGCTGAGTAGCACAGTGGCTTCAGGATGGCTATGTTTTTTCTTCGCTCTGACTCACAGCGCAGCTGACGTTACCAGCCATCCAAGTAACATTCAGTCGGTACGCAAATTCATACCCCTACGAATTTAAATAAACCATAGTAATTATTATCTGATTTTGTTCAAGCTTGGAACGCAATCTTTTGTTATTAAGGAAGGGATCCTGTCAACGTTTCAGATTTTTATCTATTATAGTTACAGAGATTGAGAAAATTACTTAAATATCGTAAAACCGACACTTATGTTTCAAAACTCAGTTAGTAACAAAAACCAAATGTCTTTTATTATCATCTGAACTCATAACAAAGCTCACAGTATATAAAATCACTTAAATGGAATTTTATTTTCAAAACTTAATTACTCTACGTTATTTAGTATAAATATCATTCAGAATTACTATTTGCTTATTATTTGTTGGTGTGAATACATGGGAATGAATGAGAGAGCGTGTGCGGGACATACGTTAAAGCTTAATGTCATTTTATGTAAAACCTTACAAAATTGAACCATGGAAAAATTGTGTTGCAACCACGACGCTGATGGCGTACGAGTATGTCGATGTGTACTTGCTTTTGTAAGAGAGCAGCCAGAATAAAAGTCTGAAGTGGAGAAGTTTTCGATATTAATTTAAAGAATAATTTGTGTTTCGTTCTATTTTCTTAAACAATATATTAGAAACTTAAATTGTAATGACTTAAATGACTATCTGATGAGTGGTTGGCTAAGGCAAGTTTTGCCGCGAGCATGATTTAGAAGGATCATTCTGATTGGTCATTCAGATCAATAGCCAATCAGAACCAAGCGGTTCCCGCACGCAGATAATTAGATAGGCAAAGAGGAGAGGAGTATCGAGATAGTCGCTCGCTAACCTGCTTCCGGGTAACACCTTGTGCCCCTGAAAGTAGTATGTAAAATGAAGAACTAGGGAGTTCATTATGTTTAGAACGTGTCGTGACTAAAGCGGTTTAAGTTACGAACATTTGGAGGAAAGTGTGATTTTTCGGAACTAATTAATTGAAGTTTTATGAGCGTGTGAAATTTTTGGTCGAAGAGAAATTTTCTACGGCATATTCCGTGTTCTTTATGGAATACTTTGGCGAGCAATGTTGACATAGAAGACCACTGAAACGACAGAATGATCAACTCGCTAATAGTGGTGGGTCAGTGACTGTTGGATCGCACAATTAATCGGGTCGGACTTGTAGGAATTCTGGCTGCTATTACGTGTGAAACATGATGGATAGACAGTGAACTTCGAATGATAAAGCATTTGCATTATTAAATGCGGACTTGATAGCCATTTCACGTGCTTCCTTATGAATAAAAGGACGTTAATAGAATTTTCAAATGCTTACTACAATTAAACTGCATTCTCCTACCGCCCGAAATATATGAAAATGAACTTTCAGGAACTGATTTGTAACTTGAGTTACGCGGCCTCTGTGTGGTTTCGTCAACGCTGCTTTACACTGCATAGCGTGTATCTACTGCTCCAGAGTGAAGGGACGTCGGATGGAAGAAATGACTGAGAGAGAGTAAGGAGACGAAAGAATGACAGATAGAACCCGCCCCGCCCATGACCACTGCTGTATTTCACTCTCTCTCACTTATTTCATCCAAATTTTATTGCAATTTGCTTGTCATTTTTTACCTCACGTTCGTTTCCTTTCCTTTTACATTATTTGTTACTTATTGCTCTAATCACAATTTATACTTGAATATGAGGGACAGACCAATATATATATTCCAGTTTTATTTCATCTTCTTCCTTTGTAACAGTAATTCTTGAGTCATCACAGTGTTCTTCATTTTAGAATAATATCTGAGATCAATTTTTTTGAACATCTGCTCAAATTTTGACCCGCTTTAAACTGCCATTATACACACACACACACACACACACACACACACACACATATATATATATATATATATATATATATATATATATATATATATATATATATATATACTCCTGGAAATGGAAAAAAGAACACATTGACACCGGTGTGTCAGACCCACCATACTTGCTCCGGACACTGCGAGAGGGCTGTACAAGCAATGATCACACGCACGGCACAGCAGACACACCAGGAACCGCGGTGTTGGCCGTCGAATGGCGCTAGCTGCGCAGCATTTGTGCACCGCCGCCGTCAGTGTCAGCCAGTTTGCCGTGGCATACGGAGCTCCATCGCAGTCTTTAACACTGGTAGCATGCCGCGACAGCGTGGACGTGAACCGTATGTGCAGTTGACGGACTTTGAGCGAGGGCGTATAGTGGGCATGCGGGAGGCCGGGTGGACGTACCGCCGAATTGCTCAACACGTGGGGCGTGAGGTCTACACAGTACATCGATGTTGTCGCCAGTGGTCGGCGGAAGGTGCACGTGCCCGTCGACCTGGGACCGGACCGCAGCGACGCACGGATGCACGCCAAGACCGTAGGATCCTACGCAGTGCCGTAGGGGACCGCACCGCCACTTCCCAGCAAATTAGGGACACTGTTACTCTTGGGGTATCGGCAAGGACCATTCGCAACCGTCTCCATGAAGCTGGGCTACGGTCCCGCACACCGTTAGGCCGTCTTCCGCTCACGCCCCAACATCGTGCAGCCCGCCTCCAGTGGTGTCGCGACAGGCGTGAATGGAGGGACGAATGGAGACGTGTCGTCTTCAGCGATGAGAGTCGCTTCTGCCTTGGTGCCAATGATGGTCGTATGCGTGTTTGGCGCCGTGCAGGTGAGCGCCACAATCAGGACTGCATACGACCGAGGCACACAGGGCCAACACCCGGCATCATGGTGTGGGGAGCGATCTCCTACACTGGCCGTACACCACTGGTGATCGTCGAGGGGACACTGAATAGTGCACGGTACATCCAAACCGTCATCGAACCCATCGTTCTACCATTCCTAGACCGGCAAGGGAACTTGCTGTTCCAACAGGACAATGCACGTCCGCATGTATCCCGTGCCACCCAACGTGCTCTAGAAGGTGTAAGTCAACTACCCTGGCCAGCAAGATCTCCGGATCTGTCCCCCATTGAGCATGTTTGGGACTGGATGAAGCGTCGTCTCACGCGGTCTGCACGTCCAGCACGAACGCTGGTCCAACTGAGGCGCCAGGTGGAAATGGCATGGCAAGCTGTTCCACAGGACTACATCCAGCATCTCTACGATCGTCTCCATGGGAGAATAGCAGCCTGCATTACTGCGAAAGGTGGATATACACTGTACTAGTGCCGACATTGTGCATGCTCTGTTGCCTGTGTCTATGTGCCTGTGGTTCTGTCAGTGTGATCATGTGATGTATCTGACCCCAGGAATGTGTCAATAAAGTTTCCCCTTCCTGGGACACTGAATTCACGGTGTTCTTATTTCAATTTCCAGGAGTATATATATATATATATATATATATATATATATATATATATATATATATATTTTTTTAAAACATCTTTTAGCCTATTTAAATACAACTGACAATACTTTAAAAAACTGTACTTTTAAATGAATCACTTTTTTAATTATTTTGTATAATAATCTGTACATTATGCGTACATCAATAATCTCTAATATAGCTTTGCATCCAATGTATATTGCGTTGAAGCACACATAGTATTTCTGACTCATTTTTATGTGGTTATGACTTGTTGTAGTGCGGCAGAATGAGAGGTATATCGTATTTATTTTATATTTTCTGTACTTTGTATTTAATCTCTTACTGGAGCAGATAGTAAAGTTCTTCTTCTAGTTCCATTCTAGATTCTCAAGGTAAAACTTTTCAAAAAACAATGCAGTGAAGACAGACACATAAAACATTGTTTGAAACGTTTAATACTAATAATATGTGTGACCAACTAACATTGGAATACTGTTCTTGCACTATATATGTATGAAGGCTGTACTAAAAGTCACTGTTCCTATCCAAAACTGGAATGACTGTTCACTGGATACTGTTTTATTGGAATAAGTCAGGAACGTCTACTCTGAACTAATGTCTCACGTCTTCGCTTATTAATTAATGATAAACGAAAGTTTTCACTCACACACGCAATTACTCATACATAAACATATGCACTTATAACATTACAATAGCCTTTATGCATTTAAGTAGGTAAAATAGATTTATCTCTCGATTCAGGCATAATTACTGATTATTAAGGTCACTAATTCAAATTATTCTGCATCAAGCTAAAAACTGGTTGACCTGTTATGAATCTATTGAAACTCTGTTAAACATTCTGTACATTGGTACTGTAAATGAACTGAATTTGTAATGTGAAATAGCTATAACAAGATTCCTCTCGGTGTCTGTGTAGTCAGGTAAGACAACTATGGTCGTTCATTCAGTGTAGCGAAGTAATGTTTTAACTGAGCTAATCTTTCTGAAAAAGTTACGTTATCAAATATCTGTCGTATTTTCTAAGCGTTCTGCCAATAAATCACAGTCTTTGATTTGCCTTCCCCCTACATTATCAATGTAATTGTTCCAATTTAAGTTATTCATAATTGTAATACCTGAGTATTTAGTTAAGTTTATAGCCTTTAAATTTGTGTTATTTGTCTTGTAAATGAAATTTAGTGGATTATTTTTAGTGCTGGGCAACGGCTTTGCCGCGGTGGATACACCGGTTCCCGTGAGATCACCGAAGTTAAGCGCTGTCGGGCGTGGTCGGCACTTGAATGGGTGACCATCCAGGCCGCCAAGCGCTGTTGCCATTTTTCGGAGTGCACTCAGCCTCGCGATGCCAATTAAGGAGCTACTCGGCCGCATAGTAGCGGCTTCGGTCAAGAATATCATCTTACGACCTGGAGAGCGGTGTGCTGACCCCACGCTCCTCCTATCCGCATCCTCCACGGGGATGACTCGGCGGTCGCATGGTCCCGGTAGGCCACTCGTGGCCTGAAGACGGAGTGCTATTTTTAGTGCTGATGTGGATGACATGACACTTTTCAAGACTTAGAGACAACTGCCACTTTTTGCAATGTACGGATGTCTTTCTAAATCATTTTGCAATTCGTTTTGATCACCTGATGACATTACATGACGGAAAATTACAGCATCATCTGCTCAGAGAGCCTCCCAAGTCTATTACGTAAATCAGGAACAACAGAGGAGCTATAGCACTTCCTTGAGGAACGCCAGATATTACCTCTGTTTTATTCGATGACTTTCCGTCAGTTATTACGAACTGTGACCCCTTTGACAGGAAATCATGAATGCACTCTCACAACTGAGACGTCACTCCATCGTCACGCAATTTAATTAGACGTCGCTTGTGAGAAACTGTGCCAAGGCATTCTGGAAATCTAAAAATATAGAATTAGTTTGACGTCCCCTGTCGATAGCACTTATTATTTTGCGAGAATAAAGAGCTAGTTTTGTTTCACAAGAACGATATCTTCTGAATCCGTGCTGGCTGTTTGTCAATATATAGTTTTCTTTGAGTGTGTGATTACCGTGGAACGAAGATGCGGCCTTATGTCATCCTCAGGCGTAAATCCATGCCGAAGGAATAGCTGCTGATTGGTATCGTATTTCCCTGCAACAAAAAATAATGGACGACCAATGACTTGGTTAAAAACTGGCTCTGTACCGTCTGGAGCAGGAGATCGGGTGCTCTCCTAAAGACTCGTGGGATTTTGGTCCTTGATGCTCCTAAGGCGCATTTGACACCAACAGTGAAGGTAAAAATGAAATTACATCCAGGTCACTGCAGTAGGCATGGCTTCGCAACTACAAGTGCTAGATTTGGTGGTGAATAATCCATTTAAAGGCCAACCAGCTTGCAGCAAATAGTTACTTAAAAATGGTCAAGCCCTGACATCCACCAGGAAGGTGACGATGCTTCAGTATCTCTAATTGCGAAATGGAAGCAGACTGCTTGCACACATATCCAGTGCATCAGTTGTGAACGGCTTTAAGAAGTGCAGTGTAATAAACATATTAGATGGTAGTGAAGACACACTACTGTGGGAAAAAATGCAAGATAACCATGACAATGGCAGTGACACTGCATATTCCGTGGACCATCCCAGTGAGGAGGATTAAGTGGCATCTATACTGACTATGGGAGGTTTTTATCTGATTTTATTTTCTGTGTACCGGTACTTTTATTGTCTCTTTCAGTTATATCTACTAAGTTAACTGTTTGGAAGTTTCCACAATAAACCTACTAAGTGCATGCATCTTTTCCTCTAGCCCCTTGCTGAACAGTGAGGGGCCGTCTTGGATTCGTGGTCGTCCAGGACTCGGGGATACACGAGATGAGTAGACAGTCGTGTAGATAGCTCATGGTATCTTGTCGTAGTGACTAGTTGGTGATGGGAATAGTCGTAGGCAATTGTTTAGCTAGTGCTATGTGGATCATTTTAATTAAGTTTGAGAATGTCTTGGCACCCTCTGCTCAATTACAGAAGCTATATTTATTGAATCTGACAGTCTGTAGAATCATACATTGTAATTATTATTGTTGTTGCTTGATTACGTGAGCTGGGGTAAAACTGATTTTAATTCTGTTTTACGCATCTCTGTTTCACTGTGTTGAGAGCAGTGTAATTCTTATTCTTTTGTTTGAGCGCCGATTTGTAGAACCATGTTTGGTTGCAAGCCGAATTCTGTTCATTTGTTTTTTCTGTTGTCATGAACACTTTATGTTTAATAAATTATTTGTTAAATTAAGGCCATGCCTCCACAACTCAATGCCAAAATCAGACTCCTACCTCTCCCCAAATCACACGTTACAGGCTGGAGCAATGTTCAAAATATTTAACCCAGCTATAGTTCTAGAATACTAAACTGTAAATAGGGCTAATTCAATGTGAAATGAACACTATAACTGTTTGACAGGGTATTAATGTTTTCACAAATTTCCTTTTAGACTTATACCTGAGAAAGCTAGCGGTGTCTGTGAGATGATCATTATAAATCAGCAGAAGGAAAAAATGTCAAATGGAATAATTTGCTTGAACAAACAATGGTGCATACTAAAGCGACTATTACAAGCTCAAATTCTTCAAGTCTGAAACATAAATTTTAAGGTTATTTTTCACTGTAGTTAAAACTAGTAACTCTTTGTGAAACTTACAATGCAGCTAAACATGAAGTCCACATTTACATACAATCCACACATCATTTGCGTAATACTCTTTCATTTACTGAGATAGTATCTCCTCTGCTGCTATGAAAAGAGCATAGAATGTGTTCTATTTCTATTATTTCTTCAGAATACTTGTTGTTGATTAACAAAACCTATTGAACTTCTTTTTATTCACCATATTCGGAATATTTTTGGGATTCTGTTCAGTCAGAATTGTGTGAAATACTATTTCGGCTTCCTCAAGATGGTAAGATATGGTTGATTATTGAGTAAACAACAGTATGTAAAATTTAATGTAAATATAGTTTATTGTCAGAAGTTTTCTTTATTTATAGTCACTTTTCTGACTTTGTCTTGGCCACAGCATAAATAGGGGTAAAAATGATATGGAGCTGTCGTTTGCCAGTAAGAATGGTTAGGGAAACTTAGTTTATACACCACCCCCGTATAATGTGACATGTATGACTTAGTCAAACGTGCATACAAAACTAATTTCGGCGACAGTGTATCCACCTTGACCGTCACCTTGGGCTGTCAGGTGTCATGCGCTTTGTACAAATATGCTTTTGGCAGTTACTGAAGTGAAATTCGTAGACGATATCACGAAAGAATAAACAAGTGAATGATAAGTATTGGAATAAAATAGGTTCCATTCCATCGCCTGGTACAGCAACCGTTTATGAGTTTCTTGAAATAAGACACTCTCGGATACAAAATAACTTTAATTTACAAGAAATGAGCGTTTCGTCCTTTTGGGGCGAAAAATGACAATAGTGGAGCATATGCAGTTTAAAATTGCGAAATGGAGTTAATATAAAAACACAAGAGAGCCAATGTTTCAGGCTGCGGGACAGTCTCAGCAATTAACTGTAAGTGAGCTTACGTAAAAATTAATGGGGGACCATTTGTCCGTTAATGTCCATATGTGGCACTAAAATGAAATTTTATAAGGAACCATTGTCCTGTCGTCTTGGGATGAATAAAAGCACTACGGAACCTGGAACTGGGAACACAATGCCAAATATAAATACAGTGTCTGCTAGATAGGAAAATTATGACAAAGAAAAATTAAGAAATCTTCCTTAACACGGAACCAACCGCGTTCCGGCGCACGCAGCATGGAGTGTTGCGTACAGCTGACAAATAGTAAATACTGCGGTCGAGAACTGGATAAGTCAGCCTATAACTCGTCCGTTACTATTGTAATTTAGTACTTTTACCTAAATAACAGAAAACCCTGTCTCTATGTTGCCACGTGTAACCCTCTTACTATATTTTGTTTAGTTTCCAAATAAAGTCCACTGTTGGAGGATAGAACTGTTAACAGGAAAAACTAATCAGTACAGTAACCCTTTTTACAGGATTTAAGTGTGTATTGTATCTAATGGATAAGTAACTCAGACTATTCAATTATTTTCCTAATATATTACCCAGCGTTTGGAAAGAAATGCAGTGTGAATAGTATTATATTGAAGCTAGGACAACTCAGTTCCAAGTTCATTTAGTGGTTTAAAATACTTACTAACGGCCGCCAGCCTATCGAAGCAATGAAACAGTGAAGTATTGGAAAAGCGAAGTATGAATTTTGCCTACTTTCTTGCTTCTGTTTAAGTTGCTTCTTCAAAAAAATGTTACTCCAGGTAAACAATGTTGGTGGAGACACCGGAATTTTTTTTTCTACTACACCCTCATACATTACATTTTTAAAAGAGGAAAAGCCCAGTAGATAACTTAAAGGAAGTTAAAGAAAATTGGCGAGGGGGAACTTTAGAAAAGCACTTTCCGTAACCAAAAAACTTAAATACTAAAATACTTAGATACTAAACTTTTTATACTGAACATTTCAATTCAAGGAAACCTCTTTCTTACTGGAATTTACTTTCAAAAGCTATTACTCTTTAATTCTGTATAGTCATTTAATAGATTCTAATAACTTGGCTTAACTTTGTTTGAATGTTATGCAAGCAAACTTTTACTATAACACTTTGCAATAGTTAAGAAAACTTATAAAACAAGAATAGTTTCACTTTATTTCTCTGTAATGTATTAAAGAATGGACGTGTTATTACTCTAACTACAATTCTCATTACGCCTTTCAGTGAAACAATTAAGACAACTATTACACAAAAACAATTTAAATGGTACCTCTTTATATTAACTTGGCACTTCGTAAGTCTGTAAAACAGGATACTCGGATTGAACACAATAAAGGAACCCTATGTAGGTGTATGATTAGGATGAATTAAGAGGGTGAACCAGTTTCTTTAAAGATAAAGAATGGTTATTTTCTAGTAAAACATAGTTTAAATTAATGGTTCACGCTGTAAAAAAGTAAAATACCAAAAAAAATATTATCTGGTGGCTGTAGGCTTGGATGTGGCGAACAATTATGACGGCTACACTACCCACAGTACGGCCTGCAAGTATCTTGCTGTATGGGCTCATTTTCTCTTCCTGCCGTCGTTCAATTTTACATATAGTAGCCCAACAACTCGCTACTATGCCATAAGACATTTTCAGTCTTCATCCGAGGCATTTTTGTGGAAATTTGCAGGCAAAGCTTCTCCTGCTCCACAAGGGTGATGCCTCAGTCACTGTTGCCTACAGACTGTGTGACTTACTTACCTTGCTTGCTCTAGGTAGCGCGCTAATTAGTCCTTGCCACCTTTTCCACTCCCCAGAGCCACTTTCGTTTCAAACAAAAGCGCTCTGGCTTTTACAGAATACCTATTTATTACATTGTTCCTAAGCTTGGCCATTTCTTACAATTGTCAAATGTGCATCAACATGAACAGTTTATACACACAAATATTTGTAAATACACGTGACATCAGAAACTATTTCAACGTAATAAACAATTTACATAGCATTTTACATACATTATTCACATACAATGCAAAGAACTTCAACCTCCAACACATCACACTTTACACTACATATACAGAAAATATAGTACCAATATGTGAAAATTTTAAAGCAAAAAATTCCACGCCGGACTTTGTTTCTCGGCGACATAACGCGGTTGGCTCCGTGTTACGTGAAGATTTCTTAATTTTTCTTGGTTTGTCATAGTTTTCCCGTTTAGCAAACACTGTACCAGGCTCAGAAGTATGAAACCGGAATTTGGTTGCAATAATGACACGTCTGTTGTTTGAAACTGATAAACAATATTTTATTCAAAATAATCTCGATTGCTATTCATACATTTCTCACGCCTCTCCGGCAGGCCATCAGTGCCACGCCAAAAAGCAGTCTTATTTTGAAACGAACCAGTCAGAGAGCCATTTTCGTACATTTTCAAACGAACTAAGGCGTTGTTCAGCGACTGATGCAAATTGATGATAATCGGATGGAGCCAAGTCAAGGGAATTTCTCAGCTAAACGCCTCGATCGTTTTCCTGACCCGTTTTTCTGTGTGATGGGGTGTTATCATGGAGCATGACTTTGGGTTGTCTTTTTCCATATTCCAGTCGTTTTTTCGCATAACTCTCGGTTTAAATCGATCATTTGCTGTTGGTAGCGATCAGTGTTAATGGTTTCACCAAGTTTTAGCTACTCATAATATATGGCACTCTTCTCATCCCACCAAACACAGAGCATCGTCTGCTTTCGAAAGTGATTTGGTCTTTCAGTGGATGTTGACGGTTTGCCTAGATTCACCCAAGATTTACGAAGGCGGTTCGCCCGGCTGTCTCCGTCAGAGGTTCGAGTCCTCCCTCGGGCATGTGCGTGTGTGTTGTCCTTGGCATAAGTTAGTTTAAGTTGGATTAACTGATGTGTAAGCCGTGTAAGCCTAAGGACCGATGACTTCAGCAGTTTGGTCCCACAGGAACTTACCACCAATTTACTAAACTTAGGTTTCTCAAAATACGGGAAATTCCGGTGTCATACTTCTGCACCTGGTATTTATACTTGGCATTCTACTCCCGGTCCCAGGTTCCGTAATGCTTTTATTCATCCCATGACGACAGGACAACTGTTCCTTATAAAATTTTATTTTAGTGCCATATGTGGACATTAAAGGACAAATGTTAGTATTCCACATTAATTTTTACGTAAGTTCACGTTACATTTAACTGTAGAGACCGCTGCACAGCCTGGAACTTCGACTCTTTTGTGTTTTTATATTAACTCCATTTCGCAATTTTAATCTGCATATGTCTCACTGCTGTCATTTTTCACCCCTAGGCCAATCTGATGACGCTGCAAAAAGAGCTAATGCATTATTTCATGTAAATAAGAAATATTTTGCAACCAAAATCGTCTTAATTCAATGAATAAGTGTTTGACAGTTCATATTACCGTAGAACACTTGTGTTGTTTTATGACTTATTTGTACAGGGTTTACATATTATGTTTTAGTGAATTTGTAACAAAAAAAAACGCTGTACTATTGTACATGCAATAATTTTTCTTCAGATTTTCGATAAATTAGTGTAATCGATGTTCTGATTTCATTTCTTTTTTGTTTCATGCCATTATGTTAAAGAAACTGTAAACAATTTTCGATGTGAATATTAATGTTTATGTCAAATTTCAAGCAATATTATAACAGAATTGAAATGTAAGAAACGTTGAAACTATTGTAAGATGTTAAAATTGTAATTGTGAGTCTGGTCCATACATAGGCAATGTATTAGGATATGTAGAATGCAAAACCTCGGGTGAATACCCTGTCTGTAGGGGAGCGGTAAAAGGTGGATGGCAGGCGAGCGCGGGAAAATGCACACGGGCGCTGCACGGCATAACGGGCTCAGCAGTAGTAGTCGGAGTTGGGCATTGGTCTGAGCAACACGTCCTGGATCGAGGAGGCTCTCCTGGAAGACGTAGTTTCATTGAGCCTCGGATATGCCGTTCCGACGCCTATACAGCATGGCAAAATTCCATAGGCACTAAATGGGAAAGTATTGCGACGCTATGAAGAAGTAAAGTGCCGATACATCAAGAGCCATTGCTGTGGTTGTATGTGTGCTCTGTGCCTCGCCCTCTCGCCGCCCGCCAACAGCCACATCGATACAAACAGGTTGAAACTTTTAGTACTGTATTCGTGTGGACCAGTGTTGCTTTTGTTCCATACTGTTCAATAACAACTTAAATTTTACCAGAACTGTCCTATCATTTAATTATCCTCACAACTAACCTAGACAGGGTCCTATCCAAATGTTGTGCAATCCGAGTGTCCCGAAATGAAGAATTAAAGTTTATGTTAATAATAATTACCGGCAGACCTAGCTATGTTAGAATGATGTTTAAACAACTTTTTTGTTAGTGAACCAATAGACGAATAACAAGGTCTGACAAAGTTGGAAGATAATTTTGATATTGATTTAGTAATGAAGCTTAATTATTTCGAGACAGATATAATGGTATTTAAATGAGCAGGAAATAAGACAAAAAGAGTAGTAAATCATATATTGGAAATCTTGAGGGCATAATGATTTCAGTAATTAATTGTTTTAATACAGTGATCATAACAGTTTCAGGGTCCCCCCCCCCCCTTTTTTTTTTCTTCATTTGAATTCTGAAGTGTTCTAAACTGATTTGACCAGCAAAGTCAAAGCCAAAATAGAAACCAAAATTTATCAGTGTTTTACCTTTATCAAAATTGACATTGTGTGTGTGTTTCGAAAGTGCTATTTCTAGGGTAACCTATGCCCGATTTTAATCAGATCAATAGACAGTACGAAGTTTTGTAGTAAATATTATAGTGTAATGTTATGTATTTATGGTTTATCCATATTAGTACAGAAAGTGAAATTATCAGTTCAGTAGATTTTCTGGTTCTAAAATTTACCATATTATGCAGTGTTATTACGTGTGGTTTCGCATGAACGTACATTAACTAGTACAGGGAAGAAACTCAGTCAGTGCCTAATTAGGCTGGCGACCATATTATTAACAAATTGGTAGCATCTTCTGTGTTGTTTCTTATCCGTCCTGACGTGTAGTTGCATTTCGGACTTGCTCGACGTATCATTGTTATTACAGGGTGGGTGTAAGTCTGATTTGCCTCCATTCAGGTACACGCGGTCAATATCTATACAAAAATCCTTTCTCATAATGTGAAGCCCGTCAACTTACCGTAGTACAGGCTTTAACGAGTATCGTGTGCCCACAAGCGCAGCGTTTACAAATTCATGATATTTTACGAATAATGCTCATTAATTCGGGACAAAATAAGATGTATCACAGCAGAGTTATTGTTCATATAGGGACGATAATATTTTATTTCCAAATAATCAACCGTACTACAGATACAAGTTTACGTAAATGTAAACACAAATTTCACATACTTTGCGATGAGTCAAATGCACTTTAAATTGGGGCTGCTCGCTTATGTAGATAGTGCCGTTCACAGCGAATGTCTCCGGCCGGTTGCTGGGTAAAGAAAGGGCGCCTTCCCCTCAGGGGGACAAGGAAGAGCTGCTGAGCGGGAATATACAGACGTGAGCGGCACACTTATGGAGTCTTTTACTGTCGACAAAACTGCGTGTAGGTCAGCGCCCGCTGTTGGCAGTTTCGTGTTGATACCCCTGTGGGCTGAACATTCACTGAAGTTGGCTGTCTAGATTGGAGTACTTGTTGGTACTGGGACGCTGGTTGGAAGTCAAACTGTCAGCCACTCATCTATTTGGAGGACCTATATTTGTCTTTGGAATCCGTCTCACCTCAGGATTACGGATACGGGCAGCAATTTAGAAGTGTTGTGGATCCCCACATCCTGGTTATCTTTGTTTTTTGCGAGTGATTTTCCTGTGGCCAGCCTGTTACATTGTGTGTAGCGTATGCACTCATTTATTTCTGTACTGGGCTATCTAGCCGTTTTGAGCACATTTCGCGACTTGTGGCGAACGAGGGCCAATCATTCAATTTACTATTGGTAAGTTTGGCTTTCTGTTGTCATTTTGCTGAGTGGCGTGGCATGATAATGTCTACAGAAGCTCCGTGTTTTTCTAATGTCCAGGATGCTGCATACTCGAGTACTCAAGTAATTGCTCTAAAACTTACTTAATGTTGCCTCAGAATAAAAACATCTAGGTTGCAACGCTGCTTAATATCAATAACGCGTTTCGCCCTTTTGGGGCATCATCAGATTGTGTAAAAATAACTTAATATGTAACCCAGTCGTCATAAAGCCGTATAAAACGGAAAATGGATACGAAAATAAATGGATATGTAACCTACCCGTCATAAAAAACATACAAAATAGAAAGTGGACCTAAAGCGCGCCAACTGACTCTGAATGGAATAGAACCATGCTTGTTTTAGCCCTTAAAAGTGAAATTAGATAAAAACGGAAAAAGCTGTTGCATTAAGTTAATCCCTCTACGTCATCTGTATAGTTTATTTACATGTTGGACCGTTCGCTTGACAGCCTTTTTAGACAGACAATAAGGGTAGCATGAAGAAGGCGACACAATGGTAAAAGTATCGCCATGCTCCTGATACCAGCCGAAAGTGCGTGTGTGTGTGTGTGTGTGTGTGCTTGTGTGTAGTGAAGGTAGTGACGTAGAGACCAGTGACGTGATATAAATCATTGATTAGGTAATATTGTGTGTGCATGGCCAGTAATTTTTTTAATGTTTTCCTTTTTTAGTTAAGATATCGTGAGTGGTGTCATTTTGTAAATAATCTGTGGGTAAATAAACAACTAACTGATTAATTTAACTGACTAGTAACTAACTGAATGGTGGTAAGGAGAGTGGGGTTACGAAAAACATCTTCAGGAGGATAGGACACCAGTCAAGGAGCAGGAAGTAGTACCTTGCAGCATGGAAAATATCACTGGCTTTTCAAATTGATGGTAGAATCGGTAACGAACTGATTTTACTATAATTTAAAAGATATTTATATTCTATTTCTGTAAACATTCAAAATGATTGTAGTTTATCAACATAAATATGAAAATGTTGGTAAAGTTTCTGTTCTTTCAAATCATAATAAAGGCTGGTTTTACCTTTCCTCTTCTTCTCTTCTAAATTTGTGATGTCAAAAGGAATTGTTACAACCCTTTTCTCATGACTGAACTTTTCAACAACTCGAACACATACAAAGTCAAATGCATTTCACTATCAACAGGAATGTTCAAAACCGCACTATGATACTTCTATTTGGATGGTAAAATGTAACCAATAAGGGAACAAACTTGAGGTTTGTGTGGCTGGAAGAATCCAGGATCACTGAAATAAACTGTTCTTCTTTCTGTTCCTTCATTATATGTTAGGAACCAAACAGCGCTAATACATTCGTGACAGTTGATTTGGGTTTCGTCTGCGAACAAGAGAACTTCTTGTTGAGAAACGTTTAAATAACATTGTTGCACCCCTTCGACTTGAAACTCTGGTTATGCATCACTGTGTGGCCTTCACATGTAGAGTCTTGAAGCGAAAGTTGTTTGTCCATGGCTGAAACGTAATAGACAGTAGTTCCACGTGAAAGAAAGGTGGTGAGGAGGCACTTTTAAAGACCCTCTCTGTGGCTGGAACAGTACCTTAGCTAGATACGATGGCCAATGTACACGTAGGCCTACCTATTACTTTTAACAATAAATAATTTCAAAACATCTTAAATTACGTTTAAAATTAAATAACTTCAAAGCTTCTTAAGCTATCATAATAAAGTGTCCAGTGATAGTACTTGAACAGCACAATCAAAAGTCAGTATCAGATTTTTTAAAAAAAGTTGTACAGTTTGAATATGGATTTTTTTAAAAAAGTAGTGCAGTTTGAATATGAAGCGAGAATACAGATTCAAACGATAAAAAGCGCACTTACATATGAGAAATCTGAAAAACAACAAGAATAGCGTCACGAGGAGATAATAAATAAGAGTAACTATCTGTTGATATACAAGTCACCTTAAATAGTTAACCGTGCATAATGCCAATTTTGTTCACTTCATATTCATGAGATGCAAATAATTGACAAATTAAATGCCCGATCAGAAACCGGTACCGCAGTATAAACGCTGGTGAAATGCTAGTTCTGGCTCTTATAAGATGATGTCTCCTAAAACGTCATTTCTGTATAACGGTCTCAGTGACGTTAGCACATAAAAGCAGCGACCCTATCCAGAGTTCCACGAAGTACCCTGATGTGCGACTCCCTGAGGTGGTGAGTGGTTGCTTTGTGGTTACTACGTCAATGAGATACCATACTGTTGCAGTGAGGGCGGCTGATGTTGCTGTCGAAAGGGTGAATATGAAGCAGAAGCAACACGAGCTGCTCATGTGGTGCTGCTTGTTGTATGAATCCCCCACTGCAGTCAGTTCTCTGTGTCTAAGCAGCACATTAGTGAAAATTCGGTTTACTACAATGTTAAAGCCAGTGCATATGTTAAAATATGTGGCACTGTCGTAGAGATTTATCAGTACCCAGATCCGCTACCAGTTATCGTTTTACTCACGACGCGTGAACATAATATTGTAAAGGTACTCAGTTTCACTAAACATTCTCTTTTGTATTGAACTCCAATTTTTGTTCTGTGAACAAAGAGTGTAAGAGTGTGCTCTGTTAGAAAATGATTCATGGTACTACTTGGGTTGTCATGATTCAGTTTTAGGTGTCAGTCTTGTATTTTAGAGAGTATCGAAAGCATAACGATGTGTATCTTTGTTTTCGCTGCACAACTCACGTTCTTCATCAGTGAAACTACCTATAAACTGACCTTCTCTGTAAAAATTTGGGAGGGTTTTCGGCTATCTCTAACAGTCTTACAATTTTGAACAGGATTATTGCGAAGAAAAAGAACAGAGTTACTGGCTATGTTGGGAACGTCTTCTGGTGCCACCAATTCAAGTAAAACTGAGAACACCTTCAAAAAATTTATCGGACTGACTTTAAGCCCGCCAATACAAATCCACTGCGAAAAATAGCTATTGAGAAACAATTTCTCACGCATACACACATCTAAAGATAATTAGCAACTGACAGAGAAAGGATTGAAGCTATGTAGTCAAATATTTCTCTCATTTCGCTGACTAATTATGATAAGCACTTCATGCCTAGCAAGACAGGAAGTGCTTATCATAATTAGTCAGTGAAGATATTGTGAAAAACATATCCCCAATGTTATCACCATGATGAAAATCCTCTTAGTCGTCG
Organism: Schistocerca nitens; assembly: GCF_023898315.1. Classification (NCBI taxonomy): domain Eukaryota; kingdom Metazoa; phylum Arthropoda; class Insecta; order Orthoptera; family Acrididae; genus Schistocerca; species Schistocerca nitens. The sequence continues at coordinate 456,402,792 of NC_064615.1, read as the reverse complement.
GCCAAGTTAAACAAATTTAAATGAACTGAGAGCTATCAGAAACTTTGTGACTTAAGGTTATACAGTTTAACATACTTTTGATCACATCGACACAAATGAAATTCTTGTCGTTGATGTTATTAAAATGACATACAAATTCTAATTACACTGGGGAGTTTATTTCTTTATAGGACAAGAATTATTACAAGAATATCCAGCTGTTGTGTGTTTTGTTGAATCCTAAACAAATTACAAAAACCATTTTTTGCAGAATTTTGTTAATGACACATGCGGATGGATATGTTGTTATCTATTGTGCTGCTTTGTGGAATTTTCCACCTATGAATCGAGACGCGTGATCCTTGAATAAATACTTTCCTGGGTTCGATTATTTTCCAGGTTTAAGAAAATGGCAAGACCGTTTTTCATGCCTGTTCTGCACGATGTTTTAATGTACATGTAGAAGTTGATTGAGAATGATTGTATTGCCAGAACACAGATGGTGTTACATATGATACTGTATTGTTGATAAATAGTTTAATTGCATTTCAAGATTGAAATCATTTAAGAAATTGGTTATAGCACAAAATATAAATTTTCACAATTTATGACACTCATGTGATGCTGAATTGCACCTAGTAAGCACACTAGAGACAAATCACCTTCATGTTGTAGCTAAATAGTTTAATTGCATTTCGTTAATTTTTAGATGCATTTCAAGGATTTACGATTTCTTTAACAATGAACAACCAGCGACGTTCTCACTGGTTTGCTAAACATAGGGAGTATTCTGAGCCACCCCAGTGAATCTAAGTTCACGTTAGTCTGCTAATGCACACATCTATGAGTGGCAAAAGCTACAGGGACATGCTCTCCCACTACAATGGGACTGGCAATCAGAAGCGTTGACTGACTGAAAAGTCAGGCATCTGACAGTACGCGGCTCCTTGGAACCTCTGAAGACAGAGAAAATTACGTGTAGCAACATTCAGTTTACTGTACATTTTTACCAACACACGTCATTTCTAAAACTTTATTGTTTCGAAATATAACAATAACATACAAATTTCTGATATCAGGTGTAATTATTCAAGTACTTAAAATACATGCAAGTTGCAAACTATTTCATTCCATTGCATATTCGGTTACCAATGTAATCGCACTTGCTGCGAGGTGTTTTCAGATGCCAGTAGAATTTACATAAGAAATGTTTCGATTGGATTGTTAGCTACACCACGTAATGTATATCTCTTATTGCGTTATGACACGTGCCATTATTCTTGTCATCCCATTTAAAACTGTCTTCTCGTAGCCAGTCACCTATCTCAAGATCAACAGTCAATAATACCTTTCGAATCAAACTAAAACTGTTTATCAGAGTTTCTATATTTTATAATCTCCTGTTTTTATTGTGAAGTTCTTCTGTTTCTAGCTTCAAAAGCATCCGTAATAAACGTCGAACATATTAGGATCACCTCTACCTCAATTATGCCTGTGCTATAAATTTAGAAAATTCTGGAGGAAGTTGGAGTAATTTACTTAGAACAATGATGGGCACCAGAGGCACATCCTAAATGACTTTCAGTTCCAATTGTCAGCCCCAGATGTACCATATTTCCGAATCGTGGAAAAAACTTGATTGTGGCGTCCCCCGCCCCCCCTTTCTCCTCGAGCGTTTGAGATAGGACGTCAAAAAATTAAAAAAAATATTTTTCGAGAAATATGTTTATTTTGTAGCGTACATCTTTCTGAAGAGTTTGATATGTAGAACATACGTTAGAGGAACTGTAAGATATGTTATTTCGTCTTAATTGTGCCAAAATGCAGTGCCACGCCTCTTCACACAGCTTTCTTCTATCGCACGTCACTGTATGTCGCTCTGCGGAATTCAAAAGAGTATGGAAGCAATCAAGCCTACATTCAGGACATTGTAAATTAAGGTGCCCTGTGGTGCCTCTCCTGCTCCCAGTCGGCCGGTTTGGCATCCTGTCCCTTAAAGAAAACTCACAATTAATAGTGGATGGGATTATTTGTAACAGGGAGAGTAACAACTCTAAGAAATTCTCTGCTTTTTATAGCCTATTAGCCAATGACTTTCTCTTTTGTGTGACAAACTTAAATATACGAAAAATAAAACCTGTAAAGACAAGGGACAAACAAGACATTACACATTTTTTCAGTCCTTAGATCCCAGAATTTATTTGCCTCTAATCTTGCTACAGCTTTACACGGAGTGCTTTCCTTTATGCGAAAGAACCTATTTTCTCAAAGTTCGTCTAACGTTTTGCTACATGAAAAATCAAAATGTCATTTTCATATTACTGAAAAAGCTGTTAATAGGAATAGTACCCATGACTGGTGTGGTTTCTCGATTTGATTACGTCTATTTTGTCACTGTCTGCTAGATAAAACGAAATAATCCTTTCCAAAATTGCAGCAGTTGTAACACACGCCAAATGTCGCAAATGGTCATTTTTATCTACCTCATTCACATAAGTAACACAACAGAATATAATTCACAAAGTACCAGTATCAAATGCCTATTAGGCCTACTTCAAATAAATAAAAAGTTTTATGTTAGGAAATAGTTTCACATTCTTTCATATGTTGCAGTTTCTCAAATATAAGATCAAAAAGTAATACTACGAAATTTTTATATAAATTTGGAATCGGCATATTCTTCTATACAAATTGTGTGATGTACCCGTTTCTTCTCCTTCCTCGTTCTAACGAACAATCTTGTCATCACTAGTTATTTAGCTACTCTCGTCCCTGACGAAATTTATTCTCCAGTTAACTTCACTAATACTGCCAGAATCGCCAGTTTAGTTACCCCGTGTTTATTCTGCGGTTAGGCGTTTTTACGTCTTCGTACAACACGTTTTCCGCGCTATTCCGAGAATAGAACTTTAGTGGCTGCTAACCAGGGACAGCTGTTTGCTCCTCGTGGCGATAGTGTTAACAACAGTCACGAACGAAACTCTAAAACCGAGAAGATTTTCTTTTGTGAATGTCACCGTAATAGATTCTGACGGACACACTGTCGTGATATAAAATTAATATTTATTTCATTCACATCTACGAACTGGTGTAGTTCAACGGTTTTTTCAGATCTCTAGAAAGGGAAAAATGAATAGAAAAACGAATGTCCTGCTATATGATTAGATGAATAAGTTTAGAAATCAATTTCAAAACTTTTAACAGTTTGGATTTCATATTATTTTGAAACAATATGTTTAAAGTGGACATTGTAATTTTGGCATAGTAAAAGTTGTTTACGTTTACATTCATTTATAAGCACATGTGCGTATCCTGTCTTCTGCCCCTCCTGTGTATGTAGGGAGGAGACTTGGAGACACCCGAAGGTTTCTGATAGACCGTAGTGTGTAATGGCAAAACAGACATTTAGATATCAGATTTTAATCTGAAAATCATTACCAACAGCAGATTTGTACTATGATCGTAATTTATCGCTTATGAAATGCAGATTGAAGCTGAAGCTTTCGGAGAAAGATAGATGACATAAATCGTCGACAAATTCAGCAGGAAATGATACAAGAAAAAAGCTGTGTTTTTATATTCTGGCTGGTGTCATTGCAATTCAAATTTTAAAAAAATGTTACTTCCTCTAAATTATATCTCGATTACCGATCACGAGGCCAGAATTAAGGAAAATCGTGCACGTATAACAGGGTGTAACGTTCTTCGATTTAATATGCAGGTAGATACGATAATTTTACACCAATGATCATCGTTGCAGGAAAAATAGGAACCTTAACGTGAGGCTTGAAGATATGCCGCGGTCTGGGTCATATAGTGTCACAGTGACTAACATGGAATTCTTAACGGACAACGCTTCACAGTTTTTACAAATTATTTTCGATATGCTTCAAGAAATACTTAAAAGTATTACATAAATTAAATTTTCCACGTGCAAACTGTAATAAATGTTCTGCTTGTAGCTGTACTTTGGTAGCAACCATTTTAAAGTATAAAATATGGGCTATAAGGAAACCAACACGCTTGCTTCTGGTCTTAAAACATCATCGCGAATGCTCATAAGTCAACTTTTGCCTTAGACTGACTTGATGGCGTCCGTCTATCGTAAACGTAAATGGTCTCGTCTCTTCAGTGTGCTAATACTTCCAGAATAATAATGATCACACTCTCGATCAGTTGCCCATAGTGCTAGTAGGTGCTGCATCAGTAGTTTATTGTGACTGGTATAGTCTATATAAGTACTGAAATGCGTGGTTTCGTCACGGTACACGTTTCGTTTTGTGCAGTTTAGAGATCGCCATTGATACGGTTTTCTCGCCCTTTTGTTGCTTAAAACACGGCTACAATGGCTGTATGCACGTTTCTCTATCATTTTCCTCTCTGGCACTGGTGTTCACCATAAAAAAGTGTACGGGAATGGGAGTCCATAACGGCCAACAAAGAAACGCAACGAAGATGACAACGTTGTCTGGCTGCAAGGCAATATTTTTTGGGCAGCTAGTAACACAGAGCGTGGTTAATTGAGGTGAGGGAGAGGGAACGTCTGTGCCCCAACTCCCACATCCCCTCACAACGTTTTTCTGACAAATGGGCTGCGAACTGTACTGTTTTCTCCCTGCACGAGGTTTTCAATGGAACAGAAAGACTAAACGGGTGAATGGCGGTAATTCAGTGTACCCTCCATCACACGCTACACAGTAAAAGGCGCCTATCAGTACAAACCAGAGTACCAGAAAAGGCTAACCTTACCAGCACTTCAAGGACAGGACAGCAGGGAACAACGTAAGCTCCACACCTGTACGGACAACACACGCAAGCGCCGTCACCGTCGCTATCTTGAGACAATAGGCACAGCAGCGATATTGTCTTAAAGGAAAACCACGTTGCGCGTAGCTGACCCACTTGTTAGCACTCATTAGCCACGTAACTGTCACGCAAACCTCAAATGAAATATAAGTTCTGCTGAGATGGGATCTTTAAACACCTTGTTACAGTAAGTTACAAATTGTATCTGTGGTATTAACGTACAGTGCGATCAAGAGTGCATGGACATAGTATACTGTTGTTCGTTCCATGGGAGCTTGCAATGTAACTGGTAGCTTCTATGACCTCTTTCCTAAAATGTTCCAACGTTTAATCTCCTCGGTAAAATTTACAGTGAGTTCCGGTGAGCTGAAAGTATATGTTTCTATTTTTGGTGAAGCGTGCTAAGTATTTATTACAGGTTTACTTACGTGGGAAGCCCACCTCGCTGGGTGTATATAAATGAGTAGGTGGATACCGTCTGTATCCCTGTGCGTCAGCCCTCATGCGATGCAAATGCGTCCACGCAACTGGCATCGTTAGAAACTTGTTTCGAAATGAATAGAGACTTACCAATGAACAGCGCCTGGTGATAAGTTAGGCACCTTACTCTGAAAATAAAACGAAAAATTCAGCGTGATGTGTAAATAGACGAAATGATCCGACGTCATTTCACTACGCGAACGGCGAACAGTGACTGGAATCAGTCCAGATACCACGGAGTGGTTTAAGGTGTAACGAATGCGCAAATGTAGCCCTGAAAGAACACTAAGGAAGTGCTGTACACCTACGAAACAGGTCCCTTACGAAGCAGTCGTTCCAATTCATCTGGTTCCTGTACACTTACCAAGTTGGATTAACAGAAGAGAGAGAAGATATTGGAAGAAGTGATGTCGTGGGTCAGTTAAAAAGGCGTCAAAGTGTCGCAGAAAAACCCAAAGAACTGTGGTGGAAGACGTTACAAAGAAGACCTTGTGAATCGTGGAAAGCTTTACTCGCAGAAATAAAAAAGTTCCCTCTCCAGTGCGAGACAGGAGTGATGACCATGTCGCAAAAGCAGAAAAACTTTTGCTGGTACATAAAGCACTCCGTCTTCAGGCCACAAGTGGCCCATCGGGACCATCCGACCGCCGTGTCATTGAGGATGCAGATAGGAGGGGTGTGTGGTCAGCACACCGCTCTCCCGGTCGTTGTGATGGTTTTCTTTGACCGGAGCCGCTACTATTCGGTCAAGTAGCTCCTCAATTGGCATCACGAGGCTGAGTGCATCCCGAAAAATGGCAACAGCGCATGGCGGCTGGATGGTCACCCATCCAAGTGCCGGCCACACCCGACAGCGCTTAACTTCGGTGATCTCACTGGAACCGGTGTATCCACTGTGGCAAGGCCGTTGCCTTGCTGATACATAGGAGTACAGTATTCCACGTACGATTCTCGAATGGAATAGGAAAGGAATGTTGTTCGTAGAAAGACATAAAATGTTAACATAGTGTTAATTAATTGCACGAGCATCCAAAGAAAGGTATCATATCCAGTCTCTGGTGGTGGTGGTAAATTCCTAAGAGACCAAACTGCTGAGGTCATCGGTTCCTAGGCTTACATACTACTTGATGTAACTTATACTAACTTACGGTAAGGACAAAACGCGGTTCGAGTCCTCCCTCGGGCGACTCGAACCGCCTGTAAGTAGGCTGTTTATGTTTTCTTATTGGCAACGTTATGTAGCGCTCTGTATGAAAATCACTGGCTGTGTATGCAGTCTGTGGCTAGTTTGCATTGTTGTCTGCCATTGTAGTGATGGGCAGCGGCAGCTGGCTGTTAGCAGCGCGTAGCGTTGCGCAGTTGGAGGTGAGCCGCCAGCAGTGGTGGATGTGAGGAGAGAAATGGCGGAGATTTGAAATTTGTAAGACGGGATGGCATGAACTGCTATATATATTATGATTATTAAGGTAAATACATTGTTTGTTCTCTATTAAAATCTTTTATTTGCTAACTATGACTATCAGTAGTTAGTGCCTTCAGTAGTTTGAATATTTTATTTAGCTGGAAGTAGTGGCGCTCTCTGTATTGCAGTAGTTCGAGTAACGAGGTGAGGTAAGTGATTCGTGAAAGGTATAGGTTAATGTTAGTCAGGGCCATTCTTTTGTAGGGATTTTTGAAAGTCAGATTGCGTTGCGCTAAAAATATTCTGTGTCAGTTTAAGCATAGTCTAGTATAATTGTTCAAAGGGGACGTTTCACGCCGACAGGGGGAGCCGCGCGAACCGGAGCAGGGCGCCCCAGACCACGCGGCTATCCAGCGCGGCTATCTAGTCTCGCTTACAAATTATACGAACATTTAAATAGTACTACGAACAGAACGTAGGCTGAAACCATTACTGGTCGCAATGAGACCTGAAATTCCAATTGGAAAGTATATTAAAAAAGGCTGGTACTAGAAGTGCATCTGAAGCTGTGAATAATACGATAGTATCTAATGAGATTACCACATTTCACATATGTGAAATATTGTGGGAATGGTAAGTGTTGCATGGGGATCACCGAGCGAGGTGGTCCAATGGTTAGCACACAGGCCTCGCTTTCGGGGGGACGACGGTTCAAAACCCTCATCCGACCATCCTGATTTACGTTTTCCTTGATTTCCCTAGATCGCTTCAGGCAAAGGCCGGGATGGTTCCTTTGAAAGGGCAAGGCCGACTTCCTTACCCATCCTCCGCTAATGCGATGGGACAGCTGACCTCCTTATTTGGTCCTTTTCCCCAAATCAACCAACCATCCAACCAACGGTTGCCTTTTTATACAACCCTGCAGTTTTGTTTTTATATAATTTCTTTTCATTGTGTGGGAAAATTTTTTTCAAGATTCCACTCAGTATAAAATTAATACATAAAATGCTGCACTTACTCGCTTCCCGCGCCCGTGTTCCCGGGTTCGATTCCCGTTGGGGTCAGGGATTTTCTCTGCCTCGTGATGACTGGGTGTTGTGTGGCGTCCTTAGGTTAGTTAGGTTTAAGTAGTTCTAAGTTCTAGGGGACTGATGACCATAGATGTTAAGTCCCATAGTGCTCAGAGCCATTTGAACCATTTTTTTGCTGCACTTAAATGGACTGGAAATGAGAAACCTTCTACTGGTGCACACTGGCACAGGAAGAACAAAGTAGAATTGAAAAACTGTTTTATTTTCGTGTGCCGATAGTCGGTTCTTTTTCCTCGAACAAAAAGTATGAGTTCTGCATAGAGCTATAGACGGATGTAATCATTACGTTTCCATTATATGAATGTGTGGAGTTTGTTATTTCGTACATGTCCGAAATAACAGGCGCCACGTGGAATCCGTAGCTGAGATCCATTTTATGCGAACTGTAGGTGAAGTGGGAAGAATCGAAGGGAACTATTGATGTCAACTGCTTCGGGACTAGGTGTGGATGTGGGTCTGGCGATAGGCGTGCGCAGTCGACACAATTCCACTAAATACTGCCTTCAGGTGGCGCAATGGTTAACGCAACTGCTTAATAAGCATGAGTTCCCAGGTTCGATCATAGTCCCGCACACTTTTTCACTCATCGCCGCTTATTCCGCGTAAAGTCCCGATGCAGCTGACATCAATAGTTCCTTAATTTTCCTTTTTGCTTTTTCTTTCTTTCCTCCCCCTCCACAATCAGCTTACATAAAATAACGTTTTATTTTTATAACGTAATATGCTGAGAAACCTATCTGTGATCAAGAGTTTGTTGGTTTGTTGTACCAAAAAATAAATACAAGTCTACACTGAGTGGAACAATGCGGCTGTTAGTATCATTTTTTGTTCCTGGAAACAAAGAAAAGTAATTAAAAGGCACGTGAAGCAATTGCTTGTAAGGAAGCAACAACTCCATAGTTTTAAAAAAGGGTACCTGAAAAGTACATAGTTTCTACTTCACACTTGGAACATACAACTGTTTTTCTGCTGTGTTTGCCACATGTGTATCTCTTACAATTGTTGCAGATTTATTATTGTTTTGTTCACTTTGTCGTACTTTTCTGCCTTTGAACTGCTTTCACTAACACACAAATGATATCTATCTTTACTTCCATGAGCTTCCCTTGCACCGAAGTTCTGCTTGATGTTCCGTCCGAGAATACCCTCCGTACTTGAAATTACCGGCTTTGGCAGTCCTGTAATATTTTTAGCCCTTTCTTCAATGTATGGTTTCGCGAGCTGCAGTCCCAGTTCTTGAAGAAAAAGCCGTTGCTTATTAGGTTTTTTCTTATTCTAGTCCGAGAAGTTCAACAAAAATTGTGTATAACTGTTTATCGCTGCTATGTCGACAAGGGATAGAAAATAGGTTAATAAACATATTTGCTTTGCGTACTGCTTCACATTAATTCCATTGTGTTTAATCTTGAGTATGGCAATGTCGATGCAACATCGCTCCTCCCGATACCGCGTAAATTCCTCTTGTCTGCACCGAACCTCTTCATGCAGGATCTCGGCGGCGAGTGAAATGTTGAACAGAGAGGAGTGAATAAATATTGCTTCTCCAATAACTTTTCATAACACTTTTAATAAACGGTTGAAATACACATTTTTAACAATGATTGTACGACGGATTCAAGCATAGGTCCATACGCTACCACTTCTCGAAACAAAAGGTTGAAGATATAGGAATTAATAAATTGAAGAGCTTTTCTCTTACTTGGTTTCATACAGATATTTAACGATGTATCAAAACGTTATCCTTGCCACAAAACAATTCGTTAATTTACCTTCGGCGTCGTCGATAACTCATTCAGTTTACATATAGCGTATATATAAGAAAAGAAAAGAAAAAAAATATGATTCAGTACAGAATCCAAAATCTAGCGAAAATGTTGATAGACTCATCTACCTTGAACGTCAAAATCAATATAGAGTAGTCAATACCCATCACGTATATCATCTGAAACTTCATCCTACTTTCTCTAGCACTGTGTCAAGAGAGGAAAGCTGCCTTGCACAATATTGTGCACTTTCACCTAAATGATACACTTACAAACTCAGTAATAATATAAACCATGGATAACTGAGGAACATCTGCAGGTTTACAAGTTTTGGGCTTGCCAGCCTAGCCAAGATCACTTCATGCATTATCGCTTTAGTTGCAGAGGTTACTATAGGACACTAAAGTTAGTAGTCCATGACACGGATGAACTCATGCTCCGCTTATCAGTTGGTGCCAGCGCTGGTGATGCATTCTGCCATGGCAGAGCGCACACAAAACTGCAAAATAGCTGAGTGCAGCACCACAATAGGGCGATGGCGTAAGAGAATCCCTGACAGCTTGAAGCACTGTTGCTTGCTTTCAGGTGTGAAGCGCCAATGGCTACAGGTGAAAACGATAGCCGTCTACAGTGCTGCCATAAAGAAGTTTACAAAATCGCATTACGTTATTGTTTGTGGTAGGTCCACAAACCTGCCGCGCCCAGTTGACTGCAGTTGTTAGGGATCAGTTTACGCCGACTTATCTATACGAGTGGTTGTGTGTGACAGCAGAGAGCAGTCCGGCGCTGCAGAAGGAAGCAACAATAACTTGGAGCCAGCACCAGGAGTCGTGGGTAAGAGCAGCAGGCCGATCGTTTGCTTGTTACATCAAGACATGGACTGAGCGCCGGCTGGTCTTCTTCACATCCTGGAGTGGATGGATCAGGGAGTTGGTCCAAATGGCTCTGAGCACTATGGGACTTAACTACTGAGGTCATAAGTCCCCTAGAACTTAGAACTACTTAAACCTAACTAACCTAAGGACATCACACATATCCATGCCCGAGGCAGGATTCGAACTTGCGACCGTAGCGGTCGCACGGTTCCAGTTTGTAGCGCCTAGAACCGCTCGGCCACCTCGGCCGGCTCAGGGAGTTGGACAGTCAGTAGCAGCACCTGCGAAAGTTGGCTGCTGGCAGCCAATGGCGGTGGCCCGGTGTGAATCGAGGATGGGGCAGCTGCTGCTGCTACCGTGGAAACCGGAAGCTGACAGAGCGTCAGTGTCAGACGAATCGTGCAAAAATCCAGTGAGGAAGCACAAGAACAAGCGAGTAACTGACACTGGAGTCAGCTGGACAGTAAGGAGCAGACAGAAATGGAGGGAGCCTGGAGGAATCTGGGTCTGAGCTAGAAGTGACTTGTTGTCAACGTGAGGCATCGGTTCATGTTCCCAGCGAGTAGTTGGTGCCTGGCGTCTTGGCTCCAGGGAAGGGCATGATGATTAGAGCCAAGGAGATATTAAAAAATTTTCTGTTCTCTTGGACGGTGGTGTACAGGAGGGGTATCACATCAGTTGCGCTCGGCAGAAAACTTTGGCTCTGCAGATGCCTGTGACCAGATGTGTTTTAGCTTAAGCTGTGGTAGTTATTATGTTGCCACAATGGTGGAGCCACTGCGTATATTGTGTTGTTATCTGAAATAAGTTTTAGTAAGAAAAGATTCTGTATTAACTTCTTTACCTTCCTGACTTCGAGTTTTCTGGGCTTGTTTGAATTACTGGTGTCACTTATTTTGTCCTGTGGTCAGCATTGCGTAGTCTGGTACAGTGAGTCTTAATAATCTATTTCCTCTTTCTCTTGGTCATTAGTTGTATTTCTATTAGTTTTGGGACTTGGCGTGTTACCTCAAGTGGGTTTAATTTTGAATAATGTGTGCTGGGCGAGAACCTTGCTTTATTGTCGTCCCTTCAAGTTTGTGGAGTTTCTGGTGGTACGCAAATCTGTTTTTAGTGCCCTCCTTGTCACTGTAAAGCTAAACTTATTTTGAAGTACAGGATTTTTCCCACTGTTGAAACTTCTTCATTTAAATGTGTGAATCTGTACTTAAATTGCTGAATGACTGAGAAGATGAAACTTCTACGTTATTTGATTCTGAAACAGCTGAGTAAAGCTGAACGTACTGAGCCTACTTTCTCTTTACTTTTTCTTATCATGCCAACACTGACCCACAATATTCTATCGGAACGCAATCTGACTGCTCAAAAAAAAAAAAAAAAAAAAAAAAAAAAAAAAAAAAAAAAAACCTGACTTCAAATAATTAATACAAAAGAATGGCCCTGAATAAGAAGCAATCCTGACAATAACCTATACATTTCATTAAGCACTTAGCTCACAAAAATCTTCATTACGCGAACTACTGCAATACAGCGACCGTCAATACTGCCACCTAAATAAAAGATTCTAACTACTAAAGCCACTACCTACTAATAGGCATGTGGTTAGCAAAGGAAAGAATTTGTTACAAACCAAATAATGTATTCTTTACCTTAATAATGTGACATCCAGTCCAAACACGAATATAAATCGTTATTGACATCCAGTACAAAGATACATAATCATGAATAATTACCAGTCTCCAAATCGGATACTTCCAGATCGTTAGCCTACGCTACCACTTCAGATCTCTACCCTCCATCAATGCTAACTTCTCACATTTAACATCCATCACTGCTGGCCTTTCACCTCCAACTGCCCAACAGTACTTCCATCACTGCTGACGACTAACTTCCAACTGCCCAACAGTACTGGCGATTAATTTGCAAGGAGTCCGACCAGCCACAGAGTCCCTTACAAAAGTGCAGTCAGAGATCCAATGCAAAGTGCTACACAGCGCTGCCAACACAGGAGCAGCCCACTTACGCTGTGTACGTGTACTAGAAATTAAATTATTATGTATTTGTAGATTGAGTGATGATCAGTTTCCTTGTGCTTTACCTTTACTCATGCATTCTGATGTATTCAATTCTGTTTTGTTAGTAAATATGTTTAAAATTTGTTAAGTGTTACACACACACACACACACACAAACTCCAGCCACTCTCCATTCCTACCGTTCTCTATGCCACGATTAGTTGCGACTGGAGTGATAAAAATAACAAAGCTGTTATAGTGTTGAAAAATAAATAACTAAGAACACTGTAAATTTAAGCGGGTGTGTAGTATGTGTGTACACTCTTGGTACATTTTTTTGTGAAAAAAGAAAGATAATGCAGTTAGTTACTAAACAGCGAAGAAAGAAATAATTCTCAGACGGAAGTTTGTGTGTTTAGCACGTGAAATAGTTGAACCCATTGTCAGAACTTAGTTACAATTATATAACTTTTGGTCGCAGAGTCAATCTACACATAGCCGCATCGCTTACAGAAAGCACATTTTACAAGTTGCATGAAAACAACATATGTCACAGCCAATTTTGAGAATTCTCAATTTATTACTTTATTTCATGCAAACGTTGGTTCTTGGCTATGACGTTAACAGCATGACTCACTGTCTGTAACAAGTAATAACTACCATTGTTTCTCATTCACTAATATCACAGTTGCTTACAAGAACATTTACACTGAGAAATGCTTTTGCTTCAGCTCCCCCAGCAAGGCACTGTAATTACGATGAGGCACGCTGACGGAGCTTCAAAGTTTTGTAATCTGCTCATTCTTTGTTTCTTCTGTTGTAGCAGTTAACTCAGCATAGCTCTGGAAACAAAGCAGAAGTTTGTGTCAAGCTACTTACATGTACTGACACAAATATCTATCTACAGCAGAAAATGCTCACCTCCTTAGCAACAATATTTAACTGTTCCGCCATTGCAGTTCCCGTCTCTTCTACAAGCTTTGACAGAAAACCACTTGGATTTTGCAACAAAATGTGAGGGTGATCGTATTCCTGAAGAAAGAAATTAGGGTTTTATAGTGACAGTAGTCATATTTGAAAAGCGTTATCCTAGAAAATGATTCAATATCAAGGATACCTAAGAAATTTCTCTGGTTACAAATGATTCAAGAACCCATATTCAAACATCCAAAGGAAATGCAGCCACGTAACGTCTTTGACAATCGCCCAAAATTAGACCAGTGTACAAAGCACAAACGCAACAACGAAACGTTGTGGTGCTGCAGAGGAGGTTAGGTCTTCGTTTGTTGACTGGGACATGTTAATCCAAGACTAATGCACTAAAGAGCCAAAGAAACTGGTACACCTACTTAATAACGTGTAGGGCCCTGCAAACACACAGCAGGGCCGCAGTACGGCGTATCATGGACTCGACTAATGTCTGAAGTAGTGCTGGAGGGAAATGACACCGCGGATCCTGCAGGGCTGTCCATAAATCAGGTAAGAGTGCGAGGGGGTGGAGATCTCTTCTGAACAGCATGTTGCAAGGCATCCCAGATATGCTCAATAATGTTCATGTCTGGGGATTTTGGCGGCCAGCGGAAGTGTTTAAACTCAGAAGAGCGTTCCTGGAGCCAATCTGTAGCAATTCTGGATGTGTGGGGTGTCGCATTTTCCTGTTGGAATTGCCCAAGTCCGTCGGAATGCACAATGGACAAGAATCAATGCAGGTGATCAGACAGGCTGCTTACGTATGTGTCACCTGTCAGAGTCGTATGTAGACGTATTGGGGGTCCCATATCACTCCAACTGCACTCGCCCCACACCATTACACAGCCTCCACCAACTTGAAAACTCCCCTGCTGACATGCAGGGTCCATGGATTCATGAGGTTGTCTCCATACTCGTAAAGCTTTGTGTCATGAAGTCATCAAGGTTACACGAGTGGGCCTTCGGTTCCGAAAGATAATATCGATGATTTTTCGATGAGTGGTTCGTACGCTGACACTTGTTGATTGCCCAGCATTGAAATCTGCAGCAATTAGAGGAAGGGTTGCACTTCTGCCACGCTGAACGATTCTCTTCAGTTGTCGTTTGTCCCGTTCTTGCAGGATCTTTTTCCGGCCGCAGCGATGTCGGAGGTTTGATACTTTACCGGATGCCTGATATTCATGGTACATTCGTGAAATGGTCTTACGGGAAAATCCCCACTTCTTCGCTACCTAGGAGATGCGGTGTCCCATCTCACGTGCGCCGACAATAACGCCATGTTCAAACTCACTTCCATTTTCATAACCTGCCATTGCAGCAGCGGTTATCGATCTAACAACTGCGCCAGACACTTGTCGTCTTATAGAGGCGTTGCCGACCGCAGCGTCGTATTCTGCCTGCTTACATATCCCTGTATTTGAATAAGCATGCCTATACCAGTTTCTATGGCACTTCAATGTATCAATAGGCGAGAAGGCTGTATTATTTTCACTTAGAGCGGATCCAGTTTATTTTACGTGCGGGCTAGGGCAACACTATAGTGGTGTTGGACAAGCAGGATTGCGTTCAAAGAATGGAGTATCTACTGTCCGGTTTAGCGAATCGCAGAATCGGCGCTAATCGTACAAAAAGTGTAGAAAGACCAACAGTCTCCTGAAGGAAAGTTCCTTGTCGCAGGAGATCATCACAAGTCTTTTATTGTGTCTTTGCTTCTGTGGTGGCACTAGTATTTACAGTGTGTGCGCGTGTGTGCGTGCGTGCGTGTGTGTGTTTTATCTTTCGCTATTTCCCTGTATGCTCTACAAACCGAGCTTGTAAATACTTTTGCATCGCGCTTGCTTGCTGCATTTGTACCTTGAAAATGACAGGTTGTGCACCTGTCGAAATATCGGAGGTTGTTGAAGACGTCACCAGCTGCATTCCCTTAAGTTATCTGAATATTTCATACACCGGGGGAAACTCATGTTCCATGACGACTATATGTTTCACAATGGTCATACGGTCGTCAAAAACACAACTGACTGAAAAATACACTAGTGTCCACAACAAAAGCAAGAAATGGGTATTATGCGAGGTTGGGTTTATTTTACCACGAAACAGTATAAACAGATGATAGTAAAGTAGAAGCAAGGTAAAGAATACAGAACATAAATAACTGCTATACACAAAACGTTAAACAAAAATGTTCTTCGTTTTTTCCAACTTACTGGATTTGCTCACACATTCCGACAACTGGTTAATGTACTTAGTACGGACTGTGAGCACGTCTCGCAACAATACAAGCCCGACGATGACAGGGCATGCTGTGAATGATGTCATCACTCTCATGTTGAGGCTATAACGCCCATTCTTCCTCGAGAGCTGCTCACAAGTCTTGAAGAGTGGTTGATGTATGCTGATGAGTTGCAACCTGTCTCCCTAGTGCATCCCAAATGTTCTATGGGATTCAAATCGGGAGAGCGAGCAGTCTACGCCATGAGCGCAACACTTTCCGTTTCCAAGAAAACATCAACCCCCTCTTCTGTATGAGGTCGAGCGTTATCGTCCATCAATACGAATTCTGCATCCGCCTCTCCTCGCAACAACTGCACATGAGAGTCCCAAGATTTCATCACGATACTTGATAGTAGTTAAACCTTGCCGATTCATGCGTACAATTTCACGAAGAGGAGTTCGAGTGGTCCACACAATTCCTGCCCACACCATTAGGGATCCTCCTTGATATCTGTGTCTTTCCACAATGCTTGAGTCCCGAAATCCAGTTCCTCGTTCCTAACAGATGCAAATGCTTGGAGAATCACTGCCAGACCAGATCGGGCCTTTCTGTGAAAAGAACACTGGCGCGCAGACCATCGACCAGGTGGTGCGTCGACGACTCCACTCTAGACGTTCCCTTCTGTGAAGGGTACACATACAGCAAGTCTCCGACAACAAAGGCCACCCTGCCGAAGCCTTCTGTACACCGTTTGCCTCGGTACAACACGTCCAGTGGCTGCTGCGAGGTCAAATGCCAGTTGAAGCCAGTTGAAGCCAAACAACACTCCTCTCTTTCTGATATCACACGTCGGTCGGCTCTGACCTGGTCTTCGGGATACTGTTTCGGTCTCTATTAAATGTCGCCACATCCGTGAAACAATAGAACGATTCACATTAAAGCATCGGGCCTCATCAGTTTGCAACTGTCCTACTTTCATTCTCTCCACCGCAGAGAGTCTGATAGGCGTCTTCTTTGTGCCATATCGTCCTGTCTGTGGCTGTACACACAGCACGCACTACACCGTTTGATAGGTGCCCTGACGTCATCGTTGCCGTGGTTATCCGTTGACCGGAATGCCACCTTCCATGCAGAACACGATTGTACGAACATCCGTCGAAAGTTTGTATGATTATACCATGAATTACATACAAGACGGGGAAATAGCGGTTTGTTGCTTTAATTTTGGACATCACTGTACATTCATCAGGTCATTATGCCGCTGTTGACAGTTTTCTTTGATATTTTACTGTCATGACGTTGACAGTAACATGGCATCCAAGAAAAACAGCGAAGTCTGTAACACTTATTTATGCTGGTCTATGGTTCAAATTTCCTGGTTGCAAAAAGTGAATAAAAATTCAAACTCACAACATTATCTTTTGCCCTATAATCTAAGCCACCTATAGTTGTTTTATGTAATGGCTAAAGGGTTGAGTGAGCCAGAACTTCAACCGATTCATTGAGGATGTAAGTGACATTTATTTCTCACTGACGAGAATCACAGTAAATGGGTGATTGTTTGCGTTTGGTCCATACTAGTCAGATTTTCAACGGGATTGCTGATTTTTAAATTCAACACATACGAAATCAGCATAAGTCTTCTAGTTTAGATAACCGCTGGATTTTGGTCTACTGATGCACTTTCAAAGAAAGCGCGCAAAGCTAGTACCTAGTCTGTTGTCACAACTTTCAATTCTGAGCCGCCGTCCACCCGAGCATGAGTCCATTTCGTAATTAGTACTTAAAGTCGTACTGGGGAACTTGTCATTTAGATGAGTTAAAGCATCAACAACTCTTGTAACTTGGAAATGCTGTGCTGTTGACGCTGGCAATTTTTTACATTAAAAAATCACGCCGAAGTTTGCCTCCGTATGCTATTATCCAGAATTTCATATTGCAAATAGAAAGGGAAATTTAATACATATCTTGAGAGTGTGTGGTCTATCGTCTTTCAAAAAGAAAATGAACTATCTGCTGTGTTTTCGTTAATGTTAGGCTTATGAATAATTCTTGTACTACAGAGCAAGTTTACCCTAAATGAAGTAAAGTAGCAGGAACTTTCGGGAATTGTGTTACGTGGAACATATGATAGTTAAAAAGCTATTTTTTCTAAAAAGTAGAGCTTACCACCGTAGTCCCTGCGTCCATCACGAGGACTCTGTCAGAATCCATAATGGTGTTAAGTCTGTGGGCTATCGTCAGCACTGTACAGTGTTTGAACTTCCTACGTATTGTAGCCTGAATGAGAGCATCAGTCCTGCAACATAAGTTAGCATAGTTTATGTGTTACAGATGTATTGAGTCGCTGACGTTCTGCCTACTGAAAGCTGTAGATACGTCTTCATATAGAGTTAATAATGTGTATTAGTTTGGATGATAACAGTGAGTATTATTCGCTTTTTTATGTTTGTGAGATACACATTGTAGGTAATGCGAGGCGTTAACAGGTGGTGTTCAGTTGATATTGACGCATCTGCGCTTATAATTTTAGTAATTTTGAGTGAGTTTTCTATCGTATAAGGCAGCTAGGAAGAGCTGGTACTGAAATACTAGATAAACGTTTGATTTCCGATCGTCCAGTTCTACACTGCAAACTTCCTTCAGTTTCAGGAAGTCTACAGTGTAGAATATATTAAAGATAAGTAAGGCTACTTGTGATTTCTGCTACCTATTTCATAACGTTTTAAAACTGAAGAAGCAGCTTACAAAACTTCGCCAAATTTGCATAAATAAATTAAAGACATTGTCAACAAGGTATTCCAGTGCAGTTATTGTAGCATGACCTCTTTCAAAAGCCACATAAATAATATTACTCGGCAGATCAAGATGACTCACGAACTGTGTTATTCGCAACAAAAGTTGAAACTAACGCCACCTCTCTTCTTCTCTTTTCCTCGGATTTGCGTGTGATGTTACTAGTGATAAGAGGACGGAAACATCTATCGCTGAATCAGGTTCAAACAAGCCAGCTTGCTCGTCCCTATACGGTATCCGCCACAACTCCGCTCTCAGCGAGCAAACTGCTGTTGCTAATTTCAATTTCCGCCGCTACCGTTATTACAACTATCGGTACAAAGCTATGCGCTACGGGTTTCAGGTTCTTAGAAATTCATTCCGTGCCTTATCTCCAAGCTGTCTTCTGTCATTGTCCGTATCTACTTGTCCCTGTTTTAAATGGCGTACAGTTCCTGCGCAGTGTTAAGCCAGGGTTTGGACTGCGTAGCCAATGTTGTCGACATCGTGTTATCGTGGGATTTCCTGCGCTTCTACCTGCCATAGAACGAGGCTGTCTTTCACGTGATGATTTTTACACGTAGCACGTTTCTGACCTGTGAAAGTTTCTCACCCTTTACCCTGAAAGGTCTCTGTTGGATTCCTTCCATGTTAATTTCTTAAATCTGTTGTCATTTACGGCATAAATTCCTCTTCTAAATTTACTGTGGTGTTTCTGACTATCTGGGAGGAGACTGAGCAGTGAAACGTGTTACTTTTACACATAAACAAGAACGATCTGTCACACTACTACACTTTAAAACACAGTTTATATGTAATTCATGTCACACAGTCTCATACGGAACCTACATCCGCTTTCTTTTATATAGTGTATATGATAAGATACTGTCATCCCCCTTCCCTTCTGTGTGAAAGAATGAATGAGCAAATGTATTTCTAGTTGCTTGCTTGATGGTAGCAGACAAGCCTGTCTGCTAGAGAACAGTAGGAACAACGTCGGAACAGGTAGCTACGCTTTCTAGAAGCAGAGAGGTTTCTATTCTTAGTATGGTCCTTTCCGTCCCTTGTCATGTTGGTATAGAGAGCTGCCTCTCTGGTCACTTCCGTTTGTATTTGTGAAGCACGCTCGGTAGGAGCCCAGCAGGTCAGTCTGTCCGTGGCGAGCGTCTGAGGTGGTAAGATCTCCGGCTAAGCGCGTCTCTGCTAAGTACGTAGGACCATGGATTTCTTAAGTTCAGCCTAACTGAAAATTTAATCACCTTTATTTCAGGTTTAGCTCTAAAATATCTAATGTTATCTTAAATTGCAACGCAGTGTATTTCGAGTGTGAAGTTCAGAATATCTTCCAGTAATTGCTTTGTCACTACTTTGTGAGTAAAGTGGAACCACGTGTTGATCAGTAACTCTAAGATCATCAGTCTTAAATGCGAATGTGCGTGAGATTATAACGTCTCGTCTTGACAATATTTTTCAATATAGCAACTTTTCTTTATGTTCAACCCACGTGGGGTGTACTTTTTGAGACCAGTACCACGTGCTTATACAATTGTTTGACCCATCAGATTAATAATAAGACGATAGTAACCAGTTCGAGGTTTTTCTTTAGTAAATTGCGTTTCGATGTAATTTATTTTAATTATCAAAATTACTGTGGAGTTACACTCTTTGTGTAAATCAAGTTGACCACGTGAAGCATGTGGTGTAAGCATCAAAGTAGCCCTCGGATATTCTTTTCGGGAAGATTTCACAGAGAGTTAGTATGAATTTAGTGTACCGGTGTGTGGTAATTTCATGACGGACAGGATTGCGCTACGAACGTAACTTCTTTGGGTGAAAATTGAATCGGTTGTTTGTGGTTAATTTCCTCTTGCATATGTTTCAACGTTCTTTGTGTGTTGTTTTATGAATGCAGTGTTGTATGCAGTCTCCCAATCTTGACTCCATATTTGATGTGTTCCGTAAGATTACAAACTCACATTTTCACAATGCTAAATAAGGCACCAGTTTAGTTATGAATCAAGTTTAATATGCTGAAATTTCAATGATCATTGTTAAAATAAATTTCCAAATATAAACTGATTTATTTCTTTTTATTTAAATTCTCTTTTATATATATATATATATATATATATATATATATATATATATATATATATATATATATATATCACCGGTTGTCGTATGTCTATTAAAAGATTATAGTGAATGTTAGTCTTGTTGGGAATTTGGTAAGCTAGACTGGATACCTGGTGAAACAGTTGCGCAGTAATGCAAGGTTAAGTTCCCCAGACAGCTCACAGCTTTTAAACTGCTTTTATTGTCTATCAGCACCGCTTTCATAACAAATTAATGCAACAACATTACAACCTATCTACGTTACGACACAGCATGATTTTTACATTTGTTGCCGCAGTTTCCGGCATATTTTCTGTGCTTTTGTTGCCGTTTCTTCGTCACACAGCAAGTCACCTGCAACTGTATGAGTGGCTGTTTGCAAACAAATAATGCCCAATACATAGGACAAACAAGCAGAAAGTTCCGAACAAGGTACACAGAGTATATGAGATCTTTCGCAGAACACATAAAGAATGAAAACCACAACCCCACTAATATATAAACTGATCTACACATTCTGAAACACACCAACAGTCTATACCGAAAAGTGATAATACAATAAATTACTACGTGCAAAAGGCTATAATGGAAGCGAAAAACTTTAATAAACAGAAATCAACACTTTGCAGCAACATATTGTTTAGCACTCTAAGAGGACTGACACACACACACACACACACACACACACACACACACACACACACACAATACACACATGCGCGTGCGCACACACACGCACGTGCCCACACACACCACAAACAAAACCACTACCCCATTACACAGAAACATAAATAATGGACACAAGTCGTCTGAACTCCCGCTACAATTTTCAAAAGCTTTTTGCAATATGCGTTACATTCTTGCCACACACGCGAACAGCAACATGGCGTAATGTTTTGGACTACGAACAAGGTGCAGAAGTTATGTTTTTCTACGTTTAAAAGCAGCTGAAAGTCGTCCAAAATATGTGAGTACATGACAAACTACGTAACAACCTAGTACACACCGAAAATATATCCACAACTCTACCGCAAACCCAATAATATAACGCTGACAGACGTAAGTTCTCTTTTTCCCATTTGTTTAGTAACAGCCACGCATACACTTGCAGATAACGTGCTGTACACCGAAGAAACGGCAACAAAACCACGGAAAACACACCTGAAACTGCGGCAACAAACGTAAAATGGATGCTGTGACATAACTTAAATAAGGCGTTATGAAACGATTCACAGAACACAATATTTTGGAACCAAAAGTACACAGGTAATACTGTATTAAATGTTTATAAGTATGCTATTTTTTGCATGTTTTAGAATTGAAAAAACTCCTGATGATGGTAATACTGTCGCTGAAACTAGTTTGGTAATAAATAAATAAAAATCAAGTGTTTTGCATTAAGGCGGACACACAATGCCGTATTTCTGACGGAGCCGCAACCTCACCTCTACTATCACCGCTTTTCCATAATCAAAGTGAAGTCATCAAAGAGATTATTTCAGTTTTGGAAACAGTTGAAAATAGGATGGAGCGAAGTTGGGACTGTGTGCAGGATGATCGATGACAGTGAACCCAAGGCGTCGGATTGTTGCAGATATCGCAGAGCTCGTGTGTGATCTGGCATTGTCATGCTGAAGAAGAGGGCGCTACATATGTAGAAAAACTTTCCGAATTCGAAACTCGATTACAGCACGCTGTTCCTCTTGCACCGGTATAGTTCCGTAACAAAGCGCCATGTTACACGTTACAATTTGGAAACCACTACTGACAGAACGTCAGTGAAGCGGGAAAGTCGACCTCGTAATATGTGTGACATGTCATCGATAATGAGCACAGAATAAAAAAATCGGAAAGGTTGCTTTACACTACGCTCTTATACATTACTTAGCCATCAAGATTTCATCCACGTTGGTAATGAATGAAAAGGTGTTCAGGAGTCTCACATTATGTTACCTTGTTAGACAATTTACGGACATACTCACTCTGGGTCGACATTGGCGGTTGCTTCATCGAGCACCAGGATCCTGTTGTTCCTGAGTATGGCCCTCGCCAGACACAGCAGCTGCCTCTGGCCCACGCTGAAGTTACTGCCGCCCTCCGTCACCTGGAAGTCCAGCGTCTGTATACTGGATTTGAGCTCCACCTGTGAAATTACGGTGTAGGAGCAAATAAATGCGTCAGCTATAAGGTGTGAGTTAGTGTTGGACTTGTATCGAATCTCACTCATTTATTAAAACAAAAAAGGTGTAAACAATGTCTTTCAATTAAACAAATTTTAATAGAATTTCTTCTAAAAAGGATGAAAATGTGGGGGCTTTCTCTATGCAGTTTCGTCTACAGTTAGAGATGAATTTGGATCGAAACTAGCAGCTTCCAGGTATTTTTCAACCATTACATTAGGTCACATGCTAAATAATATCAAACCATTTCGATTTTCACACGAACTTCAAGAGCTCTGGTAGAAGGCAAGTGTCAATCAAACAAGAAAAGGCTGAAATGTGAAAGAAATATACGGAATGGTTTTACAGTGAAAAGGAGCTTGACGACAGTACTGCGGAAAGATAAAAGGAAATAGCTGAAAATGAGATAGGGGACTGATATCGTGAGGAGAATACTCGAATGATGTAAATCAGAAGAAGGCACTTGGGCTGGAAGACATTTCTTCAGAATTAATAAGATCCTTGGGAGAACCCACAATGGCAAAACTGTTCCATGTGGTATATAGTCTACATGGGACATGTGAAATACCCTCGTACTTACAGAAGAATACATCAGTCTCAATACTGAACAAGGCAGGGGCCGACAGCTTTGAGTATTACCGAATCATCAGTTACAAAACACCAAAAAAAATTATCTACAGAAGTTTTAAACATGGCTACATAAGGCTCAAACGAAGGGGAGAGGTCGTCGTGGGGCAAGATGAGTGTTTGTTCCGCAAAAATGACTGAATACGCCAAGCGACAGACACTACGACCTACCGTGGAGGACAGGATTAAGAAATGCCAATCAACTATTATGTAGATTGAGAAACAGCTTTTGACTATGTTCACTGGAATACACTCTTTGAAACTATAATCTTGTCAGGGGTAAAATACAGGGAGCGAAAGCCAATCTCCAACTTGTACAGAATGCAGTTATGAGTCCAAGGATATGAAAAGGAGGCAGTAACTGAGAATTGAGTGAGACAGGATTGCTGTCAATCCTTCTTGTCACTAGTTTTTTAGATGAATGAATCATAGAAGAAACTGGTAGTCTTTTTTGAAAAAGACTGCATGTTCAGGGAGAAGGAATAAAACCTTTAAGATTTACCGATTACATTGCAGTGGTGTCACACGACAAAGGACCTCGCAGATCAGTAGAATGAAATACATGCTGCCTTAAAAATAGGTTGTAAAATTAACGTCAACGAAGCTAAAAAAGGGGCTAATGGACTACAGTGGTGATGCTGAAGGGATTAAATTAAGAAATAAGACTCTAAAAGTACTGTTATTTTGTTATCATATTGATTGATGATTGCCGACGTAGAGAGCATATGATATGCACAGTGGTAATAACAAGAAAAGCGTTTCTGAAAAAAAAGTTAAAAGTTTTGACATAAATATAAAATTTTGTTGAATTATTTAGGGTGCAGCCTTAACCAAAGTGAAACGTGGACTATAAATAGTACCGACAAGAACGAATAGCTTTTGAACTGTAGTATTACAGAACAATGCTGAAAATTGGATGGGAATATCGAGTAGATCTGAAAAGGTAGTGCGTCGAAATCGGGTAAAAGAGTTGGATTAAAACAAAGGATAGATTGATAGAACCCACCAAGAATAAGTGAATAATTAATGTGGTAATGAAGGGAATTTAGAGTAAGCAGGTTCAGATGAATGTAGTGCAAGGTTTCTGCAGAGATGAAGAGGGACGCTGCTTCAGTTTATACTTCGGACTCAAGACAACAGCCATAGAAGCACGAGATATAAGTAACACGTGACCCAGCTTTGGCGAGTCAAGTCATATGAATATCTTAAATTTCTCAAGTGAACTTACAAGAACGCAGTTTACAGGCTACAAAGCTACGCATATTCTTTAGTAAACGCGGAACAGAATTATGGAAATATCGCTTTGATAATCCATTAAGTCAGTAAACGATGAATCATCGACATCAGATCAGCCACTTGCGATTAGCTGTTGTGTAAAGTTCCCCACCCATGATGATCTTCAGATGTATGCATATTCTTCGTTACTACGTTCATCAGCACCATCAGTGAGTTATTTAGAACACATTACATCTACACCTACATCATACTCCGCAAGCCACCTAATCATGTGTGGCGGAGCGTACTTGCGGTATCACTATCTGATCCCTCCAACTCTGTTCTACTCGTGAATAGTGCGTGGGAAGAATGATTGTCGGTAAGCCTCTGTATTGTCCCTAATTTATCGAATTTTCTCCTCATGGTCAACATGGGAGATGTACGTGGGGGGGGGGGGGGGGGGGGGGGAAGGTAATATGTTGTCCAACTTCTCCTGTAAAGAGCTGTGACGAAATTTCAATAGTAAATCTCTCCGTGATGCACAACGCCTCTCTTGTAACGTCTGCCAGTGGAGTGTAGCATCTCCGTAACACCCTCTCGACAGTTAAGCGATCCCGTGACGAAACGTGCCAGTCTTCGTTGGATCTTCTCTACCTCCTCTATGTCCTACCTGATGTGGATCCCAGATAGATGAACAATACTGAAGAATCCGGCGAAAAAGCGCCTTATAACCCACTTCCTTCGTGGATGAGCTACATTTCCTTAAGATTCTTCCGATGAATCTGAGTCTGGTGTCTGCTTTTCCCACTATCTATTTTATGTAGTCATCCAGTTAAGGGCGCTCTGGATAGTTACGCCTAGATGTTTTACGCAGACGCTGCCTCCAGCTGTTTGTCATCAATAGTGTAGGTGTAGCTGTACAGTAGTGGATTTCTTTTCCTATATATGCGCAATACGTTACATTTATTTACGTTCAGGGCCAACAACCATTCATCAATTCTCTGCAGGTTGTTCTGCAAATTCTTACTATCTTCTGGCGTTGCTACTTTGGTATAAACAACTGCATACTTCTTTTTCAGTACTTCTGGATGGTGTTCGTTTAATATTGTTGTCAAAAACATCATTCTGTTTCAGTTTTCATTCGTATCGAGTTCTCCTGTGATCTAAAACTTACGTTCCATGAATATCCGCGTGATGTTTCCTTCTAGTTTCTATGCCCACGAAACATCTGGAAGTTAGCTTCGTGGAAAAACTGCTCCAGTTGCTGTTAAGAACTTCTTTCAGCCCAATACTAGTTTCAGCAGTTGTTTTAGGCCATATTCACGTAGTTTTGAAATGTCATATGTAAAAACAGAGGACTGCTGCAGTTCCATGTGATTCCACTTTTGTACATCAGAGGAGGTAATTGACTGGGATGGCCCATCCACAGCAACTATTTTACGCTTATGTTAAATCAGAAAGCTATTTTAGTCTTTTATTTGTAAAACATGCACTTTGGAATTTCCTAAGATGTCAAGACATAAACGTCTTAAGCCCAAAGAATATTTATAATGTAGTAAATAATAAAGTCATTAGAGGCTTAATGTTCACACACCCCTGTCTCTCGCCGTATCATTGGGTACATAACACTTTAAATCCATCTGCCTTGTATTTTTATCATTTGGAAGTTGAAACTTCCTGGCAGATTAAAACTGTGTGCCCGACCGAGACTCGAACTCGGGACCTTTGCCTTTCGCGGGCAAGTGCTCTACCATCTGAGCTACCGAAGCACGACTCACGCCCGGTACTCACAGCTTCACTTCTGCTAGTATCCGTCTCCTACCTTCCAAACTTTACAGGAGAGCTTCTGTAAAGTTTGGAAGGTAGGAGACGGATACTAGCAGAAGTGAAGCTGTGAGTACCGGGCGTGAGTCGTGCTTCGGTAGCTCAGATGGTAGAGCACTTGCCCGCGAAAGGCAAAGGTCCCGAGTTCGAGTCTCGGTCGGGCACACAGTTTTAATCTGCCAGGAAGTTTCATATCAGCGCACACTCCGCTGCAGAGTTAAAATCTCATTCTGGAAGCATTTGGAAGTTGTTTGTCTACACCACAGTGTAAGTTTTATACTCTGTGTGTACTTATATCATGCATAAATAAACTATGTTTTCTCATTTTCTGTTAAATACAATGTTTATACGTATATCATACTATGAAACTTTCCAGAACCACTTGGAAATGGCCTAGCGTAAAGGCCAAAAGTGGTAGTGGACTCAATAAAGTTCTCAACAGCAACTAGAGCGGTTTTTCTTTAAATCGACAAACATTTGAGGAATCAGCACACGGAGAAACCGATAACTCGTATCATGTTCACGGAATTTCAAACAATTCTTAATAAGTTCTGATATGTGTAATGCATCACCGGCACAGGGAATTTTTCCAGGTAGATTAAAATATGCAATTGTCAAGCTTCTCTATAAGAAAGGTGACATGAGAGACTTTAATAATTACCCTCCATATCCTTCCTGTTGTATTTTTCCTCTATATTCAAAAAAGTAATGTACTCAATCGTAGTCTCACATATAAGTAGAAACAACACAGTTTGATCACCAGAAGTGTTGCTCGACAAAGAATGCTATTTACATATTTACTCATCAAATATTACACGACTTAAATAGCAAAGTTTCGCCTGTTGGTTTTTTGTGATCTCGTACTATGTCTTTTATTGTGTAGACCACGTTACTTTCTTAGAAAAACTCCCGTTTTACAGAACTGATGGCTTTACACACAACTGATTTGAATCATATTTAACAAAGAAAATGCAATACATTGTGCTGAATAACACAAAAAATGTAGAAAGGAGAGAACATTTCAGTGAATAGGGAGGAATCACGAAGGGACTCCCAGAACGTTCTACTTTGGGTCCACTCCTATTCCTTATGTATGTGAAAGACCTTCCACTTAATATTCTTCAAGCAGAATTGGTACTTTTTGCAGATGATAGTAGCGCTGTAATAATTCCTACCATGAGAGAGAATGAAACAGAGGAGATACTTCATTGTGTTTCTCAAAGTACCATAGTGATTCTCTGAGAAAGAACTCTCTCTTAATTTTGAGAAAACGCACAACAAATAGATTCGTGCCAATAAATAACGTGGAAATGAACAGGACTCAGCAACCAGGATAGAACGCTCCAAGTTTTTGGATGTACATACCTTGGAACTTGAAATGGAAGAAGCATTTTACTGAGCTGCTCAAACAATTAAGTTCAGCTACCTCTGCTCTTTTATTAACTGCTAATCATGGAAACAAACGAATCAATCTCCTAACATTGTGTGCATGATTCCACTCAATAATGTCTTACGGAATAATTCTGTGGAGTAAATCATCACTTAGAAAGGAAGTATTGGCTGCAAATAAGCGAGCAATAAGAATAATACGTGGTGTTCACCCACGGCCAGAGGTTAGATACTTTAAGTGCACCGTCAGAGCACGTACACTATATGATCAAAAGTAACCGGACACCTTGCTGAAAATGACTTACAAGTTAGTGGGCCCTCCATTGGTAATGCTGGAATTCAGTATGTTGTCGGCCCACCCTTAGCCTTGCTGTTAGCGTCCACTCTCGCAGGCATACAATCAGTCAGGTACTGGAAGGTTTCTTGGGGAATGGCAGCCCATTCTTCACGGAGTGCTGCGCTGAGGAGGAGGAGGAGGAGATTAGTGTTTAACGTCCCGTCGACAACGAGGTCATTAGAGACGGAGCACAAGCTCGGGTAAGGGAAGGATGGGGAAGGAAGTCGGCCGTGCCCTTTCAAAGCAACCATCCCGGCATTTGCCTGAAGCGATTTAGGGAAATCACGGAAAACCTAAATCAGGATGGCCGGAGACGGGATTGAACCGTCGTCCTCCCGAATGCGAGTCCAGTGTGCTAACCACTGCGCCACCTCGCTCGGTGCTGCGCTGAGGAGAGGTATCGATGTCGGTCTGTGAGGCCTGGCGCGAAGTCGGCGACCCGAAACAGCACAAAGGTGTTCTATAGGATTCAGGTCAGGACTCTATGCAGGCCAGTCCATTACTGTCGTGCAACCACTCCACCACAGGCCGTACATTAGGAACAGGTGCTCGATCGGTTTGAAAGATGCAATCGCCATCCCCGAATTGCTCTTCAACAGTGGGAAATAGAAGGTGCTTAAAACGTGCTGTGATAGAGCTTTTTACTGTAGTGCTTTGATAGAGCCACCCAAAACAACAAGGGGTGCAAGCTCCCTCCATGAAAAACACGACCACACCAGGGTCTCCGAATTTTACTGTTTGAACTACACACGCTGGCATATGACGTTCACCATGCATTCGTCATACCCACACCCTGACATCCAATCGCCACACTGTGTACCGTGACTCGTCACTCCACACATCGTTTTCTCACTGTTCAATCGTCCAATGTTTACGCCCCTTACACCAAGCGAGGCGGCCTCTGGCATTTACCGGCGTGATGTGTGACTTATGACCAGCCGCTTGATAATGAAATCCAAGTTTTATCACCTCCCGCCTAACTGTCAGAGTACTTGTAGTGGATCCTGATGCAGTTTGGAATTCCTGTGTGATGGTTTGGAACGATGTCTGCTTATTACACATTACGACCCTCTGCAACTGTCGGCGTTCTCTGTCAGTCAACAGACGAGGTCGGCCTGTACGCTTTTGTGCTGTACGTCTCCCTTCAAGTTTCCACTTCACTATCACATCGGAAACAGTGGACCTAGGGATGTTTAGGAGTGTGAAAATCTCGAGTACAGACGTTTGACACAAATGACACCGACTCACCTGACCAAGTTTGAAGTCCTTGAGTTCCACGGAGTGCCCATCCTGCTCTCTCTCGATGTCTAATGCCTACTGAGGTCGCTGATATGGAGTACCTGGCAGTAGGTGGCAGCACTGTGCACCTAATATGAAAAACGTTTGTTTTTGGGGGTGTTCGGATACTTTTGATCACCATCATAAATAATCCATCAAAACTTGAGAATAATAGTGCTATCCATACCTACAACATATGATGAAACAATGACCTTTATTACACGTTATTACAGGTGGTAACTGCTCAAAAAAATGGCTCTAAGCACTATGGGAGTTAACATCTAACGTTATCAGTTCCCTAGACTTAGAACTACTTAAACCTAACTAACCTAAGGACATCACACACATCCATGCCCGAGGCAGTATTCGAACCTGTGACCGTAACAGCAGCGTAGTTCCGGACTGAAGCGCCTAGAACCGCTCGGCCACATGTTAATTGCTCAGATGTTTTCATTGCTCAGAAGTTTTAAGTGTAACTTAAAATAAGTTTTTCATGGACAACGCCTTCTGTTACATTGACGATAAATCGCGTATACATATCCGGTAAATTGACTCGTTTCACATCATTTAGGTAAAAGAATCGTTCAGATGATCTATCGAACATGTAAATGATGTGAGGGTACGAGATTCTCCAGGATTTTATAACTAATAATTCTGATGGCTATTGTGCACTGGTAGGAAAATCACATACTGTAGCAGTATATAAATGAACAAGAGTGACAAATTTCTCATTAGTGGGAAAAGGGAAAATATTATTTTCTCAAGAATTAATGTTATCCCTAGTTGGGATCATAGTTTCTTTAGATTACGTTTTGTTGTTGTGGTTCGTTTATCTGAGGTATTCCCTTGGGGTTTCATGCGGTCACGAACTGGGTTGAGCTGCGACATAACGTCACCCACAAGTGCGCCAAAGAGGTGTCTGCGGCGCACGGTGCTCCAAGGAATACCGATGACCCGGACGTGCGACAGACAAGAATGTCAACAGCATTAGGGCTTGTTTGTTTGTGCATGTTAAGAGCTTGTATTTGAAACGCTGAGAATGAGTCGCATAAAGAGTGAAGATTATGCAGTGTTTTGTCCACAAATTTTTGCATTGCTACTTCAGTAGAGTTACTAACAATTATTTAATATGTGTAACGTAGGTGAATCTGTATGGAGACCGTCAACTTTTATTGCATTAGAAAAGTTCGACAGAAGTGGATTCTAGCGCTGGCTAACTTCTCTAATGTTATCCGCCCATCTAACAAAAGATAGTCACCACATACTTTTCTTATCTTTTGGAATCCTACAAAGTATTTCATCACTCCATTTTCCACTCATCCCGCCGATAACATCTCCCCCACTCCACCCCCACCATCGTTCCATTTGTATTACATCATGATTATGTATTCCATTCTATGATCCATCTGTTCTGAAATTGTTCTTTCTGTAATTTCATTACTACTTTCGAACTAAGCTCATTATCAATCAGTACCTGTGCAAATTCAAGATGTCAAAAATGTAATTCGTGCTAAGATTATCTTGTTTCGCACAATATTTCAATAACAGACCTAGCTGTCTTAATTGATGGAAGTGGTTTGCTCATTGTTTGAATTCGAATTGGATCAACGTTTGTCTCTTGCTTGAAATAAGTTACTACACAGTGCAATTACCTTGTGACATGTCATCGGTTTTCAAATGGACTGCTCGGCGCTATGAAAGGTGTCACTCACCCACTGACACTACAATTCGTCCAAAGAGGCTTATGAGTAGTTTCAAGAAATAACGGAAGTTTGCACGTACCTTCTACTCTCAGCCACCGAGTACATGCAAGATTCCACCATTTCTCAAACAAAACTTCGTGTTTCTCACTCCGTAGCGTATAGTCTCTCTTCAACGTAATTTGCAGCCCCATTTTTGTACAACATATCCGCATGCATCTAGATTTGCACCTTGTAACTTTCCAATACCCAGAGTCGTTCTCAAGCTTCAAAACCGCATCTATTTACTATCTTTCGGATGAACAAAATTGTACTTGTGAGATGCTGTTGTAAGAAAGTTCGAAATCTTTTGATACAGACGTATCAATTAACAAAGCTATGCGCTTTCATTAAATGCTTCAGACGTAGTTTTTTCCGTGTGATATCGCCTCTGTTAAAGTTAAACACATTCAGTTATCTTTCATTTTCATCATAGAAACGATTTGCCCAAACTAAAAGTAAGAAATAAATTATTTTTGTCTTTATAAAACTTGCTCTATGTCGATCATGTGTGAAGAACAGCATTATCCAGGACGCCTGCCTTTTTCAGGCAGCGCTCTTCCGCTACCGAAGCGCCACAGGGCTCTGGGCGGATTAAAAGGTTCAGTTTCCCATGGATTGGTTCTATTTGGTCAAAATTACACAGAGAAAAGTCGGAGAATGGCAAAAGAAATCCACAAAGGTTCAATTCTCCTTTGGCCCATTCTATTTCTTCAAATCTACGAAGAGAATGTTCAAGAAACAGCAGCAGAAATTCAGCCGTACTTATAAGTCTTAGATTTTAGCTAAATCAAACTTTGTCTACTATATCAGTGGTGATCATCCTTCATCACTGTAGGCTCCGTACAGTTTCACATGACTGAGGAGGACCGGCCGGAGTGGCCGAGCGGTTCTAGGCGCTTCAGTCTGGAACCGCGCGACCGCTACGGTCGCAGGTTCGAATCCTGCTTCGGGCATGGATGTGTGTGATGTCCTTAGGTTAGTTGGGTTTAAGTAGTTCTAAGTTCTAGGGGACTGATGACCTAAGATGTGAAGTCCCGTAGTGCTCAGAGCCATTTGGACCATTTTTGACTGAGGAGGGGCGAAATACTGGAGCAGTCTGTTTGACGTCCTCAGATGTATGAATCGGTAGCACACTGTCCGCTAAAGACAGACGTACCATCTGGAGTCCCGCGCCTGTCACTTGAACAACTTTACCCTACGTGAAACCCATCCAGACTAAAAAAACAGTCAACACTATCCTATTTATCCATTCTAGCCTCACAATTTCTATGTACTTAGTCGTCCGCTATACTAACACGTGGAAATGGAAATGAAGTCCCATGCTTTGTGACAGAGCGTAGGGGAACGATGCGGGAGACCGCACCGCTGTACTAGGCAAGATCCTAATGGAGTTGGTTTGCCGTTGCCTTCCTCCGACCGTAGTGGGGATGAAGACGACACAACAACACCCAGTCATCTCCGGGAAGGTGAAAATCCATGACCCCTCCGGGAATCGAACCCGGGACCCCGTGCTCAGGAAGCGAGAACGCTAGCGCGAGACCACGAGCTACAGACTTACCAATATGTAATACAGTGAAATATCTTGGGTCTTGGCGCAGGGCAAAGTTGTCCTCGGAGAGACACTTGCCAAATATTCAATAGAAAGCTCATTGTGCTGAGCACAATGGCAGCATGCTACAGTGCTGTCAACGACAAAGACAAGAGCCTGTTCGGCGTACCTTTGTGATTGTGTTATTTAAGATGAGTAAGGGAGAGAAAGAAGACTGAAGGATGCCAGCATACAGTCTACCCCTATCGAATGACATCCAACAGGCTGACAAGGGCAAATCACGATCAACAATGTCATTGTCGTACACTCCATTAAATACTAAGAAAAGGTCAACCATTTACCCCAGCACATAGCTGGCCAACCACTGGCAGTCTCACATAGCTGGCATCAGAGCTATTTACTTACAAATAAATCGCGGTCAAACACTACCACCTTCAGATGTTAGAGCTGCAGCTATGGAGTTGGATGTAGAAACAGGCTAATACCCATATCCGGCCAAAGTTCCATCAAATTCAACAGCCTCATAAGTACTGCGAGACTTTCCCACTCCTTCCGTGTTGTTATGATGCAATTCATGGATTCTATCCGCCCACCTCCTCTCCCCCCCCCCCCACACACACTTTCACCACTCCCCTCCCCTCCAATTTCCATTTCCGCAAGAGGACCGCCAACGTAATGCATTCTAACTCGATTTTCGTATCTAATGCTTGAATAATAGACTTCTGAGACCACGGCTATATACCAGTATTTTAGACAGTTCTTAGTAATACATGTGCTAGAAATAATAACGTTGTCGTGCGGTTAACTAGCTTGGAAGTATGACGAAGTGAAACACACAGTAGACTCAGTAATCTACAACAGTAATTGTGAAATCTCATAATTCTTATACTTGGCAAAAGATCAGGTGATATGTCTCCCACGTGTCTCTAGATTCGATGAGATGTACAATAATAGGAAAGATATTATACAAGGCCGTTCAAAGTTAACATGGTGGTGACAAACGGCTAAAACTATTCTGTGCGTAGCGATACATCAAGAAGAATTACAGGGAACATGAAAGAAATTTAAAAATTTAGAACGTTGCGCAGACTCAGAGAATCAGAAGGTTCGGACATTTTTAAATCGACTTCTTCCAAACTGTCCGATCGATCATACTGGATATGGCGAAACTTAGATTCGATTAGATTCAGTTTTCGTTCCATAGACCCAAAAAATGAGATGATTCACTTGCGTGTGGAACATATCTGAAAGTAAGACATAAAAACATAAAACATTTGAATATAATACTTACTACCATGACAATTTGTCAGGAGATAGTCGAAAATAGTTAATACAATGCAGTAAACTGGAACAGCTAATATTTACAGAATTAACACATTCTTCAGAATGACACATTGTTATACACTATTAATAAATTTATCTTACGCAAAATACCTAATCTTGACTGTTGTGATCAAGTCTTGTCAAAACTGAAATCTAACAGATATTTTTACTTAAACTGACTTAACAGTCTCTGTTAAGATATTCATCTATGGAGTAGAAGGAGTTGCCTGTCAATAAGTATTTCAGACAGTTTAAACCGTGCTTTATCTGAAACCAAGTTTTTAATGGTTGCTGGCAATTTACTAAAAATCTGTGTTCCTGAATATTGGACCCCTTTTTGGACCAAGGTAAGTGATTTTACGCCTTTATGTAGATTGTTCTTATTCCTACTATTGATACTGCGTACTGAGCAATTGGTTGGGAATAAAGATGTATTAATTGCAATATATTTCATTAAGAATAAATATACTGAGAAGCAGTGGCTAGAATACAAAGTTCCTTGAAGAGGTTTCTACAAGATGTTCTCGAATTTACACCACAAATGATTCTTATCACACGCTTTTGCACCCTAAAAACTTTTGCTCGGTTTGATGAGTTGCCCCAGAATTAGATCCCGTACGACATAATAGAATGAAACTAAGCAAAGTATGCAAGATTTTTTATATTTACATCTCCTACATCTGACATCTTACAGACTTGTTTAGGCGCTTTAGCAATTCTGTGGTATGCCCTTCCCAACTGAATTTATTATCAAGTTGTCTGTCTTTGACCATCTAGTTCTCCGACCCGACGCCCGTGGATTTCTTTTTATAGGGCTATGTGAAATACCTTGTGTATTTGTCTACTTTGCTGAACATAATTCTAGAACTCAAAATGCACACACCTAGGTGACTCCACATATGCTTCAGAATGTACAGTGCAAAACGGGTTATCGCTTAGACGTAGTCCTTGTGACAACGGGGAGTCATATGGAATATCTATAAAGTACATAAAAATGTTCTTTTATATTCTCTGTAATTCTTATCGATGTTGGCTACGTATTAAATAGTTATAGCTGTTTGTAATCGCTATATTAATTTTGAATTGCCCTATATGAGACTAATAAACGTTGGATGATTCGCGAATATTAGTTCAGCTGCATGAAACGTAGACAGTCTATGTGTACGCACGGCTGGCCCATTCGACAGGGCAAAACTGCTGTCACGTTTTGCAAGTGCTGCTCTGGTAGGCATCACTACAAGTTACTTCAGATGGCTTGGACGGCCTGCGGTCCTTTATTCTTTCTGTTGTGTCTAGACCATACAGCCTAGACACAATGCTGTAGCCGATAGGGCACGCAAGGCTAACGCAGACGGGCGTGAAGTCTGGAACATGAGAACTTATAAATGAATAAGAAGAAAAGTACGTAGATGCTTGTTACTTAACTTTTAATTAGTCCTTGGAATACATCTCTCTTGAATATTAGTAAGCTATAGGCACTGATACAAATGGCGCCTTGCTAGGTGGTCGCCAGTTAACTTAGCAGAGGGCTATTCTACTGTCTATCTCTCGGCAAATGAGAGCAAGGCTTAGCACGTCCAATCACTAGCTATGTTGTCCGTACAACTGGGGCTGAGGTCTCCTCAGTCTCTCGAGACCTGCCTTGTGGTGGCGCTAGGTTTGCGATCCCACAGTGGCGACACGCGGGTCCGACATGTACTACAGGACCGCGGCCGATTTAAGTTACCACCTAGCAAGTGTGGTGTCTAGCGGTGACACCACATTCCTCCCCCGCAAATCGGCGAACGGTCGTGAGATAAGGCTTCCGCCCGCCGTGGGGAGGACCGCATGTCGACGTATGCGATGAGGTGGGGAGCCTAACAACAGGCGAGGCTGTGCCACCCGCACCCGGCCATTCGGTCCGAGGGGAGCTAGGAAACGCCTGAAAACCTAGTCCAGGGTGCACGTCAACATGCGGGGTATGCGCACGTAATGAGACAGGAGGGGCCGAAGGGTCGACCTCCATTGCGTCGGGGAATCCGACGCGCGATGACGACATCTGGTCCGGAGCGGGCAAGAGGTCCATGGCGGAGGACGGCTGGTCACGGGAAGCGAGCGGCGGCGCGTGACCCTGGGAGGCGCCGGGCGGTTGCAGCGAAGCGTCCACTGCGGGCGGCGCCGGCGGCGGCTGCGGCGGCGGCGCGACGCCATGAGGCAAAAGGGAAGGCAGCGTCGGTAACACCTGGGGATGAGACGAGCCAGTAGATGGGTCCCCAAGGCGCTGACCGGACGGCTCCGTCGCTGAAAGTAGACGGGGAGCGGCAGAACCCAGGCGACGACAGAGGCGCAGCTGATTGAGATGCCGACGCACCTCACCAGAGGCCCCCAAAACCAAATACATCGCGCGGCCGAGGCAGCGAAGAATGCGCCCTGCGAGCCAACGCCGTGAACCGCGATAGGTGCGATAATAGACAACGTCGCCAGGAGCAAAAGCAGGAGTCTGCCGCTGCACAGGAACCTGATGTGGCGGATGCAGCAAAGACATCAAGGTGCGATGAGAACGACCATGGAGCAATTCAGCCGGCGAGCGACCATCGCGGGGCTGAGAGCGATACGAAGACAAAAAGAGCAACAAAGCGTCCTCCCGAGAATGCGACTCTTTCAATTTCAACATCTGCGACTTAAAAGTCCGGACCAATCGTTCAGCGGCACCGTTTGACTGAGGCGGAAACGGCGCGGATGTCAGATGTTGAATACCATTGGCCTCGCAGAAGGACTGAAATTCTGCGGACATGGATTGTGGGCCATTGTCGGAAACAATAGTCTGCAGAAGACCTGCAATGCAAAAGATAGCAGACAAGGCGTGGATTGTGGCAGAAGACGTCGTGGAAGACATCCGGACAACAAAAGGAAAATTACTGAAAGTATCGACCACAACCAACCATCGAGCATTCCAGAATGGACCAGCAAAATCGATGTGCAAGCGTTGCCAAGGGGAAGTGGCTTTCGGCCATGCAAAGAATTGCCGCGGCGGTGCGGATTGCTGTTCGGCACACGCCACGCAAGAGAAGCACATATTCGTAATCGCAGCATCGATTCCGAGCCAAGTACAGTGCTGACAAGCAAGTTGTTTCGTACGCACTATACCCCAATGTCCTTGGTGAAGAAGCTTTAAGACAGAGGACTGTAACGAACGTGGGACCACGACTCTGGACTGATCATTATCAGAACGCAACAACAAAACACCACGTCGTACAAAAAGTCTCTCCTTGTGGGCAAAAAACGGCGAACCAAAGGATCCTCGATCCGTGACTTTGACAAGGGCCATTGCGTAGCAACAAAACGCAAAACAGTAGCAAGGACAGGGTCAGCAGCTGTGGCTGTAGCTACACGATGAAAATCAATCGGAAACGATTCGACCACGTCATCGGTGTCCGAATCAATGAACATGCAAGCAAGTTCGGAAGAATCGAATGCTTTATCCTCAGCAACAGGCAAACGGGACAACGCATCAGCGTTGCCGTGCTTAGCAGTGGACCGATACAAGATATCGTAGCGGTACTGCGAGAGAAAAAGAGACCAGCGAATGAATTTCTGCGCTGTACGTGGAGGTACAGGCTTGTTCGGATGAAAAAGCGATGTCAAAGGTTTGTGGTCCGTGATGATTGTAAAGTGACGACCATACAAGAAATCATGAAACTTTGTAACACCAAACACGAGAGCTAAAGCTTCTTTCTCTATCTGGGAATAATTTCTTTGCGCAGATGAGAGCAATTTGGACGCAAAGGCAATAGGGCGATCATGCGAGCCATCCTTGTGCGCAAGCACAGCACCGATCCCGAAATCCGATGCATCCACCATCAACAAAAGGGGTTTCTGGGGATCGAATGGCGTAAGGCACGTATTTGAAAGTAACGCCGATTTCAACTGGCGAAAGGCGCGTTCGCATTCCGTCGTCCAGACGAACGGAACACCTTTACGGCGTAAGCGATGAAGCGGAGCTGAAATGGAAGAAACATTGCGCACAAACTTTGCATAATAATTAATTTTACCCAGCACACTCTGTAGTTGTTTAACATCCCGTGGCGAAGGCAACTCCTGTATGGCACGGAGGTGCTCTGGACTCGGATGTATGCCTTGGGCACTGATGACATGCCCCAGGTAGGGTAAGTCCCGAGCAAAAAACACACATTTGTCCTCCCTCAAGCGAAGACCATTCTGACGCAAGACCTGAAATAATGTTCGGAGATTTTGCAAATGTTCGGCTTCTGTCTTTCCTGAGATCACAATATCGTCCAGATAGTTCGCAGCAGTAGGGACCGACGCACAAACAGTTTGTAAATATTGCTGAAACAAAGCAGGGGCGGATGCACACCCGAATGGCAGTCTTTTGAAGCGATACAAGCCAAGATGCGTGTTTACCACCAAGACGCGCTGGGATTCTGCGTCCACAGGTATTTGCAAGTACGCATCTGCTAGGTCCAATTTTGAAAAATATTTTCCCGGGCACAGTTTGTCAAAAAGATCTTCCGGGCGGGGCAAAGGAAAAGTGGCAGTCACAAGTTGTGGATTCACTGTTGCCTTGAAGTCCACACAAAGTCTCAGTTTACCGGAAGGTTTTGGCAAAATTACTAAGGGTGAGGCCCAGAGAGAAGCCTGCACACGTTCAATTACACCTTGAGATTCTAAATCGGCTAATGTTCTGGCGACCTCATCACGCAATGCGTGGGGAACATTGCGCGCTCTGAAAAATTTCGGTTGCGCGTGTTCTTGCAGTACCAAATGCGCTTCATAGTTCTTAGCGCAACCAAGGCCCGGTGCAAAAATGTCTGCAAATTCTTCACAAAGACTAGAAACACTGGCGGAAGGCACAGTCTGATTCACTAATAGGACCTGATTTACTATAGACATATTAAACAATTGAAAGAAATCTAAACCAAACAAGTTCACTGCAGAAGTAGAACGAAGAACATAAAATGATACAAGTTTTGTCTGTCCCATGTATGTGGCAAGAAGGCTGCACTGTCCTAACACAGGTATATGCTGGCCAGAGTAACTATGTAACTTAACATTTGCGGCACGCAATGGCGGTTTGCCCAGTTGTTTGTACGTGTCGTGATTGAGCAATGAAACTGCAGCTCCGGTATCGAGCTGGAAGGGTATCACTTTGCCTTCAAAGTCTAAGTCCACAAAAAGTTTATTGTCCTGCTGACGACAAGAGCTACTGTCACGTGCAATTTGAACTGATACAGGTACAGAAGCACTGGCGACTGTACGGGATTTCCGGCGACGTCGACGCACACGTTTGGTGGGACGAACATAGTCACTGTTAGCTAAAGTGTCACTGGACGGGTTGGAATGAACTACATGAATGTCCATGGGCGAAGGTCCACGAGCCTGATTGTCCTGGGTTCGATTCCGGCGCGAAGCAAAGGGCCTGGAATTATTGTGATTGTCTGATCGAAGCCTTTTCTGGCAAACACTTTGAACATGTCCTTTCTTTTGACAGTAAAAGCAAATAGCTTGGCGTGACGGGCAATTTTCACGCGAATGTCTAGTGGCACACCGCGGGCATGATTTCACTACAGTTGCTTGCGTACGCGGCGCACGTGTTTGCAAGGTAGGCTGCCGCTGCGGTAACGGGCGCGAGGGCTGCTTAGCGTCCCGTGCAGCGGGCCCGGCGGGCCGGTTAATGTGACAAACTGCTGGCGAAGTTTCAAATGAGTCCTGAGCAAAGTCAAGTGTGTCTTGCCTATCCAATATGTCTATCACTTGTTGAAGGGAGGGATTAACGAGTTTCAAAATCTGTTCCCTTATGCGAACATCAGAAACGTTCTGTGCTATTGCATCACGCACCATTGTATCTGAATAAGGAAGTCCACAGTCACATTCAAATGCACACTCCCTAGTAAGTCCTTGCAAAGTTGCAACCCACTCCCTATTAGTCTGACCGGCCGTACGTTTTGTACGAAAGAACGTATACCGTTTTGCAACGACATTCACTGTTTCTTTGAAATAGGCATCTAAAGCAGACAAAATTTCTTCGTAGGTCAGAGTTGCTACGTCGCGTCGGGGAAACAACTTCACTATCACACGGTAGGTAAACACACCGACACAAGAAAGCAAAAACGGCTGCCGCTCGTTACCTTGAATTCTGTAGGCTGTTAGATGAAACTGGAACTGGCGGGACCATTCTTGCCATGTTTCATCGGCCGCCACGAATGGTCTAAATTGCGGTGCAACAGCGTTTTGTGGCAGCGGTAGCGATGAAGCGGCTGCTGCCGCATCGTGTTGCAGCACACGTTGACCCTGGACGAGCTGTCCCAGGGCATCCAATAACGCCTGCGACTGCTGATTCTGCAAGCGAAAAAATTCGGACAGTACATCCGGAGATTGTGGCGAAGCCATGACACAAACGAATTAATACAAACTCTTTTTCTCGTCGCCAATAATGTTGTGTCTAGACCATACAGCCTAGACACAATGCTGTAGCCGATAGGGCACGCAAGGCTAACGCAGACGGGCGTGAAGTCTGGAACATGAGAACTTATAAATGAATAAGAAGAAAAGTACGTAGATGCTTGTTACTTAACTTTTAATTAGTCCTTGGAATACATCTCTCTTGAATATTAGTAAGCTATAGGCACTGATACAAATGGCGCCTTGCTAGCGTGGTCGCCAGTTAACTTAGCAGAGGGCTATTCTACTGTCTATCTCTCGGCAAATGAGAGCAAGGCTTAGCACGTCCAATCGCTAGCTATGTTGTCCGTACAACTGGGGCTGAGGTCTCCTCAGTCTCTCGAGACCTGCCTTGTGGTGGCGCTAGGTTTGCGATCCCACAGTGGCGACACGCGGGTCCGACATGTACTACAGGACCGCGGCCGATTTAAGTTACCACCTAGCAAGTGTGGTGTCTAGCGGTGACACCACACTTTCCATGATTTTTCCCTTTACAACTCCTTCTTCTGGCAAATTAACTATATCTTGGCGCCACAGCAGATGTCACATGACCCTTTCCTTCTTTCTGTAAGCAGCCTCTTCTTTCTAGTAAGTCCTCATTTCGTACCTCCTTTGTCCACTTAACTGTTAAAATTCACATCTCAAAAGCTTTCATTTCCTTCCTCTTGAGGTTTACGATGGTAAATACATTACTGGCCATTAAAATTGCTACACCACGAAGATGACGTGGTACAGACGCGAAATTTAACCGACAGGAAGGAGATGATGTGATATGCAAATGATTAGCTTTTCAGAGCATTCACAGAAGGTTGGTGTCGGTGGCGACACCTACAACATGCTGATATGAGGAAAGTTTCCAACCGATTTCTCATACACAAACAGCAGTTGACCGGCGTTGCCTGGTGAAACGTTGTTGTGATGCCTCGTGTAAGGAGGAGAAATGCGTACCATCACGTTTCCGACTTTGATAACGGTCGGACTGTAGACTATCGCGATTGCGGTTTATCGTATCGCGACATTTCTGCTCGCGTTGGTCGAGATCCAATGACTGTTAGCAGAATATGGAATCGGTGGGTTCAGGAGGGTAATACGGAACGCCGTGCTGGATCCCAACGGCCTCGTATCACTAGCAGTCGAGATGACAGGCATCTTATCCGCATGGCTGTAACGGATCGTGCAGCCACAAAAAGAGCAAAGAGTCAGCACATGGGGACGTTTGCAAGACAACAACCATCTGCACGAACAGTTCGACGACGTTTGTAGCAGCATGGACTGTCAGCTCGGAGACCATGGCTGCGGTTACTCTTGACGCTGCATCACAGACAGCAGCGCCTGCGATGGTGTACTTAACGACGAACTTGGGTACACGAACGGCAAAACGTCATTTTTTCGGATGAATCCAGGTTCTGTTTACAGCATCATGATGGACGCATCCGTGTTTGGGGACATCGCGATGAACGCACATTGGAAGCGTGTATTAGTCATCGCCATACTGGCGTATCACCCTCCGTGATGGTATGGGGTGCCACTGGTTGCACGTATCAGTCACCTCTTGTTCGCATTGACGGCACTTTGAACAGTGCGCGTTACATTTCAGATGTGTTACGACCCGTTGCTCTACCGTTCATTCGATCCCTGCGAAACCCTAGATTTCAGTAGGATAATGCACGACCGCATGTTGCAGGTCCTGTACGCGCCTTTCTGGATACATAAAATGTTCGACTCTGCCCTGGCCAGCAAATTCTCCAGATCTCTCACCAATTGAAAACGTCTGGTCAATGGTGGCCGAGCAACTGACTCGTCACAATACGCCAGTCACTACTCTTGATGAACTGTGGTGTCGTGTTGAAGCTGCATGGGCAGCTGTACCCGTACACGCCATCCAAGCTCTGTTTGACTCAATGCCCCGGCGTATTAAGGCCGTTATTACGGCCAGAAGTGGTTGTTCTGGGTACTGATTTCTCAGGATCTATGTACCCAAATTGCGTGAAAATGTAATCACATGTCAGTTCTAGTATAATATATTTGTGCAATGAATACCCATTTATCATCTGCATTTCTTCTTGATGTAGCAATTTTAATGGGCAGTAGTGTACTTCGCTATACTCCAGATGTACACCTTCAGAAAGTTCTTCTTCGTTTCCATCTCATGGAAATAACTTTTTGATAGTTTTGTTTGTGAAACTTGCGTAGTTTGATAAATATAATAACAAATAGCGGCAGTGAGTACAAGACGATGTAAATACAATCATCTCGGTTTCCAGGCCTCGTCATTTCGAATAATATTCTCGAGCTTTCGATGGCTGTCCCCGCCATCTAGTGACTACCGACGCTGTCTCTCTCTCTCTCTTGTGATAGGATGTGATACAGCGTCACCGGTGGAGAACGGCCTTACTGTCCTGGTGTATAGGTAAAACTGTTCTATCTTACAGTGACATCATTGGATTGCACGTTGAATGTGTGGCGGTGGGACTTGAGGTCCCGTACCACCCTCCGACGGTGGAAGTTCAAAGCCGGGTCAGGCACGATTTTCCACTCATGTAGCCACGGATTCGGCCGCTGGCACCAATCAGAGAGGCACACTGGGCGCAAGAAGAGCTGTGTCACCTTTAACAGGGCGCAGTATACCTCGTATCTTAGGGGCGGGCGGGAACACTGGCGTCGACCCATGACTCTGCAGCACACGTCCTAACTTGCTGCTCGCTGCACCACGCTGTGGCACGAAGGCAACCGGCTTGGTTTCTTCTGCCGATTCACAAGGCGTCCTTCTTCAGTTAAATCTGAAAGCGTTTGCAATGTCTCTCTTCCTATAATCATTCTCTTTGAACACCTGCGTCAAGTGCTGCAATTCAAACTGTAGGTGGTCGTCGTCAGAAACTACTTTTTCTCTGTGTATTACAGAGTTCAGGACCGCTGTCTTGCGAAAACTATCGGCGTTCAAATATCGATCAATGTGCGTCGGCCTCCTGCCTTCCGCTCAGGTAAAACATCCAAGAATGGTAGCTTGGCATCCTAATTTCTGACGACGGGGAATCCGTTATAAAAGAGGCGGCTTAGATAAGAACGAACAGCAGCAATTTTAACAGAGACCAGGAGTACACCCTGAGTCGGGCGTGGGGCGGGCTTTGGATGTCGAAAGGACATGTTTGAAGGAAAAGACATAACTGATATGCCTAGCTGAGCAGTGGATCCACCTTCTTCAGGACCGATGCACAAATACGCTCGACCTCTTGTAGGAATTTCAGAGTAGCGAACGGGAGTGCAATGGACAGGGACTGCGGATAGGTGGCGCTCGGTGGGAGTGTGGATCGGCCTTGAGGCGTGCCGAGATAGTCGGCGCAGTTGCGCTAACTCTGTGTCCCGGATAGCGAGTGGTTAACGTACCTGCCTGGTAAGCAGGAGATCCCGGGTTGGAATCCCGGTCCGGTACACGTTTTCGCTCTTCGCCGCTGATTCCGTATAATGTCCTGCACCTGACACCAGTGATCCCCTTCAGTTTTAAACTGATATTTAATCACAACGTAATTTTTTTCTTTGCAGGCGAGATACGATACAAGAACTTGTATACAAAATAAGTGGATTTGATATTCCTAGGGATTAACTGCTTTAAATAACTTTCGGTAGCCACTCGTACTCCTGTGCTTGAA
The DNA here is from genome assembly GCF_023898315.1 of Schistocerca nitens. Classification (NCBI taxonomy): domain Eukaryota; kingdom Metazoa; phylum Arthropoda; class Insecta; order Orthoptera; family Acrididae; genus Schistocerca; species Schistocerca nitens. Next base: position 456,358,759 of record NC_064615.1, on the reverse strand, counting down.
AAACATTTCATATACAAATACGAAACGCTACCTTCGGCAGGAAGACGTCTAACCTCACCTCCTCAAGTGCGTTCCACAACATCGCATCGTCAAACTCTGAGAATGGGTCCAGGTTGAAGCGGAGAGTCTCTGAGAAGAGCACGGGCTCCTGCGGGATGATGGAGATGCGCTTCCGCAGGTCGTGAAGGCCCAGCGTGCTGGTGTCCACGCCGTCAACCAGGATCGCCCCCTCTAGTGGGGCCAGCCGGAACAGGGCGGAGATAAGCGACGACTTCCCTGCGCCCGTTCGGCCAACAATGCCAACCTACATACATAACGCTTATTTTAATGTTACGAAAGTGGTAACAACATAATTATGATGCTTCATAGGCACATATAAAACATTGTGCACAGTAGGACCTTATGTGTAGCTTCAATGGTGAAATTAAGGTTCTTGAGAACTGGAGGGTCCGTTTGGCTGTACTTGAGGTAAATGTTTTGGAAGATGACCTGCCCTCGCTGTGGCCATGTTGCAGGTGGTTTCTTGTCTGAAATAGAAATTGCAGAGGAGCTCTTCACGAAATGAATCGTTTATTCTATAGCTAAATGTGCGCTGCAGTGATACGGCCCAACAATACTGTTGTACCTCTGTGGAAAATCCTCTACTTCTGTTCTGGGTACAACCGATAGACTACATAAAATAAACTGAGGGAATTTCATTCTTAGAATCATACTAGTTCAGCTAGTTGGGGAAACAGATCCGGCGTTTCGTTTGATTGACGCATAAAACGTCGTAATACGTCTAGTACACTAAAATTATTACAAGAAACTATATGCTGTCATATTTAGGCCTGATGATAGAATAGACAAAAGAAAAGAATCGGTTAAACTCATTGTATTACATTTCACAAAACTTCATTTCATAAAACTTCTTATATGATCATACTTACCATACTGAAAGCTGTAAAAACCTCTAACACGTTGACATACAAAAGATGCCATGGTGGCGCACAAGTTAAAATGACTCAAAAATCCAATGATAAATACATACGAAGATTTAGAAAATAGAAAACAACAATAAAAGTACAATATAAGGTCCCTAAAATCAATAAAAAGACTATACAAAGTAATACACATCAGTTCGTACATGAAATTAATGTTTTTCCCCAAGGCTACGGATCACAAAATAAAATTTTTGACGAGTTTTGATCTGACAGCTAAAGAAAGATATTATTTGTGGAGGACAGCGTTAGTGCAGTCCCTAGAGACTTTTCGTCTAGTTTTTAATAAACTTTCAATGTTTTCAAATACTTGTATGGTAAGAATTCCATGAAATATAGTTAAATTCCGGAGCACGCAATGACAATGTAATCCATTAATTGAAGTTGTAAGAATGTATTGCAACGTGAGGTGCCGTGAGTTTATTGAAATATATATGCTACATTACATACAGCGAAACATCAAGATTCAAGTTTTGAATCCCCTTCGAAAAGTCAAATTGAAAGCAACAAAAATAAAAGTAATAGTTCACCTGGTGGAGACTCCAGAGGTGCTTCAGGCGGAATTCTGGTGTACTCGAGCACCCTCTCCACTGACGTGATCTGGCTGACAACCTCGGTCATCTGCAGTATGCCGTGCTGGAGCATGCTGGTCAGAACGAGAGACTGCGAAATAGCCAGCCCCACGCCGGAGCCGCCAAAGGACCCTGCAAGACATGCCGCAGCGCGACGTCTGCTCTCACCGCTCAAACTTGCTCTGCTGGCCGTTAAAATTACAACACCAGGAAAGATAGCAAATAGCAGAATTGTACTTTGTGTATACCGTATAGTGGGAAGGTCACATAATTAAATTTGTAGGTGATTTTGGAGTTATACAGAGTGGAAAATTTTGCAAAGAGGGCTGACACCTCTGGCAGCAGCAGTGGCTTCAACTGGAGTTCCATGCTGCTTCGGCTCTCTGCCGCAGTTCATTACTCACAGTGTCTGGCGAATGGTGGAGGGCCAGTCTCTCGAAAACCCATGACCAGACGTCTTCAGTGGGTCAGAGGTGGTACCCTCTGTATAAGAAAGGTCAGGACAGCACGGACAGTACGCGGCCTTCTGTTATCGTGTTGAAAGATAAGGTAGGGGAGCCTCAAGACAGGACAAATCCGCAGCCCTTAACACGTCAGAAATGTAATGGCTGCTGTTCAAATTACCGGATACGCGAACCAAAAGTTACTGTGTCGTTGAGCCAGTGGTGTCCCATTATATGAGTCACGTGCTGGGCCCGTACGACGAGTTCTCGTCCACGGACACTTCCATCGCGATGGTACACGCGAAGAAGTGTGACTTGTATGGAATGACGCCCTGGTGCCACTCCTGTGACCAGTGTTGCCACTGGTCACACAGCTGTCACTCCGTTACACTGTGTATACTTGTCTTGTTGCAGGCAAGCCAGTTTCGTCAATCAAGGTACCTCACGTGGATGCACAGTCATGAGCGGCAAAACGATGTCTGCTGTCACAGACACTAGTTCCTGGAGCCTTGGACTATAAAATTAACCCTTTCACTGCGCATTTGATCTGAGAGGCCGCCTGCCATGTGCGAATAATTTTCAAGTGGTGTGTACACATACGACTGTGGCAGTCTACCGTTATCACTGAGAAACAATTAAGAAGAAAAATGCAGTATTATCATATTAAATTGTTCCTTCTTAATCTTTAAAGAGAAATACTTATTTTTTTCGCATAGGCAGTTTATTACGAAAAAAATGCGTGAGTTGTTACATTAGTAAAACAACAATGTGTTGTCTGTTTCTAACCAAAACTCAGCCATAAAGGTGCATTACATTTTATACAAGTGTATGTAGCGCCACACAGTTCGTCATGTTTTATGTGGTGTCACCGCAAGGCACCACACTGGCTAGATTGTAGGCCTCAAATCGGCTGCGGTCCGTCAGTACACACCGGAACCGGGATTCGCCACTTCGAAGCTAGCAGACCGAGCGCCGCCACTCGGCTGGTCTTACGAGACATGCTAGCACACAGCCCAATTATACAGCCGACTTGAGTAGGAATGGTTCACTTGTTATAACTTCAAAGATCTCATGTGCAGAGACGCTATTTAGCATTGCCTTCAACTAAGTCAGTACTTACGACCTAGCCAGGCGCCACATACAGTTTATGCATTGACAATTGATCTATATGTGTGAAGCAATCGGAATTGTAAAGACGTATTCGCAGTTCAGTCTATAACTGCACTTGTAAATATTATTCAAATGGTTCAAATGGCTCTGAGTACTATGGGACTTAACATCTGAGGTCATCAGTTCCGTAGAACTTAGAACTACTTAAACCTAACTAACCTAAGGACATCACACACATCCATGCCCGAGGCAGTATTCGAACCTGCGACCGTAGCGGTCGTGCGTGTCCAGACTGTAGCGCCTAGAACCGCTCGGCCGCTCCGGCCGGCCTTAAATGTTATTGTACAAACTCAAGATCGACGTTCACCGCTGATGCTGAATTAAAGATAAGTATTTAATTTTATTCCTGTCTATTAACTTTCTAATCACCTAAGATGTTCCAGATACATCCCGTCAAGTATAGTTCATTGATCCTTACGTCAGCCTAAGTGATCAACGCCTGGTAATAATAGCCACTCGTTGTTATCAGACTAAGAGTCAAATTGAGTGACTCAGCCGGCTCCCCATTTTTCCATGAGGCCCATAGTTCCGCCTCATATACAACATTTTGCACGTATAATACAGCTAATCTACACGCTATTCTTCTTTGATGTTTCTGGTATCAGTGAGATAAGGTGGCACTCGGTTAGGCGTAAGGGATTGTCACAATCAGCCGGTCTCCTTCCACGACGGCCCTCAGTTCGTGGTCAGTGGTGAATCTCAAGGATCTCCTTCATTAGTTTCTACTAAAACTCAAGATACTGAAATACTTCTATATAAACTACGCGCGTTCGGCAGAGACGGGTCCACCAAATGTAAAAACACTTTTTTTAAATCACTTTACGGTTATTGGTACACATTTTACTGAAACTGCCATCGTGTCACTTTAGTCGACAGCGCCCATATTTTTAGTGTAGCTTGCCATGCAAGCTTGTTCTCTTCTTGCTTCATTTGTGCTTCTGTTAGTTCTGTCATTCGCTATAATTCCGTTTTTAAGAAGAGCTGAAAGCATCCTCGTTTCCCGCTTGTCCTACCACTTGAGAGCAAGAAGCTCATCTGTTGACTTGACATCGATCTCACTTGTTTTAAGCTTGTTTGTTAAGTGAGTAGGCATGCCTTTACGGTTTTTCGTTACAGTTCCACAAGCAGTAGTCACTACGTCGTGCAGATAAGAAAGTAACGCTTGGCTAGTGTACCAACCGTCAACACACACTGCATAACCTTTACTAAGGTAGCGTTCTAGTAAAGTAAGGTCAATACTTCCAAGTATGCCATCATTTACACCAAAATTAGATTCTTATGTCCGTTGCTGCACCAACATAAATAATAAAGTCAAGATTATATCAAATTTCACGACCACACAACACACAAATCTTTAAGCCAAATCTACTGCGTTTGGTTGGTATGTACGAGGGCAGTTCAATAAGTAATGCAACACTTTTTTTCTGAAACGGGTTGTTTTATTCAGCATTGAAATACACCAGGTTATTCCCCAATCTTTTAGCTACACAACACTATTTTTCAACGTAATCTCCATTCAATGCTACGGCCTTACGCCACCTTGAAATGAGGGCCTGTATGCCTGCACGGTACCATTACACTGGTCGATGTCGGAGCCAACGTCGTACTGCATCAATAACTTCATCATCCGCGTAGTGCGTCCCACGGATTGCGTCCTTCATTGGGCCAAACATATGGAAATCCGACGGTGCGAGATCGGGGCTGTAGGGTGCATGAGGAAGAACAGTCCACTGCAGTTTTGTGAGCTCCTCTCGGGTGCGAAGACTTGTGTGAGGTCTTGCGTTGTCATGAAGAAGGAGAAGTTCGTTCTGATTTTTGTGCCTACGAACACGCTGAAGTCGTTTCTTCAATTTCTGAAGAGTAGCACAATACACTTCAGAGTTGATCGTTTGACCATGGGGAAGGACATCGAACAGAATAACCCCTTCAGCGTCCCAGAAGACTGTAACCATGACTTTACCGGCTGAGGGTATGGCTTTAAACTTTTTCTTGGTAGGGGAGTGGGTGTGGCGCCACTCCATTGATTGCCGTTTTGTTTCAGGTTCGAAGTGATGAACCCATGTTTCATCGCCTGTAACAATCTTTGACAAGAAATTGTCACCCTCAGCCACATGACGAGCAAGCAATTCCGCACAGATGGTTCTTCTTTGCTCTTTCTGGTGTTCGGTTAGACAACGAGGGACCCAGCGGGAACAAACCTTTGAATATCCCAACTGGTGAACAATTGTGACAGCACTACCAACAGAGATGTCAAGTTGAGCACTGAGTTGTTTGATGGTGATCCGTCGATCATCTCGAACGAGTGTGTTCGCACGCTCCGCCATTGCAGGAGTCACAGCTGTGCACGGCCGGTCCGCACGCGGGAGATCAGACAGTCTTGCTTGACCTTGCGGCGATGATGACACACGCTTTGCCCAACGACTCGCCGTGCTTTTGTCCACTGCCAGATCACCGTAGACATTCTGCAAGCGCCTATGAATATCTGAGATGCCCTGGTTTTCCGCCAAAAGAAACTCGATCACTGCCCGTTGTTTGCAACGCACATCCGTTACAGACGCCACTTTTAACAGCTCCGTACAGCGCTGCCACCTGTCGGAAGTCAATGAAACTATACGAGACGAAGCGGGAATGTTTGAAAATATTCCACAAGAAATTTCCGGTTTTTTCAACCAAAATTGGCCGAGAAAAAAAATGTGTTGCATTACTTATTGAACTGCCCTTGTACTGTTTGACGAAGACACGACTTTTGTAGAGGAATACACTTCGTCAGTGCAAAAAGTTTGAAATGGATGGATAACATCTCGAAACGATTTTCTGAGATGATCCGAAATCGCTCAATTTTCCAGATTTTGTCGTCCCATGGGCCCTCAGTGTCACCAACAAAGTTACATACAAAAGGTACCTATCTCTTGGTGTGATTTTCTCAGACATTGGAGTATACAGTAAGAGGCAGTTGGTGCAGTAACTTTTTATTTCATTTCTTCTTACGTGCGCCAGCAGAAAATTTATGGCAAGGAAACAATCAATTTCATCACCATGTTTTTCAAAACTTGCCGTCTCGAGTTTTCACTGACGTCGTTGCAAAGATGCTCGTAGTGTAAGTTACATTGCTGAGCTAAGTAGTTTACGATTTCTTCGCTGGAAAAAAAAAAAAAAAAGAACTTGGAAGTAGTCGTATGCAGTAGATAATCATCTAAACTGATCATTTTTCAACCTGAATGACTGTTACCGAACTTACACTTCGAGGTCCAAATCAGAGTCTTTGTCCATCTAGAGTTATTTGTTTTTTGTTTTTGGCTTATTTGTCGGGCATATGCCCAGGCTCGTCTTCGTAGTCGGATAAAGAAACAGTGGGAACATCGAACTGTGGATTTAGATATAATGGTTCTGCGTTTGCTGGTTCACTAATATTAAGAATATCTGTGGTGACGGATTTACCTTCAGGCTCATCAACGTCATTATCTGTTCAACCATAATCTTCTGGCTTGTGCATGATGAAGTGTCCATCATTACTTTGATTTAGAAGATTGAGCAGCTCATCTTCTGTAAACGGACATTAACGTCGTGTCATTTTATTCGATACCATGGAAGCCGCAGGGCACATACTATATCTACACCTACATCTACATGGATACTCTGCAAATCACATTTAAGTGCCTGGTAGAGGGTTCATCTGACCACCTTCACAATACTCTGTTATTCCAATCTCATATAGCGCGCGGAAAGAATGAACGCCTATATCTTCCCGTACGAGCTCTAATATCCCTTATTTTATCTTGGTGATCGTTCCTCCCTATGTAGGTCGGTGTCAACAAAATATTTCCGAATTCGGAGGAGAAAGTTGGTGATTGGAATTTCGTGAGAAGATTCCATCGCAACGAAAAACGCCTTTCTTTTAATGATTTCCAGCCCAAATACTAAGTGATATTACAACGCCAGTGATCTATAAAGAGGATTTAGCATTCAACAAGTCGTTTCGGTAATTCCCGGTATTCCAACAATTAGATAGCATACTTTTGCAACGATCTTCTCCGACTTACTGGCCGGGTAGTAGACGTTATACGTACCTATACGACTGTAGTAGAGAACAACTGTAAATGTTTCTCAAAGCAAGTCGTATATATACGTCTGGAGCCGTGAAAGGGTTAAAAAAATTTTAAAAATTAAAACCCTTATTATCAGGACGATACACCTGGCCAGAAAACTCACAACGGGAAATCTGGCAGAGTTGAAGTACAAATAATTGAACATGGATTCTGTTCATGAGATATGGCATGTTACAGTTGTTTTGTACGAAATATGGCCAAGAAATGCAGACTACTTTTTATTCTTAAACTGTAATGCCACGACGTGAGCAACATCCTTGTAAAAGTGACTCATGTATGAATAAAACTACCAATGCTACTCCATCTGCCTGTTGGCAAGTAAGTGAAGTTATAAACAATCATTCTTTTTTACAATTTTTAAAAAGGGAAATTGCTTTCTACACATCGACAACTATGACAATAAAGCATCTTACGTTATTTGTACATATTTACACTACAGACCGGAGGACAAGAAAAAATGCGATAATTTTGAGATATGTTGGAGAAAAGAAATAAATAATACTTTAGATAAATTATGTCGAAAAAGATTTACAAAGAAATAATATTGTACAGACTGAAATAACAAAAAATAAACACTTTCAGGCCACAAAATGTTGATCTTACCTTCCTAATCTCCCGAGCAAATAATATCATAATTAGGAAGATGTAGACTGAAGAAAGAGTTGCGAGGAGCGTAAGGAATACTGAAAGTATAGAAAGCTGTGAAATGAAAGAAACAACAGAAAACATCACGAGGATATGAACTTAGGACTTAAAAGTTATTGGGTACGTGTGGGGAAAGCGTTTGCCACAGCATCCAGTTTTATTTCGTATTTGATCAGTTTTTCGTTTGCTAGTGTGTACATTGCGAAAACAGATAAAACACAGAAAACTGAAAAAAGAACGATATTATAAAAGTTGCACTTCCTGTTACAGTAGTCTTACCTTCTGACAAGAGGAAGAAGCTGAAGGTGACGATAGTAGCGAAAATGCTGCTAAGTAAGTCCAACCATATGCCGAGGGCAGAAGCGTTTGTTACGTACAGAAACCACGCTGACGTGTGGCGGTCCTGTAAGAGGTCATAGTTATAATGCGTAACGTATAGTAACTTAAAATACACATATTACAGGTGGCGACAGTAGTGTAACCAACACTGACAAAGTTCAGCCATACGCCATGAACCAACACATACAGCAACGCTTGCGGAAATCATGTTGTTATATAGCAGCAGTAGTGATCTTCATGCGTAATAAAATGGAACAAAGGAGCCGGACAACAGCCTATGTTTCCTCGATGTGCCGTAAACGCTTAGCTAATTGCCAGCTAATATATTAATTTGATACTTTTAAAGCGATCTATGCTCGTCAAGCATAACAATTTTTTTTTTTTATTAGCAGGAGTTACGCTGGCGCTAGGTTGCTGAAAGGATGTTTAGAGACACGATTTCCTTTTGCGACATATTTCCACGAAGACAGTTAATATTTCCCTTTATGAAAAAAGAAACGTCTGCATAGTGTGTAAGCCTCGAATGTTGATAACTCTGTAAATAACTTCTTCTTTTGTTCTGCAACACTCTCTTGTCACTTCCTTATCTGTTTTGCTCGTAGCCTCTATCTGTACAGATGTGTCTAATTATGTAAGCTGTCATTTCGGAGAATAATAAATACGATCAAATAGACACATTGCATTGTGTTTATTCACGTCCTCGACCCTAATGATAATTTTTATTTTAACAGCTCATTTTTTGGAAGCATACGTGACTTTTTTTCATGATCAGAATTAGGCTGATTGGACGTTATCTCTTTAGCCGGCATTACGCCTGTCTAACTGAGACAACTATTAATTGTAGTAATTATATAGAACCTGCAGGTCCTATGAAAGAGTGCGAACAAGATTGGTGTACCTGAAATATTCGAAATTCAAGGTCGTAGAATAATTAACACAGCCAGCTACTTCTAAAACACAAAATTCCGTGTCTTTCATTTAACATTTGATCTGGGCCGTCAGTGTAACAATTAAATTACAATGGCAGCTGTGACCAGGACTTTAATTGTAGAAGTATTATGCTATATGTAATGTTATTCAAAAATATGTATATACCAAGACTGTTTACCTTCTTCACGTAACGATACGACATGTATGAGAATACTAAGTCGAGATAAGTGGGAACGAAAAAGGAAAATTTGTCACAATAATCAAGAAACAATTAAATAAAACCATTAAATGCAAGAAACTAGTAAAATAAAGATAAAATAAAATTGTTAAAATTTCGGTACTATGGACTACAACGAAACAAGGTAAAACATTGATTTACTCATAAGCAGTAGCCTCGCTTTCAGTACCTTAAGAATCCATTTATTTGGATCGTCTTTTAGTAGAGATTTTGTACCTTACGGAATTGGCAATCGCTATGTAATTATTTTATTATTTTACATTTCGTAAAACAGCCACAAGATGTCTGATGTTCATGGTTAGGCGCGCAGTTTTCACTAGCGATCTGCAGTTGTTTTCGAAGAAGTACTTCTTATCAGTAAAGGTGTGCTGTTCGCGGATATCAAGTGACTTGTTTACCTGTTCGTGACAACACAGTCACTAACAGCTTCGACTAATTGTAATTGTACACTAATACGATTAGAACGAGAAGTGAGCATACTATGGTGGATTCGTTAAATGTAGAATGAGTAAATTCCCCAGTGAAAATATGGGTGACTTTTTCGCTTCAGCACATTAGGTAATAATACCTACTGCAAGGAGAAACTTAGTCGGCTACCGTCCTCTCGATCTAGGTCACTGCACTGAACATGACATTCGCAGTACATGACACATTACGCGTACTCGGACCACCAGAATAGGATGGAGACAGTTTAATACCAAATAGTACGAATTCTATGGGAATCTAGTAAGAAAATGAAGGGATTATATTCCTACAAGAACATAAAGAAATACTTTCATTAGTGCTTGCAAATAATTCATGGAAAAGAAGGTTCATCCAAGGTTCAGGAACCACAACTCTTTATGTAATCTCGTATTATTACATATACAATCTGGTACCACTGAGGACCTTCAGACCACAAATGAACTACAACGAAATAAAAGCAAACAGCTATCAAGGCCAACAGCTATCAATTTGTCTTCGTGGAATAAGAAACATGCCGTTACTATACTTAAACTGCTTCAGTTCCGTTATCCAAAGACATTATTATTATTATTTCTTTCTTTTCTCAGACGTTGTGTCTGGTCAAAAATGGAAAGTGACGCGGACCTTGATCAAGCGTGACTTCCTTTTAACTGTATTATTATTATTATCATCATCATTATTATTATTATTTCTTTCTTTTCTCAGATGTTATGTCTGGTCAAAAATGGAAAGTGACACGGACCTTGATCAAGCGTGACTTCCTTTTAACTGTATGGTATATGTTAAATTGCATTTAGGAACTTTCGGGTAATTGAACATGTATCAATAATTACGGATTTCTGTAGTTGTATATATAGGTTTGGATGTAGCTGTATTGCATTGATGTACTGGTGGATATTGTGTGGTATGAATCCTGTAGTTAATAGTATAATTGATATAATGTCAACTTTATCCTTATGCCACATGTCCTTCACTTCCTCAGCCAGTTGGATGTATTTTTCAATTTTTTTTTCCTGTTTTCTTTTGTATATTTGTTGTATTGGGTATGGATATTTCGATTAGTTGTGTTAATTTCTTCTTTTTATTGGTGAGTATGATGTCAGGTTTGTTATGTGGTGTTGTTTTATCTGTTGTAATGGTTCTGTTCCAGAAGTTTATGTTGTAAGGCAAGCTGTTGATGTATTATTTTTGCTACATTGTCATGTCTTCTGGAGTATTCTGTATTTGCTAGTATTGTACATCCACTTGTGATGTGATCTACTGTTTCTATTTGTTGTCTGCAAAGTCTGCAGTTATCTATTGTGGTATTGGGATCTTTAATAATATGCTTGATGTAATATCTGGTGTTTATTGTTTGATCCTGTATTGCAATCATGAATCCTTCTGTCTCACTGTATATATTGCCTTTTCTTAGCCATGTGTTGGATGCGTCTTGATCGATGTGTGGCTGTGTTAGATGATACGGGTGCTTGCCATGTAGTGTTTTCTTTTTCCAATTTACTTTCTTCGTATCTGTTGATGTAATGTGATCTAAAGGGTTGTAGAAGTGGTTATGGAATTGCAGTGGTGTAGCCGATGTATTTATATGAGTGATTGCTTTGTGTATTTTGCTAGTTTCTGCTCGTTCTAGAAAGAATTTTCTTAAATTGCATACCTGTCCGTAATGTAGGTTTTTTATATCGATAAATCCCCTTCCTCCTTCCTTTCTGCTTAATGTGAATCTTTCTGTTGCTGAATGTATGTGATGTATTCTATATTTGTGGCATTGTGATCGTGTAAGTGTATTGAGTGCTTCTAGGTCTGTGTTACTCCATTTCACTACTCCAAATGAGTAGGTCAATATTGGTATAGCATAAGTATTTATAGCTTTTGTCTTGTTTCTTGCTATCAATTCTGTTTTCAGTATTTTTGTTAGTCTTTGTCTATATTTTTCTTTTAGTTCTTCTTTAATATTTGTATTATCTATTCCTATTTTTTGTCTGTATCCTAGATATTTATAGGTATCTGTTTTTTCCATCGCTTCTATGCAGTCGCTGTGGTTATCCAATATGTAATCTTCTTGTTTAGTGTGTTTTCCCTTGACTATGCTATTTTTCTTACATTTGTCTCTTCCAAAACCCATATTTATATCATTGCTGAATACTTCTGTTATCTTTAGTAATTGGTTGAGTTGCTGATTTGTTGCTGCCAGTAGTTTTAGATCACCCATGTATATCAAATGTGTGATTTTGGTGGGTATGTTCCAGTAATATTGTATCCATAATTTGTATTATTTAGCATGTTTGATAGTGGGTTCAGAGCAAGGCAGAACCAGAAAGTACTTAATGAGTCTCCTTGGTATATTCCACGCTTAATCTGTATTGGCTGTGATGTGATATTATTTGAATTTGTTTGGATATTAAGTGTGGTTTTCCAATTTTTCATTACTATGTTTAGGAACTGTATCAATTTAGGATCTACTTTGTATATTTCCAATATTTGTAGTAACCATGAGTGGGGTACACTATCAAAAGCTTTTTGGTAATCAATGTATGCGTAGTGTAGCGACCTTTGTTTACTTTTAGCTTGATATGTCACCTCTGCATCTATTATCAGTTGCTCTTTACATCCTCGTGCTCCTTTGCAACAACCTTTTTGTTCTTCATTTATAATTTTGTTCTGTGTTGTATGTGTCATTAATTTCTGTGTAATGACTAAAGTTAATATTTTGTATATTGTTGGTAGGCATGTTATGGGGCGATATTTAGCTGAGTTTGCTGTGTCTGCTTGATCTTTAGGTTTCAGATGAGTTATTCCATGTGTAAGTGTATCAGGGAATGTGTATGGGTCTGCAATGTGACTGTTAAATAATTTAGTTAGATGTGAATGTGTTGAGGTGAACTTCTTTAGCCATAAATTTGCTATTTTATCTTTTCCAGGGGCTTTCCCATTGTGAGTAGAATTAATTGCTTGGGTGACTTCATGTTGCAAAATTATCACTTCAGGCATTTGTGGTATCATCTTGTATGTGTCTGTTTCTGCTTGTATCCACCGTGCATGCCTGTTATGTTGTACCAGGTTTTACCATATGTTGCTCCAGAAGTGTTCCATGTCTGTTATGTTTAGTGGATTGTCTGTTTTAATGTGTGTGTTATCTATTGTCTGGTAAAATTTCTTCAGTGCAGTGCAGTGCAGTGCTAAATAACTCGGAAACGGCGCAACATATATATACTGCCAACAAATCTAATTTATGATAGCACAAGGGAGATAATAAGATATAACATTAATCATTGCTTATTACAAGTCTCTGTAGCTTACATTTGTTGGTCACCTCTAAACTAAAAAAAAAAGAAGTCCCCATATGATTTACCAGATCGTAGTTCATCAGTTATATTACTTCCACTAGACAGTTTATTAACTTTTCAGCTAAAGACTAGAAAAAATACTTTCTCTTGTATCCTTTAAGAAGAATGCTTTCACATTACAGCTTAGAATGAACAGTAAATTAAGTTCTACACAAAATACTTCAGGCCAAGGAACACATATTTATCCTAGCATTCAGGGCAGTTAAGCTTCCACTTTCGTGAGTGTTTGTCGTAACATTACTTATCTATTTAGTTATCTGGGAATGCTAATATTAGGCCTTTAGTTCATGAGAACAAATTCCCTACTTTTGCATGAGACAGTACTTGTTTTATCAGTCATATATTTCATGAAACTTCTTGTAAACCTGTTACTTATCCATTATTTAAATTCCGTATCTGATGGAAGATCGATTCATTTGTCCCTTCCTAGATTTAATTTCCCCGACTAAACTGCATTTAAGTAATTGAGGCTGTACAAATCGACTCCGATCCTCTTTAATTAATCTAGCCTAATATTACAATGGTTCTAATACTTTTCATTGCTCACAGTAACAAGTGCATTTCTGGTACAGTACAAGTCACTAATACATCCAAGCTACTTAATAATGATAATAATAGTAATAATAATGATAATAAAATAATAATAATAATAAATCCAGTGGAGGCCCGGGAAAAGAATAGGCCACCGGTATGTTCTGCCACTCGTAAAAGGCGACGAAAAGAACAAACCACTAATAGGGCTAACCCCCCTTTTTGTGTGGTTCAGGACAGAACAAATGAAGCCTCGGACAAGCGCCGTCATGGTCGGGGACGACGTTTGAACCCTATGCCCGCCCACAATGGTAACGACACTGCTAGCCAACTGGAAAATGATTTAAATCCTAATAGAGGTGTTTTGCAGGATATGCTTCCTGCAACCACCCTAGAAGGAAAACAAAGACAGAGGATGAGATGGTCAGATGAAGTTAATCGACACCAACACAACTGGATACAGATCACAAGTATACACAACATTTATTACCAGATACCCAGAATTAAAATTTTTAACAGAACAACGACTAGCTGATCAGATCCATGTAATAATCAAAAATAACAGGATACCCCAGTCAGAATTAGAAAACATCAAACAACAAGTACAACAAATACTGCAACAAAATAATGTGCAATCAGAAGAAGAAGAAAATACAGTAATGGAATCAAACACCCCAGAGCAAACAAACAAAGGACAACACGCACCAATTAAACAATCAGAGGAAAACGAAATCTTAAGACAGCCACCAGAACAAGCACAAATAGAACACGAAGTGACACACATGTTAGATATAGAAGAAAAATTTCAGCTGACATACACTCCTGGAAATGGAAAAAAGAACACATTGACACCGGTGTGTCAGACCCACCATACTTGCTCCGGACACTGCGAGAGGGCTGTACAAGCAATGATCACACGCACGGCACAGCGGACACACCAGGAACCGCGGTGTTGGCCGTCGAATGGCGCTAGCTGCGCAGCATTTGTGCACCGCCGCCGTCAGTGTCAGCCAGTTTGCCGTGGCATACGGAGCTCCATCGCAGTCTTTAACACTGGTAGCATGCCGCGACAGCGTAGACGTGAACCGTATGTGCAGTTGACAGACTTTGAGCGAGGGCGTATAGTGCGCATGCGGGAGGCCGGGTGGACGTACCGCCGAATTGCTCAACACGTGGGGCGTGAGGTCTCCACAGTACATCGATGTTGTCGCCAGTGGTCGGCGGAAGGTGCACGTGCCCGTCGACCTGGGACCGGACCGCAGCGACGCACGGATGCACGCCACGACCGTAGGATCCTACGCAGTGCCGTAGGGGACTGCACCGCCACTTCCCAGCAAATTAGGGACACTGTTGCTCCTGGGGTATCGGCGAGGACCATTCGCAACCGTCTCCATGAAGCTGGGCTATGGTCCCGCACACCGTTAGGCCGTCTTCCGCTCACGCCCCAACATCGTGCAGCCCGCCTCCAGTGGTGTCGCGACAGGCGTGAATGGAGGGACGAATGGAGACGTGTCGTCTTCAGCGATGAGAGTCGCTTTTGCCTTGGTGCCAATGATGGTCGTATGCGTGTTTGGCGCCGTGCAGGTGAGCGGCACAATCAGGACTGCATACGACCGAGGCACACAGGGCCAACACCCGGCATCATGGTGTGGGGAGCGATCTCCTACACTGGCCGTACACCACTGGTGATCGTCGAGGGGACACTGAATAGTGCACGGTACTTCCAAACCGTCATCGAACCCATCGTTCTACCATTCCTAGACCGGCAAGGGAACTTGCTGTTCCAACAGGACAATGCACGTCCGCATGTATCCCGTGCCACCCAACGTGCTCTAGAAGGTGTAAGTCAACTACCCTGGCCAGCAAGATCTCCGGATCTGTCCCCCATTGAGCATGTTTGGGACTGGATGAAGCGTCGTCTCACGCGGTCTGCACGTCCAGCACGAACGCTGGTCCAACTGAGGCGCCAGGTGGAAATGGCATGGCAAGCCGTTCCACAGGACTACATCCAGCATCTCTACGATCGTCTCCATGGGAGAATAGCAGCCTGCATTGCTGCGAAAGGTGGATATACACTGTACTAGTGCCGACATTGTGCATGCTCTGTTGCCTGTGTCTATGTGCCTGTGGTTCTGTCAGTGTGATCATGTGATGTATCTGACCCCAGGAATGTGTCGATAAAGTTTCCCCTTCCTGGGACAATGAATTCACGGTGTTCTTATTTCAATTTCCAGGAGTGTATATAGAATACAAAGACACAAATACAGACATTAGACCAATCTTGCATAGACCGCCAAATAACCCACAAGTCGCGACAACAATAAAAACTATCAACACAATCATACACAACAAAATAAATGAAAACACAACTATGGAAGAGTTACAACTACTGGTTTATATAGGAGCACTCACTACACTAAATATACACACTAGGCAGAGATCAGAACCAACCAACACATAGAAGAAACCCACAAAACCAGCATGGCAACACAGGCTATAGATCAGAATAGAAAAACTGAGAAAAGACATTGGACAGCTAACACAATTTATAAGAAATGAAATGTCAGAAAAAAAACCTAAAAGGTTAGGTAAAATCTCACAACAAGAAGCGATAGAGCAATTAGATGAAAAGAAGCAGAAATTACAAGCATTGGCCAAACGACTTAGAACATAGAAAAAAAGTGAAAATAGAAGGAAACAAAGCCAAACATTCAACACAAACCAAAGTCAAGTGGCGTGCCAGGGGCGGTGTTGCCAAAAGAATGCTTTGTTTGATTAGCTGAAACTTGGATTTGTACGCACGATGACCTGATTGGCTAACTTCAGTGCTAAGTAATTCGAAAACGATGCAACGTATCGAAATTTGCTTAACATTTATGTCTCAGTACAACCCTGCCCTGCAACATCCGTGCAAGCGTTTATCAAATTGTGAGAATGATATTAGTCACTATGATAACTGAAAGGCTGATAACTGTAAGGAGATAGTAGAAAATTGGAATGACAATACAGTAATGGAAAATGATAGCGGTGTAATGGTCTGAGGAGCAATAGTTTTCGCTGACTGATCTAGCATATAACCCTGTATATAATTGCTAATAAGAATTTGATTCATTACTATCATTAGCAAATGACAACATTATTCTTGATTCGCTGAAGATATTTCCATAGTTGGAATTTTTGGAGCTTATGTGATGTACTAAATGCTAATAATACTGATCCATAAATTTAGAAAGAAGTGTAAAGTTAGAGGAGCGTGTGATACTTATCTGGAAATTAGTCAATATAAACATAGATATTGTTGTAGGTTATAAATGAATAGTAACACATCTGAACAATAACGGATTAACCATCTGGTATTTTTTTGAGTGAAAGAAAAGAGTTGTGGCTTTAAAGCACTTGGTGGTAATTGCCTATTACAGTAATTTTATTTAAAGTTTATACTTATTTTTATAAGTAGATATTCAAATAAGAGATGTACAGGTTCCAAGTCAATGGAATCTACTAGGTAATATTTCGAGATGACCATTTATTTATTTTCTTTTTTGGTGTCGTTTCCACGTTCTGGTGTTTGTGATATGCTGTTTCACATATTGAAAGTTGCTGAGTTACTCCTTAGTAAATGAATCAGTGACATTAGTTGATCATATGCTCTCAGAGGCCGAGAAAAGAAAATTATAAATGATTGAATAAATATAAATCAAGATTTCTAATTGATTAGCGGTTATATTACTCATGGGTGAGGCCTGACCATGTATAATTTACTATGAGTAAAGTGAGGAAAAGAAAAAATTTAATTGACCCAGTCTAAATAATGAACTGCGCTATGCGCATTCAGCCTGTTACTGAAAGCGAGCAAAAGGTGACACAGGGGTAGGTAATGATGCGAAATAGCTGCATCACCTGTTGCAAAAGCTAGTTGGCAATGAAAGTGTGTTTCAGTTACCACTGCTGGTATGTTGCGGGAGAGAGTCAGTGATTAAATTCGCAAAAAGTGACAGCGAACGATTCGAAGTCGGTGATGACACAAACAAGTTCGGAATACTTAGCAGGTCAACATTGAATATGTAGGAGCCAGTCGGTTTTATAACGTGGCGCAGCCTGGACTCTGAGCCACCTTGTGTGGAGGTTTGAATTTAATTGTTGTCGGCGTCCTCGTGTAAACGTGCACTTCCTTAGCGTTCAACGAACAAACAAAAGAAATTTAAAAATTGGGACACTGTGTGCTGTGTTCATGATAGACTGGTCAATAATAATAAAGACGAACTGAAACTGTCTACGTGTTTCCCAAAATAAGTAGTGCTAAAATTATAACTGTCAGGGTCATAAAATGATACTTCAGCCACTTGTTAAATTCACGAGATTTACCAACAAATTTTGATATAAAATCATCATGCTTGGAAACAATTAGAGGAAACAGATTAACTGTAACCTGAAGTGAACTTTTCCTTCTGCATACTCCTGTATCTCGTGTGTACAACTATTCTAACTCCTGTCTGTCTATCCTTTCATTAATCCGCAAAATGCGGCCATCATCATGACGTCCTGTATCCCTATACTGAGTGACCTCGAGATGCCCTGTCCCCGGGCTCCGAAAACCTTTCCTGGAAGGTCCTGGATTCCGACAACGGATCCTGGGCCGTTGTGCAACCGAGTCTGCAGTCCTCCGTGTCCTGTCCACCGCTGACAACGCAACCACCGCCAGTCCCTTTCAGCTGAAACTTCCATTAAAACTAACATAAATAGAAGAACGTTTTATCTAAAACGTCTTTAAAGGGAGAATCTATAATGAACATCACATAATTTGTTCCCTAGTGTCATTTAGTTTTAGTTCGTACAAAATAAATGGATAACAAAACTTTTTACCTACGACAGTTTTGTGGCTGTCATCGGTTTTGAAAATTTAAAAGCTTTTGCTGAAGTTGAAAAACTAAATGTGGCGAAACTTTAATTTTCATATTATGTATACTCGGGAGGTGTTCAGTAAGTAATGCAACACATTTGTTCCTGAAAGGAGGGTAGTTTCATTCACGATTACAATGCACTATATTATTCCCTACTGTTTTAGTTACCAAATCATATTTTTCAGCATAATCTCCATTCAATACCACGGCGTTACGCCACCTTACTGCGAAGGCCAACAAGCCCGGATGTTACCACTCTACTGGTCGACGTCTGAACCAACGTCTGGCTGCAACAATAACCTCCCCATCATCCACGTACCGCTTCCTGCGGAGCAGTCTTCATCGGACCAAACAGATGCTCCTCCGTTGCTCTTTATGATCTCCTGTTAGGCGACGTAGAACCCAGCGGACACAATTCTATGAGTACCCAACTGGTGGACGAGTGTGTCAGCATTACCAAACTAGATGTCCAGTTGAGCAGCGAGGTATTTGATTGTGAACCGTAGAGCACCCCCAACACTGCAGGAGTCACTGTTGTGCGACCGGCCCGCACGTAGGGGATCGGACAGGGTTGCACGACCTAGTTACGATAATGACAGACACCTTGCCCAACGACTGACTATGCTTTTGTTCACAACTAGGTCTTCGTAGACGTTCTGCAAGCGCCTATGAATATCTACGATGCTCTGATTTTCTGCCGAAAGAAACTCAATGACAGCTCTCCGCTTGGAACACACCTCCATTACAGAGCCTATTTTGAAGGCCACTTATAACGCAGACACCTTCATGAAACTATATTAGCTGAAGCGAGAACATTCATCGATCTTCCACAATAAATTCTGCATTTTTCAACCGAAATTAATCGAGAAAAAAGTGTTGCACAACTTATTAAACGCTTCTCGTATATATGTACAGTATGTGCGTTGACAAAGGACATTGTAAAAGACTTGGCTTTACCTCACAATCACACATTTGCTTGAACTGATTTGGCCCACAGTTTAACATTTCCATGAACTGGTTTAGCCCACAGGTGAACATTTGTACGAGCTGCGTGAGGTCTTAAGGTCTCGCCACAGTTTTTATTCTCGTGGTTTTTCTGCTGGCCTTTTCCATGTTGGTGGGGCAGTAGTTAGTTAAGGATACAGGGTACTTATAAATGGTGTGAAATTCGTAATTTTTATGATTTTATTAAATTCTGTAGTCTTTTCTGATTATATTGGTGTATACATTATAGGGTTATTTCTGTTACACAAACCAGTATTATTTCAAAAAGATGTTTATGGTGATACCTTGGTAACAAAACTGGAGTGTTGTAGGCATGTTCAGAAGAGGATGGGTGTTAGATTGAGGAAGCTACGAAGAGGAATGAAAGGAAAGTTTCTATCTGATGGAAAATCTCTGTCTGGCCGAGGCAGATTGACAGAAACTGAAATAGACCTTCTTCAGAGTTATTATGGACTGGAAATTAAACGAACTGCACCTCTGCATGGTGTTACAGCAATGAGAAAAGCTGTATTGGCCATATACTTTCTACTTTCATAAGTTTCCGCAGATGACAACCCTGTTCACAGACTTTGCCCTAAAAGAGCAGATTCTTGGTGTGATTGCCAAAAAGCAAAAGAAAGTGGTCAAATATACCATAATAAGCATTCGTTTCCTGAGCCTGTTATGAATGAAATAAAACCACTTTTTAGAGACCTGAGTGACCCTTGCTAAGTAAATGTCTTCATGGGGGTACTCAGAATACGAACGTAAAGTTCAACCATTTCATATGGGAAAGATTACCCAATAATATTTTTGTGGGTCTAAAGACATTACAGTTGGTATACTAGATGCAGTGATATGTTTCATTGATGAAGTGATAGAAAGTTTGGAAGTCCTGAGAAATTTAGGTATAAAATGTGGCTCTAATATGGAAGATCAATTGCTTGCGTGTGACAGACAACGGGTGCATGAAGCTGAAAGATTTGCTCTTCAAGTTACCAAAGTAGCAATAAGTGCTAAAAGGAATGCCAAGAAGAAGCTTGAACATGAAGAAGTGCTGCAGGATGAAGACTATGCTTCAGGAATGTTCTGAGGCACAGTTTAATTAGACTCATATCTTCCTTCGCAATTTCCTGCAAGTTTTATTGTTCAGATATCAGGTACAAATATTTCCTACAGTTTCTAAAACATTGCCATAATTTTTTTTCTGTGACTTGCAATAGTACATACTTATGTAGTAGAAGTAGACCAATGATGCAGAATCAACTAAATTATAGGAAAAATAACATTTTATTGGGAAAAAAATTATAAAAATTAAAATGTGAGATGTGATATTTTTTTAATTCTTGTAATGTACATAATAGGTGGAATTAAATAGGTCTAGTACCTCAGCAACAAGTCATGCATATCTGGCAAAAATTGGTCTCCTTCAAATGTATAACATTGGATTAAATTGTACTTCAATTTGAGGAAGCATTTTGGAAAAAAAATTGCATCAGTTTCTTTGTATTTTTTTTAATAACCCTAAGCAGGTTCAAAAATATTCAAAATACTTCTAATTTGTTTGGAAAGTGTGCTGCAGTACCTGATATCAACAGAAAATCTGTAAAACATATACATTATAAACAGTGCCTGAAAGAAATAGGTGTTGATTTTTACATAATACTGAGCCGGGAAAGTACCCTGTATCCTTAAGCTTCTGAGAGTAATAAATTGATACAGATTTTTAAGTACGTGAATGTGACATTTGCAATTAACAAGTGTTTGTACATTATCTCTCTTGCTAAATATTTGTGACCCATGACACTTTAATAGTGAAACCTGTCTAAAGTTGATTTCGGCACGTGGCCGTGCGGTTAAAGGCGCTGCAGTCTGGAATCGCAAGACCGCTACGGTCGCAGGTTCGAATCCTGCCTCGGGCATGGATGTTTGTGATGTCCTTAGGTTAGTTAGGTTTAACTAGTTCTAAGTTCTAGGGGACTGATGACCTCAGCAGTTGAGTCCCATAGTGCTCAGAGCCATTTGAACCATTTGATTTCGGCACGAAAATGTGACCATTTTCATGCTTCGTTTGTGGGGTCGGTGCAGAGACAAAATTCCCTTTTGTGACGTATATTTTCTTTTATGATAGAAAGGGATTTCCATAGTATGTAAGCTTCGAATATTGATAACTTTAGAAATATCTCTTTTCTTGTTTTGGTAAATTCTCATGTTACTTCCTTCGTTACCCGTTCTCCTACAAGCCTCTGTATGTATTTGTGTAATTATGTTAGTTTTCATTTTGAAAAATAGTTACTTCGATCAAAGACACATTGCATTGTGCTTCTTCACCTCCCTGACACCTGTTCTATATCTGTGTTTAACAGCTCATACTTTGGAAGTGTCGGCGAGTTCCTTTTATGATCAGAATTAGCCGGCGTGGATGTGATCTGTATGTCATCGAGATAACTATAAATTGTAGTAATTATACAGTACCTGCTTTTATTCTTAATCACGATGTCCGATGCAACAGTGGGAACCAGATTGGGGCGCTTGAAATATTTGAAATTCACGGTCGCACAATAATGAACGACGCCAACTACTCCCAAAACACAGTGTTTCGTATTTTTCATTTAGCACCTATAGATGGTACTGATTGTTAGTAACATCGAAAGATTATCAATTTGCGTATGAATGAGGGATAAGAGAGATATAAAATTAATCAAGGATATAAAATTAATCAAGGATTCTACATCCAGAGCGAAGCATACAAAATGCGGTTCTTCAGTCATTGTGAAAGTTACGTTCAATCAATTGGAGGTCATTATTGAGGATACTGTTGAAGTCGTTTACTGGAGTTGTCCTTGCCACAGCCAGAGAAGCGGAGAGTTTGGATAGGGGGTTTCATGCAGTGCTGATTCCGTTACCTATGATAGAGCTTCACGTCGATGTGTCTTAGATCGTAGCAGGTAAGTGCCCACAAAACAAAGTCACATAGGGTTGTATCAGGTCATAGCAGCCTGTAGCCCCGAGTATAATCAACTGTGCATTTTTCTTTTTGAAAGAGCATTCCTCATAGCTATGACGTTGTCAGAGTTGATGGTAATGTAGTGTCATTAGACAATTTTGGTTGGTCATTCAATGTGCTGCTTCCGTTTAAACTTCGAATTGGTTCGTCGTACATACGTTCAAGATGATGAGAGCGTAAATAATGGTGTGAAAACATGGCCACGAGGACAGGGTAACAGCTTATCCAACAGATGCTCTCACATAACGATAGCGTAAGGCTGTAGAACGTGATGGAGGCTATGTAGAAAAATAGCACATGTAAAAGAAATGTTGATCGATATTTTCACCAAATCTGTCTCTTAAGAGTAAATACGTACTGAAAAGAAATTGTGGGATCTTATTTACTGAAAGACACTATACCTAACTCCAAAGAAATAAACTGATAAGACTTCACCTACCACAACAGCTACCCACCTGGTACCCATCGAATTCCTTCCTAACTACATCTTGGACACTTGATGCCCTTATTGTTGCCAATCCGTTGAGCGTGTCGGAAAGATGAGAAAATACGGGACTTCTACCTGAAACAACGCGAAAGAGAAAAATGGCAGGGGCAAAACATACCACACAGTCTTTAGCTTAGGTAATACACGTCGCAAATTTTATTTCCTGTAATTATCTTTCAGTCCTAACATAATTAACAAGACTTGAATATAAATAAATAAACTCGTAAGACAATTTCTTGTGGTTGCTTCAAACAATATAAATTTCAAGATCGTTGATTGCGTATAAACACCCATGTATACTTACGGATGCCTTCAAGTCTCTTCACACTTCTCCCAGTAGACATGAAAAGTCTAGCCACAAAAATGAATACTCCACCGACTATGACCATGGGTATGATGAGAACGTAGTTCACCACTAGGACCATGGCCAAAATTCCGCAGAGCACAAGGTAGATCTGCAGTATTGAGAATAGTCATAATACTAAACCAGTTATAATACTAATACCAGTTACAGTAAAATCAGCCACAATAAAATATTAAACTATAAGTCTATAGCTAACAAAACGTGTATGTTAAGTAAAAATATCATTGTACCACTGTAGTCATAACAGTGGAAGGCAATAGTTAATTGATGGCAAAGTCAGCGAAACATCAGATGTGAAAATAAAAGTCACCTTAAGACAAAATTAAGAATTAAGAACGCTGTGACGCTACAACGCAATCCTTGCTATTAATTTTTTTCGCTTACTTAACACATGAAACTGTTTGTACACGATATATTGACCAGTGTAAATATGTATTGTAAATACTATGTTTAAATTATGTGATATTTAACACTGGCAAGTCAGGGCATATTTAGTTAACGTTGAAGTCAGAGAGACTGTTTTGTCGTGCCGCTGGGCGCGGGAGCGCGCCAGCGGGCAGTAGTAGCAGTGACGCCGTGCTCGGAGTAAGACGTACAGTCGAGTGCTGCTAGTCCTAGCTGTGTTACATCTAACGGCTAGTGTGTGGATCTAAGCACGACGAGAAAGTAATGGTCGGCATATCTGGAAGCATGGCCGGGCAAGTTATTATGGATTAATGGGCACAGTGCTGAAGAAACGAGGGCTTAAATGTGAAGCGCACTGTGGGCCCAAGTCGCAACAGTAAAAGCCCACTGCCACATTGTGTGGCTGCCGTGGACTTCCGTCGATCCACCGACAACGAGGGAAGTAAGATCTACGAAATTTTCGTAGGGTAAAATTGTAGAAGGCTTGCCAGTGACTGTGCTTTTCTCTGAAGATGAACAATTAATAACAAGCACTTTATAATCGAAGTGTTGCAATTACATTCCACCCAACAACAACACCAAGTAGGTTCTTTCCGATCCTTACCTTATTGAACCGAGTGTGTCACGCCATTATCAAGAGAAAATATGTTAATTATCAAATTATTTGCATAGACGGTGAAGAGTAAATTTCAGACTGGTTATCGTAGTTAATTGTTGCACTTAATAAGCTTACGCCAACCGTAGTAACTTAATAATAGACTGAAGTAATAAATTTGATTATTAAGATTTATTTCAATGCATATTCAGCTGAAGTTAGTTCAAGGACATTTCATGAAACTATAAAGCTTATTCCACCTGACAATCCCCCAATTAACGAATTATTATCATTCAAAACATAATTAATCAATTATTGGCAATATATTTTATTATCAGTAGATTAAACTGTGCAAAGTACCTCATTTTAAAGACAGAATGTCAGTCCATTATTCAAAATATCGATAGATAATTATCTGTGTTGTTAGCTGACAAATTATGAACAAAATAACTATCAAAAGACTTATTGAAAGTTATCCATTAATGTTTAAGTGTAATTAGATTGTTATGACATTGTTTTATATGACTACTGAGCCTGACACAGCACTTACGTAAAAGGTCCCGTTCCACCTGCTGCGCTACAAACAGGTAAACTTTACTTTTGACACAATTATTCACGTACTTAACAGTAGTGTCGCTCATCAGTTGAGCTGGCGACCGATTTTTTAATTGCTTTTACAACTTAATCATTTCTTTCGGCAAAATTTCCACTGGCAAAATTTTTTTCCAAATTATTTCCATTATTTCATTTACCGATCGTTATTGAATGAAATTACTCATTCAAGAACGATCAAGTTATAACGTCACCTGTTTCCCGCGGAATAATCATTATTTACTTCGGATTCGGATGCCTTATCCCGACGCGGGTCAAAATTCACAATTCACGGTCATTGTCAACTAGTAATTTCACGAATCCCGGGAAGCATGGGGGTGTTATAACGCCACCACATGATTATATAGAAGTTCAGGAAGAAATTCTGAGAAAATAGGGAACGATGATGAGAGGAGAAAAGATGTATTAATGCTCAGATATACGATATGAAACGTTCCAGTTACGACAAATGTCTCTCTTACACCGATAAATCAAAATATTATGACCACTGCCCATTGCGACGTTGGATGCCACCTGGTGGCGTTGCGGGCACATGAAGGGATAACAAAAGTATGTAAACGAAACAGACACGGACGGAGGATCACCCTAGCTAAGACATGGGCGGAAAAAGGGGAAATCCACTGACATAAGTGACTTTTACAAAGACCAACTTACTATTACGCAGAGACTGTGCACGAGTTTCTCGGAATCGGCGAAGCTAGTCGAATGTTGACGTGCTACTGTCATGAGCGTCTACGGGAAGAGGTAGAATGACAGTGAAACTATGACTAGGCGCTTGATGGTAAGACGTCCACGGCTCTTCACAGAACGTGGGGTGCAGAGACTTGTATGCTCTATAAAGTAGGACAGATGGTGATCTGCGCCATCTCTGCCGAAAGAGCACAGTGCTGGCGCCCGCACAAGTGTTTCAGCGCACACCGTACATTGTTGAACATGGAGCTCCGCAGCAGATCACCCCTACGTGTTCACAAGTTGACCCAACGACATCGTCAATTATGGTTGCAGTGGGCACGGGACCATCGAGATTCGACCGTTGGTCAATGTGGACGTGTCGGCTCTTCGGGTGAATCACATTTTTGCTACACTAGGTCGACGGTCGTCTCCACAAACGCCGCCATCGAGGTGAACTGCGGCTCGAAACGTTCACCGCGACACGGACGCAGGCTGGTGGGATCAGCATTATGCTATGGTAGACGTTCCCCTGCCCTTGCATTGGAACTATGGTAGTAATCGAAGATATGCTGACAGCTGCGAACCACCTGCATCCCTTCATGCCTGACATTTTCCCCGACGGCATGTCATCTGTCAGCAGTGTAACTGTCCGTGTCTCGGAACCAGAACCGTGCTACAGTAATTTGAGTAGCATTGTAGTGAACTCATGCTGATGTCTCGGCGACCAACTTCGCCTGATGTAAATTCTACGGAACCCATCTAGGTCGGTATCGGGCGCCATCACAGCTTTCGCAAATCAGCGGCCCGTTATTTACAAGAGTTACTGTGCGTAGACATCTTATGCTGCATACCTCCACAAACCTGCCAACAAGCGTCGGATCCCTAATACGCAGAATCAGTTGTATTTCATTCCAAAGACGGACAAACAAGCTATTAAGTAGGTGCTCATAATGTTTTGGCTCGTCAGTGTAGATGAGATTCGCGTTTAGACGCTACCTAGATTACTGATTAATTTGTTCCTTACATGGTGCGAAATGGACATATTTGACGGAACTGTTATTGTTACACACAGCAGAGGTCTTAAATTATGTTTATTGAAGGGCGGTGAGTGCCTGATTAGTGAGGAGATATTATGATTTCGAAATCAGTGACAGAAATATAAAATTGGAATGTCATATCGCTTTTTTGGCTGCATAAACTGTACACGCAGGGCCATCAGCATGATGACAGAATTTAGTATTACACATATCACTATGCGTTCGTACATTTAACTGTCAGTGTCAGGTTGAACAGCATCACAATAAAGACGAGTCGATATGGAGTGGTGGTGAAAATGTTTCCATGGTACTTTTAGAATCGGGTGTGTAAGATGCACATTTCTGATATACTCGTAATTTGCTATAAACATATTAGATATTCGTGAAGAATTCGTCAGCATCATCATCAATCAGTTAGCGTCCAGTGCTGGGTAAAGTTCGCATCTTAGAATATTTCTTGTGTTACAATATTCAGCTTGCACATCGATGTTATATGATGTTATCTATCCACCTTCGTTTCAGATGTCATTCCAATCTCTCCTTGGGTCTAGGAATGAGGCAACGACCATGATTCTCGTCTGGACACATGTTCCCCACGTTATACTTACATAACGATCATAATTAATTTTTCCACTCCAGTCTGTTCCATTATAACTTTATTTCTATAGCAGTCCATCCTATTAATTCTCAAAATCCATTCCTTTAACTCTTGAAGGCTTTCTGAATGGATCTGCCGTTAAAAAGCCATATCTCATACAGTCAAAACACAGTGCTTGTAAACTTATCGTTTCAGACACATCGAAATCTTTGTTTCGCTTTAGCGTAACTAAATAAGTTCAGAAAATTTTACTTTTCTTTCATTTCTTTTGCTGTTTTTCGATTACTTTTTTTTAACTGGTGTAAACAAAAGAGAAATTATTAACTGGTTCTATGAGCTTAATGTTAATCTCTACAATTCTTTTTATGTGTTAATTACACATTAATTTAATTTAATTTTAACTAATTATTAAGGCGTAGTTTCCACATTTCAGCAAGTTTCTACATTAATTGTTGTAGTTAATATCTACACTAGAGGCATACAGTACAATGTCTTCAGAAAAACTAAGGTGGTCCAGGTCTGTGTCATTAACACGTACTCCTTGTTCATTTTCATAGGTTAAGGATTGAGAATCTTGTATCTCTGGCATATACCGTATTCTTCAGTATACCAAGAAATACTGGATTAATTCCTTGTTTCTTAAGAACTGTTCATACAAATTTTATTGAATAGGAGTCAATAGTTGTCTCGAATTCTATGAATTCCATGAGCAGTGATAGTTCATTTTCATTATTCCGTCCCGTAACGTCATTCACGATCTACCAATGGCCCATTGCGCTATATTTACATTGAAAATCTGCTTGGTGTACCCAGGTAGCCATTAACATTCGAATTTTTTTTTTAAGTCTAATAAACAGAATACAGAACATCTTCTTGAAATGCGAGTCTGAATTGCTCAGTTCAGTCTGTTTGTTATTCATTGACACACTGGAATGTTCTAGCAGGTGATCAGTGACACCGCACAGGGATAATCGTGTATGGACGAAGTCCAAGATGATAGCGTTCTGTGAGGCAATGAGCGCAGAGGCAAGTCGGAGGCAAAGTCCTGTGAAGTGGTTTTTTTTCCAATGGATGGACTGCTAGGTGCGTCTGGCATAAAGGCCAGTTTACTTTTTGTTACATTTGGTCCGTATCAAGTACATTTCTTACTAGTTTCCAGTTGGAACAATATGGAAGGATGTACATACTGTACCCTCAACATATTCTGTCTCTGTAATTTCTGTCATCGTGCTCAGAGTTTCCACTTGACACACGCCATCGAACTGGACGTCTTCAATCGGAATCTGTACCTCATCGAAACAGTTTGTCACACGCATCCGGCTGAGTGGCCGGCAGACTCAGTGTCATCTGTCCTTCCCTTGACGACATTGCCACTGCACCTGCCGTCACTCTTTGGCACCACTCTTTAAAGTTGCTCATCGCTTGCGTCCTTGCTATTGGGAATAATTGATTTACTCATGGGAAATGCTGGTGGAACAGATGAACAATGTCACCTCATCCTTGAAAAGAAACTGAAGAACCATTGGTCAAAAAGATTTCGGGTTTGCAGCCGGTCGTCGTAAACTTCATTGCACGATATTTCGGCTGGACAACTGCCAGCCATCTTCAGGTGAGCCTAACAAGGACTTATGAAGACTTTTTTTTTCCTTTATTGATTTTCAATTCCCCCTGAAGGGGGCGGGCTGGCAGCAGCTTAGTACACTGCTCTACAGCGTACAGACTTTTTAAAAAACGGAAGAAGAAAAGAAACAAGAAAAACAGGCGATAAAACGGTGACTTAAAGTGTAAAATGGCGGAAAAATGCGGGAAGTTAAAACAGAAAGCAAAGGGGTTGGCAATGTTAATAAAATACACAGGAATCAGACAAGTGACATAGTAGACACGCAATTAAAAAAAACACGGCGACAGTCTGGTTTCTGTTCGCAAGAGATAAAAAATCACACCCAGCAACAGTATGATGGCCGTTCGCAACACTTCCCAAAAGACACACAACACGGAACACTCACTGTAAAACACTCACTGTAAAACACTGCACGAAAATGGCGGCACAAAGAGGACACTCCCGAGCCAAGGGCAGATGGGGGGGGGGGAGATCTGGAGGAGGGGGAAAAACAAGGAGGGAGGAGAGAGAAAAAAAACGAAAATGAGGGGGGCAAGGAGGGAGAGGACTCATAAGGGGGGAGAGGGGTAGGGCAGACGCGAGAGGGAATGAGAAGAGGCAGAGGAGGGAGATGCAAAAGGCCTCGGGGGAGAGAAGGGGGCAGAGAGAGGAGAGGTGGGGAAGAAAGAGGATGGAAGTGGGGGAGAGGGAGCCTGGGTAAAGGGCACGAAAGGAGGGGGAGTGAGGATCAGAGTTGAGAGGAGGGATAAATGGAGGGAGAGAGGGAATCATCTGGGAAGGGGAGTTGATGGAAGCCACCTTGGGAAAGGAGATGAAGGGTGTAGAGATGGAGGGTAGGGGGGACACAACAGTGAAGACTTGGCAGGGGGTGGGGATGGGAGAGGAGAGGAGCAGCCAGGGGGTGAGGGGGATCAAGGCGGCGGGAGGTGTAGAGGATGCGGATATTTTCGAGGAATAGGAGCAGATGGGGGAAAGGAATGAGGTCATAGAGGATCCGAATGGGGGGTGGGAGGCGTTTACGGAAGGCAAGGCGGAGGGCATGACGCTCAAGGATCTGGAGGGACTTATAGAATTTGGGGGGGGGGGGGGGGGCACGAAGACGTTCTCCGCTCCAGCTTATATAGTGCGCTGTTAGTACTGCCGCGCATGCATTGCAATCGCGGAGACAGGAGTGCCACACCGCCTAGAGCCAGTGCCCTCGCTGGTGGAACTGCAGTAGTCAGCTGCCGTCGGTATTGTCGCTGACTGCAGCTATCGAAGTCTTCTGGCGTCTTCGTCTCGAGCAAATTTCGGAGATGACGGGATTCCAAGCGTTATTCAATTGGTAACGACTGTCACGGTTCATTAGATTTCCCGCACTGCATAGTTCAACTGATTCTTTGATAATGGAGTCCCAAAAAGTTGTTGCAGTGGCCAAAATCGAAGTTTTGTCGTACTCCATTGAATGTCCGTTCGCAATACAATGTTCCGCAACTGCAGACTTACTGGGTTGCAGTAGGCGAGTGCAACGTTGATGTTCTGTACAACGCTCTTTGTTACTGCAGAAGGCGGGAATTTACGAAATACCGTGTCAGTGTGGTATGGCCTATAAAGGACAGACGACGCGTACAGAGGAAGAGCGTTGTACGGAGCCTCAACGTTGCACTCGCCTACTGCAACCCAGTAAGTCTGCAGTTGCGGAACATTGTATTGCGAACGGACATTCAATGGAGTACGACAAAACTTCGATTTTGGTCACTGCAAAAACTTTTTGGGACTCCATTATCAAAGAATCAGTTGAAATACGCGGTGCGGGAAATCTAATGAACCGTGAAAGTGGTTACCAACTGAAAACGCACGGAATCCCGTCATACCCGAAATTTTCTCGAGACGAAGAGGCCAGAATACTTCCATAGCTGCGGCCGGCGACAATACCGACGGCAGCTGAGTACTGCAGTTCCACCAGCGAGGGCGCTGCCGCTAGGCGGTGTGGCACTTCTGTCTCCGCGATTGCAGCGCATCCG
Organism: Schistocerca nitens; assembly: GCF_023898315.1. NCBI lineage: Eukaryota > Metazoa > Arthropoda > Insecta > Orthoptera > Acrididae > Schistocerca > Schistocerca nitens. Next base: position 456,327,710 of record NC_064615.1, on the reverse strand, counting down.
CGGCAGTACTATCAGCGCACTATATAAGTTGGAGCGGAGAACGTCTTCGTCAGTCCTTGTTCGGCTCACCTGAACATGGCTGGCAGTTGTCCAGCCAAAATATCGTGCAATGAAGTTTACGACGACCGGCTGCAAACCCGAAATGTTTTTGACCAGTTGGTTGGTTGGTTTGGGGAAGGAGACCAGACAGCGTGGTCATCGGTCTCATCGGATTAGGGGAGGGCGGGGAAGGAAGTCGGCCGTGCCCTTTCAGAGGAACCATCCCGGCATTTGCCCGGTGTGATTTAAGGAAATCACGGAAAACCTAAATCTGGATGGCCGGACGCGGGATTGAACCGTCGTCCTCCCGAATGCGAGTCCAGTGTCTAACCACTGCGCCACCTTGCTCGGTTTTTACCAGTTGATTCGCCGGGAAAATTTCAAATTTTACATGAAGAACCATTGTTTGGTTTTTGTTCTACTTTCGCAAGAACTCTCCCAATATTTTATAATGTTGTTTGCTATCATTTTCAGTTTTTTAAGTTATTTTAAATACTTTCTTGATCATAAAGCGAATGTGAACTCCGGAAACGTCATAAGCTAGAGCATCAGATATGTTCCATAATCCTACAAGAAGTTGATGTCAGCGATACATGTCTGCAATTATGTGTATCTGTCCGACGGCGGTTCTTGAAAACAGTTGTACATGCGCTTTTCCCCAGTCGATTGGTACTTTCCGATGGCCTGGCACTAGAATAGGACCAATTGATTACATATAATTCGGATAACATCTAACAGATACAGAACTGGACAATTGTAGTTTATTTCCAATTTCATCATGTCAGTATAAACTTTGGTATACTACCAGTGGAACAGCCTAGTACGGTGGACCAGGTAATTAAATGTCTACAATCACAATTTTAAGTTTTATTCACTGGTATGCTGTTTTCATTATTTAATCATCATCTTGCTGCTTGTATGGAATGAAGGTTCCTAGGTAGGTATACGTCGCTTACCTTGTGGTACACCGTACACTCATATCTAATTGGGAAAGCGCCTTCCAGGAGGTGCAGCACAACGTTAAACCTTATGAGATAGCTCCTGGCAAGCGACATGTACCTACCTATGTATTAATTTACCTTCAGTCCATAATGGCAGCACACGTTGGTGCTTAAATAGCCAAAACATGTTGCCAGTGAATAAAATTGTAAATTGTGATTCTAGACTTTTAATTACCTAGGAACTACATTACTATCTGTCTTTTTGGCACTATCCGATGTTTGAAAGGTGGAGGCGTATTACATTCTTCCACGTAGAACCAATTTTGGCAAACTGAATTCAATATTGCTGTATTTCCCTTATCATGTACTGCTTTTATGCCAGTATGATGACTCAGATTCTGAATAGATAATTTCCATCCCATTACTCACTTCATGTACGATCAAAACTTCTTAAAGGTTTTTGTCAAATTGGACGGTAAAATTTTCTTTTCGAAATTATAGAATACTTCTTGCATTACTCTCCTTATGCTCAATTATATTTGATCTGCTTCTGTTTTTCAATTAGACTTTGACTTCGCTTAAATCTCTGATGAAGTTTTATTTCCTTTTGCAGCAATTTCTGACACAACTATTGAACCACAGTGGGTTTTTCTCACCCCTCACAACCATCCTAGGCACATACACGCCGAAGGCGAATTGTACAATGCTTCCGACCTTCATCTATTTTGCTCCATACCTTCGTCCCCAGAACAAAGGTCTTGACTGTTCATTTGCAATTTCATATTTGCTCACAATGTTTTTGCTTTTCTTCAATGACGAGTTTATATTTGCATTCTTTGCTTGTTTATACTAAGATCAGTTTCGAGTAGTCCAAAAAACTGTTTGAGGAATCTCTCTGTCTCCACTGTTGCATTTTGTATGTCTGAAGGATAATTTAGGTCATCAGCCAATGGGACGGGTTCATGATTTTGGAGTCATGAGGTGATATTGTTCGGACGAGATTTCTCCAATACGTTCTTGGTTTTCTGTTTGAGAAGTGATCTGGCTGGTTCTGATTTTTGTCTGGTGTTGGTGCAGCTGCATCTGAGGTTCTAAAATGAGGAAGAATATGGCTTACATCTTTTCAGTTATTTGTGGTGACTACTGGACCAATGTACAGGTTACTTCAGAGTGCATTCCAAATATTAGGACAGTTATCGTGAGGCTGCTGACGCTATCCTTCCGCGTGGTCAAACGTAAGTTCACATTCCGCTCACTTTTCGTTAAATGGAACCTGATTATAGGACCGAATAGTACTTTTTACAATCCATTGTTTTATGGGTTCAGGTTTATCATTCTCTCTTGCATTATAAATAATTCATTTTCTTGCTAGAAGTCGTTTATTGAGAGCACGTAATTGCGTTGCCCATTGCGAGAACTTACTTTGTATTCAGTGCTTTAAGAACCCATGTGGGCTTTTGAGTCAGCAAGACTACCTGGATAACTACATATACACATAGATTCGTAGTCTTTTCTTCATATTATTTAGCTTTATTCAAATCATTTCATTTATTATCTTACATAACTTAGTTACAGTCTGCAGTACCGCGAGTTTGTGCACAGTTGTTGCCGCTGACCTGGTACGGAAAATTACTGAATTAATTACATTCCACTACTGCAAACCATTAGCAATAAATACTCCGTTTCTTGCACGGATGTAGGTTTCAGATTGATAAAGGATAGTCGCGGTTGCTGTCGTGAATGGCTGATGATTACTGAATGCAGTGCACAGTGACCTGGTACCTGAGTGAGATATTTTGTGGACTACATGATAGCGAGGAGAGCCCTGTTGGTAACAGCAGGCACGGATTTTGTTTTGACGTTGTATTCTGCTCTTAGTGGTTGAATAAAGTATTTGTTTAATTATTACTTCAGGTATAAATTCAGTTGTTACAGGTAAGAGGGAATATCCTCTTTTGCACTGCTTTGAGCTATAAACTGAAAGCAAACACACTACATTGTTTTTCGATCAGTCCTTGTGGATAATTAGTTTCCGTTTTAATAGTGAGCTTTCCGAAATTCATTCACGTTGCATTACGCGAGTGTGTGTCTATCGGTATTTCGTTAACTTTTGCGGTCAGTTTGCGTTATAATTTGTTTTTTGCGGAATAAATACTGATACATTACAGCACAGTTTAATAGTTCAAAGCTTTACCTTCCTACTCATGTTAGTAGTTCATCTTTATTAGACAAGACAACATTTACAAGCTGAATAGTTGATGTTGGCGACTCAGATACGAAGAGAGCTCAGTAAGTAATGCAACACATTTTTTCTCGGCCAGTTTCGGTTGAGAAACTGCGGGATTGGCTGTGGGACATAGTGTATTACTCCCGTTTCAACCCCTACATCTATACTTTCATGACGTTTCATAGGTGGCGACGCTATACATAGCCTTCAAAATGGAATCTGTGACGGAGGTGCGGTTCAAGCAGAGGGCTGTCATTGAATTTCTTTTGTCGGACAACAAGGGAATCAAAAATATTCAGAGGCGATTGCAGAATGTCTACGGAGACCTGGTGGTAAACAAAACCACCGTGAGTTGTTGGGCGACGCGTCTATAATCATCGCAATAAGGTCGCGCAAACGTGTCTGATCTTCCACGTGCTGGCAGGCCACACACAGCTGTGACTCCTGCAATTCTGGATCGTGTGGACACTTACATTAGCGGTGATCGAAGGATCACAGTCAAACACCTCGCTGCTCAGCTGGATGTCTCTGTTGGTAGTTGTGACACACTCGTCCACCAATTTGGGTACTGAATGATGTGTGCCCGCTTAGATCGTCGCCACCTAACAGAAGATCATAAAGAGCAACTAAGGACCATATGTGTTGAGTTGCTTACGCGTTACGAAGTTCAAAGCTGCACCCTCAGCCGGTAAAGTTATGGCGATTTTAGGGGCTCTGAAGGGGTTATCCTGTTTGATGTCCCTCCCCATGGAGCAACGATAAACTCTGAAGTGTATTGCGCTACCCTCAGGAAGTTGAAGAAACGATTTCAGAGTGTTAGTCGCCTCGAAAATGTAAACGAACTCCTCCTCCTCTCACACAAGTCTGTGCACCTGACAGCAGCTCCTACAGCCAATATATCGATCCTTCGGACTTCCATCTGTTTGGCCCACTCATTGAGGCACTTCACGGGAAGCAGTACATGGATGATGGGGAGGTTACTGCTGCAGCGACACTTTGGTTCCGACATCGACCAGTGGAATAGTACTATGTGAGCGTACAGGCCCTCCCAGTGACGTGGCGTAAGGTCATCGTATTGAACGGAGATTATGTTGAAAAATAGAGTCTGTAGCCAAAAGAGTGGCAAGTAATATGTGTAATGGAATCCTGAATAAAAACGATCTTCTTTCGGAAAAAAATGCGTTGCATTACTTATTTAATGCCATTCGTACTATACATTTCATTCCTGTCACTCTTGCTAGGCAAAAATATTGGCCTTTCTTAATATACCTTGTAACACCAATACCCATTGATGCTATAACAGCTTTATGTCCTCTGAGGCCTACCTCTACGTTAACTGATTCGTGACGCTCATGTCTGTTACTTAGTAGGTGGTCTAAGGCGTTTCCTCCACGATCCGGTTTTAACGTAAAAACGAAGATCAGTTAGACTTAAAAGACGTTTTGGAAATAAACGGTCCTATGGTAGTGAAAGCAGCTCCAAAATTGTAGATTGCAAAAATGGCTCTGGGTACTATGGGACTTAACATCTGAGGTCATCAGTCCCCGAGAACTTAGAACTACTTAAACCTAACTAACCTAAGGACATCACATACATCCATGCCCGAGGCAGGATTCGAACCTGCGACCATAGAGGTCGCGCGGTTCCAGACTGAAGCGCCTAGAACCGCTCGGCCACCGCGGCCGGCTGTAGATTGCTTCAGTTCGTAACATTCTTTATTTTTTATCTATACAGATGTAGACAGATTAAGAGCATCTATATAAATTTATTACCACAACAAAGCACGGAAACAGAACAGCTGTATGTTTACTCTTTCCGACCTGAAAACTAGAAAAATGAGATTTCATCTCGCAAGGAAAACACAGACGCAATGGCTCTGGGATTTTACTCATCTTTCGCATTATTGTAATATGTATTTGGGTTAAGAGAACGCATTTTATTACGATGCTCTTAACAGGTGTTTTCGAGAAATCGTGGTTCAAAGTTTAACAAGACAAACAGCGGCGAAGCGCTACAAGTTCGCCTGTCCAGCGTTCGAATGTAGAAATGTTCCATTCTTAATCTTTCAGCAAGTATTCGCATTAGTACAATGAATTATTTTTATTCTAAAAGAAACAATAATAATGATGATGACGGCTGTTATAGTGGAACACTCTTGTAGCGAAGAAATGTGATGAAATGAACATTTATTTGTCGACACATTAATGTAGGTATTAAAAAGTTCTTGCAGATAAATCTTTACACTTTTGATTGTTCACCATTATTGATAAACCGACAACATTTTCAATGGGATCCATGACAAAAAAGTGAGAAACATATAGACACGTACCTAGCACATCTTATGAGATCCACTTCGTGACAATGAAAGTAGATCTTTTTAATACTGATTGGAGAAAATACGCCTCATTAACATTTTTAAAGAATGGCCGTTTAGACTCAATTTTTGACGCAGACGAAGCGTATTGGCACATAGGTACCAGTACCGGTGCTGTCAACTTATGAGTACAAGTGAGTGAAGAGTAATGCAGTCTTCACAAGATGATTTTTCTCTCTTGCCCCACAATACTGCATTCCGCAATGCTTTTACGAAAGTTCTGACTTGGCTGGGAGAGTATAGATAGGGAGGCGGACACTACAGCGTCACGAGCCCTTACTATACTTCGATTAAACCTCGCCACGATTGTGCCACTCTGATTATTATTTTTATTCATTTTCGAAAATATATGTTTCTTTTGAGCGATACAAGCGTTTTGCGGAATATAACAAAAGAGTGACGAGACTCGCGATACGGGCATTGTTCCAGACTTCTGCCGCTACTAAAAGGCTACCGCTGTCGTACGGTATTTAACAGGCTCATTGAACTTTGAAGCTTGATTTTTCGAAAATGTTTAGTGGTGCAGCGTACTAGAACAGTTATGCTAGACCTGTGTACGTGCTACAACCGAGCGAAAGATAAGCAGAATCAGTGACCTGTTGGGTACATGCTTCGCTTGTCAGACCAGATCAGGTATACAGGGTGGTCCATTGATAGTGACCGGGCCAAATATCTCACGAAATAAGCATCAAACGAAAAAACTACAAAGAACGAAACTAGTCTAGCTTGAAGGGGCAAATCATATGGCGCTATGGTTGGCCAGCTAGATGGTGCTGCCATAGGTCAAACGGATATCAACTGCGTTTTTTTAAAATAGGAACCCCCATTTTTATTACATATTCATGTAGTACGTAAAGATATATGAATGTTTTAGTTGGACCACATTTTTCGCTTTGTGATAGATGGCGCTGTAATAGTCTCAAACATATGGCTCACAATTTTAGACGAACAGTTGGTAACAGGTAGGTTTTTTAAATTAAAATGCAGAACGTAGATACGTTTGAACATTTTATTTCGGTTGTTCCAATGTGATACATGTACCTTTGTGATCTTATCATTTCTGAGAACGCATGCTGTTACAGCGTGATTACCTTTAAATACCACATTAATGCAATAAACGCTCAAAATTATGTCCGTCAACCTCAATGCATTTGGCAATACGTGTAACGACATTCCTCTCAACAGCGAGTAGTTTGCCTTCCGAAATGATGGCACATGCATTGACAATGCGCTGACGCATGTTGTCAGGCGTTGTCGGTGGATCACGATAGCAAATATCCTTCAACTTACCCCATAGAAAGAAATTCGGGGACGTCAGATCCGGTGAACGTACGGGCCATGGTATGGTGCTTCGATGACCAATCCAGCATACATTGCACGATTTAGACTGCCATCGATAAAATGGGGGCCAATTATCCTTCCTCCCATAATGCCGCACCATACATTAACCCGCCAAGGTCGCTGATGTTTCACTTGTCGCAGCCATCGTGGTTTTTCCGTTGCCCAATAGTGCACATTATGCCGGTTTATGTTACCGCTCTTTGTGAATGACGCTTCGTCGCTAAATAGAACGCGTGCAAAAATCTGAGATCGTCCCGTAATTTCTCTGGTGTCCAGTGGCAGAACTGTACACGGCGTCCAAAGTAGTCGCCATGCAATTCCTGGTCCATGGAAATATGGTACGGGTGCAATCGATGTTGATGTAGGATTCTCAACACCGACGTTTCTGAGATTCCCGATTCTCGCGCAATTTGTCTGCTACTGATGTGCGGATTAGCCGCGACAGCAGCTAAAACACCTACTTGGGCATCATCATTTGTTGCAGGTCGTGGTTGACGTTTCACATGTGGCTGCATGCTTCCTGTTCCCTTAAATAACGTAACTATCCGGCGAACGGTCTAGACAGTTGGATGGTGTCGTCCAGGATACCGAGCAGCATACATAGCACACGCCCGTTGGGCATTTTGATCACAATAGCCACACGTCAACACGATATCGACCTTTTCCGCAATTGGTAAACGGTCCATTTTAACACGGGTAATGTATCACGAAGAAAACACTGTCCGCACTGGCGGAATATTGCGTGATACCACGTACTTATACGTTTGTGACTATTACAGCGCCATCTATCACAAAGCGAAAACAGTGGTCCAACTAAAACATTCATATCTCCTTACGTACTACACGAATATGTAATACGAAATGGGGGTTCCTATTTTAAAAAACGCAGTTGATATCCGTTTGACCTATGGCAGCGCCATCTAGCGGGATAAGCATAGCGCCATCTAGTTTCCCCCTTCAAGCTAGACGAGTTTCGTTCTTTGTAGTTTTTTTTTCGTCTGATGCTTATTTCGTGAGATATTTGGCCCGGTCACTATCAATGGACCACACTGTATGACGTCTGTATCGGTGTCACTATTTGATTAACAGTGGAAACTGATGTTGAGAGAGTTGAATACAAACCTGAACCATCACGATAACGAACTGTGGTAACAGTTCATCGATAGATCCGATGTCCTTAGAAAACCTATTGAGTATTCTGCCAGAGGGATTCGTGTCGAAGAAGCGCATAGCTGCTCTCAGTACGGAGTTGAACATGGTGTTGTGCAGGCTGCGAGATGCTCGCATGGACAGGATGAAAAACGCCACGGACCGTATCTGGTTGAGCAGGATGCAGCCCAGCACGAGGCCGCCGTACAGCTCGAGGAAGAACTCGCTGGGCGGCAGCGACGCCAGTTCTTCAGAGAGCGTCTGGTTGCGGCCGCCGCCGGCTTCCACCCGCTTCTGCAGGGACATCCTCACTACCTCCGTACTAGACCTGCGAACATCAGTACTGTCAGTTCCTTTTGTACGTGTAGGTATGAGTCACCAGTACATGGTAAGAAATAGACATTATTACAACTATTTGGAACATCAAATAGATAAACTTACAGACCTGGTCTATTCTAAACTCACTGCATAAAATGCTAGTCTTTCCATTAAGAGAGAACACTGGTTCCTTTGGAGCTATGTAGATGGTGCAGAACTGGTGACAAGTGGCACTGTGACTCCCCACCTCTGACGCAAGTCATAGCAGTGCACCGATGCGTGTGTCCCAGTCGGTTGTATGGAATCGCTGCAGAAATGAGGGACAGTGTAATAGATGGTGGGAAAGGGCTATTACGTTTGGACGCGTTCATGACCACGCCGTGAGTGAAGTTGGCTGATTTGTTGGCGTATCACCGTGAACTTCGAAGTACCTACCCGAGGACTGCCGTATCACTGACAACATCGTAGCATGGAGCGGAGCAGCAGTTTCAAAAAAGGTCGGAAGTGACAGGTATATGCCCCGTCATGGTAAGTCGGTTTCAGACACGACAGGAACTGCTGCTGCCAGTAAATTCAGGTAAATATCAAACAGTTTAGGGCAAATGTTGCATTCTGTGGACATTTCGCACGAAGTAATGGCCGCTATCGACAGGGGATCTTAAGTTCATTCCGTATTTCTAGATTTCCGGAAAGCTTTTGACACCGTTCCTCACAAGCGACTTCTAATCAAGCTGCGGGCCTATGGGGTATCGTCTCAGTTGTGCGACTGGATTTGTGATTTCCTGTCAGGAAGGTCGCAGTTCGTGGTAATAGAGAGCAAATCATCGAGTAAAACTGAAGTGATATCAGGTGTTCCCCAGGGAAGCGTCCTGGGACCTCTGCTGTTCCTGATCTATATAAATGACGTGGGTGACAATCTGAGCAGTTCTCTTAGGTTGTTCGCAGATGATGCTGTAATTTAAAGTCTAATAAGGTCATCCGAAGACCAGTATCAGTTGCAAAGCGATTTAGAAAAGATTGCTGTATGGTGTGGCAGGTGGCAGTTGATGCTAAATAACGAAAAGTGTGAGGTGATCCACATGAGTTCCAAAAGAAATCCGTTGGAATTCGATTACTCGATAAATAGTACAATTCTCAAGGCTGTCAATTCAACTGAGTACCTGGGTGTTAAAATTACGAACAACTTCAGTAGGAAAGACCAGATAGATAATATTGTGGGGAAGGCGAGCCAAAGGTTGCGTTTCATTGGCAGGACACATAGAAGATGCAACAAGTCCACTAAAGAGACAGCTTACACTACACTCGTTCGTCCTCTGTTAGAATATTGCTGCGCGGTGTGGGATCCTTACCAGGTGGGATTGACGGAGGACATCGAAAGGGAGCAAAAAAGGGCAGCTCGTTTTGTATTATCACGTAATAGGGGAGAGAGTGTGGCAGATATGATACGCGAATTCGGATGGAAGTCATTACAGCAAAGATGTTTTTCGTCGTGGCGAGATCTATTTACGAAATTTCAGTCACCAACTTTCTCTTCCGAATGCGAAAATATTTTGTTGAGCCCAACCTACATAGGTAGGAATGATCATCAAAATAAAATAAGAGAAATCAGAGCTCGAGCAGAAAGGTTTAGGTGTTCGTTTTTCCCGCGCGCTGTTCGGGAGTGGAATGGTAGGGAGATAGTATGATTGTGGTTCGATGAACCCTCTGCCAAGCACTTAAATGTTAATTGTAGAGTAATCATGTAGATGTTGATGTAGATGTACTTCACAAACGGTCATTGCTCACAGCGACACATGAAGCCTGTGACTGTGAGGTTAGCTACGCTTACGGTCAATGGAAAAGGAAATCAGAGTCCCCTTCAGTCATCCAACTAGTGGCTTCCATCAATGTGATGTCATGAATTTTAATGGGTTCAGTCAGTTCTACCTTTAAGGCCCCAGAGCTCACTTTCACTATTAGATTTTTTGAACATTTGCCATGTAAGTACTGATAAGTCAAAACGTTTCCTACAATATTTATTTCGTAACCAGTATACAAAAGATAGCCACAGAAACAATTCACCTTAGACTCGTTTAGGAATTTTTGTCAACCAACATCTGGAAAGCATTCACAAAAATTAAAAGTATTGCAGGTCTACACAACCCGCCACATTCAGTTCACTCTGAAGTGACACTTATCATCTCTCTAAAATCTACTTCTGGAAAACGTAACGTGTCACATAGCTCTCAGTGTGCGTGCGTAGTTCGAAGAGCACTACGAGGAGTTTACCGTACATTCCCGCCCTCAAAACTCCCTCTCCGCAGATTTAATCTCCATCGAGAATCTGCGAAGCCTCACGCCATGGATCCTCAGCTGTGAAACCTGGCGCAGCTGACCGCGGCACTGGAGCAACACAGACTCAAAAGGAAGGCCTCGGTACTGGGAATGCTTATCACTATAGATCTCTTATTTTTGGACAAAATGTTTGGTATTGTTTTGGATTCTGGAGTTTTATTTAGATGAAAGATTTTCTTGCTGTCGTAAAGCTACAAATGAAGATCATAGTTCTTTATTTCTGAATCCTGTCCAAAGAAACGTAGATCAATATGAGAAGACGCTTTGGCCCATTGCAAGCTTCGGAAATTTTACATTCAAATAACTATATTTACTTGATCCATTTTGCTATCGAAACTTACCCCAACCCCCTTACAATGAGCTCGTTTCTTTTATTTATTTGGAAATGTGAACTAATTTACATGTGTAAATGTCCAGCTGTTGCCAGTCATTAGATTACAGTCGTTTTCAACGAAAGGAATTCTAAACAGGAAACAAAATAGCTTCATACATCGAAAATACTGCTGAGCTTAAACTTTTTTAAACATGCCCATTAGAAAAGATAAATATTACCCTCTTGCAACTGAAAGGAGAAACTTTATAAGATAAAAAAAATTATTTGATAAAACAAGTATCTCTCTTTTGCCTCTTATTCGGTCCCCCACCCCCTTCCCCAACGTATACAATCGCAAGATAGTTCATTAACATTCAGTGCTCCTCGCCCCATAGTCAACCAAGATACCTAAAGAAGAGCAGCAATATGTTCACAGTTTCTTGTAAAAGCAACCCAGTACAAACGTAACTTCGTCAGATTTACAAATAAGGCAAAGAAGCACGAATTCTGTTGCTGTTGGACCATGAAGTTGTTTTTCTATGTCAATCCTTAAAACAGGTGGAAATTTAAGTTCAGGAGTACACTATTCGTTAAGAAGTGTAATGAATTGCACAATTAATTGATTGCAGAAATCTCTCAGAACAATGTGTGTTGGTCAACTACCGCCAATAGTTTCACATTTTCCTGTGTCAGGGAGGGAGACACCACCATAATGAGTATGCCTGCAACAGACCTGGCGTTCGCCGTGCCTAGCTGACGTGACGTCACGAACAAGCGCCGAGGCCTTGCTTTGATCGGTGTTGACTGGAGTCGGCACGGCTCCACATCCCTGCCGGTACCTCCCAGAACATCACTCACTCTTTTCCTTCACGTCCGCACTGCAAAAGGTGAATTATTCAGGCTTTTAACAGGTGATGAAGAAAATCGCCAAAAGATGTCCTCTCGTCTGGAAACTAACGACAGTATCTTTTTCGGAAATGTTAGACGGATCGCATGCGGTTGATGAAATAGTTGCCTACGCTGGGGACTTTTTCATTGTGGCGTCTGGTGACTCTAGAGCTAAGCTAACGGAGAGACCAAATAATGCACTATCGTGAATAGAGCAGTTTATGGGGGCAACAAATTAAAAACTGCTACATAAAAAGTACCATCTTATGTTTAAGGGTAGACTTCCTCTTAGAAGGTAATCTTACTCTCAGGTTGCATAGCAATTCAACCACAAGAAATACCGTATGCAGCCACGACAAAGAAAGTTTCGACGCATATAGCCACAGTTTCACAGAAAGCATTCAAAGTTATGCACATGGTTGACCGTTAACATAATAATGCTCGACGTTGTTCTTCTGTATCATAACCCTATCTTCACTGCAGTAATCACACTGGAGTGATTGTATGGCCACATAAGCTACGACTGAAAGCCCGCAGGACCATAGTTACTCGAGCGCAATGAAGTGTACTCCTAAGACTCTGAGATCTTTCAGCATTACATCGGCTGGAATCGTTTCTGTGTTCTTGGAATTTGTTTGCCACAGCGAGAAGACATAAACAGGTTTTATAAAATTACACGTTCCAGAATAATGGACAAAGAGATCCTAAAACTCTGCAAGGCGAACGAGCAGCAGTGTGAGGGCACCACCATACAAAATGTAGAAGAGTGCATAGTATATTTGCTGATATCGGTGACACATTAAAACTGAAACAAATTGGACAGACAACCGGCCTGTTAAATGCGGGAAGATACACCAGCAACCAAGGAGGACCAAATGTTTCGTAGACCACCGCTATACACCCGGACGATTCACCAGGAACTGGAACACCTTAATCCAAGTCAGGGTGTGGTACATCTCATCAGTGACCCTTGTCGCTAGTCACAATACTTGTTTAAAATAAGGAAAAGAAACTCAGAAGTATGTGACAGTTGACAGTTTTGGACTTCCGAAGACGTTGGATTAGTTTGTCCACTTATGGCAGATATTTGGGAGAAAGTTCCTTCGAAGATTTCTATAACACTATAACAAACCCAGAATTATGTTCATCATTGAACACAGCTACACAGGGCTTCGAAAACAGAACTCCTTGCTCGGCTGTTTCCAGCAATATATATTACTTTATATTAAATATCACCAGCAGGTAATTTTATAGTGTCATATAAGTAGTGTGTAATATTTAGTACAAAAATGATAACTTACGGACTTACGAAGACTCGAGCAGCGCTGAGACATGTAACAGGAGGAGGATAACGTATAGAACAGATATAGTGTAGTTAGGTTAGGATGCGCGACTGGGGATTGGCAAGCCTCCAAGCCTTTTCAAGATAACCATGAAATACTGAACGTCTGTGCAAGGGAAGGAAACAGTGGTGTTATATCGCTTTATTGTCATCATATACTTCCGTGCTGTTCTGTCCATTGTGCTGGATTCGTTAGTATACAATAATAAATGAGCAAAGGAAAATAGACTACACGATAAGAGACTGTTTTGCTACAGCTAATGATCATTTGACACCGAAAAAATTGAAATTTACTACCATCCAAAATGAATACTGGGGATATAACAGTCTAATGGGTTAACTTCAGTGTGATGTGCGGAAACAGCTACATGCCTGAACACGTTTCTAGCCTGTGTGCTTCATGTCGGCAATGTATGACTGCCATACATGGCTAACAGAACGAGGGGCGTTCAGTAAGTAACGCAACAAATTTTTGCCTCGCACAGTTTAGGTTGTTGTCGGTTTTGGGAAACGTGAAATATTCCCTTTTCAGACACTATGGTCTCATGAAGTTTTGAAAGGGTGACGCAGCTGTACATAACCTTCAAAATGGTGTCTATAACGGAGGTGCGTCTGAAGTAGAGAGCTGTCACTGAGTTTCTCTTGGCGGAAAACCAGAGCATTGCAAATATTCATAGGCGCTTGCACAATGTCTGCAGAGACCTGATAGTGAACAAAAGTACTGCGAATCCTTGGGCGAGGGGTCTATCAACATCGAATCAAGATTTCACAAACCTGTTCGATCTCCCCAGTGCTGGCCGACTGCACACAGTTGTGACTCCTGCATTTTTGGAACTTGCAAACACTCGCATTCGATGTGATCGACGATCAGAATGAAATACCTCGCAGCACAACTGGATGTCTCTGTCGGTAGTGGTGACCACTCGTCCACCAGTTGGTGTATTCAAGAAGTGTGTGCCCAATGAGTCTGTCACCGCTTTCTTGTCAAACATCGTCACACGCCATGAAACATTACTTCATCGCTTCCATGCGGAAGCAAAACGGCAATTCTTGGAGTCGCGCTACACCACCTCCCCTCCAAAGAAAAATTTCAAAGCCGCCCCCTCAGCCAGTAATCTCATGGCGGTGGCCTTCTGGGACTCTGTCGGGGTTATTCTGTTTGATGTCATCCGTTATGGGCTACAATCAACTCTAAAGTGTATTCCACTATCCTCAGGAATGTGAAGAAACGACTTCAGCGTGTTCGTCTCCTCAAAAATGCAAACAGCCTTCTCCTTCTCCATGACAACGCATGGCGTCTCACAAGTCCGAGAGCAGCTGACAAAACTTCATTGGACAGTTGTTCCTCACCCACCTTCCAGCCCGGATCCCGCACCTTGTAGCTTCCATGTGTGTGGTCCAATGGAAGATGCACTCTGCGGGCAGCAGTGCATGGATGATGGTCAGGTTACTGATGCAGCAAGACACTGGGTCCAACGTCGACCGGTAGAGCAGTTAAACAGAGAACCGACTCGTGGCGATAACATATTAGACCTTCTGGTGACAAACAGACCCCAACTATTTGAAACAGTTAACGCAGAACAGGGAATCAGCGATCATAAAGCGGTTACTGCACCGATGATTTCAGCCGTAAATAGAAATATTTAAAAAGGTAGGAATATTTTTCTGTTTAGCAAAAGTGAGAAAAAGCAGATTTCAGAATACCTGACGGCTCAACACAAAAGTTTTGTCTCGAGTACAGATAGTGTTGAGGATAAGTGGACAAAGTTCAAAACCATCGTACAATATGCGTTAGATGAGTATGTGCCAAGCAAGATCGTAAGAGATGGAAAAGAGCCACCGTGGTACAACAACCGCGTTAGTAAACTGCTGCGGAAGCATAGGGAACTTCACAGCAAACATAAACATAGCCAAAGCCTTGCAGACAAACAAAAATTACGCGAAGCGAAATGTAGTGTGAGGAGGGCTATGCGAGAAGCGTTCAATGACTTCGAAAGTAAAGTTCTATGTACTGACTTGGCAGAAAATCCTAAGAAATTTTGGTATTATGTCAAAGCGGTAGGTGGATCAAAACAAAATGTCCAGACACTCTGCGACCAAAATGGTACTGAAACAGAGGATGACAGACTAAAGGCCGAAATACTAAATATCTTTTTCCAAAGCTGTTTCACAGAGGAAGACTGCACTGTAGTTCCTTCTCTAGATTGTCGCACGGATGACAAAATGGTAGATATCCAAATAGACGACAGAGGGATAGAGAAACAATTAAAATCGCTCAAAAGAGGAAAGGCCGCTGGACCTGATGGGATACCACTTCGATTTTACACAGAGTACACGAAGGAACTTGCCCCCATTCTTGCAGCGGTGTACCGTAGGTCTCTAGAAGAGCGTAGCGTTCCAAAGGATTGGAAAAGGGCACAGGTCATCCCCGCTTTCAAGAAGGGAAGTCGAACAGATGTGCAGAACTATAGACCTATATCTCTAACGTCGATCAAATGGTTCAAATGGCTCTGAGCACTATGTGACTTAACATCTATGGTCATCAGTCCCCTAGAACTTAGAACTACTTAAACCTAATTAACCTAAGGACAGCACACAACAACCCAGTCATCACGAGGCAGAGAAAATCCCTGACCCCGCCGGCAATCGAACCCGGGAACCCGGGCGTGGGAAGCGAGAACGCTAACGCACGACCACGAACTGCGGACTAACGTCGATCAGTTGTAGAATTTTGGAACACGTATTATGTTCGAGTATAATGACTTTTCTGGAGACTAGAAATCTACTCTGTAGGAATAAGCATGGGTTACGAAAAAGACGGTCTTGTGAAACCCAGCTCGCGCTATTCGTCCACGAGACTCAGAGGGCCATAGACACGGGTTCACAGGTAGATGCCGTGTTTCTTGACTTCCGAAAGGCGTTCGATACAGTTCCCCGCAGTCGTTTAATGAACAAAGTAAGAGCATATGGACTATCAGACCAATTGTGTGATTGGATTGAAGAGTTCGTAGATAACAGAACGCAGCATGTCATTCTCAATGGAGAGAAGTCTTCCGAAGTAAGAGTGATTTCAGGTGTGCCGCAGGGGAGTGTCGTAGGACAGTTGCTATTCACAATATACATCAATGACCTTGTGGATAACATCGGAACTTCACTGAGGCTTTTTGCTGATGATGCTGTAGTGTATCGAGAGGTTGTAACAATGGAAAATTCTACTGAAATGCAGGAGTATCTGCAACGAATTGACGCATGGTGCAGGGAACGGCAATTGAATCTCAATGTAGACGAGTGTAATGTGCTGCGAATACATAGAAAAAAAGATCCTTTATCATTTATCTGCTACAATATAGCAGGTCAGCAACTGGAAGCAGTTAATTCCATAAATTATCTGGGATTACGCATTAGGTGTGATTTAAAATGGAATGATCATATAAAGTTGATCGTCGGTAAAGCAGATGCCAGACTGAGATTCATTGCAAGAGTCCTAAGGAAATGCAATCCGCAAACAAAGGAAGTAGGTTACAGTACGCTTGTTCGCCCACTGCTTGAATGTTGCTCACCAGTGTGGGATCCGTACCAGACAGGGTTGATAGAAGAGATAGAGAAGATCCAACTGAGAACAGCGCGCTTCGTTACAGGATCATTTAGTAATCGCGAAAGCTTTACGGAGATGACAGATAAACTCCAGTGGAAGACTCTGCAGGAGAGGCGCTCAGTAGCTCGGTACGGGCTTTTGTTGAAGTTTCGAGAACATACCTTCACCGAGGAGTCAAGCAGTATATTGGTCCCTCCTACGTATATCTCGCGAAGAGACCATGAGGATAAAATCATAGAGCCCACACAGAGGCATACCGACAATCCCTCTTTCCACGAACAATACGAGACTGGAATAGAAGGGAGAACCGATAGAGGTACTCAAGGTACCCTCCGCCAAACACCGTCAGGTGGCTTGCGGAGTATGGATGTAGATGTAGATGTAGATGAGTGGTACCATGAGGCATAAAGGCCCTCCCAGTAAGGTGGCGTAAGGCCATCGCATTGAACGGAGATTATACTGAAAAATAGGATTTTGTAACCAAAAGAATGGGGAATGATATATGTACAAATTCGTACACAACATAGAGGGAAGGTGGGCCACGGACTGGTACAGCAACCTTTATCATAAGAAACCTGGAGAGGAGCAGAAATGATAAGCGAACAAGTAAACACAGTAAAGAGAAGATTTACTTAACTTGTATTTATCCAAGTGTACGAAGACTTGGTATAAATAATGCAACAAGAAGTCCATCCAACGATTTCAATGAGGATCTGTGTACTAAGCACGAACGATGGACTTGGAGCCGAAACTAGGTGGCGTCTGCGGCGCATAGCAAAGAGTGCAAGTGGCGGCACGTGGCTTCTGCTGACCGTCCTGTCTCGTGATGGAGGAGGGCGCACATAGACGGAACTAACGGAGGCGTGGCTCGAAAGGCGTGCACCATCGTCTCCGCCAGATCCTGTGAGACCTCTATGGGCGTCTATTGGAAATTGGCAATTCCGTTACCAACTTAAAGACACGCTTGGGGTAAAAATACCGATTACGCTTTTTCGACTTCATAATGACGTAACCCAAAATGATATTGTAAGAAATTCTGCGTTAAAAACAAACGAACAAAACAGCGTTTCTACAGTGTGAAAACCTTAGTTTCAAGCTGTTCACTCGTTCACATGAGGAGTATAGACATTATGTTAACAGTCAGAGACTATTCTAGACCTGTGCTCGAACAAACTTCGTTGCCAATACTGAGTGACTGACAAATGTACGAAAGCTGTTCCGCGGGAAAGTAACACGAATACTAAAAGACACCGTTGCTTTTACATGAAATTATCAAGACATATTAGTGGAAATGTTGTACTGGAGCATTACCAGGTTGGTTTAAAATCGGTATGCAGCAAATAGCGAGAGAGTGAAATGTGAGTGTATGGCGGGAATGGAATCTGTAATTTACAGACTCAGCTTTTCGAGCTATAGCGCACGGACTGACTCCCCATGTAGGAGCTGTGAATAATGCCAATAACATTCTGTAATCTCAGTTGAATATACCAGCAACATTTATCAAATTTGAGAAAGAGCTATTAGCAGAATACCCATTTCAGGAGGCGCATATGTGCCATTGGAAATGTGGGTGAACATTTTTGGAAAAAGAAAGAGACATACTGTGCAGTGATACCAGACTGAATCGCCAAAGAAATTAGTATAGGCATACGTATTCAAATAGAGAGATATGTGCACAGGCAGAATATGGTGCAGCGGGCGGCAATGCCTATATAAGACAATAAGTGTCTGCCGCAGTTGTTCGGTTGCTGCTGCTGCAATGGTAAATTATCAAGATTTAAGTGAGTGTGAACGTGGTGTTATAGTCGGCGCACGAGCGATGGCACACAGCATATCGGAGGTAGCGATGGACTGAGGACTTTCCCGTACGACCATTTCACGAGTGTACCGTTAATAACACCCTCCGCCACACACCGTCAGGTGGCTTGCGGAGTATGGATGTAGATGTAGAATATCAGGAATCCGGTAAAACATCAGATCTCCGACGTCGCT